>NC_030811.1:16649090-17899090 GCF_001704415.2 Capra hircus
TCGTGTGTGTGTGTGTGTGTGTGTGTGTGTCTAGAGGAAAGCAGGCAAAACCTTCCAAGAGCCCCTCGTGTGTATGTGTGTGTGTGTGTGTGTGTCTAGAGGAAAGCAGGCAAAACATTCCAAGAGCCCCTCGTGTATGTGCGTGTGTGTGTTCACTTAGTCGCTCAGTCATGTCTGACTGTCTGCATCATAGATGTGCTTAATTCTTCCAGCAACAAGTCCTGACACCCCGGTGAGGTATTGTCTACCAGGGAGTCCCGTTGGAGACTTGGCGGCAGGATTTTTATTGGGGCTTGTCATACCGGCATCCTCTGCCTGGCATGTATGAAAATCCCACATTCCCATAAGAAAAGCAGATGTTCAGCACAAACCGTATTATTGGGACAGGCAGTGCAGGCACAGGGAGCCACTCTTCACAGGGAATGATGGGAACCGTCCCAAGTCCCACGGTTCCAGGGGCCAGCCTTGCCAGATAGATCTGTTTAAGGAGACGAATCAGGTCTGCTGTGCAACTCCTGCCAGTAACCAGGTCACCTTGTTGGTGCATGTTGAACTTATATTAACTTTCCTGCTAAGATATTTATTTACTTACTTATTCTAATTGCTGCATATTAAAATAGGTTTCATGGGAAACTACCCTGATTCTGGGAAAGATTTCAGGCAGGAGGAGAAGAGGGTGGCAGAGGATGAGATGGTTGGATGGTATCACCAACTCAGTGGACATGAGTTTGAGGAAACTCCGGGTGACAGTGAAAGACAGGGAAGCCTGATGTGCTGCAGTCCACCGAGTTCAAAGTGTTAGATATGACTTAGCGATTGAACAACAACAACAAATTTTGATTTGTTCAAAACTGTGGATTCAGGAGTTCAGATGGATTGGTTATGTAGAAGTCAGGTTCCGACTTATCTGGGGATCTTTGTATTTCGGTACCTGCCCTGGTGGAGAGCAGTGCCAACTTTCCATTCCCTTTTAGACTTAAATATCCAGGTTTTTTCTTTGCTAAAGGCTGCTACTGGGAGCAGAGTGGCTAGGGCAGTATTTACTTTCACTCCTCCTGTGTTTCTGTGTCTATAACTGTCTTAACTCTAGCTTCCCTCTGAGCCTTCCTTTCTCGTCCAAAATGGAAAGATTCTTAGAACCAGAAATACGTGTAAAGTCTAAAAAACATTTTGTTTATATATATTATTCAATGTTTCTTAAGTACCCTAAATAGTATCTTCAAAAGTACTTATTATAGCTGTCATGTTTATGTATAGCTATCTTAGGTGCTTTACAAAAGACGTTAAGCAGGCACAGTCTCTGTACCTTGAGACTTTGTAATGGATCCCACTGACATGGGCAAACATTGGAAATAGTAAAAGAACATAATATAAAATCTATGTTTATAGATAACGGAGAGGAAATGGTTGAACCTAATATTTGAGGACAACTTGACTGAAACTTACAATTTTTTTTAATACAAGAATTTTTTTTTCTATTACATTAGAAAGTCTTACCACTCCAGACAGCACAGTCCTTCCAGCGTGCAGAGTCTAAACTTCTTCTCTCCAGTCTAAAGCAGAATTCAAGGTGTCCTCAGCATTCCAGCTCAACCTTGACCACAGATGCTCTTAGCTCCGGTTCTCACGGCGCCCAGTACCAGAGCCTGAACATGTGTCAGCTTCAGCTCATCCTCTGTGCGCTGCTTCAGGAAGCTCTTTCATGTCAGAAGTTCCCCCACCCCATGCAGAGCTGTCACTCTGTAATAAACATTCTCGCTTAGGAAGCCCACACCGCAACCTTCCGTGCTTCCAGGAAGTGTCCCAACGCGTAGCAATCCTTGTAGCTCAGTACAGGCCCTCCCCCACAAGAAGAGCAAGAAGAGCCTCCGTCCGCTCAGGCCTCTAAGGCTGGCCCTCCACCCGGCAGCTGTGCAGGTGCAGGCCAGCGTGTGAGACTGGCAACTCAGAGTCACTCTGTCGGTGATTTCAGGCTCATTTCCTTCTCTTTTAAGGAAATAGCTGCCGGTAAACAAATCTGAATAACTGGAGTTCATCTGTCAATCCCTCTTACAAGCAAAAATGACCTTTGAACTTGCGACCCACACAGTTTTCCTCAAGACAGTTATCTTCTCGCCTGTTAGTATAGTTGTCTTGATCGGAGCTGCATTATTGATGTACACTTTCTTCACCAGCCTTTTTTCTTTCATCCTGTTTTCTGAATCTTTTTGTTCATCCTGCTTTTTTTCTTTTAGTTTTGGGATTTGTACTTTTGAAGGAGGCAGTCACTAGTATCTTCAGCTGAATTCTGGCAGTGAAGCAGAAAAAAGCTGTTTAAAATCTGTCCTTTTTGTGACAACCACACCTGCAGGGAGTTTTCGGTGGCTTCTCATGAGAGTGAAGAAAAAACCCTTGAAACCTGGAGCAGCTGCTCGGATGTGAGCTCTGGCTCACATTGGCTTGTGCCCCACAGGACTTCATCCTGGGTCCTGTTGAGCCTGAAGGGGATCAGGAGTCAGAGCTTGTGGCTCGAGGGAAAGATGGTGAGGCAACTCTCGTTGGAAGTATTTAGGGCCCCACGTTGTCACCTTGACGTACTGATGGGTCTCAGTTGTGAGTTTCTCTTCCGCTCCTGAAAGCAGAGTGTGTGTGTTAAGGCATCAATAACAAGACAGATGGTACAAGTCACACAGAAGTGAGTCACTGGACTATAATCACAGTTTATATATTCTCTTGACAATTTGGGGATTTTTCTTTCTGTGAAGTGATGATGTATTTTCAGAGTTGCTGCTTATGGTTTTTCTCTTTAATATTCTTTTTTTTAAAAAAAAATCATTGTATTGAGTGAGTTATGTTATTTTTGGCTGTGCTAGGTCTTTGCTTCTGTGCTAGCATTTTCCTTAGTTGGAGAGAGCAGAGGCTACTCTGCAGTTGCAGGGCACGGTCTTCTCACTGCAGGGGCTTCTCGTTGCAGAGCTCGTTGGGGCTCTGGGCGCACAGGCTTCAGCAGCTGCGGCACGTGGGCTCGGTAGCTGTGGCTCGCCGGCTGTAGAGCACAGACTCAGTAGTTGTGGTACACGGCATGTGGGGTCTTCCTGGATCACAGATTGAACCCATGTCTCCTACACTGGCAAACAGATTCTTTACCTCTGAGCTGCTGGGGAAGGCCCTCTTTTTAATATTCTGAAGTCAGAAAGTTTTCTGTTTTACAAGATTTTCTGTTTTTGAAGTGGGCCACTTTTAAAGTCTTCATTGAATTTGTTACAGTATTGCTTCTGGTTTAGGTTTTGGCTTTTTAGCCTGCTTATATAGGGTCTTAGCTCCCTGACCAAGGGTTGAATCCTTACCCTCTGCATTGCAAGGTGAAGTCTTAACACTGGACTACCAGGGAGATCCCCAAATTTTCTTTCCTATAATAACCTATCTGAGAAACCATGTAGTACAACTCCCTGATCTGGAGATCCCAAAGAGCTATGAGTTTGTATTTATAGAAACTTACTGTTTCAGGAATGAAAACCGAGACGTTTTAAAAATACATTGGTTTTAAGTTATTTAAAAATGAACTAAATAACCCATAACATGTTAATAACATAAATAACATTTCATGAAAAACGAGTTTTTCAAAACAACAAAAAGAACCACTTGCTAAGGAGAGTGACACTGACTTACATTTTTGCAAATCTCCTCCTGTCTGACTTAATAGAAGACAGTGGATTTTCGTGTCTGCTTCTGAATTCAGTCTCTTGTAGCAGGATCCTTTGAAGGGTATGAAGAGAGTTTGGCTTCCAGAGATACATAGTGGAAAGAGGAGAAGTATTTTAATAGCCTTTTTAGTTAATTGTGGATATTTGTCTTTGATACTGTACCAGAATTTGACAAGAGGCAATTTCTTAAAGGTTAGTGACAATGTGGAATCTGAAACTATCTTAATTAACTTTTTTATTCTCTTACATTAAGATCCATTTGTCTGTCTTGTCCTTTGAATGGGTCTTGGAAGTGACAGGCTCATTTCATTCTTTTTCGGAGGAAATATCTGCCAGAAACCCAAATCTGAATAACTAGCCTTTGTCTGTCAGTCACTCTTTCAAGGAAAAATGACATTCCAGCCTGCAACTCACAGTTTTCTCAAAACAGCTGTCTGTCTTTGGTGTGCTGAGTGCTAGATGCATATTTCCTACTTAATGGCACAGATTATTTAAAAAAAGGGGGAGTGGGGACTCGGGCCAGATTTAGTAAGATTAATACTTTTTAATGCTTGATAAATATCTACTGAGCGTCTAGTATGTGCCAACGACCTTCTTCAGTGAAGCTGCCGCTTTGGGCCCTGTGAGGCAGTGGAAGGCGCAGTGCTGAACGGTGCAGTCTGGCGTGGCTGCCTCCATCCATGCCCAGGCACAGGCGTTTACCCGCCACTGCTTCTGCACCATCAGTGGGACAGTTGAAAGGGAGGAAGCAGAGAGCATGTTAGTGTTACTGTGCAAATCGTTGTGGCCTCATGGACCTGTGTGCGCATGGGGTTTCCTCAGGTACAGAGCGCTGATCTGCTCTTTTCAACCTCCCCAGGTTTCCGTGAGGGTGGGCGGAGGTGGTTCCAGAAGGTGCTTTGGCCCAATGAGTCTTAACAGGTTCTTGTTGTGTGACCGCAGATGTGGAGCAGCAACCATTTGTTTCCCAGTGCAGAGGAAGCCACTCTTTTCCTTGGAACGTTGGACACCATTTTCCTCTTCTCCTATGCCGTGGTAAGTTTTAGAAAACTAAGCTTTTCTGTTGAGGAAAGATGTAAATGACTTCACATCTTACCAAGTTGGTGAGGGATTTTGAATGTGCTGACTGAGGAGAGCTCAGTTTCCCTGGAGTTTATATTTTGTGTCCTTCCCGTCCATCCACCTATCCATCTGTCCATCCATGTGACAGATATTTCGAGAGCGCTTAGTGTATGCCTTGTAGTTTTCTCGTTGAGGGAAATTCATCAGTGAGCAGCACAGGAAAACTCCCGACCGTTAAAAAGCTTCTGTTCTTGACTGGGAACTAAGAGACAAACAGTAATACAATGCCATAAGGAAGGACATGACTGAGTGTGTTCAAAGGTGGTAAGTGCTGTGGAGTAGAACCAGGCAGGGAGTGAGTTTGTCCCGTAGGTAGGATGGCCAGGAAGGACCTCGAGAAGAGCAGAGAGATGAGTGTAGGTCGAGATTTCGGATCCCTTGGCATATAGATGATTTTTTTCAAGATTGGATGAAAATCATCAAGAGAGTTGATGAGGACAGGCAAGAGAGGACAGGGAGAGTTGATGAGGTGCAAAGACTGAGCTGGGCCTCAGGAGAGGAGTTCCCGCATTTCCAGCTGGGGAAGTCGAAGGATTGGGCGGGGAGGCTGGAAGGGAGCAGGAGAGCCACACGAGGGTGACCGGGCCAGCTCTGACTGAGGTAGTGTCCTGGAATCAGGCAGCCGGAGTCTCTGACTGGTCATCAGGAACGTCTGGTGGCTGCAGAGGTGGCTTGGTGGTAAAGAACCCGCCTATCAAGCAGGAGATGAGGGTTCGGTCCTTGGGTGGGGAAGATCCCCTGGAGAAGGAAATGGCAACCTACTCCAGTATTCTTGTCTGGAAAATCCCATGGACAGGGGAGCCTGACAGTCCATGGGGTCACCAAGAGTCAGATATGACTGAGCAGCTAAATAGCAGCAGCCGTGCATGTGATGTGAAATACTGGGTGAAAGTCCCCACGTCATCTCCACATGCTTATTTGGGTAATTGTTAGAACATCCCTTCTGTGAAGAGGAAACTTACAGACACACACAGTTGGAGCAGATGTTGGATCCTTCAGCCCAGCCTTTTCGGTACAGAATCTCATCCAATGGTGCTTCTCCTTCAGCCGTTGAGGAAGTATTAGAGGAAGTCTTGTGGTCTCATGGTGGCTCAGTGTTAGCAAGTAGCTATGATACTCAGTATCAAAATGGAATTTAGCTTTTTTTCGGATCGTTTCCTTATCTAGAGTGTTATGATGATTAAAATATAGTTGTCTATAGGATTAAATAGGTTTAGGAGATAAAAGATACGTGCCATGAAAAAATCAATGATCTGGACCTCTCTGGCCGTCCAGCATTTAAGACTCTGTGCTTCTAGTACAGGGGATGGGGTTTGATCCCTGGTCATGGAGCTGAGATCCCACCTACTGTGTGGTGTGGCAAAATAAAAAAAATTAGGGATCATAGCTCTTTATAGTGAACTGCGTTTCGTTCTGTAACTTTCAGGTATCGTCTGGGCATGTGGAGCAGCACAGAGTAAATTAGGTCCCTAATGTGAAGCACAGTTGAGAGATTTTCTTCTCTGCCTTTACTATAAGGTTGCTGTTGTTTAGTCCCTCAGTCGTGCCTGACTCCTTTGTTGACCCCATGGACTGTACCCCGACAGGCTCCTCCACCCATGGAATTTTCCAGGCAAGAATACTGGCGTGGGTTGCTATTTCCTACTCCAGGGGATCTTCTTGACTCAGGGATTGAGCCCTTATCTCTTGTAGTGGCAGGTAGATGTTTTACTGTTGAGCCACCAGGAAAACCCTGTGTATAGCATAACACCCTGTAAATTGGAGCTTTAGAAGGTACAATCTTCTCTAACTCTGGTGGGTGCCAAAAGGTTGACAGTAATGAGGGAGAAACATTTATTATGATGTTTATCATCTAAATTTTCTCTTATGTGTGTGTGTATGAAAGTCGCTTAGTCATGTCTGACTGTTTGTGACCCCATGGCCTATACAGTCCATGGAATTCTCCAGGCCAGAATCCAGAACACTGGAGTGGGTAGCCTTTCCCTTCTGGGGAAACTTCCTAACCCAGGGATCGAATCCAGGTGTCCTGTATTGCAGGCAGATTTTTTACCAGCTGAGCCACAATATATCTATTATATGTATAATATAGTCAACTTCATTAGAAACACCTGTATCTGAATTCAGGTATTCAGTTAAGACATTTATTCATTTTACATATTTGTGGCAGAAACCTGAAGTGTGTTGCCCTTAGCTTGTTGGTCTGCCTTCCTGCTGTGTGTGTGCATGTGTGTGTGTGTGTGTTAGTTGCTTAGTTGTGTCTGACTCTCTGCATCCCTATGGACTGTAGCCCGCTAGGCTTCTCTGTCCATGGACTTCTCCAGGCAAGAATACTGGAGTGGAGTTGCCATTCCCTTCTCCAGGGGATCTTCCCAACCCAGGGATCGAACCCAGGTCTCCTGCACTGGCAGGTGGATTATGTATCGTCTGAGCCACCAGGGAAGCCCGGAAAGTCCTGCCATGAGCTCAGCCTTTTAATTCCTACCACTCAGTGGGAGGAAAGCAGAAGGCAGAACACTTGTACTTATCTTCAGCTAATTAACCGTCTGTGCCTCCCTGTGCTCCTTGCCTCCTGGTGTGATGAAGCCCAAGGGTTAGATGAGCAGGCAGGGCATGTGGCCCCGTCGCTTCTGTTCTGTGGGACACGTTGTAACATCTTCATTCAGAATGCAAATAGCTCAGATGAATCCCTCTGGAAAAGCAGATACTGATGCTGGAGTTCATCTGTTTTAGAAGATGCAGTATATTTGTGTGCTTGTTTTATTATAATTATTCTTTTTTTCCCCTAGGTGTCTCAGGCAGTTAGGGGGATCAGATAGGAGGAAAATTTGCACTGAATTACACTGTCTTGGTGCATGCAATGTTTACAGTGTTGCAGAAGCAGTTGTCATTTCTTGAAACACTGGTGAAACTGATACAGAGGTTAGGCTGAGCACAAGAGTGAGGTTTAATCTTTGTGTTTTGTTTGCGTCATTTGCTTTGCTTTGGAATGTATCATACTTTTTCCAGGCTGTGTTGTTACCCAGAACTGTAAAATGAAATGCTTTCTTCTAGGGCCTTTTCATCAGCGGCATCGTCGGGGATCGGCTGAACTTGCGATGGGTTCTGTCTTTTGGCATGTGCTCTTCTGCATTAGTGGTAAGTTGTTTTCATTCCAGTTACTGTTATCTTCGCCAGGAATTTTAGAATCCAAGCAAGCCCCCTACTTCTGTCTATAGAATAGAATAGTAAAATGAATCTTCGGTTTTCTGGTCCCTTCCTTGGGTGCCTTTTTGGTTAAGGGACATCTTGAGAGTGTGATTTTAATCACACCCCTTCCTTGATTCTCAGTCACCAACAAAGGTCACAGCATAACTCGAGTGGCGTCCATTGCTCTCGAGAACCCGGTCCCAGCTCTCTTCTGCAGTCTTGTCTGCCCTGCGTGTCAGCCCTCTGCTCTCCCAAACCAGGCTGCCTTCCGTGGCCCTCCTGTATCTGCTCCTTTCTACCTCACTGCTATTGCTCCTGCTCTTCTTCCTGCCTTCAGTGTCCTCCGCGCTGCTCTTCATAGTCTAACTCAGCGTCTCCTTCAAGTCACCGGCCAGATGACCCTTGTTTCCTCATGCCTGACTTTATTCGCCCGTCTCTTGGAAGTTGTCGCTCCCTGTCCTGAGCCCCTGTCCCTGACTTTCCATGGAGGCACTTCCTTTGTCTGCTGCTCAGCCTGCTTGTTTCAGGTCAGCCTTGTTGCCCCTAGGAGCCTTCAGCAGGGTGGTGGAGCCCATAGACTCCGCAGGGCTGCACTGACAGGCTTTGAGGCCTTCCCTTGCAGCTTCCAGCTATGGTTTCTCCATGCTTCAGGCTCCACTTTTCAATACCTGCACCCAAGGTTGCAGTGAGGGTCCTGTGAGTCACTGTGTGGGGGGCGTTTAGAATGGTTCTTGGCGTATTCAGTGCTCTAGAGGGCAGGATCCATATTAGAATCTTCTGTATTTGTTCACAAGCATTTGTTGATTGAATAAAAGCATGGAGCTTAGTTAGACTCTATTGTTTTTCAATGTCTGCCATTGGTGTATGGGGAAAAAATTATTTTCCTTTATATTTCAGAGATTGAAGCACTTTATTCATAAGCTGCTCACCCACATATATGTACAGACTGTTTTAAAACCTGGTTTAGGGTTTTTCCCTAAACCCAAATGAACTTTTTGGCCAACCCAATGTTTTCTTTCTTTCTTTATCTTTTTTTTTAAGCACACTTTTAGAAAAGCTGAAGTGTGTCCGTAAACTCCCCCTTTGCAGTGCACAGTTTTTGAATTTTGATAAGTGACTATAGTCGTGTAACTGCCACCTGCCTTCTGTCCCCGGCCTCTGGCACCTGCTGCCCATTTTTCCGTATGGTTTCCCTCATTGCAGAATGTCATGTAGCTGGAATCATACCGTATTAGACGTACACCATTTTTAAACCCACGCCAAACATTCCCAAAGGAGATTGACTACAAATAAAACGCCCACCCCGAGCAGAACGCCTGGAAAAAAGCAGTCACTTGATACATGCCACCGAATGACTGAGTCAGTCGCAAGCTATGCTGATGCACTGAGTAGCCACGGTTAGTAAAAATAGCTGGTGCTTTCTGGCCCCACAGTGTGCCTGGAAATTTACACATGTTCTGGTGGAAATCAACACACGTGCACTCCAGTAGTCTTTTTTACCGTCCTCCATAAACAAGAAGAAAGGGAAATAGATGTAAGATGAGGTCACACAGTGGGGACTCAGTATTTTAGAGTGGAAGATGCAAGCTGGAGGGATGGCCCTTGCTGTGTTTTATGCTGTTTGTCGTCTCTGCCTCTCTGGTCAGGGGTGGTTTGATGCTTGTCTTGCTCAGGGCCGCTCTGAGCAAGGGCACCTGGAGCGTCTCTGCAGAGTCTCTCAGACATTGAATGTGTCTATCACGGAGGGTCTTGGGTCGGGGTGTCCATGTGGATGTGACATGCGTCTTGTTCTTCCTTCTGCCCTAAGGTGTTCGTCTTTGGCACTCTCACGGAATGGCTGCATCTCTACAACAAGGGGCTGTACTGTAGCTTGTGGATCCTGAACGGCCTGCTGCAGTCCACCGGCTGGCCCTGCGTCGTTGCTGTTATGGGCAACTGGTTTGGGAAAGCTGGGTATGCCACTTTCTTCCTCTTTCATTTCTCTGTTTGATCGTAGTTTCAATATCTGATTGGTCAGATTTGTCAGTGTCAATTCTTTCTATCTCTTTTTTTTTTTAATTTAAAAATTTTATTGTGGAGTATAATTGCTTTACAGTGTTACAGTGAAGTGAATCAGCTGTATGTGTATGCATATCCCCTCCCTCTGGACCCTCCCTCCCACCCATACCCCAGCACTGCCTCTCTAGGTCATCACAGTGCACCGAGCTGAGCTCCCTGTGTCAGACAGCAGCTTCCCACTGGCTGCCAGCTTTGTACTTGGCAGTGTATATACATCAGTGCTGTTCTCCCAGTTCATCCCTCCCCCCTCCCCCCTCCCCTTACCCCTCTGTGTCCAGCTGCCCATCACTTGATCTTTTCAACACCACCCATGTCTTCCCTCTACTTTAGGAAGTTTAGGATAGCGGAGACAGGAGGTTTCACATCAGTGGACACTGGAGACAGTGTGCACTCTATAGCGAAGGTCTGGCCCGTGAGACACGTTCACAGCACCGTTCTGACTGTGGTCAGACTTTGAGTGTGGCTGAGGCAGTACATCTCAGTTTTGTTTTTTCAAATCTTTCCTTTAGAGAACACAGATAACACATTGTAGTAATAGAAATCTTGCATGCCATATCATCATGTATCTTCCTGTGGGTTTTGCCTTCCCTGTTTTTGAGACTCGGTGATCTAATGTGACCTTCTAAAATTAAAGATAAGGAAACTGAGCTCAGAAGTTGTCCTTGGGACTTGCCTAGAGTCACAGAACGCAGGCTTTAAGAAGATGCAGATGACGAATGCCAGACTTGGGGCCTTAGTTAAATTGGCCATTTCCCCCCAAACCTTCTGGTACTTATCAGTTGTGTGTGAGGTGGTGTGTATGATGGGGGCCATGGCATATGGATGGGCACCTGCTGACGGATCTTCGGGGCCACCCAGGAAGACCCATACTTAACCTACAGGAGGGAAAATAAGTAGAGATTCCCAAAGACTTGGCTTTGTTTCTCATTACCGTTCGTGACGCTCTGCCTTTGTTGTTTATCATCATTTATGATTCTCTGCCTTCAGGGACTGTTAGTCTGGATTTCTAGCTTTTGTCCTGGGTAAGATATTCATGTGTTGTGAAGCGCACATGTATTTCATTGATAGCTCTGTCTTTTTGTTTACTCTCTTACGTCGGGGCCGGTGTACCCAGCAGGTATTACCCACCTGCCGTGGTGATCAGCGCATGCTTTAGGCAGCTCCTCTCGGTTTTCCAGCTTCCCCAGTTTCCTAATGGGAGTAATGGTGCTTGTCGATAATGATCTGTATTTGTTGTGGAGTAATGTTTATGTTCAGTGTGCTAGTAATTTCTTCTTTTCTTTAATACTGTTACTTATTTTTGTTTACACCGGGTCCTTGTTGCTATACGTGGGCTTTCTCTAGCTGCGTTCCCTGGGCTGCTTGCGGTGGCTTCTGCAGTTGCAGAGCCCAGGCTGTCGGGGCACAGCTTCAGTAGTCGAGGCTCTCCGGCTCTGGAGCGCGGGCTCAGTGGTTGTGGTGCACGGGCTTACTTGCTTCTCGGCATGTGGAGTCTTCCTGGACCAGGGGTTAAACCCGTGTGCCCTACACTGGCAGGTGGATTCTTACCCACTGTACCACTAGGGAAAGCCCTGTGCTAGTGACTTATGTTTCTTTCCAATTCTGCTGTCACTGGGTTAATAGAATTGATTTTCAGAGGTGCTAATTCCCCAGTGATACTTTAAAACCCTTATTTATTTATTAGCTACACCAGGTCTTATTTGCAGCACGTGGATCTTTGTCACATCTTGTGGGATCTTTCCTTTCAGTGCAGGGACGGCCTAGTTGTGGCGTGTGGGCTCCAGAGGGCGTGGGCTTCAGTAGTTGAAGTGCACGGGCTTAGTTGCTCTGCGGCATGTGGGATCTTAGTTCCCCAAACATGGATTGAACCCACATCGTCTGTGTTACAAGGTGGATTCTTAACCCCTGGACCGCCAGGGAAGTCCCTCCCCTCTTATGCTTTAGTTTTCTTTTGGATGCTGTGTGTGTGCTGTTTATTTGTATTAAGATTTTTAAGGTAACATCTTTCCATTCATGATTTTTGAAAATTATACCAAGGCTACTTGATTATTGTCATGAAACCAGCTATTTCAAATGAACAAAGAGAAATAAAGGGAAAACCACCTGAAATGCTGTTATTTCAAGATAATCACTTGAACATGTATCATTTTGAGATAATCCTTATCTGAGCTTTTCCAAATTGGATGACACTGGGTGTTCGGTAGCAGTGACTGGACATTCTTAACTCTTCATTATTTCTCTCTTTCAGTCACAAAGACAAACAGGACATTCAAGAAAGCCATTAATTATAGTTCACTTTTGAAAGTAAGGCATTCTGTTTTTAAGCGAATAACAACTAAGTGAAATTGATGCTGCTGTACTTGACACAGAGTGACTCTTCCTGTGAAATGTAGCAGTAAACCACAAAGTGCCGGTAAAACCGTGACAACTTACAGTCACAGCTGTTTTCAGCCAGTTTCTTCCGAAATGTCTTTGATCAGCGTGTTCTTCAAACCCTGACCTTTGCTCTTCTCTCTAGGATCCTCTTGGTAGGTTTTGTGTTTTAAAGGCTTGGGGTGTTATCGTCCTGATAAAAATATAGAGATTGTCTAGTTCAAATCATTTGATTTCCAAGTGAAAAAATTTGAATGATCTACTGAAGACGTTGGCCTGGAAAGCTGTTACCATGTGAGTCATATCTCTCCTTCCGCTGTCAGGGGTCATTGTTTTTTTGATGCCTCGCCGTATAGCATGCGGGATCTCAGTTCCCCAATCAGGGATCGAACCCGTGTCCCCTGTATTGTGAGCTGGGAGTCTTAAACACTGGGCCGCCAGGGAAGTCCTGGGGTCATAGTTTGTTAGAGCGCATCGAGGCTGGTAGTCCTGGTAGATAATGCCTGTGCAGGCCCCTGCTGTCAATCTGCCCCTGCACCCAGGCCTTTGAGGAGCACAGCGCTTTCCAGATGAGAGCGTCGAGTCCGGGCCATGAGCTGCTGGCGGTCACTCTGCACAGCTGGAAGTGGCTTCTGAGCACGTTGTGCCACTGTAGAGTGTTGTCTCCCTCTCCGTTTTTGTTTTTGATTTTTTTGGGCTGTGCCTCATGGCATGTGGATCTTAGTTCCCGAACCAGAGATCAAACTGGTACCCCCTGCATTGGGACCTCACAGTTTTCCCCTCCGGACCACCTGGAAAGTCCCTGCAGTATGTTTTCATGTCTCTCTTCTCCCATTCGGCACAGTATTGTTGAGATTCATCCATGTCTGCATCGACAGTTCATTCCTTTTTATGGCTAAGGAGTCATCCATTGTATCACAGTTTATCTGTTCAGCTGTTGGTGAACATCTAGGTTTTTAGTTTTTGGCTTTTACTATTGAAGCCACTGTGCTTGTTTGTTCACAAATCCTTGTATGGACACGTGCTTTCATTTCCTTGGATAAATACCTGGGAGTAGAATGGCTGGATCTTATGGTAGGAGCATGTTTGTCTTTTTAAGAAACTGGCGATTTCTTCTAAAGTGGTTGAACCGCTTCACATTCCTACCAGCAGAGTGTAAGGGTTCTAGGTGCTGCGCACCCTTGCCAGCACTTGGTATGCTCCGTGTGTTTTGACTTTGCTCTTCTGTTAGGTGTGTAGGGATACCTTGTTGTGATTTTAATTTGCATCTCCCTGATGTTTGATGATGCTGAGCATCTTTTCATAGTTGCTAACTGGTGTCTGACTCTTGCTACCCCATGGACTGTAGCCTGCCAGGCTCCTCTATCCGTGGAATTTTCCAGGCAAGAATACTGCAGTGGGTTACCATTTCCTTCTCCATTCATGTGCTTATTTGCATCTTATTTTACGTGTGTGTGTGTGTGTGTAAAGCATTTGTTAAAATCTTGGCCCCCTTTTCAGAAACTTTGTATTTGAGATGATTATAGATTTAACACTCCTTAGAATTTTATTGCATTGTTTATCTTTCACAGTATTGCATTCTGAGATTTCTATATCCCAGCAGCAAGTCTTTTGTCAGATAAGTGGTATCCAGATAGTTTCTGCCAATCCATGGGGCTTGTCTTTTTAAATTCTCTTAATAGTGTCTTTCCGTGAGCCCCAAATTGAACTTTAGTATAATAAAATCTTAGAAGAAGAGAGCTACCCAGTTAAGTGTTTTGCCATTTGGGTGTACTTTGAAAAAAAACACATTGCAATGGAACATTGAGTCTGTGTAATGTGAGCCTGCACTGTTTGGCCATTCCGTACCTGAGCTGCACACAGAACCCGTCCTAATTGTGTTGTCTTCTGTTCTGCTCTGTTCCCATCCTAGGCGAGGAGTTGTTTTTGGTCTCTGGAGTGCCTGTGCCTCTGTGGGCAATATTTTGGGCGCATGTCTGGCTTCTTCTGTTCTGCAGTATGGTTATGAGGTAGGTGTTTTTTTTCCTAGCTTTTTCTTCAGTATATAAATATATGTTTTGTTTTTAGGAAGTAATCCTGTGACCATTTAAAATGACCTAGTGCTGTGTCTGGGAGGGGCAGGGTTTGTGTTAAGAGTGGACAAGCTTATGGTAAATTAAAACACATTAAAAAAAATTAGTCATGGAAAAACACCTAAGTCTAAAGACATATAATCATGTGGGGAAAAGTACTTGCAACTCATGTTACAGATAAAGAGCAGATCTCCTTAATGTATAAAGTGTCCACAAATTGATAAAGACAAAGACTAACAACACATGGAAAGAAAAGCAAAGCCTTTGAATGTATAGTTCATGGAAAGGAAAGAGAAATGGCTTGTAAACATATGACAGGCTATTCCACTTCACTCAGAACTTGTTTATTCATTCAGTAATATTCTTAAGTTCCTCTTACGTGCCCCAAGGCAGTAGAGGATAGAGTCTTGGCCCAAAGAGCCAACAATCTCTGCCCTTATAGGAGTTTAGGTATGAAGTGGTAGAGGAATGCAAATTAAAACCACTGTAAAAAAAAGAGAGAGAAAAAACCTACACTGTATCCTTATTAGATTGGTAAAAATCCAGAAGTTTGGTACCATGTTTATTAGGTGACAGCAGGCATTGCCGGGTGGGCGAGTAAATAACTCCTCTTGGGGTCAATATAGGAATGTCTGTCAAAAACCCAGTCACTTAACCTGGGCTTCCCTGCTGGCTCAGACGGTAAAGAATCTGCCTGCAATGCGGGAGACCTGGTTCGATCCCTGGGTCGGGAAGATCCCCTGGAGAAGAGAATGGCAACCTACTCTAGTATTCTTGCCTGGAGAATCCCATGAACAGAGGAGCCTGGTGTCCATGGGGTTGTGAAGAGTCGGACATGACTGAGTGACTAACACATCAGAATTATAATGGCTCTGACCTAGCAGTTCGACCTCCATGAATTAATCTGACTGATGAGTATACTTCATCATATACAAAGAGTACATCTGCAAGGGTATTTGCTTCAGCATTGTTTGTAAGAGCAAAAGATTGGTAACAGATGTCAACCAAACGGGAAATAGTTAAACCACAAAACACCTATTCAGTGGAATCTGTGCAGCTGTGAAGTAGAATTAGGCAGCCCTGCGTGTCCAGATTGGGATAGAGCTCAGTGAAGTGAAGATAACCGTGTGTTGAGTATTGCCATTTATGTGAAATGGAGGAAGAATTAAAGAGTATCTGTTGTATTGGCTTCTGTTTCCAAAACAAACTTTGGAAAGTACAAGCTAAATAACAGTGCTTATATGTTCGACAAATAAAAATCGAATGGCTCATGTCAACGGATTGCCTGTTCAAAGACCTAATGATTGGGAATTCCCTGGTAGTCCAGTGGTTAGAACTCCAAACTTTCACTGCCAAGGGTGTGGGTTCAGTCCCTGGTCGGGGAACTAAGAACCCTCAAGCCATGCAGTGCGGCCAAAACAAAACCCCAAACCCAATAACTGAAAGTAAGTTGCTCTTTCAGAAAGTAGGTGACAGTTTTTAAACAGCTTGCCAAGTGTTTGGTCCTTGAAGAATTTTGGTCTAGTTAGGGCCAGTGGGAAGTCCTTCCTGTCTTCATAGTCACCTTTTCCCAGCTTTCTTAGCTTCACGCGTGGATTGTACTGATTGGCTCAGATGGGAATTTCAGGTCACCGTGTGGGCTCCTCCCAGATTTGAATTCTGGAAATACTCATTGACACCTCAGGCTCCATTCTCTCTTAAATAAAATTCACTGATGCTGTCTGGCTCTCGAGTGTCTCACCTGGACCATCGAAAGAACACTGTTCTCCCCTGTGACCCCCAGCACAGCCCTCAACTCCCCCTGTGCAGAAGGCTTCCCGTCTCCCTCCCGCCTGGTGCCGTGGCTTCAGTTGTGCTGGGAAAGGTGGTCACTTGCCAGGATTTTCAGCTCTCCCTAAAGCGCTGTCTCCCTCCTTCAACCTCCTTGGCTTTTTTCTTCCAGATTCAGTTCCTCTCTATGTTTCCCATGGGGACTCAGCCTTCTCATTTATCCACTTCCATGCTGCCTGTTTTAACGTGTAGTGTCTCTTTTTAAAATTTATCTGTATTTCATGTTTTGGCCTTGTGGGTTCTTCGATGCAGCACTCAAGAGTCTTTGTCGTGTCGTGCGCACTTCAGCAGTTGCACCGGCTCAGTTGCTCCATGGCATGTGGGATGTTAGTTACCCAGCCAGGGATCGAGCCCACATCCTCTGCATTGCAAGGCAGATTCTTAACTGCTGGACCACCAGGGAAGTTCCTGTTAATTAATGTGTGTAGTGTGTAACCCCCCTCAACGGGAAACCGAGGGCAGATACTGTCTGTTGCGTGAGGCTGAGTGGTGGCAAGAGTGCCATTCTTGGAGCCAATTCTGGCTTCTCAGTTGTAATAGTACCACTCAGTGTCCAGGAGACCTTAATTATCCTCTCTGAGCTCCGCAGAGTCCCTGGGAAAAACTTGTGAGAAAACAAGTAAAACACTTAGCTCAGTGCCTGGCAGAGGCTGGGCGCCCGGCGCGCATTTCCTTCCCAGGCGCCCCGTCCTCCCACGTGTGTCTCTCACGATGGTGTGGTTAACGAGCATCCCAGATGTGTCAGGAGCACCTCTCCCCTTCCCGCCCCCCCAGTATGCCTTCCTGGTGACGGCGGCCGTGCAGTTTGCTGGTGGGATCGTCATCTTCTTTGGACTCCTGGTGTCACCGGAAGAAATTGGTGAGAGGCTGCTTTTCTACTCAGATTGTCTTGCTAACACCGGCAGAGAGAAACCCGAGGCTGGAACAGCCCAGCTCTTTCTCCCTAGGAGAACTGTGAGCTGCTTTCAGTGAATTAAAAGAGCAGTCTTGCTGTTTTGTGTCCTGTCGACGCCACAGCCTCGCCTGGCACAGCTGCAAATGTTTGAGGGAGTGAGGCTCACCTTTTTATAGTTTCAGGAAAATTCATCATTTGCAAATGAGGTTTTATAATGGAGACATTGGCTTGAAATTAGCATGGATGGATTTTGAATTTCGCTCCTTGAGACAGATCTTTTTTTCTTCAGAAGAAAAATTCAGTGAAATACTTATCTGTGGTTAAATACAGATCGTACAGGCAGAACATACAAGTGAAACCACAGAAGCAGATGTATGATTCTTCTATCTTTTGAGTCTTACTGAAGAGACACGTCAGTTTAATAGTACGTAATTAACGAGTTTTTCTGTATGAAAGAGAGCATGATGTGGTTGAAAAAACATTGCTTTGAAGCCAGATAAAGGAGAATTTGAGTCCTGGGTTTGTTGCTCATTAGCTGTGTGACCTTGATTGACCTTGGACTCTGAACCTTAGTTACTTTTTCCTGTAAAACGCAAATGAAAATAGCATGGACCTCGTAAGTAATGGTACGTGTAAAGCCCTTAGCACAGAGTTGGGCACCTGAAGGCACCCTCTCAGTGTGGCTGTTGCTGTTGTTGTAGGTATCCCAGGTATCGAGACAGAAGAAAATTTTGAAGAAGACTCACACAGGCCGTTAATTAATGGTGCTGAAAACGAAGATGAAGCTGAGCCTAATTATTCAATCCAAGAAGGCAATACTGTGAGCCAAGTCAAGGCAATAAGCTTCTACCAGGCTTGTTGCCTTCCTGGAGTTATAGCGGTAAGGACTGTTCAAACCTCCCCACCGAAGCCTGGGAGATACCATAGCCTGGATAGTAGCACTGCCGGGGATAAGGCACCTTGAAGCAGTTAGCTTCTCTTTGAGACTTTATTTCAGGAATATATGTCCAGAGGAACAGTGGCCCTCAGCTTGTTTATTGATACCACTTGAGCTTGTATCTGATACCCAGTGCGGGGGGTGGTGCCTTTTCTGTGCAGAGCCAAAGGTAAATGTTTTCAATTCTGGGGCCACTGTACAGTCTCTGCCACAGCCACTCAGCTCAGTAGAGCAGAGGACTCCACAGACAACATGGAACCAGCGGACCTGACCGGAAGTGGCCCGTGAGCCCCAATTTGCTGACCCTGATACTAGAGTTTGAGTAAGAAGGCAAAAATGGGTATCTTTGAATATATGCCTTTTGGCCTGTTGAAGTCTTATAGAATTATAAGTACATCAAGAGGGGCTTGAGTGGTTCGTTAAGTCTGTCTTCTTGGCCAATGTTCTTGCCGTTCTAGGGAAAAAAATAGTTTGCCCTTCTATAAAAGGCCAGAGCAGGGTGTTGCACAGTGTCCTTGGGTAGTGCATTCCAGGGTTGGCATAACCTCCAATCAGGCTTTTTTCCTAACATCTAAACTGAGTCCATTCTGCCACAGTTTTTGTGTCTTGGTGTTTTAGGCCTCTAGCACAGGAGTGGAGTTAAGAGGCCTAGGCTATGTTGCCAGCTTATCCACTAAGTTTCTGTGAGGTCTGTGGCTTTACTCAGCTCTTCCTTGTGTCTCAGTTCCCCTTCCTGTGGATAGAAGGCCTACCAGTCCATCCTCCCTGAAGTCTGCAATGTCGAGTTATTATGAATAAACACCTTTTTAATTTTATGGTTTAATGATGCGTTATGAATATAACCTCTCAAGTAGATTCAGAGTCTGCTGGTTGTCCTATTTCGTACTTACTCACTCCCTTCTCCCTACCCCAGGCTAAGAGAACTGACACTTGGCAACAGATAAAGTTTAAGCATGAGTTCAGGTCGAAGGGCTAGTTCCCACAGTTCTTCAACCAAAAGATACAGGGAAATGCATGTTCCCTGGGGGCCTGTTCTTATGCTAATGATTAGTTATTTTTTTTACAGTAGTTATTAAAATATTCTGCTGGTAAGAGTTTAATTTCTGAGACAGGACTTAGATTTGTTGTGACTAAACGTGGCACTCCCTTGCTATCCCTTTGTATTTCACAAGCTATTGTTCCCCGCCATGGACAGGGTATAAAGGGAATCTAGTGAACTTAATCCCTTTGTCTTTGTGGCCGGCTGTCTGGACAAAATGCACTTGTGGTTGAGATTTGGCTCCCTAGGGGGCGGCGGTCCTGCCAGGAAAGCCCCTTTAAAACAAGTGATACCTAGGGAATAAGTGGCAGCTCCAGGGAAGAGAATATACTAGCCAGACACCCTTTGAAGTGAGTCTCTCTGCTCCTCCCCCTCTTCCTTTGATGCTGAATGTCCGGATTTCCTGGTAATAATGTGTTGAATATAGGTTTCTCAGCCCCACTGCCATGTTATGGGAGCTCTTGCTCCTCAACCTAGAGCCACAAGGCCCGTGATGATCCTCTGCTTTCATTTTTGACTCAGCTTTCAGAAACGACCCTATTAAAGTAGTTTTCACGCTGATGCTTTTCTTAGACCTTTGGAACTAGAATTCAGTCACTTTGCTTTGCATTGGTCATCATATTAACTTCGAAGGAAGTAGAGCCTGAAAGGGTTGACTACCTGCAATAAAAGCTGTGATGTTCACTGGATTCGTTTGCCTATGGTTAGTGCTCCTCAGTGGCATGAATACCTTTATCTTTATCTAAATAAAGAAATGTGAGTCCATGCCCTGCCTTATGGTTCAAAATACCAGGTTGCTTCTACCAGAAAGCTAAAAGGAGAAGAAAGTGGGGACAGTTAGGGAGTAGTCCTCTGTGTTTTTAATCCCAAGGCTTATTTTACTACCTTTCTAGACGCTAAGCTGGGGGGAGAGAGGAGGAAGACTAGGACAAGTCAGGCAATGGGAATTCATAGGAACATTCAATTTTAAAATCAGGTACCATGGGGCCCCAGCTCTTCTGCCTTGTTTTGCTGTTTAATTGTATTAGAGCGGTGGTTACACTGTGCTGTTCGCTCCTTGCTGACAGCTGGGTGTTTTCCTTGTAGTATTCACTGGCCTACGCGTGCTTGAAGTTAGTGAATTACTCCTTCTTCTTCTGGTTGCCCTTTTATCTGAGTAACAACTTTGGATGGAAGGAGGCCGAAGCTGACCAGCTGTCCATCTGGTACGACGTCGGAGGAATTATAGGTACGGCCAGTGAAGCATCTTTTCCTCTAGCAAGAGTGAGTCACTAGTCAGATTTTATTGGGTTATGAAATCTGGCATCATTTAAAGTTTTATCACTTATTCCACAGCCCTTTTTCCTAAACTGTCCTACTGGTAAATAGCCAGACTCTTTAAAAAAAAAAAAAGTCCATAGGAAAGAGGACCCAGCCTGCGGCAGCCCTGTGATATATAGAGCTCTTTTTTCTCAGTCCTTTGTTGCGGGATCAGTTCTTTTGTCCTGGGACGCACTGGGATGTTGCTCTCTCTGATCTCTTTAAGTATACTTTAAGAGCCTTTTGTATACTCCCAGGGATCGCTTAGCTCTAAAGCTAATTGTATGTTAGAGATCCAAGTTATGTTCATTTACCTATCACCCACAGCCGAAGAAGGGAAACATACTAGCTTGGTGTACTGACTGTCGGATCATAAAGGTAGGAATAATAGCAGGGGTTATTTTGTTTTGCATTTGCTTCCTTGTACACAGCAGACTTTAATAGTGACTTTTTGCTATAGCTGTAAGCATCAACAAGGAAGTGGGAAACTTTAAAGTCAGACAGACGTACAGCATGCATGTTACTAGGCTGTGGCATAACCTTGGTAGCCTTTCTGTAATGTTTACATGTAGACATGTGGACAGACTGAACTGCCCTGCGCATATGAAAGCACAGTGTGCCCTTAGGCTGTTACTGTGTTTGAACTTGTGCGTCCCATTCTTTTAAAGTTGATTTTATTTATTTATCATTTTTGGCTGTGCTGGGTCTTTGTTGCTGCCTGGGTTTTTTTTCTTCCCTCTGGTTGCAGAGAACAGGGGCTGCTCTCTAGTTGAGGTACACAGACTTCTCCTTGCTGTGGCTTCTCTTGTTGTGGAGCACAGGCCCCAGGGCAGTGGACTTCAGCAGTGGCAGCCTCCGGTCTGTAGAGCACAGACTCGGTAGTTGCGGCACATGGACTTAGTTGTTCCGTGGCATGAGGGGTCCTCTCAGATCAGGGATCGAACCTGTGTCTCCTAAATTGGCAGGCGGATTCTTCACCACTGAGTCATGAGGGAAGCCCCACAGCAGATTTTATTTTATTTTATTTTTTTTCACGGTGCACCCACTTTATTTGCGAAAGGAGGCGCCCAGCACATGGGGGACGGGGAGGTTCCTGCACCCCCCCACAGCAGATTTTAATAGTGACTTTTTGCTATAGCTGGTCACTCAGTTGTGTCTGACTCTCTCTGACCCCATGGACTGTAACCCGCCAGGGTCCTCTGTCTTTAGGATTGTCCAGGCAAGAATACTGGAGTGGGTTGCCATTTCCTTCTCCAGGAGTTCTTTCTGGATCAGGGATTGCACCCACGTGTCCTGCATTGGCAGGCAGGTTCTATACCACTGAGCCACCAGGGAAGCCCAAACAAGGAAGTAGGAATCTTCAAAACCAGATGGATATACAGAACGCACGGTAGTGGGCACCACCTACATGACTGTGGCAGAACCTTGGTAGCCTGTCTTTACCTTTAGATCTGTGGACAGACTAAACTGCCCTGAGCGCATGAAAACACAGTGTATCCTTAGGTGATATGCTGTTATTGTATCTGAACTTGTGCGCCCTCATTCTTAGACTCAGAGCCAAAGGTGAGAATGCTGCGTTTAGACTTGCACATACTTCTGTGTCCTGAACAGATTCTGATGAGGGTGCACCAGATGTCCCAATGCCCCGAGATTCCAAACAGGACTGTATCTGAATGTGACTGTGTTGCTTCAAGGATCCACATCACCTCTTCTTCTTCTTTTTAACTGTCTGTTTATTTGGCTGCGCTGGATCTTAGTTGTAGCACTCGAGACCTTCAGTCTTCATTGTGGTATCCGGCTCTTTAGCTGCCACATGCAGACTCTTCAGTTGCAGCATGTGGGATCTGGTTCCCTGACCAGGGATTGAATTTAGGCCACCTGCATTGGGATTGCAGAGTCTTAGCCACTGGACCTCCAGGGAAGTCCTCCACATTAACTTATTTTAAACATCTTGACCTATTAGTTTTTGCCAAACCATAATTGCTGCATTTAATTTTAGTGAATATTTATGTTCACCACTCATAACCTGTGACACACAGAGTCTCATTAATTATCTTTCAAATAAAAAGCAGGGGCGGGGGGAAAAGGCAAGAAAAGACTTCACAGCTGATTGGAGAAGGGAAAACAGCAAGGAACAGTGAGGGTGGGTCTGATGATTTTTCCTGATTTTGGTGTCTGACTGGTGGTCTGTCCCCATCTGCCATCATGTGAATTGACAGGTGATCTTTCTAAAAGCAAATTATGGAGGAGATTTTTTTAGGAGAGTCAGCTGTCTTGTTGGATAGACCAGTGTTAGGATCTTGCCGGCGGGTGGAGGGTACATGGTAAGCAAGAGTCAGGTAACTAAGCTAATTTCGAGATGCTGACTGGGTTGCACCTCTTTGTGCTGGAAGGTGGAACGCTGCAAGGCTTCATCTCCGACATGTTACAGAAGAGAGCGCCGGTGTTAGCTCTCAGTCTGCTTCTGGCCATCGGGTCCCTGGTTGGATACAGTCGTGAGTATTTCCTTGCAGTTAAACTGTTTGCCTCATCTCTCAGGACTAAGGCATTTACTTGCCTCGAGTCAGTGATCAGCCCTGGGGAGGTGGTTGAGACCAGCCGCCAGGGCATAAATGGGATCTTTGTATTGTCCTGTGAACAGTGGTAAAAGTACCATTACGTAGTTTTATTTGCATTGGGGAGGAAACTGGCATCTCTCGTGCTTTGTCGGTTTGTTTAAAAGCTTGCTTGGGAGTGTGTATGCTTTGTCCAAGGGTAGGCTCCAGCGGTGCAGCATTAGAGCCAATAAAACAATAAAAGGGACAAGATTTCAAAAGAGGAAAGATGGTAATTAGTAGGTTTGGTATCTGTCCCTTAAGATGCTACTGAGATAGGAGTTTTCCTGTAGCTTTTAGAAGTCACAGTAGCTTGAGCACCAGCCAGAGGCAGACATTACAAATAAAAGTCGGGAGAGGTGGTGATGGAGCCGTATCCGCTTGCTATCTTGGGGAGATCTGTGAGGTCATGGGAATCCAGGCCTGTGTGTACTGTTGGGAGGAGACACATGTACTGCGCTTCTCACGTCATCACCCCGTGCCTGTCTTTCCTTGCAGGTTCTCCAAACGACAAGTCCATCAATGCGCTTCTGATGGCTGTCACAGGTACGGCACAGGTTCCATTTCACTGTCTTGTTCCTCTGTAAATAAAAAGGGAAAAAGGAAACTGCTCCTTCAAGCTGAGCTATTCTAAAGCCTTAATTATAGAAAATTCAGGTGGTAAAGGAAAGATGCGTCCCCCAGATCCTGCTTCTCTGCTCTCACGTGACCGCCTCAGTCCTGATGTGGCGGAAGCCGTCCCTTAGAGATTTCCTCCGATTTTTGATTGCGGCCCACACCCGCTCATACCACTCCCGGAAGCGGTGTAGGAAGAATGCCCCGCTGGAAACCAGTTCACCAACTTTCAAAAAGTCCAGTATAGCTGGTTTTTCCTCCTATGTTGGAATTGGTCAGTATTTCTTCCCTTGAACCCCAGATGAATCAGTTGAGTGCCATTAGAGACCATGTTACAGAAAAACTCCTATTAAATTTGAGCTCATGGGATAGTTGAAGCTGCTGCTGCTCTGTGAGACTCTCGGCCCTGACCGCGCTCATTCCTGTGACAGCCTCACCGAGAACAGTGGCAGATGGAACCCCTTGCACTGTTTAAATCGCTTTTTCTCCTCTCTCTCTCTTTCTCGCTGTTTGGTTGAATTTGGGTATTCAGATACTCTGACTCATCTCTGCCATAATAGAATTTGATAAACCAGTGCAGACAGTTGTCAGTGAATGCACACTTCACTGGATTAGAGAGGTCTGTGTTCACTGTTTTCTAGAGGAAAGTGGATGCTAACTAAGATGTTACATCTGGGGGAGTTTCCATTTTTACAGGTAATTTTGCCCCCTTCTTTCTGTTTCTCTCCAACATACCAGTTAGAGTATTGGGATTAGAGTTTACGTAATTCTCAATGGATTCCTAACGCGTTGTTACGAGTAGTGTCTTAATATTTAAGAACCTGTTCTGTTTCTGACTTTAGGATTCTTTATTGGTGGACCTTCTAATATGATTAGCTCTGCTATTTCTGCGGACCTGGGTCGTCAGGAGCTGATCCAAGGGAGCAGTGAGGCTTTGGCGACCGTCACTGGGATTGTTGATGGAACCGGGAGCATTGGAGCTGCGGTGGGCCAGGTGAGAGGGCAGGAGGGCTGGACGGGGAGTGTTTAGCGGTGGGAGGGCCTACCCCCGCCTGCAGGGCCACGGTAGGTGGCGCTCTCGTGCTCTAGTACGCTGTACTAAAAGCCTTGGGTTCTTAGTGACCTAACATGGAAGGCCCCTCGACATTTATCAGTTCGGCCCCTCCACTTTTACCTTCAGATTCTTCCTGTCTAGAAAGAAGTGAACACTTAGTAAGACAGATCCTTCAGTCCCTGCTGCCCACCGCCTCCTCTTCCAGCCTGAACTTGGCACTTCAGGGAGGCCAGGAGACCCATGCTTCTCATTACCCCGCACTTGACACACAGGCCCCAGCTCTCCCACCATCCAAACACAGACATACACACGTTCTTCCCACACATCCCCGCCAGAAATTGCCATGGACCCTGCGGCTTCCCTGAGACGCTTCCTCTGCTTCCTACAACTGTGTTTCAAAAGACAGTTCATAAATGTCTTAAGTCAGAATCAATCTGGGAACTCATTAAAGTACAGAACAGTTAGCTTACTGTGGACTCGCTGAATGAGGGCCTGGGGATCTGTATTTCAACAAGCCATCCTGGTGAGTCCTGTGTACTCGATAAAGTTTGAGATCTTCTAGGTTAAGAGTGGCCTACTGTAGGTAGTCAGAACTGTTGTCTCTTTTTTTTGGCTGTGCTGCACAGCGTGTGGGATCTTAGTTCCCCAACTGGGCGTCGAACCTGCACCCCCTACATTGGAAGCGTCTTAACCACTGGACCGCCAGGGAAGTCCTTGTCAGAAGCATTCTAATTGATCTTTCTTGCTTTTGTTCAGCTTCAGAAAGGCATTGTTTCTCTGGGACAGTCATGAGTATTTGTCTCTCCTGGGGTATACCACTCTCAGTCATTGAGTGCTAATTTTGTAAAATGTAGATTTGAGAATCAACTGCACGGATAAAATATCTGAAACTATGGCAGTGGTGTGATGTTTAATGGGGAAAGAAAATATGGGCAAAACCTCAGAGGATGCCCAGTGGTCACAGAAACAGGAAGCCAGAATTTGAGGGGTGGGGGTGTTACTCAGATCATAAATGAATAGAGGTCGGGAGAAAGAGAATGGAAGGAAAAAGGCTTGTAGTTTTGACACTGAGGTCAGTAGATGGCCTTGAAGATTGATGCTTTGCTCGCTTAATGGGGTTGGACCACTGGTATCTGATCGTGAGTGGTTAATACAAGAGCAGATATTGCTGGAGATTGTTGTTGTTTAGTTAGTCGTGTCTGGCTTTTTGTGACCCCCGTGGATTGTAGCCCACCAGGCTCCTCTGTCTATAGAATTTCCCAGGCAAAAATACTGGAGCGGGTTGCCATTTCCTTCTCCAGGGGATCTTCCCAACTCAGGGATTGAACCCGCATCTCTCGCACTGGCAGGTGGATTCTTTACCACTGAGCCGGCTGGGAAACCCATTGCAGGAGATACACCAACTGAATGCACACCTCTCCCTGGTCATGTAGTGCGTGTTTATTTGTTACTGTCTGTCTCTCCCACTAAGATGAGCTTCACGAGGGCAGTGTTTGGGGTTTCGCTGTCACCCCAGTCCTAGGAAGGGTGCCTGGCACACATGAGACGCTCAGGTACTTGTTGAATGGTTGTAGAAAGAATGATTTATAGGATCAGGGTGTTAGCTTATTTGATTATGGAGCTAAAGGGAAAAAGGAAAACTTAGCAAAGGTAGGAGGACTCTGTTTTCTTGCTATGCTCTGGAGTAGGAGCTAAAAAATGCTACTGGCCACCCGTTCAGATGTCTTTGTATGAAGGGTATTGGGCATCCTTTTCTGAAATGACTGTATTTTAGATTTTCCTTCTTAGCTAATGTTTTTTTCATTAATCAGATGGATGGATTGTAATGAACATTTCAAGGAGTTTCTTTTTAATTAGAATGCCTGCTAGTCTTAAGATCCCTAACTAGGAACTCGGGGTCAGCGTTAGACTGACTTTCACGGTTTTAGAAGCAGAAACAGGAGAGTAAATCATTGTTTGCTTTACTTATTCCCCTGGTATGTTGAGTTTTGAATGATTTCTTACTGTTTGAGGTATAAAACCCCAAACTTCATGACTTAATGTTAAAAACTTCACACTCCCCCGGGTGGTCCAGTGGTTAAGACTCCTCACTTCCACTGCAGGGGGCACAGGTTCAGTACCTGGTCAGAGAACTAAGATCCCCCATGCCGCACAGTATGGCCAAAACGAAAACAAAAATTCTGTAAACTTGGTCCCTAGCATTCGCCTGATTCACATTGAATAGCTTTGTTCTCCCAGCCTTTCCTTGACTTCCCAAGAAAAATACTGCTTTCTCCTGCTGGTTTCCACACCAGTTGGTGCACGCCTGTGGTAGAACAGTTGCCGCGGTGTTTCACACTGACTGGCTGATTGATCCCCTGTATCAGACTCTGCCTTCCTTGAGGATAGAACCGTGCTATGTCCTTCCTCTTTGCGTTCCCAATGCTTAATATGTTTTTGACACACAACAGGGGTTCAGTAGGTTAAACTGCAGTGTTTTCCCAAGAGAGATGAGAACAAATGTCCACATAAACATTTTTACAGAAATGTGTTCACAGCAAATGATTATTTATAATAGCTAAGAAGTAGAAACATCCTTACGTCCATCAACCGATGAATGGATAAGTAAAATATGATATATTCATATCAGTTCAGTTCAGTCGCTCAGTCGTGTCCGACTCTTTGTGACCCCATGAATCGCAGCATGCCAGGCTTCCCTGTCCATCACCAACTCCCGGAGTTCACCCAAACTCATGTGCATTGAGTCGGTGATGCCATCCAGCCATCTAATGGAGTATTATTTGGCAGTTCAAGAGAAATGAAGGTTTGATAGATGCTACAGTATGGATGAACTTCAACTCTATTATGCTAAGTAAAAGGAGCTAGTCACCAAAGACCACCTATTTATGTGATTTCATTCATATGAGATACCCGGAATAGGCAAATCTATAGAGAAAGAAATTAGATTAGTGGTTGCTTTGGGTTGGGTGGGTCTGGAAAGTGATTCCTAATGGGTTTCTCTTGGGGTGATGAAGATGGTCTCAAATTAGATTATGGTGATGGTTGCACAACTCTGTAAGTATACTAAAATCCATTGAGTGATATGAGCTTAGTATTATGTAAATTGTATGTCGGTAAAGCTATTTAAAAGATAAAGTAGCATTCAGAGAGTTTGGAGGGCCACTGTGCTTCCTCTGAGGGGTGATTACACCTCAGCTTTTTTGTTTTCCATAAGGCCATCCATGCTAAATCACTCATGCTAAATTAAATCTCCTCTAATTTCTCCCACTTAAAAATTTTACTAATGATGTGATCAAAGAACATGGGTTAAATGATCATGTCGGTGGTCAGCTGAGTTTTAAGAAGGGTACCAAGACCATTCACTGGGGAAAGAGTGGTTTCTTCACCAAAAGGTGCTGGGAAAGCTGGATGTACACATTGCAGAATAATGAATTTGGACCCTTACATTATGTACAAGAATTAACTCAAAATGAATCACATACCTATAAGAGCTAATAAATCTCTTAATAAGAATTAATAAAACCCTTAGAAGAAAACATAGGGACAACTCCTTATGACAGATGTGTACCAATGGTCAGTGAACCCCTGAAAAGATTCTTAGCATCCTTAGTCTCTTAGGGAAATGCAAAGGAGAAACATGAACTACCACTTCACACCTAATTAGGATGTCTGTAATTAAAGCAAAGTAGAACAAAGTAGTAAGTACTGGTGAGGATGTGGAGAAATTCCATACAGTGCTGGTAGGAATGTAAAACCACACAGCTGTTGTAGAAAATGCTATGATGGTTCCTCAAAAAGGCAAACATTAACATATGACCCAGCAGTTCCACTCCAGGTAAGCTGTACTCCGAAGACTTGAAGACAGTTTCAGTTATTTGTTTGCCATTATTCATTGCAGCATTATTCATAATAGCCACAAGGTGGAAACAACTAAAATGTCCATGGATAGGTGAATAGATAAACAGAAGGTGGTATATCTATGCAGTGGAATATTATTCAGCCATAAAAAGGAGTGGAGTTCTGATGTGTGCTACATGAATGAACCTTAACAACATTGTGTTGAGTGAAATCAGCTGCACACAAAAGGACAGATACTGGGTGATTCTACTTAACACAAAATACCTAGAATGGGCAAATTCATAGGAATAGAAAGCAGATTAGAGTTTGTCAGGGGCTGAGGAGACGGGCCATGGAGAGTTCTTGCAGAGAGTTCATAAGTGCAGAGATTCTGTTTGGGGTGATGAAAAAGTTTGAAAATAGGTAATGGTGATGATTGTGCAAAGACATGAATGTATTTGGTGCTGCTGAGTTGTATGTACAATGAAAGTTTGCTAAAATGGCAAGTTGTATGTTATATGTATTTTACCATAATTTTAAAAAAGAAAATGGGTTAAAAGCTACTGGATACTTTTTAGTAATTGAAAATAAAAGAATATGCTATAGAGTGTCAAACTCATGCAGTAATCCTGTGAGCAAATAGTGTATGAAAACTGAGTGGTATACTTAAAAGATTAAGTATTTTTAAAAGCATCAGTTACAGTACCTTTCACTGGAAGAAGCGATGATGAAACAGAAGTGGTTTGAGGTTGTTCATCATTCTCTCTTAATAGCAAAGTGAAAAAAATATAGACCTCTTGGACTTAGGCCTTCCATTCCATTTTTTATTTGGATTCTGCCAGCTTACCAAACGAAGGCTGTCAGTAAAGCTTAATTAGGAGCATGCATGTGCAGGAGCGCTAAAAACTGTGAAACGTTATACACACCCTGACTCCTTTCTCATTTTCTAGAAGAGCCATGTTTCATCTACTTTTTAGCCACTTCATTTTATTAATTTATTATATTGTGATTTCTTTTTTTCCCTTTTAGTATTTGGTGTCTTTGATCCAGGACAACCTGGGATGGATGTGGGTTTTCTACTTTTTCATTCTTATGGTAAGTATGTGCCTCTTCTTCTTCTTTTTTTTTTTTTTTTTAATAAACTAGTAGTTTTTTCCCCTTAAGATTTACGTATTTATTTTATTACTTATCTTTGGCTGTGCTGGGTCTTCTGCTGCGTGGGCTTTTTTTAGTTGAGGTGAGCAGGAGCTCCTCTTTGTTGTGGTGCGTGGGCATCTCATTGCAGTGGCTTCCTTTGTTGCAGAGCACAAGCTCAGTAGTTCTGGTGCCCAGCCTTTTTCTCTGCATCATGTAGGATCCCAGATCAGGGATCGAACCTGTGTCCCCTCTACTGGCTGGTGAATTCTTAACCACTAGTCCAACAGGGCAGTCTTTAGCTAGTAGTTTTTTAAATTAAATGAGTTCAAAACATTTACTTAAATCACTGTTTGTTTGTTTTTTTGTTTGTTTGTTTTAACATTCAAAGTAGTCTTTTTTGTTGAAATAATTGGCTTAAAACAAATGGCATGCATTTGAGATATAAAATTCCAGAAGGTTTAACATATGTCCATACATACCTGTGAAAACATTATCCGGATCAGGGCAGGAAGTGTCCGTCACTCCCCAAAGTTTCCTCACGGCCCCTGTGTCATGCCTGTGTCCCACTTCTCTTCGCCATCCCACCTCTCCCCACCAGGCAACTGCTGGTCCACGCTTCTGTTGCTGTAGACTACTCTGCATCTTCTTGAGCTTCATACGCATGGAATCGTACACTCCATGTTTTGTCAGCTTCCTCCAGTCAGCATAAGCATTTTGCAGTTCATCCGTGTTGCCGGATGTGTCAGTAGTTCATTTCTTCTTGCAGTTAGGTTAAATCACTTCTTAAGCCAGCATCTTACTATTCTAAAAGACACATTCATTTTTCAAGGAAGGAAAGGGCTGTTACGTTTGCCCTTGACCTGAGTCTAATGAGTATTGTCATTCATGATTCCAGAAAAAATGATGAGAGACTTACATCCGCAACTGTTAATCAGGGTACTCTTCCAGGGTACTCTCTGTCACTAAATATAATTTGGGAATTCTGAAGGAAATGTGTATGCCAAACCACGTAGGGTTAAAAAAGAAGCATTACTATGGCGTGCAAACAAACACTGTGGCGTGCAAGTTCTAAAATGAACCTTGAGTCTCTTGAGAAAATATCTGTTGCACCTTAGATATTCTTCGCTGGAACTCTGTATTTTCTGGGAAACAGCCAATACAAAATAAGGCCTTGTGCTTTTAAAACATTGCTCTCTGTTGAATAAGCACGTGACGTGTTCTTACCACGTTATTGAGACAGTGCTCGAGACTGGTCCACTTGAGAGTCTGGTGACAGTTTCGTGCACCAGAGGGTGTATTTAGTGTCCTTCCCCTCAGTTGAGAGTACCCTAATTGGAGGCAGCTTCCATCGCCCAAGTCCAGACATTGTCCTCCAGCCTTGTCCAAAGGGCCTTGGAGACAGCTCAGCACCTGGAATCCCCTGGAGCAGCCTTAAGGCTTATGTTCTCTGCTATCACAAAGGATGCTTCCGTTAGCTTCACTGGTTTCTGGCTCCTAAAGGCTTGGCCCTATAACTCTTCTGTTCCTCTTCTGATATCCGCCCTAAGCAGAGGGAGATATCTCCTGATGTACCTGCTGGTCTGATCATACCAGAAATTGTCATGGAAAACGGAATCTGTAGGAAGAAATGCTGTTTGAAATCTGAGCTCCAGTATCAATTCTCTGCTCTACTTATAGCAAATTATTTCATTAGGTTCTTTTTTTGAGGAGACTGTAATGTTACATTAAGTATTTTGTTATAGTAACTGTAATTTTCAAAATCATTTTCTGTTTCATTAAAGATTGAGTTATCTTTGTACGAAGTCAAAAAGAATGTAGTCCAAATTCCTTATTATGTTCAAACGATGAAGCGCTAACAGAATTAAATTATCACTGCACATTTAATGCTCTTTTTCTCTTCACAGACAAGTTGCACAGTTCTGTTTATTTCACCATTAATAGTGAGGGAAACATGCTCTCTTATGCAAAGACGACAAACTCGCATATTGAGTGAGTGACTGGTGCCCACAAAAGAACGTCCGGACTCTTACTTCTTTTAATTCACCCTATTTTGGGTTTGTCTTAACTCCAACATAACCTCAGATTGTCGGGCCTCTTTCAGCAGTGTCAGCCCCCGGAGATGCTGACCAGTTGAAGGCTGGGTGGTTTTTTCTACACTACAGGAATTCATGATTTTTATTTATCGCTGTTGTTCCGTGAATGTACCGAATGGCCTGTGAATCTGCCAGCAACTCTGTTGGCCTGTGGAGGTTCATCGTTTTAACCATAAATGCTTTATTGAACTTGGACCCTTGTCTGGAAAGCTGAGTGACCACGAGGCGGTCGTGCCCAGTTTGTAGCAACGACACGCTCCACGAATAGAAAGGATCGTTGCATTTTGCTTCGGTCATGAGTTTCCAGAGAGCAGCTCATCTCTGAAGCATCACTTCCTGGTACAGCACTCCAGCTGGGTCCAGCGTAAGCCTGTCTTGGACAGAGAATCCCTTAGTTAAACTCTAAGTGGGAAAAGTCACACTACGTGCCGAGTGGCTCAGTTACTTTGTGTCTGCTCTGAAGTCGATCAGCTCCGGAAGCAGAAATATCTTCCAGGGATTGTCAGCTGTTCTCCTCCACCTTCGTTCAGAATTACCTTCAACTCCTGAAAGTCTTTTGGCTTCCTGTCAAGGACCATGAGGTACCTCAGTTGTGAACATTCCAGGATGTAATTTATAACCGAAGTACTCAATCCCAGGCTTGTTCTCTGGGAACTTTTTAGGATCCACTAGGAAGCCAGTTGGCTTAGCCCTATTTTCAGAGGCTTGGTCTCTGTCATACCCGGGTTCCTTGCGTTACCTCAGCAGAAGACTAGAATTAGAGAACAAGGAAAGACCATTTGGCCTTCTATGCATGAAGTACATGATGTTGAATCACAGTGGATTACTAGGGCCTGAGAGGTATCTAGATATCTATTCTTTAGATGTTTGTAGAATATACATCTTCAAGGCTGTGAATTCTATACTAATTATCAATATTTTAAGGTCATCCTGTATATATATTTTAAATTATGAAAGTGAGCAGGCGAAAAATGTGCAATTTTGAGGGCTGCCTAATTTACATGGAGTTAGGGGAAAATTTTCAACCTCTTGCTTTATACTCTCAAATGTGTGTTTATGAACTTGTTAATGTTATTTAATCAAGCAGACTTCCAATCAGTTAACTGCTCATTACTGACAGAAAGGGAAACTTTTGAAACACAGAAAGGGAAAATAAATTGACTTTTATAATAAATATCTGTCCGTCTGGTTATTTTCTTTATACTCTGAGCTCCGCATTGTAGAATGTGACTCATGCCTGGAGAGTTCGTGCTCCTGAGTGTCCCCTGCTGACCAGCCACTGACCCCACCGGACTGCCGGATTGTACAGGCCTATGTCTGCTGCCCTCTGAAAAAGCCTCCCCTTCTTTGTGCAGGCCTGTGCTGAGTTTGGATGAGTGGCCTAGCTGTAGTTTAAGAATCGTCTGTGGGTGAAGCCCGTTTTGGTTATTTAGCCTCTTGGTGACCTTTGGCTGAGAGAATTTCCTCTCCCCTGCCATGTAATCAGTGTGGTCACACCTTCGTATCCTGACACCAACCATTGTTTTCTTGCCCCAGTTTAAACTTAGCTGGACGAGTGTTCCTCTGACCTCTCTGTAGCCCCCAAGCTGTACCTGCAATGAAATTATAAATAAAATAACTCCTTGGCATTGAATGAATTATATCTTGCACTACGGGTAGATTGCCTATTGTTCTGGGTCTGGCAGTCTACGTGCGGATTAGCTTTAAAGAACTCATAAGAGTTGACCTCACGTTCTTACTGTTTTTCCCTTGAGGAAAAGGCCATCATGAAGGTAGTTTGGAAAAGCTTTCTCTGAGGCCTCGATCTCTGACAGGATGCTCTGGCCTGCCTTTTCTGGTCACGTGGTGGTTTCTGTTCTCCTTCTGTGGATACTAAGTGGCTTCAGTTGTGTCCGACTTTTTTTGTGACCCCATAGACTGTAGCCCACCAGGCTCCTCTATCCGTGAGATTCTCCAAGCAAGAATACTGGAGTGGGTTGCCATTTCCTCCTCCAGGGGATCTTCCCGACCCAAGGATCGAACACACGTCTCTTCCATCACCTGTGCTGGCAGGCAGGGATTTTTTTGCCACTAGCACCACCTGGGAAGCCCTTTCTCCTTGCTTGTCATTTCAAAGGGAGAAGGGCCCCTCTCCACTCCGGCTTTCTTTGCTGCTTCCTGGAGGATGGTCCCCACGGTCAACACTCACAAGTGTCTTGAGGGCCCACCCCTTTGTGTGTTATGTTCAGCGAGACAGAGGGTACAAGATGTTCTTGTCCACTCCTTCCCTCTCCTTTTCAACCTTCGACGTCCTCCCATCTCCCATGTAGGTAGCTGACACAGCCCTTTCTTATCCCGACTAGTTCTTCTGACTTATGTCCTATTTTCCTTTTCAAGACCAAGTCCTTTGAGTTAACAGATGGTATCTGCTGCCTTCCTGGCTGTTGTACTTCCTCCTCAACTAGGGAACTAACTGTATTTCCATTCATCCAGGACAGTCCTGGTTTAAGTCTGATGCTCTGACATAATTATGTCATAATTAACAGCGCCTCTCTCTGCTCTCCCAAGTATTCTAGTTTGGATATCTTACCCTTAACTTCTGACCTTTTTTTTTGTATCACTACGGAAACAGTGCAATGGGATGTCATAGAACTTAGCAATCTCTTTTTTCTCGTTGCTTTCTTAATCCTCCTCTTAAACTTGATGCCGGTAACCTTCTTCTCCAGGACTTTTTTCCTTTGGCTTTTACGGCATTTCAATCTATTGAATCTCCTTACCGCCTGTTTTTTTTTTTTTTTTTCCACTGGGTTCTCTTCTCTGTTCATCTTCTGCTAGTTTCTATAATAGGGGTCACCAGCTTTCCCAGAGAGCTGTTCTTAGATCCTAACAATGGCTCTGTTAAGTCCTAAAGAGAGGTATGGCACCTGTTTACATAATACTATCTGGTGTTTAGTTAAGAGCAAGTCTCAAGGGAAGTGAGCTCAACTTATGTAGCCTCAGTCCCCATCCTGTCCCCACCCAGACCACACTGCCAATTGCCTTCATGAGTGGTTTTCAAATTTTCCTAAGTCAGAAGCCATTTTGAGAATCCAAAACCCATGTACCCTCTCCCCAGATCAAAATGCACTTATAAACAAACATTCAAGATTTGTTACAAGGGGGCTTCCCTGGTGGCTCAGTGGTAAACAGTCTGCCTGCCAATGCAGGAGGCTCAAGTTCGACCCCTGATCCAGGAGGCGCTGCATGCCGTGGAGTGACAAGCCTGTGCACCACAACTAGAGCCTGGGCTCTAGAGCTGTGACCGCAGAGGCCCGTGAGCCCCGGAGCCCGTGCTTCACAACTGGAGAAAAGCCCTCGCAGGGACGAAGACCCAGCACAGCCAAAACTAAAAGCAAAATTATTAAAGAGGAAAAAAAAGACTGATTACAGGGTGTTTGCAGACCAAAACTTGAAGCCAATCCTTGGAACACAAAGTTAGAAACCTTGGTTGAGAGAATCGGGTGTACCTGTTTGCCCGAGGTTTCCCACAGCCCAGCTTCTGTCTATTTCTTATTGAATCTCCCACTGTCCCTCTACACGAACTTGCTACAGAATCAGACTGGTCATCTTAACTGTTGTTTAGTTGCTAAGTTGTGTCTGACTCTTTTGCTTCCCCACGGACTGGAGCCCGCCAGGCTCCTCTGTCCATTGGATTTCCCAGTCAAGAATACTGGAGTGGGTTGCCATTTCCTTCTCCAGGGGTCTTCTCAACCCAGGGATGGAAACCTGTGTCTCCTGGATTGACAGACAGATTCTTTACTGCTGAGCTACCAGGGAAGCCCAGCCATCTATTACTTGGCTACAAATGGCAGTATTTATGTCTTTTTTTTTTTTTTGTAAGGAAGTACCAGTTTTTTGGTTTGGTTTTTAGATGAAAAAAAGCTTAACTGTAATAGAATACATGTAACATAAAATGTATGCTCTTAACCATTTTAAGTGTACAGTTCAGTATTTACTGATATACTCACACTGTAGTGCTTAACGTCTTGTGTTGATTCACACTTTGTATCCATAATACCTCTTTTTAACTCTCTGTTTTCTGAGTCTTACTTTTCCTTCAAGTCTTGGCCAAGCAACATGTGGTCCAAGAACAGCTTCCCAGCCAGCCTTACTAGCATCCACTGTCTCGCCTTTTTTTGGTAGTGAGCGTAAGATTACTTACTTGGTGCTTAGCTGCTTACCTATTTTTATATCTGACTCTCCAAGAAGATTATTGGTCGTTTTCTCCCAATGCCTAGTTTCTCGCATGGTTGGTGCTGAGTAAATGTTGATCATGTTGGAAAAGGTGGAAGGAAAATGAGAGTGGAAAGGGCATCTAGTGGGTGTGTCTTCCTGACCCTGCACCTTGCCCTTCCTCTTGCTTTAACTAGGACACCGCTTCCTGCAGTGAATGGCCAGGTTACTTAAATTGAAGTATAGTTGATTTAGAATGTTGTATTAGTTTCAGGTGTACAGCAAAATGACTCCGCTTTATATCTATATGTGTGTGTGTGTCCTTTTTCAGATTTTATTCCTTTATAGGTTGTTATAAAATATTGGGTAGACTTCCCTGTGCTATCCAGAGTATCTGTTTTATATATAGTTCTGTGTATGTGTTAATCTCCATGGAGCTTTTCCTGTTTACCCCCTTCTAATGCTCTTTCTTTCCTTTGAACTTCTTGAGCCATTGCAGGTAGACTATGAAGTCTGCCCGGGCTGAGTGGTTTTACTGCCTTATTTTATTCTCTGATTGTTTCTGGTTAAGTTGTCATTTCCTCAATTACATTGTGAATATGAAAGAGTCAACTCCATGTCCAAGGTTGCAGCAGCTATTTAATCAAGACAGCTGGTTTACCTTCCCGTGTGTGTGTGTGTGTGTGTGTGTGTGTGTGTGTGTGTGTGTGTGTGTGTTCCCGCGTGTGTGTTCCCGTGTGTGTGCCCATGTGTGTGTGCCCGTGTGTGTGTGTGTTCGCTTAATCACTCAGTCGTGTCTGTCTCTGTGACCCTGTGGACTGTAGCCTGCCAGACTCCTTTGTCCCTGGGATTCTCTAGGCAAGAATACTGGAGTGGGTAGCTGTTCCCTTCTCCAGGGGATCTTCCCAACACAGGGATCGAAACCTGGTCTCCTGCACTGCAGGCAGATTCTTTACTGTCTGAGCCACCAAGGAAGCCCCATCTTCCTTTTGCTTTTCTATAAATGCCCCAATCATTTCCTGTGACCAAGTTTGTTTCAGCATATATCCAGAATAAATCAGATTCTGTATGAAATTTATATGTGTGAACACAGATAATACAAATTAAATTGTTATATATGTGTTATAAATAATTCTAGATGACTATATATGTATATATATAATAAAACTATGTGGTACTTTTAACTGCACACACGCATATAACTATACAAATGTATGTGTACGTCAAGACTAGTATTTGAAAGGGCATTCTGTGCTTAAGCCCCAGGGGTGTGGTCTTCCCACCATCACCAGAACAATGCTTCCTGTGTGTGCACCACTTTTATTTGTTTATTTTCAGCTTCTCATCTCCCTGGCCTCATTTTCTTGCTCCCTCCTCCCTCCCTCCTTGCCTGCCTTCCTTCACACGACTTTTTCAGGTGCCCTCCTATCCATCGCTGTGTCCTACCCCCTGTGACGTAGGAGGGGATGGATCTGGTCCTTAGACTGGAGAGCTAAGGCTCTGAGAAGCTCATGGCTTTGCCCGGGGACACACATCTAATATCGGACAGCAGGACTGACTCAGAACCCAGGTCTTCTGACATCAGTGTTGGTTTCTGTGATGCCACGCGTCCTCTTCTCGTTTGACTTGAATCTTGTCCTAGGCTTCCTTCCAAGGTATATGGTGTGCTAAAGCTCTTGTCCTCTGAGCTGCAGTCCCGCAGGTGAGAGGCCGGCCAGACGCTGCGAAGCTTTGTCTTAAAACTGCCTGCCGCCTCGCTCCTGCCGCTGGGCTGAGTGCCCCTCCGCGCTCTAGGTTTGCCTTTTTAAAGAGCATCTCTTCCCTCTTTCCTGGTCCTTCTGCCTGAGGCTCAGGACGATCTCCCACCCGACAGACTCTGGTCTTCCCTCCTCTCGGCCGTGGAGTGCCACGTGCCCACCTGAGCCAGCTCTGCCCCTTCGTCTTGACCACGGTCCCTACTCTTACCTTGTTCTTCATTCATGGCCAAGTTGCATAGCTTGTGGGATCTTAGTTCCCCAACCAGGGATTAAACTGGGTCCTGGCGGTGAGAACTCTTGAGTCCTAACCATTGGACCGCCAGGGAGTCCCCTTACTTGTCTTTCTTTTCTTAGGATTATCTGTTTGTGGCTGTGCTGGGTCTCCCTTCCTGCGTGGGATTTTCTCCGGGCGCAGCAGCGGGGTCTGCTCTCTAGCTGTGGTGCTCGGCTTCTCACTGCGGTGGCTCCTCTCGTTGCAGAGCACCGGCTCTGGAGCACGGGCTCTGGAACACAGGCTCAGTAGTTGCGGTGCATGGGCTTAGTTGCTCTGCAGCACGTGGGATCTTCCTGGACCAGGGATCTAGCCTGTGTCTCCGGCACTGGCAGGCGGATTCTTTACCACTGACCCACCAGGGAAGCGCCCCCCACTCCCCCGCCCCCGCGCCCCGGCCGCACCCTTCTTGCTAATGAATGTTTAACTCACTTTGAATAACGGTCTTGCATCTAAAGTGCCATGAGTCAGCTTTTTCTCATCTGCCACTGCCCTCCGATTAAAGAAATAGCTTATTTTTCCTTTTTGTCCTTTCCGAAATTAGATAACAAGTAAAATCATTTGCAACCATTTTAAATCCCCTTGAATCCCAAGGAAGTTGCCATAACTTCATTATCAGTGAAACACTCCTAAAAATGCCACCCCTTTGGATGAAAAGGTTCTTGTGGATTGTAATAGGATAACTGAATTTAGGTAAAGCCTTTCATCTGAGTGCTTCTAAGGCCCTCAGTGTGTTTAATAGTTATCATCACGCCCCAAGGAGTGACATCAGGATATGATTGTATGTGTCTATGCGTGTTTGCTTATTTACTTAGCATTTTGTTTGTTTTCTGAGGCTCATCATAGAGTTTCAGGAACCTTTAACTATTGCTGTGGATTCCATTAAAAAAAATAATACCTAAGGAGTAGCGTACATAACTTGCCTTTGTTGCATGGGATGAAGATGTTAATGAGGTTACAAAAGGTAGAGAGACTGCTCTGGAACCAGGAGGGTGGGGCTAGGGGAGGAAGGAGCAGTGACTTGCAGTAGAGGCTGCAGGCAGACTCGTCCCCAAATGTGCCCCCAGGTGTGAGAGAGGTTTCGTCCTTGTTTGCATTACTAGGTCGGTTCTCCTAAAGATGATGATTTCTGTGAACAAGGTCTTGGAGAGAAGATAATTTATTAGAGCTTTGAAAATTCAAAACAAACCTGTGCCATGTCTGAGGGAAAGACCCTTAATTAAGACCAAAGCTCCCGCTCTTGGTCTCTGCAGTCACTTTGAGGCTGTTGAGACAGAGTCTGGATAAAGGGATGGGTTACTTAAGAGAAGAGCCTTTTAGAGAAAAGCCTAGCAAGATTTTTTTTTTTTTAGCCATCTTAGTTCCCTGACCAGGGATCGAACCCATCCGCCTGCAGTGGAAGCAGGAAAGTCCCAAAAAACATTAGCAAGAGTGGCCCACGGGGATGACCAGCACTGGCCCCCTTCCCACATGTGTCTGCTGTTTGGCTTTGGCACAGCACCTCACTTCATGCTGCAGGATCTAACTAATAAGGCGATTTATGAAAATCAGCATTTATATTTTCCTCTTTCTACTCCCCAACCCCCCAAAGAAACTGCTCTTTGCTCGGGGGCTCCTTTCTTTGCCTCAGTTGCTCACACCTCTGGCCTCAGCAGGGGGAGACAAAGTTCCAAAGACCCTGCCCACTGCACTTCATTTCATTATTACTTTACATCCATCGGCTTTGAAACCCTCCTGGCTAGTCATTCTCTCAGAAGTTCTCAGTCCACCCACCCGCCCCCATCCCCGCCCCACCGGCCTCTTATCACCACAGCCTGCCTGTTTCATTGAAAGATCAGGACTGTCCAGAGGTTCTCTGCTTGGACAAGTCTCTCTTCTGCACAGGAACTGAGGCCTTAACGTCACTCTAAATTCCACTCTTTTTGATTACCTGCTCTCCATCTCCCCGCCACACCCGCCCCGCCCGCCCCGCCCCTGCCCCAGTTTGTCAGTTCTCTGGGCCTCTCTGGTGAGACTCTCACCCTTGCTTTGCACATCAGTTCTCTGAGTGGATGCTCTACCCATGCGCCCCCTAGCCAGGCCCTCCCACATGAGGCCATTCGTTGTGGGAGTGCTCTCAATAGAAAATGAGTTCTACTGAGCGAAAATCTTAACAGTTCTTCCAGTGGTCCTGATTCTCCCTTCCAAAACAACAGTGAAATTAAATTCAAGCCATGAAGTTAAAAGACACTTGCTCTTTGGAAGAAAAGCTACGACCAACCTAGACAGCATATTAAAAAGCAGAGACATTACTTTGCTGACAAAGGTCTGTCTAGTCAAACCTATCGTTTTTCCAGTAGTCATATATGGATGTGAGAGTTGGACTATAAAGAAAGCTGAGTGCCGAAGAATTGATGCTTTTGAACTGTGGTGTTGGAGAAGATTTTGAGAGTCCCTTGGACTGCAAGGAGATCCAACTAGTTAATCCTAAAGGAAATCAGTCCTAAATATTCACTGGAAGGACGGATGCTGAAGCTGAAATTCCGATACTTTGGCCACCTGATGTGAAGAGCTGATTCATTGGAAAAGACCCTGATGCTGGGAAAGATTGAAGGCAGGAGGAGCAGGGGATGACAGAGGATGAGATGGCTGGATGGCATCACCGACTCGATGGACATGAGTTTGAGCAAGCTCTGGGAGTTGGTGATGGACAGGGAAGCCTGGCACGCTACAGTTCACGGGGTCGCAAGAGTCGGACACAATTGAGCGACTGAACTGAAAGCAAGACAGGTCTATATTTTCCCTTGATATATTGAAGACAACTTCCATCTTTCCCTTTCAGCTTTTTATGCTTCTAATCTTAAATCTTCACTGAAGCTATTCTCCCTGCCATTGCTTCCTGATCAAAGCTGACCATCTTCATTCTCTACTTTTGATGTTGTAACTGCCTTCTTATTCTTTGAATTCTGTTTCTCTCCATTTTGATTCCCCCCCTTTCTTCCTAATCCTCAATCCTAAGAGAACTCTCCAGACAAAATTGTTTCATCTTCTGTGTTCCAGACACTTGTTCATACTCTATTTTTAGTTTTGTCATCACCTGTCTGCAAAACTCTAGCAAGTCAGGACTACCTTCTCATCATTTTGAAAAATCCTCTCCTACAGTGCAAGGCACATGGGAGGTAGAACTTAAATGTTTAATTTTCTCCGTGCCTGTTCCGGTACTTCTTTTACACGGTTCACTTCTTCATATTTTCCTAAAACCTCCTGATGACTACCAGATTTTTCTCACTAGCCCCTATTTATTACTCATTTTCCAATCTTAAATTGCCTGGTGATCACCCCAACATCCTGCCAGCAGCCCAAAGTAATAGAGTTCATTTTCTCACCCCAGTTCTGGCAAAGCTGCTTCCCACATACTCTCCTACTGGTCTTGCTTAATAAGTTGGCTTGAAACATTTCTGGGTAACCTTAGGCGTCAAGACACATTTTGATCCTTATTCATTAAGGGGCTGTCTTATTAAGTGACTGAGAATTTCCACTGAGCCCTAATTCTCACATTTCCTGAGTTGGCTTGAATTGTCAGTGGCAACACCATCAGCCCCAGGCTCACAGCCTTAAGGATACTTGCTGCTACATCTTTCCCTCGCTCCTTGTCCACAGTCTCTAGGTGTTGCTGATTCTTCCCCCTTGCTTTTCTTTTTTTAAGATTTTTATTGGGATGTGTAGTTGATTTACAGTGTTGCTTGTGTTTCTGCTGTGCAGCACCGTGAATCTGTTATACAACTGGCTTGCTTTTTGAACTTATTTTGTTGATTTCTAAGTCAATTTCCTCTACCTGAATTATTCTCAAGGGCCTTATTTCTAGTGTTCCCCCTTCTAGTCTTCCCTTTTCCAGTCTGCCCCATGTGCATCTCTTAGAATAATCCTCCTAAACAGTATTTTTGTATTGTTTTTCTCCTGCTCAGCTATCAAAAGGGGGCTCTCTTGTTTCCTGGGTTAATGTTGACATCTTACATGATCCTCCTCTCTAACTAGAAAATCTGAGACATAAGAGATCTGAGGGTAAGTAGCAGTGATACTTCTCTTCTGCTGATTTTTTTTTTTCACCACACCACGTGGCTTGTGGGATCTAGTTCCCTGAGCAGGGATTGAACCTGCACCCACTGCATTGAAAGGGCAGAGTCTTAACCATTGGGCCACTAGGGAAGTCCATATATATATATATATATATATATATATATATATATATAACAACTTTATTGAGATATAATTTGCATATATATAACTCACCCTTCAAAATATATAGTCATTTAGAAACTATACTTCAATAAAAATTAATTTAAAAATTGAACAATGGTTTTAGGGATAGTCACAGGTCTATCTAATTTTAGAATGTTTTCATCAATCCCCAAAGAAACCTCATATCTCTTAGCAGTCATTCTAAGTTCTACTCTCTGCCTTCTCCAGTTCCTGACGACTCATGATTTACATTCTGTATCCATGGTGCGTGTTCAGTCGCTAAGTTGTGTGCTACTCTTCGCGACCCCATGGACTGTAACATGCCAGGCTCCTCTGTCAGTTGGTTTTTCCACGCAAGAATACTGGAGTGAGTGCCCAATATGCTACTGGAGATCAGTGGAGAAATAACTCCAGAAAGAATGAAGGGATGGAGCCAAAGCAAAAACAATACCCAGTTGTGCATGTGACTGATGATAGAAGCAAGATCCGATGCTGTAAAGAGCAATATTGCATAGGAACCTGGAATGTCAGGTCCATGAATCAGGGCAAATTGGAAGTGGTCAAACAAGAGATGGCAAGGGTAAACGTCGACAGTGAACTAAAATGGACTGGAATGGGTGAATTTAACTCAGATGACCATTATATCTACTACTGCGGACAGGAATCCCTCAGAAGAAATGGAGTAGCCATCATGGTCAACAAAAGAGTCCGAAATGCAGTACTTGGATGCAATCTCAAAAACGATAGAATGATCTCTGTTCGTCTCCAAGGCAAACCATTCAATATCACAGTTATCCAAGTCTATGCCCCAACCAGTAACACTGAAGAAGCTGAAGTTGAACGGTTTCATGACCTACAAGACCTTTTAGAACTAACACCCCCAAAAGATGTCTTTCATTATAGGGGACTGGAATCCTAAAGTAGGAAGTCAAGAAACACCTGGAGTAACAGGCAGATTTGGCCTTGGAATGTGGAATGAAGCAGGGCAAAGATTAATAGTTTTGCCAAGAAAATGCACTGGTCATGGCAAACACCCTCTTCCAACAACACAAGAGAAGACTCTACACATGGACATCACTGGATGGTCAACACCGAAATCAGATTGATTATATTCTTTGCAGCCAAAGATGGAGAAGCTCTATAAAGTCAACAAAAACAAGACCGGGAGCTGACTGTGGCTCAGATCATGAACTCCTTATTGCCAAATTCAGACTTAAATTGAAGAAAGTAGGGAAAACCGCTAGACCATTCAGGTATGATCTAAATCAAATCCCTTATGATTATACAGTGGAAGTAAGAAATAGATTTAAGGGCCTAGATCTGATAGATAGAGTGCCTGATGAACTGTGGACTGAGGTTCATGACATTGTACAGGAGACAGGGTTCAAGACCATCCCCATGGAAAAGAAATGCAAAAAAGCAAAATGGCTGTCTGGGGAGGCCTTACAAATAGCTGTGAAAAGAAGAGAGGCGAAAAGCAAAGGAGAAAAGGAAAGATATAAGCATCTGAATGCAGAGTTCCAGAGAATAGCAAAAAGAGATAAGAAAGCCTTCTTCAGTGATCGATGCAAAGAAATAGAGGAAAACAACTGAATGGGAAAGACTAGAGATCTCTTCAAGAAAATTGGAGATACCAACGGAACATTTCATGCAAAGATGGGCTCAATAAAGGACAGAAATGGTATGGACCTAACAGAAGCAGAAGCTATTAAGAAGAGGTGGCAAGAATACACGGAAGAACTGTACAAAAAAGATCTTCATGACCCGGATAGTCATGATGATGTGATCACTCATCTAGAGCCGGGCATCTTGGAAAGTGAAGTCAAGTGGGCCTTAGAAAGCATCACTATGAACTAAGCTAGTGGAGGTGATGGAATTCCAGTTGAGCTGTTTCAAATCCTGAAAGATGATGCTGTGAAAGTGCTGCACTCAATATGCCACCAAATTTGGAAAACTCAGCAGTGGCCACAGGACTGGAAAAGGTCAGTTTTCATTCCAATCCCAAAGAAAGGCAATGCAAAAGAATGCTCAAACTACCGCACAATTGCACTCATCTCACATGCTAGTAAAGTAATGCTCAAAATTGGGCTTCCCTGGTGGCTCAGAGGTTAAAGTGTCTGCCTCCAATGCGGGAGACCGGGGTTCAATCCCTGGGTCGGGAAGATCCCCTGGAAAAGGAAATGGCAACCCACTCCAGTATTCTTGCCTGGAGAATCCCATGGACTGAGGAGCCTGGTGGGCTGCAGTCCATGGGGTCACAAAGAGTCGGACACGACTGAGTGACTTTACTTATGCTCAAAATTCTCCAAGCCAGGCTTCAGCAATACGTGAACCAAGAACTCCCTGATGTTCAAGCTGGGTTTAGAAAAGGCAGAGGAACCAGAGATCAAATTGCCAACATCCCCTGGATCATGGAATAAGCAAGAGAGTTCCAGAAAAATATCTATTTCTGCTTTATTGACTATGCCAAAGCCTTTGACTGTGTGGATCACAATAAACTGGAAAATTCTGAAAGAGATGGGAATACCAGACCACATAACCTGCCTCTTGAGAAATCTGTATGCAGGTCAGGAAGCAACAGTTAGAACTGGACATGGAACAACAGACTGGCTCCAAATAGGAAAAGGAGTACATCAAGGCTGTATATTGTCACCCTGCTTATTTAACTTCTATGCAGAGTACATCATGAGAAACGCTGGACTGGAAGAAGCACAAGCTGGAATCAAGATTGCCAGGAGAAATATCAATAACCTCAGATATGCAGATGACACCACCCTTATGGCAGAAAGTGAAGAGGAGCTAAAAAGCCTCTTGATGAAAGTGAAAGAGGAGAGCGAAAAAGTTGGCTTAAAGCTCAACATTCAGAAAACGAAGATCATGGCATCCGGTCCCATCACTTCATGGGAAATAGATGGGGAAACAGTAGAAACAGTGTCAGACTTTATTTTTTTGGGCTCCAAAATCACTGCAGATGGTGACTGCAGCCATGAAATTAAAAGACACTTGCTCCTTGGAAGAAAAGTTATGACCAACCTAGACAGCATATTCAAAAGCAGAGACATTACTTTGCCGACTAAGGTCTGCCTAGTCAAGGCTATGGTTTTTCCTGTGGTTATGTATGGATGTGAGAGTTGGACTGTGAAGAAGGCTGAACGCTGAAGAATTGATGCTTTTGAAGTGTGGTGTTGGAGAAGACTCTTGAGAGTCCCTTGGACTGCAAGGAGATCCAACCAGTCCATTCTGAAGGAGATCAACCCTGGGATTTCTTTGGAAGGAATGATGCTAAAGCTGAAACTCCAGTACTTTGGCCACCTCATGGGAAGAGTTGACTCATTGGAAAAGACTCTGATGCTGGGAGGGATTGGGGACAGGAGGAGAAGGGGACAACAGAGGATGAGATGACTGGATGGCATCACGGACTCGATGGACGTGAGTCTGAGTGAACTCTGGGAGATGGTGATGAACAGGGAGGCCTGGCATGCGTAAGAGTCGGACACGACTGAGCGACTGAACTGAACTGAGGGGAACTTCCCAACCCAGAGATGGAACGCGTGTCTTCTGTGTTGCAGGCGGATGCTTTACCACTGACCTCTGTACCTACTGTTTTTGTTCAGTTGCTCAGTCGTGTCTGACTCTGCGACCCATGGACAACAGCACCCTAGGCTTCCCTGCCCTTCACCATCTCCTGGAGTGTGCTCAAACTCATGTCCATTGAGTCGGAGACATCATCTGTACCTGTGAATCTGCCTGTTGTAGACATTTCATATAAATGGAATACATGGTCTTTTGTGATTAGCTCCTTTCACTTAGGCATGTTTCTGAGGCTGTTCTAATTGCATTTTCTTAGATCCTATATTTGTCTATCTGGTGTCCATTCATCAGAAGACCAACTATCTTAATTGTGTTTTATTTTCTGTGTGATGCTCTGGCACTTGTGGCCTCAGGGCAGAGACAGCCCCCCTCCCAGGACTAGCCAGCTCTTAGCCTTGGCAAAGGGCTTGCCCCGCAGTCCACTTTTCATATGCAAATAGTCTGGTCCCGAGCCCACACACCTAACCAGCCACACCCTTTATGAGACTCATACACCAAGCCAATCTCTCCCCGTCCCTAAGTCAACTGAAAGCCAGGTGCCAAACAGCTAGGAGACAGCCATTCCCAAAGCCTGCCAGAATTATAGAGACTAGTCAGTCCTAAAGTGTTTATCCTGTCGTGTCTTGCCTTTCCTGCAGGAAACACAATAAAGGCTCTGGCTAAGGTTTTCCCCCGCCTCTTCCGTCTCCTGGTCCAAACCCGAGCTTCCTTGTGTGGTCTTGTGGGTGTGGTGTGCCCGCCTTTCAGGAATAGTGAGTAACAGAAATCTTTCAATGGCTTTGACCTCTCCTTGTCATCACTCAATCACCTCCCTAAGTTAAAATCTCACAGGACTTGAATGAAAATGTACTTTGTTTTTAGGCTACAGAGTTCAATGTATCAATTTAATCTTATTTTTGAGATTGAAAGCTTCTATACTCTTAGATCAGAGAAGGCAACGGCACCCCACTCCAGTACTCTTGCCTGGAGAATCCCCTGGACGGAGAAGCCTGGTAGGCTGCAGTCCAGGGGGTCGCTAGGAGTCGGACACGACTGAGCGACTTGACTTTCACTTTTCACTTTCATGCATTGGAGAAGGAAATGGCAACCCACTGCAGTATTCTTGCCTGGAGAATCCCAGGGACAGGGGAGCCTGGTGGGCTGCCGTCTATGGGGTCACACAGGGTTGGACACGACTGAAGCGACTTAGCAGCTGCAGCAGCATACTCTTAGATATCTTTTGTCCACTTACTAGTGAACTGAGAAAAGTGATTATTATCAGTATATATTTATTCTCATCTTTTATAATTTTTCATTTATAAATGTTCATACCATATTAGTTAATGAAAGTACACTTGTATATATTTTTCTTCATTATATAATTGGATTATAAATTGCACCCTTGAGTACTGCAAAGGGTCGTGTTTGTTTTTGTTCAATGCTTTTTGTCTCTGAATTGAACCATGTCTGATATTCTCTTTGTTTGAATTTGCCTAATGTAATATAATTTCCATTTTCAACCTTTCTGAATCACTTTGAGAACTGAGTGTTGCCCATGTACCCTAATGTTCATTGCAGCACCATATATAATAGCCAGGACATGGAAGGAACATAGATGTCCATATACAGAAAAATGGACAAAGAAGTTGTGGTACAAGATATACAAGCTGGATTTAGAAAAGGCAGAGGAACCAGAGATCAAATTGCCAACATACACTGGATCCTAGAAAAAGCAAGAGAATGCCAAAAAAAAAAACTACTTCTGCTAAAGCCTTTGACTGTTGGACATGGAACAATGGACTAGTTCAAAATTGGGAAAGAAGTACGTCAAGGCTGTATATTATCACTCTGCTTATTTAACTTATATGCAGAATAAATCATGCAAAATGCTAGGCTGGACAGATCATAAGCTGGAATCAAGATTGCCAGGAGAAATACCAATAACCTCAGATATACAGATGATACCAGTTTAATGGCAGAAAGTGAAGAGGAACTAAAAAGCCTCTTGATGAAGGTTAAAGAGAAGAGTGAAAAAGCTGGCTTAAAACTCAACTTTCAGAAAACGAATATCATGGCATCTGGTCACACCACTTCATGGCAAATAGACAGGGAAAATGTGGAAACAGTGACAGATTTCATTTTCTTGGTCTCCAAAATCAATGGAGATGGTGACTGCAGCCACAAAATTATAAGATGCTTGCTCCTTGGAAGTATAGCTATGACAAACCTAGATAGTGTATTAAAAAGCAGAGACATGACTTTGCCAACAAAGGTCTGAATAGTCAAAGCTACGGTTTATCCAGTAGTCATGTATGGTTATGAGAGCTGAACCACAAAAGAGACTGAGCACTGAAGAATTGATGCTTTGGAACTGTGGTGCTGGAGAAGACTCTTGAGAGTCCCTTGGACTGCAAGGAGATAAACTAGCCAATCCTCAAGGAAATCAACCCTGAATACTCATTGGAAGGACTGGTGTTGAAGCTGAAGCTCCAATACTTTGGCCACCTGATGTGAAGAACTGGTGCGTTGGAAAAGACCCTGATGCTGGAAAGGACTGAGGGCAAGAGGAGAAGGAGGCAATAGAGAATGAGATGGTTGGATGGCATCACCAACTCATTGGATAAGAGTCTGAGCAAATTCAGGGAAATAGTGATGGACAGGGAAACCTGGTGTGCTGCAATTCCTGGAGTTGCAAAGAGTTGGATACAACTTAGCAACTGAACACAGTAACAGCATACAATAAATATTACTCAGCCATAAAAAGGAATGAATTTGCATCAGTTCTAGTGAGGTGGATACCTAGAGCCTGTTATACAGAGTGAACTAGGTCAGAAAGAGGAAAACAAACGTCATATATTAACATATATATATATGGAATCTAGAAAAATGGTGCCGATAAGTCTATTTGTAGAGCAGCAACAGAAACGCAGACATGGAGAACAGACTTGTGGCCATGGTGCTCGGGGGAAGGAGGGGACGGGATGAACTGAGAGGGCAGCATTGAAAACGTACACTACCATATGTAAAGACAGCCAGTGGGAATTTGCTGTATGAAGTGGAAAGCTCAGCCCACTGCTCTGTGACAGCCTAGAGGAGTGGGATAGGGTGGAAGGCGGGAGGGAGGTTCAAGAGGAAGGGGACATATGCATGCCTATGACTGGTTCATGTTGATGTATGGCAGAAACCAACACAACATTGGAAAGCAATTATCCTCCAATTAAGAAAAAATTTTAAAAATTGTGTTGTGATTTAATCTAATCCTCTTGAATGTTTGGCTTATTTATATTTACTGACATAATTTGTGTTTTTATTCTGCAGTTATATTATTTATATTTGAAAATATGTGCTACCAAAGCAATCACTGTTTTTTGTTTTGTTTTGTTTTGTTTTATAATTATGGTTGTGGCATACAGTCTTAATTGCCCTATAGCATGTGACTCTTCCTGGACCAGGGATTGAACCTGTGTCCCCTGCATTGACAGGCAGATTCCTAACCACTGGGAAGTCCAGCAAACACTATTATACATTAAAATCTGTTTTTTTTTCTTTCCCCTAAACTAAATAAATAAATATCCCACAGATACAGCTGAGACAAAGGCTGATTTCTGTTGTGGCATGTATAATATCAGTACTTCATTTCTTTTTATGACTGAATTATATGCATTTTCCACGTTTATTCACTCATCAGTTAATGGACATTTGGGTTAGTCTCACTTTTTGGCTACTATGAGTGATGCTGATGGGGCATTTGTGTACAAGTTTTTGTGTGGCTATATGTTTACAGGTCCCTTGAATATATACCTGGGTGTGGGATTTCTGGGTCATATCATAACTATATTCAACATAAAGACTTACCAAACTATTTTCTAAAGTGGCTGTACCATTTTACAGTCCCACCAGCAATCTGTGAAGGTTCCAGTTTCTCCATGTTCTCACCGTCACCTCTGATTGTCTGTCTTTTTAACTGTTAGTCATGGACTACAAGGGAGCTGAAAAAATCGAGAAATTAATCCAAGTGCTGTGTAATTATATAGAGCTAGAGGTACCAATCTGATTTTTTCTTGTATTAATAGAATTTAGAACATTCTTAGGCACTTTTAATCAAAATTAATAGCCAGGTGATTCACCTGGGAAATTCCACAAGGTGCACTCTCTTCTCCCCGGCCCCTCCCTCTCAGCAAGGTTGCTTTCGCTAGGCTGGGACAGAGCTGGCTTTTGGTCCTTTTCTTCTATGGGTGATTTCCAGGAATTGAGAAGGGGGCGCAGGAAGAATAGAAAGTGTTAGATAGTTTCTGTCTTGGGCTGTATTAAAAAAATGAAGATACTCAGTTCCTAAAGCGCTTGTCTCCTGGCAGCCAGACAGGGAAGGAGAGAACAAGAGCATCCGTGTCCTTGGCGGCGCTCAGAATAGCAGTCAGGCTCTCAGTGATTCATCACGCGCGGCCCTGCCCACCCGTGATCCGAGCGGCTGAGCACTGCGTGAGTCAGGCCTCCCGCAGCTTCCTCCCTGGGCTTTCTGGGTCGGGTCAGGAGCAGGAGGGGAGGCCCGTGACCCAGGAGGCGGAGCCAGCCAGGAGAGGGTGCCTTTTCTGGTCTGTTCCTTCCCGAAGGGGTTTCTACTCCAGGCTGCACCAAGCCCTGGGCTTCCCAGGTGGCGCTAGTGGTAAAGAACCTGCCTGCCAATGCTGGAGACATAAGAAGCATGGGTTCGATCCCTGGGTCAGGAAGATCCCCTGGAGAAGGGCATGGCAGCCCACTCTAGTATTCTTGCCTGGAGAATCCCACGGACAGAGGAGCTTAAACGGGCTACAGTCCATGGAATTGCAGAGTCAAACACGAATGAAGTGACTTAGCGTGCATGCACTGCACCAGGCTCTAGGGAAATTTGGGGGAGAAGAAGAATCCTGATATTTGGAAGGAAGAGTACATTTAGGGGTCTTTCCAAAATCGAGGCCACTTCGCCCCACTGAGCTGGACAGCGCTGCCATGTGGATCCCTACAAGAGCCCTCATCCATGATGTCCTGCCCTCTCCCACCGGATGGGGGTTCCACTCTCTTGCTTTCTGTATCCTTGTCTCTTCCTTCTTTTCTCTCTCCCCTTGCTCAGCAAGGATTATATGTTTTTATGAAATCATAGCTATTGGATTTTTTTCATTCTCAGGCCACATCTCTTGGCTGGTGCTCCCTATCCTAGTCCTAGCAGAGAGAATAGCCCAGGGTTCTCAACACTAACCTGCCCTGTCAGACCCAGGCTCCCCTTTGACCCACAGTAGAATCACTAGTTCGGAGAAGGCAATGGCACCCCACTCCAGTATTCTTGCCTGGAAAATCCCATGGACGAAGGAGCCTGGTGGCCTGCAGTCCATGGGGTCATGAAGAGTCGGACACTTACTGAGCGACTTCACTTTCACGCATTGGAGAAGGAAATGGCAACCCACTCCAGTGTTCTTGCCTGGAGAATCCCAGGGATGGTGGAGCCTGGTGGGCTGCCATCTATGGGGTTGCACAGAGTCAGACACGACTGAAGTAACTTAGCAGCAGCAGCAGAATCACTAGTTGAAAAATCATCCTGATATCCACCATAAGATGCTTAAAAACGTGCCGAGTCTTAATCACTGAACCAACGGGTATCCTAAATGGGAAGGAAACCCAAAGGGGAGGAGGTATATGTATATATGGGCTTCCCTGGTGGCTCAGTGGTAAAGAATCTGCCTGCCAATCCAGGAGACACAGGTTTGATCCTTGGGTTGGGAAGCTCCCCTGGAAGAGGAAATGGCAACCCACTCTTGTCTGGAGAATTCCATGGGCAGAGGACCCTGGTGTATATGTGTATATATAAATGGCTGATTCATTTTGCTGCACAATAGAAACTAACACAACATTGTAAAGCAACTATACTTCAATAAAAATAATTTTAAAAATTAAAAAAAGCAGCATCCTTCTTCATCTGGTCGACCTGAGACAGGCCCCGAGTCTCAGAACCTCCTTCAGCTGAACTCTCATTCTCTCCCCAGTGCACGGCTCTTGCTGTGTGTCCCACTTCACTTTTGTAGCAAGTCATTTTCCTCTTTGCCACTTTTCCAGTGCTCATTTTCTTGGATCCACTCAAGTTAAAACTGAAGTGTTCCTGTTCCTCCTTCACGGCGGGAGTGCATCGCTTCCATCTCTGCATGTGTCTGTCACCAGACGCATTCCACGACACCTTTTAGAAATCCAGGCACAGCTAGGCTTGGTGGCTTGCCTAAGATGACATAGCACTGTCTGGCAAGAACGATAACTTACTCTTTAAAAAAATTTTTTTGTTTGTTTTTTCAATTGAAGGATAATTGCTTTACAGAATTGTGTTGGTTTCTGCCCGACATCAACAGGAATCAGTCATAGGTATACATATGTCCATTCTCTCTTGACCCTCCCTCCCATCCCACCCCACTAGGTTGTTACAGAGTCCCGATTTGAGTTCCCTGAGTCATATAACAAATTCTTTCAAAGGTTTTCCGTGTTCCATTCCTCATGGCTGCTCGGCACACACGCTCTGAAGAGAACGTGGCTTTAGTAACAAAACATCCAAGAGCTTTTATTTCCCAAAAGAGCTGGACGAGATGAAGCACTGGGGAAATGGAGATTATACCTTATGTGAGCATAGGAAACAGGAGGAGGCTGGGTGTGAATAACACGTCACTTTTGTGGGATCGACACTTGGAATGAATATGATCGGGTCTCTGGATCACAGCTAATTCTAAGCCCCAGCCAATGACCCATTTATTTCAAACACATTACACAATATTTAAAAGTACAAGAGATAGTTATCTAAAATTCATTTCAATGAGGTAACATGGGGCGCTTAAATGTGAAGTGGTTTGAAGTAGCTTTCGTTTTTATCATCAGAGCGATGCCATGAAATGGGTAGAACAGAGATTTAGGCCCATCGTAAAGTGAGGACACTGAAGCCCCGTGAATGAATGAATAAATGAATGAGGTCATTCCGCATTTGTTCCAAAGGGCACAGGCTTGGTTAGCACAGCTGGGACTAGACCCCTGCTGTATGTTTGATTTCTATCATACTGCTTTCTTTTCAGGAAGCCTCTTTCACATAGAGATGAGACAAACCACCCTCCTCCCCTTGCAGCCATCAGCTTCTAGCTATTATCCATCCAAGCAGCCACCTCCTGTCCCTACTTGCCCCTTCCTTTGCATACCACGGCCACTAGTCAGGCCCAGCCCTTTCTTATCTCTCACCTGACTGTTTAGGGGCCCCGCTCTCCTCTTTTCAATATATCTTATACACGGTTGTCTGACTAATCAGTCTCAGGGACAGCTTTGAGAACTTCATTCTTCTGCTCAGAATTAAATGGAAAATTCTTGATTTGGTATTCATGGCATCCTGGTGCTGGTCCCCGCCGCCTCTCCAGCTCCCTCTCTACTTGGAGTCTTCTCCAGCCAAACTGGAGTCGATACTAAAATATGCCATCTGCTGTTCTTCCTCTAAACCTTGACTCCAGCTGCTACTTTTGGAGCAGCCCCACCTGCTTACCCATCTTGCAAAGCTCAGCTGCAGTCCAGTCACCTTCATGAATCCTTTAGAGATCCCACGACCAGGTGTGATCTCGCCTGTGAATTTCCTGAAGCACATTTTTAGAACTTCCTGAGAGCATTGCTGTATTACTACAATTAGGTCTATTTCTAGCCTTTAATCTCCTTAAGGATAAGGAATTGTTTTTCAGTTGCTCAGTTGTGTCCAACTCTTTGCGACCCCATGGACTGCAGCACGCCAGGCTTACCTGCCCTTCATTATCTCCCAGAGTTTACTCAAATTGATATCCACTGAGTCGACGATGCCATCCAACCATCTCATCCTCTGTCACCCCTTCTCCTCCTGCCCTCAGTCTTTCATTGAGGTCTTTTCCAATGATTCTGCTCTTTGCATCGGGTGGCCAAAATATTGGAGTTTCAGCATCAGTCCTTCCAATGAATACTCAGGGTTGATATCTTTTAGGATTCACTGGTTTGATCTCCTTGCGGTCCAAGGGACTCTCAAGAGTCTTCTCTAACACCACAGTTTGAAAGCATCTGTTCTTCAGCGCTTAGCCTTCTTTATGGTCTGACTCTCACATCTGTCCATGACTACTGGAAAAACCATGGCTTTGGCTATACAGACATATGTATCTTTAATTTTATCCATCTCCTCTGCCCCTACTCCAGCATCAGTGAGAGGTTTGCCTTACTGCTGAGTCCTTGCTTGGTGCACATGAAGTGTCCAGTGTTAATCATTCTGAGCCTGAGATCCCAAATTGGCGCCCACAGCTGACATAGTAATCCTGGACATGTTTTGTTTGGCCATTCTAGAGTTGAGTTGTTGTTGTGTGTGTTAAAACACATAAAATATTAAGTTTCCATTTTAGCCATTTTTAAGAGCTCAGTTCAGTGGCATCAGTTACATTCACGCAGTTGTGCAAGCATCACCACTGTCTATTTCAGAAGTGTTTTCATCACCCCAAAGAGAAACTCTGTAACCATTAAGCAACAACCCTCCAACCCCTGGTGACCTCTTATCTCCTTTCTGTCTGTGGATTTGTGTCTTCTAGAAATGCCACATCAGTGGAATCATACAATACTTGTGCCTTCGTGTCACTTAGTATAACGTTTTCAAGGTTTATCTGTGTTATAGTATCAACGCTTTGCTCCTTTTCATGGCTGAATAATATGCCACGTGTGGCTGTACCAGATTTTTTTTATCCATTTGTCTGTCAATGGACATTTTCACGTTTTAGCTCTTGTGAAGAATGCTGCAGTGAACACTGGCATAAAAGTATCCGTCTGAGTCTCTGTTTTCACTTTTTCTGAGTATATACTTAGGGATGAAACTGCTGAGTCATATGGTAATTCTATGTTTAACTTTTTGAGAAACCCACTGTAGAGTTTTTAAAATTCAAATTTCTTGACAACTTCAAAAAATGAAGGATTACACATAAAATCAGATTTTCCTCCCCCACCTCAACTTCTCTTGGAAAAAAAATGAGGATGTCTGAAAACTGGCTATCCTGAGTCCATGTCTCTGTTTGGTTTGTTTAAAAAAAAAATTTTTTTTTTTGGCTGCCCAGCATGTGGGGTCCTAGTTCCCCGTCCAGGAATTAAACCCATCCCACTGCAGTGGAAGCGTAGAGTCTTAACCACTAGACCACCAGGAAGTCCTGGATCTGTGTCTCTGCAGAGATATGATCTGCTGGGAATGAGTGGGGAACATCCCCCTGTAGACGTGATGTCTAGTCTCCAGCTCAGCAGGATCCTTACCCAGCTGGTGTTAGAGGCTGGCACCCTCTATCTGGGCCCAGTCCTGGTCCCCTCCCTTCCCAGTGTCTTCCCCACCCCTCCCGGGTGGACACTGCTTCCTTCCTGTGTTGGTGCTCACTCCATGTTAGTATTTGTGTACATGCCTTTCCTCTCCCCATCTAGGCTGTAATTGTCCGAGAGCAGAATGCCTGTCTTTTTATCTCTGATTTACTAGAGCTGACTGGCACATTGTTATACCCAAAGTCTTAATTGAATGACTTAGGTTTAGGGCAGGCCTAATTTTATGATTATGACTGACTGAGTCACCTAAGACTGCATTGTCGCATGTTATAAGAAAAGGGGGAAAGCCTAAAACTGGGGAAATGAGTTATAGATTACAGGCAATATGGGAAGGGCTAACCACTTCCTCATGTAAAATATTTCTTCCCTAGAGTTTTCTTTTTTATCGCCCTAGGCTGTAGTTGGATGAAAATCATCTTCAAGATGATTTATGGGAAACCGAAACTGAGGTATAATACAGAACATGTTATTAAGAAATAGAACTAAAGTGTAATGTCTAAGGACTTCCCTGGTGATCCAGTGGTTGAGAATCCTCATGCCAATGAGTTCCATCCCTGGTCTGGGAAGATCCCACGTACCCTGGAGCAAATAAGCCCAAGTGCCGCAACTCCTGAGCCCATGCTCCACAGCGAGGGAAGCCACCACAGTGAGACGCCCCTGCTCACCGCAACTAGAGAAAGCCTGCACGCAGCAACAAAGACCCAGCACGGCCAGAGTAAACAAATGAAGTAAATGAATAATAGAAACGTAAAGAGTATAATGTCTGTATCCCTATGTAGGAAAATAAATTTGGACCCCTACCTCACATCATATTACAAAAAATAACTATTGGTGATGTAACCACTATGGGAAACAGTATGGAGTTTCCTTAAAAAACTAAAAGTAGAGCTACCATATGATCCAGCAGTCCCACTACTGAGCACTTACTCAGAAAAGATGAAGACTCTTATTTTGAAAATATGCATGTACCCCAGTGTTTATAATAACAGTATTCATAGTAGCCAAGACATGGAAACAACCCAAGTGCCCATGAACAGGCAATTGGTTTAAGAAGGTGTGGGCTATCTAAACAGTGGAGTACTACTCAGTCATGAAAATGAATGGAATAATGCCATTTGCAGCAATGTGGATGGATCTAGAGACTATCTTACTGAGTAAAATAAGTCAGACAGAGAAAGACAAACATCATATGACATCACATATATGTGAAATCTTAAAAGATGATACAAATGAACTTGTTTACAAAACAGAAGTAGAGTCACAGAGATAGAAAACAAATTCATGGTTACCAAAGGGGAAAGAGGATGCTTCTGAACTGTGGTGTTGGAGAAGACTCCTGAGAGTCCCTTGGACTTTGAGGAGATCAAACCTGTCAATCCTAAAGGAATTGAGTTCTGAATATTCATTGGAAGGACTGATGCTAAAGCTCCAATACTTTGGCCACTCGATGCCAAGAACTGACTCATTGGAAAAGACCCTGATGCTGGGAAAGATTGAAGGCAGGAGGAGAAGGGGATGACAGAGGATGAGATGGTTGGATGGCATCACTGACTTGATGGACATGAGTTTGAGCAAGCTCCAGGTGTTGGTGAAGGACAGGGAAGCCTGGCGTGCTGTAGTTGATGGGGTTGCAAAGAGTTGGACATGACTGAACTGAACTGAAAGAGGAAAGGGATAAATTATGAATATAAGATTAACAGATATAAACTACTATATGTAAAAAAGATAAGCAACAAGGATTTACTGTATAGCACAGGGAAGATCCCTTGGAGGAGGGCATGGCAACCCTCTCCAGTATTCTTGCCTGGAGAATCCCATAGACAGAGAAGCCTGGCTGGCTACAGTCCATAGGGTTGGAAAGGTTGGACACAACTGAAGTGACTTAGCATGTACACACACACAACTATATTTAATATCTTGTAATAACCTATAGTGGAAAACAATCTGAAATTGAAAAAAATATATAACTGAATCACTTTGCTGTATACCTAAAACTAGTATTGTAAATCAACTATATTTCAATTAAAAATAGACATCATCTAAATGTAAGCACTAAAACCATTAAACCCTTAGTAGAAAATATAGAAATAAATCTTTGGGTAAGGCAATGGTTTTTTTTAGATAAAGCAGAAGTGACAAAAGAAAAAAATACATTGGACTTCATGAAGTTGAAAACTTTGTGTTTCAAAGGACACCAGTGAGAATATGAAAAAGCTCACAGAATGGGAGAACATATTTGCAAATCATAAATCTGAGAAGGAAATTGCATCCAGAATATATAAAGAGCTCTGACAACTCAACAGTAAAAGGACCAATAACCCAATTAAAAAATAGGCAAAGAATCTGAAGAGGTATTTCTTCAAAGAAGTTATACCAAGAACCTGAAAAAGTTTAACATCATTAGTTATTGAAGAAACATAAATCAAAACTACAAGATACCTACCACTTCATACTCACTAGGATGGCTATAATAATTAAAAAAATTATAATAGCAAGTTTTGGAGAATTTACGGAGAAACTGGAACCCTCATCCACTGCTGGTAGGTTTGTAAATGGTGTAGCCACTTTGAAAAACAGCTGGTTCCTTGAAATGTTAAAATAGCATCACCATGGGATCCAGCAATTCTACTCTTATGTCAGTCAGCAAGAGACATACAAACACGAGTCCACACTAAAACTGGCACACAAGTGTTCATTGCGTTGTGGCTCATAACAGCCCCAGATTGGAAGCAACCCAGATTTCTAACAGCTAATGAATGGATGAACAAAACGCAGCATATCCATGCGATGGAATATTACTCGGCCAGAAAAAAGGAATGAAGTATTGATAAGTAACATAGTATTGATCTGTAACATAGCTGCATCTTGTAAATGTTACGCCAAGTGAAATAAGTCAGACACAAGAGCTTACATACTGCACTACGATTCCATTTAGGTTAATATGAAGCGTTCCCATCAGGTAAATCTATAGAGATGGAAAGTAGCTTAGTAGTTGTCTGGAACTGGAGGGCAGGGGCAGTGAGGAGCAACTGCTTATTGGTACAGGGTTGATTTTTGGGGTGATGAAATGTTCTCAAACTGGGTCCTAGTGATGGTTGTACAACTCTGTAAATGTATTGGAAACCACTGAACTGTAAACAACAGAGAAGAAACAGAGGACCCAGACATAAAGTGCTATTCACTCCCTTTACATAACTAATAAAGTACACAATACTCAAAGATGACCAAAAAAAGAGTGTCTAAAGTCGTTTAGACTAAAGCATTTACAGATGACCTGGAATGATGTGTTGAGTTTGCTTTTAAATGCTCCAGGCATCCTTCCATGCAAAATACCCTTGGGTGGGGGTTGGATGAAATAAAATGGACAAAATGTGGATCGTTGTTGATGCTGGAGGATGGGCACATGGAGTTTATTATACTGCTCTATGTTTGTGAATGTGAATTTTTTTTTCCCCCATAATAAACTTAAAAAAAAAAAAAACACAAAACAACCCAAGACGTCATACTGTCTTTGTCTGGAGAGCTCCCTGTGGAGAGCTGTGACTATGGACTCCACGAGGTTCTCCCCAGGCTCTTGTACCCATGTAGATGAGGAGGGATGAGACGCCAGAGCAGTTCAGGGATGTGTTAGTTTCCCAGGGCTGCTATACAGCGTTCTGCAAACCCAGGGGCCTAAGGCCACAGAAATTTATTCCCTCGAAATTCTGAAGGCTTACAAGTCTGAACTCGAGGTGTCAGCAGCTTCTCTCTGGGCCACCAGGGGAGGATCCTTCTTGCCTCCTCTAGCTGGCAATCCTTGGGGTTCCTGGCTGCCAGATTGCACCCCTCCAGTCTCTGCCTCTGTTATCACGTGGCCTTCTCCCCGCCTCTCTTCGTGTGGTCTTCCCTCTGTGTGTCTGTCTCCAGCTCTATTTTCCCGACTCCCTAGGACACACCCCTAAGGGAGTGTGACCTCATCATAATTTGATTATCTCTGCAAAGACCCTATTTCCAGAAAGGCCACATTCTCAGGGAGCAGGGGTTAGGACTCTAGTGTGTCTTGGGGGCAGTTGGGGAGACACAGTTCAACCCCCGCAAGGGCGCAGGGCAGACTAAGCAGAAGGAAGAAGACAGTTCCCGGCAGCGCATGTCCTACTGCTGGGTCGCCAGCTGTCCCTCAGGCGGGCCACGGTGGACACCATGTTGGCGATGACGAGACCTGAGCAAAACGTACCCCTCCCCCTGCTAGCTTTATCTTTCCCAACCGAGACAAGCGTTTTCCGGACCCGTTTCCCACTTGGCAGCCTTGACTGATGAGTGACGCGTCTGGACGCTTCCAGTCCATCCTTTCACCAGAATGTTCTTAGGGATAATTCTGACCAGCATTCACTTGAGATACAGCTCAGAAAAGTCCATTTCCTCCTCTCTGACACAGACAGGCACGGTACGGTTTAGAGTTTATCTTGTGAGCTGGCTGCTGCAGTTATTTTAGACTCTCCTGTTAAACTGACCCAGAAATCATTCTTCCTTTGAAACTTCCTCTGAAATGCTATTCCCTCCAACTTTCCAGCTGAGGATTACATCGTGCTGTTGTTTACTCTGCAGTCTTACTCTGGCCTTTGAGCCAGAGCAATAACATCAACCCTCCATGTTAGGTGGTTCTTCTTGTTCAGTCACCAAGTCATGTCTGACTCTTTTGCGACCCCATGGACTATAGCCCGCCAGGCCCCTCTATCCATGGGATTCTCCAGGCAAGAATACTGGAGTGGGTTGCCATATCCTCCAGGGAATCTTCCTGGCCCAGGGATTGAACCTGCGGCTCCTTCATTGGCAGGCAGATTCTTTACCACCAAGCCATGTGGGAAGCCTGGTGGTAAAAGAATTTGCCTGCCAATGCATGGTTCATAAAATATACATAACTTTATTCTAGTAACTAAGATATCTGGTAATTGGTGTGTAGTTCCAGATGCTCACTTGAAGAGTTTCGTGGAGGCAGGCAGGCTCCTCCATGCTCACGACTGTGTAGACCTCTGGCTGTTGGTGACTTTGCAGAGGGCATTGGAAGGAATAGAGGTAGGAGGGGAAAGGGCTGGGCCTTGGGCTCCTTCAGGGTCTCCACAGCCATCTTTGACCAGGATTTCGGATCTGATTGATACGAATGATTTTCAGCCTGTTTGCTTTCATCTCACAGGGGGAACAGGAAAGGCCTGAGTGGGAAGGAGTTGATGCTCTTCAGAGGAGATGGAAGGAGGAGGCTGGCCTGACCCAGATGCAGGGAGATAACAGCCAGAGTGGGCTTGAGCTCTGGTCTGGAGCTTAGAGGTGAACTGCCGTGGGCCCCTGGGCAGAGATGAAAAGACACGTGAGCACGAGGTAAGACACTGATCGCTGGGGCCCCAACCACTGTGTACGCGTGGAATACACAGTATCCCAACAAGGTGGACAGTGGTATTTTCAGAGCATCCATGTATTGCCTGGGTCCTCAGGGTGAGGCATTCTGCTCACAACTTTATGTGCCTTGGGTATCTGCCAGCTGCCCTGAATTTCTGTCATGTGTTTGAGGCTAATTCATTCTTTTACTGTGGGTGGGCTCTTCTATCTTGCTCTTTAAAATTCAGATTTACAAAAGATTCTGTTTTACAGTAAACCCCATTTCTCCCTCCTCTTCCAGTGCAATTAATGTACTATCTACAATTTGTAGAAAGTCTGTTTACAACACCCTCTGTAAGAAGATCCCTTTTCTTGAAAGCACAGGAACAAGAATAACAAAGGCTCAGAGTCCGTTGATGGTTCACTTATCACAAGCAATATTTAATGAGATTGAATTAATTGTACCACTAGAAGGGCCTGGGACTAAGGTCCTAGGAGCTTTTTATAACTGGATTGAAAGGATCCATAGACTTACCCCTGACATCCTGTCAGAAGCTCACGTAATCCACAATAGAACCAAGGGGATTTTTTTTTTTTTTTAACTATCCGTTAAAAAAGGCCTTCTGTGGTGAGCCCATTATTTCCTTTGTTAGTTTGGATCAGAGTCTAATAGCCCCAACATGTCAATGTTGCTTTGTGCTCTGGCTATGATTTGAGTCTACTCCTTTTATGTCGTGTTCTCAGTGGAGGTGGAAAAGACACTGTCGTCTGCGACGTATGTGTACCTGTTAAATTCCTAAGCACCGCTGCCAACTTGCACATGAAAATAATTGCCACCTCCTTTTCTAGTGTGTGTTTCCGACCTCTTGGTTATTTATTGTTTTTCTGTTGTTATCTTTGGATTCTCTGTGTTTCTTTTAAGACGTAGCAGCTCAGTGTGTTCACGTTGTTATTTCTTTGATTTGTTTTTCATCTCCGTTCCCTCAAAAGACAGGGAAGAGCGTGTTCTGTAAATTGCTGAAAACTCTGTGAAGACAGTGAGGGAAAGGGGTGCTGATACCTTATAGGTGACCAGCAACCCCCAGCCTTCTTCAGGCCAGGCCACAGCCCAGTGAGGGCTTCTTGCTGTTTCAGATCTTTGCTCTGAGCCTAGTTGCGGGGGTTTAGTAGGCCTAACGCACCTTGAGTCCCCTGGAGTACTGAGTCTGCATCTGCTTGTTACTCTGTGGACTTTATCCCAAGTTCTTGCCAGTACCCTTAAGAATCTAGCTCAGGGGTCCCCAGTCCCCAGGCCCAGGAAATGGGCCACCCAGTAGGAGGTGAGCAGTGGGCGAGTGAGCAGAGCTTCCTCTGTATTTACAGCCACTCTCCATCACTTGTATTAGCACCTGAGCTCTGCCTCCTGTCAGATCAGCAGGGCATAATGGATATAATGCACTTGAACCATCCCGAAACCATTCCCTGCCCGCCAACCCCCACCCCAGCCCTTCTCTGCCCTCCCCGCTACCCTGCCCGTTGATGGAAAAACTGTCTTCCAGAAAACCAGTCCCTCGTGCCAGAAAGGTTGGGAACCAGTAATTTTGCAGGTTCCAGATGAGCAGGAGTTTAATCTGCTGCTTTTAGCCTGAATAACATCTTGTGTCCTACAGTGCAGTTTAAAAACATGGAAGCATAGGACCCACCTCTGTACACTTTGTGGGGCTCTGAGGGGCCTCCTGTACCACTGGGACGACCATTCCCCTGGGGCATGGGTCCAAGGTGTGGCTACGGGTCATCACTAGGGATCACCTGAAGGGCTTACAAACATCTAACAAAATGTTAATAGCTGTGAATCTCTTTTCATGGGTATTAGAAAAAAACAGTTCACTTCAGCTCAGTCACTCAGTCATGTCCAACTCTCTCCAGCCCCATGGACTGCAGCATTCCAGGCTTCCCTGTCCATCACCAACACCCAGAACTTGCTCAAATTCTTGTCCATTAAGTCGGTGATGCCATCCAACCATCTCATCCTCTCTCGACCCCTTCTCTCGCCTTCAATCTTTCCCAGCGTCAGGGTCTTTTCCAATGAGTCATTTCTTTGCATCAGGTGGCCAAAGTATTGGAATTTCAGCTTTATCATCAGTCCTTCCAATGAACACTCAGGACTGATCTCCTTTAGGATTAACTGGTTGGATCTCCTTGCAGACCAAGGGACTCTCAAGAGTCTTCTCCAACACCACAGTTCAAAAGCATCAATTCATCAGTGCTCAGCTTTCTTTATAGTCCAACTCTCACATCTATACATGACTACTGGAAAAACCATAGCTTAAACTAGACGGACCTTTGTTGGCAAAGTAATGTCTCTGCTTTTTAATATGCTGTCTAGGTTGGTCATAGCTTTTCTTCCAAGGAGCAAGTGTCTTTAAATTTCAAGCCTGCAGTCACCATCTGCAGTGACTTTGGAGCCCAAGAAAATAAAACATAACAAACACATAAACCCCAAGATAGGAATTTTCTTCTCAAAAGGAATCAGAGTTTGAAAGTGAGCCAATTTTAAAAACTATTAAATAGGTAAACACAGGAGGCAGCACATGGCTAGAGAGGGCCGTGAAGGTGGGAGCTGCAGCTCTTAGGTGTGGAGCTCCCGTGGAGGGAGTACAGAGACCCTGGGCCCTCACTGCCCATTGCCCCCCTTCTCTCTTTGCTTTTCCTTTTTTTCCTTCTTCTTTCTCTAAGTTTCTCCCCTTCTGGGCTTGTTCCTACTCTCCTTTTTTCCTGAAAGCATCCCTGGTGGTCCTCTGGGTTTTAAAAGGGAAATGGAAGAAAGCTCACATTTACTGCTCTTTCATTATTTTCTGGAAGGTTACAGACATAGTATTAGCGAGATATTGGTAATTTCTTGAGAGTGCTTTTCAAATTTTAAAATGCTTCTGATTAAGAATCATCAGGAGAGCTGGTTAAAATGCAGATTCTGGTCCAATAGATCTGGGGTGGGGCCAGGAATTTTGCATTTCTAACAAGCCCCATCCCTGGTGGCTCAGTGGTTAAGAATCTGCCTGCCAATGCAAGAGACTCAGGTTCGACACCTGGTCCCAGAAGATCTCCTGGAGGAGGAAATGGCAACCCACTCCAGTGTTCTTGCCTGGGAAATTGGACAGAGGAATCTGGTGAGCTACAGTGCAAGGGCTCGCAAAGAGTCAGACACAACCTAGCAACTGAACAACAACAGGCCCCTGGGTGAGGCTGATGCTACTGGTCCATGGTCCACACTTAGAGGAGCAAGGATTGAAAATGTGACTCTACTTCTTTTTTCGATAAGTATGAGCAGAAAAGGATGTTTGTAAGAAGAGGATGAGCTCTGAGATCACTCTTTTGTCTACAGTGAAACAAATATAATGATTAAGAACACTTTACAAGTCCACGTGTCTTCCTCTATGAAAGGACTATAAGATGCTTCCTCATACTGACTGACCCTGGAGGAGGAAGTGGCAACCCACTCCAGTATTCTTGCCTAGGAAATCCCATGGACAGAGGAGCCTGGTGGGCTGCTGTCCATGGGGTTGCAAAAAGTTGAACACAATAGAGCAAATATGCATACTGACTGAGGTGGTTTGTAATGAAAACTGGACTCAAATTGTTGCTAGGGCACTGCCAGGGGAACCAGCCACTCAAAGGGAATGTGAAACCTAATCTTACTGTGTGTGAATGATGAGCTCGAGCCTTGGAGAGATAGGAGAGGTTCTGTTTCAGCCCCTTGCTCAGGTGACAGCCCCAGCCTGGGCAGGCAAACCAGGATGCCCTTCTCCACGCAGGACTGCTGCAACCTCTTTCTCTGGGTAGAGATAACGGGATTGTTGAACTGATCAGAGTATCTTGGTGTGTTCACATCTATTTGGTTGTGACAGCCATGCCCACCAGTGAAGTTCTGAGGGTTACAATAGATACAGCGTTTAGGAAATAAGCCAGCTATATACAGTAGGACCCAGACTGAGGTCATATTAAAAACGGGACTCGATTCAGGCCCAGGCTATTTTAGAGGAATGGACCCTTGATGTTATCTCACCTGTAGAGATCAGAGAGAGATGCTGCTGTGTGGCCCTGCAGTTTACAGTATCCTTTCTATTGAGGCAGAAAAATCTACGGAAGCTAAAAAGCAAGGCCATCTATTCCTTTTAAGATTCAGCTGGAGCCAGACACTAAGCGAAAATCAAACCCTTCTGTTGACGCAAGGAGCCACATGACTGCAGACTATCAAGCTCTAAGATGGTTCTTGGAGATCACCAATCATGATGGTGTTTGATTTTCAGGGGAGGGGGCAGGCATTGTTATACTTGGGACTCTATTCTACCAAAAATACACACATTCACAATCTTCCATGTCATTTCCAGGGGTTAGTATGTGCTGGCTGTGTTACTAGTTGCTCAGTCTTTGCAACCCCACAGACCGTAGCCCGCCAGGCTCCTCTGTCCATGGGGATTCTCTAGGCAAGAATACTGGAGTGGGTTGCCATGCCCTCCTCCAGGGGATCTTGACCCAGGTCTCCTGGGTTGCAGACAGATGCTTTATCGTCTGAGCCACCAGGGAAACCCAAGAATACTGGAGTGGGTAGCCTATCCTTCTCCAGGGGATATTCCCAACCCAGGAATCGAACCAGGGTCTCCTGCATTGCAGGAAGATTCTTTGCCAGCTGAGCCACAAGGGAAGCCCAGGGGTTAGTATATTCCCTAGCAAATCCACAGATTTCAAGTTAAGCGTCTCTAATGTGGTATACTTCCGTCTTTTTGTAGATGAGAAAATTAACACTCAAACAGAAGGTGGTTGACCATTGGTCTCATAGCAATGCTTGTGGTGAACTAATTAGACAAGAGGATTGAAGTACCACAGATATCCACAGGAAAACCAGGGGTTTGTGTCTGTACATAATTTATTCCTGAAGGTCCCAAACCACAAGTGCTGAGAGTTTTTTGAAGTTTTGGCTGGAAGTATCCCAGTATTTAGCCAAATCACATTTGAAGACAAGTAGAAGTAACTGAACCAGAAATGTATGGGACCCAGATTTTATGATCAAAAGACCTAAGTGAGAAGCCCTACTGCTAGTTGATAGCCGTGCGCTAAGCTGCAACTTGGGGTGTTTTTTAGGGCAGGTAATAAATTCCTTTCAAAATTTGCAGTCACATACCAGTGTGAATCTTCCACCCAGCTCAACACACTTTAGTCAAGATGCCTCGTGGAAACAGAAGTCTCAGTTTGGCAGCACACTTTGGGATTCATCCCCTAACACAATCCCTGGCATCATCTGGATGCTCAATAAGTATTTATTTGAATAAAGGGTTTGTTTCACACTATTACAGGTCTCTGGAGATGAGAGCTGCAGAAAACTAGAGAGCCACCAACACACAGTGAGTACAGGAAGGAAAGCTGGGGTTCCTAATGAGGCTTTTAGAGTCTTACAAGCATAATGTTGAGCAAAACAAGCCAGACACAAAAGATGATTCCACTTACATGGAGAACAAATATGGACCATATGAACCTGTGCTATTAGCAACTGGAATTCTGGTTTTCTTTGGTGAGTGGTGCTTTGGTTATGGAGGCCATGTGAAAAGGGGGCATCTAGAGTTTTGGCAGTGTTTCTGGATCTGAGTGCCTCACTTTGTGATATATAATTCATCAAATGATACTCCTATGACTTAGTACTTTTTTTTCTTCCAATTTTCTTGAGATGTAATTGATATACAGCAAGTATAAGTTTGTGTACAGCCTAGCAATTTGACTGACATACATCATGAAATGATTTCACAGTGAGTTTAGTAAATATCCATCAGCTCATATTGATACAAAATTAAAGAAATAGAAAAAATTTTCCAGGTGATGAGAAAATTAGGATTTATACTCTTAACAACTTTCATATATACCATACTAATTAGATGGTACTAATTAGATTAATCTAATTAGCGGTACTAATTAGATTCTTCATGTTGTTTCAGTCCACCCCTAATTCTTACTTAGCTTATAACTGAAAGTTTGTACCTTTTGACTGCCTTCATCCCCCTGCCACTGGTAACCACAAATCTGATCTCATTTCCTATGAGTTTGTTTATTTGTATTTGAAGTATAATTGACCTCCAGCACTATGTTAGTTTCTATTATACAACACAGTCATTCAGTATTTCTGTACCTGTCAAAATGAGCACCATGATAAATCAAGTTACGATCAGTCACCATACATTTGTATTGCATAGTTATTGACTGTATTCCCCACCCTGTATGTTTCATGCCCATGACTCATTTATTTTGCAACTGAAAGTTTATTATTATTTTAAATTTTTATTGGAGTATAGTTGATTTAAAATGTTGTTTTAGTTTTAAGTGAATAAATTATACATATATCTACTTTTTTTCAGATTATTTTCTCATATAGGCCATTACAGAGTATTAAGTAGAGTTCCCTGTGCTAGAGAGCAGGTTCTTATTATTTATTTTCTATATAGTAGTGTGTATATGTCAGTCCCAATCTCCCAATTCCAGTTGAAAATTTATACCTCTTAAACTCCCTCAGTTCAGTTCAGTCGCTCAGTCGTGTCCGACTCTGCAATGCCATGAACCACAGCATGCCGGGCCTCACTGTCCATCACCAACTCCTGGAGTCCACCCAAACCCATGTCCATTGAGTTGGTGATGCTGTCCAACCATCTCATCCTCTGTTGTCCCCTTCTCCTCCTACCCTCAATCTTTCCCAGCATCAGGGTCTTTTCCAATGAGTCAGTTCTTTGCATCAGGTGGCCAAAGTATTGGAGTTTCAGCTTCAACATCAGTCCTACCAATGAACACCCACTGATCTCCTTCAGAATGGACTAGTTGGATCTCCTTGCAGTCCAAGGGACTCTCAAGAGTCTTCTCCAACACCACACTTCAAAAGCATCAATTGTTCGGCGCTCAGCCTTCTTCACAGTACATGACCACTGGAAAAACCATAGCCTTGACTAGACGAACCTTTGTTGACAAAGTAATGTCTCTGCTTTTTAATATGCTGTCTAGGTTGGCCATAACTTTCCTTCCAAGGAGTAAGCATCTTTTAATTTCATGGCTGCAATCACCATCTGGAATGATTTTGGAGCCCCCAAAATAAAGTCTGACACTGTTTCCCCATCTATTTGTCATGAAGTGATGGGACTGGATGCCATGATCTTAGTTTTCTGAATGTTAAGCTTTAAGCCAACTTTTCACTCTCCTCTTTCACTTTCATCAAGAGGCTCTTTAGTTCTTCACTTTCGGCCATAAGGGTGGTGTTATCTACATATCTGAGGTAATTGATATTTCTCCCTGCAATCTTGATTCCAGCTTGTGCTTTTTCCAGCCCAGCGTTTCTCATGATGTACTCTGAATATAAGTTCAATAAGCAGGGTGACAATATTCAGCCTTGACATACTCCTTTTCCTATTTGGAACCAGTCTGTTCCATGTCCAGTTCTAACTGTTGCTTCCTGACCTGCGTATAGGTTTCTCAAGAGGCAGGTCAGGTGGTCTGGTATTCCCATCTCTTTCCGAATTTTCCACAGTTTATTGTGATCCACACACTCAAAGGCTTTGGCATAGTCAAAGCAGAAATAGATGTTTTTCTGGAACTCTCTTGCTTTTTCCATGATCCAACGGATGTTGGCAATTTGATCTCTGGTTCCTCTGCCTTTTCTAAAGCCAGCTTGAACATCTGGAAGTTCACGGTTCACATATTGCTGAAGGCTGGCTTGGAGAATTTTGAGCATTACTTTACTAGCATGTGAGATGAGTGCAATTGTGCGGTAGTTTAAGCATTCTTTGGCATTGCCTTTCTTTGGGACTGGAATGAAAACTGACCTTTTCCAGTCCTGTGGCCACTGCTGAGTTTTCCAAATTTGCTGGCATATTGAGTGTAGCACTTTCACAGCATCATCTTTCAGGATTTGAAATAGCTCCACTGGAATTCCATCACCTCCACTAGCTTTGTTCGTAGTGATGCTTTCTAAGGCCCACTTGACTTCACATTCCAGGGTGTCTGGCTCTAGATGAGTGATCACACCATTGTGATTATCTGCTTCATGAAGATCTTTTTGTATAGTTCTTCTGTGTTTTCTTGCCACCTCTTCTTAATATTTTCTGCTTCTGTTAGGTCCCTACCATTTCTGTCCTTTACTGAGCCCATCTTTGCATGAAATGTTCCCTTGGTATCTCTAATTTTCTTGAAGAGATCTCTAGTCTTTCCCATTCTATTGTTTCCCTCTATTTCTTTGCATTGATCACTGAGGAAGTCTTTCTTATCTCTCCTTGCTATTCTTTGGAACTCTCCATTCAAATGGGTATATCTTTCCTTTTCTCCTTTGCTTTTCACTTCCCTTCTTTTCACAGCTATTTGTAAGGCCTCCTCAGACAGCCGTTTTGCTTTTTTGCATTTCTTTTTCTTGGGGATGGTGTTGATTCCTGTCTCCTGTACAATGTTACAAACCTCCGTCCATAGTTCATCAGGCACTCTGTCTATCAGATCTAGTCCCTTAAATCTATTTCTCACTTCCACTGTATAATCATAAGGGATTTGATTTAGGTCATACCTGAATGGTCTAGTGGTTTTCTCCACTTTCTTCAATGTCAGTCTGTATTAATCTCCCTCACCTAGTTTTAAAAAGATTTTATTTTACATTGAGTATAATTGATTTCCAATTTTGTGTTGGTTTCAGGTGTACTGCAAAGGGATTCAGTTATACATGTACATAGATCTGTTCTTTTTCATATTCTTTTACCAGACTTAGCCATTTTTCATATGTGTTGTACTTCAATAAAAATATTCATTAAAACACACACATACATACACACACACAATGACCAGTGCTTCTCAAACATGAAAGTACATACAGGTCACCTGGGAATCTTATTAAAATACAAAATTCTTACTCTTTTGGTCTTGGGTAAGACATGAGAGTCTGCCCTGCTAGAGATTGGCATCTTCAGGATCTTTCCTTAGAGAGGTCCAGAGGAAAGTGTCTCGGGCCCCTCCTGACCTGCGGTGAAGGAGTCAGTATGCAGAGATGTTAACCTAGAAGGTTATTAACACCCAGAGTGTAGTTTCCAAGACCAGCACATAGTTGGCTGGACTGTGATATCTGCCTGCTCCCAGCACCTCTGTGGAGGCTTTTCTGACTGCTGGGTGGTCAGAGCCTAGAGTTGGGCCATTCGAGAAAAGCGATCAGCTGGTTTCCAGCCTCTGCAGCTCACATTAGGGATCTTGGCCTGTCTGGACCATAGAAGCCACTGGCTTACCCTCAAAGAGCGCACTGAGGGTACTGGGGGCCTCGCTCCCTCTCCATCCACACACACACGAAAAACGGGATTGTTAGCTAGGAGTGCTGTGTGAGTGAACTGGGCATCCCAGCTCCTCTGTAAAACTCTGCAGGATAGAGATCCATAAATGCCAAACTTATAGCAAGAAAAATCATGATTGGGGCTGGGGCTTCCCGATGGCTCAGTGGTAAAAAATCTGTCTGACAATGCAGGGTACATGGGTTTGATCCCTAGTCCGGGAAGTTTCCACGTGCCATGGAGCAACTAAGCTCGAGCGCCGCAGCTACTGAGCACACCTGTCTAGAGCCCACGTTCCGCAGCAAAAGAAACCACTGCAGTGAGAAGCCTGAGCACCGCAGCTGGAGACTAGCCCCCGCTCGCAGCGACTGCAGAGAGCACGCGTGCAGCAACCATTGAAAACAGACAAGCAAGCATGATTTTGAGGGACAAAAAGCAAGTCACCCACAGTATGGTTCCTTTCATAGAAGCAGTAAAGCCAGGTGAACTAGTCAATACCTTGTTCAGGGATAAAGACCTACATAGTAAAATATAAAGAAAAGACAGGAGATAACTACTAAATCCTAAGGAGGCCGTATTCTCTGGGGACAGGAAAGGAAGGAGGGGCTGCTCAGGGCCTTCCAAAGTATTAGTAATATCCTGTAGTTCCTGCTAGTGTTGCGTTTAGCACCAGGGATCACACCCATGCCCGCTCCATTGTCTTAGCCACTGGACTACCAAGGAAGCCCACAGCTGTGTATTCTATTATTACTCTTTAGACTGCACAGCATATACACTTTCTGTCCTCTTTCACTTGTATACATTGTTCACAGTCTAAAAGTGAAAATGCACTGTAATATCGTCAGATAACATTTTATGTTGAAATTTCCTTGTGCTTGACTCTTTAGGATATTCTGTTACTTGAAAGTTTTTGACATAACAGAGTAAGCTGGCAACTATGATTTTTTGGAAGGACACTTTATTTTGAGATTCTACCCGTCTTACTTTTTGGATATTAAGTGGCCCTTTTCTTTGACAGCATTTTAAGGAAAGGTTGGTGATAGTAATATTGATTTAAAACCAAAAAATCCCTTATACATTAAATAACCAATTGACAACTGTAAATCATCCCCCATCCCCCCCCCCACACCCCTGCCACCTCAGCCCCTTCCTTTTTTAAAAGTTAACATGATCTGTGACATTCAAAAGACTGAGAACTGAAGATTTAGAGAACATTTCTTTGGGAAAAGAAGACATTGCCCTTCAGCTCTAAGGTCTTTGAAAATAAGAGAAATAAAGAAAGGGAGTGAGGAAGCAAAAAGGGGAAGGAGGGAGGGAGGGATAGAGGAAAAGAGAGGGCTGGGGGAGAGGGATCATGCCCGGAGAAGATGAAAACGATGAGTAGAATCTTCTAAAATTTTTTTCAAAGAGCTTTTCACATTCTCAGATACCCCATGTGTTAGTTTGGCAGTCTTTTCTGTGGTCTTAAAAGAAGGAAATGGAGTGGGTGAGACAGAACTGCTCTATGTCGTGTTTAGTAGGACACCAGCAAGTGGAACTGTGTTGCAGCTTAATTTTCCCCACAATGGAAGCAGTGTGCATGTACACTGCTACTAAGCAGCACAGAGTCCAAGAGGCAGAAGAGAATTTGGAGGAAAGTAACAGCTATGGCAATAACCTGCGTTTATTGACCTTTTAGCTATGTGCCCTGTGTAAATACTTCACTGAAACCAGCCCATTTAATCCTCTCATCAGCCTTAATGGTAAGTGCCTATCCCATTTCATTTTAGATGATTTCTCATTGTTCAGTTGCTAAGTCATGTCCGGCTCTTTGCAACCCCATGGACTGAAGCACACCAGGTTCCTCTGTTCTTCACTCTCTTCCAGAGTTTACTCAAATTCATGTCCGTTGGGTCGGTGATGCCATCTAACCATCTCATCCTCTGCCGCCTCTTTCTCCTTTTGATGTCCATCTTTCCCAGCCTCAGGGTCTTTTCCAATGAGTTGACTCTTCACATCAAGTGGCCAAAGTATTGGAGCTTCAGCATCAGTCCTTCTGTTACTGAAAGACGTGTGGAGTCCAGCTGCTTGCCACACAAACACCAATAAATAGTCCAGGTTGGTAGAAAGGAAAGTTTGCTTTATTTCAGATGCCAGCAGCTGGCAGGGGGTGAGGTGTACATCATCTTGGTTGTTTTAGGTACAGTTAACCTTCATTTCCAAGACCCATTTGTTCCCATTTTTTTTGCGGTCAATTCTCAGAATTGTGACAGCTCGTGTTCTGGGTACAGTCTGGTTAACTTCCCCACCTGGTGTTTTGGTATCTATAAGACAGCTGCCAGGCTATGGATCCGAATATTATCTATAGCCCTAGAGGAAAAAAAACTCAAGGTCCTTGACTATACTTAATGACCACATTATTATTATTTAGTCTCCTTTGAATGTTTTCCTTTGTCTCCGCATTTCCCACTTCTCTAATTAAACTTATCCTTTGAGTATAATTTTCCACAGACAGAAGGCAGGCAGAGGACATGGTGGGGATGGGGGAAGGACCATAAGGTCCTGCTCTATTTCACTTCCAATGAATATTCAGGGTTGATCTCCTTTAGGATTGACTGGCTTGATCTCCTTATTGTCCAAGGGACTCTCAAGAGTCTTCACCAACACCACAGTTCAAAAGCATCAATTCTTCAGCACTCAGCCTTCTTTATGGTCCAGCTCTCACATCCATTCACAATTACTGGAAAAAACATAGCTTTGACTATACAGACCTTTGTTGGCAATGTGATATCTCTTTGATGACTCACAGTTTCATATAAATATACACATATTTTGGAGGAGGGTAATTTTAGATTTACAGAACAGTTACAGATAGTACAGAGAGTCCTCATGTACCTTCATCCAGAGTCTCCTAGTGTTAACATCTTATATAACCATGGTAGGTTAACTCAATATAGGTTTTAATTAGGGTTTTACCAGTTTTTCCACTATTGTCGTTTTCCTGTTCTAGAACCCAGTCGAGATAGAGCATGAGATTTCCCTGGCAGTCCACTGCTTAAGGCTCTGCGCTTCCAGTGCAGGGAGCGCCGACTCAATCCTTAGGAAACTAGAATCCCACATATGGTGCAGCACAGCCAAAATAAATAAAGAAATAAAAAGTGCAGGACTTCCCTAATGGCTTGATGGATGGGAGTCCGCCTGCCAGTGCAAGGGGTACGGGTTTGATCCCTGGTCTGGAAGATTTCGCATGTGGCGGAGCAGCTGCCTCCGAGAGCTGCGACTACTGAAGCCCGTGTGCCCCAGAGCCTGTGCTCTGCAACAAGAGAAGCCACTTTCATGAGAAGCCCACAGTGAAGAGCAGCCCCCGCTCCCCACAACTAGAGAAAGTGAGCGCAAAGCAACAAAGACCCAGGATAGCCAAAAAGGAAAAAAAGGGAATACTATTTTGCTCTCCTGTCTCTTTGGTCCCCTTTGATCTATGAGAGTTTCTTAGTCTTCCCTTAAAATGCTGTGCTTAAGTACGAGAACTTCAAGTCCAAAGGGAACAATCAACAGAGGGAAAAAGGCAACCTACAGAATGAGAGAGAATATTTACCAACTCCATATCTAATAAGGGATTAGTATCCAGAATAAAGAACTCTTACAACTCACCACCAAAACACCCAGATAACCTAGTTAACAAATGGGTGAAGGACTTGAATAGACATTTCTCCAAAGAAGACATGCAAATAGCCAGCGAGCACATAAAGAGATGCTCAACATCATTAATCATTAGGGGAATGCAAATCAAGCCCCAGTGAGATTCCCCTCAAAACCACTAGGATGGCCACAGTCAAAACAAGCCAGCCAACCAATCAAATTAAAAAAAAAACAACCCAAGTGTTGATAAGAGTGTGGAGAAATTGGAAACCTAGTGCACTGTTAGTAGGAATGTAAAAGGGTACAGAAATCATGGAAAGCAGAATAGAGGGGCCTCAAAAATTGAAGCTAGAATTACTGTATAATCCAGAAGTACCACTTTCAGGCATATGTCCAAAATGATTGAAAACAGGATCTCAAAGAGATATTGGCACACACAAGTTTGCTGCTGCCTTATACACAGTAGTCAGGAGTTACAGAGCAGTTACGCTGGGCCACTTCCACCAAGAAAGGGACGGAGTCTTTTCTTACTGGAACTCCTACTCAGGTTATAGATATACCTTTCCTGCCCACAATACTTTGGCCAAAACTCCCATCCCTGCACTTACAGAGTGCCTTATCCACCACCAAGGTATTCCACATAGCATCAGCTCTGACCAGCAACTCTTTTCACTGCAAATGAAGAGAGACAGTTTGCTCATACTCATAGAATTCCTTGGTCTTAGCATGTTCCCCATTATCTGGGGGGGAAGCTGGCTTGATAGAATCATGGAATGGCTACCTCACAATGTGAGTAAGGAGAAAGAGAGCTGGAAAGCCAAAGATCCCAGGGTGCCTCTTAGAACTACAACGTCCTATGACGTCTCCATGAGCTTTCCCTTTGCAGTTCCCTTTGGCAGTTGGAAGCGCTTGGGTTTCAGATTGACTGATGGGTAACTTATCTGTGATCTTCCAGCTTCCCTCTGGACTTTTACTTCTCCAAATGTAAGGTCTGAGTACATTGTAAATCCTTTACACATTAACCCAGCAGTTGGCAAACTACGGGTCATGGGTCAAATCCAACCCGCCATCTGTTTTTGTAAATAAAGTTTAATTGGAACAGAGATGCACCTGTTCATTTACATATTATCTATGGCCGCTTCATGACTAAGTTGTGTAGGTGTGACAAAGACCATATGGCTCCCAAAGCCTAAAATATATTTATTATCTGGCACATGAAACAGTTCGCCACTGTGCCCCTCCCCACTGCCACTCATCCCAGGTAATCATGCTCCCCTCATTGAAACTCGGCTGAAACATAGCCAACCCAGATGTCAGTGTGGCACGTAAAAATATCCTGCCTCTAGTAAGAAGAGCTCTGAAGTTACAAAGAAAGGGCTTGGGTGCAGGGAGAGCTGAAGACTTAGAAACTAATGCATTCTACCGTATATAGTAGTCTAAATCTAAAGTCTATTAAATTTTTTTTTAAAGAAGGTGAAACAAAAATTTGCTGAAATGAAATGTTTCTTCACCGCAAGAGATATTAATTCCTAAAATAATCTTTGAAATCTAAAAAATTATGAATTATGGTAACCATCAGAGGCCTGAATCCACTAGTTTTTGAAATCACATTTCAGTTTTACATAGACTTGATTTACTCCGAACTGTGAGAGATGAAGCGATAATGCTGCTTCACTGAGCCTTCCTTCTCCCCTTTCCTCACTCCCAGCTTTTGTTTGTACCGTTTTTCCTTACGTCCTATTTTCCTATTTAAGTGGATTAAGTGCCTACCATCTATTCCTCTGTGTGATGCCCCTATTCTGGAACTCTTTATTTTGACTCATCTCTTGGCTCGATTTCATCATCAATACTTTCTTTCTTTTTTTTTTTTTAAAGAAGTGACTATAGTTTCTGGATTATTTCATGTTTGAGTGTGTTTGCTTGTTGCTTCCAGGTCGGTTTGACTGAATGTGACATTCTTTTTCCTCTCATATCTTTTTAGATCAACTCTGTGTCTTCTCCATAGGAAAAACCATGGTTTTATGACTGCTGGAAAAACCAGTAGTCATGTACTGATGTGAGAATTGGACCATAAAGAAGTCTGAGTGCTGAAGAATTGATGCTTTTGAACTGTGGTGTTAAAGAACACTCTTGAGAATCCCTTGGACTGCAAGGAAATCAAACCAGTCAACTGGTTTCCTAAAGGAAATCAATTCTGAATATTCACTGGAAGGATTGATGCTAAGGCTGAAGCTCCAATACTTTGGCCACCTGATGCGAAGAACTGACTCATTGGAAAAGACCCTGTTGCTGGGAAAGATTGAAGGCAGGAGGAGAAGGGGATGACAGAGGGTGAGATGGTTGGATGGCATCACTGACTTGATGAGCATGAATTTGAGCAAACTCCAGGAGACAGTGAAGAACAGGGAAGCCTGTCATGCTGCAGTCCATGGGGTCACCAAGAGTCAGACACGACTGAGTGACTGAACAACAACTGTGTCTTCTGGCATTGAATGTTGCTATAAGGGGAGTCTGAGACCAGCTTGATTTTTTTCCCCCTCCTTTGAAAGTGATGTTTTTGTTTTTTTCTTCTACCAGAATGTCTGAATAATTTTTTGTTTTCAGCTGCACCACACAGCTTGGGGGATCTTAGTTCCCTGATCAGGGATCAAACACAGGCCCTGTGCTGTGAGAGTGTGGTGGTCCACCAGGACCACCAGGGAATTACTTGAACAATTTTTTCCCTTTAAATCTGATGTTCAAAATCTTAAATAGGACATGTCAATGTTGGTTTTACTAAAACAGGTTTTCCTAACATATATACATGATCTTTTCAATCTTTATATTTAAGTTTTGATTCAAGTCAGATATTTTGCTATGTTATATTTCTGAATAATTTTAAGTTCCTTTTGTTGAGATCTGTATACAAGGGGTATCAAATGTCCTCAACTTGGAACATCTTTGGCTTCTACCACATTCTTTCTAAATTGCTTCAGTCTCTGTGTCTTTTCCCTGTACATCTGTTATCTCAAGTCTCTCTTCCAAGATATTAATTTGATTTTCAACCATGACTATTTTATTATTTTCTTTTCTAATTTATCTATTATGTATATGATTACAGTATTTCAGCTTGCAGCTTATTTCCGTAGCTCTGCAACCTCCCTTTCCATCTCATCCTGTTACTTTATAGTATCATCTTTCAGTTCTTGTTTCTATTAAATTAAAGCCATCCTACATTATTCTAACATGCAAAGCACTTACAGAGAATCTGTCTCTCTCGTTTGGGTTCTAGTCTCCAGGACTGTGAGATAATACATTTCTGTTGTCTAAGCCACCCAGTTTGTGGGATTTTGCTTCGGCAGCCCTAGCAAGCCAGTACTGTAGGTCCCCGATGTACGAACATTCACCCTGTGAACTTTCAAAGATGCGAACATTCATTCCATCAACATCTAGCATGAGTGAAACCGCAGCTTGCCTCCCTCTTCTGTTGCTGCTGATGACCCTTCAGCTCTACCATCTCCCACCTCCTCTCCCTCCTCCAGTCAGTACCTCATCTTGACTGGTCACTCGATGCCAGTCCCTGTATGCCAGCTGTTGTCCTGTACTACTGTACTTTTCAAGGTCCTGTACTATAAGATTAAAAATGCCTTCTTTATTTTTTGTGTTTGTTTTTTAGGTATTATTTGTGTGAAAAGTATCAATATTATAAACCTATTACAGTACTAAATAGCCGATTGTGTTAATTGGGTACCTAGGCTAATTTTGTTGGACTTATCAACAATTGTTCTTCCCAACGCACCCTCAGAACAGAACTTGTTCATATGTAGGGGACTTGCTGTACACTTAGTCAACTTACTTAACATTCCAACCTGACCCCAGGGCTCTCTCTCCCTCTTCTTTGCTCTATTTTTCTTCTTTGCAACTTATATCCTTCTAGTATACAGTGTAATCTCCTTATTTATTTTATTGCCTGTCTTACCCGACTAGAGTGAGGGCAGGGACTTTTGTTTTAGTTTGCTGTTGTCTGTAGGGCTCAGCACATAGTCACGTCCGACTCTTTGCAACCCTATGGATTGTAGCCCATTAGACTCCTCTGTGCATGGGATTTTCCAGGCAAGAATAGTGGAGTAGGTTGCCATTTCTTCATCCAGGGGATCTTCTCACTCAGGGATCAAACCCACATCTCCTGTGTCTCCTCCTTTGCAGGTGGATTCTTTACCACTGAGTCACTAGGAAAGCAGCACATAATTGAAACTTAATAAACGACTGCTGAGTGAATAAATACAACCATATCTGATGCCTGGCCTGTGCTCAGTGTTAGGCCTCTTGAGAACTAATGGAATCACACTGACTATTGCTTTGTGATGTGGGGGGAAATGTCTTTTGGTTCATTCATCTTTTTACTTTTTCTTTTTGGGGGCCATGCTGTGTGGCTTGTGGGATCTTAGTTCCCCAACTAGGGATTGAACCTGGGCCTCAGCAGGGAAAGCACAGAGTCCTAACCACTGGACTGCCAGGGAGTTCCCTGGATTCATTCATCTGTTTAGAGAATATTTATTGAGCATCTGCTGCATGCAAAGCACTCAAGTGTTAAGAATTCATGTACGTGTGTTTAGTCACTCAGTTGTGCAACTCAAGAGTTGCAAAGAGTTGGACTATAAAGAAACCTGAGTGCCGAAGAATTGATGCTTTTGAACTGTGGTGTTGGAGAAGACTCTTGAGAGTCCCTTGGACTGCAAGGAGATCCAACCAGTTCATCCTAAAGGAGATCAGTCCTGGGTGTTCATTGGCAGGACTGATTTTGAAGCTGTAATTCCAATACTTTGGCCACCTGATGTGAAGAGCTGACTCATTTGAAAAGACACTGATGCTGGGAAAGATTGAGGGCAGGAGGAGAAGGGGACGACAGAGGATGAGATGGTTGGATGGCATCACTGACTTGATGAACATGGGTTTGGGTGAACTCCAGGAGTTAGTGATAGACAGGGAGGCCTGGCGTGCTGTGGTTCATGGGGTCGCAAAGAGTCAGACACGACTGAGCAAATGAACTGAACTTTGCAACTCTATGGACTGTAGCCTCCAGGCTCCTCTCTTCCTGGGGATTCTCCAGGCAACAATAATGGAATGGGTTGCCATGCTCTCCTCCAGGGGATCTTTCGGACCCAGGGATTGAACCTGCATCTCTTACATCTCCTGGGGTGCAGGTAGGTTCTTTACCACTAGTGCTGCCAAGAGTACAGCTCAGTTCAGTCACTCAGTTGAGTCCAATTCTTTGCAACCCCATGGACTGCATCACGCCAGACTTTCCTGTCCATCACCAACTGCTGGAGTTTACTCAAACTCATATCTATTGATTTGGTTATGCCATCCAACCATCTTATCCCCTCTCGACCCCTTCTCCTCCCGCCTTCAATCTTTTCCAGCATCAGGGTCTTTTCCATTGAGTCAGTTCTTCATGTCAGGTGGCCAAAGTATTGGAGTTTCAGCTTCAGCATCAGTCCTTCCAGGACTGATTTCCTTTAGGATGGACTGGTTGGATCTCCTTGCAGTCTGAGGGACTCTCAAGAGTCTTCTCCAACACTACAGTTCAAAAGCATCGATTCTTTGGCATTCAGCTTTCTTTATAGTCCAACTCTTACATCCATACATGACTACTGGAAAAACCATAGCTTTCACTAGACAGATCTTTGTTGACAAAGTCATCTCTCTGCTTTTTAATATGCTCTCTAGGTTGGTCATAGCTTTTCTTCCACGGAGCAAACATCTTTTAATTTCATGGCTTCAGTCATCATCTGCAGTGATTTTGGAGCCCAAGAAAATAAGTCTCTCACTGTTTCCATTGTTTCCCCAGCTATTTGCCATGAAGTGATAGGACCAGATGCCATGATCTTACTTTTCTGAATGTTGAGTTTTCAGCGAACTTTTCCACTCTCCTCTTTCACTTTCATTAAGAGGCTCTTCGGTCCTTCTTCACTTTCCGCCGTAAGGGTGGTGTCATCTGCATATATGAGGTTATTGATATTTCTCCCGGCAATCTTGATTCCAGCTTGTGCTTCCTCCAGCCCAGCGTTTCTCATGATGTACTCTGCATATAAGTTAAATAAGCAGTGTGACAGTATACAACTTTGATGTACTGCTTTCCCAATTTGTAATGAGTCTGTTGTTCCATGACTGGTTCTAACTGTTGCTTCCTGACCTGCATACAGATTTCTCAGGAGGCAGGTCAGGTGGTCTGGTATTCCCATCTCTTTAAGAATTTCCCACAGTTTATTGTGATTGACATAGTCAAAGGCTTTGGCATAGTCAATAAAGCAAAAGTAGATGTTTTTCTGGAACTCGCTTGCCTTTTCAGTGTTCCAGCGGATGTTGATAATTTGATCTCTGGTTCCTCTGCCTTTACAAAATCCAGTTTGAACATATGGAATTTCATGGTTCACGTACTGTTGAGGCCTGGCTTGGAGAATTTTGAGCGTTACTTTACTAGCGTGTGAGATGAGTGCAACTGTGTGGTAGTTTGAGCATTCTTTGGCATTGCCTTTGGGATTGGAATGAAAACTGACCTTTTCCAGTCCTGTGGCCACTGCTGAGTTTTCCAAATTTGCTGGCATATTGAGTGCAGCACTTTCACAGCATCGTCTTTCAGGATTTGAAATAGCTCAACTGGAATTCCATCACCTCCACTAGCTTTGTTCATAGTGTTGCTTCCTGAGGCCCACTTGACTTCACATTCCAGGATGTCTGGCTCTAGGTGGGTGATCACACCATCATTGTTATCTGGGTCATGAAGATCTTTTTGTATAGTTCTTCTATGTATTCTTGCCACCTCTTCTTATTATCTTCTGCTTCTATTAGGTCCCTACCATTTCTGTCCTTTATTGTGCTCATCTTTGGTGGAAAGTTCTCTTGGTATCTCTGATTTTCTTGAAGAGATCTCTAGTCTTTCCCATTCTGTTGTTTTCCTCTATTTCTTTGCATTGATCACTGAGGAAAGCTTTCGTATCTCTCCTTGCTGTTCTTTGGAACTCTGCATTCAAATGGGTATATTATTCCTTTTCTCCTTTGCCTTTCACTTCTCTTGTTTTCATAGCTATTTGTAAGGCCTCCTCAGACAACTCTTTTGCCTTTTTTCATTTCTTCTTCTTGGGGATGGTCTGGATCCATGTCTCCTGTACAATGTCATGAACCTCTGTCCATAGTTCTTCAGGCATTCTGTCTATCAGAGCTAATCCCTTGAATCTATTTGTTACTTCCACTATAACCATAAAGGATTTTATTTAAGTCATACCTGAATGGTCTAGTGGTTTTCCCTACTTTCTTCAATTTAATCTGAATTTGGCGGTAAGAAGTTCATGGTCTGAGCCATAGGCAGCTCCCAGTCTTGTTTTTGCTAACTGTATAGAGCTTCTCCATTTTTGGCTTCAAAGAATATAATCCGTCTGATTTCGGTATTGACCATCTGGTGATGTCCATGTGTAGAGTCTTCTCTTGTGTTGTCGGAAGAGGGTGTTTGCTATGACCAGTGCATTCTCTTGGCAAAACTCTGTTAGCCTTTGCCCTTCTTCATTCTGTACTCCAAGGCCAAATTTGCCTGTTACTCCATGTAACTCTTGACTTCCTATTTTTGCATTCCAGTCCCCTATAATGAAAAGGACATCTTTTTTTGAGTGTTAGTTCTAGAGGGTCTTGTAGGTCTTCATAGAACTGTTCAACTTCCGCTTTTTCAGCATTACTGGTCAGGACATAGACTTGGATTACTGGGATATTGAATGATTTGCCATGAAAACAAACAGAGATCATTCTGTCGTTTTTGAGATTGCATCCAAATACTGCATTTCAGACTCTTTTGTTTACTGTGATGGCTACTCCATTTCTTCTAAGGGATTCTTGCCCACAGAAGTAGATATAATGCTCATCTGAGTTAAATTCACCCATTGCAGTCCATTTTAGTTCACTGATTCCTAAAATGTCTATGTTCACTCTTAGCATCTCCTGATTGAACACTGCCAATTTTCCTTGATTCATGGACCTAACATTCCAGGTTCCTATGCAATATTGCCCTTTACAGCATCGGACTTCCATCACAAGTCACAACCACAACTGGGTGTTGTTTTTGCTTTGGCTCCATCTCTTCATTCTTTCTGGAGTTGTTTCTCCACTGATCTCCAGTAGCATATTGGGTACCTACTGACCTGGGGAGTTCACCTTACAGCGTCCTATCTTTTTGCCTTTTCATACTGTTCATGGGGTTCTCAAGGCAAGAATACCGAAGTGGATTGCCATTCCCTCCTCCAGCGGACCACATTTTGTCAGAACTCTCCACGGTGACCTGCCCATCTTGGGTGGCCCTACATGGCATGGCTCCTAGTTTCATTGAGTGGCCTACTGCACGGTTGGGGCACTGAGTGTAGAAGTGCAGGCATGGGACCTTTTGAAGGAGGTCACCATTATCTTCATTACTTCCACCATAGTTTGGCCTCAGGTCAAGCAACAGGGAGGGAACACAGCCCTGCCCGTCATCAGAAAATGGGATTAAAGATTTACTGAGAATGGCCATGCCCTTCAGAATAAGACCCAGTTTCCCCCTCAGTCAGTCTCTCCCATCAGGAAGCTTCCATAAGCCTCTTATCCTTATCCATCAGAGGGCAGACAGAATGAAAATCACAATCACAGAAAACTAATGAAACTGATCACATGGACCAAAGCCTTGTCTAACTCAAGAAAACTATGAACCATTAAGAGTACAGTAGTAAACAAAACCAAGAGGGAGAAAAAGAGAATAAACAAACAGCTTGTATAATGTCTGGTGGTGAGAGGTGCTGTGATAACTAGTTCAGTTCAGTTCAGTTCAGTTCAGTCGTTCAGTCGTGTCCGACTCTTCGACCCCATGGATCGCAGCACGCCAGGCCTCCCTGTCCATCACCAACTCCTGGAATTCACTCAAACTCGCGTCTATCGAGTCAATGATGCCATCCAGCCATCTCATCCTCGGTCATCCCCTTCTTCTCCTGCCCCCAATCCCTGCCAGCTTAGGCACGGTCAATCTTCCTGATGACTATTGCTGGGGAAGAAAATGGCCCCAACACTCAGTGGCCTGAAACAATTTCGTAGTCTCTCTCATGGTTCTTTGGTGGTCTGGGCCCATCAGGGTGGTCTCGCTGGGGGTCTTGCATGGGGTGCAGCCAGATATTGGACTAGCCTCGAGTCATCTGGAGGACCAGCTGGGTTGGACATCGAGGTACCTCGCTCGTTTGGCTGCCGTGGATGTTGACTGCTAGCTGGGAGTTTGGCCAGGCTGCCGCCCAGCACATCTCCAGGTGGCCTCTCCATGTGGCCCGGGTTTCTCAGCCTGGCAGCTTGGCTCCTGGAGGAGCGCTCCAGGAGTAAGTGTTCCGTGAAACAGGAAGCAGAGGCAGCCAGGGCAATGAAGTGCCCGGGGCTGGATCAGCATCCCTTCTGCTGTATTCTGTTGGTTAGAGCAGTGACGGGGATTCTAGATTCAAGGGGTGGGAGAAAGAACACGGGTTGGAAGAGATTGCTGTGGCATCTTTGGAAAACACCATCCACACAGCAAGGGGAGAATGAAGGATGGGCAAGTGGAGAGGAGAGGCACACTCCTTCCCTGAGCCTCCTTGGAGCACAGGCCTGAGGGGAGCGAGGATGTCTGCGGAAGACTGTTCTAGATGGAGAATGAAAGTACAGAGACCCAGAGGTGGGAGCTTAGGTGTGTTGCTCGGCCTGGTGAGGAACAGCTGAGTGCAGTGGGAAGGAGCTATGAGGCCAGCACTTGCTAGACTCAAGCGATGTCTTACTTGTAAATCCCAATAGTTCACAGAGGCCCGGATGCTTTTAAAGTTTGGGCTCTTTGCTGCTGCCCTGGCTGATAACTCCACCCTCACCTGCCCTGAGTTGCTTGCTTTCCCCATAGTGCCCACACTGGTGCTCTTGCCAGCAGGTGTGCCCTCTTCTGCTTGATCTCCATCTTCCACACCATCGGATTATCTGGAGCCATGACTGACCCCAGCTGAGCTCTGGACTCTTCTGGCTTTCCCACTGAAGAGTGATCTGTCTGATTAGCCACCTAAAGACCCGCAGGGAGAGGTTGCATGTGGGTAAGGGTGTGAATTTGAGAGTCCACCTGCCTGGGTTTAGATCTGGCTCCGCTACCCACTCACAGGGTTACTTTGGACAAGTAGCTTAACCTCCTTTTGATCCTTCAATAGAAGGCCTTTACTGCATCATTCAAATTAGAATTAGGTCTTAAGAATCATCCACCGTCTAGTTATTTCCAACTCTTAGATCTCCATCTGCCTGCTGAAATGTTCAATTTTCAGAGACTGAGATACCAACCCAAAGTGTCCTGGTATCCTTTTAACTGTTGTGAAAGGAACAAGCTAAAGTTGCTACAAGGCCGTCTTTACCTTTAAGAATTAACTCCTCTTTCTGGGCTTGAGACACTGAACAAGCAATTCCTGGTTCAAATACTTTAAAGCACTGCTGACGTTTTTCTCATCCAAGAATTTCCAGATTTCAGCCAGAGACCCGGCCTCCTGAATGACAACAGTGATGGGGATGTGCACACACACCTCTTCTTGAAACAGAAGCCAGGCTTACACACTCCATTACATTCTATACATGGCAACACAATGCAAACCATAGCTGCTTCCTTCCTATTTCTTCCCAAAGCCTCTTCTTTTTCTTTCTAAGGAGGCAGAGTTCTACATGGATATGACTGAAGTCCCTCTGCAGCCTCCTCTGGGGCCCTTTGTAACACCTGTGTATCCCTTCCAAGTGATGTCTACATTTTCTGGATTGTCAACTGCCTGTTGCTAAAAATGGTTTTCATTCTTACAGTAGATGCAGCAAAGAGAGACCTCGTCCCTGTGCTCTTGTTTCTGCATCTGTACAATGGGCTGTACTGGACTTCCCGTGGTGGGTCAGACAGTAAAGAATCTGCCTGCAACTCAGGAGCTCCGAGTTCAATCCCTGGGTCTGGAAGATCCCCTGGAGAAGGGAATGGCTACCAGCTCCAGTATTCTTGCCTGGAGAATTCCATGAACAGAGGAGCCTGGCAGGTTACAGCTCATGGGGTCACAAAGAGTTGGACACAACTGAGCCATTAAGCACAGCACAGCACATACTGATTAACAAGCTGTGATAGTTTCAGGTAGACAGCAAAGGAACTCAGGCATACATATACATGTATCCCTTCCCCACCAAACTCCCCTACCATCCAGGCTGCCACATAGCATTGAGCAGGGTTCCCTATGCTATACAGTAGGTCCTCGTTGGTTATCCATTTTAAATATAGCAGTGCGTACGTGTCTATCCCAAACTCCCTAAATATTCTTTCCACCCATCCTTCCCCCCTGGTAACTATAAGTTCATTCTTGAAGTCTGTGAGTCTGTTTCTGTTTTATAAATACATCTGTTTGCATCATTTCTTTAGATTCATACGATATTCCCCTTTCTCTGTCTGACTTACTTTACTTAGTGTGCTGGGCCCTAGGCCCAGCCAGTGTTGCTGCAAATGGCATTATCTCAGCCTTTGTTCTGGCTGAACAGTACTCCGTTGTCTGCATGTACCACATCTTCTCTATCCATTCCTCCGTCGTGGATTTATGTTGCTTCCATGAAATGACTGGTGTCTTTATTTTTTTTTTCCTTTTTAAAAAAATTTATTTAAATTGGAGGTTAATTACTTTACAATATTGTATTGGTTTTGCCATACATCAACATGAATCTGCCACGGGTATATACATGTTCCCCATCCTGAACCCCCCTCCCACCTCCCTCCCCGTACCATCCCTCTGGGTCATCCCAGTGCACCAGCCCCGAGCATCCTGTATCCTGCATTGCACCTGGACTGGCGATTCATTTCATATATGATATTATACATGTTTCAATGCCATTCTCCCAAATCAACCCACCCTCTCCCTCTCCCACAGAGTCCAAAGGACTGTCCCATACATCTGTGTCTCTTTTGCTGTCTCACATACAGGGTCATCATTACCATCTTTCTAAATTCTATATATATGTGTTAGTATACTGTATTGGTGTTTTTCTTTCTGGCTTCACTCTGTATAATCGGCTCCAGTTTCATCCACCTCATTAGAACTGATGGAAATGTATTCTTTTTAATGGCTGAGTAATATTCCATAGTGTATATGTACCACAGCTTTCTTATCCATTCATCTGCTGATGGACATCTAGGTTGCTCCCATGTCCTGGCTATTATAAAGAGCGTTGTGATGAACACTGGGGTACACGTGTCTCATTCAATTCTGGTTTCCTCGGTGTGTATGCCCAGCAGCTGGTGTCTTTATAAGAGAAAGGAGAAGGGAAGAGGCCGGTGGCAATGGAAGCAGAGATGGGAGTGATGCAGGAGCAAACCAAGGAGTGCCAAGCATTGCAGGGAGCCACCAGAAGCCAGAAAAAGCAAAGACTTCCCTCAGGAACCGTCAGACACCCTGACTGCAGACTTGTAGCCCCCAGAGCTGGAACTGAGTAAATCCCCCTTGTTTTAAGCCACGTGGGTGATGATAATTTGTTACAGCACCCATGGGAAACTAACACAATCCCCAAAGCTTTGCTAATGTGATATTTCTTCACCTGGGTTATGAGCACTAAGGGGTTGGCTTTAGGATTGTTTTTAAACCATACATATATGATTTCACATTAACAGAAATAAAAATAAGTAACAGCAGAAAAGGAATATCCAGCAAGGGTCTGGGCTTTGAAGATGTGTTCAGGTGGAGCATTTTTGGCTATGGGTCTGCTGTGTGCCAAGATCATGGCAGGTCTCTGGGACTTGTCTGGGAGAGGACTCTCTGGGGTTGAACTTGAACATCATAAATTATGGAATACAGCAAATGGCAGAGAGTGGAAGCTTCTTGTCTTGTATGTGAACATTTCATGTGATCACAGACCAAACACCATTCCAGGAGGTGCCAACTCAATAAAAAGATGGGATGCGCCTCCTTCCTGGGTGCAGCGGCCAGGTCCCCTCAGAGGAAGGTCATGGACTGGGTAGCGGAAGTGGGGAAGGTCCCTCAGGAAGCTCTGTGGGGGCCTGCCAACCTGCAGCAAATGTGCAGGGAGCAGCCCGAGGTCTTCCTTCTTCACCCTGATGGGGGATGCCTGGGGCACAGCTAAGTGGGAGCCCTGTCCTCCACAAAGAGGGCACAGTCTGAACAGTCGCGCCCTCTCCAAGATGCTCTTTACAACCTGGGGCCACACTTGGCTGTCTGTTGGTGCCCTGTGGAGCTTCCAGGAAGAAGACTTCATCACAGACCAGAAGGAGCCCCTTCCAGAAATTGGATAGAGGAGCCACTGGTAGGAAAGAGCAGCCTTCACCCCAGCTCCCATCCCTGGTGTCAGGGGATTTCTTCCCACACGCCTCCTTCAAAACCCCATTCATTGGCAGGCTTCCCTGGTGGCTCAGTGGCAAAGAATCTGCTTGCCAATGCAGGAGACATGGGTTTGACCCCTGGGTTGGGAAGATCCCTCATGCTGCCAAGCTACTAAGCTCATGCACCACAACTATTGAGCCTGTGCACCCCATGCTTCACAATAAGAGAAGCCATTGCAATAAGAAGCCTGTGCACTGCAACTAGAGAGTAGTCCCTGCTTACCACGACTAAAGAAACGACCGCACAGCAGTGAAGACCCAGCCCCAAAAACCTCCATTGGCTTCATAAGAACTTTCTCCTACCAGCCACTCTCTTCCCTTTGCTCAGCCAGAGGTATCAGGGCCGTGGGATTTATTGGTGATGTTTTTTTCTTTGCTTGGTTCCCTGCTTTGTAGTTAAGAGGAGATAGTAGCCATCCCAGAATTCTCAGTAAATGTGTATTATTTGTCCTGGAAAAAATATTGCTAAAGGATGAGAAAGGGAATAATGAACAGTTTATAGAATTTTCCTAAACAAGTAGATGGTGGTCCTGAGTGTAAAAAGTGCACTTTGAAAAGTGAAGCGAGATGGGAGAAAGTCACTTTATACCTCTCTTCAAACTGGGTTAAGTTCTGTTTAATAGATATTCTGGGAAAAGAACATCATTCCTTTAAAAGCTGGGCTGCCCTGCAGATGAAGCCAAGTTGTAAAGCTGTTTGGGACATAGAAGGTTAGTAAAGAGACCAATCCTACAGTCATTGCTAATGATGGATGGGAAGGGTATTTGGAAGTGTTGAAATGCTGGCTGTCAAGGAAACCCATGATTGGAAAAACAACATCGCATGGTTTTTTATATGGCCCACTGGTATCGTGATGCAATGTGATCGTTTCCCTGACTTTTTGTTTTTGTCACAAGAAAAGGAAGGAGCGAGGGAATCAGAGAAGTGATCAGATGCCTAATTACCAGTGCTTCTCTCAGATAAATTATAAACAGGCTGTTAAAAAATTCTCCTGCTACAGCAAAGAAACAAAGCAGCCTTTAAACACTTTTGATGTCAACATGCCCTAATTTCAAAAGTGCTAGAGCTGTGTATAACCCCAAAGACAATCTCTTTCTTCAAGGAATGATTAAGCAGTGTTTTTTAAAAAAATAACCCAACTCCCAATTCCTGAGCTTGTGGCAGACATCATTAATCAATCGAGGTAGTTTTGTTTGTTTGTTTTGTTTTGGTTTTTTACCATGGAACCTAAATGCTGCCCTAGAATTCTTCTCAACAATATGTGTCTGCCACTGCTATAAACAGATCAGAATTGGCTTATGAGCTGAACCAACTAAAGAGGCACCTAATCTGATGGTTAAAAGAAAAATATTTGGAGCTAAATCTCAGCTCAGCCACTTAAACTTTCAGATAAGTTTCTTTACCTTCAAAATGCAGATAACAATAGTACCTATCTCACTGGATTTTTTTACCTATAATTTTATACCCAGCCAATTTGTCAATCAAGAGTGCGTGTAGAACAAAGATATTTTCAGACTTCAGTGACTTGAAAAATATATTTCTATTAAAGGAATATGCTTTTAAAGTATGAATAAAATCATTAATATAAATGAATGCATAGCGAAATATAAATGAATAGCCTCACACATATAAAATGAATGTGTGTTAAATATCATACTTAACTCATTATTAGTGAGGGAACCAGTAAGACGTTACAACCAGTTTAAAGAAGTCAAAGAAGCACAAATTTCAAAAAGGAAATAAATTTACAAACAGATATGAAATTGCCTTTTGTAGGGAGCCTTGTGTGGGATGGGAAGAGGGACGTGCATTATTTATTTGCGTATCTCTAGATAAGATTTATTTTGCACTGTTATCAGTTATCTACAATTTACAGAGTTATAAAATAGCTCACAGGCAATGAAAGGCACAGAACCCCCATAAAATCAAAATCAGAAAACTCCAAAGGGATGTGGTCTAAACAATGCATAGTTTTTCACCCAATCACAAAATTATCTGAGTACACTCTCAATTTATTAGGACACTACTAGGGAATGGGTGCGCATGTAGGTAGCTTCAGTTGTCGGACTTTTTGTGACTCTATGGGCTGTACAGCCCGCCAGGCTCCTCTATCTGTGGGATGCTCCAGGCAAGAATACTGGAGTAAGTTGCCATGCCCTCCTCTAGGGAAACCTTCCCAACCCAGGGATCGAACCCATGTCTCTTATGTCTCCTGCATTGGCAGGTGGGTCCTTTACCACTAGCACAACCTGGGAAGCCGCTACTAGAAATGCTTCATCAAAAGGAGGGAGTATCCTTGCTCTAGAGCCCAGGTGCCTCAGAGCCTGTGTTACTCAACAAGAGAAGCCACCGCAATGAGAAGCCTGTACATTGCAACAAGAGAGTAGCCCCCACTCGCTGCAACTGGAGAAGGCCAATGTGCAGCAGTGAAGACCCAGCACAGCCAAAAAATAAAAAAAATAAAAGAGGGAGTAAAAAAAAATTTTTTAAGGGGGTAGAGAGGGAGAGAGACAGGTGGGATCCTCAACTTAGGGATTAGGGTGTTCATCCCTGGAGGTGTGATGAAGTCCTAGGAGTAACAGTCCTAGGAGCGTTAAGCCGGAGCCTAGCCAGCTCTGGGGGCAGGAGGAAGGAAGCTTCTTGAGAGGCTCTGGGAAAGAAGAAATGGAACTGATGTGCTTGAGCATATGGAAAATATCATGGGAAGGCCTTTGGCAGAGATGTTAGAGCTTTTAGAGATCACTAATGATGAGTCATAGAAAATTAAGCGAATAAAAAAACAAGGCCTCCCTTAACCTTAGGTATACTGAAGCCTGCACAAGAATTGAGCTAAGTAATGCTCACCTGGCTCAGCAGTCAATGATACTTGCACAGTCATTGTAATGTAAATACTGTTTATTCATCCCCAGTTCTTTATTCATGTAATAACACTATGTTGGGGTGATGTGGGAGAAGTGATGGATGTACAATGTGGGAGAGTTAGATACTCACCTGTCAGAGGCAGTGTAGAATGTCTCAAGGTGACAGATTGAGAAAGAGCCCTGGGGAGCTCACTGGTGGTCCAGTGGTTAGGACTCCATGATTTCACTGCCATGGCCCAGCGTTCAATCCTTGGTCAGGGAACTCAGAGCCCACATACCACACGGTGCCGCCAAAGAGAAAAAAAATAGCAGTAGAAGCATAATATTCTTAAATATGGAGATAAATATCAGAGGAAGTAGCTAGAAGAGTTTCATTGGCTGCCTCAAGTGTAGTAGATCATGATGGTGAGAAAGCTTAAGGCAGGGGATGGTTGGTTTTCATTAAAAACTTATGTTCATACATACATACACACAGACACACATATATATAACTATGCATATATAGAAAAAAATGGTTGCACCTAAGAAAAGGTATACATTATTAGCTGCTGGTGAGGTACGGGTAATCTCAAACACTACTGGTGAAGTATAAATTGGCACTGCCTCTTTTGAAAAGCCATCTGGCACAATCTGATGAAATTTTACGTGTACATAACCGTTCCATCTAGCAGCCATACTTCTTGGCCTGTATCTTCAGAGAAACACTTGCACATGTGCTCAGGGCAGTATGCCCAAGGACATTCCTGGACCATTGTTTATAAGGCAAGAATGACGATGCTATAAAGGTCCAATAAAAGGGGGATGTCAGTACAACAGCAAAAACCGTAAGTCGTAACCCTTGAACATGTAAAAAAGATGCTCAGTCTAACTTTGTACATAGGAATTTAAAATACCATGAAGTTCCCGCTATATTTTTTGCCTATCAATTTGGCAAAATCTGGTAATATTTTGGTGTGTAGGTAAAGCTATGGCAAAACAGGTGGTCTCATGTATGGCAAAGAATCTTAAAAAAGAAGAGTGGATATATGTATACATTTCACTGATTCACTTTGCTGTACACCTGAAACTAACACAACATTGTAAATCAACTATACTACAGTAAAAATTAAAAGGAAAAGATAAACAAACAGGTGGTCCCAAACATTGTCCATGGGAGGACAAGCTGTTTCAATCTCAACAGAGAGCAATAGCCATCAAAATTGCAAATGCACAAGATTTTGGCTCAGAAATCCCACTTTTAGTAATTCATCTAACAGATTAAGTACATGAGCTAAATTATATACATATATATAGTACATATTATGTATATATAATACAAAGATAATTGTTGCAGTGTTGTTGACGTAGCAAAAGTTTGGAAACAACCAAGAGGTGGCTGGCTAAGTAAATTTCTGCTTATTTATACCACCATCTGAGCTGTGGAGCTAAGATATGGAGGTGGGTTTGGGGAGGACAGGGGTGGAAGGAGGATTTACCTTTATTTCACTGTCTGGCATTTTATCCTATGTTCTAAGACAAAATGCCACACAGTGAAATAAATGTGCCCTGTGCCTCAGTTTCTTCACCTCTGAAAAGGAGAGGGTGATTCTAACCTCCTCGGGTTGCTGTAAGGATTACCATGGGTCAATCCACATAAGGTCCTTAGATCAGAGCTTGGCGCAGAGCGAGCACTATATAAACTTATTGTTCAGGGCACACATGCAACTGAGGGAGGTCATCAGGCATGGGAGAGGGACTCTAGCTGTCAAGGTTCAAGTGACTTGGAGACAGACACTAGGTGATGTCAGAAGAGTCAAATCAAATGGGCATACCTCAGAGATGGATCTTCGGCCAAGACAACCCAGGACCATGGGCAGGGCTGGCAGCCCGTTCCATTGGCGTCTCTCCAAGGAGCCAAGGAGTCTTCACACCTGTTTGTGGATCTGGGCTAGGGTGTTTTCAGCATTAATATGCAGCAGTGGAAACTCCTTTTGTTTATTTTTTTTATTGAAGTTTAGTTGGTTGACAGTGATTGAGGTGTACAGTGAAGTGATTCAGTCATATATTCTCTTTATATATTCTTTTTCAGATTATTTTCCATTATAGGTTATTTCAAGATGATAAGTATAGTTCCTTGTGCTATACAGTAGGTCCTTATTGTTTATCTTTTTTTTTTTTTTTTCGACTGAGCACCACTTGACCTTCAGGATCTTAGTTCCCTGACTAGGGACTGAACCCACGTCCCCTGCTGTGGAAGCATGGAGTCCTAACCACTGGACCGCCAGGGAATGCCCCTGTTTATCTTTTTTTTTTTTTTTTTTGTATAAATAGTGTGTATCTGTTTATCTCAACTAAGAAGGGAACTTCTTCTTAAGACCCATACTGACCACAGCAGGGGTGAACACCCCGACTAGCTCAGTTCTTCCACCAGACCCATAGATGAAATGCTGATATTTAAGGTCAGCAGAGGAAAGAAACAGGAAAGGACCAAAAGGGTGTCACATCCTTTCAAGGAGCTTCTCTGGGAGTCCCTCACACTTCTGCTCACATTTCATTGGCTAAAACCTAATCAGAAAGCCACATCTCACGGAAAGGGAAATTGAGAAATGAAGTCCTTGAGCTTGCAGCATCGGCAACTGAATAGAATAAATTCTGCAGGTGATGAAAACGTTCTGGAACTAGACATGGTGATGGTTGGATTACCTTGTGGTTGTACACCTGAAAAGTATGAATGGTGTTATGTGAGCTTTACCACAATTTTTAAAAATTGGACTTCTGTTACTGGAGAATAAGATGAAAATGAATATTGGGGCAGGCACCCAGCAGTTTTACATATTTGTTTATTTTTATTTATTTGGCTGTACGGGGTCTTAGCAGGGCACACAGGATCTTTAGTTGCGGCATGTGGGATCTAATCCCAAGCCTATGTGATGCTCAGTTGCTCAGTCGAGTCTGACTCTTTGCAACCGTATGGACTGTAACCCACTAGGCTTTTCTGTCCATGGGATTTTCCAAACAAGAATACTGGAGTGGGTTGCCATTTCCTTCTCCAGGGGATCTTCCTGACCCAGGGATCGAACCCACGTCTCCTGTGTCCCTAACTAAGAATAAAACCCTTGGACTGGGAGTGCAGAATCTTAGCCACTGGACCACCAGGAAGTCCCTGTACTTGCTTTTAAATTGCAATCAATTACAATAGGTCTCTCTGGGCTGCGTGGCAGCAGGCACAGGGCAACAGGGCACCATGACTGGACAGCCAGGGTCACGTGCACACCCTGTATTCGGGAGCTGGAGTCTAAGAGAAGCTGGGAAGGGGTGCGGGGTAGATATACAACAATCATCTGGCTATTTGTCACTAGGATTTAGTGACCTTAAAGTAGATCCAAAGAGCTCTGTGGTTCCCGTTCCCTATTTTGTGACCAACACTCCCATTGTTTTCCCCAACAGTCAGGCCTAGCCAGGTCTTTGCGTTTGAACTTGACCTGTTGGCTCTTTCTAAGCCACACCCAACTCTGATGATTGCTCTCTGTGAGAACATCAGGGCGAGTTTTGTCCAGGGGGGTCTGCATTTCTTCTGCCTGCCCAGAATGAAGGGGGTGGGTCCCCCATGTTCATGAAATGTTACCGGAAAAGAAAAGGGGCAAGTATAGACCAGAGGGGATGTGACTCAAAAGTGACTCAGCCACCTCTCCTGTCTTTTCGGTCCTGGAGTCCTGCCCTGGTGCCTGAACTAGAAGGAACAGGGCAGGGAACGAAGAGCAGGGCAGAGAGAGAGTTAAATCTGCCCAGGTCTTTCAACGTGATGAAACCAGGGTGGAGGGGAGGGTCTGCCAAGAACAGGTCAAGCTCAAAACAGGAAGCCCCAGGGTAGTGATAAATGGACACTTCTCTGTAGATTTTATGTGAATCTCAAGGGAGAGTGCTGGAACTGATCTCATTCAATACTTTGTTTTACAAATCACGTTGAAAATGAAGCAGCTAGGAGCTCTCCAGGTTTGCCAGCAAAGCTAATCTCTCCCAGGTGCTAAGGCAACAGGGAAGCGCAGCAGGAAGCTCCTGCCTAGTGGGCTTGGGGCAGGAAGATGGCCCACCGAGGGGCAGGAGGGAAGCAGCGGTTGTGGGGAGCAGAGCCGGCTCTGCTGCCCTGGCTTCTCACAAGCTCCACAGACGCACTTCCTGAGGTACCTGTAGCTCCCAGTGTTGGTGCGGGCCATGGGGGCGTTGGGACAGAAGAATGGGGGCTTCCGGGTCACCTGGGAAACCCCGTGATGGCCTGGTACCCCCTGGGCTGCACACAGAAGCTGGGCTCTTCCGGACCCCCTTTTCCCAAGTCACAGAATTCCTCCCCTCTGCTGGGATCTTCACCTCTGCATCAGGTACTTTCTTCAACTTATCCTGCTCGTAATTGCAGATGTATTTATTTGGTTTGTCTTATTTCACCTTGGCACTTCTCCTCCCTGCCACTGACCCCCACAAACGGCTCAGACTCTTGTTCTCCTGGTGTTGAATTTCCAGGCACCAGGGAACCAGCCAGTGGGTCTGTTCTCTACAGACTCAGGAGATAAGTTGGAGGAATCATAGGAAAGAGAAAAGCTTCTAAGAGCAAGAGATTGAGCCTCATCCTACTACATACGTTAATGACTGAGTGTTAAGCCTTTTGAGGGGTAAACTCAGGTTCAAACTGGTAGGAGGCCAATCAAGGAAATAACTCCTTCAGGCAAGGATTGTCCGCTATGTGATTTCTAGGAGGCACCTACTAAAGCCCTTAGTGAAATATGATTTCCAAATCTTATTTTCAAGCATTGTGGGAAAAAACACACACCTAGAGATAAAGCAAAAAGTGTCAACAATCTTTTAAAACTTTCTTTGTTTATTTTTGGCTGTGCTGGGTCTTTGTGCCTGGGCTTTTCTCTAGTTTTGGAGACTGCAGGCTACTCTTCATTGAGGTGCACGGGCTTCTCAGTGCAGCGGCTTCATGCAAAGCATGGGCTCCAGGGCATGTGAGCTCAATAATCGAGGCTCCCGGGTTCTAGAGCAGAGGCTCGGCAGTTGTGGCGCACGGGCTTAGTTGCTCTGAGGCAGGTGGGATCCTCCTGGACCAGGCATCGAACCTGTGTCTCCTGCAATGGCAGGTCGACCTTCACCGCTGAGCCACCAGGGAAGCCCCCCACAATGTCAGCAACTTTTAAATCTAAGTAGGGGTATATGGCTGATCGGTGTGCTGTTCTTTCAATCTTTCTATATATTTGAGCACTTTTGTAATAATAAGTTGCTGAGAGTGAGGGGTAGGGGCAGTAGACACCCAGTGAATCTGAGGGTCCTTGAGTATATCACAGGTATGGGTGAGCTTAGTTATACTAGACTTGAAAAAATCTTTTCATTCTATGAGGCTCAAAGGCTAGTGTTTGGGGCTGAATTTTGTCCCCTCAGAATTCATACACTGAGGGACTTCCCTGGCGATTCAGTGGTTAAGACTCAGTGCTCCCACTGCAGGGAGCACAGGTTCGATCCCCAGTTGGGAAACTAAGATCCTACATGTTGGTGATGTGGCCCAAAAAATCCACATATTGAAATGCTAACTCCCAGGACCTCAGAATGTGACTGCGTTCAGAGATAGGACCTTTACAGAGGTTAAATGAGGCCATTGGAATACTGTCTTGTAAGAAGAGGAAATTTGGACACAGACTGGCAGAGAAGACAATGTGAGATGGATTAAATGTTTGTGTCTCCTGCCCCCCAAGTTTATGTGTTGAAGCTTTAACCCTTCGAGGTAATGGTATTTTGGGATGGAGACTTTGGGAGATAATTAGGTTTAGATGAAGTTGTGAGGGCAGAGCCCTCTTAGGGACTGAAGGTTCGCGTCCTCCAAAATGCATGTGCAGAAACTGTACACCCCTCCCTGTGGCGATGTTAGAAGGTGGGGCTTCTGTGGGTGACAAGCATGAGGCGAGGTCCTGGGGTGGAGCTCTCGTGAGTGGGATTAGCGTCCTTCTAATAGTCACCGCAGCGCTTGCTTGCTATGCTCTGCTCTCTGCCACCTGAGCACACAGGAGTCCACAGTCTGCAACCTGGAAGAAGGCCTTCACCGCAATGTGACCAGGACTGGCACCCGAGCCTGGACTTCCAGCCTCTAGAACTCTGAGAAATAAACTTTTATTTATATATACCACCCAGTTTATGGTACTTTGCTATAGCAGTCTGAGCTAAGGCAGCACTGCATGATAGCACCTTTGTAAGAAGAGAGAGACCCCAGAACCCCTTCCACCCTGTGAGGAGATGAGAAGACAAAGAGAAGGTGGCTGTTTCAGAGCCGAGAGGGGAGTGCTCCCCAGAGCCCGACCAGGTCAGCACCTTGATCTTGGACTCCGGCTTCCACAGCTGCAAGAAAACAAATTTCTGTTGTTTAAGGCAGGCAGTCTGTGGTGGGTTGTTATGGAGACCCAAGCAGACCAATACACGATAGGAGGACAGTCGTCTACGAGCCAAGGAGAGAGGCTTCAGAAGAAACCTCTCCCGTCACACCTTCACCTCAAATGTTTGTTCTCTACAAGTGAGAAGCATTTCTGTCGTGAGCCACACCCTTAGGGCAGCCCTAGACCACAATCGAGTATTATTTACCATTGTTTACACTTCCTTAAATGAAGCACAGCTCTCACATAGGAAAAAGAGTTCCACTGGGGTGAAGTTCAAACTCCCCTGTGCTTTCCTGTGGTTAGGGCAATCCAGATGGCAGCGGGAGGTCATCCACCTGAGAGAGATCAGATAGTGGAGGGGGCCCCAGACCTCGGGAGCCTCTGTGGGCTGTGCTTTGGAACTTTGACCTTGAGAACAGAATTTGCTTTTTAGTAACTATTTCCTTTTGTCTTCCCATGATGTTAATAGAGCTATGTCTTATAATTAAGTTGTAGGGTGAAAAAGTTATATATAATAATTGAAAATAAGCTTTTCCTGTGACAGTCAAGCTAGGACTAATCAACAGAGGCAAGATCAGCTATCTGTAGTCTGAGGGTGCAGACACAAGGCTCCTGAATGGTGTTAAAGAAGAAGCCCTGGCTTTGATTTAGACAAACACAAGCATGACTCTTCCCTCTTCCAAATAAGAACTGTGAGATCTTTAACTGGGGGTGATTGTGTAACTTCTATGGACCATACTTTCCTTAGCTGTAAAATGGGCAGAATATCACCTGCCTAGCAGATACTGGAAAGACTGGAGCTACTGTACTTAAGCCTTGGGTGTAAGGCCTGGACCCAAATGGCAGTGTTATTACTGTTGCTGTTTTGGGGGAACACTCAATAAAGGTGATGGCAGAGCAGGGAAGGGAAATACAGTAAAGATAAAAGAAAGCTACGTTATACTTAGTTAAAATCACAGAGACAAAAAGTAGAATGGTGGTTGCCAGGGGCTGGGTGAAGGGAGAAACGGGGAGTTATTGTTGAACGGGTATAATTTCAGTTTTGTTAGATGAAAAGACTCCTGCAGATGGATGGTGGTGATGATTGCATAGCAACATGAATGTCCTGAAAACCACTGAATTATACAATTAAAAATGATTAAGATAGTAAATTGTAAGTTACGTGTATTTCACCACAAGAAGAAAAAATTGGAAAAGAAATACCTTCTTCCACAGTACAGTACACTTGAAAACAGGGGAGTTGGAAAAAAAAAAAAAAAACCAACCATTAGCCACAAAGTCATTGATAAATTTGACTATGTAAAAGGCAAAAATTCTACAGGGCAAAGATTAGTCCACACAAAGTCAAAAGACAAAGCACAAATGAGGAAAAATATTTTCAATTATATCAAACAGAGCTCATTGCCATGCTGAAGAAGGAAGTTCATATATTAGAATGGCCTGTCAGAAGGCCAGAAAGGTCTGGAGAACGCGAATTCTCTAGTTTCTCCAGGGCCTTGCAGAGGCATCCAGGGTGGGACAGGTTGGTGGGGCAGACAGTTCTTCAGGCTGCATAATGTCCCAGCCCAAATATCCCTCTACACCCTCCATGACAATTTTCTCTGAATTTGATGATAACAGCACATTATTGACCAGAGATGTATCAATATATCTTTTGTTACAGAAACGTTATTGATCTCAGACATATCAGTACGTTTTTAGAGAATGATACAATTAACATCACTGGAGGAAGTTATTAGAGCTTAAAATTGACCAAGCGTTCATTATGCAACTTCTGATTGTCCTTACCCTGCACATTTTGCCCCATTCGGTCTCTGTTCCAGCATGGCTGCTGCTGTTGTTTAGTCACTAAGTTGTGTTTGACTCTTTTTCAGCTCCATGAACTACAGCCCACCAGACTCCTTCTGTCCATGGGATTTCCCAGACAAGAATACTGGAGTAGGTTGCCATTTCCTCCTCCAAGGGATCTTCCTGACCCAGGGATCGAACCTGCGTCTCCTGCATTGGCAAGTGGATTCTTTCCCAGTGAGCCACCAGGGAAGCCTGTTCCAACCTTGTGTATATTATAAATGTAAAATCTTTTCAGGATGATGCATCATGAAATTTTGAGTGAAGAAGAATTTTTTGGTGAATTTTATGCAGAGACTTGTTCTGATTGTCTGAGCAACATTTGCGCTAGTGTCTCAGAAGATGACAGTTCTTCAGAATATAGTTCTGATTCAGACAATGTGAATGTTAGACCAACAAAAAGACAAAAACCTTAGTGACTGACTCTGATACAGAAAGTGAAAACGAAACTCACAGTGCTGGAGGACACTCCTTTGCTTCTACAGAAGAATAGATTGAAGATAACATTTTGCAAAAATTAGAAGACTTTACAGGTGTTTCACGTGTAACTGTTGACTGTGAAAGTGAAAGTAACTCAGGCATGTCTGACTCTTTGTGACCCCATGGGCTATATAGTCTATGGAATTGTCCAGGCCAGAATACCTGAGTGGGTAGCTGTCCCCTTCTCCAGGGGATCTTTCCAACCCAGGGATTGAACCCAGGTCACCCACATTGTTGAATGTAATAACCTGCAAAGTGTTAGTGCAATAACAGAATTCTTTTTTAGCCAGCCAAAATAAAAGTCACCAGCCACAGACGTTACTTTCTGCAAAAATCCCCTGGTCAATAATGAGCTAAAATCTTTTCAGATACATATTAAGTATCTATAAATATTTATTGAATCCTTTCATGTATTAGAGTATTTTTGTTCCTAGGGCTGCTGGAACAAAGAACACAAACTTGGTTAAAACAATGGAACTTTTACAGTTCTAGAGGCAAGAAGTTTGAAATCAAAGTGTCAGAAGAGGGACTTCCCTGGTGGTCCAGTGGTTAAGACTCCATGCTTCGGATTCAAGAGGCATGGGTTTGATCCCTGGTTGGAGAACTAAGATGCCACATTCTGCATTACAAAAAATGTAAAAAAAAAAAAAAAAGGTATCAGAAGGACCAGGTTCCCCCTGATGCTCATAGGTTACTTCCTTGCCTCCTCTTAGTTTCTGGTGGCCCTAGGCATTCCTCGGCCTTGAGTAGCATGGCTCCAATCCCTCTCTGCCCCTCCACGTGGCTTTCTTCTCTGTGTGTCTTAGTACTTGCCTCATCTTACAAGGACACCAGTCATTGGATTTAGGGCATATCCTATATCCAAGATGCTATTACCTTAACACCCTTAACTAGTTACATCTTCAAAGACTCCATTTTCAAATAAGGTCACATTCTGAAATTCTGGGTGGATGTGAATTTGGGGAGGGGGACACTATTCACATTTTTAGTTGCAACATAGAGCTTTTTTAGTTGCAACTTAAAACCCCATCTAAGTAGCTTAAACAAATAAAAATAACTATTGAAACAATTAGCAGAAAAGGCTAGAAATACATGGAACATTAAGAATGGCTTGACCAAGAAAGTTCATTCTGATCTGTCTTCTGCTGTGCTGGCCTCATTCTTAGGCTCTGTCGTGTGACTTTTGGCAACTCTTGGCTCATATCCTCCTTGTAATCCAAGCAAAAATGATCTAGTGTCTCTCTCTCCAAAACAGTATGATCAAACATTCCATGCATATCATTAACTTTTTTTCTGGAGTATAATTGCTTTATAATGTTGTGTTAGTTTCTGCTGTACAAGGAGGTGAATTGGCTATATGTATACATATATATGTATGGAATATAAAGAAAGCTGAGCACTGAAGAACTGTTCCTTTGAAAGTGTGGTGTTGGAGAAGACTCTTGAGAGTTCCTTGGACTACAAGGAGATCAAACCAGTTAATCCTAAAGGAAATCAACCCTGAATATTTATTGGAAGGACTGATGCTGAAGCTGAAGCTCCAATACTTTGGCCACCTGATGTGAAGGACTAACTTATTGGAAAAGACCCTGATGCTGGGAAAGATTGAAGGCAAAAGGAGAAGGGAATGACAGAGGATGAGATGGTTGGATGGCATCACTGACTCAAAGAACATGTGTTTGAGCGAACTCCAGGAGGTGGTGATGGACAGAGAAGCCTGGTGGGCTCCAGTCCATGGGGTCTCAAAGAGTCAGACACACTGAGTGATTGAACTAAACTGAGCTGATGCATGCATCCCTTTCGCCTTGAGCTTCTTTCCCACCCTCATCCCACCCTTCTAGGTCATCACAGAGAACCAAGTTCAGTTCTCTGTGCTATATAGCAGCTTCCCACTGGCTATCTAATTTATACATGGTAGTGTGCTGAGAAAAGAAAAGATGTGAAAGGCAAAGAAGAAAAGGAAAGACATATCCATTTGAATATAGAGTTCTAAAGAAGAGCAAAGAGAGATAAGAAAGCCTTCCTCAGCAATCAATGCAAAGAAATAGAGGAAAAGAACAGAATGGGAAAGACTAGAGATCTCTTCAAGAAAATTAGAGATACCAAGGGAACATTTCATGCAAACATGGGCACAACAAAGGACAGAAATGGCAAGGACCTAACAGAAGCAGAAGCTATTAAGAAGAGGTGGCAAGAATACATAGAAGAACTATACAAAAAGATCTTTGTGACCCAGATAACTATGATGGTGTGATCACTCACCTAGAGCCAGACATCCTGGAATGTAAAGTCAAGTGGGCCTTGGAAAGCATCACTATGAACAGAGCTAGTGGAAGTTATGGAATTCCAGTTGAGCTATTTCAAATCCTGAAAGATGATGCTGTGAAAGTGCTGCACTCAATATGCCAGCGAATTTGGAAAACTCAGCATTGGCCACAGGACTGGAAAAGGTCAGTTTTCATTCCAATCCCAGTGAAAGGCAATGCCAAAGAATGTTGAGACTACCTCACAATTGCACTCATCTCACATGCTAGTAAAGTAATGCTCAAAATTCTCCAAGCCAGGCTTCAACAGTATGTGAACCAAGAACTTCCAGATGTTGAAGCTGGATTTAGAAAAGGCAGAGGAACCAGAGATCAGATTGCCAACATCCGTTGGATCATCAAAAAAGCAAGAGAGTTCCAGAAAAACATTTACTTTTGCTTTATTGATTACACCAAAGCATTTGACTGTGTGGATCAGAACAAACTGTTGAAAAATTCTTCCAGAGATGGGAATACCAGACCACCTGACCTGCCTCCTGAGAAATCTGTATGCAAGTCAAGAAGCAACAGTTAGAACTGGACATGGGAAAACAGACTGGTTCCACCTCGGGAAAGGAGTATGTCAAGGCTGTATATTGTCACCTGCTTATTTAACTTACTTATGCAGAATACATCATGTGAAATGCCGGGCTGGAGGAAGTGCAAGCTGAAATCAAGATTGCTGGAAGAAATATCAATAACCTCAGATATGCAGATGACACCACCCTTTTGGCAGAAACTGAAGAGGAGCTGAAAAGCCTCTTGATGAAAGTGAAAGAGGAGAGTGAAAAAGTTGGCTTAAAGCTCAACATTCAGAAAATGAATATCATGGCATCCAGTCCCATCACTTCATGACAAATAGATGGGGAAACAATGGTAACAGTGTCAGACTTTATTTTTCTGGGCTCCAAAATCACTGCAGATGGTGACTGAAGCCATGAAATTAAAAGACGTTTGCTCCTTGGAAGAAAAGTTATGACCAACCTAGATAGCATGAAAAGCAGAGACATGACTTTGTCAACAAAGATCCATCTAGCGAAAGCTATGGTTTTTCCAGTAATCATGTATGGATGTGAGAGCTGGACTATAAAGAAAGCTGAATGCCAAAGAATTGATGCTTTTGAACAGTGGTGTTGGAGAAGACTCTTTAGAGTCCCTTGGACTGCAAGGAGATCTGCCCAGTCCATCCTAAAGTAAATCAATTCTGAATATTCGTTGGAAGGACTGATGCTGAAGCTGAAACTCCAATACTTTGGCCACCTGATGGAAAGAACTGACTTCTTTAAAAACACCCTGATGCTGGGAAAGATTGAGGGCAGGAGGAGAAGGGGACAACTGAGGGTGAGATGGTTGGATGGCATCACCGACTGAATGGACATGAGTTTGAGCAAGCTCTAGGAGTTGGTGATGGACAGGGAGGCCTGGCGTGCTGCAGTTCATGGGGTCGCAGAGTCGGACACGACTGAGCGACCGCACTGAACTGAACCGAGTGTGTACATATCAGAGCTGCTCTCCCAGTTCATCCCACCCTCCCCTCCCACTCTGTGTCCACATGTCTATTCTCTACCTCCGTCTCTATTTCTGTTCTGCAAATAACATTTTGGTTTTGATTAGGTTTCATCAGTTCAGTTCAGTCGCTCAGTCGTGTCCAACTCTGTGACCCCATGAACCACAGCATGCCAGGCTTCCCTGTCCATCACCAACTCCCTGAGTCCACCCAAACCCATGCCCATTGAGTTGGTGATGCCATCCAGCCATCTCATCCTCTATCACTCCCTTCTCCTCCTGCCCCCAATCCCTCCCAGCATCAGGGTCTTTTCAAATGAGTCAGCTCTTTGCATCAGGTGACTAAAGTATTGGAGTTTCAGCTTCAACATCAGTCCTTCCAATGAAGACCCAGGATTGATCTCCTTTAGAATGGACTGGTTGGATCTCCTTGCAGTCCAAGGGACTCTCAAGAGTCTTCTCCAACACCACAGTTCAAAAGCATCAATTCTTTGGCGCTCAGGCTTCTTTATAGTCTAACTCTCACATCCATACATGACAACTGGGAAAAACCATAGCCTTGACTAGACGGATCTTTGTTGGCAAAGTAATGTCTCTGCCTTTTAATATGCTGTCTAGGTTGGTCATAACTTTCCTTCCAAGGAATAAGCGTCTTTTAATTTCATTGCTTCACCATCTGCAGTGATTTTGGAGCCCAGAAAAATAAAGTCTGACACTGTTTCCACTGTTTCCCCATCTATTTGTCATGAAGTGATGGGACTGGATGCCATGATCTTAGTTTTCTGAATGTTGAGCTTTAAGCCAACTTTTTCACTCCCCCCTTTCACTTTCATCAAGAGGCTCTTTAGTTCTTCTTCACTTTCTGCCATAAGGGTGGTGTCATCTGCATATCTGAGGTTATTGATATTTCTTCCAGCAATCTTGATTCAAGCTTGTGCTTCCTCCAACCCAGCGTTTCTCATGATGTACTCCGCATAATAAGTTAAATGAGCAGGATGGCGTACTCCTTTCCCTAGTTGGAACCAGTCTGTTTTCCCATGTCCAGTTCTAACTGTTACTTCCTGACCTGCATATAGGTTTCTCAAGAGGCAGGTCAGGTGGTCTGGTATTCCCATATCCTTCAGAATTTTCCACAGTTTATTGTGATCCACACAGTCAAAGGCTTTGGCATAGTCAATAAAGCAGAAATAGATGTTTCTCTGGAACTCTCTTGCTTTTTCTATGATCCAGCAGATGTTGGCAATCTGATCTCTGGTTCCTCTGCCTTTTCTAAAACCAGCTTGAACATCTGGAAGTTGACGGTTCATGTATTGAAGCCTGGCTTGGAGAATTTTAAGCATTACTTTACTAATGTGTGAGATGAGTGCAATTGTGTGGTAGTTTGAGCATTCTTTGGCATTGCCTGTCTTTGGGATTGGAATGAAAACTGACCTTTTTCAGTCCTGTGGCCACTGCTGAGTTTTCCAAATTTGCTGGCATATTGAGTGCAGCACTTTCACAGCATCATCTTTCAGGATTTGAAATAGCTTAACTGGAATTCCATCACCTCCACTAGCTTTGTTTGTAGTGATGCTTTCCAAGGCCCACTTGACTTCACATTCCAGGATGTCTGGCTCTAGGTGAGTGTGAGTGATTATCTGGGTCATGAAGATATTTTTTTGTACATTTCTTCTGTGTATTCTTGCCACCTCTTCTTAATATCTTCTGCTTCTGTTAGGTCCTTGCCATTTCTGTCCTTTATTGAGCCCATCTTTGCATGAAATGTTCCCTTGGTATCTCTAATTTTCTTGAAGAGATCTCTAGTCTTTCCCATTCTGTTCTTTTCCTCTATTTCTTTGCATTGATTGCTGAGGAAGGTTTTCTTATCTCTCCTTGCTATTCTTTGGAACTCTGTATTCAAATGGGCATATCTTTCCTTTTCTCCTTCACTTTTCACTTCCCTTCTTTTCACAGCTATTTGTAAGACCTCCTCAGACAGCCATTTTGCTTTTTTGCATTTCTTTTTCTTGGGATGGTCTCCTGTACAATGTCATGAAATTCCATCCATAGTTCATCAGGTACTCTCCATCAGATCTAGTCCCTTAAATCAATTTCTCACTTCCACTGTATAGTCATAAGGGATTTGATTTAGGTCATATCTGAATGGTCTAGTGGTTTTCTCCACTTTCTTCAATTTCATTCTGAATTTGACAATAAGGAGTTCATGGTCCAAGCCACAGTCAGCTCCCAGTCTTGTTTTTGCTGACTTTATAGAGCTTCTCCATCTTTGGCTGCAAAGAATATAATCAGTCTGATTTCGGTGTTGACCATCTGGTGATGTCCACGTTCAGAGTCGTCTCTTGTGTTGTTGGAAGAGGGTGTTTGCTATGACCAGTCCATTCTCTTGGCAAAACTCTATTAGCCTTGGCCCTGCCTCATTCTGTACTCCAAGGCCAAAATTGCCTGTTACTCCAGGTGTTTCTTGACTTCCTACTGTTACATTCCAGTCCCCTATAATGAAAAGGCCATCTTTTTTGGGTGTTAGTTCTAGAAGGTCTTGTAGGTCTTTATAGAACCATTCAACTTCAGCTTCTTCAGTATTACTGGTCGGGGCATAGACTTAGATTACCGTGATATTGAATGGTTTGCTTTGGAAATGAACAGAGATCATTCTGTCGTTTTTGAGATTGCCTGTCTCTAAATCAGTCACTGTGGCCAGGCCTGAGTCAGTGCCTCAGCTCTAGAACCAGGTGTTGAATGCACACAGACTAAGGATGGAGAAGGGGGTTCTCCTCAGGGTAAGCTTGGATTTCTATTACCAGGAAAAGCATGAATAGGTGCTAGGCAGTGAAGTATGTAGCCATCCACTAGAATGTTATTCTTCCCCCGTAGTTAAAGAGTTTCTGGAAGATAGCAAGTCTGGTTTTCTTTCCTGTATTCCAGATACCTGGATAGCATCAAGCCTTCAAATAAATATTTCCTGAATTATTTTGAAATTTTAATATGATTTAATCTCTGAGGACTTTATCCACTATAAAGACTGAGCCCCAGTTCCTGAACCAAGATGTAAAACCATAGCCCATCAAGACATTACTCTTTGTTGAGGTTGTTGTTTTCTGGCCGCATAGCTTGCAAGACCTTGGTTTACCAACCAGGGATGGAACCCAGGATCATAACAGTGAAAGCCCCGAGTCCTAACCATTGGATTGCCAGGGAATTCCAGAGATGCTGCTCTTTGTAAAGCCCTATTTAGGTAGACCAGTTTGCCATCTGTTGTGAGCTCTTTCTGAAAAACTTGCATGAAAGGGAACTGAGAAAAAAGGCTCATGTTGGGGTCCACGTGGCAGGAAGGAAAACCAGTGGGTGAAACTGAGGAACAAAGAAATACATTTCCATTTCCCCACTTTGTCCCAGCACACGGACACAAATCACAATATATCTGCAGGGACAGAGTATCGTTACTCTCAAGTGCCCAGGAGCCCTGGTGGAGAAAATAAGATTCTGAGCTTAGGCACGTGTCACCCCGGGGTTTAGACCTGCAGGGTTGTACCTTAAACACCCGCAGAGGGGCCTTGTATCCCAGACACCAGAAGAGCCAGTGCCCAGAGGGTGAAATCAGACAGCCCTTTAGCCAGATGAAGCTGGACTTGGTAACCACACTGTGGAGTTTAATTTGCTGACCTAGATGTAGTTTGCAGCCCACAAAACCTCATACCACAGCAAAGCTTTTCTTGTGCTGAGACAGCTGGCAGAGCATGGCGTTGCAGTGACTCAGTTCTCAGTGAAGGGACTGAAGACATTGGAGGCAGAGCTAGAGTCCTAAGACCGCAGTCCCAAGAGACCTTCCTGTTTATTCCAGGGTGAGAGAAGAGGAACCTTCTGTTTGTGGGCACTCGTGTTTCATCAGAAGGGACAAGGCTGGGACTGTGGGGCTGGGCTGTGTGTACCCAGTCCACACATGATGGTCAGACAATTATACTCAGACTGATCATTCATCCTTAACCACACAGGCCAAAAGCATTTTTGGAAAGTGGGTCTTCCAACTCCGTGAATCAAGTCACAATTCTGTTTGCCTTCCATTTTGGAATTGGGACTAGTTTACATGAGGAAGCTGACATCAATAAAACTGGAGTTGAAAACTGTGGGTTCTGAGGACTTCCCATTAAACAGCAGATTGAACATGTGTATAAACTTCAGCCTCCTCTCCAAGCCCCACTAAAATATGAGCAAAGAGACTTGAAAAAAAAAAAAAAAAAAAAAGACATGCATCCATGGGCTTCCCTAAGGCTCAGTGGGTAAAGAATCTGCCTCCAATGCAGGAGACAGAGGAGACGCAGGAGACGCAGGTTCACTGCCTGCGTCAGGAAGATCCCCTGGAGGAGGAAATGGCAACCCACTCCAGGACACTTGCCTGGGAAATCCAATAGACAGAAGAGTCTGGGGGGCTACAGTCCAAAGGGTCACGAAGAGCTGGACATGACCAAGCACGAGCACAATCTTAAAAACAAAACCCAAATATATCTGTAGGAGAGATAAGAGTAGAAAGAAGGATCAGAAAAAAAAATTCTACCTGAAGCCTATTGATGTTCTAGAGAAATACATTTACTTCAGAGATATTTCCCTCCTGTGAAACACATATCTAATAATAAGTTATTAGATATTGTTACATTGATCAGTGACAGAGATGCTCACCATTTTTATGTAACTTGTCTACATGCTGTGTTGGTGATTTAACTTTACATAATCTATGTCCTCAAAAGAATACATCTTAGAGTATATTGATAGAAAGGTGTCAAGGGATTTAAATATATCCATGCGCGTTTTTAATATCAACTAGTACTTTTCAATCCTAGCAGCGCATTAGAATCACTTTTGTGTGCTTATTAACAGTGAGAATCTTTGCTAAAAATATATATTCCTAGGCCCTTCCTCAGGTTTATGAAATAACAGGATTGTGGATGGAGGAATTGCTAAGAATCTATTTTTCCTTCAACTATTTATTTTGAGAATTTCAAACTTAGAGAAAGGTTGAAAGAATAAAATGTTCATCCTCTACCTTCTACCTAGATTCTACAATTATTAACATTTCAAGACTTTCTTTTTTTTCCTTTTCTTTGTCTCTCTCTGGCTATAAAATTTTTTGCTGAGACATCTGAAAGTAAATTTCAGACATCTTGACATTTTATTCTCATTGTGGGTCAAATTATGTTTCCCCCAAGGAGAAGTCCTAACCCCTGGTACCAGTGAATGTGACCTTATTATAAGCAGGGTCTTTGCAGATGTAATCAGGTTAAAATGAGAGAATATTGGGTTAGGGTGGGCCCTAAACCCAATAACTGATGTCCTTATAAGGAGAGAGAGATTGAAGTCCCAGAGAAACACACAGGAAAGGACAAGTGACCACAAAGGCAGAGATGGAGTTAGTGCTGTCATAAGCCAAGGAACACCTCAGATTGCCAGCAAACACCAGATGCTAGGAAGAAGCAAGGAAAGATCATCCCCTGGTGCCTTCAGACACAGCATGGTCCAGCTGATACCTGGTTTGAGACCTCTAGCCTTCAGAACAGAAAGAGGATACATTTCTGTTGTTGTAAACCACCTAGCTTGTGATTGTTTGATATAGAAGTTTTAGAAAATTAATATAACCTCTACAACCTCTAAACACAGGAATTCCCCAAAGCCAGATATTTCACAGGAGTAAGAACATTCTTTTCATATCAATGCCACTACCACATCTAAGAAAATTAAGACTCATTCTATAATTTCCAATTCATAATCAAAAGGATCCAATTGAGCTCAAAATAACTTTTGCAGACTTTCTTTTTTGGTCAGGATCCACCCAAGGTATCTTATATTCATTTGATTGTTATATCTCTCTAATTTCTTTCATTTTATAGTAATCTACCTTTAAAATAAAAAAAGAAAGACATTAATTTTCAAGTATCCAGGTGATAGAGAAAAAGTTATTCTCAAACTATAAAGAAAAAAAAACTATAAAGAAGACTTTATGCACGATTACTGCAACAGGGGAGAGAGAAGGGGTTCAACTCTGAATACAGCGTGGTTAGGTGGGGATGTATGGCCAAAAGGCAGGTGAAGGAGTCAGTGTATGATGATGGAGACAAGATGTGTGGAGGGGGATCTTGCTAAACTGGTCGAGAGCTTAGACCTGATCATGGGTAGAAGAGGAGGAACTTGATCAGATATTAAAGGAGATCAGATAGCAGGGCGGCTTGACTGGTAAAGAACCCACTCACAAAAACAGGAGACCCAAGAGATGCGGATTTGATCCCTGGGTCGGGAAGATCCCCTGGAGAAGGAAATAGCAACCCACTCTAGTATTCTTGCCTGGAAAATTCCATGGACAGAGGAGCCCGTGGGGTCACAGAGTCGGGCACCACTGAGCACGTATGCACCACCATCACCACCTGCAGAGACTGGGTGGCGTAGGCCCAAGGCGGGGTGGAGGCCTTGATGAAAGAGGGTGCTGAGGAACCTCACGAAAGTCTGGTTAAAGAGAGAGCCTTTGTCATAGCTTTTAAGTGTCTTATACTGTGTTCCACACTGTGAACTTGTCTTACTGATTTCTCTTGGTATAATTTAACTGTTCCTCTCTCCCCATATTTTCTGTAAACTGGAGTGTAGGTCATGAGGCTTGGTTAGAAGTATGTTCATCACTTCAACAGGAATAATTCATAGTTGGTATTGTGTATTTTGGATTATAGCATATCAGAAGGTGCATAATTGTTGCACTATTAGTGCTCAGTTTGATTGCTTGGTTAAGATGGTGACTACCAGATCTCTCCAGTGTAAAGAGAAGTTTTCCATTTGTAAGTAATTTGTAAGTCACCTATGGGTGTTACTTTAACCCAATATAAGTATTTTACTGTTTCACCCAGCAGTTCCATTGGTGATCTTTGCTTAGATCACTTCCTTTATTGCAGGGTGCGAAATAGTGATTTCCAATTCTATCGTTCCTTTCAGTTTTATTGACCGGTATTTCGCTTTTGTTTTGATTATCGCAGTGATCATGTGGATGTTGCTTTATTCATCGTGCTACCAATTGTAGTCATTATTTATTCTGATGCTCTGGTTTCCTCAAATTTGGCCAGTAAGAATCCTTTTCAGCTAGCTCCTATGTTTTTTGAATACTTCTTTGTTTTCTGGCACAATTTGATGCCCTAGGCTCACTTTCCCTGCCTGAGATTTGGGATTGGCTATTTGTTCAAGGGATAGAAAACATGGCCATCCTGCTCAATTACTTATAAGTAAGATGTCACTTTCCTTACCACTTAAAATAAGCTTGATACTGGCTCATTGTTTATTATTACTGTGAGCCAGGTACTCTGCAAGTGTTTTCCATGCATTCAGTTCAGTCGTGTCTGACTCTTTGCGACCCCACGAATCACAGCTCGCCAGGCCTCCCTGTCCATCACCAACTCCTGGAGTTTACCCAAGCTCATGTCCATCAAGTCGGTGATGCCATCCAGCCATCTCATCCTCTGTCATCCCCTTCTCCTCCTGTCCCCAATCCCTCCCAGCTTCAGGGTCTTTTCCAATGAGTCAACTCTTCGCATTTAATTCATGTACAAATTCTTTGCGGTAAATACTTTTACGTATCCCCATTTTCAGATGAGGAAATCAGGGTGTGAAGTAAAGCAAATTGCTCAGGGCCATTCAGCTAGCAAGTGGAGGAGTTAAAATCAGAACTCAGATCATTCTGACTCCAAAATCAAGCTTGGAATCCCCGTGATATATTACCAATTTTGCTACAAAAAGAGAAACTACTTTAAAAGTGCTGAACTTCATAATATAGATAACACAAAACAAAAGCCTCATGCTTTAAAATGATACCTATTACACAAAATGTAAAGAAAGAAATCCTTGAGAAATTTGGTAACGTTCCCATTCATTCCAAAATGCCAATAATCACCATTTAGGGTAACCTGGGTGAGGACTGGAATGTGATTGGCAGCTCAACAAGAAGCCTTATCATGGAGTAAATTGGAGCAGGGACTCTGGACCAAGTCATCGTTAAAGCCTTCCAAGCGTCTCCCAGTTGCAACATTTTTCTGTTTCTGGGGTGATCTGTTTAGTGCTTTAGCTGTCCAGGTTAAAGAGAGGGATAGCTAGGGGCTGGAGGGAGATCTGTTGTGATTATGTAACTGTGTCCTGGTTCTCAATGTCCTAGGGTGCCAGGAAAGATAGGGGGGACTTGCCCAGTCAAGGGCTGTGACGCCTGGAAGAAGGGGCCCCTTTTTCTAATCTGCACAAAGGTGCCCTGTGGGCTGTAGAGGCTCTACCGTAAAGTCCTCCCAGCTTGAGACTGACTGTTTTGAGTTCAAGGGCAAGAGACTCCCCATTATCTCATAATGAGAGAAAACTTTCTGCTCCCAACAGGAATTTCCAGTTAGAGTTATTAGCTTAGGTTTAACCTGAAATTTAAATGTAATTACATTTCTCTTAGAGCTGAGGTTGCTCCTAGCGACCTGCCAGTTCCCTTCCCAGGAGGAAGGGCGTCAGCCTCTTACTTTTTTCATTCTTTTCCACCTTGACCTCAGCGTCCAATTAAGCCTGTGTTTAGTGAGGAGCCTTAACCCAGACACCAAGTCTCCGGCCTGTCTGTCCCCATGCTCTCCCTCCCTGGGTCTTTGCCTGGGGGCAGGGAGAGGTACCCGAGTACTGTGGGCAGTGGTGTGGGATATTGCAGGGAGCGATAGGTGGGGGGCCCATTAAGATAAAGAGGAAGAATAAACAGAAGCAGATGTGCCTTTCGCCCAGGTCCCCAGCTGACTGATAAGAGCTAGGCTCCGGAGCTGGGCCTGGCCTCCTGGAAGCTGGGAGCTGGGACAGGCCCCTCCATTCTCATCTCTCCATTGGATCCTGTTTCCCTTCCTGGGGGAATGGGCCAGAGGGGCTTTCCCTCCATTGGAATGCAAGCCAGATATATTCACAATCTATTACCAATGCCAGTGACTCCTTCAGATTGAAAATGTGTGCCCAGACACCATTCTCCTGTGAACTAGGAAAGCGGAGACTGTGCACACACACGTACACACACACACCTCACACACACCCACACTCATACCCATCTAAGATTAAGGCTAAGATTAAGAAGCCTCAGGCTGTCCCCAGTCCCCAGAACGATGGTCCCCCAAAGCTATGGGCCCCTCTCCATGGGATGTGTTGTCTAAGCTTCGCTACAGGGCTCTGGGCCTGAGGGAGAATGAGTGAAAGGGGAAACCTCCAGAAACCCTTGTGGCCCTAAAACTTCTCTGACCCTCAGAGCTGTTTAAGGCTCCCCACCCCCAATCCAGAAAGGATCAAACCAATTGAAATTCTGTACCTTTAAGGGTGTGGGCTGGCACTGGGGTTGGGGCTAGCCATGGTCTGCACACCCCCTCCCCGGGACACCCCCTTCCACCCAGCCACCAGCATAGCGTTCTACAGCACTGTTTCCCTGTGAAAAAGAAAAAAATTATCATGGACCCTGAACAGATTTAAAACTTTGAATTTTTAATATTACCCCAATATATGCACATTTCAACCTCAGTATTAACGCCATATGTGCATAAGTTGTCCATAATCATAAAATTCAAGCTGGAACGAAGGGAAATGCCAGGGTCTCACCAACCCACTCCCACCTTTGGGGGTGTCTCCTATAGGGACTTCGGTTTCTTCCAGACAGACCCAGTGTGACCGACTGTGCTTCCTGGGTGATGCCTGGGCTCAGGTCTCACTGCCCCGACTCCTGTCCCTCCAGCCTGGGGGAGGTGGGGCCTCCTGCCGTTGTTCATCTCTGGGTCCCCATACCCTCCCCTCAATGCACTCCTGGCAGGCTGGAGGCAGAGAGGCAGCCTATGATAGAGGTGTGTTAGGTAGATGTCTCCAAAGCCTATGCTAAGAGGGGGACTCGCAGGCTGAGCGTTTCCTGGTAACAGCAGCAGCAAGGGCAGCGGGACTGGGCAGAAGGTGTCGAAATGCAGCAGAGATGCCCTAGAAGCACCTCCTCCCTCCATCCCAGAGTCGTCCCAAACTGAGGCTGGGCTTGTGACCCCACCCCACCCCTGCAGCAGTGAGCTGGCCTGGGGATTGTCCCTGTTGGCCAGTAGACGTGGCGGCTCCCTTGAGGAGAGGTCTTTCCTGGGAAGGGACTGGCTGGGAGCTGCCCTCAGTCCCAAAGGGGAACCTGGGCAGAGGCCACAGCGTCCACCTCCGGTTCAAAGCCCAGCTCTGCAACTTCTAGTTATGTGACCTTGACCAGTTTCCTTATCCTTATTCAGTCAGCATTTCCTTATCTGTGATGAGGGAAACTGGGAGACCTTGTTCCTGCCATGGGACAGCCTCCACCCGTGTCCTGCCCACTGCCCCAGACTCCTGGGAGCTGGATGACCTCGCTCTCCCTGGCTTTTCCAGCTCGGGACAGAATGAGGAAACAACCAAGGTCCTCTGGCAGCCTGGCCTCCTGGTTCCCCCTCATCTCCTTCCCAGGGTTTGTGTCGGGGGGCAGGGGAGTCAGAGTTCTGGATCTGGTGTTCCTGCCTCCGGGCAGTGTGTCAGGCTCTGGTCCCTGGAGCCCCACAGGAAGGAAGGGGTGGGTGAACCAGGGCAGAATCCTGTGCCCCATCCCCAAATCCCACCTGCATTCTTAATAGTAGGAAAGATGGAAAGAAAGAAATCGAGTAAAGTGGGGTATGTGGAGGAGTACAGTGGCACCTGACTTCTTTAGGGACCCCTGCTACATACAGGGACTCAAAGTGAATGAGAAAAGGTCCCTCCTCTGGGGGACACAGCCCCATGAGTGCTCAGCACAGTGAACAGTGCCTTTGTGCAGACTAGAAGAATGCCCCCGGTCCTCTCTGCGCACGCGAGGGGCGGTACAGGACCTGCCCAACCTGATGGGGCGGCCCTGTAGGAAGGCTTCTGCCGATGCTGCGGACTCCTTGCCCAGCCTCTGCCCTGCCAGCTTTCTCAGCCCACACCACACTGCATAGCCTTGGGCTCTGCACATTTTGTGTGGTTGATGGCCTTAGGATGGACAGTCAGGTTATACATATATATATGTGCCACAGAGCCTATCTTCCCAACAACAAACATCTCTCTCTGCCTTAGGTGTTGCTTTCTGTGATGACATCCATAGATTCATTGAGCCCTGGAACTGCAAGGGACCCAGAGATTACTAATCACTGCTAACTGATAAGGCCAGCAAATCTATTCCCTTGGGGACAGACCATAGACACAGAAGCACCCCAACTCAAAGCCTTTGCCCCCCCGCCAACCCTGCCCCAAGCTGCTTCTATACACATGTCCTGCCTGTCTCCCTTGCTCTGCTTAGAGTCCACATCTAGTGACCCATGTCCTTGGACATGGACCACAGCACCCTCTCCATAAGACAACTCAATTGGAGAGGTGGCCTGGGCTGAACAGAAGTCAGAAGCTGGATGAGTTCTGGGGGATTTAGCTGGGTTTATTCAATCCAGAACCCACTGTGGACCCTTATGGCTTTTCTTGAAAGAAGAAAAAGAAATGGTTACAATGGGTCTGCATTCCTTCTGGGCAGCACCTGGCTAGAGCTGAGAGGTGTACCCCCAGAAGATGTGCAGGAGTGGCCTGAAGCCCAGCATGGTGGGGTTTGTGTATCCCAGAGTCAGCCAGCTGGAGATTCAGTCCTGGAATGCTTATTAGCTATGAGGCCTTGGGAAGGTTATTTTTCTGTGCCTTCATTTCCCATCTGTCAAATAGTGTCAGTCGCTCAGTCATGTCTGACTCTGTGACCCCATGGACTGTAGCTCTCCAGGCTTCTCTGTCCATGGGATTTTCCAGGCAAGAATACCAGAGTGCATTGCCATTCCCTTCTCCAGGGGATCTTCCTGACCCAGGGATCGAACCCAGGTCTCCCACATTGCAGGCAGATTCTTTAACGTCTGAGCCACTAGGGAAGATGATGACAACGGGATCCATCTTACAGGGTTTTTATGAGGATTAAGTCATTACCTACCTATAACAGCACATAGTACATAGTATTTGTTGTATAGGAGGAGAAGAGGGCAACAGAGGATGAGATGGTTGAATGGTGTCACCATCTCAATGGACATGAGTTTGAACAAACTCTGGGAGACAGTGAAGGGCAGAGATGCCTTGCGTGCTGCAGTCCACGGGATTGCAAAGAGTCTGAGTAACTGAACAATAACAACATAGTATTTGTTAGCTATAATTAATGACAACAGGTGGGTTTCCATTGGGCAGAGTAGACATTAATGTAAGGTTTCCACAAACATTTTATTGCCTCAGTGACCCTTGCATTCTCGGCAATAGATTGTAGCTGGGTAAGGAAACCCAAGCAGGAAAAGTCTTCTATGAGATCCCCTCTCCTCAGCAAAACAGCCCTCCGGACTGCCTAGGGTGTGTGGTAGCAACCTGGACTCTAGGTCTTGCCCAGTTCAGAACTCTGTGTCCACCAAGGACACGCTGGGAAGGACTGTGAACAACCGGTTTTTCTTCCCATCTGGGACCTCCAAGAGCATATCTTGGAGACATATCCCAGGGCATCCTCATTCCTCTTCCTAAGACATTACAGTCTGTCAACAACAAAATCTTCCATAGCATACTGGGTATTTTAATTTCCAGTTTGACTCTTGCTTGGGGTAATAAGTTCCATGAACTTACCACCCACCAAGTGAAGTCTGATTTTCTATTATTCTGAAACCACATTCCCTCTAGCTTTATCCAGAGCCCCCTGGTTATAGCTCGGGATTGGGTGAATGAGTTCACTGACCATAAAGTTCATGATCAAACATATTATTCCTTCTTAGCCTTTATCTTTCCAGATAGAAGAACCCTCAATGTATCACTCTATATTTTCAGCAGCTTCCCTATTCCTTTGGCAACTTTGGTTGGTCCTTTTTCTCGTTGCCCACTGTCTTTCCTGAAGCACAGAAATCACACAGGATGGAAATCCCTCCTCAGCCACAATTCCCCCTCTGCTGCATTCTCTTATACTGGGATACACTTCCAAGAACCAAATGAGAATTTTTATTTGACACATAAAAATTGTAGATATTTGACTGAAGAAAACTGGGAAAAGAGGGGATTGGGAGTGGGTAAAGAAAGAGTGAAAGCAGGCAGAGCACCAGCAGAGGGTTTTGCCATTGAATAAAAGGTGCGATCTTTTTTGTGGGAACAACGAAAGGTGAGATCTTAGATGTGCGAGTTGCATCTGACCCAACGATGCCCTCCGAGGGGTTAGGTGGGGGCTACAGCCCAGTCCTCACCCACTCACCGTGGTCCTGGGCTGCTGGGCTGCACCGGCCAGAAGAAACCCTTTGATTTGTATAAAGACAAAGTAACTACTAGTAGCCCTGCCCATTCCTGCATTGGTCAATATGGGAGCAGCGGTGTCCGCTACAGGGAGGGCAGAAAATCCCAGGTCAGAGCTAGGTCCTGGGTCCTGACATGCTCCACCAGAAACTTTTCTTCGTAATCTATCCAGGGACCCCTTAATTAGCATCTACTGTGTGCCCAGCAATATTTTTAGGTGTTAAGAAGACAAACATGGTTCCTGCTCTCACAGAGTGTATGTTGTAGTCAGGGGAAGCCAATTAACAAAGTAAATTTAGACACCACAAGCATCATAATAGTATAGTTCAGGGATTGGCAAACTACGACCCTTGGGCAAAATCCAGCCCGAGGCCTATTTTTGTAAGGTCCATCAGCTGAGAACAATTTTTATATTTTTAAGGGATTATAAAACAAAATAAACCCTTAGGAAATATAAAAGCTAATGACCTACTCTTAAGCCCTTTACAAAGTTTGCCCAGCCCTAGGTGGCAGGGTGGTCTAGAGCAGCCGCCTCCAATCATTTTGGCACCAGGGACTGATTTCGTGGATCACAATTTTTCCACAGACTGGGGTGGCATTGTTTCAGGATGATTCAAGCACATTACATTTATACTGAAGTTTATTATTACATCAGTTCCACCTCAGATCATCAGGCATTAGATCCCGGAGGTTGGGGACAGTTGGTCTAGAGAACACTGCTGGAGACCTCTATAGCAACCATCAGCATCTCCCTAGTAGTTGACAGCCTAGAGATCTGGGTGGGAGAGGACCTTAGCTGCCTAAGCCTAATTTGGGTCCTTTCAGCAGTGACTGGTTCAGGGATATGCTGATCAGCACATGGGAGTCTCTTAGGTTAATCGATGGGTTAGGTAAAGTCTAGGACTTTCCTTTGAGTGTTGGAGGATAAGAAACTCTCTTTCTGCATGAGGTGGGACAGAGGTGAAGCCAGGAATTGCTGTAGCCATTTTGCTAGCATGAGGACAGAGCTGACCCACTTAAGAGGGGAGCATCCAAAGAATCATAGAGACACAGATCCAGGGCCCTGGAGCCTGATTGGCTGCTGGGCATTTTAGGTCCAGAAGCCACTATATTCTGTTCAATGTTTAAGCCAATCTGAGTTTCTTGTTTCTTTTGACCAACAACATTCTAACTGATATAGATGCCCAAGGTAAAAAGGAGGTGATGTTTGAGCTGAGATGTGAATGACTGTAAAGATCTGGAGGGAAATCCTTTTCAAACAGAGGAAGAAGTAAATGGCAATGTGCAGAAGTGGGCTTGAGCCAGGCACAGGTGAAAAGCAGGACAGTCAGTGAGTCCTGGGAAGCCCTCATGATATCTGATGAGGTAGAGAAGCAGGTTGGGTCTTGATGACCAGGAGAGGATCTTAGATATTGCTTTAAATGCAACAGGAAGCCATTATTTGTTTAATTTTTAAATTTGATTTTCATTTACATACAGCAGTAGAATGCACAAAGCTTAGGGCATGATATGTGCCTGATGTTTTTAGCCCCCACAGGTCATATATGGAATTTCAAATTCTCCAGTAGCCACATTAAAACAAAAACAGAAACCCAGGTGTAATTAATTATAATAATATATTTGATTTACCCCCCAACAGATCTAACATACTGTTTTAATATGTAATCAGTGTTAAAGTTGTTACTGAGCTATCCATTATCTTCTGGCTAAGCCTTTGAAATCCAGATTGCATTTTACACTGACAGCACATCTCAGTTTGGACCAGCCACATTTCAAGGGCTCAGTAGCCATACATGACTGGTGGCTACTGTATTGAACAGTGCTGGTTTAGAGGGTAAGCATGATAAAGAACTAAAGCAAACAGTTTCCACTGATCAGAATAGAAGTTATATAAGATGTGAGTCACTGACCTTATCTCTCTTTAGAGTACGTACTGCTACTTCATTGACCACACTAAAGCCTTTGTGTGGATCACAACAAACTGTGGAAAATTCTTAAAGAGATGGGAATACCAGACCACCTAACTTGCCTCCTGAGAAACCTATATGCAGGTCAAGAAGCAACAGTTAGAACTGGACATGAAACAACAGACTCATTCCAAATTGGGAAAGGAGTACATCAAAGTTGTATATTGTCACCCTGCTTATTTAACTTATATGCAGAGTATATCATGAGAAATGTTGGGCTAGAGGAAGCACAAGCTGTAATCAAGACTGCCAGGAGAAATATCAATAACCTCAGATATGCAGATAATACCACCCTTACGGCAGAAAGTGAAGAAGGACCAAAAAGAGCCTCTTGATGAAAGTGAAAGAGGAGAGTGAAAAAGCTGGCTTAAAATTCAACATTCAAAAAACTAAGATCATGGCATCCAGTCCCATCACTTTATGGCAAATAGGTGGGGAAACAATGGAAACAGTGTCAGACTTTATTTTCTTGGGCTCCAAAATCACTGCAGATGGTGACTGCAGCCATGAAATTAAGAGATGCTTGCTCCTTGGAAGAAAAGCTATGACCAACCTAGATAGTATATTAAAAAGCAGAGACATGACTTTGTCAACAAAGGTCCATCTCGTGAAAGCTACGGTTTTTCCAGTAGTCATGTATGGATGTGAGAGTTAGACCATAAAGAAGGCTGAGCACCAAAGAATTGATGCTTTTGAACTGTAGTGTTGGAGAAGACTCTTTAGAGTCCCTTGGACTGCAAGGAGATCCAACGAGTCCATCCTAAAGGAAATCAACCCTGAATAGTCATTGGAAGGACTGATGCTGAAGCTACAATTCTTTGGCCACCTGATGTGAAGAACTGATTTATTGGAAAAGACCCTGAGGCTGGGAAAGATTGAAGTCAGGAGAAGGGGACAACAGAGAATGAGATGGTTGGATGGCATCACTGACTCAATGGACAGGAGTTCGAGCAAGCTCTGGGAGATGGTAAAGGATAGGGGTGTCTGGTATGCAGCAGTCCATGGGGTCACAAAGAGTCAGACACAACTGAGCGACTGAACAACAACTTTTAGTTAAAGTAAGGTATCACCCATTCTCAGTTCCCTAGCCCTATACTCCTGTGAAGTCTTAGATTACTCAACATAGTATTTTCTTTCTTTGAGGAGTTTTAGTTCCCCTTTAGGCTCTCTAATGAATGGAGTTGTCATTCTGCACATCCTTAGGCAGTATCAACATATGAGTGACAAGTTCCTCATCTAACCAATCACCTGTCAGTTTCACCCTTGGGATATCTCAAACTTCCTGATCAAAGTCTTTCTACATCTGTGGGTTCCCAACTTGGCTGGTCATCTGAATCACTTCAGAGTATTTAAAAGAAGACAAAACAAATTACACAACTAGGACCTTCTGAAGCACAATCCAGAGTTGTCTTCAGTAATGTGCATTTAAAAAAATGATCAGCAGGGTCTTCCCTGGCAGTCCAGTGGTTAAGACTCTGAGCTTCCACTGCAGGGTATCCTGAGTTCCATCCCCGGTCAGAGAACTAAGATCTCTAAGTGAGTCTTGGAACAAAAACATAATAAAAAAAATCTCAGATGAATGATATGGGCATTCAGCCTCCGGCACTATCGATTTTGCTGACCAGGCCAGAGACTTCGTCTGTGGCAGAGACACAGCAAGTTCCAGAGTGACAAATCCTCTGGGAGCAAAATTCCTTTTAATAATGCCATTGTGGGACTTCCCTGGAGTCCCGTGGTTAAGACTCTGCTCTCCCAACGCAGAATGCAGGTTCAATCCCTGCTTGAGGAACTAAGGTCCCACATACTTTACAGCCCCAAACGAAAAACAAACCTCAAGGTCACTGTGGCCAGGGAAGGGGTGGGGCGTTTTCATTTCCTCAGTGCTGAGGTGATGACGGTGGCTGTGGGGGAGGTCTCACCGGTCCCCTGGAGTATAGCCTATATTAGGCAGGCAAAGCCTGGCCCAAGGAGCAAGAAGCAGTATCTTCAGTTGTGGACCAATAGGAGAGAAGACAGAGACTGGCCCCGGGGATGTAGGTGAAGAGGAAATCCACAGGTGCTAACCCATCCTCATTCTTCTCATTCTGCTTTCCCCTATGGTATTGACTTTCCCGGTGGTGAGTCCATGGACACTCCTCTTCACACCCAGGTGTATAACAGCATTGCTAAGCTGCTTTTCAAAGGGCAATTTGAAAGGGCAGTGACTAAGGCTTTAAAAAAAAAAAAATTAACCTAGCCCTTCTGGATTTCATTTTAATTGCTGGGTGTGCCCTGGGCACCAGTATCATAGAGCAGAACTGGTTTCCTTCCTTTGATAAATTTAAAGAGCCCTGGATTTGCAGCCTGGACACCTGATTTCTAGTCCCAAAGCTAACAGCTGTGTCACTTTGGGTATATGATTTAATTGATCTGGAGCCCCACTTCTCTCCCTATTAAAACATGAGTAATAATACCCGTCTCTTAGGTAATAATGATTGCCGAATAAGATCACGGTTGTGAGAGCAAGTTGGAAACTGTAAAGCACTACACAAACATTAATGCTAACGTTTATCGTAGGCGAAACAACGCGGGACGTAGAAGAGCCGCAGAAACCCCTTGGCAGCTTCCGCGACGATCAGGACAGGAAGCGCATTTCCGTCCCTCGGCCCTCCTCCCTTTCTTCCTTTGCCCCCTCCACCCACTACGGCGCGTGCCTTCCCAACAGCAGGTGCTCTAAGCCGAATGACTGAGTATATGAACTCGCTCTGGGTATTTCGGTCCTTGATACACACAGATCCTAGACTTCTGGGAAAGCAGCCTCCGAGAAAAAGCGCTTGGCCGGGTCTCCATCGGTGTTTCCAGTGGCAATGCCTCGGCAGGCGGCACGTTTCCATTGGCTGGGGAGCCCCCTGCGCGTGTTTTTCATTGGCTGACTGCGGCTGGGATGAGGCGAGACGGCTCCTCTGAGGTTCACCGCCGAGAACCACTCAGGGCCGCTTGCGCCTTCGCCGCCCCCGGGTCCCCATCGACCCCTGGGAGCGCGTTTCTCCGCGCGCTCAGTCTGTCCCGGCTCGCAATTCTAATCCTAGGCCCGCCATCTCCAGTCTCTGCTCAAATCGCCCCCTTTGGGAAAGGCTTCCCAGGTAAACTCAGCCACACCGGCCCCTTGGAAGACGTCTTTCTGGTCCTCTACTCGGAGGCGGAGCGTCACTCTCGGCGCCACGCGAGCTGTGCCTTTGTCACTTTCTCAGGCCCGCACCCGGCGGCGTTAAAACGCTTAGGCGTCTTCCCGACGCTTCCCCTTCCCGGAGAAGTGAAGAATGCTGGGGCGTAAATGCCCTGGGCCCCAGTGCACAACCGAATAAAGTGGAACATTTCTTTCATCACTTACAGAAAGTGTTTTCTCTCGGCAGGAATAGCATCTCCAGCTCCTCAGAGCAAGCTTATTTTAACATCGCCTAGCTAGAAAACACGGGTGAGCTGGGGGCGCTTTCTAGCGGCTTGCCTTCTCCCGCCCCGCCCCCCCCCCCACGCACTTCCCGTCAGCCTGCATTGTTCCCCGAGCGGCGAACCCCGCAGCCCAGCCGGCGAGCCAGGGCAGCCCCCTCGCCCGGAATCAGCGGCTGCGGTTCAGGACAGCCCTGAGCGAGCGGCGCGGAGAGCTTGGCGGCGGCGCGGGCGGGGCCAGCGCTGCCAATCACCGCGCGGCGCACGTGCGGCACGTCTGCGCATCCGGCCCCCGCCCGGCGCCGGCTCGGCTGGGGGTGCGGGGGTGGCGGTGGCTAGGGGTGCGCCCTCGGGTGACGTGCGGGGGTCTGGGGATGCGAGCGCTCGGGGGCCGGGGCTGCGTCGTGGTCTCGGGGATGGGAGCGTGCGGGGCGGAGGGTTTCTCAAGGGTCTGGAAGGTGCCGGCAGGAGTGGCAGGGATGGGGTGTGAAGGCGCTGGGGGCGGGGGTGGTGAAAGGGGAAGCTTCTGAGTTTAGGGGGGGCGGGGGAGTACGGGCACGCCAAATGACTCTATCGGGGCACCCTGGGGCTCACATGAGGGTCCTCCGCCGCTCGGCCACCCCCCCCAACTCCCCGCGCTGCCGCTCGACCTCCCCCCTCCCCCAGCTGTAATATACAAGGGAGCTCCGGGAAACTGCCCCGCCGGCCTCAGCCTGCCTGTCGCTAGAATCTGGGCCACAGATAGGTGGAGAAGGGTGTGATGACCCGCGCATCTTTCTTGCGGTAGCTTAGCCAACGGCCGGAGGGCAGGGAGGCGGGGCTGCAAATGCTGGATCCAAGGCAGGAGAAGGCAGATCTTTTTTTAGGTGCCTCCTTCACCATCGGACTCATACCCCAATCCCGCTCTAAAAAGGAGTATTTTACTTCTGGCTGTGACTTTTAAACACAGAAGCATAGTCTATATAAGCCAGAGGACGGGAGCCCTGGAATCAGAGCTGTCGGTGTGGACTTGACAGCGGGCAGAAAGGAAGACGGGGCACTGCCGTCACGGCCCACTCTGCGATGGGGCTTTCTGGCTGCAGGGAACTTAGGAAGGCGAAGGACCAACATCCTCAAACAGCGGCATCTTCATTCTCGGGTGTCCTCTTTGGGTCCCAGGGAAGTCTGAGTTGGATGCGAGAGGCAACTGGTTGGATGGAGCTGTACCTCGCTGTGAGGCCCCTGAGGTGTATTGCTGTTTACCGTCCTTGTAAGACTCTAACAGCTTCCGGGAGAGGAACTCCCTTTGAAGTGGGGGCCGCATTTCAGCTCTTCTGACTTCGCGTTGTCTCCTTTGATGTGGGGTGACGCCAGGCTTAGCAGAGACTGGCTACCGGGATCAAGAGATCAAACAGCGCTCCAAGTTCACCTCCACCGGGACAGACGTCTTGAGGGGCCGGTTGACATACTCTGGAAACGATCTCACATTTTCCCCTTTCTCGTTGGTTTTTAACTAACGCAGTGCATGTTTTTCAAATGTTTCGTTCAGTTCTCTATGTCTGTGAAATGGAAATCTTGGGCTAAAGTGCTCTACCTACATGGCTTCATTTAATCCTCATAACAAAGCTATTACATGGGTCTTATCCTCTCTTTATAGAGAGAACTTGAAGGCCTAGGGCCAGGCAGCTGTGGGAATGAGCCCTCCTTCCTGAGCACCTCCTCACTAAAAGTTAATTGGGTGAATCAAACGAATCAAGCCCCACAAAACGCAACAGTGCCTGGACCACAGTCTGCCCATGATGAAAGGTTAGCTGTTCTTTTCATCACTGTTATTATTACAAAGAAGAAGCATAAGGCTTCCCTCTGTTGCGTTGGCAAGTTCTAAAGGAATTGTAGGCAGCAGACCTGGTGAATTATTTTATTTATTAAACTGTTTCTGAGGGGGGCTGTGTAGCATGTGGGGTCTTAGTTCCCTGACCGGAAACTGAACCCACACCCCCCAGCACTGGAAGTGCAGAGTCCCAGCCACGGGACCACCAGCGAAGTCTCTTTATTTTTTAAACTTTTTATTTTGTATTGGTGTATAGCCAATCGTGGTAGTTTGATGTGAACTGCAACGGGATTCAGCCATACATGTATGCGTATCAGTTCTCCCTGAAACCCCCCTCCCATCCAGGCACCACATAACATTGAGTTCCTTGTGCTATACAATAGGTCCTTATTGGTTATCCATTTTGAATATAGCAGTGTGTACATGATCTTCCCAAACTCCCTAACTATCCCTTCCCCTCCGGCAACCATAAGTTCGTCTTCTGTCTCTTTTTGTTTTGTAAGTTCATTTGAATCATTTCTTTTTAGATTCCACATACAAGGGATGTCATACAATATTTCTCTTTCTCTGTCTGACTTACTTCACTCTATATAACACTCTCTAGGTCCTGAATGAATTCTTTTAGAAACTGGTAGGGGTTGGCTGTTTTCTACCTTGAGCCGTCTCCAAATGGCTCTAGCAGTGGAATTCTTGACCAAGATGCTCCAAGACAACCTATACAGTGTGTTTTCCCGTGGAGAAGACATGCTCCCAGACTTGATCTGTCCTTCCTTACCCATGGGAGAAAGTTCTCACAAACACGTGGTCCAGGACTCAGCGGGGTGCTTGTAGGCCTGAGCGTGTCAAATGATATGGGTAATGTAACTTGGTCTTAAAATTTCATAGAGGAAATCAGCTCAACATTATTTACTGAATCATTTACTTTTTAAGACGTGTTTACTCAGCCATATAAAAGGAATGAGTGTGACTCAGTTGAACTGAGATGGATGGACCTAGAGCCTGTTATACAGAGTGAAGTACGTCAGAAAGAGAAAAGCAAATATCGTGTATTAATGCATATATATGGAATCTAGAAAAATGATATTGGCAGGGCAGGAATAGAAACACATGTAGAGAGTGGATTTGTGGACTCAGTGGAGGAAGGTGAGGTTGGGACAGATTGAGAGAGGAGCACTGATATGTATATACCACTACATGTACCATAGATAGCTAGTGGGGAGCTGCCCCATAACAGGGAGCCCAGCCCAGCGCTCTGTGACAGCCTGCAGCAGTGGCATGGGGAATGGGAGGCAGGCTCAAGAGGGAGGGGAGCTTAGACAGATGGATAGATAGATAGATGGATAGATAGATAGATAGATATAGGCTTTCCTGGTGGCTCTAGTAGTAAAGGAACCTGCCTGCCAATGTAGGAGATGCAGGAGAGACAAGTTAGATTCCTGGGTTGGGAAGGTCCCCTGGAGGAGGAAATGGTAACCTGCTCCAGTATTCTTGCCTGGAGAATCCCATGGACAGAGGAGCCTGGCGGGCTACAGTCCATGGGCTCGCAAAGAGTCAGACACGACTTAGCGACTGAGCACGCACGCGCTGGACTAGTGAGTGGATGGTAAGGACTCCTGCTCACGACTGTCCGGCTCAGACACGTGGGGATGGGAGCGTTCGTTCTTTTGTGCTGCGGATTGAGTACAAGTTCTTGCTGTGGGGAACTAGCGGCCTCCTGGGCTGAGTCCTTGTGAGGGGTAACGGAGCTGGCTGAGTCAGAGGGAAGGAGGGGGACAGGTATGGATGGGGGCTGAGCCAGGCAGCTGAGGGAAATGACATGGTGGACGACACAGGGATTGCTGTTGTGTTAGCAGGAAGTGAGAGTGCTTTGCAGAGGTGTGTACTCAGGGGAGCAGAGAGGAGGGATGGGCCCTTGCCGAACTGAATCAGGAGCAGCAGGTGGTGAGCCTGAAGCCTAAAATGTCACGTGCCTGCACCCTGGCCAATTTGTGTCAGAGCATAGCGATGACATCTCCCGGTTCCACCACGGTGTCATGGGTTGAGTTGTGTCCCCCCTTCATATATTGAGGTCCTGGCCTCCACTGCCTCACAATGTGACCTTATTTGGAAATAGGTTCATAACAGCTGTAATGTGCTCATTTAGAATGAGGTGGGAATTCCCTGGCTGTCCAGTGGTTAGGACTCCGTGCTCTCACGGTTGAGGGCCTGGTTTCAACCCTTGATCAGGGAACTAAAATCCCACAAGCCAGGTGGCGTGGCTGAAAACAAAACTTTATGTAAAGGGGAGTTTGGAACACAGATAGGCACACAGCGGGGCTTCCCTGGTGGCTCAGACGGTGAAGAATCTGTCTGCAATGCAGGAGTCCTGGGTTTGATCCCTGAGTCAGGAAGAGCTTCTGGAGAAGGAAATGGCTACCCACTCCAGTATTCTTGCCTGGAAAAATCCCATGGACTTCCATGGCCATGGGATTGCAAAGAGACACGACTGAGCGATTAACACACACACACACACACACACACACACGCACACAGGGAGTAAACATGTGAACACATGCCTTGTGAACATGAAGGCAGAGATGGGGGTCATGTGTCTACAAGTCAAGGAAGGCAAAGGATCACCAGCAAATCATGTGAACTACAAGAGAGGCCCAGAGGAGAGTCTCACCGCCTCAGAAGGCATTACCCCTGCCAACACCTTGCTCTCAGCCTCTGCCTCCCGCAGAGACATTAAATGGCTGTTCGTTAAGCTGCTCAGTCTGTAGCACTTGGTTGCTGCAGCCTGGTAAGTAATACACATGGCCACGTATCTGATGACTTCCTGGGTAGAGCAGAGCCCTGAGGTTTTTGAAATCCTGGTTTGTGTTAATAGAAGCCAAGAGGATCTGTTTTATATAAAATTATCTCCCCTCTCTCTTTCTCTAACAGAATCATACATGAACATAGTTTAGAAAATGAAATGAGGGACTTCCTTGGTGGTCCAGGGGTTAAAGACTCCACACTCCCAGTGCAGGGGCATGGGTTTGATCCCTGGTTAGGGAACTAAGATCCTGAACGCTGCACAGTGCAGTAAAAAAAAAGTGAAATGGAATAAATCTATTAAAATTGTGATGAAAAACAGCCATCACCTTCATCCACTGCCCCCGGCTCTCTCCAGAGACAGCCAGTCCCGATAGCCTTTATCCTGGTGTTTAACTCTCTTGTTCCAAATAATATGCTTCTGTTACTATTGCTTGATTTTTCAGTTTTGGACACCACCCAGTTACTTCTAACTGTGGTAGCCGAGGAGTCACCTGCTCCCGCATCACAATATTTGATGAAATGATTAGTTTTCATGTTATTAGGACCGGACAAGTGCTATGGGCTTCTGAGCCAGGCAGTGCTGTAGGCCATTCCCACTTCATCTACAACCCTTGTCTTCCCTTGGAGTGGTAGCTGCTTTGTGTTTTCATTCACCTGATTTTCTCTGAAACTCCTCCTTCCCCACCTGCTCTCCCATCTCTGCCACACCACTGTCACCATTTCTCTCCAGGTACCACCCCCACTGCCCACCCCGCTCCCACCTAGTTCTTCAATTTTTTCCCAGGTGACGGTCTCTGGCCTCCTACTTCAGTGTGATCAGGTGGCTTCGGCCGCAGGGCAGCCCAAGTGCTGGGAGGGAGGAGGTGCTGCCTTTTAAAAGCAGTTGGCAGTTTTCTGGCTTTTTGAAGTGGATGTTTCAATTCAGCTCTGGGGCAGAGTTTCTATTTCCTGAAGGCCACCCGATGGGCAGGTGTGGCTTGTCCTAGGGGAAGCTGGCAAGATGCCGTTTATGTCGCCCAAGTACAGAAGTTCACAGGTCCAGTTTGAGCCTGTTCTCATTCATCAAGCTGGGCCAGGTCTGAATCTGGGGGGTGCAAATTATTGAGACTTCTGAACTCACTCCTGTGGAAATCGGTGTTTTTCTTAATTGGTTTGTTTTGAGGGGGAAGGGATATGTATTTGCTGGAAGTTGCTTGTAGGAGTGGATGAATGGAAGGTGCATTTTTTCCACCTGTGAACAGAGTCAGCACTGCTGGGTCATCAGGGTGTGAGGCTCTGGGGTGTGGCAGCAGCCCCCCCACCCCACACACAAGCCTGGAGCCAAATAGGCTCCCCAGCATTAGCCCTCGTGGCCCCAAGGCTCCTAGTGGTGGTTTGGGGGCTGTGGACCTCAGCCAGAGAAGCCAGGGCAGAGGAGGGGCATGTTAATGACAGGGACTAATTGGGGACCCTTTTCAGGGCTCCCTGAAAGACCCAGGGGAGACTTTGCAGGGTGGGGCAGTGGGCCTGCATTCAGATTCATCTGGGGCCTCAGAATCATCATGACTTGGAGTCCCAATCTAAAAACTACCTGATTTCTACTCCAGGCTGCTGAAAACTGCGTTTGAAAGTGAAAGTGGCTCAGTCATGTCTGACTCCTTGCGACCCCATGGACAGTCCATGGAATTCTCCAGGCCAGAATACTGGAGTGGGCAGCCTTTCCCTTCTCCAAGGGATCTTCTCCACCCAGGGACCGAACCCAGATCTCCCACATTGCAGGTGGATTCTTTTACCAGCTGAGCCACCAGGAATGATACTGCATTGACGGGGTGTTTTTTTACCCCTATTTTATGGATGGAAGATCAAAGTTTTGAAGAGGCTTATATCCTTCAGTGACAGAGAGGGAACTGGACCCCAAGTCCATTGCCTTCCTACTTCCATTGAATATGAAATTCAAGTCACAGGAAGATTACAGGGGACATAACAGCCTCAGTGAACATGTAACAGGTCTGAGGGACAAAGGTATCACATGAATCTGAGCAAACTCTGGGAAATAGTGAAGGATAGGGAAGCCTGGCACGTTGCAGTCCATGGGGTCGCAAAGAGTCGGACATGACTGAGCGACTGGACAACAACATCAATAAATCACATTTTAAGGGGAACAAGGGTAAACTCAAGCATTTCCTAGATTGAAATAAGCTTCATGAAAACACATCAGGTGGCTGCTTTTCAACATTGTATCCCAGTGCCTAACAAGATCTGACACAAAGTGGGCGCACCATCATTTATTTACTGGATGTCGTCGTTCAGCTGCTAAGCCATGTCCAACTCTTTGTGGCCCCACGAACTGCAACACGCCAGTCTTCCCTGTCCTTCACCATCTCCCTGAATTTGCTCCAACTCATGTCCATTTATTGGATAAAGCAATGAATTGGGGAGATGATGAAAGACCTGGAAGCCAAGTCATTTAGGAAGTAGCTGAAAGAGCTTAAAGCATGTAGGCAGGAGAAATGTCTTCACATCTGAAAAGCCCCCATGTGAGAGAGGGATCAAGCTGATTCGTGTAAATCCAGAGCAAGGCAGAGACAGCCCAGGGGCAGGACAAGAGCCCGCGGGCAAAATTAGAGTGAGAGCAATCTTGGCTCAACAAAAAACTTTGCAACAGTGAAAACTGTCAAAACAAAAATGGAAGGCTTTGGAATGACTGTCAGCTCTAGCATTTTGTAAAAGCAAAGGGTATGCTGTGGGAAAGATTGGGAGCCACAGTACTTAGGCTGAGTCTACAGAGAAAGCAACTCAGCTAGCAGGTGCCAGAGAAACCAGGCCCGTCTCCCCACTCACTCCCAGGAGACCAAGCTTCTGGGAACTTCTGGGGCCCTTTGTGCACTCCTAGGAGGATCAGAGGACCTTTGAGCCCCATGAGCCTGTCTTACTGCAGAGGCGCAGAGATGAAACCTCAGCCATGTCAGTGATACTTGAGCACAGCTCACAGGGCAGATAAGAGGAAGAAAGCGCTGAAGATCACCGGCTGGCAGACCTGCCACGTGGGGAATTTCGGGGGAAGGTGTCCCAGCCTGGGTTGCGGCCAAGTATGGAAGGAGAAGTGAAGACATTAAGCGCGTCTTCACTTAAGACTCTTTGCGACCCTGTGGACTGCAGCGTGCCAGGCTTCCCTGTCCTTCACTATCTCCCAGAGTTTGCTCAGATTCAAGTGATACCTTTGTCCCTCGGACCTGTTACATGTTCACTGAGGCTGTTATGTCCCCTGTAATCTTCCTGTGACTTGAATTTCATATTCAATGGAAGTAGAAAAGCACTAGACTTGGGGTCCATTTCCCTCTCTGTCACTGAAGGATATAAGCCTCTTCAAAACTTTGAAAGGAACCACGGGACTTGTTGCCTGATTGAACATGGCGGGGAAAGGACGGGAGGCTGAAAATAATTCTGAATGTGAAACTCAAGACTGGTGGTTGTACATTCAGGGAAGAAATTGGGAAGGAGAGACCATTTCTGATCCAGGTAGGCTGTCAGTGAGATGCTGGGGGTGAGATGCTTTAAGATAAGCCTAGAGCCTGGGTGAGATGGTGGAGCTGTGAACCCAATGAGATAGCAGAAACTCAGTAGAAATTGAGAAGGTGAGGTCTTGTGGACAGAACTGTTCCGAGGGGAAGAGTTGAAGAAAGGGAACGAAGCCCAAAGAGGGTGCACAAGAGTCACAAGGTCCCAGAATTCAGGGTCCCTGGCTTTTAGGTATACTCCCAATTACTATAATAGTTTTCCCTTTGATATTTTCTTATACATGAGAGCTATTCCATTCTGACCTCACAAGGCTGGTCATTTCCAGAGGTGGTGCGCCTGCGCTATTCCACGTTCTCCTGGCCTGATTCTCCTTGGAATTTAGAGCCTGAGTGGAGGACTGGCTTGCAGGTTACAGGCAGACCTCAGAGATGCTGGAGGTTCCGTTCCAGACCTCTGCAAAATAAGTGAATTTCACAATAAGGCGATTCACATGAATGTTTTGGCTTCCCAGTGTGTATAAAAGTTTTGCTTACACTATCTTGTAGTTGGCTAAGTGTGCAATAGCAAGATATGCATCCCTTAATTTGAAATATTTTGTTGCTAGAAAGATACTAACAATCACCTGAGCCTTCAGTAAGCCGTAATGTTTTTGCAATAGTAACGTCAAAGAGGACAGAGCACCAAGAAAAAGAGAATAATAATGCAAACATTTGAAATATTGTGCAGATTACCAAAATGTGATACCAAGATACAGACTAGCAAAGGCTGTTGAAATAAAGGGTACCAGTAGACCGGCTCCATGCAGTGTTGCCACAAACCTTCAATTTTTCTTTTTTTAAATACAGTCTCTGGAAAGCACAATAAAATAAGACATGCCTCTCATTTATTTTGCAAAGAGATTCCAAGGAACAAGAGAGAGGACTGGGGAAGTGAAACAGGAAGGGGAAAGGTCCATCCTATTGGCTTTGGGCAACTGGACTTTGGTGGCTCAGTGATAAAGAATCTACCTGCTAATACAGGAGACACAGGAGACACAGGAGACAGGGGTTCAGTCCCTGGGTTGGGAAGATTCCCTGGAGAAGGAAATGGCAACCCACTCAGTATTCTTGCCTGGGAAATCCATGGACAGAGGAGCCTGGCATGCTGCAATCCATGGGGTCACAAAGGGTCAGACATGACTGAGTGACTAAGCAACAACAACAGATTGGAGCTTAATCTCCCTGGGGGCTGCATAGCCCACACCTAAGCACTGATGACACCACCTTTATGGCGGAAAGTGAAGAGGAACTAAAGAGCCTCGTGATGAAAGTGAAAGAGGAGAGTGAAAAAGTTGGCTTAAAGCTTAACATTTAGAAAACGAAGATCACAGCATCTGGTCCCATCACTTCACGGGAAATAGATGGGGAAACAGTGGAAACAGTGTCAGACTTTATTTTGGGGGGCTCCAAAATCACCGCAGATGGTGACTGCAGCCATGAAATTAAAAGACACTTACTCCTTGGAAGGAAAGTTACGACCAACCTAGATAGCATATTCAAAAGCAGAGACATTACTTTGCCAACAAAGGTCCGTCTAGTCAAGGCTATGGTTTTTCCAGTGGTCATATATGGACGTGAAAGTTGGACTGTGAAGAAAGCTGAGCACCGAAGAATTGATGCTTTTGAACTGTGGTGTTGGAGAAGACTCTTGAGAGTCCCTTGGACTGCAAGGAGATCAGCCCTGGGTGTTCTTTGGAAGGAATGATGCTAAAGCTGAAACTCTAGTACTTTGGCCACCTCATGTGAAGAGTTGACTCATTGGAAAAGACTCTGATGCTGGGAGGGATTAGGGGCAGGAGGAAAAGGGGACGACAGAGGATGAGATGGCTGGATGGCATCACCGACTCGATGGACATGAGTCTGAGTGAACTCCAGGAGTTGGTGATGGACAGGGAGGCCTGGAGTGCTGCGATTCATGGGGTCGCAAAGAGTCGGACACGACTGAGCGACTGAACTGAACTGAAATGAAGCGTTGTTCGCTCAAGGGGAGGGGGAGGAGGATGTTCACTGGTTCTTGCTTCCTGAGAGTCACCATTGTCCCATGGTGAGGGGATTCCTGCAGGCTACCAATGACAGACAATAGCAGAGAGACCCTGGGCCAGAAAGCAAGAGATTTGGGGCACAGCTGAGACAAGGCATTGTAGATGACCCTCCCATGCAGCTGGTTGTCAGAGCAAGAGCTGGAGCAGAGAGGGTGTGAGGCACAATGTCCCATCCGTGCAGGTGTTCAGCATCGCTAGGGGGACTTCCCTCATCAGTGCTAACAGCACCAGGAGGAAGAGTTCTCCTAGGTTCTCCACCTGTGGTTCCCACCATAGTGCTCAGCATCACGGGTGAGGTCATCTCTCACCTGCTGCTTGATCACTTCCACTGTAGCTCATCTCTTCTATGGGCAGGTACTGCCCTTCTCTTGTCTTCCCTGACAGCTCAGTTGGTAAAGAATCCGCCTGCAATGCAGGAGACCCCAGTTCAATTCCTGGGTCCAGAAGATCTCCTGGAGAAGGGATAGGCTATCCACTTCAGTTTTCTTGGGCTTCCCTCGTGGCTTAGCTGGTAAAGAATCCACCTGCAATACAGGAGACCTGGGTTCGATTCCGGGGTTGGGAAGATCCCCTGGAGAAGGGAAAGGCTACCCACTCCAGTATTCTGGTCTAGAGAATTCCAAGGACATCCATGGGGTTGCAAAGAGTTGGACATGACTGAGCAACTTTCAGTCTCACCCTTCTCTTGCAGTTTTTATAATCAAGATGATTGCAAATGTCAGGATTCACCTTGATCAAAAGATAACCTTCTTTTTGCCTCATTTCGTAAGTATGGGAACCAATACAGCGCTTCCCATCCCTGTTAGCTGCCCCAACAGCTCGGCTAAGGCATTAACCAGTGCCTATGTGTCTTCACACTGGCCGGTGTCTACCATCTCCCCACTTCACTCCTAGGACTGGGGTCAGGGCTCCAGAGATGTTGTAGTCCTTGCATGATTGTGGAACTGCCAAGTTCAGACAGAGCTGTGTTTCCTAAGTTGTGTCTCATCTGTGGGAAGTAGGTGGAAATTCCCTACATTCTGGTCTCTTCCAGCCAGACTGAATTTGTTACTTGAATGGAAAACTTTGCTGAAGTTTTCAGGATCCCATTCTAGCTATTTCTATCACTGTTGGATTCTAATCTCCTTATATTTATTCTTTTTGCCTCACTCATAGCTACTAAGTGTATTAATAATTTTACTGAGTTTCTGTGGACAAGGTTAAGTAGTCTCTTTTCATGACTTCTTGCAATTTTCACTGACCCCTGTTTGAGTTTCTTAATCACACAACCTCAGGGGTTTTCTGAGGTTAAGGGAATAAGGCAGCTTGAAGGCTCAGGAAGTGGTTGGGCTTTGGGAGTTCTGGAAATAGAGCCCATTTGTAGACTTAGACATTCTTGATGAGCCTATATTGGTGACTTAGATGACCTGGTACTCTAAGGACTGAGTAATGCAGCTAGGCCGGCCTTCTGCCTCAGGAAACACAGCACACAGGGGCTCTGAGAGTGAACGGAAGGTTGCTAGTCATACTTCCCAAGCCATAGAGTTGGGAATTATCCTTAGGGCCTAGAGAAAACTTTTGAACTTGCTCCTGATTTGTATCAATTATTTCAGATTAAGCTGCAACAACAGCAACTTAACCAAGATATACTAAATAGTCTAGTTGCTTTATGTCAGCTTCACCATCTTAAGGGACCCAAGCTCCTTCCAGAACTGTCTGCTCTCCCTAGATAGTGTGATACATCTTCATGGTCCAAATTGACTGCTGCAGCTCCAGCTATCACATCTTACTTCCAAGCAGTAGGTCAAAGACTTTCTGGAAGAACCATACTATGCTTTAGCTTACAACTCATTGGCTAGAACTTAATGGCCAGATGAAGTTGAAGGAAGACTGGGAAAATTAATCCTTTAGCAGGGTATGGTGTTACTCAGAATAAATTTGGAGTTCTGTTATCCCAAGGGGGAGAAGGAACATTACTGTTGGGTTGGGCAGGCAGCTAGAAGCCTGTATCAGAGAAAGCTGGATTTAGAAGCTGTAAAATTATCATCTTATTCCAATTTATAATTCACTTCTTTGTGTGACCATAGATCACTTTACTTCTTCGAGCTTTAGTATCTTCATAAAAAAAGTGAGACTTTATGATCAATAATTGAGGTTGTTAAATGGTTCCATGAAGTCCTGGGGTTTCTTGGAATTGCCTCAGAGGTGAACGGGAGGTACCAGCTGAGGCAGGAGAGGAGCCCATGAACATCTCTCTTATCGGATTTGTTATGTTCCCATGGAGCTCAGCAGCTCCAAGTCTCCATGGCCGGGGGGGAGACACTTAGGTGCAGAGTTTCTGGGTTTCAAGAGGAACAGACTGGACAGCTTATGTAGGCTCAGATTTCTTTGGTTCGGGATACAGAGAGAGGCATTTCTATAATTCTGAAAATCCAGGGAGGCTTCAGAAAAAAAGCCTGGTTATACTTTTATGAATCTGTAGGTAATCAGACATAATTTTCAGGGACTTAGGGTGTATTTCCTAAGGGCTAGAGTGAAGAGAGGAGAACCTGGTGGGCTGCCGTCTATGGGGTCGCACAGAGTCGGACACGACTGAAGCGACTTAGTAGTAGTAGTAGTGAAGAGAAAATGGTCTTCAGAATAAGATCCAGGCTTATTTTCTTCCTCTGCCATTTGCTGCTTATTCTCAATCTCTCTGAGTCTCAGTTTGCTGCTGCTGCTGCTAAGTCACTTCAGTCGTGTCCGACTCTGTGCGACCCCATAGACAGCAGCCCACCAGGTTCTCCCGTCCCTGGGATTCTCCAGGCAAGAACACTGGAGTGGGTTGCCATTTCCTTCTCCAATGCATGAAAGTGAAAAGTTAAAGTGAAGTCTCTCAGTCATGTTCGACTCTTAGCGACCCCATGGACTGCAGCGCACCAGGCTCCTCGGTCCATGGGATTTTCCAGGCAAGGGTACTGGAGTGGGGTGCCATTGCCTTCTCTGGAGTCTCAGTTTGCTCATCTATAAAATGGGGTTAATAATGCCTGCTGTGAGAATTAAATGTAATCAAGTATGTAATGATTAGTAGGCTGTGAACATTCAGTTGGAAAAGAAAGGACAAGTGTTAGTCACTCAGTTCTGTCCAACTCTTTTCAACCTCAGAATATTCAGTTAGTTTACTTTAACGTTACCCCTTCATAAGAGGGTCCCCACCACTTAGGCGGCTAGGGTAGAGTAGAAAGGCCTAGTCTTATGGATTCCGCCAATGAGTTTCAGTTAGCTCAAGATAAAAATGATGACACTGAGGCTTTGAAACATCACTTTGAGCACTGTCTGGGCCGAGCCCCTATCCCATAGTGTTTGTGTAGTGCTTTAGAACCAAACAAAATGAAAGTGAAAGTGTCAGTTGCTCAGTCACATCTGACTCTTTGTGACCCCATGGATTGTAGCCCACAAGGCTCCTCTGTCTCTGGAATTCTCCAGCCAAGAATACTGGAGTGGGTAGCCATTTCCTCCTTCAGGGGATCTTCCCAACCTACGGATAGAACCCGGGTCTCTGCATTGCAAGCAGATGCTTTACTGCCTGAGCCCTTATGGAAGCCCAGGCCAGTTGGCCAGTTCAGTCACTCAGTCGTTTTCGACTCTTTGTGACCCATGGACTGCAGGACACCATGCCTCCCTGTCTATCACCAATTCCCAGAGTTTATTCAAACTCATGTCCATTGAGTCTGTGATGCCATCCAAACATCTCATCCTCTGTTCTCCCCTTCTCCTCTTGCCTTCAATCTTTCCCAGCATCAGGGTCTCTTCAAATGAGTCATTTTTTTCACATCAGGTGGCCAGAGTATTGGAGTTTCAGCTTCAACATCAGTCCTTACAATGAACGCTCAGGACTGATCTCCTTTAGGATGGACTGGTTGGATTTCCTTGCAGTCCAAGGGACTCTCAAGAGTCTTCTCCAATACCACAGTTCAAAAGCATTGATTCTTTGGTGCTCAGCTTTCTTTATGGTCCAACTCTCACATCCATACATGACCACTGAAAAACCATAGCCTTGACTAGATGGACCTTTGTTGTATGTTTTTAAACTCTTGCAGCTTTCCTCTCTACTGTTCCTGTCCCCCTTCCCATGGCTGTCTCAGTTCTGCTCCTGAGGGCTGCCCCAGTTCTCTCTGATTTACGTGATCCCCCAAATTAGAACACATCCCCTCTGTCTTTATACCAAGAACATACCACTCACTCAGTGCAACCAGGTAAAGAGACATTATTCAAGTTTATAGATGCTTTCAGGGAATTACCTCACAGGTGAGAAAGCAGAAAGCATGGAGCACCCTTCCCAGGGACCTGTGACCTGCCGGCCACTGGCCCTGTGGAATCTCTTCCCAGCACCTCTCTTCTTGGCCAGTCTCTCTTGCTTTGTGGCTGCAGCCTCCTTGCTTCCCACCTGGAATCTCCTCCCATATTTTAGCTTCTTTTAGTCAAAAGGCCCACCCCAATGTTCTGTCTCTGGGGTCACCAAAGGCCCATGAAAATAACTCTTACTCTTTACGCTGGGCAATTTCAGTTCCGTGTTGACTCAATGTTCTCTTTTTGGCAAGAGCGAGGGTGGGTGCCTGGGGGTGCCCCCGCCCTGGACTTACCCAGCAGGCCCTTATTCCCCATTCCATCCCAGGGGCTCCATCATTAGCCGCAGGAAACACTGGCAGATACTCTGAGTTCAACTCTTCTTTCATGAGTCAGTGATTTAAAGGAATATCCTAGGCTTCCCTCCCCACCGGGAGCACCTGTGGAAGGAGTATGATGTTTTCTAGTGCAGACTCTTGGGGTTGTGGTTTGTTTGTCTTGTTTGTCTCCCCCTTACATTTCTGGGACCTGTCTGCAGAGCTGACCCCTCAGACCACAAGTTCCTGCTCAACATCCTGACACTCTCCTCCCTGGGCTGTCGTCACCTTACGGTCTCATATTGTCTTGCTTCCTCTGTGCCTATTCTTTCTTGTCTCCTCCCAGGGCACCTCTTCATCTGATTGTTTCTTTTCTTTTTAAATTTTTATTTATTTTTTGGCCGCTGCACAACATGTAGGATCTTGGTTCCCTGTCCAATGATTGAACCTGTGCCCCTTTTTGCAGTGGAATCTCAGATTGTTAACCACTGAACCACCGGAGAAGCCCCTAAAAAACTTTTATGTAAAAATACTTTCATGCTCTCCACCCCAAACTGTCACAACATTGTTAATCAGTTAGACTCCAGTTAGACTCCAATATAAAAGAAAGCTTCTTACTTTTAAAGGTTAAAAAAAAAAATACTTTCAGACTTACCAAAAGCTGTTGCATAACAATTAAATATACTTGACACTCTGAACTGTGCACTTGAAAAGTGGTTAAGATGGTAAGTTTAGTGTTATATATTTCTTTATTACAATTTAAAATAATAAACAAAAGAATGCTGTTTGAAGTCTTAGGCTTCCCAGGTCACTCAGTGGTAAAGAATCTGCCTGCCAATGCAGGAGACACTAGTTTGATCCCATTGAGAAGATCCCCTGGAGAAGGAAATGACAACTCACTCCAGTATTCTTGCCTGGGAAATCCCATGGACAGAGGAGCCTGGCTGGCTACAGTTCATGGGGTCAAAAAAGAGTCGGACACGACTAAGTGACTAACATTTGAAGTCTTAGTTACATTGCAAAGGAAAGGAAGGGGTAGAAATGAGAGTTGAAATTTTTGGAGAACAACTCACAAGTCAGTTTGACACTACTTAGTAAATGCCTAGCCTTTAATACACACCTCAAAACAATTTGGGTTTTACAGAAAAGTTGAAAACAATGCCACAAAGAATTCCAGAATATCTGTACCCAGGTTCCCCAAATGTTAACAGCTAACATTTTATCACATTTGCTTTATCCTTATCTGTTTACCTATCTATCTATCTATCTATGTTACTTTTCCCCTGAACTATAGAGAGTAAGCTATAGACATAATTCTCCTTTAGCTCTAAATACTTCTATTGGTATTTCCCAAAAAGGGCTTTCTCTTACACAGTACAGTGACAAAAGTCAGATCAAAATTATAAAACCCCTGATTTAGTACTAATGTCTATATTGACTATAAACTTTATCTCAAATTTTGCTAATTATCACAGAGCAATTGTATCAACTGTATCTCGTATTTCCTGCTACAGGATCTAATCTAGGATCATACACTGAATCCTTTAGTTATTATGTTTGTGACTTAGTCCCCTTTGATCTGGGACAGTTCCTTAGCCTTTTCATGCCTTTCATGATCTTGAAATTTTTGAAGAGCACAGGCCAGTTATTTTGCCCTGTTTTAGTTAAATTTTTGGAGAAGGCAATGGCAACCCACTCCAGTGTTCTTGCCTGGAGAATCGCAGGGACAGGGGAGCCTGGTGGGCTGCTGTCTATGGGGTCGCACAGAATCGGGCACGACTGAAGTGACTTAGCAGCAGCAGTTAAATTTTTAGGTCTTTGAAATGTCTCATCTTGTTTCTGGAGTTCCTCCTGGATGTCCTAGACCAATGAGAGCTGTATGCCAAAAACTGGCCACCCTGCCCCTAGGAACCATTTCTGTGAGTCACCATAGTCTTGATTACTTTCCTAGCTAAATAAGAATGCTGTAGATGTCTTTCGATATGGATTTGTCCTATGTTCCCTCATGATTAGACTCAGATTATGAATTTTGGGCAGGAATGTCACAGGAGTGATGTTGTTTCCTTCCCAGTGATTCATATCAGGAGGCCCGCGATGTCTATCGGCCCCATTAGTGGCCATGTTCATTTTGATCATTGGGTGATGGTGGTAGGTGGCAGGTGTCTCCACTGTAAAGTTAATTTTGTTAGTAACTTCAATGTTTTTACATTGTAAAGTTACATTCTGGTGATAATAAAAATGTCATGTATGGAAGACACTTTGAGACTATGTATGTTTCTTTTTCAATAATATTTTTCTTCATCATTTCATTTTAATTTACTTACTTTTGGCCATACAGCATGTTGGATCTTTAAGGTTCCCCAACCAAGGATTGAACACACGTTCCTTGCAGTGGAAGCCTGGAGTCTTAACCACTGGACCCCCAGGGAAGTCCCAGGATTATGAAAATGCTTACGTCTTCATGCTCCCCTGTCAGCCTCCAGCTCTTCTCACTCGGCCACGCACGTGGCTTCGGCTACTCTGGGTGCACCCCTCTCAGACCTCTGTCTTTGGCTGAGATGGCTCCTGCAGGCACAACTCCCTCACCCGTGGCCGCCTTAGAGTCAGCACCGCTCTTCCTGTCCAGGGTCTTGTCTCTCGTTCCTCCTCTGTCCCTTGATGACAGCTTATGGCACCACCACGTTCCCATCGTCCATCATCCTGGCCTCCAGACCCCTCCCCTTCCCCTCACACTTCACGCCCAGCCAACCACTAAGTCCCATTGATCTTACATTCCCAGTCCTTTTACTACTCCCTTGGTGCAAGCTGTTATCATCACATCCTTGGAATCCTGCCACAGTTGCCCCTTCCTGCCCAGGACCTGCCGTCCCTCTCACTCATTCTCCATCAGGTGGCTGAGCAAGCTTCCCAGAGTATAGCCCTTGATCATGAAGAGCAGAGCAAGTGCCGTGGGTACCACTCAGACCCCCTGATGGCTCCCCATCGCCCTCAGGATGCCAACCAGCTTCTCTGTGATTGGGCCCTGCCTCTTCCTCCAAACTGCCCCAGTCACTTTGACCTTTTCAGTTTCCCTGAGGCTTTTCTCATGTGAAATCTGCCATTCTCACTTGAACCCATTCACCAGCTCTGGTTGCCATTCAGGATGCAGCTTAGACTCTCTATCGCTCGCTGAGGAAGACAGTCCCTGCACCCCTGGACATGAATTAGATGCCATTCTAGTGTTCCCCTAGTACCTTGAACTTGCTCCATCCCACTGTGACACTGATCACATCGGTGAAATGGATTAGATCTGCTTGGATACCTTCCAATGGGCTGGGAGCTCCCCTGGTCCAGGAGGCATGTCTCACCATTCCTTGTTGGGCAACTTGTACATTATCTGGCTCCAAAGCACGTGCTCTGTAAACATTTGCTGCCTGGATGAATAGATGAATGAGCAGAGGGGCGAGTGAAGGCAGGACTGACACGGCTGCAGGGTGGTGTTGATCTAGGAATGTAACCAAGTCTCTGGCGACTTAGTTTCTAGGGACAGGGGGGCCAGTTCTTGGGGTCCAGCTCTCACAGGTTTAGGGCATCCAGGGGGAGCACCAGAAACAGGAAGAGATATTTCAGAGACCTAAAGATTTAATTAAGGCAGAACACTCATCAGATATGCACAGTGCCTGTGATCCAGCAGGACTGGGTTTCCAAGTTGTACATGACTTCAAAGCAACAGGTTTCCAAGGCCTAGGTGACTCAGATAGGGTTGGGCTCCTGAGCTCAGGAAGGTAAAGTGCCAAGTAAGAAAGCAATGAGCAAGCCTTCTGCCCAGGTGGCCAACCACATGGCCAAAACCCTCCATTGACTTGGCAGCCAGTTTAGCCTGTGATTTCCTAGGGAACTGAGGGCCAATCTGTAGGACAGCTTGGCATGGAGCTGGGGACAGTTTTTGAGGGCCAGATGGCCAGACTCTGGGTGTTGTCAGTGTCACAGGGTGGGTAGCTGAGGGTCTTCAGGTTAGGACTCAGCACAAGGGCTTGGAGGGTCTGAGAAAGGCTAGAAACTCACCAGGTGAGGGGCATGGGAACAGTAAGATCTGGAGATGTCCACCACAGTTGGCAGTTAGGAATGTGCAGAGCCAGAGCCTGGTAGGGAGGCGAGGCCCCATGTCCTAAAGTCAAGGTAAGAAAGTGACTTAGAGACTTGGGAGTGACGACATGGTTGGCTTCTGGGTCTAAAATATTATTTGCCCCATGAAAGAAGAAACTTGTCTCTCTTTTTCTCTGCTGTAATCTGCACTGCTTAGAACACAGCCTGGAATGAAAGACATACTATCTCATTGAGAGCCAGTTATGGCTCTTGAAGGTCAGGGCTGATGGTGGCCCTTTCAGTCCCGGGAGACAGAGCAGTCTAATGAGAGAACTGACCAGACATTTTTTAAAAGTTTATTTACTAGGATTAATATCTACATGAAGCGTTGATGGTAAAAAGTCATGAGGAATAAACTTGTAAACAGTCATGGTCCTGCTTCCTAGGTGGTGCTAGTGGTAAGGAACCCCGGCCGATGCAGGAGGCATAAGAGATGTGGGTTCGATCCCTGGGTTGGGAAGATTCCCTGGAGGAGGGCATGACAACCTACTCCAGTCCTCTTGTCTGGAGTATCCCAAGGACAGAGGAGACTGACGGGCTACAGTCCATAGGGTCACAAAGAGTCAGACACGACTGAAGCGATTTAGGTCCCCAGCACCTCAGACACCAAGCCCAGGTGTTAGAGGGTGAGGTTGTTTTGTCAGGGATGCCCCATTGCTAAGGCGACCTTGGAGGAGGGAGGAGGCTTCAGTGGGAAGCTGGTGGGCCAGGAGCGAAACTCTAGACCTGACTTATCCTGAGAAGGCAGGAAATGACTAAAACTGAACCCAATCACCAGATAGTTTCTATCTGGATCTTACTCAGTGCATATGTAGATTAAAGGAGTTCCGAGCATGCGCACTGGCAGTCTGAAGCAGCCTGCGTTGCGTAACAGCAAGGGGAAACCGTTTGTCATATGCGGTTGGCGATGGGCGCAAAATACTCCATCTGTTGGATTTTTTCCCCAGTGGCAGCAAGAACTGGGAGGTAGGCACATCTGCACAGAGAACCGAGGGGCTGACAGACGAGAGGAAAGGCCTGTATTGCTTACATGAGCTAGCAGTGCAGGGAGGGAACCCCTGCCGCCAGGAACTAGGGACTCTGGACTCACAGGCTCCTGGGAACTCTGGAGAAGCCTCTGACATACAGGGGATGGAGGAGCTCAGGTCGGGACAGGGAGACTAGTTAGAGAACTGGGCAGACTAAAGCCAGGTCTAGGGAGAAGGCTGCATGAGAAGGCGGAAGAAATGGCAGGATCTGTTCCAGCCCAGCTCTGGAATGGGTAGCCCATTCTCTGTAACATAAGTGACCCTCTTAATGCCTTTCAAGGCTTGGTATCACCGCCATCATCTTCATCTTCCTACCCTTCACCATCAAAGTACCATTTATTGAGGACTTCCTTTTTGTTCAGTTACCTCACTTAATTTGCACAAAAGTGCTGAGGCCGGAACTCCTTGAGGAAACAGGCTCAGAGAGGTTCAGTGACCTGCCAGAGGTGACTGTTACTAGGTCCTTAGTTGCGGGGTTGCAGAGCCAGACTTTGCATCAAGGTCTGATGGACTCCAAACTCTGTAAGGTAGCTCAGAAGCTGGGGGCACGGACTGTGGAAACAGACTTGCTAGTTGTGTGGCCAGGGGCAACTCCCTGACTTAGTTTGCTCATCTGTAAATGGGAATGATGGTGATACTAGAACCAGTTCATAAGGTGCTACTGAAGAGCAAGTGACAAACTGAAAAATATACACAATGGATAATGTTTTAGAACAAAAAGTTTTGCAATATTTGGGACACACTTATACTAAAAATTACTCGTTGCTTTGTCTGAAATTCTGATGGAACCGAACATCTGGTGTTTTATCTAGTCACCCTATGGAAGGGGGCTCCCAGGCAGGCTTGACCCCTTGTCCAGCTCAGAATTCTTGACTTTAGTGGAGCTGGGTCCTCCCTGGCCTCCCAGCCTCCTGGTTTCTGGTCCTTCACTTTCATGCCTCCAGCTCTCTCCCCTCCTGGCCTCCTGGCCTCAGGGCCTTTCCTTCCTTCCAGCCTCTTCCGGGGCGTCTTCCTCCGTCTTCCTGTATCTTCCTCTCGCTGATACAAGCCAGTCCATCAGCTGCTCATTCAGGTGCGTGACTCCTGTCTCTCTTAACTGGGCGCCATGAGCCTGTCACACAAAGCTCTGTCTTTCGTGTTCGGCACACGTACAAGTTTCAGTAAATTCTTGCTTCATGAGCAGTTACCGAAATGGAAGCAGCTTCCTCAGGGAGCCACTTCTGTTTTCCTAGAACTGCTGGGGTTGTGCAGGCAGACTAAACCAGAAAGTCTCTGTGTCTCTGGAGGACCCCAGTCGGCCCCCCTCCCTCTGCTCTGCAGCCCCGTTTCACTTCTCCTTCCCACAGAGGGGAGTGGCTTGGGCAGAAGTTTGTTTTTTTCTCCACCAAGGAAGTGGCCCCTCCCTTCCACTGCAGTAAGGAAACACAGCCCAGCCCAGGGACCCTTAGAACACAGCAGGAGGGGGGGCCCTCACAGATGCTCGTCCAGCTTTGTCGCACCTCGTCTCAGGTGGCATCAGGCCTGCCTGGCTCCTTCCCCTGTTCCTTAGCCCAGGGTGAGTCCTTGGATGGACACCTTGCCCTTGATACTCTGCCCTTCCATGCTTGCCCTTGTCTTTCCTGGCCAGGTGTGGCCCTTGGAGGCTGCATCACTAAAGCCAACCTTCCAAAGAGTGAGCCTGAGTCACAGGAGGGCATATTAGAACACTTGTAGCTGGCCCTACCCGTGGATTTTCGGATTCAGAAGTCTGCACTGTGAGAATTTGCATGTCTATCAAGTTCCCAGGTGATGCTGAGGCTGGGCCCAGAGTCATGCTCTGGGACCCATTATGTGTACTAAAGTTTCTGGGTCAGCAGCAGGTTGAGCTTCTGAGAGGTGTTCTTGACTCTTGGCTTCCTGATCAGAAGACGAGGGATCCTGAGTTAGGATGACAGTCTTCCGCAGGCAAGTTTTTCATGACTGGTGTCCCTGTAGCATGAAGGACTGAGTTCGGTTATGGCAGAGCCACTTGGTAAATCCTGTCTGGGCACACTATCAGGAACCATGGAGTGGTGATCGAGGGATGCTTAGAGCTGGAAGGGCAAGACTTTCCCACAATGTATTTATCACCCAGTGGAGACACACAGTGAGAAGTAGGGGTAATGATTAGTCACTTTCAATGTAATCACATCACTCAGTAGTGGGTTCTGAGGGTGCTGCTGGGAGCAGGTGGATTCAACTCTTGAGCTGAGTCCCTACCAGGAATTGCCCTCCTTGTTCAAGATACCTCCTTCCTCCAGGGACAGGTCACGTCCCTTGACTGGTCAGTGCTGGGGTATGGCCTCCTTTCCTCAATTCTGGACACTCTGAGGGGCTATCCCAGCTCCAGAGCTCCCTGTTGGGGAGTGAGGCCTTTTTTAATGGCCCCTCACAGCTCAGCTCCTCCCTCTGCCTGAGTCTGCAGCCTTCACTCCTCGCCCATCATTAAACCTGAGAGCCTTCCCAGTAAACCTCCTGCGTGCCAGTGTCCCAGAGTCTGTGTGCCTGGGAAACTGAGACATCTGTTGTTGTTTGGTCGGTAAGTCATGTCCGACTCTTTGTGACCCCGAGGACTGTTACACGCCAGGCTTCTCTGTCCTTCACCATCTCCTGGAGTTTGCTCAAACTCATGTCCATTGAGTCAGTGATGAATCCAACCATCTCATCTTCTGTTGCCCCCTTCTCCTCCCACCTTCAGTCTTTCCCAGCATCAAGGTCTTCTCCAATGAGTCAGGCTCTTTGCATCAGGTAACCAAAGTATTGGAGCTTCAGCTTCAGCATCAGTCCTTCCAATGAATATTCAGGGTTGATTTCCTTTAGGATTGACTGGTTTGATTTCCTTGCAGGCCAGGGGACTCTCAAGAGTCTTCTCCAGCACCAAAGTTCAGAAGTATCAGTTCTTCAGTGCTCAGCCTTCCTTATGGTCCAATACTCACATTCATACATGACTACTGGGAAAACCATCAGTTCAGTTCAGTTCAGTTGCTCAGTCATGTCCGACTCTTTGCGACCCCATGGACTGCAGCATGCCAGGCCTTCGTGTCCATCACCAACTCCCAGAGTTTACCCAAACTCATGTCCATTGAGTTGGTGATGCCATCCAGCCATCTCACCCTCTGTCATCTCCTTCTCTTCCTGCCCTCAATCTTTCCCAGCATCAGGGATTTTTTTTAATGAGTCAGTTCTTCGCATCAGGTGGCCAAAGTATTGGAGTTTCAGCTCCAGTATCAGTCCTTCCAATGAACACTCAGGACTGATCTTTAGGATGGACTGGTTGGATCTCCTTGCAGTCCAAGGGACTCTCAAAAGTCTTCAACACCACAGTTCAAAAGCATCCCTTCTTCAGCGCTCAGCTTTCCTGTTTATCTCTAAATCTGGGGAAGGTAGGCCAGAGAATGAACACTTCTAGAAGTCAGAGGAGGGTTCTGTCTTTAGGACCTGGTATTCATATGAAGAAGATGGGGCAGTGATAGGGTCTGGAAGCATTTTCCTGCCTTCTGCACTGGCTCCTTGCTCCTGAGACCCTGGAAGCCTGAGATTTATAGCTTGCTCCTCTCCTGGGACTTTAACAGTCCATCTGCTCACTCCCCTTCCACCCAGACTCTGGCTCCTTTCGCATTCTTCCTTGTACTAAGTCCTGAGGTATTACTACAGAGAAGATACTCATCTGTCAGTCATGACCTTTTATCACCGTAAAAGCCACTTGGGTAGATACCATCATCAGGAAGAGATGTCTGGAAGGAAAACAACACTGAAACTATGCAGGGAATCTTTGAAGGGGTCCCCTGATAAGGTGCTGTGAGCATTTACAAAAAACAAAGAAGCTCTTGAAACATGAGGTGCCCAAAGGACTTCAAGATGTAAGGATTGCTGTCCTTGATCAGAATGACTTCTGGGCTTCCGTGGTGACTCAGTGGTGAAGAATCCACCTGCCGACGTGGAAGACATGGGTTCAATCCCTGGTCCGAGAAGGTCACACATGCCACGGAGCAACTAAGCCTGCGTACCACAACTACTGAGCTTGTGCTCGAAGAGTCAAGGAGCCGAAACTACTGAGCCCATGAGCTCTGCAACAAGAAACAGGAGAAGCCACCGCAATAAGTAGCCCCTACTTGCTGCAACTAGATTATAAAAAAAAAAAAGAGAGAGAGAGAATGACTTCTGGGTTGAACTAGGGAAGCTCTGCAAAGGCAGACAGGAGGACTAGCCTCCGGGCTTGCAGTAGGCTTTAAACAGACATCGACTGAGTAAGGAAATATAGGCTGGGTTGATCTCTCTGTCAGATATCTCTTCCTGAGAAACACTGATGATGTCAGCTAATTTTTAAAAATATATTTATTTTAACTAATTAATTTATTTGGCTGTGCTGGGTCTTAGTTGCAGCACTCAGGACCTTTGATCCTTGTTGGGCCATATGGGCTCTTCAGCTGGGGCATGCGAACCCCTAGTTGCAGCTCATGGGATCTAGCTCCCAGATCAAGGATTGAATCTAGACCCCCTGCATTAGGAGTAGGGAGTCGTAGCCACTGGACTACCAAGGCAGTTCCAATGTCAGCTGATTTTGAGACTCTAAAAATATTCCCACCATGCTTCCATGAGACCTTTGCAAGTAGTGGCCCCCAAAGATTCCAGAGACCCCCCACCCCCACTGAATCCTACAGAATGTGAAAGAGGAAGTCCATTTGGAAAGTGTATCTGAAAAGGAGTCCTCAACTGCCTCTCCCCAAAGCTTTCCTAACCCTCCCACCCATGGGCAGACTCAACCTGCCCTCCCCAAGGACGGCACCACCCCCCTCTAGGACGGCACCACCCCCCAGGGCCTTCTCTGAACACCAGGCTCTGCTCATGTAACTCTGCACTGCACTTACTTCTGGACAAGTTTCTCCTCCCCGGCCTGTGAGCTCCAGAGGGGCAGGGGCCATGCCTGCATTTACTTCCATGACCACAGTGCCTGGCACGCTAGGTGGAGGGGGAGCATTAATATTTATTGAGTGAACCAACAAATGACATACATTTCTTCCAGAAATAATCTACGGTGGGAAAGATAGGGCAATTCATTTTGTGTGTCTGCGTTCAGTTCAGTCGCTCAGTCGTGTCCGACTCTTTGCGACCCCATGAATAGCAGCACGCCAGGCCTCCCTGTCCATCACCATCTCCCGGAGTTTACCCAAACTCACGTCCATCGAGACGGTGATGCCATCCAGCCATCTCATCCTCTGTCGTCCCCTTCTCCTCCTGCCCCCAATCCCTCCCAGCATTAGAGTCTTTTCCAATGAGTCAACTCTTTGCATCAGGTGGCCAAAGTATTGAAGTTTCAGCTTTAGCATCAGTCCTTCCAAAGAACACCCAGGACTGATCTCTTTTAGAATGGACTGGTTGGATCTCCTTGCAGTCCAAGGGACTCTCAAGAGTCTTCTCCAACACCACAGTTCAAAAGCATAATTCTTCGGCATTCAGCTTTCTTCACAGTCCAACTCTCACATCCATACATGACCACTGGAAAAACCATAGCCTTGACTAGACGGACCTTTGTTGGCAAAGTAATATCTCTGCTTTTGAATATGCTGTCTAGGTTGGTCATAACTTTCCTTCTAAGGAGTAAGTGTCTTTTAATTTCATGGCTGCAATCACCATCTGCAGTGATTTTGGAGCCCCCCAAAATAAAATCTGACACTGTTTCCCCATCTATTTGCCATGAAGTGATGGGACCAGATGCCATGATCTTCGTTTTCTGAATGTTGAGCTTTAAGCCAACTTTTCTACTCTCCTCTTTCACTTTCGTCAAGAGGCTTTTTAGTTCCTCTTCACTTTCTGCCATAAGGGTGGTGTCATCTGCATATCTGAGGTCATTGATATTTCTCCCAGCAGTCTTGATTCCCGCCTGTGCTTCTTCCAGCCCCGTGTTTCTCATGATGTACTCTGCATATAAGTTAAATAAGCAGGGTGACAATATACAGCCTTGAGGTACTCCTTTTCATATTTGGAACCAGTCTGTTGTTCCATGTCCAGCTCTAACTGTTGCTTCCTGACCTGCATATAGGTTTCTCAAGAGGCAGGTCAGGTGGTCTGGTATTCCCATCTCTTTCAGAATTTTCCACAGTTTATTGTGTGTTAGTCATAGTCATGTCCGACTCTTTGCCACCCCATGCTGTAGCCCGCCAGGCTCCTCTGTCCATGGGATTCTCCAGGCAAGAATACTGGAGTGGGTTGCCATGCCCTTCTCCAGGGGATCTTCCTGACCCCAGGGATCAAACCCAGGTCTCCTGCATTGCAGGCGGATTCTTTACCATTTGAACTAGCTGGGAATGGATGAAACTTTATTCTTCCAAAATCCTTGAAGGTGATAAAACGGAAACAAAGAAAAAAGCTGACAATGTAAGTGGGAGCACACAAAACAAGACTGATTAGAAAACTGGGGAGAGAAAAAACAAGATGTTCTCTATGAATCTGGGTTCATTTTATTCTCAGCTCCTTTTCTGGAAACCAGGGCTTTCTGTATCTTTTTGACACAGTGGAGGACACTGAATACAGAGAGCATAATGATTTTCTTTGTTTTACTATGAAGCTGACCCCCACCACCCACCTCCAACCCCCAGTTCTTAGATTTTGTCTGATTCTCATAAAACAGGCAAAAACCGACAAGTCAGTTTCCTTTGACATGAGTTTCGTTCACAACAAGAATTCAAAACATATACCAAGAAAGTCAACTGATGAATTTACAGCTAATGCTTAGGTAAGCTGTGCTCTTGCAGTTGCTATATAAAGCATTCGATGAGAAGTTATGGGCTTCCCTGGTGGCTCAGTGCTAAGAATCCTCCTCTAATGCAAGAGACCCAAGTTCAGTCCCTAGGTTGGGAAGATCCCCTGGAGAAGGAAATGACAACCCATTCCAGTATTCTCTGGAGAATTTCATGGACGGAGGAGCCTGGTGGGCTATATACACAGCACATTTTAATGTTCCTGAATATCAAAGTGATTTCAGCCTGCAAAAGGGCATTTGTATATCTTTCCCATTAAATGTATTTCTCTTTTCCTAAGTGTCCCTGTTTCCTTTTTATTCCCCAGAGACATTTGTCATGTCTTCAGGTTTTTGTATCAATCTGTCACTCAAACAGGACTTCCTTGGTAGTCCAGTGGTTAAGAATCTGCCTGCCGATGAGGGGTGCGTGGGTCTGATCCCTGGTCTGGGAAAATCCCACATACTGTGGGGCAACTAAGCCCTCGTTTTTCAACCACTGAGCCTGCACACCCTAGAGCCCATGCTCTGTGACGTGATAAGCCACCACAGCTAGAAAGTATTCTTCACTCGCTGCAACTAGAGAACGCCCAGGCAGCAACGAAGACCTAGCGCAGCCAAATAATAATAATAAATAAAGGAACATGGAAGGAGAAAGTTTTGGAAAATAAAAGACTAACAGTTCAGATTTACCGAGATTTGCTATGTCCCAGGGTCTTTCTAAACATGTTATACTGCTACCTCATTGAATCTTCACAGCAACCTCGTGAGGCAGGCTCTGTGAACTCACCAACCATGCACGTGGAGTTTCGCCCAAGATCACGCTGGTGTTTGTTGATGGTGCTGGAGCGTGAACTCTAGTGGGTGATGCTCTGAGCCTGTGCTCTCCTCTACCGTAACATCCTACCTGCCTTCTGTGATCAAAATGAGGAACAGAGCAAAGGGAGGCTCTTGCTTCAGCCCAGTTAATGAGAACTGATACATGATTACCTTGCATGGAGGATGTCTTTCCCGGGTGCTACTGAAAGGAGATCCAACCAGTCCATTCTAAAGGAGATCAGCCCTGAGTGTTCTTTGGAAGGAATGATGCGAAAGCTGAAACTCCAGTACTTTGGCCACCTCATGCAAAGAGTCGACTCATTGGAAAAGACTCTGATGCTGGGAGGGATTGGGGGCAGGAGAAGGGGATGACAGAGGATGAGATGGCTGGATGGCATCACTGACTCGATGGACATGAATCTGAGTGAACTCCAGGAGTTGGTGATGGACAGGGAGGCCTAGTGTGCTGCAGTTCATGGGGTTGCAAAGAGTTGGACACGACTGAGTGACTGAACTGAACTGAACTGACTGAGCTTGTCTGCTCTGATGCTTCTTGGCTGTCTCCACCCTCAGAGTCACCAGTATTTAACACAGAAAAAAAGATTCTATATCTGGTTCTCACCCTCTCTCCCTTACTCTGTTGCTGTCTATTTCAAGGCTTTCTGTTGGATTCTCATCAAAAGAAAATCTCTTCTACTGATGCTTAGTAGACACTTGAACTTCCTTCTCCCCTCCCCAGCCTCCCTGTTGTTCCCAGACAGAGAACCACTGAAAACAATTGAAAGGTCAGAGGTCAATGACAGGAGTCAAAGGATGCTGGCCTGGCCCCCTAAACAATGGTTGAGGGTCAGACAAATGAAAACAGAAGGGTGGTAAAAACTTCTGCATCTGTGAACCAATTAATTAGACCCCGTGTCCCTGTGGCATGTGTGCAGGATGCCTCAGGTCCCATGTGGGCAGCGCGAATGAAACAGCGCTAAGGTGACGGCTTCACAGAGAGACTGAGCTTTCCGGAAAAATGCATGGCCTTTCAGAAACCTATCTTATTCATATATTCCATTCATGATTCCAATCAATATTTGTGGTCTGCCTGGTGTGAGCAGGGCACAAGGAGGAGGTAGTGGTGGTAGCTTAGTCAGTCGTGTCTGACTCTTTGCGACCCCATGAACTGTAGCCCGCCAGGCTCCTCTCTGCACGGGATTCTCCAGGCAAGAATACTGGCGTGGGTTGCCATTCCCTTCTCCAGGGGATCTTCCCGACCCAGGGATTGAACCTGGGTCTCCTGCATTGCACGTGGTCTCTTTAACCAACTGAGCCACCAGGGAAGCCCCAAGGAAGAGGGGATGAGGCCATGCTATCTGTGAAGTCAGGGAACTTCAGGTGACCTGTTCTCCACCAGGGCGTAGAGGGTGTCAGCTCAGCAGGAATGAGCACCTGTGACTTCTCAGATCTATTCTGTGCTCCTTTTATTCACCATCCAGTGTTTCAGGCTAGACTCTCTGGCACGCACAAGACACCTCTACTTTCCTTTCCAGGAGTGAGGGCATTTTGTTCTGGAAAGAGAGGCTTTGAGGCCTGCCAACCTAGGGCAACTCAGACCTCAAAAGCCAAACAGGTTTGGGCTCTATATTCAAACTCTTGTCCAAACTCTTCAATTTTTTTGGCCACACTCTGTGACATGTGGGATCTTAGTTCCCTGACCAGGGATCCAACCTGTGTCCCCTACAGTGGGAGCTGGGAGTGTTAAGCACTGGACCACCAGGTAAGCCCCTAGGCTGTGGCTTCTGAATCTAGAAAAAGAGGAAGTCTGGGAGAGGGAGTTCAGAGGGTGGATGAGGTATGGCCTCCATCTGCCCTGGGCTGTGAGGATCTCTAGCAAGCCTTTTGCATCCTTCATACAGGATGTGTTGTTTTCTCCCTGGGAACTGTTTATTGAGTCCAAATAACTGCTGGCTGGATTCCTGGCCATGCTCTGCCCATTCAGCAAACGCTCTGTGTTGTTCTCATGGCAGAGGGTGATTTCTGGTCTTCGGGTAACCAGGGGTGCAAGAAAAAGTCATGTTTGAAGCTGGAAAAAATTCCTCACTCCAAAATTTTCCTTGGGACACAGTATTTAAACTTCTGTCACTGACGAGACTTTGCTCCTCATTTTCCTGAATGACTCAAATGTTTGCTTCAGACAATGGCAGAGTGTATCTTGCTTGAATCATTGGATTTCTGTTATTTTTGTAAAATGTGGGTGGGCAATATGACTCAGTATTTTTCCAAGAGATGTAAAAATTATATTGCCTATTTTGGATCATTTCGTGCTGAGATCTGAAGACTTTTTCGTGAATTTCAAATCTTGGAGCTTGGGAAATTTTTGTTTTCATTTTGCTTCTCGATCATTTCGGATCTTTCCCAGATAAAATGTTAAAGGAAAATGACTTTAAGTTACTGAGCCATAGTTCTAAGTTGTGAAATATATTTTGAATTATAACCTATCCTACATTTGAAAACTAAAAAATTTGCTGAATCTAGGAGTGTGTTTGCCATCTTGGTTATAAAAAAAAATTGGGGAATGTGGGGTAAGTAGTATTTTGAAGATCATCTAATTCAAAACCTTATGTGTGGACTTCCCTGGTGATCCAGTGGTTGAGCGTCCACCTGCCAATGCAGGGAACATGGGTTTGATCCCTGGTCTGGGAAGATCCTACATGTCATGGGGTGACTAAACCTCTGAGCAATAATTGCTGAGCCCATGGTCTGGAGCTCGTGAGCTGCAGCTACAGAAATCTGCCCACCCTAGAGCCCAGACTTCACAAGTGAAGCCACCAGCCATGAGAAGACCAGTGCAACCACAACCAGAGAGTAGCCTGTGCTCCTTGCAACTAGAGAAAGCCCGTGCCTAGCAATGAAGACCCAGCACAGCCATAAATAAATAAAACCTTATGGGGGCACTTCTCTTTGGTAGCTGAGTTCTCTCTGAATGCATTAGGTGATGGAGAGCTCTTTGGGTACGAGGCAGTACCACTTCTGCACAATACTTTCACACAATACTAAAACCTGCCTCCCTGTGCCTTCCAAACCCTAGTTCTGATTCCTATTCTTCATGGATCTCTATTGTAACAGTGCGATAGGTTTTAAAACACTTACTGCTGTATTTTCCTTCTTGATAAGTCAAGTCCTTTAGTGGTCTTTCCAGTATCAATATCAATGTTAATGGTAAGATAAGAGTCTGAGGCTTAGTGTCTCCAGGGAGGATAGTGTTATCTGATGAATTGTGACCCCCCTCCCGCCACCCAATTCAGCTGTTAAGGTACTAACCTCCAGTACCTCAGAATGTGACTGTATCTAAAGATATCTTCAGAGATGATGAAGTTAAGACAAGGTCTTTAGAGTGGGCCCTGATCTGATCTTACTGGTGTCCTCAGAAGAAGAGGAAAATTTGGACATACAGAGAAGCACCAGGAGCATGAGAGCGCAGAGGGACAGCACAACGATGGTGGCCTCCAAGCCGAGGAAAGAGGCCTCGGGAGAAAGCACTCCTGCCAACACCTTGATCTTGGACTTTAAGCCTCCAGAACCACGAGAAAGTGATTTCTATTGTTTACGGTTCCCAGTCAATGGCATTTTGTTGCAGCACTCCTAGCAAATGAATATAGATTTGGCAACTAAGAATAAGGAAGCCAAGCCACTAGGGCAGTGATGTTCAGATAGGAGGAATGGAGGGGAACACGAAGTCCTTCCGGAATATGTGCAGGAGAGCCACTGCGCAGAACTCCAGCGGAGTGTGGAGAATGTGTGTGGCCCCAGGGCTCTCGCTGTCCCCGTGCTCCGCTTGCCTCCAGCCTAGAGTTGGCCCTGAGGGGAGCCACTAAGGGGCAGCAGAAACATCTCCAAAGCACCGGAGCAGAGGCAAATTTACCATGAAGCTAATGAAGCTTACGTCTCAGGGCCCCTAACTTGTTGGCGCTTCTTCCAATGTCTGAGGAGGTGCCCTAGCAGAGTGTTCACATAGTTGTGTTTTTTAAAATTGGCAAGGAACTTCCCTGGTGGTCCAGTGTTTAAGAATCCATCTTGCCCTTGATTGAGGGAAAGGGATGTGGGTTTGATCCCTGGTTGGGGAACTAAGATCCTACAAGTTGAGGAGCAGCTAAGCCTGCACGTGGCAACTAAGACCCGATGCAGCTGAATAAATAAAATATATTTTTTTAAATTGTCAAAAGACATTTTTACTGCAGTTGGTTAAAACTGCTGCCTCTTTCCGCTTGGACTTTCTCTCCGTCACACTTATCCTCCTGTTGAGAGTAGCTACAGCTAAGAAAAATTTGAGGTGGAGTTTCATTTTGTTTGCTTCTGTGGAACATATTTGTGTGTGTTGTAGTCGTGTCTGTGTGCACTTATTTGATGGCTAGCTGTCCTGGGGTAGGAATGGCCACCAGGTTGCGGTGCGCTAGCGAATGTTGAGCAGCGGATTTGCGGTGTTGGCTGATTTCCGAAGCAAAGACATCACTAGACGGCAACAGTCCATCTAGTCAAAACTATGGTCTCTCCAGTGGTCATGTATGGATGTGAGAGTTGGGCCATAAAGAAGGTTGAGCAACGAAGAATTGATGCTTTTGAACTATGGTGCTGGAGAAGACTCTTGAGAGTCCCTTGGACTGCAAGGAGATCCAACCAATCAACCCTGAGGGAAATCAACCCTGAATATTCATTGGAAGGACTGATGCTGAGGCTGAAGCTCCAACACCTTGGCCATATGATGCGAAGAGCCAGTTCATTGGTAAAGACCCTGATCTGGGATGATGGACGACAAAAGGAGAAGGAAGGCAGCAGAGGATGAGATGGTTGGATGACATCACTGACTCAATGGACATGAGTGTGAGCAAGCTCCAGGAGTTGGTGATGGACGGGAAAGCCTGGCCTGCTGCAGTCTGCGGTGTCTCAGAGTCGGACACTACTAAGCGAATGAACAACCATAGCAACATGGTGTAAATACTCCCATCGGCGCATATTTCAAGCTGTCAATGTGACATCACTGTAAGCAGAGCTGGAAAGAGGACACACCATTATATAGCATTCACATCCAATAGACTCAATAGATATAAATAACCTTAACAGCATAGTAGTGGTAAAATGCAGTGAGATAATTTGGAGATGATGAATTTTGAGTATTTATTATCTTTTAGTTATTATTTATTTATTTAACTTTTAATAATGTCTCTGTTTAACAACAGACTCCCCAAATTTCTGAAAACCTGACAATGGAGTCCTATGAGCCAGAAGGAGCCGGCTTCATCACAGGGCTGTGAACCAGCACATGTCTACTGCCCACTTTGTAGATTCACCCCGTTTTATGTCAGAAAGGGGCAGGGCTAGAATCAGGAATTTGCTATGAAACATATGAATAAGGGAGGAGAAACTAGGTTTGTAAATATCTGGAACCAGAAGCTAGTCTGGAAAATTCTTTCAGTCATCAGGTATATAAATTTGCACATACATGATTTGGTTCTCATCAATGCCTAGTTGAAATGATAGCTCTTGCCTGTCAAGAATATGACTGATAATGCAGTTTGTACACTTATAAATTCTCTGTAGAGTTAAAAGGAAATTTTGATGGTTCTTAGCCCCTATCCACTTTCTTCTCTCATATCTTCCCCGACAACACTCCCTTTTGCTTTTTCTACCCTAGCCACTCTGGCCTCCTTGCTGTTCCTGGAATTTACAGGGTATATTCCTGCTCCAGAGCCTGTGCTCTTTTTTCTGGAATACTTGGCCCAGGTAGCAAGACTCCCAGACCTTCATCATTATCATGTATAAGTCATTCAGTCACTTTCTCATGAGGCCTTCCCTCAGTCTAAAGCTACCATCAGTCAGCCCTCACACTCAGTTGTCCCCTTGTCCTTCCCTTTGTTCAGTTGCTAAGCAGTGTCTGACTCCTTGCGACCCTGTGGACTGTAGCGTGCCAGGCTCCTCTGTCTTCCATTACCTCCCAGAGGTTTGCTCAAATTCATGTCCACTGAGTTGGTGACGTTGTCTAACCATCTCATCCTCTGCTGCCCTCCTTCTTCTTTTGTCATCAATCTTTCCCAACAGTAAGGTCTTTTCCAATGAGTTGCTCTTCACATCAGGTGGCCAAATTATTGGAGCTTCAGCTTCAGCATAAGTCCTTCCAGTGAATATTCAGGGTTGATTTCCCTTAGGATTGACTAGTTTGATCTCCTTGCAGTCCAAGAGACTCTCAAGAGTCTTCTCCAGCAATATAATTTCGAAAGCATCAATTCTTCAGGGCTCAGCCTTCCTTATAGTCCAACTCTCATATTTGTAAATGACTACAGGAAAAGCCCGGAGAAGGCAACGGCACCCCACTCCAGTACTCTTGCCTGGAAAATCCCATGGATGGAGGAGCCTGGAAGGCTGCAGTCCATGGGGTCGCTGAGGGTCGGACACAACTGAGCGTCTTCACTTTCACTTTTCACTTTCATGCATTGGAGTAGGAAATGGCAACCCACTCCAGTGTTCTTGCCTGGAGAATCCCAGGGACAGGGGAGTCTGGTGGGCTGCCGTCTATGGGATCGCAAACAGTCAGACACGACTGAAGCGACTTAGCAGCAGCAGCAGCAGCACAGGAAAAGCCATAGCTTTGGCTATATGGACATTTTCTTGGTTGAAATTTATTTATAAGAGCTTATTGCCTAGGATGTGAGCTTCCTATATTAGGATGCAAGTTCCATGAGGACAGTCAATTTTTTTTTAACTTTTTAAAGTTCACTGCTGCACCCCTGGCTCCAAGAAGAGGGTCTGAGACACAATGGTAATGAATTCTTGTGATCTACTAGTCTAGTAATCAGAAAAGAAAGTCAAATTCAAATCGTAACGGCTCCTGTTGATCTCTATCTCCCTCGTTTCCTTTTTTGCTTAACTGCTTTGTAATTTTAGAAATAATGCATGCACATAACAAAATTAGAATGATACAAAAAGTATAAAATAAAAGTATAAGATGGAAAATAAACTTCACATTCCCTTCCCCGAACTGCTCCCTCAGACTCACTCCTCAGAAGCCCCCACTGTGAAGATTTTCTGCTTTACATTTTATGGTAGTTGTGATACAAACTGACATAATTTGTTTATGACTGTTTCTTGAATTATCAATGTAGAAAGTATCTACTAATTCCCTGCTATGCAAATAAAGAATTTAACATATATATAATGCTGCCTACTCTCCCTAATCAGTTTTATTAGATATGTTATTTCAGTTCTTTACATCTTCTATGGGATATCTTATAACCTCACATAAAACACTAAAGCCTTTTTTCTGGGTTTGCCAAATTCAGACAGATCCTATTGAATCTCTGCGGACAGATGAAGAAATTTGCACATTTCCTTTCCTTTCTTTTCTTTTCTCATCTGCCTCTCATTTCTTTATTATGCATTTTTTATGTTATCAAGATTTAAAATATACATTCTGTTCTGTAGCCATAAGTCAAGTTTTCCATGTTTTGACTGTAGACTGATTCTAAAAATAAAAATCATGTAAAAAGCCATGACAGTATTGTAATTATTTGAATATTATTCAGGGACTTCCCTGGTGGTTCCCTGGTTGGGAATTCACCTGCTGGTTCAGGGGACACCAGTTCCATCCCTGGTCTGGGAAGATCCAACATGCCGTGGAGCAACTAAGCCTGTGCACCACAACCACTGAGCCCGTGCTCCAGAACCCGTGAGATGGAACAGGAGAAACCGCTGCCACGGGAAGCCTTTGCACCGCCACTAGAGAAAAGCCCCTGCTCGAGCCCAGCTAGAGAAAAGCCTGCACAGCAATGAAGACCCAGCAGAGCCAAAAATAAGTAAACAAATGGTATTCACCATTGAACCAACAGTGATTAGCTCTGTAGGGTAAGAATGTAATCCAATGTTATGAAATCTTTGAAGCCTAAAGAAAAATCACAGATGCATTAATCTTCTTTTACTTCTAGGTCATTGTCAGCTACCATTGCTTCTGATTTTTTAAGTCACTCTATTTCTTGGAGTTCCTGATTTATTTTTCTGGAAGTTCTGGGGTTTTGGGTTTTTTTGTTTGTTTTTGAAAACCACTCGTATGATACTTTTTTTTTTTTCCATGCAGGGTAAGTGTCAAATTTTCTAAATTCTGACAAGTCCAGAAACATTGGTTTGCACTTCCATTTAATTGACTGTTTGGTTGAGTATAGAATTTTAGGTTCAAAGTCTTTGCTTCTCTAAGCTTGGAAGCAGGGCTGCCTTCACTCCAAGGAAGAGAGCAGCATGAAATACAACAAGCATTGGTAGCTGAGAGTAACCTGAAAATAACTGAAGTACCATTAAAGAAGCCTTATATTTAGAAGGGCCCTTGTTTGGCTTAAGTCTCTCCTGTCCCAACTTGGAAATCTTGTATCTATTTATTTTTGGCTGCACTGGGTCTTCTTGCTATGCAGGTTTTTCTCTGGCTTTGGCGAGCAGAGGCTACTTGGTGCTCAGGCTTCTCATTCCAGTGACTTCCCTTTTCGAGGAGCACAGGCTTCTGAAGTTGGGATTCCCCGGCTCTAGGGCCCGGGCTCAGTAGTTGGTGGCCCATGGGTTTAGTTGCTCTGAGGCATGTAGGATCTTCTCCAACTGGGAACTGAACCCATGTCTCTTGAATTGGCAAGTGGATTCTTTGCCCCTGAGCCACCAGAGAAGCCCCAGGGTCTTGAAATTCTTAATGATTTTTTGTGGAGTCCCACCTTTCCGTTCTCCCTGAGCCCTGTAAATTATGAAGCCCTCTTCAGAAGACAGTCAAGCATCTAGCCATGTGGACAAGTCTGAAGTCAGACTAATTTTTCTTTTTAATTGAAGGATAATTGCTTTACAGGATTTTGTTGTTTTCAGTCAAATCTCAACATGAATCAGCCATAGGTATACATATAACCCCTCCCTCTTGAACCTGCCTCTCATCTCCCTCCCCATCCCACCCCTCTAGGTTGATACAGAGCATCTGAGTTTCATGAGACATACAGCAAATTCCCGTTAGCTACAGACTAATTCTTATTCCTTGGCAGGTAATATGCTTTATCTTTCTGGAAACTTTCAATATGCATAAATAATAAATGTTTTAACCTTAATTTTATTCTGGATTTTCACCCCTTTCTTTGGGTCTCATTATAACTGCTCTGCTTTGGCATTTACTGGGTCCTTTCCATCTGAAATCATTCATTCTTAATTGTAGGGGATTTTCTCCTTATTATTTCTCTGATTTCCCTGCCCCCTCTTTGTTTTCTTTCTTGAAGAACTTCCATTTAATAAATATTGGACTTTCTTCATCCTCTATGATTCAATTTCCTTCACATACCTTCCTTCTATTTGCTTGCCTTTTTGCATTATGTTTTGGGAGATGTCCTTAGGTTTATCTTCCAGATCACTAATTTGGCCTTTAACTTTGTTCATTCATTATTTCACTCATTCACTTTTTTTCTTTTACTCCAGTAGTCAGATTTTTTAGGTTCCTCAAACTCTGTGAGGAACAAAAAAGGAGACTTCTTGGTAGCAGCTTGCTCTTTTTTCTTGAAATTCACTCTCAACTTTCTTGAGGCTACTATGCAGATGACACCACCCTTATGGCAGAAAGTGAAGAGGAACTAAAAAGCCACTTGACAAAAGTGAAAGAGGAGAGTGGAAAAGTTGGCTTAAAGCTTAACATTCAGAAAACAAAGATCATGGCATCTGGTCCCATCACTTCATGGCAAATAGATGGGGAAACAGTGTCAGATTTTAATTTGGGGGGCTCCAAAATCACTGCAGATGGTGATTGCAGCCATGAAATTAAAAGACACTTACTCCTTAGAAGGAAAGTTATGACCAACCTGGATAGCATATTCAAAAGCAGAGATATTACTTTGCCAACAAAGGTCCGTCTAGTCAAGGCTATGGTTTTTCCAGTGGTCACGTATGGATGTGAGAGTTGGACTGTGAAGAAAACTGAGCGCCGAAGAATTGACTCTTTTGAACTGTGGTGTTGGAGAAGACTCTTGAGAGTCCCTTGGACTGCAAGGAGATCCAACCAGTCCATCCTAAAAAAGATCAGTCCTGGGTGTTCTTTGGAAGGACTGATGCTAAAGCTGAAACTCCAATACTTTGGCCACCTCATGCGAAGAGTTGACTCATTGGAAAAGACTTTGATGCTGGGAGGGACTGGGGGCAGGAGGAAAAGGGGACGACAGAGAATGAGATGGCTGGATGGCATCACCGACTCGATGGACATGAGTTTGAGTGAACTCTGGGAGTTGGTGATAGACAGGGAGGCCTGGAGTGCTGCGATTCATGGGGTTGCAAAGAGTCGGACACGACTGAGCGACTGAACTGAGCTCATCAGAGTTAAGAGAAGATGTGTTTCTCTTATGTTCCTGAATTATGCTTCCTCTAGTGAGCTGTTTCTTTTGTGCTTGTTTTCCACATTAGTCCTTCTCTTTTATGCTGTAGATTTTTCTCACGTGCCTTTTTGTCCTTTATGTTTATAATACACAATTCTGTTTATTAGTCTGAGCTGGTTTGGGCTTTTTCTGCAGTTTATCCACATGGTTCTTTCCTCAATAGGAGCTCTGACTGTGTGTTTTAGGTAGATGGGCGCGGAGTGTTCACTGGCATTCAGATCAGGTCTGTGAACAGCAGCCCAGCAGGTTGGGGAAGCTCTCAATTATCAAACGAAGAAGGGCTTTATTCTGGGGAAATGGCTGCTTAGTGTATTTCTGTCCTTCTCGTCCACTCCAGCTCTTCCCTTTTTTCCTGGTGTTCTGTTATGGAGGCCTGGGGTTACCTTAAGCTCTGTTGCGTCTCTCTCCCATTCCTCAGCACCCTGATTAGGAGCTCTGTAGGCATGCTGCCTGCTTTCTTTAGAGAGCAGTTCTAGCTTTCCCCTAGCTCAGTGGTTCTCAGTGTGGTCCCAGACCAGCAGCGGCCTAGGGATCACCTAGGAACTTGTTACAGATGCAAATTCTCTGCCCCACCCTAGACCTACTGAGACTCTGGGGGTGGGGCTCAGCAATCTGGGTTTTAACAAGCCTGAAAACATGCCCAGTAATCTGACAACTGGACCACAAAAAAGGCTGAGCACCGAAGAATTGATGCTTTCGAATTGTGGCGTTGGAGAAGACTTTTGAGAATCCCTTGGACTGCAAGAAGATCAAGCCAGTCAATCCTAAAGGAAATCAACCCTGAATATTCATTGGAAGGACTGATGCTGAAGCTGAAGCTCCACTATTTTGGCCACCTGATGCGAAGAGCCAATTCATTGGAAAAGACCCTGATGCTGGGAAAGATTGAAGGCAGGAGGAGAAGGGGATGACAGAGGATGAGATGGTTGGATGGCATCACGGACTCAATGGACATGAGTTTGAGTAGTCTTTGGGAGTTGGTGATGGACAGGGAGGCCTGGCATGCTGCAGTTTATAGGGTAACAAAGAGTTGGACACGACTGAGCAATTGAACAACAACAACAAATCTGATAATGGTTATCGGCCTGAGGCAAAGCTGATGCCGCCAGCAACTCTGTTTCTGAGGAGGAAAGGCGAGGATATACCTGTTCCAGGAGGTTGAAGGGTTCTTTAATGAGTTACCCTCATGATTGTCCCATAGTTCACTCTGTCTTTAAATGTATTGACTGGAGTTTGAAGCTTCCCTAAATCTTTCTTGGGACGATCCACAATTACTTTTGGTGTGTTTCCTTTCTCTTTTTCCAATCCCATCTGTTTTTAAAATGCTCACAATTTTTTCATAATGATGTAAGGATATAAGTAATAATAAATCAGATAGTATAGAATTCAGTGAAAAAATGCTGGGAAATATTGAAGGCGGGAGGAGAAGGGGACAACAGAGGATGAGATGGTTGGATGACATCACCGACTCAATGGACATGAGTTTGGGTGGACTCTGGGAGTTGGTGATGGACAGGCAGGCCTGGCACGCTGCAGTCCATGGGGTCGCAAAGAGTTGGAAACGACTGAGTGACTGAACTGAACAGTGAAAAAAGTAGTCCTTTGCTATCATTGCTACACCTTGGCTACCCCAACCCGGCCACATCTGTCCCCATGCCTCCCAGACCCATTCTCCGCTGGCAAGTACTTTTAACGCTTTTATCCACTTTTCTGTTATTTCACTTCATATTTCTAAATAAAATACCTATATGGCTATTTCTCAATTTTGGATATTGCCAAATGATTTCCTGTTATTGTTATTGAGGATTTAACTCTTTCAATCCAACCCCTCTTCTAGATTTTCCATCTTCTAAGTACAGTTATATTACCATAAAAAACAAAACGAAACAATAGCCAGAGTTTAAATAGGGTTCACTATAGAACTCCATAGTGTACTCCGATTATTTCCTTTCTCTTACAAATTTAGTGTATCCTAAGATTAAAATCAACTTATTTTTCAATTTGCTTACTTTTCTAAATACTTAATTATTAATTCTCCTCCCTCTGCTACCCCATGCTCCAATATCTGAGGAAGGAAATGGCAACCCACTCCAGTATTCTTGCCTGGAGAATCTCATAGGTAGAGGAGCCTGGTGGGCTACAGTCCATAGGCTCGCAAAGAGTTGGTCACAACTGAAGTGATTTAGCACATGTGCTCCAATATATGTCATCAGTTTGTTTTTTTATGTTAACAAGATGATTCAAAGCAATTGATCAGTTTCATTAGTTTTTGGTCCCTGAAGACCTTTCTCTTGTCCTCCTGTTCTGTCCTCCTCTCTCATGTGACAGATTGCTCTCTAGGCCTTCTGCTCAGTTATAACCCTGGGATTTCCCTCTACCATTTTCCTGGGTTGTGTGAATCTTAGCAGGAAGTACTTAAGCACCTCAGCAGCAAGTCATCTTCCTTGAATTGTATTTCTAATTCCTGGCCTCTGTCCTAGTCCCTGCGACAGGTCATTCTTTTGATATATCCAAGACCACATAGGCCTAGGGCCTAACTTTGTTCCTGCCAGTCCCTTTGCCCAGGGAAGGCCTCCTGCCTCCTAAACTCCAGTTCTAAGACAGGAACCCTCATAGCTGCTGACACACTTCCTTGATGTCAATGGGTACCTTTGATTCTTTAGTTTATTATCCCTTGGATTCCCTATTATTGGGCCATTTTTGGAACACAGAGGAAAGAGACTGTGAAGTCATATGGACCTGGAGTCATATCTCACGTGTTCCTCTTGCTAGCTGCATAGCCTGAGCAAGTTGTCTTATTTTCTACATCAGAAAAGTCCAAGGATCAAAATACTACTCTCATTAAGATATATATATATGTGTGTGTGTGTGTGTGTGTGTGTGTGTGTGTGTGCACGCTCTAAGTTGTTTCAGTTGTGTCCAACTCTTTGCGACCTTATGGACTGTAGCCCTCCAGGCTTCTCTGTCCATGGTATTCTCCAGGCAAGAATACTGGAGTGGGCTGCCAGCATATCTTAATATATGTTTATACACACACACATATATATATGATAATGTACACCAAGAATCTAGGGTAGTTTCTGCACATATATATTGGGTTGGCTAAAAAGTTTGTTTGGCTGTAAGTAAAAGTAAAAGACACATTTTTCATTTTCACCAAGAACTTTATTGAACAACCTATTCACTAACAGAATGAACCTTTTTCGGCCTACCTGATGGTTCTGGATTCCATTCTTTACCACCTTGTCTCTAGTCCTACCACCAACAGCCTTCTTGGCGCCGTCATCCGGTGTTAATGTTTCCGCTGGATACACTGGTCCTTTGTGCATCTTCGCCTGGATCTCTCTAGGATCACCTGCCTCTGCCTCTCCCATCCTTTGATGCTTCCCTTTGGCTCACTCAAGAAGCGAAGTCTAGTATCAAATAGAGAACATTTCTAGTCTTCCCAGTGCTGCTACAAATAAGTAGGTCAAATCCATACTTAGTCTCACATACCATCTTTTTTTGGCAGAGACTATTTTCTAGCTCAAAAGACATGATAAGAGATGAAAATTAAATAGATGTTGAGAATTTCGCTTTATCATCTGTCAGTACTCCGCCATCCGCCTCTACCATTATGCCTACACCTTCCTTGTTCTTTTCCCTACTCTAAATATAGATCCAAGAGTCCTTTTACTTGTCCCACATTTATTTTGGCACGGCCCAGCTCATCCTAGGCTTTGGTCTTCCTCACACCTTTTATAGAAATCTGTGCTGCAATTTTGTATTTGTTTTTGACGGAATGTTCTTTTCACCAAGTTCTTTGAAAATCTTGGATTAAAAGGGCTGCCTGCGTACTACATGTTTAACTCTTGGTTCACTATTTTTTTAATCATGTAAATTATAAGTGTCTTAAAAGCAGGAACAATTTATACATTTCTTTCATTTTTTTCATGGCATCTAATATACTGCCTTACATGAAACAGGCCTCAGTAAAACCTTATTAAGCCAACTTATTCGTTTCTACATGCTAAAGTAATTCTTTTTAGTGTTTTTGTCAATATCATCTTTAAAGCAATTTTTTTCTCGAATGTATGAGACTATAAGCTTCTTTCCCATAACTGGCCCTGAATATTAAGGCTGACTATACATGAATTACTATTTTTAATTACTTAAGCAAAAGATAGCTGGAAATTCTAAACCCTATCTCTGATACTATAGTATTTTATAGTTTCTGCGCAATTAGAAAACAAAACTAAAACTTCAAAGCACTTATTTAAAAAAATTGGAGGATAATTGCTTTACAATGATGTGTTAGTTTCTGCTGTACAACAGCATGAATACGTATAAGTATACCTATATCCCTCCCTCTTAAGCCTTCCTCCCACTCCCCCTTTTTGTTTTAATGTTAATTTCTTAATTAGGACTTATAAAATAATAAAGCTGTGATGCAATACAATTAAGAGGCAGGACTCACAATTTAATTAAATCTACAGATGTAATAGGTTGTAAATTAAGTTGTAAGTTATTCTTGTAAATTATCCATAGGCAAAAGGTTTATAAGTCATGAGGAATTCAAAGATGATGAACAATATCCAAACATTACATATAATGTTGCAATTTTCAGGTCACAAAAAGTATTAGTTGTCATTTTGGGTTCAATTTGAAAGAGATTCTTTGCATTTTAAAAACATTGTTTACTGATCATTAGGAGTGACTGCTGATTGCCATCAATCAGGAACAAGGAGGACTCACCCCTGAAATAAGAATGCAAACAAAATTTATTAAGAAATTGTTCATAATTTTCTCTTTTTATTTGGCTGTGCTGCATGAGGGATCTTAGTTCCCCAACCAGGGATCAAACCCATGCCCTCTGCATTGGGACTGTGCAATCTTAACCACTGGACCACCAGGGAAGTCCCAATAACTTGTCTACAATTTTTATTATCAGTTCAGTTCAGTTCATTTCAGTCACTCAGTCATGTCCGACTCTTTGCGACCCCATGAATCGCAGCACTCCAGGCCTCCCTATCCATCACCAACTCCCAGAGTTCACTTAAACTCATATCCATCGAGTCGGTGATGCCATCCAGCCATCTCATCCTCTGTCGTCCCCTTCTCCTCCTGCCCTCAATCCCTTCCAGCATCAGAGTCTTTTCCAATGAGTCAACTCTTTGCATGAGGTGGCCAAAGTATTGGAGTTTATTATAGTGTTAAGCAAATTTTTCTAAAATCTACAGTACGGCTGAATACACCACCTCGAGTGCTTATAAATTCTGTTGTTACACATAAGATTTTTCCGCTGCCACTCATTCAGCCCCCTTTAACGATAGATACCCCAGACTCATTACTAGTAAGTAGTACCTTGATTATTTGGTTTGCTTCTTATAACCTGAAACCTATAAACCAATGTATAAATCCCACCTCTTCTAGAGGTGGGAGTATAACTTCTTTATACTGCTTGAAAAGTAAATGTTTTACTACTTCATAAACAGAGAAGGTGAAGGAAATACAATTTTTCAATATTTTTCTGTCCTTTCAGACTAAACATTCCCTGATTAACTCCATCAGATTAGATGTCCTTCCTATGTGTGGCCAGAGCTCTTTGTGTTTGTCTTCTATGGTGTGTTATGTTACAATTTTATATCTACTTGTTTATCCCATTCATGGTGAGAGCACACTGAGAACAGGTGATGTGTCTTTTGTTCTTGTGTTCTTAGCAACTACCAGCTGTATGGAGCAGACACTCACTAATGAATTAACGTATGAAGAGGCAGACGGATGAATAAATACTTTTAATTTTTGCCAATGCCTCAGGCTAATGACAGGTACATATGCATACAGACACGGACATGCAAAATGTTCCAGACTAAATCATTATTAATAAGATGTGGCTTACCCCACCAGGTGTATCTTTTCCAGCTGCATTGAAGTACACCAGAACTCAGAATGGAAAACCATGATCTAATGCCCTGCATAGGTCTTTTAGTAAGTGGATTGGTATTTGAAACATGGGGACTATGTCGGTAACATACCCAAGAGTTTTTTGATAGATCAAAACAATGGCAAATCCAAAGCATTATGATTATGGGCTAACTCTAAGCTCTAGGCCCCTGAAAGAAGAGTTTTAAATTTACAGAAAAATTGAGATGATAGCAGTTGCCAAGTTTCCCCTGTCATTAACATCCTCCACTTGTCCAATACATTTGCTACAATTAACAAACTGACATTGATGCATTATAATTGACTAAAGCTCATGGTTTAACCATATTTCCTTAGTTTTAACCTAACATCCTTTTTCTTTTCCAGAATCCCATCTAGAATACTACATTACACTTGCTTTTATTTTTTAATTTTTTGGTGGAAAGGAAAGTTTGATTTATTTTGGATGCCGGCATTTGGGGGCGGGGAGAGAGGGAGGGCAGGCTCCTTTTCAAAGGCTGACTCCCTACACTGACAATCAGTGGGCAAGAGAGTTCTAGACTGAGGGAGGGGGCTACCTACAGAAATAGAACATTCAGCTGTGACAGTCATCTTGAATTTAGTCATGTGGTGGTGTGATCAGCATCATCTGGATCATTTTAAGAACAGTTAAACTTCAGTCCAGGGTGGATTTGTTCCCATTTCTTCGAGACCAGGTCTCAGAACTGTGGCAGCTTTGGTCTTGGCTACAGTCTGGTCATTGAGCAGTTAATTTCTCTGCCTGGTGAGGATTTCAGTGTCTATAAGACAGTTCACAGGATACAGCTTAGAATATTATCTATAGCCCTTGAAAAGGAACTAAAGTCCTTAACTACACCTAATGGCTATTTAGTCTTGTTGGACTGTTTCCCTTTGTTTCTGCATTTTCTTGCTTCTCTGATTAAACTTATTCTTTTTCTTTATTGGAGTATAGTTGCCATACTGCTGTATTAGTTTCTGCTATCCAGCAAAGTGAATCAGCTATACTTAAACATATAGTCCCCTCTTTTTCAGATTTCCTTCCCACTTAGGTCACCACGGAGCATGGAGTTCCCTGTGCTCTACTATAGGTTCTCATTAGTTCTCATCTCAGCATTAGTTCTCAATAGTCCTCATCTATTTTATCTTTAGTATCAGTAGTGTATAGAGGTCAATCCCAATCTTCCAATTCATCCCGTCCCCCTTGGCAGGACACTACATGACATTTAACTGTCATGCGTCCTTAGGCTCTTAACTGTGACATATCCTCTGGTTTTTCTTGTTTCCCATGACCTTGACAGTTTTCGGGAGTACTGGTCAGGAACATTGTAGAAGGCCCCTCTAATGGTTAGACTGGGGCACAGTTGGAGCTTTTTGTAAGGAGATAGAGTCTAAAACAGTGGTTATCAACATTCTGCTGCATCTTCGCGGTCCACGTGTGGGGCACACGCCCACGAGTAACATCATCTCTCATTACACAAGGGATGGAGTGGTGGGCGCACTAGGAGCATTTAGGAAACTTTTTTGTAAAAGATGCCCCTCCCTATTCCTGTTTAGAAGGGTCAGATTTTCCCTCTTATTTCATAATCCTTTGGTTTGTAAAGCTTAAACAAAAAAATGGTCCCATAGCGCTTTGATCTCTGAAAGACAGGTGTAACTCGAGAAAGAATTACCCACTGCAAAAATATCATTTAACTTTTGAAAAGACTCAGGAAAGGTTATACTTTTAAACTTATGAAGACTTCCAAAATACAGATAGTTGAAAGACTAGTACCATGAACATTCATACACACATTACCTAGATTCAACAATTGTTAATATTATCAGATTTGCTTCATTCATCTCCATCTTGCTTTTCCTTTTTTTTTTTTTGCTGAACCTTTCAAAGCAAGTGCTGACATAACGCTTTACTTTTAAAGCCTTAGCTTTGTTGTTGTTTAGTTGCTAAGTCGTGTCCGACTCTCTGCAACTCTGTGGATTGTAGCATGCCAGGTTTCCCAGTCCTTCACCATCTCCTGGAGTTTGCTCACGTCCACTGAGTGGGTGAAGCTATCCAACCATCTCATCCTCTGCTGCCCCCTTCTCCTTTTGCCTTCAATCCTTCCCAGCATCAGAGTCTTTCCCAGTGAGTCGGCTCTTCCACATCAGGTGGCCAAAGTATTGGAACTTCAGCATCAGTCCTTCCAATGAATATTCAGGGTTGATTTCCTTTAGGACTGAGTGGTTTGATCTCCTTTTACTCCAAAGGACTCTCAAGAGTCTTTGCCAGCATCACAGTTCAAGAGCATCAATACCTTAGCATGTGTCTAAAAATAAGGGTGTTCTTCTATAAAACGACAATATTGTTTGCACCAAAGAAAATGAATGTTTATTTAATGTTATCTACAGGTTGTATTTATTGACTATGCCAAAACCTTTGACTGTGTGGATCACAATAAACTGTGGAAAATTCTGAAAGAGATGGGAATACCAGACCACCTGATCTGCCTCTTGAGAAACCTATATGCAGGTCAGGAAGCAACAGTTAGAACTGGACAAGGAACAACAGACTGGTTCCAAATAGGAAAAGGAGTACATCAAGGCTGTATATTGTCACCCTGCTTATTTAACTTATATGCAGAGTACATCATGAGAAACGCTGGGCTGGAAGAAGCACAAGCTGGAATCAAGATTGCCGGGAGAAATAGCAATAACCTCAGATATGCAGATGACACCACCCTTATGGCAGAAAGTGAAGAGGAACTAAAAAGCCTCTTGATGAGGGTGAAAGAGGAGAGTGAAAAAGTTGGCTTAAAGCTCAACATTCAGAAAATGAAGATCATGGCATCTGGTCCCATCACTTCATGGCAAATAGATGGGGAAACAGTGGAAACAGGGTCAGACTTCATCTTTTTGGGCTCCAAAATCACTGCAGATGGTGACTGCAGCCATGAAATTAAAAGACACTTACTCCTTAGAAGAAAAGTTATGACCAACCTAGATAGCAAAAGCAGAGAAATTACTTTGCCAAAAAAGGTCCATCTAGTCAAGGCTATGGGTTTTCCAGTGGTCATGTATGGATGGATGCAAGAGCTGGACTGTGAAGAAAGCTGAGCACTGAAGAATTGATGCTTTTGAGCTGTGGTGTTGGAGAAGATTCTTGAGAGTCCCTCGGACTGCAAGGAGATCCAACCAGTCCATTCTAAAGGAGATCAGCCCTGGGTGTTCTTTGGAAGGAATGATGCTAAAGCTGAAACTCCAGTACTTTGGCCACCTCATGGGAAGAGTTGACTCACTGGAAAAGACTCTGATGCTGGGAGAGATTGGGGGCAGGAGGAAAAGGGGACGACAGAGAATGAGATGGTTGGATGGCATCACTGACTCGATGGACTTGGGTTTGAATGAACTCCGGGAGATGGTGATGGACAGGGAGGTCTGGCGTGCTGCGATTCATGGGGTTGCAAAGAGTTGGACACGACTGAGCGACTGAACTGAACTGAACTGAACAGGTTGTATTAAGATATCCCCAAATACCTGCAACTGTTGTCTAGATTTTTTTTCAATCAGGATTAAAGTTCATAAATTACAGTTCTTTTCTTCTGAAAAGAATTTACAATGTTTTACAATGTTGTATACTTTCAGGGGTACTGCAAAGTGATTCAGTTTTTCTAATGATTCTGTTTTTTCTTCAAGTATGGATAGTGTTTTGGAAACAACCTCCATCTTTTTCTGAATCTCTAAGAAGAAAATTAAATATCCTCTAGGGAAAAACACGTATAGGCACTGACTGAAGGGCTGAGGAGCACACCAGTAATATGCAAATTTAATTTTTTGTATAGAAAAGAATATGGAAGAATCAGAGGTCGGAGAAGCTGGGTTTTGAAGGAAAAGGAAGGAGAGGGAAAACTGAGGAAGAGACTAGCAGACATGGTCCTGGAGATAGACCAGTACCGGTAGTAGAGGGAAGCAAAGTTGTCAGGCTGGCGCAAACATTTCTTTTCAGAGAAATAAGGGTTTACAGATAAGTGAAGTATTAAAAAAAATCCACAAGTGACTTACACTTGATATCAAACTTAAGTAAGATGTATGTGTGGTAAAGTGCAAGTTGCTCAGTTGTGTCCAACTCTTTGTGACCCCATGGATTATACAGTTCATGGTATTCTCCAGGCCAAAGTACTGGAGTGGGTAGCCTTTCCCTTCTCCAGGGGATCTTCCACAACCCAGGGATTGAACCCAGATCTCCCGCATTGAGGGCGGATTCTTTACCAATTGAACCGCAAGGGAAGCTGAAGAATACTCGAGTGGGTAGCCTATCCCTTCTCCAGGGGATTTTCTCAACCCAGGAATCAAAGCAGGGTCTCCTGCAATTGCAGGTGGATTATTTACCAACTGAGCTATCAGGAAAGCCCATGGTAGTTACCAGAGGACCTGCAAAGGAGAAAGGCTGAGGGAGTCCCATATCATTGCCAATCAATGCTGGCATGGAGCTGGGTGTCTCTCCTCAAGATATTTTCTATCTGAAATTCTCTTCCCCCTTGTTTTTGGGATAATACTTTCCTAATCTTCCCTCCTAAATTTCTAGCTGCTCTTCGGTTCTACTATTTTTAATAAACAAAATAATTACAGATAAATATTGTTGTTTAGTCACCAAGTCGTGTCCGAGTCTTTGTGACCCTGTGGATTATAGCCCATAAGGCTCCTCTGTTCATGGGATTTTTTAGGCAAGAATGCTGGAGTGGGTTGCCATTTCCTTCTCCAGGGGATCTTTCTGACCCAGGGATTGAACCCGAGTCTCCAGCCTTGGCAGGCAGATTCTTCACCACTGAGCCACACTCATAACTAACAGCTATATGGGTTAGCATGTACCAGGAATTGTGACCTGCATTTTGTTATCTCATTTAATGCACTGAACTGTGTGAAGTAGATATTCTTATCACGCCTTAAAATAAGAAAACTAAAACCCAATAGCTAGTTGCCACAGAGATAGGAGACTGTGGAATTCAAGCACGTGCTCTTAATTATTAGGCATGGAGCTTGTCACTAAAATTTCAGCATCATTCAGAGTTCCAGCCTTCATCCCTTTCTTTTCAAGGTTCAATCTCTGTGTTTAAATTTCTCTAACCTTTCCTTATAGATCTATATGCCTTATAGTATTTATATTCTTGCTGATTTTTTTGATGTGCCTTTGAAACTAGCTGCATTTCCAACTGGAGACTCAACTAAGTAGACCAGGTGAAATCACACAGAAGTGATGCTAATTTCCTCACTGGATCCTCTCAGGTGCGGGTGTCTGATGTGTTCCATTGCTGACGTCCGCTGAAGTCTGACAAGGTGGTGCTTGTCAGAATTCTCCACTGTCAAGTTACTTTAATTCTGTTTGTAGTTAGTAAGAGTTTTGTGAGTAGATACTTTGAAAGTATGTAAATATTCCAATCATTTTCAAACTTTCAATTTATGTTGAATTTTATCTGTATGATTTCCTGTGCTATTCAACGGGTTTTAACTTTTTTTTTTTGGTCCCAGATTTGGGACACAAATTGCCCTGTGTCCTTTTGACATGCCCCATAATTCTTGAACATATGCTTGTTTTCTGGCACAACTAGGGACTCCAGTCTCTTGTTTTACTTCTTTCCTCCAGTCCTGGAATCAGCCATCTGGCCAAGAAGAAAAATGAAGTGGAGAACAGTATTTAGAAACCAAGATCTGGGCTAGATGCCCTCATCATTTTGTTGTGTCCCAGACTTTCTTGGTGGACAGAGTATGCATGGACTTATATAACTATATTTATTTCTATAAATAGAAATAGATTGATACCTCTATTACCAGTTCACTACTACAAGTTTCATTTTAGTTTTCTTTCCATATTTCTCTCTTTCTCAACAGTGAGAAATTAGCTCCCATTTTCCTTAATATATTTGCTTATCAATCCTCTTATACATAACCTACCTCTAATCATCAGGCTGCCTCCCCCTCTGCTTGGCTACCCTCTCACTACATCTATGCTGACATCCCAAGGCCAGGTGGTTCCTCTAGCACCAAGAACACCCCCATACCAGGCCACCTCACTGTCTGAATGCCCTTCTCATCATGACACCCACATGACAGCTTCCACTGCCACCCCTTCTCTGACAACACACATCCTCTACAGTGTACTTTAAAAATACATGGTCTCTTCTGCTTGTGATAAAGTCTCTGTGAGGTAGTTAAGTAAGATATTATTATCCATAATTTTTCTTCCAAGAGATCTTAAAAATCTAATTCAAGAGAAACCGAGTAACCTGCTCAAAGTCACACAGCTTCGACAAAACAGGATTTGAATGTAAGGCTCTTCACTACCCCAATCCAGGATGCCTCTAAACTTATGCCGAAATTACAGTAACTTTTCTCTTTTCACTAGCAGAAACAGGTTTCAAACTCATTCACTCTGTGGTCAACTCTGACTTCCAGGTGTTTCTTTTCATGCAAAATATGAGACAAGCAATGGTGTGGTAGAAAAAGGACTGGAATCAAGAAACTTAAAAACTTCAGTTCAAGCCCAGCTCTGAGACTTTAACCAAGTTAATCGCTTTCCTCAATTATAAAAAGGTTAGACTAGGTATCAGTGATTCTCTGCCGTGGGCTGAGATGGCAGTTACAGGTGTTTTTTTTTTTTTAATCAATGATAGACATGCCTTCGAAATGTAGCTGTGAACATCTGTTCCCATAATTCCTATATATATATATACACATATATATAATTTTATTGAAGTATAGTTAAATTACAATGTTCCATAATTCTTAACATCCAACTCGCCTAATTATGATACCAAGGCAATCCATTCCTATTGGATGTGTTAGTTGTTTTTATTATCAGTCTCATCATTCAAAGTTATTTATTAGTGGCCTATTATCTGCCAAATCCCGTATTACCGTTTTTCTAACAGTCCCTTTCCGACGTGTCACTGTCACTTAGAACTTTATTCCTGTTTTCCAAACCTGGAACTCATCTAAGTATTCGCATCTAAGCCGTGTTGTTTATAAGGAAGCCAGATTCCTCTCCGGTCCTTTCTCCACCCACCACATTTCAAGACTGGTTCCTCTCCGCTCCCAGACATTAAATGAATTCCTCTTGGGAACAACCTCCCTCACCTACCAGTGGCTCCATCAACACTACATTCCTGGCTGGTCGGTGGGAATTCGGGTGGGACGTTTTTGGAAGTTGGAAGCACACTCCTGCCCCTCAACAGGACTTAAGCAGATCGTTGTGCTATTAACCCTCGGCTGGGACCTGCGGAGGTTAATTGATTTAAGATTCTCCCGGGGTCGGGAGATGGCCCCGGCGGGGCTTTAATTTCCTCGGGTCCCGGGTCCATGGCACAGACGTAGCGCGCCGCTTTCCACTGCGCAGGAACTTCCCCGGCCTCCGCGGTCACTCAGAAACGCCGGAGCCGGCCGGTCGCACGCACCCGCCGCCCTCCTCCCGGGGCCGCGCGCCCCGCGCCGCCGCGCGTGTCCTCAGGGAGCCTCTGCTCCCCTCCGCCTCCCTCGCCCCGCGTGCCCTTCAGCGAGTCTCCCTCCGCCCGGTCGACGCGAGCGGAGCGGGCGCGCGCGCCGGGCAGCAGAACGACGTGCGCGACACGCGCGGCCTCGCGCGGAGCGCCGGAAGGAGCCGGGCTCGGTCCCCTCGCGGCGTGCGCGCGCCGCCGCCCGCCGCCCGCCCCCTCCGGGCCCGGCTGCGGCCTCGCGCGCGCGCACTGAGACGCCGCCGCCGCCGCCGCCGCCGCCGCCGCCGCCGCGGCTGCTGCTCCGGCTGCTGCAGGAGGCGGCGCTGGCTGGCGGCTGCGCTCGCTCCAGTCTGCAAGCGGAGCAGCGAGCGAGCGTGTGTGTGTGTGTGTTTTTTAAAGATGGCCGGAGCGGCGGCGGCGGGGGCCGCGGGAGCAGCAGCTGGAGCCGCCGCGGCAGCCGTGTCGGTGGCGGCTCCGGGCCGGGCCTCGGCAGCCCCGCCGCCCCCGCCGGTGTACTGTGTGTGCCGGCAGCCGTACGACGTGAACCGCTTCATGATCGAGTGCGATATCTGCAAGGACTGGTTCCACGGCAGGTAAATAAACCCCCTCCAGCCCTGCCGCCGCCGCCGCCGCCGGCCACCGGCCAACCGCCGCCGTCGCCGCGCCGGCCGCTCGCGCCGCCGGCCGCCCGGCCGCCGCGCCGCACCGAGCGCCCACGGGCCCGGGTGCCGAGCCCCCCGGCCCGGGCAGCGGGGCGCGCGGGGCCCCGGGCTCGCCGGGCGCCCGGCGGGCTTAGAGGGGGCTGGTGGGATCGCCCGGCCGGCCGAAGAGTCGCCACAACAAACGGGAACAAAGGGGACCGGCCGAGAAGTTGGCAGGGGGGGTACCGGGGCGAGGGGACGCGGCCGGGGCAGGCGCCAGCGGAGGCGGCGGGCGGAGCGCCGGCCCGGCCCGGCCCGCCGCGCCCGCAGCCCGGCCGCCGCCCCGCCCGGCCGGGGCTCCCGGCCCGGAGTCGCCACCCGGCCGGCCGCCCTGCCCGACCGGCCGCCGCTCCTTCCTTCCGGGCGGCGAGCGGTCGGCCCCGACCCGGGGGTCTCCAGAAATTGCCCTCCTCGCCTCCGCCGCCCGCCCGCCCGCGGGTCGCGGTCGCGCCCCCTTCCCCGGGCTTTTTATCAAACTTCCTCCGCCGTGGGGCGCTGGGACGGGGGCGTCGGCAGCGCCGGCCCGGCGGGGCTCCAGCGGAGTAAACAGAGCAACAGATGAGGAGGCACTTGCGGGGACTCGAGAGAGATGCCAGTCGGAAGTTCGGGCCGGGGGTCCCGGGCGGGACGGCGGGCGGCTCGGGTCTCGGCCCCCAGCCGCCGGAGCGGCTCAGCCGGTCCCCGCGGGGGTGGAGCGGATGGAGTGGGCAGCGGGGCCCGAAGGGACAGCCTCGCGCCCCCAACCCCCCGCGGCCGCCCCCGCGCCGCGGCTCAAACTTTGTTACAAAGAGTGAAACGTCCCCAATCGCCCGAGGGGACGGCGACCGGGGGCCGGCGACTGGGGGGCCAGCGCCCGGGGCGCCTGGTGCGGGCGAACTTTGGCCGGCCGGTGGGGACTTCGGGGCGGGTGGCGGGGGCGGCGAGCGTCGCCCTCTGCCTCGGCCGCCGCCTGTGTCTCGGGTTTGACGTTTGTGAGAGCTCGGGCCGCCCCCGCCGCCGAGCCGCCGACTCGTGTGTTTTGTAATCAAAGTGTGAGGCTAATAAAGGGCGGCGCCACAGCCTCTTGACTCCGGCGTGGGAGGGATTCGCAGGCATTTAAACAAAGAAACTAGTTGAGGTTGGGCTCCCCAAGTCCTTATTTGGGTGTTGTGGCAAGGCCTGCGGTCACTTTTAGGTGAAGCAGGTTTCCCGAGCCCCGTTTCGGGGTGTTTCTGGGCGAGAGTACGCTCGCGGGTAATAGCAGATATGGTGACTGTGATTGTAGGAAGTGTCCTTTGATTGACAGCAGGACATTTAAATACAGCCTCCGCTCCCCCCCCTCCCCAATTTTGCAGAAACACTATACTACCAGGCCAGATGTCTTGGTCTCCCTCTACTGGCCCTGGGAGAGAAAACCAGTTCATGGACAACGTTCCTGTCAGTGTTGAGCGCTGGGTACAGTTAGTTTTACTTAATTTTCAAGTACAGCTAGTTTTACTTGATCCGTTTTCAGGTTGCCGAATTCTGACAGCAACAACAGGAGAGTAAAACCAAAAAATTGTCAACGTAAAAGTAAGACAGCGTCCTTGCTTTGTATAGCAGATCCTCTTTTCACAGTCTGGTATATGCTGGAAGTGTTATTACAGCGTACCGCTTGTAATTAAAAACAAATTCTCCAAAGTTTTTTTTTGTTACTTGGAACCGATGCTTTTCCTTTATTTTGGTTGTACATAAAACTGAAATAGGAAGATACAAGTCTTGCCAGTTCTATCTCTATATCCTCTTTTCCCATCATACGCAACCAGAATAGAGATGATCCAGAAATCTAGGTTCCCTGCAGAATAAATCCCGAATCCCTGGTGATTATGCAAATACTTATTTTTTCAAAGAACTGTTTTAGCTGCATAAGAAATTTACCCCATTGTACAATGTAGAGGTTTGGTAGGTTAATAAATTTTAGACTGGAATTTTATTTATCTTAATTTAGGTAACACTATAACAGTGAAAAGCTGCAGGTAGTTTATGAGGACTCTTGTTAATACATTTAAGTATTAAATTTGTAAACAGAAAAGGTTTAAGGGAAAACAGGGCGTGCATGAAGGAGGGAGAGCAGGGGTGTGGGCTGCTTTGTCACATGAATTTCTGTGACTTTATATTTGTGGAGATGACTTTGAAAAATGTTTTTTTGAACCCAGGGCTTTTTTGACCAGCAATCCTTGAGAACTTAATGTGATTCAGATGTCAAAAGTTAGAAAATTTAGTGATACATAATGCCCTATGGTACAAAAGCAGTATCTCATTAACAAGTTTAACTAAATGAAATGTTGGTAATTTGGGGTCCATATGTTTTTCTTGTAATCAATATTTACTCTGTTTATTGTACCACAAGTGAATGGTTTATTGAACAGAGCAAAATGTTCTTATGTATTAATTATTAAACAGATGTCATTTGCTTATGTGAGAATTGGCCCCTAAAATACCATGGTGTATCTTTAATCCTGGAGAAGGAAATGGCAGCCCACTCCAGTAGTCTTGCCTGGAGAATGCCATGGACAGAGGAGCCTCGTAGGCTACAGTCCATGGGGTTGCAAGAGTGGAACACGACTGAGCAGCTAAGCTTACCTATCTTTAATTCCCATGCTCAACTTTCCTTTGGTTTCCAGGGATGGTCCATCTGCAGAAGAGAAAGAAAGCATAGGAGAATGGATACAGCGGATTATCTCTATCTGGAAAACTTCTTGATACTTTTATTTTTTCAAGTAGAAAAAATTTTTTAATCTCAAGGAGTCAGTGAATTTTGGTATGAATTTGGGTTTACTCTGTCTGGAGTTCCTGGCATCTGGAAATCCAAAAAGGTTTTGCCCTAAATTATCCTGACTGGGAAGACCTTCTTTGAGGCTTTTTAGTCAGGCATGAGGTCAGATGGAGCCAGCTTCCTCCAAGTTTGAGGCTTTTGAACTTTGATTGCGTCCTTAGTGTTTAGGAATTCCTGTTCCTCAAGTCTACCTAAGCCTTCTCTGAAAATAAGAGGGAAAAAGAATATGGGTCCAGGGAGGAAAAGAATATGGGTCCAGTAAACCAGTAATTGATACCCTGAGGGTGGTGAGCTGAGGAATTAACAGGACTTTCCTGGGCAGGTTTCTTCCAACCTGGAGATGGAGTTCTTCCTCTGAGTCCTTAGTGGGAGTAAGACAATGGAGAACTTTCTTGACAATGCCCTTCCCCCTAATCTCTAAGCTAGATGTCTTTCCATAGTGCTTTTATATCGTCCTATGCAGAATTGAGGAAATGGCAACCCACTTGAGTACTCTTGCCCAGAAACTCCCATGGACCGAGGAACCTGGTAGGCTGCAGTCCATGGGGTCACAAAGAGTTGGACACGACCGACTTCACTTTTCACTTAGGCAGAATTGCATCGTTGCCCTAATTCAGTTGTATTATAATGTCTTTTCTCTCCCTGTTATAATGTAAATACCTTTATTTGCTAGTCTTGTTAATCACATATTCATTTTAACATTTAAGTTATAGGTATGCACTTTTAAAAATAAAACTGGAAAAAATAAAACTGGGATTTTATTTTATGCATTCTACTGTTTCCTGTCATTTATCAGTGTTTACTTTTTCTATATCTTTAATGTTCTTGAAAAACATTTTCAGTGGCTGCACAGAGGTTAATTTCATGGAAGTACAATGCACTTCAAAATCATTCCCCTCTTGTTAGTTTTTTACTTTGTTTACAACTTCTTGTATTTCCTAATGATGGATGGTTGACAGCCTTCTAAACAAACCAATTGTGAACATTTCTAATCATTTCCTTAGAATAAATCAAATGAGTTTTAACACATGTAAAACACTTAGAAGCCGATCTGGGCCATGTAAATACTCAATAGGAAATTTCCTTGAAGTAGCATGATTAGTCACAGGGCATAGATATTTTTAGGCTTCTTGTGCCTATTGCCAGATTGTCTTCCAGAAAGGTTATTTCAGTTTATACTCTTACCCACTGCCCACTTTTCCTGGATTCTCACTAAGGTATAATTATTAACCACTACCACCCCTTCCCCCCCAAAATCCTCAAACAATAAATGTTGCATTCTGCAGATAATGGAATATTTCCACCAAATGACATACCCATGAACCCAGAAAACCATTCATGGCAGCACTGTTCCTATTATTCTCAAATGGGAACAGCTTAGATATCATCAATACTTGATTATATAAATTGTGGCATAGTCATAAAATGGAATGCTACTTAGCCTTAAAGAAGGACTGTACTCCTGATGTGTGCAGCGACCTGGGTGGATCCCATGGATATAAAGTTGAATAAAGGAAGACAGGTTTGATTCTCCGTCTGTGAAGTTCCAGTGCAGGCATAATTGGGTGATAGAAGTCAGACTGGTACTAACCTCTCCAGGGGTGTTTCCTGAGAGGAGGCAGAAGGGAGCTTCTGAGGTGCAGGAAATGTTCCGTATCTTGGTCATGGGTGTATACAGGTGGAAAAGTTCACTGATCTGCATACGCATTGAAGATTTTTTAAAACTTAATTACATTTCAAATATTAAAATGAAAAGTATAAAAAAATAAAAATTTGCCAGTTTGCATCTAATTCACACTGTAACCTTGCTGGATAAGTGTTGTTGTTATCTCCATTTTACAGATGAGGAGTCTGAGGGTTGAGAGGCCAGTAACTTCCCCAGGGTTGCAGAGCTAGAAGGTCATAGAGCGAGGTCTGAACTCCGCCTCTGTCCTGGGGTGGCGGGTGTGCTGGGTGGTGGTGTAGGTAAACAGATGTGACATGGTTCCGTAGAAGTACATCTGTAAACATCTTCCTTATTTTTCTTTATTACAATTATTTTCTGTGGTGTAAATAGCCAGCACATAGTATTTTGTAATTTTATTTCATCTCTTGTTCCTGACACAAGGGATTGCCTCTTGGGTTTTATCAAGTATGCTGTTGGCTTTGGCCCAATTTGCAGTATGCCTGGCGCTGTTCTTGGTGCTAGAAATATAGTGGTGAGTAAAGCAAAGTCCTTGGTCTCCTGTAACATATTCTATGGAAATGGCAACCTGCTCCAATATTCTAGCCTGGGAAATCCCATGGACAGAGGAACCTGGTGGGCTACAGTTCGTGGGGTTGCAGAGAGTCAGGTACAACTGAGCGCACTTGCACAGGGGTGGCGGGGAGGGGGGATAGATGAACAAATACACATGACGAAAGAATGTTTAGTGCTGTGAAGAGAAACTGAGTTAGAAGAGAAAGGACTGGGAATAGTACAAGTCTGCATTCATATGGTATGATTATGGATGGTTTTGAGAAAGACACTGGAATGCTAAAAAATGTTGGATTTCACTCGGAGCAAATAGTCAAATATTTTGAGTGAAGGAATAAACCGTTTGACTTAACCTTGAAAAGATTCACTGTGGCTGCCGCACGGAGAAAAGACTGGAGAGAGGGGAGACAAAGGTGACAGGGAGACGAGCAAGAAAGCCACTGTGATAATCCAGGTGAGAGAGGATTTAGGATGTTTGAGTGGGTTTTGGTAATTTACACAGGTCCTATATTAATTTTTATTCCTGAAGTTTGAATGAATGAAGAGCCTGGTTTGTGGGGATAGAAGCATGATGCTTCTATCATGCTTCCAACAGCACCAAGAATGATGCTGTTGGATAGGAAGGAGGTTCCCAGCTACTCACTGTGGAGTCCTGGGAACTTACTCAAACACTTAAACTGAATGCTTCACCAGCGCTAGGCGCTGTTCTAACTGCGTTAGCTCTGTTAACTACCTCATCTAACTCTCACTGTAACCTTGCTAGATAAGTGTTGTTGTTATCTCCATTTTACAGATGAGGAGTCTGAGGGTTGAGAGGTCAGTAACTTTCCCAGGGTTGCAGAGGTAGGTCATAGAGCGAGGTCTGAACTCCGCCTCTGTCCTGGGGTGGCGGGTGTGCTGGGTGGTGGTGTAGGTAAACAGATGTGACATGGTTCCATAGAAATACATCTGTAAACATCTTCCCTATTTTTCTTTATTGCAATTAATTTCTGTGGCATACATAGGTTTAAAATAATCGTAACTGCCTTGGGAATAAAAGTTACTTGGAAATTTTTATAATTAATTGTTTCATCCTTCTTATAATGGACTTCTTATTGGACTGTATTTTGATTTTTCTTAATGTCAAGGTTAAGTTCAGTTCAGTCACTCAGTCGTGTCCGACTCTTTGCGACCCCATGAATCGCAGCACGCCAGGCCCCCCTGTCCATCACCAGCTCCCGGAGTTCACTCAGACTCACGTCCATCGAGTCCGTGATGCCATCCAGCCCTCTCATCCTCAGTCGTCCCCTTCTCCTCCTGCCCCCAGTCCCTCCCAGCATCAGAGTTTTTTCCAGTGAGTCAACTCTTCACATGAGGTGGCCAAAGTACTGGAGTTTCAGCTTTAGCATCATTCCTTCCAAAGAATCCCCAGGGCTGATCTCCTTTAGAATGGACTGGTTGGGAATTACTTTTAAAATTGGTTTTATATACATTTCTGCTTAATGATCAAGTCTTTTAGTATTAAAAACATACTATGTGAACATGTATCATCTCCCTGTAAGAGGCAAAAAGTCTATTTATTGAATTTCTCAGTATCTTTTTTTTTGTTGTTGTGACGGTTTATTGTAGGAGAATATATGAGTATTTGCTTCATATGTTTCACTTACAATAGTAATTATGCATACATGCTCAGTGTTGCTTTTTGAACGAAAATATGTTGTGAAATGGAGTCATATTATGCTTAGCGACACTAACATATAGTTCTTCCATCAAGCTTTAAAAAATTTTAAACCGTTAGTTTGGGGGCAGATTTCTGCTTGGTTTGCTCTCATATCTTGTGTTCTTAGGCATGAAATTGAGTTTACTGATCACCAAGGGGAAGAATGCCTTTATATTTGATGGTCTGATGTGGTGGAGCTCAAGAATAAGAATAGAACAGGTGTAAAGGAATTTGATTATAAAGTGAGCTTTGGCTGGTTTGAGCAGTTGAAACACCACAATAACTTGCACAGCTTTTGAGCAGTAGGTCAGTTCTGATGTTGCAGCTGCTACCAAGTGTCTAATTATTTTTGGAAGTTACGTTTTATTGTTGTAGTGATTGCTTACTTACTTTTATATTAATTACAGTGTGAGTTAGTGGTAACTTCTATGATTTTTGTATGTATTTGTGTGAGCCCTGGTTCCTTTTATTGGAGAATGGTTGTTAGAAACCAAGGTCTGGCACTTTGTGGACTCATTACTTCTAGGCCTTCTCACTGGACAGAGCTAGGAAATACTCTGGTCATACATGTGCACACACATATGTGTGTTTGCGTCTGTCTATCTGTATTAAGACTCTAAAATTTTATAATACCTTTGATTCTAATCTAACATCACAGAGTTCATTTTAACCTTCCTCTTTCCTTACTTATAACTTTGTTGACTAACAGATGCGGCTCTCGTTATCTACAATATATAGTTTACTTATTTCTTCAGTCCTAGTGTATACATAAAGTATGGCAACCCACTCCAGTACTCTTGCCTGGAGAATCCCATGGAGGGAAGAGCCTGGTGGGCTACAGTCCATGGTGTCGCAAAGAGTCGGACACGACTGAGCGACTTCACTTTCACTTTCAATCCTAGTGTATACATAAAGTACATAAAATAGTTCTCAAATGGCTGACCTATACACTTCTGAGAAATGCAATTTGCTAAGTAGATTCTAGTATCTGTGTAGTGTTTGGTTTTTTTGTCTTTCGCTTTATAGCCTTTTATCTAGGCAGAAGACCGTTTTCCAAAGTTACCTTAGTTCTTTTCTTTTACTGCCGTTTCCTTCTCCAGAGGATCTTCCTGACCCAGTGATCGAACCCGGGTCTCCCGCATTGCAGGCAGATACTTCAGCCTCTGAGCCACCAGGGAAGCCGCCTTTTACTTTAGTGTGTTATTTGTTTGTAACATGGTTAGGTTTATTTGTCAGGCTTCCCTTGAGGCTCAGCTGGTGAAGAATCTGCCTGCAATGCGGGAGACCTGGGTTCGATCCTTGGGTTGGGAAGATCCCCTGGAGAAGGGAAGGGCTACCGACGCCAGTTTTCTGCCCTGGAGAATTCCATGGACTGTATGGTCCATGTAGTTGCAAAGAGTCGATGTGACTGAGCTGAGCGACTTTCACTTAGGTTTATTTGTTACTGTTTATATTGCATTCTGGATTCCTCCTCTGTCCTTGTTGGTTTTGATTGTTGGTGTGTATTTTGAGAATGCCAGAAGTTATTTGAAAAGGTATGCTCAGAAGTGTCAATGCCCCCTCCACTCCTCCTGCCCCTCCCCGTCCCCCGTCTCCCCTGTCCCCATGAATAATCAGTCTCTTTCGGTGTGAAGTCTTTTGTTTGTTTTCTCACAAAACAAGCAGATCCATGTGTATTTTCTCACATCTGCTTTTTTTTTTTTTTTTACACGAAGTGTATCATGCAATAAATACTCTTTTGCTTTTTTTTTTTTTACTTTGACAGTGTATACTGGAAATCACTCATGTCATTTTGTGGAGCTCTTCTTTATTCTTTTTAACAGCTGTATGGTACTCCTTTGTGTGGATACACCCTGATCTATTTATCCATTTTCTTGTGTATGGGCATCTAGGTTGTTTTTACGATTACAGTAATGAGTAACCTTGTGCATATGTATTTTCATTTTAATGGAAGTATATCTCCAGGTTAGAATGAGTGCATTGTTTTGTCAGGTTCCCCAGATTCCTCTCCTGAATGGTTGGACTACTCTTTGTTCCCACCATCAGTGTAGGAGAGTTCCACTTTCTCCACATTCTTGGCATCAGGACCTGTTGTCATATTTTTAATCTTTGCCAATCTAAGAGGTGAAAAATGGTGTCCATGTTTTTATTTGCATATCTTTAAAAATTACAGATGAATTTGAACAATTTTTCATGGGACTCAGGGCCATTTTCTTTTTCCCTTTTTCTAAGCATCATCTGTTTATATATTCTGAGAGCCCCAAGCATGGTTAATGGAAACTAGTTGAATGTTAAGATTCTTTCAGTGGGTTGGTTTGTCATTCAGTTGGATGTTGCTAGCCACCATGATAGTCTTGGCTTTGATTTTAATTTTTGTGTTGTTTTTTTTTTTTTAAGAAAATTTCAGATGTAAACAGAAATAAACGGAACAGTATAATGGGCTCCCAGATAGCATCACTCTACTTCGCTCAGTCGTGTCTGACTCTTTGCGACCCCATGAATTGCAGCACTCCAGGCCTCCCTGTCCATCACCAACTCCCGGAGTTCACTCAAACTCACGTCCATCCACTCCACTTTAATGATTAACAATTCATTCATGACCAATCTTGTTTCATTTAACCCTGCCCTTATTTCCCTTGCACTTGGTGTTATTTTTTAAGTCAACTTGGGGTGTATCATTATATCTGTGACTATTTTAGCACATATATCTCTTAAGATAAGGCCTCTTCTAAGGAAAACTACAATAAATGGTAAATCTTGGTACTATATTAATAGTTTGCGTTGAGGTCCAAGTAAGGTCCACACATTTGATTTGTTGTATCATTGGTTTTCAGCTGGATGCGATGCTGCCTCCCAAGGGACACGAGGCAGTGTCTGGAGACATTTGTTATTTTGGCAGGGGGTGGGTGGAGCTGTTCCAAGCATGTCATAGGAGAGGGCAGGTATGCTGCTGAACATCACGCACAGAGCAGCCCCGTAAGGAAGAGTTCAGTTCAGCTCAGTTGTGTCAGACTCTTTGCGACCCCATGAATTGCAGCACGCCAGGCCTCCCTGTCCATCACCAACTCCTGGAGTTTACTCAAACTCATGTCCATCGAGTTGGTGATGCCATCTAGCCATCTCATCCTCTGTCGTCCCCTTCTCCTCCTGCCCCCAATCCCTCCCAACATCAGAGTCTTTTCCAATGAGTCAACTCTTCGCATGAGGTGGCCAAAGTACTAGAGCTTCAGCTTTCCATCAGTCCTTCCAGTGAACACCCAGGGCTGATCTCCTTTAGAATGGACTGGTTGGATCTCCTTGCAGTCCAAGGGACCCTCAAGAGTCTTCTCCAACACCACAGTTCAAAAGCATCAATTCATTGGCACTCAGCTTTCTTCACAGTCCAACTCTTGCATCCATACCTGACCACTGGAAAAACCATAGCCTTGACTAGACGGACCTTTGTTGGTAAAGTAATGTTTCTGCTTTTCAATATGCTATCTAGGTTGGTCATAACTTTTCTTCTAAGGAGTAAGCGTCTTTTAATTTCATGGCTGTAGTCACCATCTGCAGTGATTTTGGAGCCTCCCAAAATAAAGTCTGACACTGTTTCCACTGTTTCCCCATCTATTTGCCATGAAGTGATGGGACCAGATGCCATGATCGTCGTTTTCTGAATGTTGAGCTTTAAGCCAACTTCTTCACTCTCCTCTTTCACTCTCATCAAGAGCGTTTTTAGTTCCTCTTCACTTTCTGCCGTAAGGGTGGTGTCATCTGCATATCTGAGGTCATTGATATTTCTCCCAGCAATCTTGATTCCAGCCTGTGCTTCTTCCAGCCCAGCGTTTCTCATGATGTACTCTGCATATAAGTTAAATAAGCAGGGTGACAATATACAGCCTTGACGTACTCCTTTTCCTCTTTGGAACTAGTCTGTTGTTCCTTGTCCAGTTCTAACTGTTGCTTCCTGACCTGCATATAGGTTTCTCAAGAGGCAGGTCAGGTGGTCTGGTATTCCCATCTCTTTTCAGAATTTTCCAGTGTATTGTGATCCACACAGTCAGCTAGTCCTAAATGTCAATAGTCCTGCTGTTGGAAAACCCTGATTTGTCAGTTTTGCTCATGTTTCTCTTTTTTCCTTTGCGATTTATTTCTTGCAGAAAGTGGTTGTTTATCCACTTTCTGGAATTTGCTTATCATATCCCTGTAGTATCTCTCAACATGTTCCTCTCTTCCCTGTAAATTGATAGTTGGAGCTAGAAGATCTTGATCTGATTTCAGGTATTTTTTCCCCCCAAGAGTATTTTATGAATGGATGGTATAGTCTTCTATCAGGAGGAATGAAATGTCTGGTTGTTTCTATTTTTGTTATGTTTGCTGCCATTGGTCAATGCCAGTATCCATTCATTTGTTCATTAGCAGTTGCAAAATGATATTTTAATTATAAAATTTCTTCTTCATTTATTAGCTGGAGTACTTTTATAACGAGAAAACTTCCCTTTGTCTACTCCTTTGGTTACCTAGTGGTACCGTTTATATAGGAGAGGCAGATTTAAATGCTTGATTCTTTCCCTTAATCACTAGTTTTGAAATTAATTGGCTCATTAGCATCTTCTATTGGTTATTAAAGGAAAAAATTCAATGTAAAGTATGTATTAGTTTTGAGCAATGTGAAGTAAAATGACTCTTAAAAAAGGTCCATATCACCTTTGACCACATAACTTGTAACTAAAAAACAGAAAACTTCCAAAATCTGCTAAGCAATTCAAGCAATATAGAAAGATAGAAAAATGAAAAGTGGAAGTGTCTTGTCTCCTTCCTACAGTCCCCTTTCCCCAGTGGGACATACCATTAACAATTTTGAATTTCTATCCAGATGGAAGGGGTCATATGGTAAACATGGTTTTGTACCTTGTTCTTCTTAATTTTTAAAAATATTCCAGTGGTCTAGGAGAGCTTTTCACATCAGCATATACAGATATCTCATGCTTTTTAATGGCTGCATAGAATTCCATTCTGTGGATTTACCATAATTTACCTGGTTCTCTGTTGATGAATTCTTCAGCTGGTTTCTCTCTCTCTCTCTCTCTTTTTTTTTTTAGTACTTAACAGTGCTGTGATGTATATGTATACATTTTTGTGTTTATCTTTATTCTTGATAAGCATTTAGGCACATTTTTAAGTTCCTAGCATTATACATCCTGAAATTGTTTTTAGCTGTGAAAGTCACTCAGTTGTGTCCGACTCTTTGTGACCCCGTGGACTATACAGTCCATGGAATTCTTTAGGCCAGAATACTGCAGTGGGTAGCCTATCCCTTCTCCAGGGGATCTTCCCAACCCAGGAATCGAACTGGGGTCTTCTGCATTGCAGGCAGATTCTTTACCAGCTGAGCTACCAGGGAAGCCCACTTTTTTAAAGCTGTAACCCTATTTAAAATTTATTTTCTAAAGAGACTTTTGATTAAAGACAGAAAGGGTAAGGAGCACTTGTAGTGAAATACAAGTTTGATAAACATACTAACTATGCAAATATAAGATACTTCTTTATCAGGGCTATAAGTTGCATTGTTAGAGGAAACACAATGACATATCCAATGTTTATTTTAGGGGTAGGGGGAAGTAAAACTTTCAGAATGCTTTGTGGAGAAGTGTTAAACTTCTCTTCCTTTGTAAAGTGGAAGTATTTTCCTTGAGCTCAAAACACAGGATTTCAAACATAGTATCGACTTGTGTTTATCAGTAATTATAGCAGTCTGATATCGTGTGTGATAAATTATGAAACTGCAGAAGCTGGGGAAAGCTATGCCATTGTAGATAATTTGGTGGTTTTGTATGCACAAAAGCTATTCACAGATGAGTGGTCCTGTTTGACAAAGAAATTGGGACATAGTCCACTGTGGTCCTTTTGATTTATGATACTTAAATATTAATAAATGTAAAGAAAATTAAATGGCCCTGGACATCTGTCTGGAAGTCCTGGAGATATTTATACTGCCCAGGAATCTCTGTGACAAGTATGGGGCAAAAGGCACCTTTTGAAGCAGAGACTTTGTGGATGGTTCCCATCGATGACTTGGGAAGCTTTCTGTGGTGGCCGGCCACATGGGGGCCTTCTCTCCAGAGCCTTGTGGGTTCCTGGGACTTTGCTGTTCTCTGTGGCCTCCCTCAGAGCCTCATGGGTCACACATGCTGCGCCATAGACATGTGGCCAGTCTTTTTCACGTCACTGCCTCACGAAGGAGCCTTGGGATGTAAGCTGTCTGCAGATCAGAGGAATTGGAGCTTTTTTACTTAATTTAACTTGTCATAGATCTGACTCATATTCCTCTTACATTCTTCCTATTTTAAGGCCGGCTTTCTGTGTGTCTGGTTCTTGAAGTCACTTTCCTTTTTTTTGCTGGCCTGTCCTTATTTTCTGCATATCGGAGGATCAACATTTCCTTTGATGCCATGGTTACGGGGAGAGCAGAGTCCCTTCTATTTGATTCAGGGACTTCTCTCCTCATGCTCACTTTTCCAGCCATCCAGATGCCAAGTAGTCCGCACTGGGCTCTGCTTGCCTTATTTTCCTCTTCTTTGCTCTCCCCTTGTGGGAGGAGAGCTCAGATTCCCTGCCCTGGGCTTGGGTTCTCATTCCTTGAAACCCGTGTTGGAAATGATGAGCGTTTGGAAGCTCCACAGCCTTTCACACACCCCTCTCCCCCAGGATTGCCTCGTTGGGGCTCCCTGTTGCTTCAGGAGTGTCACCCAGCGGCTCTCTCCTCACCTCCTGCCAGCTGCACAGTGCTTTGTTTTTAGCCTTGTCCTGGCCGGAGGGCCGCTGCATGATGCATTCACTGGTTTTGGTGCTTTGAGAGGTTCTCTGTTTCTTTGGACAGGACAGAGGAAGACTGTGGCACAAGTTTCTTAGAACTTAAGGATCAAGTGATGTTAAGATACGCATGATTTTTCGTCTCTCTTCACCACATCAGTGATGTTTGGTCTCCTTACCACTGTCGCATTGCCAGCTTTCATTGACCACCATCATGGTTTCTGCCGCATCTGCGTAGCACTTGTACTGTTTACTTAATATTTTTCCTTGAAACCACTTTAAATAGATTTTGTTTTTTTTAATTTAATTTTGTCCTAAACAGTGGTATCTGTTAAATCCTGTGTTTGCAGTGCTTACTACATATTTTAATATTTGTGAGAAAAGATTTATTTATTGAGATAAAGAGGCATTATCATCTAAAATGTTTATGTGTAAGATTGTCAGAAGGGTGATGGTGATTGCCGAAAGGATAATACAGACACAGGTAAAGGATACAGGTTTTGCTAATGGAAGTAAAGGGTTGAAGAATTAACCAAATGAGAATGGCTCTGTAAAGCGGAAGGCTCTGCAGAATTCGTCCCATTGGCAAGACAAGCTAACCTGGTCTTCACTTTTCATACTGATGTCCTGTTGCCAGTGACAGTGCCATCCAGGAACTGGATCCCATCAGGTTCAGCCGTTCTCACGGTGTTGACCGTCCTAGGGTCCTCTGGGTTCCTCTCTGTTTTAATGGTGACCTTGCCTGCCCAGCAGTGTGAGTAACTACTCACAGCCTCGGCACATTCCTCTGTATTTATGGCAAGACTGGATGACTAGTAGATCAGCTGCTCAGGCGGGCCATCTTTCTAGCAGACTTCAAGGCTGCTTGGAATCTATTCATTCATGTATGCATAAGGGTACACTTTGGTAGACCTTGAAGTAGATTAATAAAATGTAGCTAAAGGGTTTGTACACACCCACAGAAAGAAGGGATCCTTAAATGATGAAAAGTAGTGTATCTGTTTTGTCAAAATAGTATATATTCTTCAAATAAGTGACATTTTCCCCTTGAGACATTTTTTATTGTAGTCGCTGGTTTTGAAGCGTCAGTGCTACACATCTCACATTCAACCATTTGTATGTGAGCCAACGTTTGCTTTAGTTGGAGAGATCTATTTTCAGAAATAGGAAATTTTCTGGAAATGTAATTTCAGGAAGAAAAGGAAACTGCTAAGTCATTGGAGATTATCTGTAGGTGTATTCATTGTAGGAGATCCCATCTCCTTATTCAAGGACTTGACCCCAGCAGTTACCCCCTTCCCCAGTATCATTTTTTTCCCCCCTCATTAGTGTGCAAATAATATTTAACTTCATTAAAAAATAAACAATCTGACATTCATCCTTCAGTTGCAGCCTCATTTCTTTTCTCCCTTTGTAGTGAAATTCACCAGAAGAGTTGTGTGTGTTCGCTGCCTCCAGCTGTGGCTTTTCTTCCCATCTTTCCTTATCTAGTTGGGGTCCATTCTCTCTGAACCTAGTCCAGGGGGACTGTCATCTCTGTTGCTCCGTTGGAGCAGTTCTTATCAAAGCTGGCGAGTTACCTGGCTTCTGGAAGATCCCTGTACTGATAGTTCTCGGGCCTCCCCCTTCCTTCTCCTCATCCTCAGTCCTCATTGCACTTCCTTCTTATCTCCCTGGCCTTTTGTCACTGGAGTGCCACAGGGTTCATTCCTCAGTAGTTCCCTTTTTCTGGCATTTATCTGGTCTCACCACTTCAGCTTTCATCTGTGTGTGGGTGATCCCTAAATTTTCATCACCTTTGTAGACCTCTTCCCTGAGGTCTTAAATATGTAATCACCAACTCGGTATCTCTACTTGGATGAATAGTAAGCATCTGATCCTCTGGTGTGTCTAAAGTCAAACTCCAGATCTGGCTTCCCAGTCAGCCCTACTCTTTCCACAGTCCTTTTCATCTCAGTTAATGGCCGTTCCTTTGGGTCAGAATCTTTAAAGCCATCCTCGCTTCGTCTGTGGAGAAGGGAATGGCAACCACTCCAGTATTCTTGCCTAGAGAATTCTGCGGACAGAGGAGGCTGGCTGCAGGCCAAGGGGTCACAGAGTCAGACTTGACTGAACGACTCACACTTTCACTTTTCTTCTTGCGTAATCTGCACTAAATTTTCAGCAAAATGCTGTTGGCTCAGCTTTAGAATCTCACCGCTTCTCATCATTTCACCTCCCTCTCCTATATAAATTGAGATTGTTGCAGTAGCCTCCTAACTAGTCCTCCTCCTGCCAACACAGAGACCAGAGGAGTACTTTTAAAATGTCAGATCCTGTGACTCTTCTGCTGGAATCCCACTCAGAGCGGAAGCGTTCCTGTGGCCCATAAGACCCAGCAGATTGTCCCCAACTGTCTGGCATCGTCCCCTGCCACTGCTCCTTCGGGCTGTACCAGCCTCATTTCTGTCTCTCTCCTTCCAGTAAAATGTAAGCTTCGAGAGTGTAGACACTTGGTTTCTTGATTTTATCACTGTTGTGTTTCCAGTGTCCCGAGAGTGCTTTGGATGAGTGAATAGTTGCGCCATAGAAGGCATTTGGGTTCATTTTACACGGTGTGTTCCTCGCCTGGTGGAAGGAAAGCAGATAGTGTCAAGTGTCTGTTTTACGCATGTACCGTACTGCGGCATACAAACGAATAAACTAATACGGCTGGTACCTCCACCTGCAGAAATCCTTCTTCATTTCATTTTTGTCTCTTGCTGTCCCTGCATGATCTAATCTCTTCTGCCTTATCCTAGCTTTCTTTGTTTTCCTTCCTTGGGCGAGTAGCCCCCGCCCCCCTTTCCTTAGTGTTTACCCTCCCTCTAGCCATCCCCCCACCCCTCAGCCCTCACCACAGATATATAAGTATAGCACAACACTTTCCTCTTCAGCAGGAAAAAAAAAAAAATCTCTGGAAATTCCCTGGTCATCACCATAATGTCTTTTCTTCATTCAAAAATAGTTCCTGAAGTGCTACTTTCTCTGTGGAACTTCTCTTAAAATAGCTAAAATATTTTAATCCCTTTTGTCTAAAAGATGATTGCCCTCCTTCCGTCTGCTCCCTGTTTCATTCTTCTGCATCATATCCTGTCTCACAAGGGATTCATGGTAGTGGGCCCAGAGCTGAGGCTGCTCTCAGAGGTGGGACAGAACAGATCTTTACAACCCATCAGCTGTATGTGTGTCTCTGGAACTGGTAGGAATGGTTATTTCTCCCTCTGGAATGTTGCTGAGTTCCCACATGCACAAATCAGTTTTGGATTTCCTCCTCAAGTTGGACAACTTTGTCCTTAATCTTTGTTCAGAAATTAAGTATTAAATATTACTTATTAATTGGTAACTTTATTAATATTACTTAGTCTATACCTATTTACGTATAATCACTTTATCATATGTATTTGTGTGTGTATGTAGCATATGCCTTTATTTATTTTAAAAATTAATTATTTTAATTGGAGGATAATTACAGTATTGTGATAGTTTTTTGCCATACATTGACATGAATCAGCCATGGGTGTACATGTGTCCCCCCATCCTGAACCCCTCCCCACCTCCCTCCCGACCCCATCCCTCTGGGTTGTTCCAGAGTACCGGCTTTGCGTGCCCTGCTTCAAGCATCCAGCTTGCACTGGTCGTCTGTCTCACACATAGTAATGGACATGTTTCAGTGCTGTTCTCTCAAATCCCCCCCTTGCCTTCTCCCACAGAGTCCTAAAGTCTGTTTTTTACATCTGGGTGTCTTTTGCTGCCTTGCATATAGGGTTGTCATTACTGTTTCTAAATTCCATATATACATGTTAATATACAGTTTTTGTGTTTCTCTTTCTGACTGACTTCACTCTGTATAATAGGCTCCAGTTTCATCCATCTCATCAAAACTGACTGAAATGTGTTCCTTTTTATGGCCGAGTAATATTCCATTGTATATATGTACCACAACTTATTTATCCATTTGCCTGCTGATGGGCATCTAGGTTGCTTCCATGTCCTGGCTATTATGAACAGTGCTGTGATGAACATTGGGGTACACGTGTCTCTTTCAGTTCTCGTTTCCTCGGTGTGTATGCCCAGCAGAGGGGTGGCTGGGTCGTATGGCAGTTCTATTACATTTTTTAAGAAATCTGCACACTGTTCTCCATAGTGGCTGTACTAGTTTGCATTCCACCAACAGTGCAGGAGGGTTCCCTTTTCTCCACACCCATCGTATGTATTTTATGTATGTACTTGTTCATTATTCATCACAGAGAGAATGGAGGAGTAATGGACAGAAGGATGAAGAACACAGGGCATGTTAAGATGAGCATGTGTATAGGTACAAAGAGTAACCAAATTCAGTATTGCTGCACATCAGTTTGGCTCGACTACAGTGCACCCGGGTAGCGGGCTCACCTGAACCCCGCCCGTCTCCCCTGGCTTCTGTATTCCCATCTCTATCTCTCCCAGAGTTTGGGAGATTGTAAAGGACAGGGAAGCCTGGTGTGCTGCAGTCCATGGGGTCGCAAAGAGCCAGACACAACTGAGCAACTGAACAACATCATCATCTCTCTCTCTGTCTCTGTCCCTGTGTCTGGAATACCTTCTTGTTGAAAGCACTTGAGAATTGACCTGAGGGCTTGTTCTGGCTCCAGGTGCTCAGCAGCTTACCATGTGAAGCAGGCTGGGAATTCTGGGCAGTTAACGCCTCTGGATAGCCCTTAACCTTTGTTGATTGGGAGACACTGGATAAATATCCTAGCTTCCTCTTCCACTGCTGAGACCACCTGAAGCCCCTTCTGCATGGAGTCATCTTCCAGGTGTCCCCAAAGGGGTAAATACTCCTGAAGGTACCTGCTGTGGCCTCCTCCCCTTCTCTGTCCCCCTTTTCCATTCACCTGCCAGTGCTTCCAGAGATGACCTCCCCTATGGGCACCCCACTCAGATTTGTGTGTTAAGATCTGCTTCTGGGACACTCCAACCTCAGTGGGTTGAAAAGTGTTAATTGAAGAGTGGCCAATCATAAGTAAATGGTTGAAAGATAATTGGATTCAAAAGTAGAGTTTGGATTCCACTTATTGATAGCATGACTATCATATACATTATATGATAATATACATTATTATGCCTGTATAATAAGAGTGTTTCCATTTACTCGTGTCTATGTGCAGATGTTTTGGTACCATGACTCCCAAAGGAGACTGTGAAAGTTGCTTGCTTACTTCCCCGAATAGTTTTCTGGTCCTGCTACCTTAGAAAGATGCCTTGACTTGGAGTTTCTGTGTGATATGATTTTAATTTGAAACTCTTTTAATTTATTTCTCCCTTCCTTTATTCCTTTTGAATCCCTACTTTTTAAAATGCTAGAAACATTTCATAGTAATAGGTAACCTTTAACCTGGGAACAACTGCAATGAAGTGTTAACATTTTACAGATTAACGAGCATATAAAAAACTATAGCAATGGCATTGCCATCTTTGGGAAGTGTTATAGACTTAAACAAGATTTCCCCCAAGGTTCTACTTGTGAAATGTGGCTGAGTATCCTCAGAAAAGTTACTCAGGAGTTAAAATTCTTTATGTGTCAACGAGTTTTAGCAGGATTTTAGCAGTATACTGTCTTTTCTTGATAGAATATCGCACCACTTAATTTTAATGTCTTGATGTCATGGACCTAAGTTGCTCTCTGTGCTCTGTGAGCTACTGGCATGGGTTGTACAGTTTGTGTGCTGTGTTGCCACAGGTCAAATGGGCATTCATTTAACAGTGTTTCCTTGATACATGTTTTTCCTGGTATCTCTTATCTTCTTTAACTGGCCCCTATTGCTGCTCCTGATTTTGTTTTCTTACCTAGAGAAAAACTTCAAGATTTTGATGGGGAATTCACTAAGAGGTCTTCTTAAATTGCCCACTCTCATTCTGATACATTGGTGACAACTGGATGGGCCTAGCCAGGAATGGAGTCTAGCAATGCAAAAGGGACTTTGCAGATATCACTTAAACAGGCTTGGCAGGAAGGGTTATCATTTTAGGGGTCAGAGATCTCACACTGCTGGATGGTAGCTTTAAATTTTTAACCCTTAGAAAGAAGCTCTGTGGAGAAGGGTGGTCCTGGCTGACAGGTAATTTTGCCCAGAAGAAGATCAGACGTCTGGCATAGCGATATGGTGTATCTTGCTTCTTATTGTATATTTTGGTAAAATTGTCAGCTCTTTAAGATAAGGGTACAGTTTTTAGGCTTGCACCTAGGAAGTGCCCTATCAGTATTTGTTAATTACATCATGATGGGGTCACAAAGAGTCTGACACAACTGAGCAACTGAGCACACACACAATTAGATTGTGTTTTTCCTTTGGTCATGTATGGATGTGAGAGTTGGACTGTGAAGAAGGCAGAGCGCCAAAGAATTGATGCTTTTGAACTGTGGTGTTGGAGAAGACTATTGAGAGTCCCTTGGACTGCAGGGAGATCCAATCAGTCCATCCTAAAGGAGATCAGTCCTGGGTGTTCTTTGGAAGGACTGATGCTAAAGCTGAAACTCCAGTACTTTGGCCACCTCATACGAAGAGTTGACTCATTGGAAAAGACTCTGATGCTGGGAGGGATTGGGAGCAGGAGAAAAAGGGGATGACAGAGGATGAGATGGCTGGATGGCATCACCGACTCAATGCACGTGGGTTTGGGTGAACTCTGGAAGTTGGTGATGGACAGGGAGGCTTGGCGTGCTGTGATTCATGGGGTCACAAAGAGTCGGACACTACTGAGTGACTGAACTGAGCTGAACTGAAGGGAAATATGAGACAGACATCTCGATAAGTTTCTTTTAAGGTTGAAAGGATAGTTTAGGAACTTCCCTGGCTGTCCAGTGGTTTAGACTCCCAAGTTTCCACTGCAGGGGTCATGGGTTCAAGGATCCCTGATCGGGAACTAGGATCCTCTCTGTGGTGCTGTGCCCAGTCTCTCAGTCGTGTCTGACTCTTTGAGACCACAGACGATAGCCTGCCCGGCTCCCCTGTCCATGGGGATTCTCCAGGCAAGAATACTAGAGTGGGTTGCCAGGCCCTCCTCCAGGGGATCGTCCCAACCTAGGGATCAAACCCAGGTCCTCCCACATTGCAGGAGGATTCTTTACCCTCTGAGCCACTACGGAAGCCCTGGATCCTCAGTGCAAAAAGAGAGAGAGGCAGAGAGAGTTTTCAAAAGTTTTAGTGTGTTATTAGTTATTGACTTTTCTTGCTCATATGTTTTCCAATACTAAATGCTGTAAGTGATTGGTAATGCTGTTGCTAATTTGGTATCCTGTGTTAAGGAAGTGGTTTTAGTAAACATTTAATATACCAGTACTTTGTACCAATTGTAAAAATTGTAAATTTTAAAAAATTATAAATTTAAACTATAACAATTGTAATTATAAAACATTAAATGTGTAGTAAATATTCACAGCTGGTGAGTCTGAACATTAACTTCTATAACACATTCCTAAGGTGGGAAATAACACCACCTTGATCCCCATCTGGGAAATGCAGTGTGCGCATCAACTGGTTGAATTCTCCAAGGCGTTTTGCTGGTAAATAAAGTGATTTGATCTCAGCCCAGCACCTCCCTAGTCTTATTTGACTGTGGAATCTTTATGTGTGTAACCTTAACTCCCGTGGGACAGTTTCAGAAATACTGTTTTAGAGAATGCTGTATAAGCAGTCCGTACTTTGTGTGGTTCTGATTTGCACAGATTTCAGTCACCATGCAAAGGAAAACTGTTTCTCTGGTTATAGCACTTCTGACAACAAATGTTTGGGTTTTCTACACTCAGTTCTCTGTAGACACCAATTGGGTGTCCTACAATTTAATTCAACTCTGACAGTGATTACCTGGAGTTAGCGTAGACCTCACAGGTTGACTGTGAAATGTTCTATAAAAGAATCTGCCTGCCCATGCAGGAGACACGGGTTTGATCCTTGGGTCGGTAAGATGCCATCTGAGAAGGAAATGGCAGCGCACTCCATTATTCTTGCCTGGACAGTCCCATGGACAGAGCAGCATGGTAGGCTACAGTCCATGGGGTTGCAAAGAGTCAGACGTAACTTAGCCACTATACAACGTCACCACCATAGGTTAAGGGCTCAGTCCAGCTAATCTGCCCCCCTACTTTAGACACCAATCACAAATAGTGAATTCGTGGGTTATGTCCATTTCTGTCTGACTTGGCTGCAAATTGGGGGTTTCCACGACTCCCTATTTAGGTTTGATAATTTGCTCTGATGGCTCACAGAACCCAGGGAAGCACTTTCCTTTGTGCTATTTCTTTATATAATTATAAAGGATATTATAAAGGTTATAAATGAATAACCAGATGAAAAGGTACATAGGGCAAGGTCCTAAGGGTCCCACATACTTCTGTCCCTTTGGAATTGGGGATATGCCACTCTTCTGGCCCCTGAATGCATTCACCAACCCTGAAGCACTCCAAACCCTTTGGGTAGGGTTTTTAATAGAAGCTTCACTAAGTAGACATGATAAATTAAATCATTGGCCATTGGTGATTTTTTTTTTTTAAATTTCCAACTTCTCTCCCTTCCTTAAAGGTTGGACATGGGCTGAAACTCTAAATCTCTAATCACACAGTCGGTTCCGGGGGCAACTTGACCATTGTGAAGCTATACATGGGCCCATATTAGCATAAACTCAAGTGTGGTTGAGAGGGGCTTGTTATGAATAACAAAAGATGCTCCTCTGTCACTCCGGAACTTTGCAAAGGTTTTAGGTACTGTTGTGCAAGGAACCAGGAAGGAAGACCAAATATGTATTTCTCCTTACATCACTGTATCACCATGGTTTAGTTAAATACCAGTCCCCCAATAACACGATTCAAATTTTGGCCACCATGATATATTAACTGTGCAAATAAAGAACAGAGTTTGCTGCTAGCTCTTCAGTGTGCAGGTCAGCAAGTCAGTATGTCAGTGGCAGCTGGGCGTCTGTCCTTCAGGTCACACCCAGGCAGGAAAGGGTGCTGTGCTCCATCCTGCTTTCCCACCGATAAACCCGACATCTTATCCATCTTACATACGAAGCTGGGTGATCAAAAGAGGGAAGTGGTCAGTAAAGACGAAAGTCCAGCAAAGAACAAAAAGCTATGTTTCTGGAAGTGAGATTTAAATTGAGCATAAATGAAATAGTGAAATGAGTAACTGATGGTAAGAGTGTTGACCCTGCTGCCCCTTGAGAGACTCTGGATGTGCAGCCAGGAGCACTTAGTGAAGGCACACTTAACAGCCTCATACTTTAAATTGCAGTGTACTAAGTAAATGTTTCACTAATTTTTCATTCCTCTATACATTATAGTTAACAGTAAGAGAGTTTTAAATGTTTTCACATTTTTGAAGCTCAGGGGACAGTTGTGATTGTCCCAGTGATTACTAAGATAGCTTTGTGTGGTTTCAACTTGTGTAAGTATTTTTATGGTCCCACATTACCATGCAAAGCAAGGACTGCCTGGATTTTCCTTGTATTTGCCAATCATCTATCATCTGACCTCTAGTGGAAATAAAGAAAAACTACAAAATGAACTTTGAGGAACTTATAATAATACATTTTCTTCAGAATGGATCTAATAGGTAAAAATCCCTGCACATTACGCACTTTACACTTTGCCCTCACTGTGTGTTTTGAAACAGTATGGTGCACTATTTGCTGCTGACTTTTCTGGACAACTCAGCACTACCCATTTTGCTTTTGTTGAGTACTTCTGATTTGTAATTTTGTTGAAGTTCTTTGAAATCTTCCTGTAGGAATACTTGCTAAGGATTATGTCAAGGTTTCCATGATCCAAACCTCTACTCTAACTCATCCTTCATTGAGAATGAAAAAACCTGCTAAGGGTGTTGAGTAGACCTTCGTTTCTGTTCCAACGGGAAGTTCTCTAAGATGAATCCTTTCTCTTGGCTTGGCTCGGCATGTAACTCTTCCCTTAGGTTTGGGCACTGAAGACTGTTTAAAAGAGGAGAAAGGTTACTAGGGCACTGGATCTGCTTGAGTTGATTCCTGTCCTTTGTAGCTGACTTGTCACTGAAGTGTCCTCAATATAAAAGTTATGACTTGCTGTTGTATTTTATCCCAGGGTGTGGTTTTTTAGCCCTGTATACATTAAATCTTCTGTCGATGTCATTAGACTAGAAAATATAGCTTTCCTTCCCATACTCACAGTGGACAATAGAACTGTGAGCTGGGCTATTGGTTCATCTTTTAAAAATCTGTTTCAACCTATAATCTGTTTAATCTACGTATTCTTCTAGTAGTTAACCCCACTTGGAAAATTAAGATAGGAACACTTAGAAGCTACAAGAAAGGAGAACAGAGTAAATGAATATAATATATAAATCTGTAATGAACAGAGATCCTTTTTTGCACAATACGGTTATAAATGAGTTCCGTTCAGTTCAGTCGCTCAGTCGTGTCCAGCTCCTCATGACCCCATGAATCGCAGCACGCCAGGCCTCCCTGTCCATCACCATCTCCCGGAGTTCACTCAGACTCATGTTCATCGAGTCTGTGATGCCATCCAGCCATCTCATCCTCTGTCATCCCCTTCTCCTCCTGCCCCCAATCCATCACAGCATCAGAGTCTTTTCCAATGAGTCAACTCTTCTCATGAGGTGGCCAAAGTACTGGAGTTTCAGCTTTAGCATCAGTCCTTCCAAAGAAATCCCAGGGTTGATCTTCAGAATCGACTGGTTGGATCTCCTTGCAGTCCAAGGGACTCTCAAGAGTCTTCTCCAACACCACAGTTCAAAAGCATCAATTCTTCATCCCTCAGCCTTCTTCACAGTCCAACTCTCACATCCATACATGACCACAGGAAAAACCATAGCCTTGACTAGACGGACCTTATTCGGCAAAGTAATGTCTCTGCTTTTGAATATACTATCTAGGTTGGTCATAACTTTTCTTCCGAGGAGTAAGCGTCTTTTAATTTCATGGCTGCAGTCACCATCTGCAGTGATTAAATACCTGTGACTAAATTTGAACATTCAACAATACTACATTCTTTTTCATTAACAAAAAGTATGGACATTTCAAAATAAGATCTTGAAAGAAAAAGTCATCTGTTATTTATTTTTTCCCCATCGCATCTGTTTTCTACCTATTTACATCTGCAAAATTGACATTTAATTTGAGTGCGGTAGAATATTGGCCAGGATAGTAGCCCAAACTAATGCCTCTCTAATGTGCTCGGAATTTCTGCTTTCTGTCAATCAGTAAATATTCTTTGATCATCTACTGTATAGTCAGGTTTAGATAGATCAGAGGAGAATAGGAAATTCTTAGTTATTAGTGAAGTGAAGTGAAAGTTGCTCAGTCATGTCCGACTGTTTGTGACCCCATGGACTACACAGTCCATGGGATTCTCCAGGCCAGAATACTGGAGTGGGTAGCCTTTCCGTTCTCCAGGGATTCTTCCCAACCCAGGGATTGAACCCAGGTCTCCCACATTGCAGGCGGATTCTTTACCAGCTGAGCCACAAGGGAAGCAACTATTACTCATATCTTTAAGAAATATGAAGTCTAATTAGAGTAACAAAGTTTTCACAGGAAGCAACTGTGAATAAGGCATTGCCCTAGCCTCTCTGCTAGGGTTTTAGATCAGTCGTTCCTTAACTGCCATTTCTCTACTGAGCAAAAGAATTGCCTGGGGAGCTTGTTAAAAATGAAGATTATTAGGTACCACCCATTAACTTTTCCCTGTAGATCTAAGGTGGGGCTCAAGAATGTATTTTTTTCTTTTAAGAAAAAATAAGCAGCTCTTTTCACCGAAGATCCTGGTGTCACCATGACCACCGCCCCACCTGGTGTCCTGTAAGAACAAGCTCTATTCAAAGTCTGGCTTTGGTTGAGGTGTGTCCGTGATGCTAAGATCCACATCTTTGACATGGGGCAGAAGAGGCCTAAAGAAAGAAGCTGAGTTCCCACTCTGTGACCACAGTGTCACATGCGTAGGAGCCACTCTCCTCTGAAGCCCTGGAGGCTGCCTGTATTTGTGCCAATAAGTGCATGGTGAAAAGCAGTGGCAAAGATGGCTTTCTCATCCAAATGTGGCTCCACCCCTTCCACGTTATCCACAGGAACAAGACGCTATGCTGTGCTGGAGTTAATGGGCTCCAGACAGGTACACACAGTGGCCAGGATCGACACTGGCCAAGTCAGTGTCCATCCGCACCAAGCTGCGGAACAAGGAGCATGTGATTAAGGCCCTCCCTAGGGCCAATTCAGGTTTCGTGGATGCCAGAAGAGCCACATCTCCAAGAAGTGGAGATTTACTGAGTATAATGCCAATGAATTTGAAAACATGATAGAAAAGCAGCCCATCCAGAGTGGCTGTGAAGTCAAATACATCCCTGATCATGTTCCCCCGGACAAATGGTGGGCCATGAGCTCACGAGAGCCTGGCACGGTCCTCTTCTTACACGTGCCCACCAGTATATCCTACTTAAGCGAAACAAACAAACAAAAAAAACACAGTAAAAAGATGTAGACAGTTGCATGGTGAAAGCAATTGTCCCTCCCCTCCATTCTGTATCCATTCAGTTTTCTTTCTCTTATATGTTTTTTGGCAGATGGTTCCACACATTATAGTCTGCATTTGCAGGCATACAGGCATGGGTGGGTGGGGTCGTACTCTTCTGCACCTGGCTTTTGTTGCTTTCCAGCATGTCCTGGAGATCTTTCCATATCCCTTCTTGCAGATCTGCCTCATTCTTTTGAAAGGCTGCCTCACTCAGCCTGTAAAAGCTCCACAGGAGATTCTAAAGCATAGCCAGGTTTGGAGCCCACAGATAGACTGAGTGTTAAATGGGTTTAGAAAAAGTTTTCTTAGATGTTAACTCCTTAAGTCTTGCGGTTTCTTAGCAAGGAACTGAACTCTGCAAACGTTTCTTATACTTCTAGATTCAAGTTGTTTTAGGACAGATTTTTGTTTATTTTTTACTTTTAGTTTTTGGATTGTGAGAGTTGGGCTATAAAGAAAGCTGAGTGCTGAAGAATTGATGCTTTTGAACTGTGGTGTTGGAGAAGACTTGAGAGTCCCTTGGACTGCAAGGAGATTAAAGCAGTTAATCCTAAAGGAAATCAGTCCTGAATATTCATTGGAAGGACTGATGCTGAAGCTGAAACTCCAATACTCTGGCCACCTGATGGGAAGAACTGACTCATTTGAAAAGACCCTGATGCTGGGAAGGATTGAAGGCGGGAGGAGAAGGGGACGACAGAGGATGAGCTGGTTGGATGGCATCACTGACTCAATGGATGTGAGTTTACTCTGGGAGTTGGTGATGGACAGAGAGGCCTGGTGTGTTGCAGTCCATGGGGTCACAAAGAGTTGGACACGACTGAACTGAACTGAGAAATCATCAGTCAAAAATACACGAAGGCATTTATGAAATAAAGATTTTTTAATCCTATAGCTGCAGATGTGGAGTTTAAATTTCTCATTAAATTAATTATTAAAACATACATGAAGGCAGTAATGTATATACTGATGGCATAGTTCTTAATTCTTTCCTTTACTAAGGACATTTCTAAGCATACCTTTCTATAATTGTTTCTGTTTATCCTTTATCATCATGACAAGTTTTTTCTCCCCCAGGATGATTTACCAAGTTCTTACTAAATTCTCAAATAATAATCATTTTGGGATGGCACTTATTTGCTCTTTTACTGGTTATAAATAGAAGTATAGTCTATCACCATGAAATAGCAAGTCTGCTGGGCACTGTTTGCATTACAGCTTTCCTTAGCCACTATAGACACACCCCACACATAGCTGGACAAGCCGAAAGTAGATTGCTAAAGAGTAGAACAGCATAGTAAGCCCCATAAATAGGAACAGGTTCCATTCCAAGAGTGGATTCGTAAGTAGTTTGTTTGCAAGTCCGATAAAGTTAGCCTAGGTACCCAGCTAATGCAGTTGGCTACACAGCACTGTACTGTAATGTGTTTATAATACTTTTCACACAAATAATACATAAAAGCTAAACACAAAAAATAAACATTTTTATTCCTATAGTACCTTGGAAAGTATAGTAGTACTTTTCTTTCTGATAGTTCAGTTGGTAAAGAATCCGCCTGCAAAGCAGGAGACCCCATTTCGATTCCTGGGTTGGAAAAACCCGCTGGAGATGGTTTAGGCTACCACTCCATATTCTTGGGCTTCCCTTGTGGCTCAGCTGGTAAAGAATCCACTTGCAATGAGGGAGACGCAGGTTCTGTCCCTGGGTTGGGAAGATCCCCTGGAGGAGGAAACAGCTGTCCACTCTAGTATTCTGTCCTGGAGAATTCCATGGACTGTATAGTCCATCAGATCACAAAGAGTCGGACACGACTGAGCCACTTTCACAAAGATCCTTTATTTACTATTTATATCGCCGCCTTTATGTACTCAGGTGTCAGGCAGTGACAAGCAGAACAAGCATGTTTTCTGCACTCTAGGGGTAAATAGTGTAATGTAAATTATATTTGATGTGTACGTTTCACACATTCATCCTGGAACAAGTTTTATTAGAAGCATACCAACAGGATTTTCAGTTTTTTGAAGGGTGTGTTTTGTATCAGTGAGCTCATCTCTTGGTTCTTCAGTCCCTCTTATTTTCCTGTCGTGTTCTTTGTTCAGTTCCTTTTTTTTCAAAAAAAAAAAAAAAAGCTTTATTTATTTATTTGACTGCACCAGGTCTTAATTGCACCTCATGGGATCTCGTTCCCTGACCAGGGGTCAAACCCTAGCCTGCTGCATTGGGAGCATGAAGTCTTAGCCACTGGACTACCAAGAAATCCCTGTTCAATTCCTTTTTATATTGTCTTCCTCCCTCACCCTTGGTAACCTGAATGTTCTTAGTTAGCTGGTTGGAAATAACTCAGGAAACCGATAGGACGGTTGGAAGGATGAGCCGACTGTTAAAGGTAGAGTGTCACATTTTTTCTGAGATTATTATGAACTAAAAGAATTTGGTTCAGTATGCACTTCATTCAAAATCCTTGTTAAATATAGTTAAGCACAAAATATGCCAGTAAATAGCTTTGATGTGTCAAAAATAAAATCTTCAATGTCATGCTCAACTTGTAAGGAAAAGCACTTAATTTTATGAACACAGTTTATATGTCAGCAAGATAATAACAGAAGTTGGTTTTTTCTAAACCAAAGATTTAATTAAAAATTACCAGTTTGATTTTCAGTGAAAATATTTCATACATGCAAATTACACATTTTTGCTTTAGCTGATACCTGATAATAATGTATCCTAGGGTTAAAACTCCAGAGAAGGCGATGGCAACCCACTCCAGTACTCTTGCCTGGAAAATCCCATGGATGGAGGAGCCTGGTGGGCTGCAGTTCATGGGGTCGTGAAGAGTCGGACATGACTGAGTGGCTTCACTTTCACTTTTCACTTTCATGCGTTGGAGAAGGAAATGGCAACCCACTCCAGTGTTCTTGCCTGGAAAATCCCAGGAACGGGGGAGCCTGGTGGGTTGCCGTCTATGGGGTCACACAGAGTCGGACACGACTGAAGCGACTTAGCAGCAGCAGGGTTAAAACACTGCATAAAACATAATTTAGATGTGAAAATGACTGTTGGCATTTTAGTATAGTTCTAGCAGGAATGTCAACCTATTAAGCCAGTATCAATAAGCAAAATAAGGTTTTTGGACCTGCAAAACAGTTTCATTCTAAATATTCTGTTTACTAACTTAATTAATTTGCTAAACTTTGAGGGAGATACTGTCATCTCCATCCTTAGAGTGAGACAAAGAACACACAAGGAAAGTTACCCAAAGTCTATACATAGTTGTACATAGTTCAGAATTTTAGCATAGGTAGACTGACTCCAGAGAACTCAACCATCAAAATGTAATTAAAAATTGAAAAAGAATTATCTTCTTTTTCCTTTTAAGAATGGCCATTTGAGTGTCTAATGTGTACAAAAAATATTAAGCCTAATCATAAGGCCAAGTTTCCTGTGTGGGCTCAGACCTCATAGGTAATAAGCCCAGAGCTGTATGAGCTGTGATTGGTACCTAATAGAAGCATAATAATGTTATGGTAATGGTTACTATTTATTAATGTATTTACTGTACCATTGCTTATTATATGCTAAGCCATATGCATTACATATTTACCTGCATTGTCCTGTTTAGTCCTAGGGGAACTCCTGCTCAGAGTTTGCTCAAAGTCAAAACTACTGGAGCTAGAAATCAAATCGGTTTTCCTGATTCCAAAATCTGTGCATCCCACTCAAGCCAATTGACCCCTGTTTTTCTGATGGCTTGAAACTGGACTGGGTAGTCCTTGCCTGGCTTATAGCTATCCCAAGGCCTCAGCCGACTCCAGAGTTATATGAAAGGAAATATGAAGAGCAGGTTATAAACCACCCTCTTTATTCCTGGAGTTAATCAATCTCAAAGGCCACTCCCCAGCCCCTTTGGTGATATTACTGTGAGGTTTTGGGGCTTGCACAGTGGATCACTCAGTCCTTTATGGAGAAGCTGTAAAAATTACTTTTGGGTAGAAGGGTGAGCTTTTGAAACACAGGTGAAAACTTGCAATGAAGCAAAATTTTAAATGAATGAATTGCATTACTGCATGCTCCTACCATCTAAGGAAGGATGAGAAAGCTACTAATTCATACATTGAAAGATCATCCCCCCCCACTTTTTTTTTTTTTAACAGACTGTGTTGCCTTTAGTTCCTATACCAAATTCTTCAGAAATTCAAGCTGGACTTTTTTTTTTAACTTGCTTGTAACTTTGCCACAATGGATTGATTTTCAGATAAGTTTTCAGCACAGTTAATAATCATCAAAAATTTACCGGGATCGTCATGTTGAGAGGGCACTATAAGTGATCCTGGGAGAAGTCTGAGCTCAAGTCAGGAAGTCAGGTGTGTAAAACAGCTCAGTGTTAGATATCCACGAGTGGAGATGTGTGTGAGTAAAGTGTTGCAGAACTTTCTGCGGGGTGATCAAGTGAAGTTTCACCAAGGAGAGTGCTGTAAGATTGCTTGGTGAGGAATGGGGAGAGGATTTGAAGCAAGAGGAATATCTAATGAAGTCTGCTGGCAGGAAGATCTTTAAAAATTTGGCCTCCAACTCTTCTAACATTGAGAGGAAGGAATATAAATGGGAGCATTATCCAGGAGGAAAAAAAAAGAATGTTTGGCAGATCCCAGGGAATCCTGGTTAGTCATTAATTCAATTCTGTTCTTGTCAAGTGTCACACACACACAAAAAAAGCCAGCTAAGCAACAATTTCAGAAGGTTAAGACAAGAGAAAGTGCTAAAGTTGTCACTGTCCCACTTACCAAAAGGCATGGAGACTGTTCTATAGATGGAAGCTAGTCAGCAAAGGTCAGGCTGTCACCCCACAGGAGGGCACCCCCCTCCACACACACACTCACAGTAGTCTAAGAAACGTTGCATATGTTGCCGTTAGGAAAAAATGGAGCAGTTTGTATATGAAGGAAAGTTTTTTTAAGAGAAATGGAGTGGGAGACTAAAGGAGATTGAAAGAAAGTTTGCTTTCAGAGGCTGCATCTTACGTATCCTACTGCATGTACTCAACACATCTGTTAAAGCTGTAGGGACTTAGAAAAGTGAAAGTGTTAGTCGCTCAGTCATGTCTGACTTCTTTGCGACCCCATGGACTGTATGTAGGCTGCCAGTCTCCTCTGTCCATGGAACTTTCCAGGCAAGAATACTGGTGTGGATAGCCATTCCTTTCTCCAGGGGATCTTCCCAACCCAGGAATCGAACCCTGGTCTCCTGCATTGCAGGCGAGCCACCAGGGAAACCTTTGTGACTAGAATTCTGTTAATGGGGGCTGAGGGGTGGGGGTTATCCTTCCTTCTGTGAGAGGAAACTGAAACGTATGTAATAGTTCCTTTTAGATCTACTTAGAGATCTGAAGTAACGTTCTTGGTTTAGGGATATTTAACTTTTATGTTTAATTTGATTTTTTAAAAAAAATTAATTTATTTATTTGGGAAGTCCCGAAAGTACTTTCATGTTAAACTTGCTTGGGAGTTTTATAAGAATCCTTTAGTAAGCATTAGTAATATAGATTTAGTAAGTATCTTTGTCTTAATTTTCTAAGGAATTTTGTTTGCATTTTAATCAGAAGTAAATGTCCTGCTCCTTTTTAAACGGTCATGTGGGTTTTTCTTTTAATCTGTTTAATGTGGCAAATTTCACAGATTAAATTTTTTTAGCGTTAAAACCACCTTACATTCCTGAGATAGACCAAACTTGATATTTCCAAATGAGAGTGGCTTATAATTTTTCTTCCTTGTATCATCTTTTCTAAGTTTTAATATCAAGGTCATGTTATCATAAAATGAGTTAGAAAATAAGTCCTTTTTTTCTACTTGCTGGTGCAAATTAATAATATTGGAATTATTTATTTCCTTAATACTTAATAGAACTTTCTTGTGAACCCATCTGGGCCTGGGATTTTTTTGAGGGTGGGATAATTTTTAATGTTAAAAGTAACAACTTTAGGACTATGCACATATTTTTTCCTTTGTGACTCAGGTTTGCCTGTCTTATATTTTCTAATCTTTTAGCATAAAATCATTCATAATACCCTCTTTTACATTTAGTATCGATAGAATCTATAGTTTTCTCCCTCTTTTCCTTCCTACCACTGGTTATTTATGTTTTATCTCATTTTTCGTAAGCTTGCCAGAGGTTTGGCAATTTTATAAGTCTTTTCAAAGGATCCGTTTTTGGCTGCAGTGCTCTATTGTACCTTTGTTTCCTGCGTCATCAATTCTGCCCTTTTAGTTTTCCTTCTGTCTGTCTGTTTAAGGTTTATTTTGCTATTCTTTTTGTTACTATTTGAGGTAGATTTTACTACTTCATTAATTTTAACCTTTTTTTCCCGTAATGCATATATTTAAAGTTATATATTTCTGTTTACAAGTTCTGCATTTGACACATTTTGTTACGTAGCATTTTCATTACTGTTCAGCTCAAAATAATTTTTAGAGTTTTGTTATGATTTATCTTTTTACTTAGCTTAGTTATAATATTATTTCTTAATTTCTAAACACATGAAGATTTTCTAGTGTGCCTTTTTTGTCATTGCTTTCTCTCTTAACTGAACTGTGGCCAGAGGATTTCTGATTTCACACCTGCAGACCTGACTGTGGCCCAGCGTGTGGCTGCTGTTAAGAATGGCCTGTGTGTGCTTGAGAGGGAGGCTGTGTTCTACGGATGTTGGGTGTAGGGTTCTATAAATGTTCATTAGGCTATGTTTTTTTAAATTCTGCAGTTCAAACCTTGTATGTTTCATAGATTGTGTTTTGCCTACGTATTCTGTCAGAAATGTTGCTCTACTTTTCTTGGCTTTTCCATTTTTCTTGCATCTCAGACTTGTCTGTGACCATCTTCCTTCTGCCAGAAGTACATCCACTGGCATTTTCTTTACTGTGGGTTGGATGGAGGTAAACTCTGTTTTGGTTGTACAACTGTTTTCCTCCCCCCTCCTTCTTGAAACACATTTTAACTGAATATTGAATGCTCAGTTAATAGCCATTATAGGTTAGCAGCTAGTTTCTTTAAGCACATGTAAGGTATTCTAATGTGTTCCAATTTTCATTATTTCTTTGAGAAGTCTCTCATCTTTGCACGTAATCTGTGAAATTTCCCAACTTTTGTTTTCTGCAGATTTACTGTGATGTGAGTTGACTTTTTATTCATCCTGCTTGGGATGTGTTGGGTTTCTTAAATCTGGAGATCAGTGTCTCATTATTTCTGCAAATTTGTAGCTGTTAGCTCATGATATTGCTTCTGCCCCTGTTCTCTCTATTTTACCTTCTGAGGCTCTGGTTAAATGTATGTTACATTTTCATTTTATCCTTCATGATTCTCACACTCTTGTTTGTATTTCCTGTCATCTCATTCTCTTTGCTGCATTCTGAATAATGTGACCACCATCCATTTCACTGATTTTCTCTTCCACTGTATCACCTGTCAACCGATACCCCCAAATTCTGTGTTAGTACTGCTTTGGCTCTTTCAGGTACTACTAATTGTGGTTGTGTTTTTGTTCTGAAACTTTCAGGGAATACAAATGTGTAAAATTTCACCCTAATAAATTACTTAGAAAGTGAGCAAAGCTGCTGTGGTCTTTCATTGATGAACTATTCCTGTGCTCAAGATGTCATGATATAGTTTTCGAGTTCCTAGTTCCCTCAATCTTCATTTAAATGCTGCTGCTGTATACTCCATGGAATAGAGTATTCCAGATACAACGCCTCACACTAATTTAACTGGTTAATTAGGGGTATGAGACCTAATGCAGAATTGTTAGGACTCAGTGCGCTCACCATGTCAGTGATGTTACCCAAATTTTCTAGCCACTCTGGCTGATGACGACCATATTTTACAGTTAGGTGTTTTAATCTACCCAGGAAAGGGAGGCAGAGAGAAGAGATCCAAGAGAGAGAGGGTTTGTGAGCTCTCTGGTGTTACTTCTTAAAAAGACAGTAATCCTGTTGGATTAAGGCCCCCTCCTTATGACCTCACTGAACCCTTATTACTTCCTTAGAGGCCCTATCTCCAAAACATAGTCACACCGGGGTTTACAGCTTCAGCATGTGAATTTTGGAAGGACACAAACACATTGAGTCCATAGCAGGTAGCATTTACATAATGGTTTGAGGGTCTTACGGTTTATAATTACTTATAACATTATAAATAAAATATATATTTATAAAATAAAATATACTTATTATGTTATAAATATGTTATACTTCTGATGTCTCTACTGCTGCTAATAGTGAATTTGGGTATATTCTCAAATATACCCAAATAGTGGTATATTTGGGTATATTCTCCTCCACAGTTATTCAGCAAATATGCAGAGAAAGGAGGCTTCCCTGGTAGCTCAGCTGGCAAAGAATCTACCTGCAATGCAGGAGACCCCAGTTTGATTCCTGGGTGGGGAAGATCCACTAGAGAAGGGATCGGCTACCCACTCCAATATTCTTGGGTTTCCGTGGTGCCTGAGCTGGTTAAGAATCGGCCTTCACTGTGGGAGAGCTGGATTCGATCCCTGGGTTGGGAAGATCCCCTGGAGAATGGAAAGGCTACCCACTCCAGTATGCAGAAGTGAAGTGAAGAGAAGTCGCTCAGTCCTGTCCGACTCTTTGCGACCCTGTGGACTCTAGCCTACCAGCCTCCTCTGTCCATGGGATTTTCCAGGCAAGAGTACTGGAGTGGGTTGCCATTTCTCCAGTATGCAGAGAAGAGAATAAAATTTATTCTTACACGAGTTTCTCTACTCTTCAAAATACATTGGTGAGATTGTTGTACGTTTCTTAGCTAAATTCTAACCGATCTATTATAGTTAAGTAAAGATTTTTACCTTATTTATATGCTGGCCTTATATTTCTTTCCCTTAGCTGTGTTGGAGTAGAAGAACATCATGCCGTTGACATTGACCTGTATCACTGTCCCAACTGTGCACTTCTACATGGTTCCTCCTTGAGTAAGTACTGGAAGCTTAAATCAAAATTGGAGTTTAGAACTTAATATATACATGACAATACTTAATGATACTGACTAGTTATGTTATACCCACCAAGAACTATAAGAAAGATTTTTCTGAAGATATTGGGAGTGCAGTTTTTGTTTGAATTACTAACTTATTTAACAAGTCAAAGCATTAAGTGAAAAAACCACTGTTGTTCTTAATTGCCAGTGCAAAGCGCCATACTCAAAATACATATTTTTCAAAGCTTTCAACTTGAGAAGTGAAATAAACTTTTTCTGATTCTGGCTGTTTTTATCTCTCAATGTTTTTTTAAAAAGGATTGTAACTAGACTTACTGTGGTGATCATTCTGAAATGTGTAGAAATACTGAATCACTATGTTGTGTACAAGAAACTAACACAGTGTTGTTGGCCATTTATGTTTCAAAGACAAAGGCTCATAAAAAAAGAGAACAGATTTGTGGTTACCAGGGGCAGGGGTTGGGAGTGGGGGGCAAGATTGGATCAAGGTGATCAAAAAGTACAAACTTCCAGCTATAAGATAAATAAGTACTAGGGCTATGCAACATATAAATATGATTCAGCACTGCTGTATGTTCTTTGTGAAAGTTGTTAAGAAAGTGGATCCTAAGAGTTCTCATCACAGGAAAAAAAATTTTTTTCTGTTTATTTTCTGTCTACATGAGATGATGGATAGTCATTAAACTTATTGTGGTCGTCATGAAATGAGGTATGTCAGTCAGACCATTATGTTGTATAACTTAAACTTATTCATTGCTGTATGTAAGTTATATCCCAATAAAACTGAAAGAAGAAGAAAAAATCAGTACTATTTGGGACAGTGTATAGGATAAGACTTTAATGCACACGTGCAGTACACTTGGGGGAAAAAATTAGGGCACTGACATGCCAAGGTATTACTTCTGTTGTCCGAATTAGGTCCTGCTGTTGAGTATGGCCTAGAGTCCTGTGCCGCTGTCCTCTGTGATGAAAGCAACCTTCCAACAGTTCTTGTCCTGTCCCAAGGACAGAGGCCAGACCAGCTCTCTGCCTGCATCGTCCTTTCTGAGGGCTGAGGGCTTGGGCAGGGAAGCCACACGTCTTCTGGAGTGCACCAGCAGCACATAGGAAAGGAGGCAGCGGCTGTGTAGTCGCTTAGTCGTGTCTGGCTCTCTGCGACCCCATGCACTGTTGCACACCAGGTTTCCCATCCTTCACTATCTTCTGGAGCTTGCTCAAACTCATGTCCATTGAGTCGATGGTGCCTTCCAACCATCTCATCCTCTGTTGTCCCCTTTGTCGTTAGCCTGTTACAAATGCTTCAGAATATATTGGAACATTAGTTATCGTACAAATGTGAGAGCAGAGAAGTGATTTTAAAAAGGCTTTGGGATATATTGTAACTGTTCTCCTAAAAATTTAGACTGCATCCTAGCATTTTTGTGTTCCTAAAACTAAAGGGGAAAACTGTAGACTTAATCATTTTAGAATTGTACACACTTGGGTCAGACGTGGGTAACATAGACAATCTCTTTTTTTGAATTCAGTTTTTCCATAGTACTTTTTAAAAATAGAAATTGTGTTCTCTGGTTATAGGCAAGTGATTTTTCAAAAGCAACTTAGTAGCAACTGACTGCTTATCTGTTTTGTTAGAAATATCAACACCTTACCTAGTTTCTAAGAGATTTAGCAATTTAAGCTGTATAAATGTATTGAATCTTTTTTTTTGTAAAATACAGATTATCCTTTTTGTTGTTTCTGCAGTATAAAATTTGAGGTTAGCAAATTGGTTGAACATGTATAATCAGTTGTTACATGTATAATTGACTGATTTATTGTCACAAATTAAAAAAAGATATTTACTCATCTGTTTGGCTGCAGCGGGTCTTAGTTCCAGCCTGCATGCTCTCTTTGTGGCGTAGGCTCAGTAACTGCAGCGCAGGCTCTCTAGTTGTGACATGTGGGCTTGGTTGCCCCACACATGTGGGATCTTGATTGCCCAACCAGGGATCGCACCCATGTTCCCAGTAATGGAAGGCCGGTTCTTAACCACTGGACCACCAGGGAAGTCCCATAAATGTTTATAAAGTTTCATATTATGTAGTGCTGAAGTATGTAGTATATAACTTGAAGTAATTATTGACCAAGTGTAATTCTTGGAGGAAATAAATAATACTGGTTTGTTATATCAAGAAGAGAACAGAACTGAAATGTAAGTTTCAATTTGGAATTTTAGTAAATAACCCCCAAATGAAATAATTTGAATTTAATTTCTATGAAATGTTATATGGGCTACTATGAATCAGAATAATGTAGTATTTAAAACACTGCTCCATGTAATGCACTCTTATTTTCTTTTTTCCTGTGTGATTTAATTTTTTTAAAAGCTTGTCATGCTCACTAAATTGATTTCACAATCCATAATGGATCATGAAGCTACACTTTGAATAACAATGCTTCAAAGGGGAGCTCATTGACTATTACCTGCCCCTTCATATTCTTCTCATCCTTGAATAACATAAGATGAGGCATGGACTGTCTTCTGGGCAAAAAGTCTGACTCTAAGTAGCCATAAGGAAAATACTCCAGATCCAGCAGTCTGTTTTATCCCGTTTTAAGGTTCCATTGCCCCTCCCCTCACCCTCACACCTAGTTTGGGTAATCCCTTTTGGACATTTTCTGTCTTGCTCTTAAGCCTCTCTTACTTGCTACCAAAGATGTCCTATTTCTTTCAGAGTTCCCCAGGAATCTTTAATACAGATTCCATTTAGACAGTAAAATATTCATTAATATGGTGAATTTAGACTTTACCTTCTTAATGGGAATTAAGAACTATGTTCGAGGACCAGTCTCAAAAAACTCAGCCCAATACTTAAACACATATTCTCAGTGCTCCTCAGGCACATGCAATCCAAATGCAAAATTTTCTCTCCTTTCCCTGTGACCACTATTAAAATATTCTTTCGCTGGCCTCCTTCCTTTAAGAAATTCAGTCAGCTCCTGCAGTGACTGATTTGATGTGTTGAGGATGTTGGTCCAACAGGACATTGTAGCCTTCTGTTAACATCCTGCAAGTCAACACATTTAAAAGGAAAGAAAAGTAGTTGGCAGCTGATTGATTGCCCCAGACACTGTGCTGAGAAGTACTGCTAATAGATTTGTTATCTACTTTGATATTTGTAACACCTTGATGTGAGAAAAATGATATTACTAGGTCTTTGATGTAGCTGTTTGGCAGAGCTGGAGTTTGAATCCGTAGCTGTCCAATCCCAGTCTGTTTTAATTTTAATCTGTTATGCCAAAATGAAAATTAAAACAATGTAACATCATTATTAACTTTCAAATGGGCAGTTTATTCTTTTTCTTTTTTCCCTTCCTCCCTCTTTCCCACTGTTGGCCAGGTGGTTTATATGTATTGGTGAGAATGGGTTACCTACCACTATTTGGGAGGCAGTTTTGTAGTATGTAGCCAGAAACAGATTTATGTATATAAATATTAATTTCATCTTTGTTTAAAGATGCATCTTCATTTACATCTTAAAATTCTAGGCTGCCTTTAAATTGTTTTTGAACATTTAATAAGGAGAAAATGCCCATGATAGTAAAGATAAGCATAAACATTATGATCCTAGCTGAAAATAAAATGGGGTTATATATCTGTTTATATGTAAGCAAAAAGCCTGGAATGAAATACCTTTGAATCATGTACCTTTGATTTGTTTGTTTGTTTGTTTTGTTTTTTGACTGTGTAGCGAGGCTTGTGGGATCTTAGTTCCCCACCCAGGGACCGAATTAGGGCCCACAGCAGTGAAAGCACAGAGTCTAACCACTGGATCGCCAGGGAATTCCCTAGAAGTGATTTTAAGTGAGGAAAAAAGAACACACACACACACACACACACACACGAAGCTTGCCTTAATGGTCTTTTCTAGGAAGGTTGCTTAATGATTGTCAGTTTTTTTCCACAAGGTTTTTTTAAAAAATGGGACTTACTGTCTTCCATTTGAGGATCTGACTGCCATAAGTTACTTGGGAATCTTGTTTGAGACTTAGATATGAAGGAACCTGATTTCTACCCCTATTGATTATTTATGTGTGGCTTGTCCTTATCCTTATGAGGATCCAGCAGTATTTTATTATTATGATCTTTGTAAGGTGAAGGGTTTGAAATAACTTAGATTCATAGAGTTGTCACCCCTGCCAAGGTTTTATTATGAAAATGTTCAAATATCCAGGAAAAGTTGAAAGAATATTACCTCTAAACCCACCATCTAGATTCCACTATCAACATTTCACGTTACTTGTTTATCTCATATCTGTCCACTAACTATCCCACTGTACATTGCCCATCTTATTTTTTTATTCCATCTAAGTAAATTTTAGACATCAATACAGTTCCCGGGCTTCCCTGGTGGCTCAGATGGTAAAGAATCCACCTGCAATGAGGGCTGCTGCTGCTGCTAAGTCGCTTCAGTCGTGTCCGACTCTGTGCAGTGACAGAGACCTGGGTTTAATCCCTGGATTGGGAAGATCCCCTGGAGAAGAGAACGGCTACCCGCTCCAGTATTCTGACCTGGAGAATTCCATGGACTGTAGAGACCATGGGCTCTCAAAGAGTCAGACATAACTGAATGACTTTCACTCACTCACATACATTTCCCAGAATTATGGAAGTTTTAGGCTTAAAAGTGATTAAAAAAAAAAAAAAAGATGTAAAACTGAAATCTTACCTTGATGCCACACAAAAGATGTGCAGGTGGTTCCACCCTGATGAAAAGAGGAATGAATGAGATCCAGAGCTCCAACCTCAGTCTCTTCTCCATCTTCCCTTTTATTAAGGGTTCTGCAGCACAGTCTGAAAAATAGAACATTTCCCCTTCATTTCCACATCGAGGACACTGCACCCAGACATGTTGCAGAGTAAGTTGGGGCTTCCCAGCTGGTACCAGTGGTAAAGAGTCTGCCTGCCAGTGAAGGGGCTGCAGGTTCAGTCCCTGAGTCGGGAAGATGTTCTATCGGAGGATATGGCATCCCACTCCAGTGTTCTTGCCCAGAATGTTCCATGGACAGAGGAGCCTAGTGGGCTCCAGTTCATGGGGTTGCAAAAGAATCAGACAGCTAAGTAACTGAGCATGCACACACATGTGCAGAGTAAGTTGTGACTAAACTAGGAGTCAAAGCCAGGTGTCCTGATTTCGTCTGCTGTGCCTACTCGAGTCTCAGCCTCCCAGAGCTGTCGACTCACAGGATCTGAGCGTTAGAATGAGCCCTCCGGTACTGATTCTGTCATCTCACTTGTGCTCCTTATATTATGATGCTGTTCCTGTGTCAGTGTAACCATGCTTATTTTGGGAATAAATCTTGACATAAAAGAGAAGTGACTGTGCTGTTAAAATAGATTTCTGACGTGAGATCAAAGGCCCTGTCCTGAGAGACTGATTTGGATGATCTATAAAAATCGTGTTATGACCTAATGTTCTAGTGACAGTCAAGATTTTAGAGTCTGTATAAATATGGGTATTATAAAAGGCTCAATCTGCTAATTTGAATTCCTTGGTTTAATTTTAAAATAATTTTTGAAGTAGAAAGATTTAAGGGACTTCCTTGGTGGTCCACTGGTTAAGATTCCGAGGTTCCATTGCAAAGGGTGTGGGTTCGAATCCTGGTCGGGGAATTAATACCCTGCATGCTGTGAGGCGTAGCCAAAATAATGATAATGATAGTAGACTACTATCATTAGTAATCGAAGGATTTTTAAAACCCCACAGTTAAACTGCCTATAGTTGCAGCATGGCATAAAGTAAACTTTACTTCTTCAACCTTAGAAATACATTTTAAAATGTGAGTTATTATTGTACTTCACAGTTGTCTCTGATTATGTAGACTATAATGGCAGAAAGTATGTGGTACCGCCAGTTACAGAGATGTGTTCTTCTTTCAATCTTCTCAAAATCCAGTGAAAAAGAGGAGGAACTGGCACAGGCACGACTACACGGAGATTGATGACGGTTCCAAACCAGTGCAGGCTGGGACTAGAACTTTCGTGAAGGAACTGCGTTCTCGAGTCTTCCCAAGGTACGGAAACCTGTTATGACCAGAAACACTTAAGAACGTTGCCTAGCTTGGTCCTTGCGTTGTCCGCCGGCTGCTTCTCTCTCTCCTTTGCCTCACCTCCTCTTCTTTTCACGCTCTGTTTTCCCTTATGTTTTCTGATCTGTCTCCACCCTACTTCTGCCAGAAGTCCTCACAGCCATTGCTCAGCCTCTGGTGGCAGCAAGACTAGGTTTTTGTTTTTAAATTTTTATTTTTTTAAGATAATGTATTTGAGTTACATGGCTTAAGAGAAGAGCGTCAAAAGCATTATGCAGCATTTAACCATGCTAATTTAGATCATTTCCTACTCACTGCCTGACATCTATTTAAAGTGATAATGCTTAATAGGCTTTTTACATGGGATCACATCCAGGCTTGTTAAAAAGGGGAAGTACAATTTAAATTGCAATCACAATATCACCTGCAGCTTATTATGGAATTATTTCAGATCCTGTAAGTATAAAACCCTGCTCTTTCTTTGTAATCTTGAGGATTCCTGGCCATTCCCCTTCCTTAAACAGAAGCATAAATGATAAGTGGCTTCTGTTGGCTCCCACAGGTAACAGAGAGAGAAAAAAATATGAAACAGTAATTTCCATGTGCTTTTTGTGATATTAAAGGCCCTGTTCTCAAATATTCTCTTTTATCACTATCAAAGTCATTGGAGAAATGTCTATTTTCATTGATTGATTTGGAGCCCAAGTTTTCAGCCAGTGTCTCTCGGCTGGCTTCAGAGACTTGTGAGTTCCCTAAAACTGTATAAACTATTTATTGTTGATGTATGAATGTGAATTTTTCAGGGAGAGGGGGCATAGCTTTCATTTTTTTAAATAGGTTTGTAACCCAAAAGAGTAGTGTCAAAAATCCTGGCCCAGTGATTCCTGTGGCTTCTCTGCCAAAGTGTTAAACACAACGAGTTAAATACAGATTACAGAGATGGTCACAAATGTCCACACTGTACTTATCATTAATTAAAGGTCTTGGTTTTATTTTGTATAACTCCATAAACCTCCACAGGCAGAGTGACAATAGTTAACTAAATCACACATATTCAATGGGATTAGCATAGAAATGTGTAAAATAAAGTGAATGGGTTATCTTCTCCACCCTTATTTTAAGACTTAAAGTTTTTTTGGATCCTTTTTTAATGTAAATGATAATTTTTAAAAACAGTTATGTGTACAGATGTGTGATGTGTATACACTTCTAATTTTAAAAGATAACATGGGGTTATGTTACACATATGTTGTGCAACTTGCTTTCTTTTTTTTACTGTTATATTTAATAGATACCCTTCCGTATATATACATAAGTTTATCTCACTCTTTAACTGCTGTGTAGTGTGCAATAGTGTGTGTGTGTGTGTGCATGTGTGTGTGTGTGTGTGTGTGTGTGTGTGTCTCTTCCATATATACGTACCATAGTTTACTTAACTAGCCCACTATGGTATAGTGTCCAGTTTTTTTCCTCTTGTAAGTAATGATGTACCTGTGTGTTTAAGAACTTGAACCTAAATATTTTTGATCACTTTCGTGGAGTAAAACACCAAACATTTAAGATGAAGGAGTACAAGAGATTTAAGATTTTCCTGTAGATTGGAGTTTAAGGAATTGTTAAATTCTCAGAGGCTGAGGAAGAAGGAACACTTGGGAATATTTATAGGGAAAATAAAAGGCAGTACAGAACTCAGTGAGTCAGGTAAAGAAGCTCTAAGCCTTCTATTTACATGACTGTCCAAGAAAAGTCTGTGTGGATTTTTTTAAGGCCTTAAACTGACCTACTGTTACTGAGAAGGTGGAATGATCTGAGCTCAGTAATTCAGAGACCTAGTTTCTCCTGTTATCTCCTTGACAGCTAGGCTACAGATAACATCAAGATAGCTAAGATCTGATTGTAAAAAAGGAAACTGTTGTGTTTAACCTATGATGGAAATGTTGCCCTTAACTTTCAATGTATAGCAGCTGCAATTCTGTGAACATTTGAAATATAAAATTGAGACTATCCATTTTTAGAGATCTCTGATTTATGGTTAGGGAACAGTCAACAAACTGGAAAATTCTTGAAGAGATGGGAATACCAGACCACGTGACCTGCCTCCTGAGAAATCTTTATGCAGGTCAAGAAGCAACAGTTAGAACCAGACATGGAAAAATGGACTGGTCCCAAATTGGGAAAGGAGTGCGCCAAGGCAGACTGTTGTCACCCTGCTTATTTAACTTCAGTGCAGAGTACATCATGCGAAATGCCGGGCTGGATGAAGCACAAACTGGAATCAAGATTGCAGGGAGAAATATCAATAACTTCACATATGCAGATGACAGCACCCTTATGGCAGAAAACTAAGAGGAACTAAAGGGCCTCTTGATGAAAGTGAAAAAGGAGAGTGAAAAAACTGGCTTAAAACTCAACATTAAAAAAACAAAGATCATGGCATCCAGTCCCATCACTTCATGGCATAGATGGGAAAACAGTGGAAACAGTGAGAGACTTTATTATCTTGGGCTCCAAAATCACAGCAAGTGGTGACTGCAGCCATGAGATTAAAAGACACTTGCTCCTTGGAAGAAAACTATGACCAACCGAGACAGCATATTAAAAAGCAGAGACATTACTTTGCTGACAAAGGTCCATCTAGTCAAGGCTATGGTTTTTCCAGTAGTCATGAATGAATGTGAGAGCTGGACCATAAAGAAGGCTGAATGCCAAAGAATTGATGCTTTTGAACTGTGGTGTTGGAGAAGACCCTTGAGAGTCCCTTGGAGAGCATGGAGATCAAATCAGTCAATCCTAAAGGAAATCAATCCTGAATATTCATTGGAAGGACTGATGTTGAAGCTGAAGCTCCAATACTTTGGCCTTCTGATGCAAAGAACTGACTCATTGGAAAAGACCCTGATGCTGGGAAAGACTGAAGGCAGGAAGAGAAGGGGACGACAGAGGATGAGCTGGTTGGATGGCACCACTGACTCAGTAGACATGAGTTTGAGCAAGCTCCGGGAGTTGTTGATGGACAGGGAAGCCTGCAGTTCATGGAGTAGCAAAGAGTTGGACACAACTGAGTGACTGAACTGGGCTAAACTGAGGGGACAGTGAAAAGGGACAGACAGACCACCCTTGAGTGCAATGCCTAGAACAGGTTAGTCACTAAAGAATGCAGCCAGAAGTTCAGCAACCCGTTTTTAGTGGCTTAAGGTGACTAACGTATTAAACCATTAAATACTGAGGATAATGACCTTTTAAATCAGGAATTCTCAACTGAGGCATTTGGACGTTGTCTCAGTGAGTAGGGACTATGGATGCTAGTCATCCTCCAGTGTGCAGGAAAACATGAATTGTTCTATGTCCTGGGAGACTTTATGATGTCTAATAAATATTTGTGTAGAATTTTATAGCAAGATAAAATATGATCTGTTTTTACTTATCCTAACCGGCTCCTATTGTATTGTACCCCCTCCCTTTTGCTCTTGGCTGGTTTTCTGTGCAGCATGTGTTGAGTTACTTCTAATCTGTTACTTCTTTTAAATCCAACCATTCATTACGACTATTTGTAGGCATCCCGTTATTCTGTTATTCTGTTAGGGAAGCCTGGCATGCTGCAGTCCATGGGGTGGCAAAGAGTAGGACATGACTGAGTGACTGAACTGAACTGTTATTGTTATCTAGTGTTGTTTACCTGAATATTTACATATTGAAATCCGTATTTTGCTATAATTTGTTTTTTCTCTTGTTATAGTTAAGGCATTTTATATAATTCACATATATTTTTCCAGTTGTATGTAGGATACTAAAAGGAGCTTTATAAAACATGAGTTATAAAAAGGAAAATTAGGTATGAGATAGGTTGAGAACCACTGATTCAGGTAATAATAGAGCATATGAATTAATCCATTACCAGATTTTTTTTTTTTTTTTTAGCTGAACTGATCAGCAAAGATGACATTTTACTCTTATATTTTCTTTAGTGCCGATGAAATCATTGTAAAGATGCATGGCAGCCAGCTGACACAAAGGTACCTGGAGAAACACGGATTTGAAGTCCCTATAATGGTCCCCAAATTAGATGATCTGGGACTCAGGCTCCCGCCACCAACTTTTTCTGTCATGGATGTGGAACGTTATGTAGGTACGAACTGGATTCCTTTAATTGCTTGGGAAAACATGGTAAAAAATAAAGTTGATATTATCCTAAAATACTAAAAATTGAATGAAGAGATGTTAGTTTAGTTCAGTTTCTGGGTCAGGAAAAGTGAAATGCCATGTCATGTACGTTGAAAACTTTTTTCTCAGTAGATCTACTTTCAGAAAGACAGAAGGAAGCATTCTGTACAGCCTCATCCTGTTGCTTTATTTGTTTTTTGCCATCAAGCTTCCTGATACTTGCTAGTAAAAATTATTACAGAGGGGTAGCTACAGATATGAAAAAGAAGTCTTTGGGAAACTGGGTGAGTTCTAGACCTTGGTAGCAGCATTCAGGTGCAAGATTTCTGGATCCTGCTTTAGTAACCTCCTGCTGCCTAGAAAAAGAGAAGCTTATTTTCAAACCTAGTTTTACTTCAATGACTTGATGATACTGCCTTTTAATGATGTCTGGACTTAATGTTTGATATTGAGTCCCAGAAAGGTCTAAGAAACAAGGTAGAAGACCCTTTATCTGTTGCGTTATTATTGACATTTTCAGGCACTTCTTTCATTCTCATAAGGGTATTGAGAGGAAAGCTGACTCTATGTAGATCTCATTCCTTGTCAGCAAAGTAGATAAAGATTATTTGAGGATTAGATCTCAAGTCTGTCTTGACTCAAACTGTCTATTCTTTATGTTATCTTCTGAGCCTGAAATAATCTGAGAATTTGTCCCTTTATCATCCATTGGTTGACATTGCCAATTGTTTCACTGAGGAAATCCGGTTAAATTGCCTCACTTCACATTCAGCTTAGTTTTGAACTATTTGATAAATTAGAAGATAAGGCTGAAGTTTCACATAAACCTGTTTGTATAGATAACATTGTAAAATAAATGGCTAGTGTAATAAAAGTGTAGGTAAAATGTTCACACTACTTGATAGCTAACTTTTTTAATACTGTAAAATGTTTCAATTAACAGAATTGTTTTGCCTCCTAAATATAAAAAGTTTGTTTGACTTTCTTAGCTTGTTTAAAGTTACATTCAGGTAAGAAACGGGTACGTGTTTCCTGTTTCAGATTAAGCATTGCTGTATTTTGAATTTCACCTTATCCTGTCAGACACTGTAAAGCTAACTGGTTTTTAGGGTGATTCAGTGTTGTGCCTGCAGTACCTCATGGTTTTATCGGAAAATTGTAAATTAATCCCAATTCAAAACTCATCTCACAGACAATAATATGCACTGCTTTTTGCTTCATTTTTTTCTTGAAGCAGAATATTAGGAGAGCAGACACTACCAGGCAAGCAGAAATTGTTTGTCCTGGTTAATTTGTTCACTAATTCTCCAATGACTGATTGGTTTCTCAAAATGATGGACTCAGAATCTTAAGTGTTAAAGAAGTAAAAGGGAAAAGTCTGTGTCCACATTTTGTGCAGAATTATTAATTATAATTTTGATTACCAGGAATTAACAGCCAGAACAGGTGACTCAGTTTTTACTTACCAGTGTAATATGCACTTCTGTCATAGGATGCACAGGAAATCATTGTTGTGTGGAAAGCTTTGTAAACACATAAATTTTTACACTCAGTGTTAATTATGCAGCTCTGTCTTTATTCTTTCAAAATTATGCAGCTCTGTCTTTATTCTTTCTCTGCTTTATTCTTTCAAAAATTGTTCCTTTGTTCAGAAGTTCCAGTTGGACTTAAAAAGTAAGGATATAGGAAGAGTCTTTGTCTAGGCTGTGTAGTTCTTATAGATGGCTTAATTATCACGTGCAGTAAATATGGTCTTTAAAAAATTTTTGTTTAGGGCATCTATTGGTGAAACTCTTAAGCACAATAATAAGGCTATGATTGTTCTCTGCAGGTGGTGACAAAGTAATAGATGTCATTGATGTGGCAAGGCAGGCAGACAGCAAAATGACACTTCACAATTACGTGAAATACTTCACGAATCCCAGCAGACCAAAAGTGTTAAACGTGATCAGCCTTGAATTTTCAGATACAAAGTGAGTAGATCTGGGTGTTTTGATTCAGCTCTGTGAGTGTTAGCTCAGTGTAGTTAAATGATGCATTTACTTTAGTAAGAAACATAATTGTGACTCCTAAAGTGGTCCAGAGATATAGCTATGTTGTTGTACATTTTGCTTTGGCATGCTCAAACTTGAAGTATTCTTGTTAGCCTTGAGTTCCAGTTAATTTCTTGGTTGGGGTTGAGATGGGAGATGCAGTTTTAAGAAGTTTTAATTTGCATGATGTGGGTGTGTGTGTTTGTGTGTGTCTGTTGTTTTTTCTTTTAAAGGATGTCTGAATTGGTGGAGGTTCCTGATATAGCCAGAAAACTTTCCTGGGTGGAAAATTATTGGCCAGATGATTCAGTCTTTCCCAAGCCATTTGTTCAGAAATACTGCTTAATGGGAGTTCAAGACAGCTACACAGATTTCCACATTGATTTTGGTGGGACTTCAGTTTGGTACCATGTCCTCTGGGTAAGCTTGGCGTATTTCTTTGTTCACTTAACCGCAAAAACATATAGTCTTCTTCCCTCTAGTCAACCCGTAAATCAGATACCTGAGAAGGAGCAAAATTATAGTAATAATTGCTTCTGATCTTAAGGTCAGGCTAAAGACAGCTAGTTGGATAAGTCAGGAATGCCCATAAAATTATGAATTCTCCTTGAGAGCATATATTCACCTTGTTTTAACTAGAACTGTGCAGTAGCCGTTCAGCACATGGGGCTAAATTTAAATCATGAAACATAATGTCAAATTCAGCTCGTCATTTGTACTAACCACATCTCAAGTGCTCAGTAGCCACTTAGGGCTTTACGTCCACTGTATCGCATAGCACAGATAGGAAACATTTCCATCGTCACAGAAAGTTCTTTTGGACAGTGTTGCTCTAGAACCAGATCTTCGTCTAAACCACGTGCCTGTGCATCAGCACCGCTCTGGACTCTGTTTGATGCTGTGCCTCGAGCTCCTGTTCCTTTGCTTCATGAAAAAGCAGAGGGTCAGTTCACTAAGGAAAGTCTGTTCATAAGTCTTTAAAAACAGCTGTAGTGTTATAGGTCTTAGGAGAAAGGGCGAGTTTGCAGAGATGACTCTCTGTAACCTGGGGCCCGTTAACATGTATTTACTTCTACACCTTGAACATGAGATCAGTAGGATGCTTGTGATTCTTTACCCTCCTTTCCTGTAACTGTTTCTCCATCACGACTTTACTGACTCCTTGTCTTATTGGGAGGGGGAGCGTTAGTACCTGTGGAGATGCTTATTAAAGGCAGTAGCTATTGGTCAGGCATGTGAAATATGTCTTTCTGAGCCTAAGAAATCTGATAATTATCTAATTTAATTTAGAACATTGTATTGGGAAATTGCATCAATATAGGCCACCCTGAGAATGGCATTTCCTTTTTCAAAAATAGTGTGATTACTTCCTCCTAGGGCGAGAAGGTTTTTTATTTGATAAAGCCAACAGATGACAATTTGGCCCTCTATGAATCTTGGAGTTCATCTGTGACCCAGAGTGAAGTGTTCTTTGGAGATAAGGTGGATAAATGCTACAAATGTGTGGTAAAGCAGGGACATACCTTATTTGTTCCTACAGGTAAGGTTTTAATCCCATCCCTACTCCCCATAGCGATTGCTCATCACAGAGTCCCGCTTTTGATTGGAACCTCTGAGTTTAACCGAGTTTAACCTCTGAGTTTAACTGAGTTTAACCTCTGAGTTTGGAAAGTGGCTTTGCATAACCTGAGAGATGATTCTTATGTTGAGCTTTTCACGTCCTTGTCCCTTGGAGGGTTTCTCTTGTGGTTCAACTTGTTTTGGCATTGTGTTTTGTGTCATTTGCCTTCATTTTTATTTTGAAAAATTCACATACCTTAATACACACCCTTTAAAAGTGTGCAATTCAGTGGTTTTTAGTAGATTAACAGAACTGTGCAACCCTCTCCCTAATTCCAGAACATTTCATCACCTCAAAAAGAAACCCTGTGCCAGCTAGCAGACACTCCCCATTCCCCCTCCTCTCAGCCCCTAGTAACCTCTAATTTTCTTTTGGCTCTGGATTTGCCTGTTTTGGACATTTCATATATAATAGGTGACCTTTTGTATCCAGCTTCTTTTAGTTGGCATCATGTTTACTAGACTTATCCATGTTGTATCTCTTATCAGTGTTTCATTGCTTTTTATGGCCAAGTAATATTCCGCTGCATGGATGTTTCACATTTCGTTTATCCCCTCATCAGTTGATGGACATTTTGGTTGGCTCCACTTTTTGGCTGTTATGAATAGTGCTGCTTTGAACATTTCTGTGATAGTTTTTGTGTGGAGGTTTGTTTTCATTTCCCTTGGGTTTATACCTAGTAGTGGAATTGCTGGGTCACACGGTTTAATGATGTTTAACTTTTTGAGGAACTGCCAAACTGTTTTCCTAACGGCAGTACCATTTTATGTTCCTGCCAACAATGTACAGGTATTTCAATTTCTCCACATCTTCACCACCACTGTGCTTATCTTTATTTTTGACATTCTAGTAGGTGTGAAGTAATAGTATCTCATTGTGGTTTTAATTTGTGTTTCCTTAGTGAGTAACGATGCTAAGCATTTTTCATACTGGCTGTTTGTATGTCTTCTTTGGAGAAATGTCTGTTAAATCCTTTGCCCATTTTTAAGTTGGGCTGTCTTTTTATTGCTGAGTGGTAAGAATTCTTTATATATTCTGAATAGACCCTTTTCAGATATATGATTTGCAATGTTTTATCTCATTCTGTGGGTTGTCTTTTCACTTTCTTGATAATGTCCTTTGCACAAAATTTTAAAATTTTGATGAAATTCCCTTCAGTTTTTAACTGGTCAGCTCTGCGCTGATGTTGAAGGCCGAGTCTGCTGTAGGAGTCTGGGCTGCTATCCTGGGATAATTAGGAGGCAAATGAGTATGTTCTGAGGGAGCCTAGGAAGGGATTGAGTATCAGCCTTAGTTATAGCCTCAAGAATAGGCATTAGGTGTATCATCTTGAGAGGTGACTGAATGCAGGGCATGGATTCTGCAGGCCAGTGGTTCTGAGAGTTGTGTTCTTCTGATTTGGGTGACCTTAATGGCTGCAGAGCTTGCAAGGATCTGTTACAGGCCCTGCTTTCTTACTTTGGCTATGCAGTATATAATAAGTATGTGTTGAATAAATGAATGAGTAAATGCCTAGAACTACCAGAATTGATAAAATCTAGATACCTATCAATATTTTCACTGTGAATGGGCCAAGCCCTCCCTTAAGGACCCCCAAAGCTCCTTTCTGTAGTAAATAGTTTGTTATATCTGTTTTAAAATCTTAAACTCAAATTTATCATCAGTATAACCTCCAGTACCAATAATTCCCTCCCCCCAATTGATGTAGTAATCTAATTAGATTATAAAGAAATTAGAAGTAATTTATAATAAAATATTATTTTGCAATGTCCCTGCTCAGGCACAGCAACATTGGAAGTAGGGTGATGCACAGGCCAGCTAAGCAGTACAGGTCTATAGCATTGGTGTGGATTAATGGTTCTCAAACTCCGCAGACCCTCAGAGTCACCTGGAGGGCTTATTAAAACACAGAGCATGTGTGCCTGCTCAGTCCTGTCCAACTCTTGGCGACCGTGTGGACTGTAGCCCACTGGGCTCCTTTGACCATGGGATTCTCCAGGCAAGAATACTGGAGTGGGTTGCCAGGCCCTCCTCCAGGGGATCTTCCCACCCCTGGGATCAAACTCGCATCTCTTGCATCTCCTGCATTGGGAGGTGGGTTCTTTACCACTAGCGCCACCTGGGAAGCCCAAAACACAGAGCGCTGGGCCTTAAGCCAGTGGTTCTGATTCAGCAGCTCTGGGGTGGGCCTGAAAATTTGCATTTCTAATAAGTTTGCAGCTGAGGCTGATGCTGCTGGTCTGGGGACCACATTTGAAGAACCACTGCTCTAGATAGTGTGGGGGTTTTTTTTCCCCAAGGTATTTGGCAACTGATAAATTTTCTTCAGTGTACAGGCTACCTGGTTGTGTTCCTGAAAATCGTGCTAAAACCTTGCAAAAGATGCTCTGTTTCATATTAATGGAGCCATCGTTTCTGGGCTCAGTCAGTGACAGATTCTGTACCTGTCTGAATGCCCAGCAGATATTTGAAAGTCCTGGCTCAGGCAGGACAGTTTCTTGCTGTGTGGCACTGTCCTGCCTGTTGCACCCTGCCTCCCGCTTGCAAGATGACAGTGGTGCTTTCTGATCTTTGTGACAGCCCCACCCACCCTGCCCCGAACTCTCCAGACCACGCTCTGCTGGCAGCGCTTCCTCCACTGAGAACCACTGATCTACAGAATTTGAAGCCGACACAGACTTCAAGTTTGTGATTTCAGGGTCAAGCTCAAGACTTTGTGCCTTTGAGCACACAAATGGCCACCACTTGAAATCCAGTCTTCTTGGCCTTTTTAGATACTATATCACAGAACAATGACGAATCAAATTATGAAAAGTATAAAGAAAATGGAATCCGTCTATTTTAACAGTCAATTTTTCCATGCAAATGTATGTGAATATATTTATTTACATCTGTATAGTGTCTTTATGTTTGGTCTACAAGACCTTTCTTTCAAAAGTTAGACATCATCTCTTAGAAATGAGCCTCACTTTGGAAACATGTTGGCTTTATGGGAAGATAACATTCTGATTGCCAACATTTATGTTTGTAGGGCCATAACCCTGCCTCATAAAATACGGGGGATCTACCTTTTCTTTCTTAGAGGCAGGTCCTGGATGGAGTCCCACCGATCCTCCTCTGCTTGGTCCCTACCGGCACTCATTTCAGGATGACACTAGGAAGGCCAGGGGCTCAGCCAGTTCCAATTATTCATTTAATGAAAACATGCTTGCCTCACTCTAACCAGATTTGACTTGTCTCAGAGTAAAATCTTTAACATAAAGTTAGATGTGTTTTTAAACTAAAAAATGAAAACAGTAACAATTACCAAAAGCTCCTTCTGTCCTGCACCATAATTTTGTCTAGTCGGGTCAATGCATTAATCTGAAACACAGCACAGAGGTGGCATAGAATAGGCATTTAATAAATTCTTGAATCATTGTATCTTTAGATCATAATAGACATTAGCTTCTCTGGCACTGAAGTATGAGCTAAACTGATTTTTTTGTGTGTTTCTTAAAACAGGTAGATATCACATTTGTGTTGTTTAAATGTTGAAAAGTCACTGACATGTCCTTTTAACCGTTTCAGGGTGGATTCATGCTGTGCTCACTTCTCAGGACTGTATGGCTTTTGGGGGGAACTTTCTGCACAACCTTAACATTGGCATGCAGCTCAGGTTTGTGTTATCAGCACTTGAAGGATCTTTTTCAGCAACATATTTGATTGTGATCTCATGGAGATAGGCCCTGATAACTTATTAGAAACTTTAAAAAAAAATTGTCTTAAAATTTTGATAAGAGGACACCTTGATGAATCTAAAACAAAAAGAATCATTTATTCAAGTTGAGACTAAATACTTTCCCACATTTCAGAATCTTATAGAGATGGATAGGCTCTCCTTTGGTTCTCTTTACAGTGAGAGAATTGAAGTAAATCAGGTCAGACTTAGGTGTAACATACGGGGCTGGGACAGGACAATTCGAAGTTAGGAAACACCTGTTTTAATTTTGCTGTGGTGAAGGATTACCAACTATTTCCCCTTCTGCATGACAAGCTGACTTTTGGGCAAAAACTTCGCCTGGTAGCTTAATAAGAGAAGAATGTTATTAGGCAACATTACTTATGGTAAAATGATTCCTCATTGATAAACTGCACAGGACTGGGAGAACTGGAAATACCTGGTAGGGAGCCATGTCTTTTGACTTTCCTGACTTGTAACTTGGCATGCCCGTGGGGAACCCTGGAAGCCATGCATCAATGGAGTTATTACAAGAGATTCTGGCTCTTATGGGGCACGAAGCTTTAAGCCAAACTCCCGCACTTGCCAAGTGAATCTTGCTTACACCTGAGCTGTCCCTGGGGAAGGACGGCTCCTGGCTGTATGGACTGCTGCAAGGACTCTTGCAGAAAACTCTACCGTATGGTTTCTCCCTTCTCACCTTGACCCCACCCAAGTTTGGTCCTGAGCTAGAATGCTTAGTGGGACCTAAAGAAAACTCCGCGAGTGGATGTTGGAGTGCTGTCTAACACAGGGAGCTAGTTTCTAAACATGTTATATTTATTACAGTGGAACCCTTGTAAAATTCCTTCTGTTAAAACTAGGCTACAGATCCCTAGGGGTGATCTTTTAGAAGCCTCGTGTAAATTCTTCAGTATACTGTCAGATCTGATAAGGGCAGACCTGAGTCAGATCACGACTCAGTCTTACTCACCTGTGTGGTGTTGAGCAGTGTGTAGGACCCCATTGGTCTTCTGTGTCATGGGCTGCCTTATTTCAGTTAAGTTGGTTGCCTCCATTTAACTTTGGAAATGCTAATGTTGAATTTCTTCAACTTTTCTTTATTTAGGTGTTACGAGATGGAAAAAAGACTTAAAACACCAGATCTTTTCAAATTCCCTTTCTTTGAAGCCATATGTTGGTTTGTAGCCAAAAACTTGCTGGAAACCCTAAAAGGTAATAATCTGAACATTTTGTTGTTTCATGTAATGCATGATATTTGTAAATTCACTTAAAGTCACTGATAGAGAGGTCCTTTTAAAAATATGGTGGCTGTTGTCCCTGTTTTGTTTTTTAAATGCATGATTTCCCCCTGTTCAGAACCTTTTTAACAAATTAGGAGAGCTCTAGTCCATAGTCATAAAAACACACGAACTGCTGCATTGGAACCACACAGGGAATCCTGAAAAGTGTTGCTTTCTCCCGGGACTCTAGTCACCTGCACAGATTTTCAGGCATGTAAAAGCGCCTCCCTAGCAAAAAACGCAGTTGAAGCCAAGGGACTGGTACTTAATGTTTGTCCCCAGGCATTTGCTTTAAAAGCCTTTGAGGGAGCACTTCTCTTGTCCTGAGAGAGTCAGGTGGTGCCTGTGCTGTTACTGCTGTGACCATTATGTGGCCAGCATAAGGCACCTGTTAGGGCACACCAACTAGTGTCAGGCTGTGGTCTGTGCCTGAAGAAACATGGTTTTGGGTGGTGGGTGGGTGGGGGAATATCCCTTTAAACGTGAAAGCCACCTTTTTATGTGGCTTTTCAGATTTTAGTGTTTTATTATTGGTTTAATGATTTTTGAGCAGTCAAGTTGGAGACTCAGGGTCACTTCTCACTTTTATCTAGTTTTGCTTTACAGTTGTGCCCATGAGAATACAGTCGATCTAGTTTCTGTGTTGTCTTACATTTCTAGTCAGTTTGCAAATAGTGCTACTATTACCATTAACTTCCAGAAGAAGAGATATAAACAGATTAAACAGCAAAGTCTGTTCTAAACATTGGGGGTTTTCTCAGTTAAAAGTTGCACAAGAAGAAAGGGTACAGTGAAAAGAAGCAAATCAACGACTCTTTCCCAGGATAGCATGCGCAGAATTAAATCATAGGACTCATTCATGGTTTCTTTCCTTAAAAGGGGTGAGGGGGGCTCACTTTCTTCGGAAGGAAGGTGTAGTAAGAACCCCATCTCACACTGTGTAGCGCTGTGTGGAGGTGGGTGTCTTGAGAGAGGTGCTGCTGTAGAAGATGGCGGCAGTAGTATTGAGTGTGGTTCTGTTTCTTTTTCTTTCTCATCTTGTCAATTGATTGTTTCTTATTTCACTTTTTTTCCCTCTCTGTTAACTTGTTTGATATTTGGTGGTTACTCAAAACCTAAAGGTAATCACTTTGCCACAGAACCTAACTCCTTTCCCCCTTAACTTCGTTCCCACAGAACTGAGAGAAGATGGTTTTCAGCCTCAGACTTACCTAGTACAGGGAGTGAAAGCGCTGCATACTGCTTTAAAATTATGGATGAAAAAAGAAGTAAGTAGTTGTCTTTGGAGAAATAACTTAATTTTTATATGGCAAGGTCAGAAAAGTGAAAAGTGTGAAACTGTTAGTCTCTCAGTCATGTCCACGACTCTTTACAAGCCCATGGACTGTCGCCCCTCCAGGCTCCTCTGTCCATGGAATCCTCCAGCCAAGAATACTGGAGTGGGTAGTCATTCCCTTCTCCAGGGGATCTTCCCAACGCAGGGATTGAACCTGGGTCTCCTGCGCCGCAGGCAAATTCTTTACCATCTGAGCCATCAGGGAAACTGTTAATTTTTGTATGGCAAGGTCAGGAAAACAGAGCCTTATGCTGTTCTGTCAGTAAGTGGGAGTGCTAGAAGGAATGGGAATCATGCTTTAACTGAGAAGTACAACCTGTGTTTATTAGTATATACAGATATGCTGGTTTTTGTTTATATTTTTGAGAATGAAGTACCTAGGTACTTCTTTAATCTTGAAAAGAAAGTAAATTTGAGACTATCTTGGATATTGACTAAGAAATTAACATGTAGATATAGAATAATAGTATATAACTTTGTGCTCACATCGTGTGCTAACCACTGTGTTTAGTCTTTATATCCATAAATGCATTTACTAACTCATTTACTCTTCAGAGCAACTAAATGAGTTTGTGGTGCTGTTGTTGTCCCCATTTTAAATACGGAGTTGAGGTTCAGAGTGTAAGTGCTTGCTCAAGACAACTGGTGGAGCTAAGATGAAGCTCGGTCTCTGCAAAGCCTATGCTGTTATCCCTCTGCTGGTCTTATGTAAGAACAAAGGAAAAGAGAGGTCCGGGTTCAGGCAGGAGCTTTCCATTTTCCCTGAACTGTGGTCTAGTTTGCATTCAAATCCTACCACCTCTAAGAGGTCATCTCAGATCTCTCCATTTGGAATTCATAGGTCCTTTCCTTATACGTCCATAGCATATCTCTTGAGCCAGTGGACTTAAAAGTAATGTCCATAAAGTAATGTGTCCATTTCTTATTGTCTACATTTATGAGCTCTTAAAAAACAGGGACTTTCTCATCTTTATTTCCTTCCTGGAACTTTGCACACAATGCTTTAATAAGTGATAAATATTTTATCTGATGAAAATACATTTCCATGCTGATTTCTTAAATGTCCACTTGAAGTGAAAATCCTGCTCTTAAAAGATACTTTCTGTGTGCTTGTGCTCAGCTGCTCAGTTGTGCCTGTCTGTGACCCCAGGGATTGTAGCCCGCCAAGCTCCTCTGTCCATGGAATATTCCAGGCAGGAATACTGGACTGGGTTGCCATTTCCTACTCCAGGGGATCTTCCCGACCCAGGGATTAAACCTGCATCACCTGCATTGACTGGCGGATTCTTTACCACTGAGCCACCTAAAAGATACTGGGAAAGTGTCAGTCTGTCAGTCGAGTCCGACTCTGCGACCCCATGGACTATAGCCTGCCAGGCTCCTCTGTCCATGGGATTGTCCAGGCAACCATACTGGAGTAGGTTGCCATGCCCTTCTCTGGGGGATCTTCCCCATCCAGGGATCGAACCTGGTCTCCTGCATTGCCTGCAGATTCTTTACCCTCTGAGGGTAATAGATTACCCTCCCAATAATTTTATGCTTCTTTTCATTTTTTTTTTTTTTAATCACTGCTGTATACACATTAGAGCAGGGGCGCTGTGGAAGCATATAGGAAAATAAAATCAGCATCAAAGACATCATCATGTAATTGACAAGTAAAGGCAAAAACGGATTACAAAAGTATATCGTATATAACAGGATAAAAACAGAGTATCTTGCAAAAACTGTAATTCCTCTTCTTCTGAAAGCTTTAGACAAGTTGTTCTCAAGCTTGTGTGTTTATCAAAATTGCCTTTAGAGACTTTTAGAAATAACTTTTTTCCCCTAGAGATTTTGGTATAATAGATCTGTAGTAGGCTATGAACCTCTAAACTTGTGGGTGATTTTGATGGACAATGAAGACAGAGGAGCCTGGCATGATGGAGTCCATGGGGTTGAAAGGAGTCGGACACGGCTGAGCAACTGAACAACAACAAGAAAATTCATCAGTAATAGATACTGTTAATTGATTACATCTAGAGTATACTTTGAGAGGCAGCTTATTAGCCTAGTGGTTCAGGGTGTGGACTCCAGAGTCAGAGGCTTGGATTCAAGTCTTAGCCGTGCTGCTAATAAAGCGTGAACCTGTGCTTCTGTTCCCTCGACGTACAATGGGAGTCCTGGGAGAACCTCTGTCTAGTGTTGAAATGATTTATGAGGTAACATTTGTAAAGCACTCAACTGTATCTTGCCTGGCACATTTGCTGTTGTTCAGTCGCTCAGTTATTTTTTTGTTGTTGTTGTTTAATTTGTTGTTGCTCAGCCTGGCACATAGTTTGCACTTAGTGTTACTGTTACCATTGGTTTGTTTTAACAAATTATGCTAAAACCAGGGAGAGGATATAAAGCAGGAGTAGCAGTTAGTATGTTAAGGGCATCTAAATGGTCAGATGCTCTTAGATTTGTTGTTTAGTCGCTAAGCTGTGTTCAGTGCAACCTCATGGACTGTAGCCCACCAGGCTCCTCTGTCCGTGGGATTTCCCAGGTAAGAAAACTGGAGTGGGTGGCCATCTCCTTCTCCAGGGGATCTTCCTGACCCAAGGATTGAACCTGCATCTCCTGCAATGCAGGTGCATTCTTTACCACTGAGCCACCTGGGAAGCCTGTTCTTAGATAAACAGATTAATGTTTGGAATTAGACATAATAAACAATGAGAGCAGTTTGCACTTCAGTAGATACGGTAACTCGCCAATTAATTCCTCTTTCCTATTGATGGAATCTTTTTCCTATTTTACTTTTGGAAAGCAAAAAATAAAAGACTTTATGAATTAGATTTACCATGAGAAGCTAGGATTATTTTAGTGCCTATGTTTCCCCTTACAAATCCTTTTGTATTATGAATTAAATTTAAGACTTCATTAGTTTCTTTACTAATTATAGTAGTATTTAGAATTACAGTAGGCTTTGAGGTGTAGAGTCCATTTTAAGCAGAATTCACAGTAAGACAAGTCCATGTTTAACTCAAAGTAAAAGGATTTCATAAGTCAATAAGGATCTCCTTAGAAGCTATGAAACCAGCTCCATGAGTTCTGAGACCTGGCTTGTTGGTATTTGACTTTGTCTATAAAATCTAGAGAACTTAAAAATTTATTAGTTTTTACATCTTAAAATGTGAATAACTTTGGTTGTCTTATCTTTGTTAATCCAAATACAGCTTGTATCTGAACATGCCTTTGAAATTCCAGACAATGTTAGACCTGGACATCTTATTAAAGAACTTTCTAAAGTAATTCGAGCAATAGAGGTAAGAGTAGAAACTATCATCTAAATGCTTGGTTCCTATCTATTTTGAGAAGCAGTTGGATCTACCATCACACTACAAATACTGGAAAGCCTCGACATTCTTAGAAGAACTAGAATGAGCTGTATCTTGAAAGGAGTCTCAGGGTTTCAAAGCCCTACAGAGAAATCTGGAATATTGTATCATCATGAAGTAATAAGGATGTAGTTACCAAGTTACTTCAGGTTTTTCAGGTTACTCCAAAAATGAAAAAAATACAGAATAAACAAAACTTTCAGATCTCACTCATTTCTGCAATGCAAAGATAAATGCATGTTAAGATGTGTAACATGAGTAAGAACCGGTGAAGTTGGATTGGAAAGAGGGTTGGGGCAAGGAGACCCACTCAACTGAAAATATTATGACACCTGGGTTAGGTATATGCCCTTTGATAAAAGCCCATGAAGTCTGACATTAGGTATTTTATTAATTAGAAGATATTCTAGGTGTTAAAGATAGGGGATTTTAATTAAAGTAATTCTTCAGGAAGGTGGTTCTGTTAGTGTCTAGCTTGAACTGAAAGGAAGTTAAGTGGAGGAATGGATGCTGATAATTTAATGGCTCAGATCAGGGCTGTATTTGGGAAACCAAAAAGAGGTATTAAAATGTTGGATTTAATATCCTTGGATAGAGTACTTCATATAATTCTCAACATGTTCAGATAGAGTAGGGAATTTTTTATGTTTTTGAAGAGCTGCATATACATGAATTTTTAAAGTCAAAAGTCATATATTTAATCTTAATATATATAAATGTGTAAATATATAAATATATATCACAACAATAACCAAAACTAAGAATACACTCAATAAAAAAGTATAGGTCTATATGAAAAAACTATAAATCTTTACTAAGAGAAATAAAACTCTAGTTTAATAAATGGAAGTGTCATTTCTAAAATATGTCAATTGCAAATTAGTATTACAAATTGAAAATGGTGAAATATTCTTGGAAGAATAATTGGACAAAAATAGTCACCAAAGTGTTTTGTTTTTTTTTTAATTGGAGGGTAGGGAGTACAGAAGGCAGCAAAATGACTGTAGAAAAATGTACAAAGAAAATATAAACAGAAATTTCATTAAAGAAGAGATGGAAATGGCCAATTCAATAAAAATATGAAAAATATTCTCAATATGTGAAAAAGTATTCAACCACATATTACCACATAATTTATGATTTCAAATGATGGTTTATCACATTGGCAAAGATAAAATTCTGTATTTTTGCTCCGCTGATAGGAAGTATAAATTAGTGTATGATTTCTAACTGGCATATACCTTGACTTAGCATTACTTTAATAAAGTAAAGAAGACAATTCCAGTTAAACTTGATATATGACCATACCTGCTTACCACTATCACCTCTTGGAACCAAAATGATAGTAAAAAAATGAAAACAATATCTATCCCTAAGTATTAGGTCAATGAATTATGCTATATCTCTACAGTAGAATATGATACAGCCTTTAAAATGATGTTGAAAATCAAGGATATGTGTTCACAGTATTTTATGTGGGAGAGAAAAGGGGAAAAGATCTCAGTAGAGCTGTTCAGGTTTTATAATTTGGTGTTTTTTGTTTTTATGATGAAAAGGAATGTTTTTTGTTTTCTAAAATATTTTTATAGATGATTATTTAGTCACTTATGTTTGTGGCCTTGTCATAAAAATACCCCAAATTTTGTTCTTAAAGGAGGAAAACGGCAAACCAGTTAAATCTCAGGGAATCCCTTCTGTGTGTCCAGTTTCACGGTCCTCAAGTGAAGCAGCTTCCCCATACCATTCCCGACGAAGGATGCGGAAACTTCGAGACCACAATGTCCGAACTCCTTCCAACCTCGACATCCTGGAGCTCCACACGAGGGAGGTGCTCAGAAGACTGGAGATGTGTCCCTGGGAAGAGGCAAGCTTCTGTTCCATGGTTACGTGAGAGACTCAGTCATTTCTGAAAGGCCTTCAGAAGGATGATAGAAAGAGACCAGGCTGGCCATTCTTGTTGTCTGAGCTTTGCTTAGCACCCTAGGGGTCAGCAGCACTTCTGCTTGTGATGGGGGCATGCTTCGGTGTAGAAGTAGGACGAACAGGTCCCATCGGTTTGCTGACATGTGTATCGAGTGTTTACTGAGTGCCAGGTACTCTTCTAGGCTCTGGGGAAGGTACCAGAGTGGGCAAAACCCAAGCCCCTGCCCTCATGGAGCTTCCATCCTAGTTCAAGTTGGAAGGATCGAAGTCAGAGACAGGTATTAAAGTCGTATAATTTCAGATAAAAAGGTCATGAAGAGAGCAGTAGAATAAAGGGGCTGGTGGTTGGCTGCTTCTGCTAAGGTGATCGGAGAACCTCTTAGGTGGGTGCATTTGACAGACACTTACATAGAAGAAGTCAGGTGGATACACAGACTTGAGGAGGAGTATTGAAGGCAGAGGAAAGTGCAGGTGCTGTAGGCCTTTCCCTGGCCCAGCGGCAGCAGCATGCATCACTGTTAGGCTGGGAGACTATTAAACTCATTACAGTTTGAGAAATGCTGGCCTGACAGAGTGATGAGCTCAGTGTGGGGCCTTTGGACAACATGCTACTGACCTGTGATGAGATCCATGTCATCCATGTTTGTACATCTTAAGGAGAGGACAGTTTAAAATGAGTAAGATAGCAGTATCTCTGAATTAACATATTTACAGATGTTATATAGAAATTAAAGCTTCCTTAAATATTTTAAATTTTATATAATTATATTTATACTGTTGTAAGCTTTTGTTGTTCTAAACCTCCTTCAACCCATAGCCATCTGGTAGAAGATTCATCCATAGCTATGTGGGAGAAGATTCAGGTTATTATAAGAAGCTCTATATATTATTAAAGAAAAATATTAAAGGAAATATTCTTTATGTTTTAAAAACCTGCCACTGTTGTGCCTTTATGTCACTCGGTGGCCTTTGTTCCTGGTGATAGCAGGATGGTGACCTGTAAATCGCTGAGAGTACCTGGGGGGAAGACTAAAGATTAGGTCAGAGATGGGGGAACCAGAAAGGACCCAGCAGTTAGGGAGAAACAAGGGAAAGAGAACTCAAAATACACGAAGGCAGTACTTCTCCAGTTTTCCAGCTTTCTACAAGAGTGAAATGTCTGAATTCACGTGAGGCAGATTTTATATTCTGCTTTGTAGAATGTATTTTACTGTTACTGGCCCTACAGAAAGATGAACCACATTCATGCTGGTTTTAGGAGTCATTTAGCTTCCATGCTGCATCACTGCAAATGCCCTAGCCTCTGGAGGCTGCCCAGCACTCTTAGCATGCAGGGCTGTGGGGACCAGGGCAGGGGGAGGTGGTGGTACACTCTCCTGCTCCTTTACCTGTCAAGCAGGTATTTTTGAGGGTGGAGGTTAAGTAAGTTCTGTTTTTATACTTTAAGGACATCCTGAGCTCAAAACTGAATGGAAAATTCAACAAACATCTCCAGCCATCTTCCACAGTACCTGAATGGAGAGCGAAAGATAATGATCTTCGATTACTGCTGACAAATGGAAGGATAATTAAGTACGTGAAGTAGATGAAAGTGTCAGAGAGTTTAGTTTTCCATGGATTCCCTCTGTTCATTTTATTCTGGGTCCAGACCATTGCACACCTGCCTGAAATATGGGGAAAGTGTCTCAATTCTCAGTTTTCTCTGCAAAGTAAGGAGAGTGTAATACTGTTTGGCTGCATAGTTGCGCTATTTTCTGAGTTGATTATTTTTCCCTCTGTGTACAGGGATGAGAGACAACCCTTCACAGATCAGAGTCTTTATACAGCAGATAGTGAAAATGAAGAGGATAAGAGAAGGACAAAAAAGGCAAAAGTGAAGATGGAAGAGAGTTCAGGAATAGAGGGAGTGGAGAATGAAGAGTCTCAAAAACCACTTAACAGTATGTTTGTTTTAATGGTCATTTTAAAAGGTCTGTTCATTATTAATATGCTAATAATATGTCAGGTAACTTGCTAATTTTAAAGTGCTTAAATTAGTAGTAGGATTAAAATTTCTTGTGTCCCTAATACTCTTTTGAGAAATCTGGAGCATTTCTGAGTCCTCTCTCCATCAGGGAAATGCTGAATGTGACCTCCCAATGAGGGGTGGCAGCTGGGGAAAGTGGTATTAGTGACAAGGATGTCATTGGCCAGTGACACCCTCATCTAATGACAGTTTTTTCAAGAGTCACATAAAAGCTCATGCATTTTATGGGCCTCTACTCCGAATTATGAAGCAGTTGAAAATGTAGTGCAATTTCCAAGATACTTTTAGCTAACATACATATGGTTTTCAGAATTAGGAGACATATATAACTGGCTGATCTGAAGCTATTAGTAACCCAAGTATTATTTTATTTGATTGCATATTGACAAGAAGGCTCTACTTGGTTATTAATTGGTTACCATCAATGCGATGAATAGTAACACCTCCTCCTCCTTGAGATCTTTGAATGAAGTCTTTCATTTTCTCAACATTTTTCAGGGCCTCCGTATACCCTTCTATCTTAAAAAGTAGTTAAACATTTTCGTACTTGATAAGTGAATATTCTAGATAATTAACATTATTAAATCCATGTCGAATACCTCAGTTCCTGATAATTCCAGATAAGTTTGTTATTTTAGTCAGTGACTCTACATTTGTTCGCATGCCAGGGGAGACACAGCTGATCAATGGACTTTATCCAGCAGTTGCTAGCCGAAAGTGCTGTGGGGAAAGAGAGGCAAGGGTGAAGCTTGGTCTATAAGCTTGTTGAATTCACTGTCTACTTGAATGTGTCTTAGGCTCAGGAGAGTTTTTTTGTTTTGTTTTCTGTTGAGACAAATAAAGCATAACAGAAAGTGAAAAGCATTGTAGCTAATTTTAGTGTTGAGGTTTTTTTCTGGGAAGAAATAAAATAGTCAACCCACCCATGCAAGGATTGTAAACCATATTTGATAAATACCACAGAAGTTTTAAGAATACACTTCAATCTGTATCTTGGTTAATTAGGGGAAAAACCCTTGGGGGAAGAACGAAATGAAGACAATGAAAGCAATGAGAAAGGACAGAGCCGGCGCAGTTGAGTTGGACGGGCTTTGGATGGCACTTTGTTCCAGTTCTGATGGCTCTTTTTCTCTGATCACTTTCCTTCTCAGGGTTTTTAACAAGTGTGAAATCAGAACTCAGGAATCGATCATCTGAATATTCTGATATTTCTGATTCAGAAGACTCTGGACCTGATTGCACTGCACTGGTATGCCTGGGACCCTGTAACTTACAGTTATGTGGTGGAAAGATGAACACCCACTTTCCTTTACATGGGAGGAAAGTGGATGACAGCTTTCCCGAAGCCTGTCTGTCTGACCTTTGTGGCACAGAGCCTTCTCTTCAGTGGTAATTACACACACACCCCGTCACGTGACTACTTACATCTGATCAACAAAGCTTCTGTCTGATTTTGGAAAGGGTGGAGGGAGATACAGCTCTCGTTTCTCATATTTCCTCATAGGTTATATTTCATTTTGCCTTAAAGAAAGCCTGTACTGTGTGGTTTTTTTTTTTTTTTTTGTAAAACTAAGGAATTATGTTACTGCAGTAACTAGAGATTTATTTCCACTTTATCATATGAAACACAGAAATAATTCCATGATAATGAAGTTCTCACTTTCCCTTTAGATGGATAAACTGTTTTTGGTTAGTTTGTATAAACGTGTTCTGATTTCTTATATAGACTTCCTTCTATTTAATTATCTCAGAAAAATAATTTTACCACTGAAGAGTCTGAAAGTTCAGGTGATGAAAAGAAACAAGAGATAACATCAAACTTTAAGGAAGAATCTAATGTGATGAGGAACTTCCTTCAAAAGAGCCAAAAGCCATCTCGAAGCGAAATTCCAGTTAAAAGGTAGGCATGCTGATGATGATGGTCTTATTACAATGTTATATAAATTATAGGAAAACATTTGTTATTTTTTGTTTGTTTTGTTTGGGGGTTTTTGTTTTGTGTGTGTGTGTTTTGGTTTTAAAATTTACCAAATATTTCCTTAAGAGTAAAAAAGTTCTTGTCTTTTCTGTTGATCTGCCCTTCAGGGAATGTCCTACCTCGACGAGCACAGAGGAAGAAGCTATTCAGGGCATGCTGTCTATGGCAGGGTTGCACTATTCCACGTGTTTACAAAGGCAGATTCAAAGCACAGACTGCGGTGGTGAAAGACCCTCTCTCCAGGACCCCAGCAGCTGCCACAGCAGTAACCATGAGGTCAGGCAGTTGTATCGCTGTGATAAGCCAGTGGAAAGTGGTAAGAAACATAAATTGTAATTTTCTGAAAAATAACATAGAACCCTCACCTTAATAGCCCTGTAATCCTAGCTTGAGGTTAAAGATTATGAACAAGAAATGTTTATTAAACATCTTTAGTTGGAGATGGTGTTAGACATATTGGCAGATATATATATATATATATATATGATGTTGACAAATGTTAGCTGCAAATAGAATAACTCACAATGTAAATTAACGGATTAGGGGTTGTATTCACTGACTTGCAAGACAGTGTTGTTTCCCTTTTATAAGCTGATCAGAATGGAGGGCATGTTTGTGTCTTAATTGATGTGCTTAGTTTGAACAATCCACTCTTTTTCCTTTTATGGAAGGGAAGGCGAGCTTTCAGCTGTTTCTGCTGGAGGGTATCCTCTTCTACTTAACAGGAGACATTGGGAAAGAGAGGAGACTTGCTGGCGGTATCAGTGGTGCCTGAGTGTTTCCTTCTGTCTGCTTTTAGAGAGATGTTTTGTTTCCCAAAAATCTGAGGAGGATTAGGGAAAAGATGGTACTACATTAAAACTGAAGTCTGTTATAGGAATTATGTTCATTCCCACCTAGCTGTGTTGATTATGTGCCAGGAGCTTGGCATTCATTTCACTTAATTCTTGAAATGACATGTTGGGTGTGTGTAATGTAGCTTTAATAGGTAAAGGAAAAAAGATTTAGTGGAATTAACTTGCCCACACTTACATGGCTACTCAGTGACTGGAATTTGAATCCAAGACTAGATCATGTGGTCTCAAAATCTTTGCTTATTGTATAAGAGGAAACTCAGGTTTAAAGAGGTTATATAACTTGGCTAAAGATGTATTGGTAATGAAAGATCTCAAGTTCAAATCTGGATTTTTCTGTCTTTCCACTTATCATTCTGTCTTCCTATAATCTCTTTGGCCCCTTGAAAAGAAAGCTTCTCTGGAAATGCTGCCAGATTCAGGCAAACATATGCCTTTATTCTGTATGGGAAAATATACTATTTTTAGAGAGACTGTATTGCACTTGGTTTTACATCTACAACAGATGGCCACAGAATTTGATCTAGGTCCTCCAGCATCTGGCCCAAAACCTGCTGTAGAAAGAAAGACAGTCTTTGAGAGAACTGAAATAATTAACATGTTGGATTGCAAGCTGGTGACTGTTTTGTTTTTGAGAGGGAAAGGAGTATGGTGAAAGTATATGAATAAAGAGTTAGCATGCTCATTTTTTGAATAAAATGTCAACATAAATTTACTTTCAGTTTTAAGCAGCAGGCTAACTTTGTTCTTTAAGATCCAGTTTGTGAGAAGATTTTTAATTAAAATTTCTCTTTAGGATATCATGTCAAGACTGAAGATCAAGAGTTGAGGAGTTCTTCCTGGATTAAACAATTTGATACAACTTCCAGATTTAATCTTCAGGTATATTCAAGGTTTGAAATATTGAAATAGGATTGTCATTAGCTCTGTTTTTGCTTTTGTTTTTAAAACTGCAATCAGTAATCAACCCCCAGATGTAGAAAGCTTAATAATTGTCATTAAATGTACCTTTGAACAGCTGTCCATTTTTAGGGATTCTGATGTACTAACCAATGAAAGGTTTATGGATAGAATGTTATCTGGAAAAAAGCAACTTATTTAAGAAAGCAGTTAAAAACTCCTGGCTGCCAATACCTTTAGGTTATGTCTGCCTAGAATGAAACATGAAAGGAAAAAAGTACCGCAATACCACAAGGACCTTTTAATCTCTGCTGTTGTTTATTGAGCATTTTTAGATACCAAATTTCTTTGAGAATTTGATGGCAGTTACAGGAAAATGTTTTCTTTCCAAAAAATGTTCTCCATGAATATGACTTGTGCTTACGTTTTTCTCATGGTTTGTACCCCACCCTCACCCCAGACCATTCATTAAGTCCAGATTGAGAGTCACTGCTCTAAGAGAAGACACTTGATGTCTGAGGATTCTCATGTATGAATGCTTATACCAAACAAAATGAACCCCCAAAATACCTTTTTTTAAAAACGTTGCCAGTAGCACCAAAAAAGGAAGGCTGTATGACCTTTTGTGGAGAAGGAAATGGCAACCCACTCCAGTATTCTTGCCTGGAGAATCCCAGGGACAGAGGAGCCTGGTGGGCTGCTGTCTGTGGGGTCGTACAGAGTTGGACACGACTGAAGCGAGTTAGCAGTAGCAGCAGCATAACCTTTTTGCTGCAGACCTTGGAAAATGACAACCAAAGAAAGAATCAAAACTCTTAAGTGGCACAGTGGAGTCTCCAAGCCTCCCCAACCCCATTTGCTCTCTCAATAACAGAAAAATGGGTGGTTTTAACGTTCTTCATTTGGCTTATTTATATTTTCTAAATACTTGTCAATTACTTTTATAATAAGAGAAAGAACCAAGTTATTTTTTAAAGGCAAGTACAAGTTCTTTTCATGGGAGGATATGCTCCAGAGACAAAGGTCAGGTAAGAAATTCCTTAACTATTAAGAATTCACTTACTAATGTATGATTCTATAGTGCCTCACTGGTTATAAAATTTATAACTCAGTAGCATTATTGGATTTAGTATTAAAAGGTAAGCTGTTATTTAAATTCAGCTGTTGCTTTTATAATTGTCTTTGAAAATGAAGAAGCAGAAGACAAATGATGAGCAAGATCACCTTAGAGAAAATAGAATTTCTGTTTCTTGTAATCTATAGAGGTATTAGAATAGTGTATCAAATTGAAAAGCTGTTTCTTCATACTCAAGCGTATTTGTAAGACTGTTTTAATGCTCAAGCGTATTTGTAAGACTGTTTTAAAGCAAGTCTGTGTTTAATGCTGTTTTTAAAACTTACTTGACCATTACAGAATCAGAAATTCACTATAATACACAGACACAAACACACACTTAAAACTAGTTTCATGAAACATTATGTCTACAGTATGCTCTTTTCAGGTTTATCTTTTCCTTTTCTCTCTTTAATTCTGGTTGGGACCCTCTCTGTTTTGATTTCAAGACCTACCAGTCATCTATCTTATCTATCTATAATGTTTTCTTCTCGACTTGAAGATGTCTCAAGTTATGAGGCATCTTTAAAACCTGAATCCTTCAGAGCTACTAGGTTTTAGAATGAGATGACCATCAGGAGGGGTCATCTATGGCCACTTCATGTTAAAAAAACCCAAGTTCAGTAATCTATTTCTTCTCTCTCTTAAATTGTTAATACATTACTTCTCGTAAAGAAACCCTAAAAATTCGGCCTTATTTCCTTCTTTCTTAGGATCTAAATAGAGGCCAGAAATGCATCAAGAAGGAAGTTTCATCAGAAATCAGTCAGAAAGTACAAAGTAGGAATTCTGTGGACAGCAGTGGCTCAAGCCTTCAGAATGCAAAGTATACGCAGAGTTCAAGCTTGATATCAGGGGCGTGCCAGCTAAGTAACGGCAGTATAAGCCCAGAAAGGCCTGTTGGTGAAACTTCCTTTTCAGTGCCCCTTCACCCCACCAAGAGACCTGCGTCAAATCCACCACCTATCAGCAACCAGGCAACAAAAGGTAACGTTACACGTGTGTAAGTTAAGTTAAATAGACATGTCTCTGCACTCACATTGCTTACAGCCTGCTGGGTATGGACACTGCATTGATAGGTGCTCAGATTACTATGGGGACAGAGAAGGTATCTCAGTCAGCCCAGAGGAGCAGGAGGGGTTTCCTGGAGGGGGAGGTGGATCCTGGAAAGGCTGTGATGGGTTAGCTGTTGTGAGGCGGGGGAAGGGATAGGGTCGACAGTACTGACAGCAGAGGAGACAGCGTGGCCCAGGATGGGGGAGAGACAGCGGGGGGCGAGGACGGAACAGGTGCATCGCTGGAGCGGTTTGAGGCAGGATGGTAAGAGCTGGTGCTGAAGAGACAGGCAGGGCTTAGCCCGGGGGAGTGTCCTGTAAGTCTTAGGAAGGAGGCTGGCCCTTATCTCATGGGTGAGCTGGAAGGGTTTTAAGCAGTGGACTTCCAGGCGTGAGACTCGACCCATTCAGGACACCTAAAAGCCTTTGCCTGCCGTGTCGCTCTGCTTTAAGTCTTCCAGGTGCTATCAACTGTGATTTTCACTGTTACTTACACTGCTGTTGGTGTGCTGTATTTTGTAGGTAAACGTCCAAAAAAAGGAATGGCAACAGCCAAACAGCGTCTCGGGAAGATCCTTAAACTGAACAGAAATGGCCACGCACGTTTCTTTGTGTGACGGAGCTGCGGCCGTGGCCACTATTCCCTTCGGAGACTGGTCTTGGGGTGCGGGAGCCTGGAGCTTCCACGCGCCCCACTGAAGCAGTTTGCATGTACAGTAGGGAACACTGCCTGAAGAACAAAATGAACCTGATGCTGCATTTTCACTGTGCCACACCCACTCAGCAATAACCATTTTGGACCTGGTGGGGAGAGGAAGAAGGAGGGTAGAACCTTAAAAAGAGACCTTGAACTGGAAAGGGTCTCTTGTCAGGGCTTGAATTTCATTTTGTTGTTGGTAGTGTTTTGATTTATTTTCAGTGATAGGGTAAAGAATTATCAGTAATTTATTTAACAGATTTTTTTTTTTAAAGTTAACAGCTTTTAAATTCTTTCTTTTTTAAAGCTATTTATTTGGAAGATTTCTGGAGAAATATCTCACTAATTTAGATTTAAGAATGTGAAGGTTTTTAAATTATTTTTGATAGTGTGTATGTTACACGTGGGGAAGAGCCACGGTAACAGTAACTAGTCTGGACTCTTAAATTTGCTATTCAGGTTAAAGTCTTAAACAGGGATTTGATGCATTAATTATTTTAAATTAAGATGTATATGAAAATCATTTTATTTTATATATTTCATGTGTTTTTTATAAGCTATTAGCTTCGCTTTTGCTAACATCCAAGGTGCATACTGTTATCCAGGTCGATTACCTATGTCCCACCTTCCCTCTGCACTCCCCCTCATTTCGTGACGACACAGACTCTTCTCTTTGCAGGGAAACACTTTCGTAGCCAGTGTGTAAGAACTACATTCAAGACCCCACATTTCTCATTTCGTTTGACATTGCAGTTTTCTTCTAAATAGAAAAATAGGCTTCTTGCATTTTCACTTTTGCTGATGATATCTGGGTCCCAAAGAGTACAGCTTTAATATCTTTTCCCTACTTGTGGGAAAAGTATTATAAGTTTGATTAAATTGTCATGTTTGTAGTTTTCCAAATACATTTGTAACTCCAGAGGGCCTTCTTCATACTGCTGGTGTTGGAGGGCAGGGCCAGCACCTGCCACAGAGGTTATATTTTATGATGCTTTTATTCTGTATACCTAATCTGTTGGAAAATATGAAATATGGTTTGACTTAGAATATTCAAATCTGCATAATAAGCCGTAATATAATAAGACTATACTATATTAAGTTGTATAGAAGCAAGCATGTTGGAGTAGATGAATTGGGTGTGTATGTGTGTGTGTGTGTGTGTGTGTGTGTGTGTTTAGTTTTTTATTTCTTAACCTTCTAATGAGTTATTTAAGATGTGGATTTGGAGTAAAATGGGTGCTTTTTGCAGTTTCTTCCATCTGTCCTAACTTAACCAGTGCATAGTGAGGTTAAGTATCCGGTTGAGCTTTAAAGAATCATTTATCTCCTTTGTGCACAATTTTTACTAAATGCCAGTTTTCAGCTGCTTGCAATAGCTTATGTTTTCCTCTCCGCCTGTGACATAAAAACAAGTAATTTCTTGTTTCTTGGGGGGTGGGGTGGAGATATTTCCAGTTCTGACAGTAGAGCATTTTATAAGTTCCTACAAAAAATACAGGCAAATTGGATAAAATTTATTTTTATGGAAAAGAAATATGGCCATATTATGGATTTGTCTTTTTTTTTTTTCCACTCAGCAAGGTAGCAGGACTTTCCCTTTTAAGTATCACTTGAAGAGCTAAGAAAAAAGAAGTCTATACCATTGTCTTTCATGGTTACATTCAAATGTATTTTCAAAGAGAAATATTTCTTACTCTGTTTCCATTCCAGTGTTTCATGGAATATATATATATCTTATGAATTAGCCTTTTTGGTTTAATGATTGGACCACTGTCTGGGTCTTATCTGGGTTTCAGGAAGAATATTTTTGGAAGTACTAAATGTTTATAATTGGCTGACTCAAAACTCTGTCTACACTATGCCAAAACTAGGTAAGAAGTAGGTACAGTCAATCATTTGGCTGGTCATCAGATCTCAAGATATGAAAACTGTGGGTTTGCGTGATTCTCCCACCTTCCCTACACAATATAGTACTGTGATGTTTTGGTTTTCTGTAGATAAACCATTTTAGTGTTATAGTACACATGTTTTGGTTTTAGTTTAGAAATAAGAATTATAATTTCTTTTTCCAGCTACATTATGATCTGGGTTCTTTTGTTGTCTTTACATTTTTCACAGCTTTAAGTATTTTTAATTACCTTTTTTTTCTTTAGCCATAAAAATGAAAATAAATTAATTTATTTTTATGAATTAAAATTGTGGCCAGTATCTGCCCTGTGTACTTAGGCCAATAAATACTAATTTAAAGTAGCCAGTATATGGAACTTCTAAGTGAAGGTACTGTGGATTCATTTTTGGCAGTGTTAATTATTAATTAGCCCATTAACTGGCTAAGTTTTAAGTAAGATGAAATAACCACTAAAATAGAATACATGTAAACTTTTTGTGAATTGGTAAAAATTCAGCCACTGAATCCAGTGAGCTCCATAGTCAAAGCTCTTATAAAATCACTGACTGTGCTGCATCCCTGCATCTCATGGAAATGACTGAACTTTGAAGTGACTGCCGCCAGCGTCCAGACTCGACTGTAATACCCTTTCGTCTTTCCCTCAGTCTCATTTATAAATAATACCACCCTACAGACACTGCAACTTAGGAAGACAGCAGTGGTGGCATTTAGTTAGTTATAAGCAAATACAAATAATAACCAACAATTATCATTTAACGTATGCAATTTTAATTGTAGTAGCAGGTAATCATTTTCCTTTATTGATTCAAATAAGTGACTTCTGTTAACCTGGGATCCACTGTACTCTATTCATAATATCACATAATACTAAGCTCTCCAGTATTGATTAATGATGTAAACTCTACAACACTGGCAGTTCATAATAGTCCAATATCCTAGAAATACTTCGAACTTAATGAGCATCAGTTGATTTTTAAAGCATACAGAATTGAAAATTCTAACCAAAACCATCTTATGAACTCAGAAAACAAGCTCATCTGTATCACTACTTAAATACTCAGCACTGAATACTGCTCTATTTTTTAATCCAATTATTGCCTTTTTAATGAACTCTACTGTATTTATTCATATGAGATCAGATATTTATCATGCATCTACTATGTGCCCAGCGCTACTTAGTACTGTGGGAGTGGGGGGATATAAAGTTGGAGTTGTGATCTCTGCTCTTGAAGGTATTCTTCTCTAGGAAATAAGCAGTATTATTTTCACTTCTAAGGAAACTTAAACAAAAGAGGGCCCATTCATAGAAAAAACAAGACATAACTTTATTAGTTTCAGTGGAGATACACTCTACAACTATAGAAGTAAAAAAAAATTTTTCAAAATATAAAAGACATTTCAAAAATCAATAATTTAATGTTCATAATCACAGGGGCATGTTATAGCATGAAAGGAGCAGAAGACCAGATGTTCGTCCAAGTTCTGCCCTTTATATTTTAGTTGCGTGACCATGAATAAGTCACTTATTCTTTCTGAGTCTTAGTTTTCTCATTTGTAAATTTGGATCAAAACTCAAGAAAAACATAGAAAAGTGTTATTTACACTTCATATTTGCAGAGAACTTATGATAAGTACAACTGACAACGAATGTACATTTATGTGCATTTTTAAATGAAAACTGCTGTTACTCATAAAATTTGCTTCACATCAAATATATGCCCAGAGCATGCTACCTAAAGAAAAAAACTGAAGAATCTCTTAACAAGGTGCTGAATTAGAATCAGTGCGTGAAGTGAAAGAAAAAGGAATGAGATAGTTTGTGGAGAAGAGTGAGAATGTTTATCCTCAAGTAATCATTAAGATAATTAGATGATTTAAAGTAATTAAAATTAGTTTGAGTTCTTCTCAAAGAGTACTGCTTCACAGATTCTAGGTACTCTTCAAGGCACTAGAATAGGGTAAAATAAATTATGGAATTAGGTTGGTTTAGCAACTACTCACAGTAGTAGGGCAGGAAAATAAGATGGAAGAATAATGGGGGATCAGCAAAGACAGCTCTGAGTTGCCCAACAATGGCTCATTGGGTAGATAGAAACCACTGTAGTGTAGGAAGGGAGTCTTGAAGCTTCAGAAGAAAAGATTTTGCTTTTTGCAAGAAGTGCTCTCTAGTGATGTCACCTCCCCAAAAAGTTGATGAATAACTGGCCCAGTATACTGCTGTCGTAGTAGATATTGCAGTGTATAAGCATTTTATGATTTCATGTTAAGAGATGAGGCCTTCATTATAAATTTGAAATTTTTTCAAAACTTCATTTTTCTCATTAGTTATTAAGCTAATTGCTTCCTCCAAAAAGAGAAGTTAAAGGTCAGTCATTTTCAGATGCCCCAGATTTCCGTTTAAAGCAGTTTTGAGAAGGTTGAACATCTGATCTTTAGCTTAAGAAGAGACAAATGAAACCCAGAGAGGGCGGTGACCAGCTGGGGGCACAGTGGATACTAGACCTCTGGTACTTTGCTCCCTACAGCAGCCCCTCTTCTGTGACACTGCAGCCTCGGCTCATCTGTGGTGGGTGATGTTGATATGCTTCCTGGAAGCCAGGGGGAAAGACAGAGGAAGTGACATACTCACTACATTGCTGTTGAACGTAATAGAATTTTAATGCTGTAGCCTTACTAAACAACCTTCCCTTATTTTTCTTATTTTTCAGTGAATGTCATGCCATAGTCAAATATTTGATACCCCTTACCTAAAAATTTAAGTTAAGGACATTAAGAAGCAAATGCCTATTTCCAAAGCAATTAGCTTATCATGACTGTAGTTTTGTTCTGTTATGGTATTTCTTTTTTTCTTCAGTGGGTAGAGGAAACTTAATACTCATTTACCTGCATTCTACTCCTTAGGGTCTCCCTCTCACCCTTCCTGTTCTTTTCTAATGTCCTGAAGCTTTGTCTTAACAAGTGTAATATTGAATTTTTTTCTTGTTAAAGCCTTTTTGAAACTGTGTTCAGTGATTCTTCCAACAAGTTTTATCTGCTCTGCACTATTTCACTAATAAACCTTGGCTACCACGTAGCCCAAGACCTCCAAGTAGTTTACCTATGCAAGACCTGTGACGTTCTGAATTCACTTTTATTTCAGAAGACAACCTTAAATGGAACTTAATCATAAAGATAAACCTTGCCTCCACCCAGTTTTATTTTGGCCATTTCCTTTTCAAAGTGTCAGTTGTTTTCCCCCAAGATTTTTCACCAAAACAATGATCATAAGTGCTAGAATATATAATATTTTGCAGGAAAAAAACCCAGAAATACTCATATTTCTTTGGTGGATTTTGGTGGATAATCATTACCAGCAGCAGGTGTAATATATAATAAGGAGTTGATTCCTTGCCTAGAATCATTTCTTCCCTCTAAGATTCATAGGATTCACCTTTTATTTTTGCAAAGCATACATATAACTTCCACATTATAGTCAGGGACCTGAGGTGTAACTTGCTAAGTGAACCCCAAGGTTATTTTATCTTGCAAAAGAAACCTAAACCAAACTAAGGGCCTTACATTTATGGTTAGACTGAATCAAAAGCTATAACCTCAGTTTTTCCAAAAACAGCTTCTGACTGCAAAGCAAGTCATGCAGTTGTTAGGTATGAAATAGCACTGATCAGGAAATGCACATGCATCTTGGCAGACCGCGTTTCCTTCCGAAAAGACTTTTCTACTTTTAATATAAATTAAGCCATAACAGTTTCATGCTGTGGAAAGAGGGTGAAAAGGTTCATTTTAAGAGATTATATAATATGAATTTTCACATTTGCTGTGAAATGTCTAACTTCGCCAGTGCTTCAGCAGGTTTGTTTGATTTGGGGGGGGGGCTGGGGGGAGGGTAGAGGGTGGTGGCAGGGAGGGGTAGTCTTGGTTTTAGGGGGTTGAAATCTGTGAAGTTTGAAAAGGGACAGTTGTTGGCTCTGGTATTTACTAGTTTTGTAGTAATGTTTTGCTAGCCTGACTGACTTTCCTGACCTGATTTTCATGCCCATGGTCCCAGGTGACTGGTAGCCTTTCTCGTTCGGGGTGTCTGCAGAGTAGTGTCTTGTTGTGTGGGTAGGCAGTCAGCGTGTGTGCACATGTGTGTCCTTTGAATACAGAAGCACACTGTGACGGCGGAGTGGGGTGTGGCTGGGAAGTGGGGTGCTGAAGCTTTAAGAGCATTTTTTTTTTCCGATTCATAACAGTATTTCCCATCTTTTGCCTGCAGGCAGGGAAAGTGTACAGTATTTATTTTGTTTCTGTTTTAAATTTGTAAGTTTTTAAGTAGTTTACATTGATTATTATAGAGAAGGACAAGTGACTTGTTTAAAGTTGTATTTGGTATTCCTACTTTTCAATTTCTGTATTTTAAAATATTGAAATTAAAATTGTATTCTGTTTTGATTTTTTTTTTTTTAGCACTCGGTGTATTTTTTGCTCCTTTTGTTTGAAAGTATAAATGTTGAAAGTTGTATAAAATGTGTCTTTGAAAGAAAAAAATCTGAATTCTATATCCAATTCTGACTTTCTGCCCTTTTTCTCCTTATTGAGTCTTGAGAGAATTATTTGAGAATGTGAAAAGCTGTGTCAAACTTAGGCTCCTTCAAGTTCTGAGGGTTTCAGTGTGAAAAGTTTGAATGTCTTATTACCTTATTAGATGTGTTGCTGGGGAAGCAGTTGCTGAAACAGGAACACAGAGGGGTGACTGGCTGTGCGCTTCTTTATGGTCACTTAAGAGCACGCGCACACACAAACACACACACACAACCCTCTTAGAGCACCCACAGTATCACACACACACACACCCCTCTTAGAGCACCCGCAGTATCACACACACACACACACCCCTTAGAGCACCCGCAGTATCACACACACACACCCCCCCCTTAGAGCACCCACAGTATCACACACACACACCCCTTAGAGCACCCGCAGTATCTCACACACACGCTTTAGAGCACCCACAAATCACACACACACCCCCTATGGAGCGCCCACAGTATCACACACACCCCTCTGAGAGCACCCACAGTATCACACACACACACACACACACACACACCCCTCTTAGAGCACCCGCAGTATCACTCACACACACTGCTCTTAGAGCACCCACAGTATCACACACACACACACACACACACACACACCCCTCTTAGAGCACCTGCAGTATCACACACACACGCACCCCTCTTAGAGCACCCACAGTATCACACACACACACGCTTTAGAGCACCCACAGTATCACACACACACCCCCCCCCATGGAGCAACCACAGTATCACACACACACCCCTCTTAGAGCACCCGCAGTATCACACACACACACGCTTTAGAGCACCCACAGTATCACACACACACACACACCCCCCATGGAGCACCCACAGTATCACACACACACCCCTCTTAGAGCACCCGCAGTATCACACACACACACGCTTTAGAGCACCCACAGTATCACACACACACACACCCCCCCCATGGAGCACCCACAGTATCACACACACACCCCTCTTAGAGCACCCACAGTATCACACACACACACACACACACACCCCTCTTAGAGCACCCGCAGTATCACACACACACACACACACCCCTCTTAGAGCACCCGCAGTATCACTCACACACACCCCTCTTAGAGCACCCACAGTATCACACACACCCCCCCCCCATGGAGCACCCACAGTATCACACACACACCCCTCTTAGAGTGCCCGCAGTATCACACACACACACCCTTTAGAGCATTACAAGGTGAACAAACAACAGCAGACCTGTTCTCTTCCTCCGGAAGCTTCTGTGGCTGTGAAAGGTGAGCGAGAACACGGCGCCTGGGGCCTGGCTGCCTTGTGAAGGCAGGAGTGGAGGGGCGGCTTTACTGAGGAGAATGCAGTCCTGGACAGGTGCTCTGAGGACGCTGAGAGCCAGGCCTGGTGGGATCTGAGAGTGTCAGAGAGAAGAGCACGGAGGCAGGAGCCACGCAGGAGTGCCTCAGGCCGCGGGGCAGGAAGTGGGTGGAGAGACCACCTTGGAGGAGGATCCTGGAGACCAAAGCAACAGAAGGGCAGAGGCTTCTGCTCTGCCCCTGCCCAAGAGTGTAGAGGTCCCCAGGGCGCACACCCCCACAGCCTTCCCAGAGTGCTACTCAAGCCATGTTTACACCACCTCTTTCTATGACTGGCCTGCTTTCGTCCAACTGATGAAAACCTAGATCTGAAGAAAGCTGTTGTTTTAAAAAAAAATCTACATACTTTCTATTAGTCTGTGAGGTGTTCACCCTTCCTCCAGTTTGTCTGTTGGGACTGATCATCAGGACCTGCACTTATTAGACTCAGCCTGATTTTTGCGTTTCTACCAAGCAGTGAGACAGATACACCAGTGCAGGATATGGGTGTTGGAGAGTGGGGGGAACAAGTGCCACACGGCAGGCAGGGTTTTGAACAGAAGCCCTCATTACCTTTGTTTCATTAAGTACTTACTGTAGGCAAGGCTTATTTTCATTTCTTCCTCAATCATCCAACGAGCAAGGTGCTGTCCTCCCCACCCTACTGATGGAACTGAGGCCAGAGGGTAAATAATACACCACTAATGAGTACAACTGAGATTGGAATCAAAGCCCAAATCTAAAAGCCATCTTATTTCTCTTGATTATTTTAAATTATTATATACTTTGAATTATTGAAAAGGAGTAGATGGTCTTTAGGAATGGTTGTGTTCTAAAATTTTCTTTGTAGGCATCCATTTGGGATCCAAAACATATTTTTTAACAGAAGTTTCCTGTCACACAACTGAAGTTTTGAGTCTGTACTTTCCCAGGGGCTGGGTGCACATAAAAAGGCTGAGGTTTCTCTTCTAGGGACCCACCTTCTGGCTGTAAACAAGGGGCACGTGATGCAGGAAGCAAGCTTGAATCCCCACAGTCGCAGCCCTCAGGGTCTGTGTAAAGGCCATGCCTGCACACCCTCCACCAGCCTGGCCAGCACCCCCTGCGGGATGCGCTGCCCCTGCCCCTGAAGCCCTTCCCTGGCCTCTGCCATCCTGTTCTGCCCCTTGGCCGCTGGCTCCGTGAGGGGATTGGCCCAGATGAGGAAGGAGAAAGACTGTTCGCTCTGCCTGCACCTGCTAATAGAGAGGCTCTGATTTCCAGAGCCTGGCTCCCCTCCCACTCCCACCCCAATCACCATCCACATATCATCATTCACTTTTAAGTCCCCCATACTCTCCTTCCTTCCTGGACTCTTGCTACTGTTGGGCCCAGAGATAACGCTGTATGCTTTATTAAAAAGACAGTTCTGAAGTTTTGTAGATTGATATTCCTTCTATGCCAGAGTTGGACAAAGAGGAAAAAATGAAGCTTAAAAACAGAAAGTAATACATGTGGCAGATATAACTTGCAACAAAAGGTTCACAGTAATATTAAGATGGTATTTTGACTTTCCCTTAAGCATTTATTCTAGAAGCTGTCCTACCTAGGGAACCTGAGATACATTTCAGGTTCTGGAATAACTCCCATGGGTGGTGGATGACCTCTGGGGAATGGGAATAGGACAGAGGGGTCACTGAAGCTGGGAATCTGCACACATTTGGGTTTTTTTTTTTTCTAATTCAAGTAACACTTCAATTTTGTAATTAAAAAAGACAAATCACGCATTATAGATTAGCTGCCCCAAGATGCTAATTATACCATGTATCTATTCACACCCATCAGAAATTAGCCCTTTTGATTACCCATGATCACCCATTAGGTGTCGTTTCAGGGGCTCTGAAGAGCTCTGCTATACCATAGTCCTTAGTGTTAGTGCAGAAAAGAATTCAACCAGAGGCAGTGATAAGAAGTGATTCATCAGAATAGGACGCTTGTGAAGCTTACAAACGGGTGGGCAAGAAATGTTAGGCCACAAGAACTTATTGGGCTACAGTTTTATAGTCAGAGGAAAAGTGGGGAGGGGGAGAATAACTTTTTCTTGAGTAGACTTTATGCTTCCATCATCATCTCCAGGTTGAGCAGGGGAGTTTTCTTGTCTCTACAAGGCCAAGCTAGGTCCACAAATTGTTTTTTAAGTATGTAGAAAGCATATCCTAGGGATCATTAACTTACTGAGCTCACCGGGCAGTATGTAGGTCTCATGCCACCATTGTTTTATTGTTTCTGGGCATGTCTCATGCTTCTGCTGCATTGTTGCTAACAAGCTTCTTAGCATTTTGTTGCTAAGCAACCCTGCTTTCTTGAGTAACCATTAACTTACAGGGGTTTCCCATATTTTTTCTACTTACAATCCCCCAGTGGGAATAACTATTTAATCACTTACTTTGTCCCTTTTCTTTGGCCCTATCACTTCTGCTCCCCGGGGTGCAATCTAGCAGCAGGTGCAGCCTAGCAGGAATGGGCTGGGTCAGGATGCTGAATGGGACACAGAGCCAGTCACCAGGGGGAAAACACTCCCTCCACCCCTGTTCTCAGCCATGTCTGTGCTCCATTTCTCACTCTGCAGAGTCCCTTGTTTTGTCTGAACTAGCAGCCTGAGTTTAGGGCTGGGACTACATGTGTTTTCTATCATCAGCACCTCCCCAGAGTTTCAGTTCAGTTCAGTCCAGTCACTCGGTCGTGTCTGACTCTTTGCGGCCCCGTGGAATGCAGCATGCCAGGCCTCCCTGTCTATCACCAACTCCTGGAGTGTACTCAAACTCATGTCCATTGAATAGGTGATGCCATCCAACCATCTTATCCTCTGTCGTCCCCTTCTCCTCCCGCCTTCAATCTTTCCCAGCATCAGGGTCTTTTCAAATGAGTTAGTTCTTTGCATCCCCAGAGTTTAGCATACTAAAAATACATTGAATAAACAGGTGAACAAATATGGATAGTCCTCATTTTCATCATTCCCTCCCCAATCTCCCCCTCCCTTAGAACCTAAAACTGAAAATTTTATGGTAATGCTTTGCAAACTTTATGTGACTTGATTTGAAATACAGATTATTCTAATGGTTACTGTGTAAAACTAAACAGATTAGATTATGAGAGGACTTTTTTTTTCTATCAAAAGGAAAAGGTGCTTCCTGAAGGTGTTACTGGATTCCACAGAGCAAGATTTCCAGAGTTCTGAGGCAGGGTCCTTCATGGGTGCTGCTCCTTCTGCTTTAATTCCGGGGCAGGGTGATGATCAAGGAAGGAATTGCTGTCCTCTCCTCCTCCCCAGAGACCAGCTCTGTGTAACCCAGGGTATTGGGAGGGCAGTGTGGTCAAGCCACAAAGTAACAAGGTCTTGTTATAGGGTTGCTCAGACAATGAGACTCCCATGTTCCCTATAATACACACTACAGAGGGGTTACACAGTGATTGTTCCTAGAACAAATGAGGTGACTTCAACTTCCCATAAACAGCAGCAGGACATTTCAAAACAAGTTCAATCCTTATATAAGGATTTAATTCCCTCATAGACAAATTCTACTAAGTTTCAAGTCACCACTTTCTGCTCACCATCTTCTATCCTCCCAACTCTTTTTACTTTCTATGCCTTCACTATTGTCTATTGTCTTTATTTACTTATTTATCTACTCTGTGTCATGTATTCCCCAAGTTTTCATCCCTGCAATTTTCCCCCCGCCCCAGGGGTCGTTCTAACTTGGATGTCCAATTATTATCTCTTACACTCCCTTCACCTTCCCTCTCCTTTCAACCCAGACTGGTTTTCATGATCTATTAATACAATTTATCCTTTGCAAAAGCCCTCCAAAACTTGCTCTGATCTCCATTCAAGGTTGAATTCAAAGGGCAAAACCCAAATCCAAGCTGAACCCAACTTCCCTGAAAATTGGAAGCAACTAATCTAGCCATTGATATGATCCCTGGGTCGTATCTTCTCCCTCCCTGGCCCCTACTCTAGCCCCACTTGCAGCTGATAATCCTTCTCCATGTCCTACTGGGAAAATAGAAGCCTAAGTTAGTTTCCTGGGCTGCAATAACAAAGTACTGGGCTTAACACAACAGAAATCTATTCTCCCACAGATCTGGAGGCTAGAAATCTGAAATCAAGACATTGGCAGGGCTGTGTTTCCTTTGAAGGCTCCAAAGAATCCTTCCTTGCATCTTCCAAGCCTCTAATGACTGATGGAAATCTTTAGCATTCCTAGATTTGTACATATTACAACCTCTGCCTCCACTGTTATCCTGTAAGCAGATAAGGTAGGGGATCCCTGGGGAAAGAAAACCAAGCATGGCTTCCTTGACAGAAGAGAAGCCATTTTGGCTGAAGCCATTTTAGGCCTAAGCTATTTTGAGATCTAGTTCTGGCCACAATGCTTGCCCTTGAACAGGTCTCAGTAATAATGATCTTAAGGGAACAAAAGGACAAACTGTTAACAGGCAAGAGAATTAACAACAGCAAAGATAACAAAGCAGTTGTAAAGACTCCCAGTTCTGTTTCAATGGTAAAGATGAGTCTGAAGCACTTTCTTGAGCTGTTCTGCAGAAGTTAACCACCCCTCAGGTGCTCAACCTGGAGAAGGAAATGGCAACCCACCTTGGTATTCTTACCTGAGAAATCCCATGGATAAACGAGCCTGGTAGGCTACAGTCCATGGGGTTGAAGAGTCAGACACAATTTAGCGACTAAGCAACAACAGGTGCTCAACCAGCAGATCAACTGGAAACTAAGGCCTGATGTTGCTGATCTCTTCTGAACCTCATGACTGCAATCAATTAAAGCCTGGGCTCTGTCAGTCTACCCCAATTCTATGCTGACTTCTACTCAAGTCCTTTCATGAATATGCATATACCCTTAGCTTAAACCTTCCCCAATTCTGCTGTTTGGGGAGACACTGCCTTGGGAAAGATCACCAGTGTTCTTACTTGCTGCAGGTAATAAATCCTTTCTCCTGATGGATCTTTGACTTGGTTGTGTCTTTTGGCTCAACACTCACCAAGAGGCAAACCAAGCTTTCAGATAGCAAAATCACCTTTTTTAAAAAAAGTTATTTTATTGTCAAACTGTACTAAAACCACAATTAAAATTTAAAAGTTTAGTAAATTCCCTGGTGATTCAGTGGTTAGGACTCAGCACTTTCACTACAGGGACCCAGGTTCAATCCCTGTTCAGGGAACTAAGAACCTGCAAGCCCCATAGCATGGCCAAAAATAAATAAAACTGAACGTAAAATACAGTTTTATTAAAAAAATACACAATGACAATTTTTTAAGCAATTAAAATCCAGGAGAAAAACTGCTCCTCACTCCATCCCCTAACATTCATTTTCATCTGTCCGTGTTACTATCTACTCTTCATCCCTACACTTAATAGATCTTTGGTAGCTTAACAGCACTTAATAGCACTTTGGTAGTAATATTAAAACTAGAATTTTATGTTCATTTTAAGTTAATAGACTACGGTAAGTATTTTTTTCCCGCACAATCTTTCCGCCCCTCAACTTTCTTTCCCACTTTGCTAACACCTCCTACTGCATACTTCCTACAATATCAGTGCCCACAGCCCTGGTCCTGCCTCAGCTTTCTCCGCCAGTTCAAAAATATTCCACCACATTCACATTCTCTCTCTCTCTCTCTCTCTCTCTCACACACACACACACACACACACACACACACACACACGGGATTCGCTTCTTGCTACCGATTTAGACATTTTTATACAGCTTTCTTTTTTCACTTCACAACACATCATAGATGTCTTTCCAGGTCAATAGGCACAGATTTAACGCTCGCTGGTTAGAGCTGTGTCCCGGTCTGGATAACGATCAACCGCGTTGCTCCCATCTCCCTACTTCCTCCACACAAATGCTTCTGTACGTACCTTACCTACCGTTCCTTTTACTTCTAGAAGATTCTCAGAAAAATGGGTAAAAGATCACGCACATTAAACATTAGTAACTGTTTCGGGATTATTTTCCCAAAGGGCTCTAACACGTCACATGTCAGTCAGCCATGTCCGTGAGGTGTTCCTGTGCCCCCATGGCCTTTAATATAGCCCATTCAGCAGGCGCGGGGAGAAATGGTTTTCCTTTGAAAAGAAGGGATTTTCGCGTTTAAAACAAGCGATTCACAGCCTGCGCCGAACAGAAAGTAACACTGAGGCCGCCTTCGCGACTCTGGGCGATTGCTTCCACCTGAGGGGGCCCCAGGGCGTCTTCGCGGTTTCCCTCAGCGCCTAGCGTTTGACTCGCGCGACGCCGCCTGGCGGTTCGTAAGTGCGCGTCCCAGGCCGCTCCGCCCAGCGCCCGGCGCAAAGGTGCGCGGTCCGCCTGCCGCGCTATTTCCCGACGCCCGGGTCAAAAGCGGGCGGCGCGCGCTCCCGGGCGGCCCCACCCAGCCTCGTCCCGGCGAAGGCGCTACCAGAACGCCAAGCGCGACCCCTAGGCTGGGTTGACTTTCTTCCTGTCAGCACTCTGAGGGGACTCGTCGCCGAGTCCCCCGGACGCTGAAGAAGCTCCTGCGGGCTTCCGACGGGGCGGGCGCGCACAGCTGAGGGGCCCGGTGCCGGAAGGCGCCGAGCTCCGCTCAGCTGAGAGCCGGAGGCGTGGCGAAGCCACTGGGTTCTGTTCTCCCCCGGTCGGGGGGAGCTTTCAGTTTCGTTTTCAGCCGCAGTCTCCTCCCCGCGGGAGCCGCCTGCGCCCCTCCAGTCGCGGGCCCGACGACAATGGCGCCGGCCGCCCTCCTCCGTGAGGTGACCCAGGTGCTGTGCGCGGCCGGGGGCTCCTTGGAGCTGGAGGAGCTACGGCGCCGCGTGCGGCCGAGCGTCGTCGGCGAAGTGCTGGACCGGCTGCTGCGGGAGCGCGGGCGCTTCGTGGTGGCGCAGCGGGCGGCCGGGGCGGGCGCGGCGGCCGTCGAGCGCGTGGTGCTGGCCGTGTCGCCGCTGCGGCTCTGCGGCGCCCATCTGGGCCCGAAGCCGGGCTGCGCGGGGCTGTGCGCGCAGCTGCACCTCTGCAAGTTTTTGTTCTACGGCAAGTGCAAGTTCCTCAGGGACGGGTAAGGCGCCGCGCCGGGAGCCCGACCGCGGGGAGGGCGTCTTCTTCGCTCCCCGCCCTTCGTCATTTTTGGGGAGAGATGATGAGGGGGCTGTACCTTGGCCTGCGCCCCTCCCCCTCCTTTCTCTTCAGCGAAAGTTTATTGAGCGCTTTCTGAATACGTGGAACTGGGCGTGGGCCTCCGCGTCGAGCGGTGGCCTCGGAGAGGGACCGAGGGCCCAGCACGGGGAGGGACAGCTTGGGAGTGGCCGAACCGGGGTGGGGGTGGGCCCGCGGCCCCCGGGGCCCACAGCCCGCTCTGAGGGCCGCTCAGCGCTCTCTGCCCCGCCACGGAAGGGATCTTTTGAAAGCTCTTCACCTGCTGACTAGACGCCAGCGGCTTCCGTTGCATTTGGAATACAATGCAAGCTTCTAACCCTGGCCCCTAGTGCCCCTGAGGGAACTGAACGGGTCCTCGCCGGCCCTCCATCCTGGGCTCCTCACGGTGCCCTTCCGGCCCGGGTATAACTCCAGCCTTTGCTCATCGGGTGACCTCTGCTCTCCTGGACCGCCTTTCCTAGTTTGCCTGGTGTATCCTTCAGCTCGACTCAGGCATCTCTTTCCTTTGAGCCCCTTTCTTTCTTCTCCATCACGTTCTGTTTACTTTTCTCATAGCGCCTATCATGGCCTCCCCACTGTTTTCAGTAGAACGTAAACTCAGGAGAACAGAGACCCCTCCGTCTTCGTCCTGGCTGGCCTCTCCCGGCCCTCAGCTCTGTGCTCTGTACCTGGCAGGCGCTCAGTGAGGCGCTTGTGGAGTAGATTCAAGAGGTAAATGCTAAAGAATTGGGACCTCACCCTGAAGGTAATGGGAGCCCGTCAAGAAGCAGAAGAGCGCAGCCATCAGGTGTGCATTGTAGGAAGATAGCTTAGATAGTGGTATGCATGCTCATAGTGGTGGCTCAGAGGTTAAAGCGTCTGCCTCCAATGCGGGAGACCCAGGTTTGATCCCTGGGTTGGGAAGATTCCCCTGGAGAAGGAAATGGCAACCCACTCCAGTATTCTTGCCTGGAGAATCCCATGGACTGAGGAGCCTGGTGGGCTGCAGTCCACGGGGTCACAAAGAGTCGGACACGACTGAGTGACTTTACTTACTTACTTACGATGATTCCGTTTGGAAGCTAGTCCAGTCATCTGGAAGAATTTTAGTTATTTTTCTTTTTTCTGCCTCAACAGGATAGACCTTACTTCATGCTCACATCAGGTCTAATTGTGAGATTTAACAGCGTGAAGTATGGACCTTGATCCATATAGTCATTTAGGGACCCAGGCTGGCAGATCTAGACTCTGTCCTCTTCAACCCATGACTCTTACAGGCTGTCTGGGTATCAGGTTCCAAGGAGCAGGTACAGAAGATGGATAGTAGAGGGCTAGTGGGAGATTTTTATGGGCCAGTTCTGGAATGGTAGCTATTTTTCTGTCCATGACCCAAGCACCACAGGATGTCTCTGCCTGGATGCAGAAGGAGCTGGTAAATGTCCCTGAGAAGCAGCTGCCCAGAAATCCTTAGATTCAGATATTTCAAGACCCAGATAAGGCCTTATGAGGAATGGATGTATGTATGAGAAATTTGGGAGAGCTGGTAAGAGGAGGGTGACAGGATTCGATAATTGATGACTCATTTTTCTTTATTATCGTCCACTAGGAGATGACATCTTTCTTACTGTTGACAGAGAGTGGGAGAGGGTTTTGTTTTGAAGAGTGCCCAGAGGGTAGCTCTCCAGGTCTGAAACTTGGGAGGATTGCCAGGATACTGAGATGCAGGTTTTGGGAGTTTTGGGGCAGCATTTACTATGGCTGCAGCAGCAAGGGTGGGTCTAATCTGAGGTGGAAGCTGAGGGTGGAGCGCCAGGGCAATTGAGCCTTCAGGGGCTGGTGGAGAGGCAGCATCTCAGGGTGGAAGGAGGAGCAGCATGCAGAGAGGAAGGTAGATACAGTAGGTGGTAGATGGAGGGATCTAATGACAGATCACTAGTGGGTCTTGTTGATGTCTGTAGTTGGTAAAATAAAGATAACAGACCTGCTATCTTTAGATAGGCTAATTCCCAAAGTTGGGGTCAGATTTTGTCTTGGAAGTCTAGTATTTATAGGCCTGGATGATCTTGAGTTCTGTGTTGTTGGTTTTTTTTTTTTTTTTTTCCGTCTTCTTTGTGGTTTACACAGGACAGTTTCTTGAACCTTCCTTCTTTGACTGTTTCCGGATCACATAAGAGAGAAAGGGTGTGGTCAGCTGCATGTTCTGTGCTTTCCCTGTGAAGCTCTCTGTCCTCCTCAACTGCAGGATCAGCTGTTGCAGACATAGATCATCACTGCTGCTTTTGTTGGTGACCTCTGGAGAGGGTCCCAGGTCCCTTATTCCATCCTTTGCTTAGGGGACAGTGAGCAAGTGGTCAAGAACCCAGCCCCAAGACAAGCCTGCCTTGTCTCTGCCTTGGCTCTGCCCCTTGCCAGTTGAGTGATCTTAGGCAAATTAGTTTTTATCTGAGCCTCAGTTCTCTTATCTCCAAAATGGGATTGTATTACCCACCTTATAGGCTTGTTGAGGACACTGTGAGTTAACTCACAAAACTTTTAAGCAAACGCTGGTTTGTGATAAATGCCCTTTTAGTAGCCATCATCATCATCATCATTGTAATTATGAAGCCCCTCTGCCCAGAATGGGGCTTCCCTGGTGCCTCAGATCTTAAAGAATCCGCCTGCAGTGCAGGAGACCTGGGTTCGATCCCTGGGTCAGGAAGATACCCTGGAAAAAGGAATGGCTACCCACTCCAGTATTCTTGTCTAGGGAATTCCATAGACAGAGAAGCCTGGCAGGCTGCAGTCCATGGGATCACAAAGAGTCAGACACTACTGAGCGACCAACACTTTCACTTTTCTGCCTAGAATGGTCTTTGCTGCTCTCAGTGCCTGGTTCCTCAGCCCTTAGTATCAGGCTTAGACTTTATACCATTCAGGCACCCTCCCTGATTGCTTCCCCACTCCTGTCAGGATCAGGTGCCACTCTGTTTGCTGATGGATTCTGAGCACAGCTGACCTTGCGCTTCCCACATTTTAGAGTCTTCTCAATGTCTGTGTATCCACTAGAGAGGAGCGGGGTTGGATGACTCCATGGTTTTTGGCCTGTGCAGTGCAAGAGGGAAGTTGCTCTTTACTAAGTTGGGGGAGCCCAGGGGAAGTACGGGTTAGTCAGTGATTCAATTTTCTTTTGAGATGCTTATCATAGGTATGGCAGTGTCTGAGTCAAGCAGGTGTGATTTACGTGACTCTGCTGGGTTCTGTTGACCCAGGTGATCATTTGAAGGCTTATCTTTGGCTCTTTGGGGCATAATGCCAGTTCCTGGCTCGCAGTGAGTTTTCAAGAGGCAATTGTTGATCAAAAGACTGGAAGAAGGGAGCAGAAAAAAGGGCTGGGCCTCAATGGTGTGTCTGTGTACGTGTGTGTATACACACCTGTAATCATAAGCCATCCACACTCATTTATTCAGCCAATGTTAAATGCCAGTAAGTGCTCAGTGACTGGCACACTGACTGTTCGGGAAATGGCCCTGTAAGTCTCACTAAATACCTGCTGAGAGGTGCTTCCCTGGGCCTAAAACTCACAAGGTACCATCTCTTCTTTTACAGATGAGCACTATGATTTTTAATGGACATGCAGGTTTTCTCTGATGTTTTTAAACAATGTCAGGAACTATTCCTGAAAAATTATCTTAAAGATTGATTTTGCCAGTCGTTTCAGTTTGCTCAGGCTGCTGTAATAAGGTTCCACAGACTGGGTAGCTTAAGAAACTTATTTTTTCACAGTTCTGGAGTCTAGAAGTCAGAGGTCACGCTGTCAACATATTCTGAGGCATCTCTCCTTGGCTTGTAGATGCCATCTTCTCCTTGTATCTTCACATTGTCTTCTCTCTGTGTCCTGATCCCCCTGCCTTTTTTTTAATAAAGACACCAGTCAGATTGGATTAGCCCCTGCTCCCCCCAACTCCCACCCCCACTGTGACTTCATTTTTAACTTGATCACTTTTTTGAAAGGCTCCAAATACAGTCACTTCTGAAGTACTGGGGGTTAAGACTTCAGCATAAGAGTTTGGTGGGGAGACATTTCAGCTGTGACCCTAGCCCTGTTTGTTTGCAGGAAGGACTGTAGGAACGGCCACAACTTGATGTCCAATCACAACATAAGCGTGCTGAAAACACATGGCTTGGACCACCTCAACTTCGGTGAGCTCTGCATGCTCCTGTTTCAGAACGACCCCTTGCTCTTGCCAGAGGTGAGTGCCAGGAGGGGTGGGCCCGAGGGTAAGTGATGAGGAAGAGGCCAGGAAGTTGGAAGACAGGGAAACACTATAGCAGAAGAAACTCCAAGGGCCCAACAGTGATCACTGAGGTCTGCCTGTTGGGAGCCCTGGACTGGATTCCCGCCTCTGCTGATTTTTAGATCTGTGACCTTGCACCAACCTTGCCACTTCTTGAAGCCTTCTTTCCTTCTATGTCAGTTGGGCTGGTACCTCCTAAGCAGGGCTTCTGTGAGGTTGGGTGCCGGCAGCCAGCACGGGAGATCCCACCCATGACAAGGTCATGTGGAGGAGACCTGACAAGCAAGGCAAATCAGGACTTGAGGGACTCCCTGGACCTGCTCTAGCATCTACCCCAAACCAAAATCTGTCTGTCTACTGTTTACTATATTATGCTTTCACCAACTCTTCTGACATTAACAGGGGGCTATCCCCGACCACCTTTCTCTGGAGAAAATCAACTTAGTGCTCTAGTTGATAAGTCTCCTGGACATGAAAGGAGCATTTCAATTCAAACCCCACTGTTAGCATTCTAGCTTGCTTGGCAGGTTTATCCAGACTCTTATACCTATGCATATGCTTGTTCACAACATCCCAACCATGACACGGGAACCCTAAGCATTCTAAAAATATAGAGCCCTTTGAGGGGTAAAAAAGTTTTATTAAAATAATACTGGTGAAGGGTTTCATTGTTGAGCCAATGCTTGCTGCCAGGTTCCCATATCCCTTATCCATTGTGTGCCTGGGAGTGCATTAGTTAATATAGTTGGAATGTAAGAAAAACAGGTAGTAGCCTTGGTATTAACCACATCAGACCTTTGAGCTAATAAGTTCTTTTTTTTTGTTGTAACCCACTGCACCTTTGCTCCATGAGAATGTAACTTTGTTTAGTACTTTCTGAGGCTGACACAGATTAGAGGTATAAAGAAAAAACACTTCAAGGGAAAACAAGTTTTCTGGTTGATCAACCTTTATCAAAAAAAGGGTCATAAAATGTCAACAGGCCTCCAAGGCCAGAAGATAATGTACACAACATAGGACCCTTGTTTATAGGAAAGGTATGCAGAAAAAAATCCTGGTTTCAATAAGGGCAAAACCGCTGGAGTGTTTGAGCTGACTCTGCATGACCTTGCATCTTTCATTTTCCTCTATGTACAAGTCAGGGTATAAAAGCCCCTTTTGAAAATAAAGTTACGGGCCTCGCTCACCGAAGCTTGGTCTCCCCGTGTCATTCATTCGTTTGCCAATGCCGTTCATCTTGAGGGTATCCCTGGACTCTGCTGAGGCTGGACCCCAGCAGTTGGGGGAGATTGTTTGGCCAATGATTGCAGCCAGTTATTACACAGAGCTTAGTGGGGGTTGGGATTCCAGCCAGCCCCTTCTTGTCTAGCAGGACTTAGAAAAATGCAGGTACCACGGGGCTCTGGAGGTCTGTGGGGCAGTTTTCTAACTTGGGTCATTGTGAATTCTCATACTGCACTTCAGACAGAAACTACTTGTTTTGAAGCTCACTGCAGTGGTCATGGACGAATTCAAGTCCTAAGAGAAGTGGACACCAAGATGTAATTGAAAGTGGGAGAGATTTATTTCGGGGGAGCAGAGGAAGGTGGGGGAGCCTCCATGTGGTGATAGTGCCCTGAAATCTGTGGCAGGAGAGGGGAAGGAAAGGAGATTTGGTCAGAAAGGATCCTGACTGCACTGCAGTTCCCCATAAGCTTCTGCCCAGCCAGCACAAAGTTCTGAGCTGAAGTCCCTGTTGGCAACATCTGTGTCTCTCCAGAATGGCCTGCCTCTGAGGGCGGGGACTCTGTGTACGCAGGATGGCAGCCAGGCCGAGTGTTGGCTGCGCTCTGCAGCAGATCTGAGAGGTCATTCTCTGGCCAGCATGGGTTCTGTGGGCTGTTCTGGCCCTCCTTGGATGAGGCGACAGAGATGAGATGGATATATGTTAATGATATTTAATAACAAAATATTTATATTTTAATGAATTATTATTCAATTGAATCACTTATTTGAGAAAGATGCTATAGAGCAAATGACTGGTACATAATATGTATTAATTGATTTTCTTTGCCTTTTGAAAATTAGTATCAATTTAATTCAGTTAATCTTTATTGCGTATCCACTACAGGTGAGGCACTGGCATTAAGGAGATGAGAAGCCCCTTCTGCTCTTCCAGGCGGGGCACAGCTACTGGGTGGGACAAGTTGGCGGTTGATAGCAAGGTGCTGTTGGTTGTCAGTGCTTTAGTGGGATTGTCATTGCTTTAGTTGGGAGTTGGTGCTCTGGTCTCAGGGGCACAGTTTGGGCACCAGGGAAGGAGTCCTGGAGCAGATGGTGGTTGCTTTGAGTGCTAGAGGATGAGTGGAGGATGAAGGTCTGGGAAGAGGGAGGCAGAGAGCCTGCCTGGTCAGGACACAGTGTGTACGTCAGCATGACCTGGATTTAGGGTGGGAGGGAGAGAGAGAACTAGGTGGGTGGAGGTTCATCTGCACAGACTCCTGTGTCACAGGAGGGAGTTGGAGCGAGGTTGTGTTGGGAGGGTAGGCATTAACTTTTTGGAGCAATCACCTTGTTAGTGGTTTGAGAAGTGAATCAGCAGAAGTGAATCATCTGGAATGTGCAGTCTGTCTCCTGGGCTGTGTGAGGTGGTTCAGGACACAGTGCTATCACACGGGCTAAAAGCTTGGATCCAGTACTGCTTTCCTTCAGGACTGCTGCTCTCAGGCTAGTCCCCTCATCATCAGATGACTGTTGAGGGGTTGTTGCCATGAACTGAACACCCACTGGTTCTAGTCACTTTATATATTTTTCATTTAATTCTCACAATAGCCCAGCTTTGTAGATGGCATTAGTCCCATTTAGGGGATTAAGAAACAGAATCTCAGAGCTGGTGAGTGGCCTGCTTGAGGTCAGGCAGCTTGTAAGTGACTGGATCAAAGTTAGGGCCCAGCTGTTGCTGATCTTCTCCCCGGGGCTTCCATCCCCAGAAGGTGGTCCCTGATGATCTAGGTCTGAGTTCTGCAGCGCTCTGTTTGATATGATGCCTATGAGTTGAGTGGGTGGGCCCATGATGGTCTCTGGCTTGGTTCCCAGCTCTAGGAATGTGGAATATAGAGGAGAAGGAACAGCTTATTGAAGTTCAAGCCCCACCTTACCAACAACCCAGTTCAGCAGACACCACCTGTGCCAGGTGTACTAGATAACTGTGACTCAGAGCAAGCCTGTTAACTTCACTGAGTCTTATTTTGAAAGGGCTGTATTTGGCCTTCTTGAAACCCTCAGAGCCTCTTTGACCTTAAATTGGAGAAAAAAAGAGTTGGGAGAAGCTAGGTCCTGGGTTAGAGGGAGTTGGTGAATCAGTGAATTGGGGTCAGTCAGTAGAATGCAGGGATTGTTAGGATGCTCCTGTGTGAGTTACATTAAAATGTTGTCTCATGAAGGGAGCAGCTCTGATCAGCTGGAAGTTTTGTTTTTTTTTTTCCCAACCAGAGAGGCTTGCTCTGGGCAGTCTGCTGTCCTCTTGGTTCCCATTTACCAAGGGCAGTTGTCCATCTAGAGTGAGGGGTGTTCTCAGAGCTTGTGACCCATGTCACGAGAGGGTCACAGCCTTGGCTAGGTCTCTGGAGGAACATCAGTTAACCAGAGACTGCTCAGTAAGGAGGTAGTGTCATGTGAGGCCTTTCTAAGCTCCTGTCTTTTTTCCTTCTTCGTTAACAGATCTGCCTTCATTACAACAAAGGAGATGGACCGTATGGCTCTTGTTCCTTTAAAAAGCACTGTATCAAGCTCCATGTCTGCCAGTATTTTTCACAGGGTGAATGCAAGTTTGGCACTGGCTGTAAGAGATCCCATGATTTCTCTAATTCTGAGAACCTGGAAAAACTGGAGAAGTTGGGTATGAGGCCGGAGCTGGTGAGCAAGCTGCCTTCCATTTACAGAAATGCTCATGACATCAAGAGTAAAAGCTCTGCCTCCATCCGGGTGCCACCTCTACCCTCGCAGTCACAGGGGACTTCCGGTAAGGCTCTGGGCTGGGGCTCCTGGATTCCAGCTGGCTGCCAAATGGAATGTGTAACTTTGGGCAAGTCTATGCTGCTCTGAGAAAAAGGGAGTTGGCCACCCCTTTCCAGGCAGTGGGGGCTGTGAAGATGAGTTGAAATCAGAGCTGTGAACAAACACATTTTAAACAAATTTGGGTTGGTGTGGACTGTGGGTGAATTCCCTCTGGGCCTGAGATCTGCATGGAAATGAGTGATACTGCTTCTCCCTATCTAGTCTTCCCTCTTCTGCCCTGGAGAGCTTGTTTTCCTGTGAAGGACCCTGCAGTTAAGAATGCCATGCTCTACAGTTCTGGGGCCATCCTTTGCATTATGTTCTGTTGAGATTTTTTTTTTTTTGATAAGTGCATGAGTCACATTTTATCTATTTTTTTGAATGAAGCATATTTTAATTTTGGCTCTCTTTTGACATGAATGGAATTTTTTTTCATCATTGCAAACTTACTTAGTTCAGTGCTCATCTCCAAGTGGTACCTGCTGGGCCACAGTTGTCACTGATTTGTTGAATGGTGAACCTGCCAGGATACTTTTTATTTTTATTTTTTGAGGAATGTCATGCTTAGCGACAGGCATATGGGGGAATTTTGAGCAGAGATTGTTTCTTTAGTAAGCATTTCTCTTTTTATATAAAGCTTGTGACTAGACTGTGTCGGGTCTTAGTTGTGGCATGTGGGATCTTCATTGCATCACACAGGATCTTTGGTCACAGAGCACAGACTCTAATTGCCTTGCATGGGCTTAGTTGCTCTGCCGCACGTCAGCTATTAGTTCTCTGACCAGAGATCAAACTCCTGTCCCCTGCATTGCAAGGTGGATTCTTAACCACTGGACCACCAGGGAAGTCCCAGTAAGCATTTCTTGAGTACCTGTTACACTGTGGGAAGTGAATACCATGTTTCAGTACCAGGGAGGCAACTATGCCTTGGTGTCCTGTGAATTTCACACTATCTGCTGCTGGCTGGCCTTCCTGATAGTCCATTTTCTCATTCAACAAATTTGAGTCCTTGCCATGTCCTGGCAGTGTCCTGGGCCTTGCTTCTACCTTGTTGTCTCTGAGACACAGCTCCCCCAACTTGTTAGCTGTACTGATAACCTAGGATTTTTAATAGACCACTTCCTAAATTATTAATGCCAGGATGACCAGCAAACTAACTTACCACTCTAAACTTATCTGAGATTTATATTTGAAAGGTGTCCTCACTGTATGTTTCCTTTACATTTTCTTCAATTCCTTTAGGTTAGTTTCTTCGAATAGTAGGAAGCCTAGAAGCAAACGATTTTGCTTTAATAGATTGTTAAAGAGTATCAGTTGGATTATGGCCTTGTTAAAAAGGCAGGGAAGGATACCTGCCCCTGGAGGGAGAGGGAGGCAACCTCTAAAGTGCCACAGGTGTGAGCTTTAAGGTCCAGCCTGTGGATGTCTGCTGCTGCTGCTGCCGCTAAGTCGCTTTAGTCGTGCCCAACTCTGTGTGACCCCATAGATGGCAGCCCACCAGGCTCTCCCGTCCCTGGATTCTCCAGGCAAGAACACTGGAGTGGGTTGCCATTTCCTTCTCCACTGCATGAAAGTGAAAAGTGAAAGTGAAGTCACTCAGTCATGTCCGACTCTTCGAGACCCCATGAACTGCAGCCTATCAGGCTCCTCTGTCCATGGGATTTTCCAGGCAAGAGTACTGGAGTGGGGTGCCATTTCCTACTCCAGGATATTTCCCAACCCAGGGGTCAAACTGGCGTCTCTTGTGTCTCCTTGCAATGGCAGGTGGATTCTTTACCATTATGCCATCTGGGAAATTCTTACAATTAACCTAAATTAGGTTTCATTTTGAATTGTAGGCTTTCCATTAATTATTTTTTCTTGGTATTGGAACCCAGTTCTCACAGTTCATTTGCTTTTGGAATCAAATCTAGTTCATAAAATGCAGCCTTCACTTGTTCTGTGGGGTAATCACAGCAGTAGATACAGAAGGAAAATGTGTTGGTTAGTGGTTCCCCACCCCTCCCTATTAGTGTCCCAGGTTCCACTGTTGAAAGCTTCTGATTGAGTCAGTCTGAGGGAGAGCTGAGCACTTGTGTTTATAAACAGGTCTCCTAGTTAATTGAGTGCACAGCCAGAGCTGAGAAAAAGCTAACCCCGACGATGATGTCCTGGATTTGGCAGCAGTCATATGGCCTTGGGCTCCCGAATTCCTCCCTAGAAGGCGGAGAGGGTCCACCTGTGTGTCTGAGGGTGCTTTCATCTAGAACATTATAAGATTTTGTGAGGTTGCCTTGCCCACTTTTGCCTCATGCGGAGGAATGAATGAATTCTGTTCTCTCTCCTTTGTACCTTGAACTACTCCAGCCCCCTATCAGAAGCACTGGTGACACATCTTTGTGGTCTTTCTTTGTAGAAAGAAGAGACACAGGTTCTGTGTCCCTAAACACTGCCACCCAAGAGGAGAGTGATCAGATCTGCTTGTTCCATATCTGGAAGAGCTGTAGCTTTCAAGGTGAGTGGGGGGAACCCCTTCGTCCAGTTGCAGGAGGGACAGCTGCTTCCAGTTCCCAGAGCTCTGCTCTGACGTCACCCCTCAAGGTCCTCTCCCCCATCCAGAGAGGTTCGGGCATTCTTACTTGCAAGCTGGTGGCACTTCAGTGATTTTGTTGGGGAGTTGAGAGTGGTAAGAATTATTGAATACTTGAGTTTCTAAAAATCAAACTGTAGATGAGTTTGGGGGACTGTTTCATGCAGCAAACGAATGTCAGGTGTTGCCCCTTGGTTAGCTTAGTGTGAGGTCACAAACCCACAGAAACTCTCGGATGCCCAGTCTAGTTTTCTTCTAGAAGGAGGTTGTAGTCTCAGAGATGCCTCAGAACCTAGGAACACCCTCTTCTCAGGAGGAGACCCCTGTGTGCACTCTCGGGGGATGAGAATTTAAGTTTGGAGTTTCTCTCAATACTCTCTTTCTTATAAGATATAGCAAATGTTTTGTGTGTGTGTGTGTGAGAGAGACTGTATTTTTACTAAATCTTTGTTCTTGCTGATGTCCTGGCTTTGACTAAAGAATGATTCCTTCTCAAATTTGGTGACTCTTCTTAAAAAAACACAAACACCCAAACTTCCTGTTTTGTTTTCAGTCTTTAAAAAACTACCCAAGCAATTCATGAATACTTTCACTTTGTAAATGAGTGAAATGGTACAGAGTAAGGCCTGAAGTCTTCCTTCAGCCTTCCAATCATGGAACTGTGGTCATATTTGTTTTACATATTTTTCAACAAGTGGGAACATGTGATATGCGTTATTTAACCTACTTCTTTTACCTAATGGTGTGTCTTGGTGATTTTTTCTCTGTTAGTATTTGATTAGAATGATTTTTCCTTGAACATCTGAGTATACATGTATTTTACCATGGATAGATTCCTGGAAATGGAATACTAGGTCAGGCAGTGTGTGAGATACACACACACCACACACACACACACACACACACACGTGTGTATGTATATATATGTTTTTAAAAAACCAGCATTATTAGATATAATTAATACAAAATAAAATGCACCCTTTGAGTTTTGGTGAATATGTTTGCCCATATCACTATCACTACAGTCTGGATGTGAAACAGTTCTCTCATTCCAAAAATTGCTCTTATGCCCCCATACAGTTGATCCTCACCACCCAGTTTCCTGACCCAAGGCAGTCCCTGATCTGCTTTTTGTTGATGGGGACTAGATTTGCCTTTTCCAGAATTTTAAATAAATGTAATCATGTATTCTGTTGCATTGATTAACTACAATTTGTTTATACATATGTACATTGATGAACATATGGGTTATTTCCAGTTTGGGGCTTTTATGAATAAAACCTCTGTCAGTTTTCATGTACAAGTTTTCATGTGGATATATGTCTTCATCTCTTGGGTAAAGTCCTCAAAGTGGAATGTCTGATCATATGGTAAACATGTATTTAACCTTACAAGTTACTGCCAAACTGTCTTCCAAAGTGGATCCATTTTGCTTTCCCACCAGCTGTGTAGTAGAGTTTTGGTTGCTCTGCATCATTGTCAGCACTTGGTATTGTCAGTCCTGTAAATTTTAGCCATCCTAGGAAATGAGTAGTGATATCCATTGTGACTTTCATTTGTATTTCCCTGATAGGTAATGATGTTTAACATTTATTTTCATGTGCCTTTTGGCTGTTTGCGTATCTTCTGTGAAGTATCTGTTTAAATCTTTTGCCTATTTTGCAGGCAAATAACACCTTTGTTAAGATATTAAGTATATTTCACATAGTATACAATTTATTTAATGGTTTTTAACATAGATTTGTGCAACCATCATCACAGTCAATATTAGAACATTTTCATCACCCACAAAGAAACCCATTAGCAGTCACTAATGGGTGGGGAGCCCTTCTCCACACCCCCAGGCTCCTGGTAACTACGTCTTTACATTATGTCTCTATGGGTTTGCCTGGATATTTCATATAAATGGAATCATACAGTATATGGTCTTTTGTGACTGTTTTGCCCATTTTTTATGGGGTTGTTTGATCTCATTATTGATTTGTAATAGTTTTCAATATTCTTTATTCACATCTTTGACAGGTGTCAAATTAGCCAGACTTCATTGTTATTACTTTGAAAGATGAATTAAGAATGTACAAAAGACAGTAAGAAATGTCTTCCTCACACCCCTTTTTCCCAGCACCAAGATTCCCAGAAACAGCCCTTATTACTAGTTCCTTGAATATCCTTCCGTAAAGATTTTATTCAAGCAGAAGTGTATATCTAGTCTCTCTTTGTACAAGGTCACTATGCACACTGTTTTGTACCTTTTTTCAAATGATACAGATGTTTGATTTTTGTGGACTATATTTTCATTTCAAAATTCAAAACAAATCTTTGCTCATACCTTTGTGCCCAGCCACCTAGTCTTCCCCTTCCCACATGTGTATTTAGTGAGAAGATATCTAATCCTGTCTTCTATTTTTTCACCCAAATAGAGGCATTCCACAGCTGTGTATCTTTCTACTTAATAGTATATAGATCCTTCAGGTATCAAGAGTGTGGAGATTCCCATTGCACTTCTTTTCTCCCTTTCCTCTCACAACATTCCTCCATCAGGATGTACTAGAACCTCTGCAGGTATAGGGGGGTGTGAGCAGCGTTCCAGGTGAGCTGCTGGCATTGGCCAAGGCACAGCAGGCCGGAGGTACTAGGAGGGACAGACCTGAGGAACACAGGGAAGGCAGTGGGAGCAGTTGGCTGGTAACCACAGACTCAGGCCATGTGTATAATACATTCCAGGAGTTGGGTATGTTGAGAAGGGGCGAGCATGTTGGTAGGCACGAAGATCAAGGCAGACTGGAACCGTGCTGCTGACCCACCTGTGGTAGGACCTGTTTGGGTTGGGATGGTTCTAGTAGAGGTAAACCTGCCTCCATTTCTGGTGTGATCGCTCTCCATCCAGATGTCACATACATGGCAATAATGCATGGACAGACTGCCCCCTGCAGGGATGGTAGCTTTGACCATCTTGTGATCAGCTGCTTTACTCTCGTGAAATGTAATTCATACATAATGTAACCTACCAACACACAGTTTTAAAATATAAGTTTGATGTGTTTAATGTCCTGTTAAAAAGGGAGACATGAAAGTGTGTATAATAAAATTCAGTATCTAAGTGCTCAGGTATGACTTCATTAAAAAAGGCTCCCTCACAGATTGCTAAAATGTTGCCAGGTCAGCAGGCAGCACCATACCCATTGGGAACCACAGGGCTAGACCATGCTGTGTGCTGCCAATGTGCTTACTTCTTTATATTTTTATTTCAGATAAGTGCAGTAAAGTTCATTTCCACTTGCCATATCGATGGCAAGTCTTAGATGGAGGCAAGTGGAAGGATTTGCACAAAATGGAGCTTATTGAAGAGGCATATAGCAATCCTGCAAGAGACGGGTATGAAATACATCATCTGTGTCTGTTTGTGCATGGGCTTTTGTGTGCAGTATAAGAAGTTTAGACACAGTGGGGTTGAGTTTTGATGGGCTTCAGACACAGACACACACACATACATGAAGCAGGCTACCTGGTCTACAAGCGGAGGCTCTGGGCTGGAAATTGAGGACTGATGGTCATGCTGGTGGTTGATGCCTCTGTTCCCTCATCTTCCTCTTTTCAGGGAGGAGCTATGGGGAGAGGAGTGAGGGAGGGGTACCAAGTAAGTTCTGAATTATTTGATGCTGGGATCGATCACGTAAATATATCCTCAGTGATTAGTCTAGAAAAGCAAGAAGTAGTCATTTGTGAAATTTTAGCCTTTGCCTGTAAAGTCATGCAGCTGAACTGCTGTTTATCATTCAGTCTTTTTTACTTTTCTACGTATGTTCTAGAATTTTCACTTAGAGTAAAAGGGGAAGTGTTGAGTAACTTTATTTTCAAATGCTTACTGTATCTTGGATTCCTTGGAACATATGTTGCCAAGAAGAGAATTTGAGCCTGTTTTTTGAGTGGGTAAAATAAATTTGTGCTTAGGGTACAGTTATGTGCAACCTGATGCTGGTAAAGTATGTGAAACAAATTATCCCCCTTTTGGAAGATTAAGTGGCTCACGTAGCCAGCCCTTATCTAAGTCTCCCCCTTCTCTTCCTCTCCTTTTCTGAGGCTTTTTAAGTTAAAATGGATACTTGGTGATATGCACAGCTACTAAGCATATAGGTCAGTGAATTTTGAGGAAGGCATAACTTGTGCAGCCAGTGCCCTGATCCAGCTGTAGACCATTTTCATCACCCAGAAGCCCCCCTTCCAGCCCTCTTCCAGTCAGTGTCCACGCTGCAAACCACTGCTATTCCAGCGTCTGTCAGCACAGATAGTCTTGCCTGTCCTTGAACCTGGTCTGAAGGGAGCTGCTCTGGACGGTTCCCATGTGTTTATGTGTTCACGTGTGCTTCTGTGGGTTAGGTGTTGGGGATGAGCCAGCTGGGAGCCAGGCTGGTCCCTCCTCGGCTCTGTTGGCGGGTGCCAGGCTGTTTTCCACAGTGACTACCGCTTCCTACCCCCATTAGCGGTCTGTAATGACGTGGCTCTCTCACATTTGGTGCAGTCTGATATCTGCGCTTTTCTAGTCTTCAGTGTAAAGTGAGGTCTCTGTTTGCATATCCTTGAGTCCTTGTGAGGAAAGGTGTCTCCTCAGTGCCCACTTGTGCTTTCTCTGCTGTGAAATGTCTGTGTTTGTAGTTTGCCTGTTTTGTTGAGGGGAAAGGTTGTGCTTTTCCTTAGTTTTGGAATTCAACTGTCTGGGTATTAAGTATATATTGAAAATAAATGAACTCCTCCTGTCAGCTTATGATATCTGTTAATGAAGGGAAGTATTTTTCTATCCTCTTCTTTATGGTTTTATACTGTTTTTTTCTTTTCATTTTTTTTGGAGGGTTTCTACTTTTTGTGTCATTCTTCCTTATCCTGAGACCATCAAAGAATTGTCCTGAATTTTCTTCAAAAATTCTTAACATTTTAAAGACTGCATTAACCTCTCCTTGCCTGTGATGGAGTATATGTCCAGTTTCATTCTTATGCAGATGAATTTCCAAAGACCACTTCAAAAAATATATTCAATTAAAAATTTAGTTTGGGATTGCCATGTACACACTGCTGTATTTCAAATAGATAACAAGGAACTACTGTAGAGCAGAGGGAATTCTGCTCAATATTCTGCAATAACCTAAATGGGAAAAGAATTTGACAAACAATAGATAAATGTGTGTGTGTATATATATATTTATATATAACTGAATCACATTGCTGTGCACCTGAAACTAAGTCGACATTGTTAACCAACACACTCCAGCATGAAAGATTTTAAAACAAGTAAAGCATTAAAAAATAAATAACAAGTTAAGATTAAAAACATAAAAAAATATTTAAAAAGTAAATCGCAGTGAGGTAGGGACTTCCCTGGGAGTCCAAATGTTAGGACTTCACCTTCCAGGGCAAGAAGTACAAGTTCCATCTGGTCAGGGAGCTAAGATCCCACATGCCTTGTGGCCAGAAAACCAAAACATAAAACAGAAACAATATTGTAACAAATTCAGTAAAGACTTCAAAAATCGTCCATGTGGGGAAAAAACACCAAAATAACCAAACTGAGAAAAGTGAGCCAAAATATATTTGGGATATATATATATATATATATATATAGAGAGAGAGAGAGAGAGAGAGAGAGAAGTATTTCAGGTGATTTTTTAAAAAATACATTTGTAATTCACCTCTGTATCTTATGGACAAAAGAACAACATCCCCTGCCAAATGTTAAACTCTACTCAGCAAAAGAAAAGATTGTGATGAAACAGACATAAAATTTACCTACCATCTTAACCATTTTTAAGTGTAAGGTTCAGTGACATTAAATACATTCATGTTGTTCAGCGGTCTTACATTGTTCATTTCCAGAAGTCAGTCGATTTTTAAACCCACCCAAACTGAGTCAGATTTGACAAAATGTAATGTATTTTATACATTAATTTCAGACTTAGATGCCAAGTACTACTTTTGTAAGTAGGCCATCTCTTTTGCACCTGTTTTCATTGCTGTCTGTCTTAGGTGTTGAGTTAGCCTGCTTTTTCTGGCCCCTTCTGCTTCATTGATCTGTGGTCTCTTATCAGTATCACACTGTCTCATGTAGAAGAGCTTTACAGTAAGTTTAGGCATCTGGTAAGGCAGTTTCCCACCTTGTTTTCCTTCAGTTTGTCTTACCTCTTGGTCTTTTTCTCCTCTTGAGAAATTTAAAAATCTGCTTGTTGGTTTTCACAAAAAAAAAACTGCTGCGATTTTTTTTTAACTTGAAATTGCATTGTCTATTACCAGTTTGGGGAGAACTGACATCATAATATAGTGACTCATTTAAATGTTCTTTAATACCTTTATTTTTCTTGAGATGAGAATTTTTTAGGATTCATTCTGTTAGCAACATGCAAATACTGCTATATAGCATCATTAACTATAGTTAATTATACTGTGCATTGCATCCCTCAGTTCAGTTCAGTCTCTCAGTCGTGTCCGACTCTTTGCGACCCCATGAATCACAGCACGCCAGGTCTCCCTGTCCATCGCCAACTCCCGAAGTTTACCCAAACTCATGTGCATCAAGGTGGTGATGCCATCTAGCCATCTCATCCTCTGTCGTCCCCTTCTCCTCCTGCCCCCAATCCCTCCCAGCATCAGAGTCTTTTCCAGTGAGTCAACTCTTCACATGAGGTGGCCAAAGTACTGGAGTTTCAGCTTTAGCATCAGTCCTTCCAAAGAACACCCAGGACTGATCTCCTTTAGAATGGACTGGTTGGATCTCCTTGCAGTCCAAGGGACTCTCAAGAGTCTTCTCCAACACCACAGTTCAAAAGCATCAATTATTCGGTGCTCAGCTTTCTTCACAGTCCAACTCTCATATCCACACATGACTGCTGGAAAAACCATAGCCTTGACTAGACGGACCTTTGTTGGCAAAGTAATGTCTCTGCTTTTGAATATGCTATCTAGGTTGGTCATAACTTTCCTTCTAAGGAGTAAGCGTCTTTTAATTTCATGGCTGCAATCACCATCTGCAGTGATTTTGGAGCCCCCAAAAATAAAGTCTGACATTGTTTCCACTGTTTCCCGATCCCATGAAGTGATGGGACCAGATGCCATGATCTTCGTTTTCTGAATGTTGAGCTTTAAGCCAACTTTTTCACTCTCCTCTTTTACTTTCATCAAGAGGCTTTTTAGTTCCTCTTCACTTTCTGCCATAAGGGTGGTATCATCTGCATATCTGAGGTTATTGCTATTTCTCCCGGCAATCTTGATTCCAGCTTGTGCTTCTTCCAGCCCAGCGTTTCTCATGATGTACTCTGCATAGAAGCTAAATAAGCAGGGTGACAATAGGCAGCCTTGATGTACTCCTCTTCCTATTTGGAACCAGTCTGTTGTTCCATGTGCAGTTCTAACTGTTGCTTCCTGACCTGCATATAGGTTTCTCAAGAGGCAGGTCAGGTGCTCTGGTATGCCCATCTCTTTCAGAACTTTCCACAGTTTATTGTGATCCACACAGTCAAAGGCTTTGGCATAGTCAATAAAGCAGAAATAGATGTTTTTCTGGAACTCTCTTGCTTTTTCCATGATCCAGCAGATGTTGGCAGTTTGATGTCTGGTTCCTCTGCCTTTTCTAAAACCAGCTTGAACATCTGGAAGTTCACAATTCACGTATTGCTGACGCCTGGCTTGGAGAATTTTGAGCATTACTTTACTAGCATTTGAGATGAGTGCAATTGTACAGTAGTTTGAGCATTCTTTGGCATTACCTTACTTTGGGATTGGAATGAAAACTGACCTTTTCCAGTCCTGTGGCCACTGCTGAGTTTTCCAAATTTGCTGGCATATTGAGTGCAGCACTTCCACAGCATCATCTTTCAGGATTTGAAATAGCTCATCTGGAATTCCATCACCTCCACTAGCTTTGTTTATAGTGGTGCTTCCTAAGGCCCATTTGACTTCACATTCCAGGATGTCTGGCTCTAGGTGAGTGATCACACCATTGTGATTATCTGGGTCATGAAGCTCTTTTTTGTACAGTTCTTATGTATATTCTTGCCTCCTCCTCTTAATATCTTCTGCTTCTGTTAGGTCCATACCATTTCTGCCCTTTATTGTACCCTCCTTTGCATGAAATGTTCCCAAGTAAGATGGTAGGTGTTACGAGAGGGCATCAGAGGGCAGACATACTGAAACCATAATCACAGAAAACTAGCCAATCTGATCATATGGACCACAGCCTTGTCTAACTCAATGAAACCAAGCCATGCTGTGTGGGGCCACCCAAGATGGATGGGTCATGGTGGAGAGGTCTGACAGAATGTGGTCCACTGGAGGAGGGAATGGCAAACCACTTCAGTATTCTTGCCTTGAGAACCTCATGAACAGTATGAAAAGGCAAAATGATACGATACTGAAAGAGGAATTCCCCACGTTGGTAAGTGCCCAATATGCTACTGGAGATCAGTGGAGAAATAACTCCAGAAAGAATGAAGGGATGGAGCCAAAGCAAAAACAATACCCAGTTGTGGATGTGACTGGTGATAGAAGCAATGTCAGATGCTGTAAAAAGCAATATTGCACAGGAACCTGAAATGTCAGGTCCATGAATCAAGGCAAATTGGAAGTGGTCAAACAGGAGATGGCAAGAGTGAACGTCAACATTCTAGGAATCAGTGAACTAAAATGGACTGGAATGGGTGAATTAAACTCAGATGACCATTATATCTACTACCGTGGGCAGGAATCCCATGGAGTAGCCATCATGGCCAACAAGAGAGTCCGAAATCCAGTACTTGGAAGCAGTCTCAAGAACGACAGAATGATCTCTGTTTCCAAGGCAAACCATTCAATATTATGGTAATCCAAGCCTATGCCCCAACCAGTAACGCAGAAGCAGCTGAAACTTCAGCTGCTTCAGCGTTACTGTGAAGACCTATAAGATCTTTTAGAACTAACACCCAAAAAAGATGTCCTTTTCATTATAGGGGACTGGAACGCAAAAGTAGGAAATCAAGAGACACCTGGAGTAACAGGCAAATTTGGCCTTGGAGTATGGATTGAAGCCGGGCAAAGGATAATAGAGTTGTGCCAAGAGAACGCACTGGTCATAGCAAACACCCTCTTCCAACAAGACAAGAGAAGACTCTACGCATGGACATCACCAGATGGTCAACACCGAAATCAGATTGATTATATTCTTTACGGCCGAAGATGGAGAAGCTCTATACAGTCAGCGAAAACAAGACCAGGAGCTGACTGTGGCTCAGATCATGAACTCCTTATTACCAAATTCAGACTCAAATTGAAGAAAGTAGGGAAAACCGCTAGACTATTCAGGTATGACCTAAATCAAATCCCTTATGATTATACAGTGGAAGTGAGAAATAGATTTAAGGGACTAGATCTGATAGAGTGCCTGATGAACTATGGAATGAAGTTCATGACATTGTACAGGAGACTGGGATCAAGACCATCCCCATGGAAAAGAAATGCAAAAAGGCAAAATGGCTGTCTGAGGAGGCCTTACAAATAGCTGTGAAAAGAAGAGAACCGAAAAGCAAAGGAGAAGAGGAAAGATATAAATAAGCATCTGAATGCAGAGTTCCAAAGAATAGCAAGGAGAGATAAGAAAGCCTTCCTCAGTGATCAATGCAAGGAAATAGAGGAAAACAACAGAATGGGAAAGACTAAAATGGCAACCCACTCCAGTGTTCTTGCCTGGAGAATCCCGGGGACGGGGGAGCCTGATGGGCTGCCGTCTGTGGGGTCGCACAGAGTCAGACATGACTGAAGCGACTTAGCAGCAGCAGCAGTAGTAGAGATCTCTTCAAGAAAATTAGAGATACCAAGGGAACATTTCATTGCATCCCTAGTTAAATTTTTTTGTCTATTTTCTCCCTGCTGATGTGTAGAAAGGCAGTTGACTTTTCTACCTTATCTCCTGAAACTTTACTGAAATATCTTAGCTACTGATAATTTATTTGAATTATCTGTATAATTCTTGATATACTTGATACATGTTTAGAAATTAATATCTGTGAATAGCAGTCTTAAGTTTTCCTTTTTAATTTTTAAAAATTTTATTTCTTTTGATTGCCTTATTATAGTGGCTAAGACTCCTCATGCTGAACAGAAGTGATAATAACAGGAAGATTATTCTTTTTTTCCTAATTTTGAAAGGAGTAATTTTAAAATGTTTTCCCTTAAGCATATGTGAATGTTTGGAACCTTTATCATTGCTAATCAATTCTGATTTTATGCCTAATATGCCAGGAGTTTTTCTTTGTGTATGGAAATTAAATTTTATTGAGTACAATTTCTGCATTAAAAGCCTATGTTTTGTTCTGTTTTGCTTGTTAATGCAGTGATTTACGTTAATTTTCTAATGTTAAGTCCATTTCATTCCCAGGCCTAAGTCATGCCTGTGCATATGTAGACACACACGTACACGCACACACACAATGGTGAATTTGGATTGCCACTCTTTGGTTTAAGATTTTTGAATTTATGTTTGAATAAGATTGGTCTATAATTGTTTCCTGTTGTCTTTGCCTGTTTTTTAAAATTGAAGTATAGTTGATGTACAGTATTATGTAAGTTACAGATGTACAGTATAACGATGCCTGGTTTTTATCTTATGAAATTACTAGCTTCATAAAAATGAGATTGGGATGGATATTTTTTCTATTCTCAAAAGGCCATGTGAAATTAGAGTTATTTTTTTCCTGAATGATTATGCATTTAAAAGTTTCTAGTCTTGATGTTTAATTCCTGGGAAGATTTTAAACTATTGACCCAATGTCTTACAATTATTATAGGACCAGTCAGGTTTTCAGTTTTTCCTTGAGTCACTTGGTAAGTTGATTTTTTTTTCTAGGAGTTTGGTCATTTTATTTATTTTAAAATACACTGTCATAAAGTTACTTGTAATATCCCTGTTAGTGTCTATGCCATCTTTAATTTTTTCCCTGTTTACACTTTTAATCTTTTTTTCTCCCCTTTTTTGTTCATCAGTTTTGCAGAGATTTATTACTCTTTTTTTCCTTTTTTAGAGGAACAGACTTTTGTCCTCTTTTGACCCCATAGATTAGATGACCTATGGTTTATTTCTAAGTATATTTTAAAATTAATTTTTAAATTTAAAATTAAATGAATTGCATTGTGGTCAGGCTGTATAGTAACAGATACTTTGAATTTTGTTGTGAAAGTGAAAGTTGCTCAGTCGCGTCTGACTCTTTGTGACCACATGGAATTCTCCAGACCAGAATACTGGAGTGGGTAGCCTTTCCCTTCTCCAGGGGATCTTTCCAACTCAGACAGTGAACCCAGGTCTCCTGCGTTGCAGGCGGATTCTTTACCAGCTGAACCACAAGGAAAACCAAAGAATGATAAAATGATATAAAAATAATAGTTCCTACATTAAAGGATTAATTATTTTGAGAATTAAAAAAATTAATGTGTAAAACGCTCAGAACAATGCCAGGCATATAAAATGTGTTGTATAAATTGCTCTATTATTTTCTTAATCCCAGGAGTTAGAAATTAACATCGTTTTATATAGTCAGTATTTGTTTAAATTTAGACATTTATCATTTTGGATTTTTGCACACAATCCTTTGTTCATATGTTTCCTTGTGGATCATTTTCTTTTAAATTCATCTTTTAGAAGTTGGTTTAGTGAGAGTCTGGTGGAAGATGTGTTTTTTGTTTGTCTGAAAGTGTTTATTTCATCTTCATTCTTGAAAAATAGTTTTATTGGGTATTTTCTCTCAATTCTTCAAAGATTATTCCATTGTTTTCTGGCTTCCATTGCTTATTTAGAAGTTAGGTATCAGTATAAATACATTGTTTGGCCTGAGGCTGGGGTGCTGCCATAACAGATGACCGCAAACTTGTTGTCTTAGGAGCAAGAATTTATTCTTATGTTTCTGGAGGCTAGAATTCCAAAGTCAAGGTGTCAGCAAGGCTATGCTCTGTCTGTAGACGCCAGGGGAAGATCTTTCTTGCCTCTTCCTAGCTCCTGGTGGTTGCTGGCAGTCCTTCATATTCCTTGGCATTCCTTGGTTTATAGCTGCGTTACTCTAATCTCTTTCTTTTTTGTCTCATGGCTTTCTCCTATGTGTCTTTGTGTCCAAATTTCTCTTTTTATGAGGACACCAAGTCATGGGATTAGGGCTTACCCTACTTGAGTATGACCTCATCTTAATTATATTTGAGAAGACCTTATTTCCTAGTGAGGTCACATTTCAGCTGCCACGAGTGAGGATATAGTTCAACACATTACAGTAGGTAATCTGTTTTTTTTTCTCTCTGATAAACATACAGTCAGACTCTGGTGCTACAGTTTCACTAAGATCTGTCTATATGTGTATTTATTTTTATTTAGTCTATTTATAATTCATTCTTTTTGAGTGGGAGGTTTTATGTTTAATCAGTTCTGAAAGTTCCTCAAAAATATTGCTTCTCTGGACTTCTAATTAGACATATATTAAGATCTTCTTACTCTATTTTTTATGTCTTTTGACTTCTCTCTCACGTCATCCTTTGTGCTGTATGCAGGGAAATTTCTTCAGTTGGTTACCTAGTTCATCAGTTCAGCCTTGTCTGAGATGAATTGTGTCCTGTCTACTGTGATTTTAAAATTATAATTATTTACTTCTAAAGATTCTGTTTTTTCCTTCAAATTTTATCTGCTTAATTCTTATAGTTTCTTAATCTGTACTCATACTTTTGATACTCAATATTAACTTTAAAAAACACTTTATTCATATTGTATATTTATATCCAACAACTCTTAATATTTATTGTCTTTAGCGGACTGTTTTTGCTGAATTTTGCTTATGGTGTCTCGTTTCTGGTTTATTTGATTACAAGCTCATGTTTGCTGAAACTTTATCTGTAGAAATTTTTAAAAGCTTAAATCTTTTATTATGTATTGGGGTATAGCTGACTAACAATGTTGTAGTTTCAGGTGAACAGCAAAGGGACTCAGCTGTGTGTGTGTGTGTGTGTATATATATATTTGTACACACATACATACATGTATCCATTCTCCTCCAAAGGCACCTCCCATCCAGACTAGCACATAACATTGAGTAGAGTTCCATGTGTATGCAGTAGGTCCTTGTTGGTTATCCATTTTAAACACAGCAATGTCCATGACCTTCCCAAAGTCCCTAACTGTCCCTTTCTTCCAGCAACCATAAATTTGATTTCTAAGTCTGTGAGTCTTTTTCTGTTCTTTAAGTTCATTTGTGTCATTTCTTTTTAGATACCACATATAAGGGATGTCATACAATGTTTCTCTTTCTGTCTGACTGACTTCACTCAGAATGACACCCTGGGTCCATCCACCCAGAATAATGCCATATTGCAAATGGCATCATTTCTTTTTAATGGCTGAGTAATATTCATATATATCTATATATATATGCACCATATCTTTATCCATTCCTGTCGATGGACGCTTAGGTTGCTTCCATGTATTGGCTATTATAAACAGTGAAGCAATGAATATTGGGGTTCATGTATCCTTTTGGATCATGTTTTTCTCCAGATACATGCCCAGGAGTGGGATTGCAGGATCATATAGTAGCTCTGTTTTTAGTTTTATAAGGAACCTCCATACTGTTCTCCATAGTGGCTGTACCAATTTAAATTCCCACCAACAGTGTAGGAGAGTTCTCTTCTCTTTATACCCTCTTCAGCATTATAGAAATTCTTTTGAGGCCTGAGTTGAAGGTGAATTCCTTCCAGAGAGGATTTGTGTTTGCTTCTATGGGAACTGCCACTATGGATCTCTAAATTTAATTCTCACAAAAGAAGTGTGAATCAACTTCCTTGAGGTGTGAGCAGTTTATGAGTTCTCAGTGGAAGTTTTCTTCCTTTCCTTCCAAAGCCAACTCTGACATAGGCAAATTTCCTTGCTGACTTCCTTTGCAAAGCAGATTCCTTTCCCAGCTCCCTTCACTAAGGATGTGTAGTCTTTTAGAATCATGATTTTATGCTGAAATATCTCTTTGGAGATTTAACCCTTGACCATATTCAGATTCTACATTTGTTTCCTGTTTCCTCATTGCCACTGAAAATAGGGCTGTTGTCATTACTCACTGACATTGCCTTTGGACAGCCACTGGCTTTAGTTTTCATTCACCTCACTAGTTACAGACCTTCCCTTTGCTCTTGGGGCAGTACAGCATTTGGAAAGCGAGTAGATTGTGGTGGCTCAGAGTGCAGGCTGTTCTGCCAAACTGTTTAACTTAAACCCCATCTTTGCCGTCTATTAGCAGTTTAACTTCAAACAGGTTTCTGAACCTCCCTGGGCTTCTATTTTCACATCTGTGAAAATGGGGATAAGTCGCAGCTTTGGTACAATGACGACTTAATCCCTTAAAATGTATAAAGTACTTAGTAGGGGGACTGGCCCAGCCCACATACATTCAGTGTATATTAACTATTTTTGGCTTCTAAGGATTTTTGTTTCTTGTCAGCTCAGCAATGCATTTTTAAAAAAGTTGTTTTACCTAGCATTTTTGTGTAATGAAAGGAATGTCATGATAACAGGTTCTCCATAGTGTGTGTGTGTTTGTGCACTTAGTTGCTCAGTTGTGTCTGACTCTTTGCAACTCCATGGACTGTAGCCTGCCAGCCTCTTCTTTCCATGGCATTTCCCAGGCAATGATACTGGAGTGGGTTGTCACTCCAGTATTGTGCCATTGTCTCCTCCAGGGGCTCTTTTCCATAGTATTGTGATTTTATTATTTTCACACAGCAAAATGGATCTTAAAGCAAGTCCCCTCCCACCCTGATGCATTGTTTTAAATGTGCAGGTCCCATGTATGTTCACATATTTCAGCCAAGTGACTCAGAGACCACGAGAGAAGCTGAAGCGCCCACGTTCATGTGGCTGGACTTTCAGTTTACTTCTTGTGTTCTTTTGCAGGGTCACGTGCACTGAGACATCCAGTAGCTTTCTCATTGGTTTTCTGAACTTTGACACCATGAAGTTTGGTGCCACCCAGGCTCGCCGTCTCTCCACAGCCTCCTCGGTCACCAAACCTCCACACTTCATCCTCACCACCAACTGGGTTTGGTACTGGACTGATGAGTTTGGCTCTTGGCAGGAATATGGACGACAAGTAAGTGTCACGGAAAGTGTGGGAGTGTTTCTTCCTGTGGGTCCGTGATGGAGGAGTCTTTCCAAACATGGGCACAAAAACTGCTCCAGGGAGCCCTTGACAGAGCCAAAGATCCCCAGGTCCCCTTATGACTTGCTTGCTTTGGGGGAATTATGGCAGAACTGGATAATTTAGAGTTCATTTGTATGAGGTCACATCTTGGAACAGTTAGCTATCTGTTAGTTCATGAGGACTGAGTAATTTTGGTTGTAGTGATATCATAGTTTGTTAAATAGGGGTAGAAAAATGTCTCTCTTACTGTTGAACAGGTAGCTCCAGAGCGAGTGCCTGGGTGTGCAGGAGTGTTTATGTAGCTGTGGAATAAAGCTTAAGGCTTTTCAGAGCTGGCTTTTAGCTTTATCTATAGTAGTCACTTTACAAAAGGTGGACAAGTATATGAAATTAACTTGTTTCAGCTATTGATTTGGTATCTGGGTCAAGTAACTGCTGCTGTCAACTATTCAGAGATGTTCATAGATGAATCAAGATTAGAGGGAGCTCCCCAACCCCGCCCCGGTTATCTGTAGAGATACATGTGTAGGGAGGTCACCATTTCTATAGTGACAGCTTCTCCCAAATGACAGTTGGGCTATGTGGTCTAATAGACATTTGTATTTTTCTGGGTTGTGAGAGGCTATGTTAAAGCTTTAGTTTCATGCTCTTGACTGCATTTGAAATGTTTTTTTCTCTGGAAACTCTGTAATGTGAGCTTTGTGGGGGCTTTGGCCACTGACGTGCCCCTGGCTGAGGACAGTGTTTGTGCATAGCAGGCCCTCAGGAGAAGGACATTGGCCAGTTGAAATACAGAGGTATTGCCACTCTGTACCCGCTGGCCAGGTGGACGTGGGCACTCTCAGCAGATGACTTGTGCCCTCCTCCTTCCCTCTTCTTCCAGTGCCAGCCTTCCTGCATCACTGCTCCATCCATCTTCTGCCCCACCTGCCTCCCCCCGAGCATCCTGGGATTTCTTCCATCTTCCCTGGATTTGTACAGGGAGCCTCTCTAGTGTGGCCCTGGGTTTGGTCAGGAGTGGGAGGGATGAGGCCAAAACAATGGACAGAAGAGGCTGCGGTGCTCAGGCCCTCAGTGAAATAGCGTTTGTGAGTTCACTTGCACTTGAAGGGTTGTGTTATCCATTATAAGTAATTGAACACCCTCTCTTCCATTGCTCCCGTCATGGTTATCCAGGTTAGTTGGGCCCACGTGGGCTGTCTTCCATTTTCCTGAGCAGCTTATAGCAGGCAGTCCTATTGGCTCTTGTTCTGTGCCTCTCTCTCCTACCACAGCCCCACCCCCAGCTCCTCTCGTCTGCCTCCCCCAGGACACGGACATCCACTGTGGGCTTGTCTGCAGGGTGTGTGGATGGCCCCCAGTGTCTGTCTTCTTGCCTTCACCATATATCTATCTGGCTTTCCCTTCACAGGGCATGGATCACCCTGTGACCAGCGTCACCAGCAGTGATTTGGAGAAGGCCTACCTGGCGTACTGTGCCCCGGGGTCTAACCCCCAAGCAGCCACCCTGAGGTTCCAGGCAGGAAAGCACACATATGAGTTAGACTTCAAAGGTACTTCCTGGGGTTCCCTGGTGGCCTAGTGATTAAGAGTCTGGGCTTTCACTGCTTGGCCTGTATTCAGTCGCTGGTCAGGAAACTGAGATCCCACAAGCTGTGTGGCATGGCCAGGGTGAGATTGGGAGAAGGTATTTCTTGATCCACTGCACTCACCCAGTAGGGCCTGATCTTCTGCTGGCTCTGCCTTTTCCGTCTTACCTGTGGAGAAACTCTGCACACACATTGAGGGCCAGGAAAGAGAGGATGCAGTGGTCCCTGTTCTGAAGTGCTGTAGATCTAGAAGGTAGAATAGACCCGTCAACAAATGAGCCAGCCAGCAGGATGCAGGGGGAGCTGCCTGGGGTAGATGGCAGGCGACGGGAACCCCGTGTGGAGGGACAGGTAGCATCAGCCTGTGGCAGTGGCGGTGTAGGCAGCACTGGAGCAGGGTCCTTTGGGCACGGGCAAGTTCCTGTGTCCACGGATTAACTTTAGTCACTAGCACACGTCACAGTGGCTCTGCTGTGCTGCTCTTCCTCCTGCTCCCAGCTGCAGAGTCCACGTCCGCTTTTCTGTAGGTGCCTTCAGCACTGGTGGCTGGCTGGAAACACATGGTAGACACACACGTCAGCTGAAAATTGCTGTGAAGCGGATTATCAGGTGCTCTGCTTGTGGTAGCCTGAGTCCAGGCCTTAATGGCTTGTTCTGCTTGCCTTGACAGACAGACAGAAGCAGACCAAGCACCCTTTGGTCAGGTCTTCCAGTGACTTATTTGTGAGGTGTGGTGTTTTTTTTTTCCTTTAGTTTCGGTTTCTTGTGGCTTCTTTCAAGCCATTTTCACATGGATTTATCAGTTCATCCATGACCAATTCAGTTTTGCCTTGAAGTTTACATTTTAATCTCTGAATCCTTATGAGTTTTCAGCCTTCTTTTTTTTAAGGAAATTAAGTGGACCTCCTTTTAAGCACTTTTAAACAGCACTTTAAGCACTGCTTATTGTTTACTTTTGTGGACCATCTGTTTGGAGGGCAGCAAACTGTCTTTGGTGAATTATCCTAAGTCCACTCTTATCTGCCTACTTTTATCCAGTTAGTTTTGCTTGTGGTTTTGTAGTACTTGTAATTTTAGTTAAGGTAGAATCGCTGCCCCCTTGATGTGCCTGTGCAAAGAGCCTTAAAGTTTCTTCTACTCTACAGTGAGAACTGCTTACAGCTTTCAGTATCTGCTGGGAAGCATCAATCATGTGTGAGGTGGTTTTACAATCCACAGTCTGATAAAACACAAGTGCACTCAAGGGGATCGTGAGAAATCTATGGAATAATAAGTTGGGACTGGCCTGAAGATCAAGTCTATACAACTAGCACCCATCTGACTGCTGCTGATCACAGTTTGAAATATTTCTTTAAAGTATCTCAACACTATCAAAACAAATCAGAAATGTCAGATGCAGCCTCTCAACACAGGCAGCTGCCCCAGGGGACAGAATAGTCAAGATGAGGGTGGGGAAGAACACACACTGAGTTTACTGCAAACTCAAGAAAAGCATATTTCTTGCAGACTGCCCCAAGCTCATGTGGTGGGCAAAACTCTTTGGTCTGTGTGTTGGTAGATGACAGTAGCCACAGAAGTTTCAGGTGACTTAACTTCTCCCTCCATAACGTCACTACTCGGCAGAGTAAAAGCAAGTCTCAGACGGCAGTCTGCCACTCAGATTTATTTACCAAATATTTATCAGGAAGCAAGTTCGTTTCACAGACACACACAGCAGGTCAAATGACTAGTTCTGTAGCATCAGGGAAGACTTGACTCTGTCCTTTCAGGGACTCCTGTCATAGAACAGTCACTAAAGGCGAATGCCAAGACTCCAGAGGCAGAATCCTGATGTCTGTTAGCTGGTATCGGTTGGCAGAATCCCCATGGTCAGGGCTTGTTTAGGACTTCGCCTAGTGTATCCTCTTTAACGGTAAATCAGGGAGATGGCCACATGCTTTACTCTGTTCGAGGGACGTAGGGAACAGGTCTCACAAATACTTAGCCCATTCACGTATCTTGAATACCTTTTAATTTAACCTATAAAAACCTTTGACTGTGTGGCTCACAATAAACTGTGGAAAATTCTGAAAGAGATGGGCATACCAGAGCACCAGACCTGCCTCTTGAGAAACCTATATGCAGGTCAGGAAGCAACAGTTAGAACTGCACATGGAACAACAGACTGGTTCCAAAGAGGAAAAGGAGTACATCAAGGCTGCCTATTGTCACCCTGCTTGTTTAACTTATATGCAGAGTACATCATGAGAAACGCTGGGCTGGAAGAAGCACAAGCTGGAATCAAGATTGCCGGGAGAAATAGCAATAACCTCAGATATGCAGATGACACCACCCTTATGGCAGAAAGTGAAGAGGAACTAAAAAGCCTCTTGATGAAAGTAAAAGAGGAGAGTGAAAAAGTTGGCTTAAAGCTCAACATTCAGAAAACAAAGATCATGGCATCCGGTCCCATCACTTCATGGGAAATAGATGGGGAAACAGTGGAAACAGTGTCAGACTTTATTTTTTGGGGCTCCAAAATCACTGCAGATGGTGATTGCAGCCATGAGATTAAAAGACGCTTACTCCTTAGAAGGAAAGTTATGACCAACCTAGATAGCTTATTCAAAAGCAGAGACATTACTTTGCCGACTAAGGTCCGTTTAGTCATGGCTATGGTTTTTCCAGTGGTCGTGTATGGATGTGAGAGTTGGACTGAGAAGAAGGCTGAGTGCTGAAGAATTGATGCTTTTGAACTGTGGTGTTGGAGAAGACTCTTGAGAGTCCCTTGGACTGCAAGGAGATCCAACCAATCCATTCTGAAGGAGATCTGTCCTGGGATTTCGTTGGAAGGAATGATGCTAAAGCTGAAACTCCAGTACTTTGGCCACCTCATGTGAAGAGTTGACTCATTAGAAAAGACTCTGATGCTGGGAGGGATTGGGGGCAGGAGGAGAAGGGGACGACAGAGGATGAGATGGCTGGATGGCATCACTGACTTGATGGACTTGAGTTTGAGTGAACTCTGGGAGTTGGTGATGAACAGGGAGGCCTGTCGTGCTGCGATTCATGGGGTCGCAAAGAGTCGGACATGACTGAGCGACTGAACTGAACTGTGTGGATGTGAGAGTTGTACTGTAAAGAAAGCCAAGCACCGAAGAATTGATGCTCTTGAGCTGTGGTGTTGGAGAAGACTCTTGAGAGTCCCTTGGACTGCAAGGAGATCCAACCAGTCCATCCTAAAGGAGATCAGTCCTGGGTGTTCATTGGCAGGACTGATGTTGAAGCTACTCTAACACTTTGGCTACCTGATGTGAAGAGGTGACTCATTGGAAAAGACCCTGATGCTGGGAAAGATTGAAGGCAGGAGGAGAAGGATGACAGAGGATCAGATGGTCGGATGGCATCATCGACTTGATGGTCATGGATTTGGGTGGACTCTGGGAGTTGGTGATGGACAGGGTGGCCTGGTGTGCTGTGATTCATGGGGTCGCAAAGAGTTGGACGCAACTGAACTGAACTGATAAAAGGTTATTTAAGAGTCATTGCAATGCTAGTCAACAGACTAGTGAAAAACCTGTTTAAGTAAGTTAATTAGCAGAGTATTGGTGAGAGGCGAAGTGATGGGTAACTCAGGAGGTTGTGGTAGCCATGTCTGGAGTATGGTCTCCCGATCAGAATGTTGGGGACTGCCGGGGAGTGCCCATTCTTGACTACCTGGACTCTGGCATGAGGGACACACGCCTAGGTGATCACAGGGTATATGCTTAAATGCAGTAGGGTGAATTAGTTTTTCAAGTCAAATAAATTGTTTATGTGCAGAAAGTAAGACTTGACAGAGATTTCCTGGTGGTTGGGACATGTAATCTATAGGTTTCATGACTTTTCAGCCTGAAAGACAGGTTCCTCTCCCTGCCCTCAGGATGAATATAAGAATCTTGCGGGTTGGCATAGAGTAAGAATTTCATTTATTAAAGACGATACAGGTTTTAAAAGGTTGAGAAATATTGCTGTTGAGTAAGTTTAGTCAAACTAAGTAAAACTTTACTCGTAAAATTATTATATTAACTCTAAATCCCACTGGCTCAAGATGTGGTAATTTGGTCTCAGGCTGGGCTGATATATCCAAGCTGGGAAAAATTGCTGAGCAAAATAATAGTTTAAACAAGATTGGAAGGAACAATTTAAAAGCACTCATGTATAATTGATTTGTCAATTACTAATCATTCATCTATTCATTAAATCCAGTCTCCTACAGATACCTATTATGAATATTTGAAATGTGTAAAACTGCCTTATTTTTAACAGACTGATTGTGGGCTTTAACATTTGAATTAGCTTTACAACCTGTTTAATTTGTGTTTATAAAGCATTGCCGTCCTGTGTGTATATTTGTGTTTTTTTTTCACCAGCCTTCATTCAGAAAAACGTGATCTATGGCACAGTTAGAAAGGTTTGCCGAAGACCCAAATATGTGTCTCCCCAAGATGTGAAGATGAAGCAAACCTGGTAGGTGGCATTTAGGGAATTTGTCATGTAATATGTGTATCAGCTGATATGTGCCCAACTGCAGATACTAAACCTACTCAGACTGGCTATAGCACCAAGAGGGTTAGCTGGCTTGCAGTCTTATGCCCTGGCACTCTGTCTCTATTTCCTATGCCTTGCCCTCTGAGTATATTTGTACTTTCCTTCACTTAATACCGGCCTTACCTTGTGGCTCAGCTTGTAAAGAATCTGCCTGCAGTGTGGGAGACCTAGGTTCGATCCCAGGGAAAGGCTCCCCACTTCAGTATTCTGGCCTGGAGAATTGCATGGACTGTATAGTTCATGGGGTCGCAAAGAGTCGGACATAACTGAGCTACTTTACTTTTCACTTAATACCAAAGTGCTGCTGTTTATATGAGTGATCTGTAAGAAGGTTGAGGCTTCATGAATTGCAAAAATCTGTATATTTACCATACTTCAAGTAAAAATGTGTTATAAAGGTATAATATTTAACAAAGTTATAAAAAGGTAAATGCTTGATGTATAGTTGTTTTAATGATGATACAGATACAATTAACAAAGCATTAAATGATAAGCAAAACACACAGAAAGGAAAAGATATTCCCCAAATCACTTAATTAGATGTTTTACCTTTAAGATTGCCATTGGTGTTACTGTGACATGAAGGTATTCTTGTGCAGATTTTTCCAGAAACCAGAAAGTTCTTACTTAGTTTAGACATAACTTAGAGAATGTGAAGAAATAATAATAATCTAATTCTGATAATTCTCTGGTTCCATTTTCAAGTGATTATATCTTTTGCTTTATGACTTGGAAGATATCTGTTTGAACAGCTCTGGGTTTTTCTGTTTGTATGTTTGTTTTTATTTTTTAACTGGAATATAATTGCTTTATAACATTGTCTTGGTTTCTGCTGTACAACAACTTTGAATCAGCTGTATGTGTACATACACCCCTTCTCTCTTGAACCTCCCTCCACGCCCATTCCACCCCTCTAGGTCATTACAACGCCCAGAGCTGAGCTCCCTGTGCTCCACAGCGGATTCTCACTAGTGATCTGTTTTACACATGGTAGTGTATACATGTCAGTGCTACTCTCTCATTTCGTCCCACCCTGTCTTTCCATCCTTGTGTCTACAAGTCTGTTTTCTACTTCTGTGTCTCTGTTCCTCTCCTGCAAATAGGTTCATCAGTACCGTTTTTCAGGGCTGGTTTTTTTCCCCACTGGTAGCAAACTGTGGTTTTTGTTTCTGATAAAGCATTTAAAGTTCCTCTTTGTCCTCCAGTTGTGTTATGTATGAATGGCAATTCCACTTCAGAGTCATCTAGAGCAGTTTAATTACTGGCATACATATTCCACTAGTTGCAAAGGCATTGGACCAGAGAAAGAATTATCCTTATGGATAGCAGTGTTGGGATAGCTGACTACAAGGCTGCTTGTTGTGATCTGCAGGCCAGTGTGACTTGAAGCTAGCTTATCAGGTTGTCTTTCCAAGTGAATAATTAAATGACAGACTTGAATTTTTGTAAATGTTGAAATAATGGAATACGCCTCCAAAACTCCATTATTTTAATACTTGAATATCATGGAATATTAAAAATACCAAAAGCAGATGCTGCAGGCACAAGTGGGCCAAATTCATCCACAGAGTGAGCTCCCTTACATATCAGACTACCAGAAGCCGGTAGGGCTGTGCCTGGCCTTAAGAGCATTTAGGAGCAGGGCCCTCCTGCTGCTGACGGGGACAAATTTGTGAGCTCTGCACTGATCAGACAACTCTGAATTGGTAGTTTTAGGTATGAGGCGTGTGGGCTGGGATTGGAGCTGGGGGAGGGGTCAGTTCTCTCCAACCCCCATTGCCAGTTACTGGGGGATGGTGGCTTGGATGGCGAGAGGTACCACAGTGCCCATTTAGTTTGATGTGTGACAGCCCAGGCCAGGACTGTAGCCAGTGCTGCTGTCAAGCGGACTGCCTCTTCCATTAGCTGGAGAAATCTGGCTCATTTCTGTTTCACAGAGGACTGAGAGTGGTTCCGTTTCTTATTTTAAGATGTCACATATGGACTTCAATGGTTGTACTTGTGGAGCATGGCAAGGCCATTTAAAGAAGCTAGAGGGAAAAGGTATTATCAATCCAAGCACATAGAGTGCCTGTGAGTCTAGCAGTAACCTCCTGGGGTTGCCCCTCCCTGTTTCCTCGAAGCCAGCTGTGCCTTCTTTCCTCCCTTTCTTAATAAAATTTATTTTTGGCTATGTGTAAAACATGATTTAGAAGTCAAAACTGTGAAAAGATCTACTCAGTAGTTAGAATTCTCCTCTTTATATCTCTGTACTGTTTCCTTGGTGGGCAACCATTTTCATCAATTTTTGGTTTAGCTTTACTGTGTTTCTTTTTGCAAAAATGAGCAAATGAGTGTATGTAAAAGTGTCTTCTTTTGTTGAATAAACGGTAGCGTTCTATCTATACTATTCTGTACCTTTTGTTTTTCACTTAATACTTCATTACTAGACTTAACTGTGGTGATCACTTCAGTATGTGTATTGGTTGCTCAGTCTTGTCCAACTCTTTGCAACCCCGTGGACTGTAGCCCTCCAGGCTCCTCTGTCCATGAAATTCTCCAGCCAAAAATACCAGAGTGGATTGGGCATTTCCTTCTCTAGGGCTGACTCAGGGATCAAACCCAGTCTTCTGCATTGCAGGCAGATTCTTCACCATCTGAACCACCATGAAAGCTTCACTTAGAGTATTATACAAATTTGGGAGAAAAAGAAATTACTCTTTTTCAGTTAATTGAAGTCTTCTGAATTCTGTTTCTGTCTTCATGAGTCTCCATCATGTGTATTTGCCATGCTTTAATCTGTCCCCTTTTGAGAAATGCTTGCCTTTTTGTGATCTGCTAGTATGAGTATGATACCACAAAGAATGTGTGCTGTATGTGCTATTTGTTAGTTGTGGAGGTGAGCCATCAGGTTGGAGTCCTAGATGGTAAATGCAAGTTCCTGTTTGTGGGTTTAACCTTGTACACTCACCCCAGAATGTGTGAGGTGCCTGTTTCCTTCAGCCGTGAAAACAGAAGAAGTCATCAAGCTCTTCAGTAAAGGTGGGAAAGGATATTTCAGTGTATTTAATTCGCTTTCTCTTATGAGTGAGGTTTAATATTCTTTCCTAACATGTAAGGGCCATTTGCATTTCTTTTTCTGGGGACCATTTGTCTTTTTGTTCATTCTTCAGCCAACATTTTGGTATATTTCTTAAACACTGAGTCTTCTTTCTGTTGGGGATATCAGCCCTTAGTTTGTCATGTAAGTTGCAGTATTTTTTCTTTGCTTGTTGTTTGCCTTTTGGCTTTGTCTATGAAGTATTTTACCATGCAGAAATATTTATCATTTAGTTAAATGTATCTGTATCTTCTCTTTGGATTGCTTCTGGATTTAGTTTTGGTTAATGATGAGTGATCCTACTTCTGGATATCATTTTTCTAAAATATTTGTTTTACTTGACTGTCAGGTCTTAGTTGCAGCATGTGGAATCTTTGATTATGGTATGTGTACAGGCCTAGTAGTTGTGGCACGTGGGTTTAGTTGCCCCAGAGCACATGGGAACTTAGTTCCCCGACCAGGGATCTAACCCATGTCTCCTGCATTGGAAGGTGATTCTTAACCACTGGACCACCAGGGAAGTCCTGGACGTCTTTTTTTCTTTCCTTCCCTATCCAGAGCCTACCCTTGGTACAGTTTAGAAAAACCTGTCTCTTTTCTAAAACTGGGTCTCTTTAGTCCTTACTCTACTTTGTTTTCAGGGGACCATGGCAGACACCATATGTCAGAAATAAGAGTGGTCATTTTGGTGAGATTCAGACTAAAACATGAGGGATTGGGATCCTCTTACTCTCTTGCACATGTTGATGCAGGAAAGTGCATGGTGCTTCCCTCTATCCTGTGTGACGGAAGCTGGTGGTCATGACTCCAGCAAGTGAGTCTGCTTGGTCCTCCATGGCCACTGGGACTCTAGTGTGGGTGGGTTTTAGAAAGAAATGCTTTATTTACACAGTTAGTGGGGTCACAGAATATGATTTCCACATTGGATCTATGCAAGTATAGATGTTTTACTTGTTTCTTTTTCTCTTGGAACATTGAAGATATCACTCCACTGTCCTTTGGTTTCCGTTGCTGTTTCTGAGAAGTCAGCTGTTGGTCTAACTGAAGCTTTTTGCCAGAATCACTTTTTTTCCTCCCCTTCTGGCTGCTTTTAAGATTTTCCATTTGTCTTTGTATCATGCACTCTCACTCTGGTGTGTCTAGATAAGCATTTTTATTTGTCCTGTTGAAGATTCTTTGTGCTTCTTCAATTTCTAGGTTGTTGCGTGTCGTTAGTTCTCTTTGAAAATTGCCTTCACCCTGTTCTTGATATTGTCTTTTTGGCACTTCAGTTTGGCTGTGACCAGATTCAGGCCTTCTCACTGTGTTCTCCACATCTTGGCTTCTTCCTCTCCTTGCTCATCTTCTCACTGCTCTGCCCCACATTCTGGATAATTTCACTGCCCTTACCTTTCAGCTCACCTCTCTTTAGATTGTCTGATCTGCTAATAAGCCTATCCATTGAACTTCAAAGATTTTTTTTTCATTTCTACAGTTTTTTTTTCCAAATCCTCCAGGCCTATTTATAGTTTTCTGTTCCTTGCATATGTTTTTAAAGTTGGTCTTAAATTTCTTTAAACATAGAAAGAAATTAGCAGGCAGTTGTTTTATAACCTGCCTGCTAATTTTAGCATCTTACATCTACATGGGTCTGTTTCTGGCTGATTCTTGCTTGTGGGACCTTTTTAAGTTATTTTTAAACTGTGCCATTTTCCTAGGAAAGTTATTTGTGGGAGTTCTTTGAGGCTTAGGAAGAAGGTACATATCTCGTGCCAGCAGAAACAGAAGGTAGATCTATTGTGGGAAGAACAGAGCCTTCTGAAACTGACTAGGAGTGATTTGGAGTTAGTTTCACAGTCCTTATTTCTAAACCCTTTGGTCCACATGTTTTTTAGAACTCAGTTTTTATTTCATTTTTAAAAAGAGCATGTGCTGCTTGTATTATGTGACCCATGCAATGAAACATGTTAATATTTTTGCATAGTCACTTTAAGAAGGGAGGAGAGAGACCACAAGTAGCCTCTTAGCAGTTCAAGTCAAATTTCTACTGCCAAGTGAATTTTGACGTCAATTTTATATTTTTAAAAAATGTTTTTAAATATTACATATGTTTATGTAAACATATATAGTTCTGCCAACTATACACCATTGAAGCTGAGTTTTTTTAAACTTAATTTGTTTTTTATTCGAGTATAGTTGATTTATAGTGTTGTGTTAGTTTCACTGAGGCTGTTTTTTAAAAAAATTATTTAGTTAATTTTGGCTCTGCTGGGTCTTCTTTGCTATGTGGGCTTTCTCTCTTTGTAGCAAGCTGGGGCTCCTCTGTGCGTGGGTTTCTCTTGTGGAGTGCAGGCTCTAGGACCCAAATGCTTCAGTAGTTGAGGGGTATGGGCTCATTAGTTGTGGGACACAGGCTTCATTGTTCCATGGCATTTGGAATCTTCTTGGACTGGCATTCGAACCAATGTTCCCTGCATTGCAAGGCAGACTCTTAACTGCACCACCAGGGAAGCCTTGAGGCTGTTTTTAATGAAAGTTTCAATGCTCTTTGAATTTTATAAAATTATGGGGAGGGTTTATGTGTGCAGCCTTAGTCATAATGCTCTCTCCCTTATGTGGCAGAGTTAGGGGGCAGGTGAGAAACAGATCCTTTGTGCCCGATTGGTTTTGACCACACAGGCCAAGATGGAAGTGCTGTCCCATGGTGGAGAGCATGCTTATGTGTTTCCTTGCCTCCTCCCTGACTTTATAGATGATATGCTGAGACTCAAGACTGATGGCCTAGGCTGCTGGAGGCACCTCTGAGAGGCCTACTTATGTCTAAGAACAGACTAAGTGTTTTTCTTTACATTTTGTAGCAGCATCAATTCTCAAGGCCTAAAGAACATTCCTGACCATTGGGATCGCTCGGCCCTGCCGGACACTGGCTTTAAGGTATGAGACTGGCACTACCCTAGGCTGGGAGGAGGGTGTTCTTAGACACAGGTAAGTGTGAACAGACCGTGCTGTGTCCTCTGCCGCTGAGAGGTGAGTCCTAAGTTTGGTGTCTTTCAGATCTTGGGGCTTATTTACAGCTAAATGACTACTCAGGTAGGTGGCTGTGGCCTGAGGGGAGAAGGATGTATGGTGGAGGGAGGAAGATGAACTGGAAATTTTCTAGGAAAGGTGTAAATAAGCTGCTTAGCTGATAAAAGTTTTACTAAGAAGAAAAGGGAAAGAAGCCAGGAGAAGGTTCAGTGTGATGAGAGCCATCTAAAAGAAGAGTTGCAGTTGGGAGGCAGATACTAGGAACTTACTGGAAGACGAGAGAATGAACACTCTGTTTAGCAGCTTACAGTGGGCGCTGTGCTGAGTTGGGTAGAGAGCTCAGGCCGGGGTCTGGTGACGCCAGGTGTACATGGAGCTTCTGGCCTCTGACCCAGCAAGCACTGTGCAGACTGGCTTTTCCAACTTGACAGCCCCTGCCTGGGAGACGCACAAAGCACACCTGGACACCAGCAGCCCCGGTAGGACACTGGAGGGCTGGGGGACTGCAGATGCAGTACTTGGCCACCAGGGACCAGGCGGCTGTATTTCAGGGATCCAGGAAGGCTTCACTGGGTCCATACCTGGTGACGGCTGGCGCTTACACGGGAGAGGTTGGGGAGGAAACATGCTGGTGGATGCGAACTGGATGGGGAAGGAACCCAAGACAGGACATGAAGTGTCTCGGGTGGAGGGCATGCATAGATGTGGGGGCGCAGGAGAGGGAAGTCAGGCCCTGCTGTGGAGTGCCCTGGTCAGGGAGCTGAGCTGTGACAGGTGCGGGAGTCCTTGTCGGGCTCTGGGCTGGGAGGGCAGGCTTGAGGGAGAGGGCATGGTGGCCTCCAGAGAGACAGGAGCAGGGAAACCAGAGTCAGATTGTAGGTTGCAGAGAGCCATGGATGTTCACACACAGCCCTGATAATTCAGGGTCTGTCGGGGATGAGATGGTTATTATAAGGCTGCACTTGGGTGGAGGAAAGGATGATGCAGAGAGAATCCCCAGTGATCCTGGAACAGGGTCACTGAGCCCAGCCTCGTGGACCTGGAAACAGGTGAGCTGGTTGGGGTCCAGACAGCAGGAGCAGGGATTTGTGCATTGTCCCTCTGTGTGACAATCAGGGGCCTCTGTGGGCTCATCAAGAGTGGTTTCCTAGAGCCAGATGCTAGGGGGAGGGGCGGGCGCCTCTGGGAGGGAGGGATGCTTCTGGTCTCACTGAGCTCCTGAGCTGCTGTGTGCTGTCCGCCAGCCTGGCCTTTCCTTCAGCACGCGTCGTGCGTGGCCTCATGCCGGATTTGCCCCTTCTCTGCCAGACGTGTGTGTTCTACATTCACCGGCACCAGCTCTGGGTCTCGTAGACCCTGTGTAGTTGGCCCTGAGTGGGGTCGGGAAAAGAGCAGGGACTGTGCTTGAACTCCCGGGGTGGTACTGACATAGCAATGCCTGCCTGTCCTTCGGGCTGGCTGGCTTTGCCAGGGAAAGGAGGGAAGTGACCACAAATTGCACACATCTGAGCCTGGAGAGACTGCCCCTTGGAGTTAAGGGAAGCGAGGAAAATGCTCCCCTTTACTCTGAGACACAGAAAGATGTCTGTGTTTGCTTGTGGTTCTGGCGTTTCATGAGCAGCCTTGGGAAGAGAGCTGTATTCTACACTTTGATGATAAGAGTAAAAATGTTTGTCTGTTACAGAGGATCACCGTCCCTTCTTCCTCAGAAGAGTTTCAGAAGGTCTGGAACCTCTTCACCTGTACGATGCCTCTCTACTCCATTCAGAAGATTGAACGGGTCCAGAACCCCGCCCTCTGGGAAGTCTATCAGTGGTGTGTCCAGGGCTCGCTGTTGGTGGGCTGGTCCCTTGTTCCCTCAGACAGCTGCTTCCCAGACATGCCGGTTCGGCAGCAACAATCCGCTACAGCAGCTGCTGCTTGCCCCAGGCCACAGGGATCAGGAGCTGCATCCCTCTTCTGTGCCCCCCTCATCTGTAAAACTCAGTGCCAGCATGTCCCTCCAGAGACAGAGCGGAGTGGGGGGCGGGTGCTGTGGCTTCCCCAGGGACAAAGCCAGCTCCTGCAGTAGACACTGCCTCCCTGGAGATCAACAGGGGAGGGTCCATAGAAGCCACCCCTCACCCTGGGGAATGTAAAGCTATTGTCCCGGCAGCTAGAGGGCAGGGGCCTCCTTTTTGTGCCTAAGGACTGACATGTCCATGTGGGAAGGAAATCCACAGCAGGTGCCCTTGGTGGGCCTGGGGTCCTGCTCCCCTTTTCCCACAAGAGGCTGGAGCAGGGTCATCTGAACTCCTGCCTGGTGATGAGATCAGGGAACTTAGAGGAGAGGGAGGAGGATGCCCCCGCTGTCCAGCATCTTCCAGCTCCCTTGGCTAGGCTCCAGGTGGGAGCAGGATACTGGGAAGAAGCAGCCTGCCTTCTAAGGGCTCATCCATCTGCTTTGGGGGTTCAAGGAGCTGTGGAGGCCTAGAGCCCAGGAGGGAGGGCTTCCCTCTGCTCTCACCCAGGTCCTACTCTCAGCTTTCCAGGCTCCTGGCCCGTGACTGGAGTCTCATGGCTCCTGGTCTTAAGGCACTTCTAATAAGACATGTTTTCTTGGGTTGGGCAGCCTGTGTTTGGTGGCAAGTGCCCTCTGCCTCTAGCACATGTTCACTTCGTGATTTTAGGCAAAAAGAGCAGATGCAGAAGAGGAACGGTGGCAAGATGGTGGACGAAAGGCAGCTGTTCCACGGCACCAGCACTGGTTTTGTTGATGCCATCTGCCAGCAGAACTTTGACTGGCGGGTCAGTGGTCTCCATGGTACTTCCTACGGCAAAGGTAAGCGCCCCTGCTGGCAGAATCATCTTGGCCTCACTGTCTAGGACCCAGAAACCACCTTAAAACAAATTGACAGAGGGCGTGGGGGGAACCAGCATGAGTTGCACCAGTAGTTAGACTCAGGGAGGACAGGCCTGGATGTGGGGGACCCAGCTGTCAACACCTGACTCTCCCTCCCTGCTGTGTGCAGCCACAGGCCTGACCCCCTGCTTAGGCTGAGGTTTGGCTTCCCTGGGAGATGAACCTGCATCCATGTTGGGGAGTGGGAAGAGGAGACAGAGCCGCCTTCCCAGCCCTGAGTCAGGTCCCCACCTGTCCATGCTGTTACCTTAGAGTAAAAATCTGAACGCTCAGATATGCTCAGGTAAACATGTCATTCTTGCTATAATATGTTACCTGGTTTTGTCTCTTAGTTATTTTTAAACTTTATTTAAAAATAATTTCTAACTCACAGGAAAGGTGCAGGAATAATATTTAAAAAACCCTCCCACATAAATTTTACCAGTTCATCAGCTTTAACACTTCACATTGGATTTATCACCCTGTCTCTTATTTCTGAACCATTTGGAAGTAGGTGGCATGTATCATACCACTTTACCCTTAAACACCTCCTGAGAACAGGAACATTCTCCTCTCCCCTTCAGTGGTTGCTAAATTGAGAGAACCTCATAGTGGTGTGATCTGTAGTCAGCAGCTTCTCGGCCAGGTCTCTCCGTTAGCTTCAGTCTGACAGCTGTGGGGTCAGGGTGCATGGGAGCTGGTGGTAGGTTGTAAATCTGAATGTGCAGGCAGCAGCTTCCAACTCAGATTCTCATCCATGAATCTATGTATCAGGCGGTGGGTGTCTGCAGCGTGTTCTATGGGTGGGGTCTTGATCTTTTTCCACACTAACCCTGCGAAGTTGGGCCACAGCCCTGTTTTATGGCTCAGGAAGCTGACCTTCTCAGGGAGGGAGTCAGTAGTGAGGGGCCCAGAGACCTTTAGAGTTGGAGTGACAGATCTTACTTGAAAGGAGATTTCCATCTCAGAGTTTCATGATCCCTCTGAAGCCCTTCATGAGGAAGAAGCTGTGAAAACAGGAGCAGAGGGAGGGTAGAGGCTATAGGTCTTGCCCTGTTGGCAGGAAGTGGGCATGCCTTTTCCGGCCACAGGCTGACGCTGGTATCCTTGTAGGGAGCTACTTTGCCCGGGATGCTGCATACTCCCACCACTACAGCAAAACCGACAGCAACACCCACACCATGTTCTTGGCTCGGGTGCTGGTGGGCGAGTTCGTCCGGGGCAGCACCGCCTACGTCCGCCCCCCAATCAAGGAGGCCCAAGGCAACATCCTGTACGACAGCTGCGTGAACAGCATGTCCGAACCCTCCATCTTTGTGATCTTCGAGAAGCACCAGGCCTATCCGGAGTACATCATCCAGTACACCGCCTCCACCAAGCCCCCGGCCGCCGCCCCCGCCCTCTTCTCCTTGGCTTCTTTCTTCAGCGGCCGGCAGTGAGCACCCCGATGGTTTTATGCCTTTCTGGCTTATCTTACTTGAAATAGCTGTTTAGGGAAAGTTTTTTTTTTTTAAACAAAAAAAACTTTTAATGAACTGTTCATTTAACATTGCTTCATGATGAAGTTACGAAGATTCTTAATCTCTGGCTGATGATAATATTTTCACTTTTAAATCACTTTTGGACTCGCCAGTAATGATGGTAGGCGAATCCATTATTGCTTTTTATTCGGGTGTTAAAGTTTTATTTTTTACTCTTTGTTGACTTTGCTGCAGATCGGCATCAAGCACAGAGTTTCCAGACACTATTTTATGGATTAGTTTTAATTTGCAACAATTTCTGTCCCTTCAGTGATTTGACATTTCAGGGTCTTTGTGGCACCTAGAGTTGTTTTTTTCAGAATGACACAGTAGCCATTGGTACAGGAAGTCCTGGGTTGTGGGCCTGGCAGTGCACAGTCATTGTGTCTGTTGCGGTGTGTCTAATCCGGGCAGCATTGCTGCTGCTTCTCCTGGGCTTCTGGCCTTGAAATTGGCCCATGTTAGACCAGTGGCTAGACCAGTTGTTAGACCAGTGGCTACTGTGTAGTGTCATTGAGTCCCTGTTGGTTTCCCTTAGTCATGGCAGGTGACAGGAATGAGTGGCTCCCCCAGGACCTGGCCTGGCGTGTGAATGCCTGCCCCTGCCTCTGCACAGAACACCCTCTGAATAAGGCTTTTATGTCCCCGTGAGATCTGAATACCTGTGCTGCAGTGTCACAGCAGAGTCTGGGAATAAAAAAATACTTATCTGACATGGGTGACAGCTGCGGTTCATTTTTCAGTGTCTGTTTATTGGGCGCCTGTGGGCTAAGTCACTTTTCTGGGTGTCAAGATAAAACAGAGCCCCTGTTTCTCGCCTCAAGGAGGGCTGTGCATGGTTTTATCATGAAGGTGATGAAGCTGAAGCTTCACAGCCCCTCATTTACTGGGGCTCCTTCTACAGCCCTCAAGGGGAACCACTGCTACCTGGCTGCATGATCATACATTTTGGTTAAACTTGAAAGTTACATATTTGTTTCTTTTTCTTTCTCTCAACTCAGATTTCAAGCCCCACAAAACCCAGATCCACTATTATGCACTATGTTCTGGACGTGGAGTGGGTGGTGTGTTCTGTGTCTCCTGCACACACAGCGGTTGGTAGGGTCTCTGACTGGGGCTGGAGGGGCTGGCAGGATGGCTCCACCTCTTGAGGCCCTCCACCCCCTCTTCGGTGGCTGTGCCCGCTGGCCTTAGTTCAGTCCTCAGCAAGGTGTGTTCCCTTCCCCTGCACCGTTCCTTTCCATCCCTCAGCCTCCTGATACGGTGTGTCCAGTTTCCACATGATGCCTCTGCCTGCGGTTCTCAGATCTGAGACTGCTAGGAGCTGAGTGGTGGGGAGCAGCAGGAGTGGTTTCGTTAGGGGTATGGGTGAGGAGAACAGCAGGTGATCAAATGCTCCAGGAAAGTCAAGTGAACTGTGGAGTCTGCCAAGGTCTCTACCCTTGCTGACCTTTGAGAAAGCATATTGTCACCTGCCTGGACTGGACATTGAGGAAAGGGCTGGGGTCCATGAAGCTGGATTGTGGGTGGGAGTGGAGGGCAATTATTCCTGTGGGCATGGGAGGGGAGTGGGCATTGTGATGGGAAGAAGTCAAAAAGACCTCTCAGAATTCCCATGCAAAGAGGTAGTGGGATGCAGAGCATGCTTGTGTGTGTGTGTGAGAGAGACTGACAATAAATAGTCATGAGGCTGGCCGCTTATATTCTAAGAGGCCAGACAGGGAAGGGAACTCTGCAGGTGGGGCACTTCGGGGGAAGCATGGGGGTGCTGGGGGCAGGAGGCAGGGAGAAAAAATAGCAGAAGCCGCAATCACAGCGGTGGACATGGGGAGGCTCTCCTGCAACAGCCTGCACTTCGTACTGGAGGGTCAGCCTCGGTACCACATCCTTGCAGATTCCTGCTCTGTTGCCTATACAACATCAGCCCTGTGATGCTGCTCAGGTGTTGCACGGAGGAGGGGGCTGGTGATCTAGGTCAGCATCCTTGTTTTATACATGAGGAAACGGCACAGAGGTGAAAAGACCGCCGGCAGATCTGAGTTTCAGTTTGCAAGTTGTTTGTTACATTTGAACTTCTCAGCAACACAATAATTACTTTTAATAAATTCAGCTCTGTATTTTGATTCTTTGATCAAAATTATGATAGGATGGGGACCTCCCTGGTGGTACAGTGGTTAAGAATCTGCCTGCTAACGCAAGGGCCACGGGTTTGATCCCTGATCCAGGAAGATCCCACATGCCTCTCAGCAACTAAACCTGCATGTCCTAACTACTGAGCCTGTGCTCTGCAACAAGAGAAGGCCATGTGCCCACTCATTGCAACTAAAGAAAGCCCATAGCACACACAGCTACAAAGACCTAGCATAGCCAGAAACAAAATTATAATGCTCTTTTTAAAATTTTGGAGTATAGTTGCAGAGGAACCAGAGATCGAATTCCCAACATCCGTTAGATCACAGAAAAAGCAAGAGAGTTCCAGAAAAACATCTACTTCTGCTTCATTGATTATGCTAGAGCCTTTGACTGTGTGGATCACAACAAACTGGATAATTCTTAAAGAGATGGGAATACCAGACCACTTTAACCTGCCTCCTGAGAAACCTGTATGCAGGTCAGGAAGCAACAGTTAGAACTGGACTTGGAACAACAGACTGGTTCCAAATTGGGAAAGGAGTATGTCAAGGCTGTATATTGTTACCCTGCTTATTTATATGCAGAATACATCATGTGAGATGCTGGGCTGGGTGAATAACAAGCTGGAATCAAGACTGATGGGAGAAACATCAATAACCTCAGGTGTGCAGATGACACACCCTTATGGCAGAAAGCAAAGAGGAATTAAAGAGCCTCTTGATGAAGGTGAAAGAAGAGTGAAAAAGCTGGCTTAAAACTCAACATTAAAAAAATCTAAGATCATGGCATCTGATCCCATCACTTCATGGCAAATAGATGGGGGAAAATGGAAAGAAACAGTGGCAGACTTATTTTGGGGGGTTCCAAAATCACTGCAGATGGTGATGCAGCCATGAAATTAAAAGAGGCTTGCTCTTTGGAAGAAAAGCTATGACAAACCTAGATGGCATATTAAAAAGCAGAGACATGACTTTGCCAACAAAGGTGTGTATAGTCAAAGCTATGGTTTTTCCAGTAGTCATGTATGGATGTGAGAGTTGGACCATAAAGAAAACTAAGCACTGAAGAATTGATGCTTTTGAACTGTGATGTTGGAGAAGACTCTTGATAGTCCCTTGGACTGCAAGGAGATCCAAACAGTCCATCCTAAAGGAAATCAGTCCTGAATATTTATTGGAAGGACTGATGCTGAAGCTCTAGTACTTTGGCCACCTGATGCGAAGAGCTGACTCATTGGAAAAGACCCCGATGCTGGGAAAGATTGAAGGCAGGAGAAGAAGGGGACAACAGAGGATGAGATGGTTGGATGGCATCACTGACTCAATGGACATGAGTTTGAGCAAGTTCCAGGAGACGGTGAAGGACAAGGAAGCCTGGTGTGCTTCAGTCCATGGGGTCACAAAGAGTTGGACATGACTGATCAGCAACAGCAGTTGCTTTACAATGTTGTGTTAGTTTCTACTGTACAGCAAAATTAATCAGCTATACATATACATACAACCTCTCCCTTTTTAACTTCCTTCCCATTCAGGTCACCACAGAGCATTAAGATAGGATATTCTTTAAAAGAAAAAGTACATTTTGGCCTCATCACTTTTCTGTGTATTGAAACTTAGAATGCTGGTAGTACTCTACCTAGAAAAATCAAAAGCATAATAAAGCTTTTGAACCAGTTTTAAAGTTGAGCTTCTGGTCAACATTATTCTCTTAACTTAAACATCACAATGCACCAGACGCTGAAAAGACCCCCATACTTGGGCCATCAGGACCGCTTGAGCATCTGTGTGTCTCCTACCCTATAGATGCCTTCCATCCTGAGGCCGGAATTTCTTCCAAAACCCCAAGTTCTCCGTCATTTTGTCCAAACTGTGTATTAACTCATTTAGCACCAGTCCTTTATTGAGAGGAGGATCTGTTTTTTAAACACCATTAGCAAAGTCAAAACTAAGTGCTGCTGCTGCTGCTGAGTCGCTTCAGTCGTATCTGACTCTGTGCGACCCCTTAGACGGCAGCCCACCAGGCTCCCCCATCCCTGGGATTCTCCAGGCAAGAACACTGGAGTGGGTTGCCATTTCCTTCTCCAATGCATGAAAGTGAAAAGTGAAAGTGACGTTGCTCAGTCGTGTCTGATTCTTCAAGACCCTGTGGACTGCAGCCCACCAGGCTCCTCCATCGGGATTTTCCGGGCAAGAGTACTGGAGTGGGGTGCCATCGCCTTCTCTGAAACTAAATGCAACACACATTTATTAAGCATTTAGAAAACGTTACATAAATGACCACTTTTATATTCATAGGCCAGGCATGCTTTCAGCTGCTGCTTTGGTGTTCTAACAAAAATCCACATTTCCACATGAGGATTTTCTTTGGATGAGAAGGTGGTGTCAGCGGGAGACGATTCTGATGTAGACACCATTTTTTGGACCTAGGGCAGATTTGGATTCTAGCTGCAGTGGTACCTAAAATAGAGGAAATTAAGATATCTGTCAGAATTAACCCTGTTGATGAGAAAGTTCCCTGGGAATGGGCCTGAGGCAGGTTGTGGGAATTGGGCTGAGGGCTGAGGGAGGGCAGGTCTGAGAGTGAGCAAAGTGGCCTCCCCAGGGGGACTCTGAGAGGCCACAGAGTCGTGTCTCGGGCCTGGTTTTGGACAGGGACTCACCCCTTTCCTATGTTAATAACATCCCGCAGAGGAAAGTGAAAGTTGCTTAGTTGTGTCTGACTCATTGCAACTTCATGGACTGTAGCCTGCCAGGCTCCTCTGTCCATGGAATTCTCCAGGCCAGAATACTGGAGTGGGTAGCCATTCCTTTCTTCAGGAGATCTTCCCAACCTAGGGATTGAACCTAGGTATCGTACCTTGCAGGTGAATTCTTTACCAACTGAGCCGCCAGGGAGGTCCCAAAATACTGGAGTGGGTAGCCTGTACCTCCTCAGGGAATTTTCCTGACCTAGGAATCAAACAGGGGTCTCCACCATTGCAGGTGGATTCTTTACCAGCTGAGCTACCAGGGAATCTCGCAGAGGAGGGGTCCCCCAGTTATCCTTCTAACAAGCCTGCTTGTAAGGTGGGAGCAGAGCACTGCAAATGAAAACATACAGGTTCAGGGAGGCCACCCGACCTGCCCAAGGGCACAGAGTGCCAAGTGGTGAACGAAACCCCAGACCTTCCTCATATCTCATCTCTCACCCTGGGGCCCAGCCAGAAACTGAGTAGGACCCCCTCTCCCTTTCTCAGGGGCTTGGGGAGAGCTTCCTGCTGAAAGTCCGCTGCCATTCAGAAGGCTTTCCTTATGTCCAATTTAGGCAGATCGATGGTGGGATGGAGATTAGGAAGAAAAGCCACAGAATTACTCTAGAAGTAGGGTATCCTCTACAGCTGCATGTGAAAGGACTGTTCAGTGGCTACCATGGGACCTCCAGGAAGAGAAGTGCTACCAGGCCTTAGTGCTAGGGGCAGGCAGGCTTTCCGATCTTGTCTTTGAGTCCTGATGGAAGACCAGTTAGAGGCTCAAGAAACAAGATGATCTAGACTTGTCCTATCCTCTATGGCAGCCACTAGTGAAAGTGGGTACTGAGTGCTTGAAGTGTGGTTAATGCAAATGAGGGGCTGAATTTTTAATTGTGTTGATTAATTAATAACATAAATAGCAAAGTGTGGCTAGTGGCTGTAATACCAGACAGTGCAGGTATGGAGCACACTTGAAACAGGACTTCAAAAGAAGTAGCAGTCTGCTGTGGCTGGCAAAGTCCTCAGGGAGGGCTTCCTGGAGGAACTGGCACCTGGGGTAGGGCTAGGAATGGGAGAGGCCTTGTGCGCAGGACTTCTCAGGGGCCACTTTGGGGTCTGAGGGAACACCAATCTGGATTCGGAGGATGGGATTAGACTGGGGGTGGGGAAGGGGGAGGGATGGCATTCCGGAAAGGGAAGCGGCCTGAGCAGGCAGGAGGTGCGGCGGGTGGAAGGCTCTCGGAGTGGGAAGTTGGGGTGCAGTGGGTACCCCTGCGCCCGGAGCAGTGGGCGGGGCTCACCTGCGTCTCAGGACAGGCTTCGAACCGGAACTTGCGCAGGACGTGGAGCAGCGTCAGCTTGAGCTCCAGGAGCCCCAGCCGCACCCCGAGGCAGCTCCGGGGGCCCGCCCCAAACGGCAGGTACGTGTAGGGCCGCCGGTGCTGTTGAGCCTCGGCTGTGAACCTGCAGGGCAGCACGATCAGGATGGGCCTGGAACACCGCCGCCCTACACAGAGCTTCATGCTCCTCCTACCAGGCAAGTGGGGCCTCAACCCTCCACACCCCCTGTGCCCCGCGCCCCGCCCCCAGGGGTCTGCAGGATCGGTTTCTGCTGGACCCGTCAGTCCCCAAGGCTCCGGAGCAGGTGGCCACCCTTCCACATGGTGCAGTCCGGGCTCCGCTCCTCCTGTCCTGCCAAGCCCTCCAGACACTGTTTAATTCAAAGAATCACCGGGAACATCAACTTTGCCCTCTCTGCCTCTCCTTATGAATTCACTGCGTGGTTAATGTGCCAGCAGACTCACTAGAATCCGGGATGAAAGTCTCCAAGAAACCACAGCCCTAGCTTCACCTGTGGCTCCAGTTTCCCCAGCACCCAGAGGGTGACCCTAGCCAGCCGGCATCCACTTCCTAAGCAGAGTCCCTGGGCACCAGCCCCCTCTGACGGCCTTGTCCTACCAGTTTGTCTCTTGATGCCATGATGGGAGCTGTCTCCCTGCCCACATTTGCCTTTCTGGTTCAAGAACGCAACTTGAACCTCTGGAGGTGGCAGTATTTGACTCACTGGAAGCTCTTCTTCAGCTCCAAATGACAACATTTGCCACACGTGTTCCATGAGAGTAACGCTAGGTGACAACCACTATTTTGTAATAGTGGCCAGCTCACTTATTACTGCCTTTGGAACTTATGGGCCCAAGAATCTTTGACCCACTTTTCATATTAAGGCACTTTTTGTTTTCAAGTGAAGTCACTCAATCGTGTCCGACTCCTTGCGATCGCATGGACTGTAGCCTGCTAGTCTCCTTTGTCCATGGAATTCTCCAGGCAAGGATACTGGAGTGGATTGCCATTTCCTTCTCCAGGGGATCTTCCCGACCCAGGGATCCAGCTCGGGTCTCCTGCACTGTGGGTGGGACTCTTTACGGCCTGAGCCACCAGGGAACCCCTTTTTGTTTCAAGGCCATTTGTTTTCAAAGGTGATGCTGTAAACCCTACAGCTGCTGTTTATGTGTCTGGATCTCTACCGTAATTCCAGGAGCTGCTGAGCAGCACAGTGTTGCTTATCTGGGTGCTACTGCCATGGTTTCCTAGGGACCGGGGTTGTAGAGTCAGGGCTGCGTCAACAGGAAGATGGAGCCACTAACGGTGGAAACACAGCTGCCAACTGGCCAGCCCCTCACTTGCCAGATCAACCAGGAGGCGGCATGCATCCACTCTCATGAGGAGGAAGTGCAGATGCCTGCTCAGACATTTTAAATTGGGAATCTGGAAATGAAATTTAGACAATGGACCAAATCCATGCGGGGGACAGAAGGGAGTGTTCAGGTCTACCATGTTAGCATAGCTGGGCTTCATGAATTCCTGAAGAAATTGTTGATACTCTTGTTTTGGAACAGGCATTCAATTTTTAAAAAAGGAAGTGATATCCTGCTACATCTTAACGTGTTTCTGAAAGGTGTCCTGTTTCTTGGTGTGAACAAACAGCGGACACCCACCTGAAAGTGCCTTGTAACTTGCACGCAGTGCTATGGAAATGGCTAAACCTCTGGATTGTGTTTTGAGCTCTTCAAAAATGGTACACTTAGTTCCTTTAGAAATTATGCCTCAAAAACTTCTCTCTGATTGCCGCAGCTTTTGACTTTGGGGGCACTTCACTAAGTCTCTGTCCCCTGGCCGCTGCCCCCAATCCTCACACTCACTCCCCGACCAGCCCTCTTGGGAGGGCAGTACTCACCTCTCAGGGTTGAAGTTCTCGGGGTTCGGCCAGTGCTCAGGGTCGTAGTGCAGAGCGCCCACGGCCGTCTCCAGCACGGCGCCCGCGGGGATGCGCTGGCCCAGCACCTCGCAGTCCTGTGCCGCCACCCGTGTGAACCTGCAGGGACACACAGGTCACCCCCACCTTGAGGCAGAGCAGAGACAAGATGGAGAGCCCGGGGGGGGTGGTGGCTGTGCTGGGGCTCATGTCTGCAGTGTGGGAGGGGGCTGGCGGATGGGAGGTCCAGTCTTCTTCCTGGGGTGACCCGGACAGGCACCAACCCCACCCCAGCTTTGGCTATTAACCCTACGTTGCTCTGGACCCTGGGGTCTCTAGGTTCATCCATCCCTTCCTTCAGCCTGAAGAACCTGTCTTATGCCTGGTGTTGAGGTGCACGAGAGCCTCGGTATTGGAAGCTGTGCAGGGATCGTCCCCCAGCCACCATGCCTTCCTCTTCCCATTCCCGTCGGGGCCACACCCTTGCTTTACCTACAGGAAATTTGGGTTTGCACATTGTTCCCCTTCATTGTCTGTGTGGCTATGGAGAACTTCTACTGGAGAGGAAAGCATCTTGATCAGATTGTTTCTTTTGCCAAATGACAATGGCTTAATACCATTTACATCTTATTTGAAAAGGCTAGACCATATGTGTCTGCCTATGAACATAATGTTTACGGAAGAATACCTAAACTTCTACCATAACCTCCCGTAAGGGGTGGTGCTAGGGCAGAGGATGGTGGGGGACCAGGGAGGGGGGCCGACTTTTTCTTTGGATCCTTCTGTATTTCTTCATTCTTAAGTATAAGCAATTTTATTTTGGTAATTTTAAAAATTAAAAATAATTTATGCTGGCTTTTACTTCAGGTTGCAGAACTAGGTTTCCCTAAATATCTCAGAGGAGACAAAGTTATTACACAAATCACTGTTGTACCCTGTTCCTGCTTATAAAAGAAATTAAGAGTAACTCGTGGCTCCCTGCTGCATCTGCCACTCTGTCACTAGCCTTCACTGTATCAGGAACGTGAAAGGCCAAGGCTGTGAGACTCCTAAGCAACGAATGCAATTATCGTGTGCTCGGAACTGGCCACAAAACACTCTTGCTCTAATCGGAGCAGGCGGGGGCTCCGATGTGTGCACCCTCAGTCCTAGGGGAGCAGATAAGGGTATACCCCAACCTCTTTCCTTTTCAGTTACCAGAAAGAGCTTGGATCTAAAGGCAATACCCCCTAAAAGCCAGAAAAGGGGGCCTTCCCTTCTGTACATCATCCGGCCTCCTATCTGGCTAGACTAGGTCGCATTTTTTGTTTGTTCAGTTGCTAGGTCATGTCCAACTCTGTGATCCCAAGAACTGCAGCACGCCAGGCTTCCCTGTCCTTTCCTGTCTCCCTGAGCTTGCTCAAACTCATGTCCATTGAGTTGGTGATGCCATCCAACCATCTGGTCCTCTATTGTCCCCTTTTCCTCCTGCCCTCAATCTTTCCCAGCATCAGGGTCTTTTCCAATGAGTCGACTCTTTGCATCAGGTGGCCAAAATATTGGTGCTGCATACCAGGCCAGAATCTGCTGAATTATACTGCATAGATTCCTGGATCGACATGAATAATTCTTCAAAGAGAATTGTTAAATTTTCCACAAAGGCAATTTTGAGGGTTTAGGTTTTTAGGAATAAGGGTATCAGTCAAATGTGTCAGTGCTTGGGAAAAGTCAAGCGTTTTTCTGAGATGAAAATAATAAAGTAAAAAAAATTAAAAAGCAAAATTCTGTGTTCACCCCCCAGATCCTATGCCTGGGCTAAAGCAAATGGGCCTCTTTTCTGCCTCTCTCACTTCTGTTTGATGACAGAAGTCAACAGAGTGATTGGGTTTAAACCACCAGTGGAGTAGGTCTGGAGGGAGGGAGACCATGGCTTGCCTGAGACTGGAGCCGGACTGGGTGGAGGCCATTCAACTCAAATGCTTCTTGTTCTTTACTTCATACCTCGCATGACACCCTGCCTGCAGGGGTACCGTGTTTCCGTCTGCTGTCTCACTTCCCAACACCGCCAGAGTAGGCAGAGCGGGTGTCGAGTGCCCTCTAAAGGCACAGGAAACAGAAGCCCAGGACAGCCCAGAGCTTACCCAGGATCACACAGTAAACTATTGGCAGGACCGAGACTGTCTTGACTTTCCGTCCAGGCTGGCTCTGTTATTAGGGAAACCTGGATCTATTTTTTTTATATAGTGGGAATTTTAACAAATCCATCTAGATACCCTGGGTTCTGTCCTGCCCTCAGGTGAGATTGCAGCATCCTGGTTCCCTAGAACAATGCCTTCACTGACTTCCTTTTACGCTTTGCTACTTATAAAAGATCAGGAGGAGAATTGCCTGCAGAATTTTAGTGCTGAAGAGACTGTGGACTTCGTCGCTCAACATGTCATCTATGCAAGGTCTCATGTGATGAATGCTTGATTGACTTTAGATCCGGGAAATGATGTGTCTTTGATCAGTTTCTACACTTTCCTCCCAATAGAGAACAGGATGGTTCAACTCAACCAGTTTTCCTCTCTCCTGGGAGCCTCAGCCACCAAGCCTGACCCCTGTTGTCACCATCTCTCGTGTCCTGTCAAGGATTCTTTCCTCTGAACAGTCTTTGATCTGTTATATCACTGAATGTCTTATTTTGAATTTCATGTGTATAGCAGCTGCCCACAGTTCCCTTGGAAGGAAGCTGATGTAAATCATTAAAAAACGAAAACAAAAACAAAAAATAGACCGGATGAGTTTGCTCTGAGGCTCCCAAGGAAGTAAGGTAAGGCCTGTGAAATTGGGTCTTTTATTTTTTTTGGCCACTCAGCATGCAGACTGTTAGTTTCCCAACAAGGGATCGAACCTGTGCCCCCTGTGGTGGAATCGCAGAGTCTTAACCACTGGACCGCCAGGGAAGGCCCAGGATCAGGTCTTAATACTGGTGTCAGCAGAGCAATGAGGCGAGCCCTGGCGTTCCTGTCTGCTCCTGGACCAGGAGACTGAAAGCATGTGTGCTTGAGAAGGATGTGATTTGACTCACACCCTGGGAATTCTCTCTTGGCTCTGGGTCTGAACGTTTTGGACAATATCTACAATCACACTTGCTAGGATATTTTCGGTTTGGAATATAATTTTGAGATACCTTCACATCATCCACATTTTCTCTTTTTAAAATGGCAAAAGTTACCTCCATATGGTTTATGTGGTACAATGCTTCCTAGAGACGCAGAGTAGAATTTATGCTACATGCTTTGGGTTGCCTCTGTTCCTAGAGCCTGAGCTCTGGCAATGTTTCACTCTCTGAGGGTCTGGAGACCCAAGTTAAGACCCTGTGCTCTATGGGCCGCCTCTGAAACTCAGGGTAGTCCTCAGTTAGATCCAGTCAGCTTGCCTTCACTGATGAAGCTTGCTTTAATTGTTGCTACACAACAACCTGCACGTACTGTAAGGACCAGGCAGCTTCAACAGTAAGGTATTTTCCCAAGTTGTTTTTTTTTTTCAGGAACTTGGAGACAGCTCTGTCTAGTTGGAGCTTGAGCCAGTTAAGACTGGTTAAGACCTCTGACGCTCCAACTGGGCATGTGCAAGTGGCTTCTTGCTGACCTTTTGACCTCAGAGGGCTCAAAACTATCTTTTGTTTTGACGCTAAGGCCGCCATATTCTGAACTTGCTTCCCATGGAGACACCTATAGCTCCCTTGCACCTGTTTAGAACTACAATTGCCTCACCTTTTTCTCATCTCCAGTCATTACCTTTCCCCATGCTCCTCAGCTGCCGCTTTATCCCAGGAATACCTGGGCCCCTTGACGTGGGGGAGGCAGCCTGGAGATTTGTTCTGTCTCCACGCTTGGCTGCCTTGTGAACGTGTCTGTTCTCTGCTAAAAACCTCAGCATCTCAGCTCTTGGCTTACTGTGATTGGGGCGAATGAGCCTGGAATTTGGTAGCATCTCATTTAGGGGGAATTTGAAAGAAGCAGAAGACCTGATTCCTGCTCTCAAGGCATTTACAGGTTGGTGTGGCTGGATGTACTTTGGTGAAATGTTGCAGAGCAGTTGAAAAGTGTCCAAAAATATAATAGGAAGTAGAGTCAGTGTGCAGAGTGCTGTGGTGGGGAGAGAGCCAGTGGGGAACAGGTGAGGCTGGCTGAGTCAGGCCTCCTGGAGCACTAAGTCCTGGGTGGGAGCTCTGAGGATGGGGTGGGGTGCGGATCGTTGGAGAGAATGAAGGAGCTTCCCAAGCCTTGGACGCTCCCCTCTGGACTGTCAACTCCAAAGGCAGATGCTTCATCTGTTTTGGCTGATTTCCTAACGCGTGGCATAAAGTAGATGCTTAATAAGTAGCTGGTGAATGAATGCGTAACAGGCCAGGGAAAGAGCAGAAGTCATCTGAGGCTAGGAGGCCAAAGAGATTGGCTTGGGTTGGGGAGGAAGGTCGTGTTAAGAAAACAGCAATGACGCTTTGCAAAGATAGTTAACATATAGGAATATAGGCCAGACATTTACTTCCATGGTGACCGTGTGTCAGGCATGGTGTCCAGTGCCCCCCAGAGATGACCCCCAATACTCAGACCTTCCCCTGCAGGAGCTTGGGTCCAGCATTCTTCACAACACAGGTGGTGACTGAAGACCTGGGGTGCAGGCTTACCTGAAAGCCGGTGGGTACATCCTCAAGGTCTCTTTAATCACCATGTCCAAGTAGGGCAGACCTTCCTGGAGGCTGCAGTCCTCAGGGGCTGGCTGAAGGAGGGGTGGTGACAAAGGAGGAACGCTGAGTTAGATTGCGCCACGCAGCTTTCAGTCTTTCCCACTAACTTTAGAGCCCAGCTTCAATGCTCACAAACGCTTACATGGAAACCCCACGAGATGAAACATGATCCCATCCAAATGGCATTAGATTAGCACTCCACAGAACAGGCTGCAGAGTCTATTATGCTGGTTTCACAGTGCTGAGCGTTACTGAAGACCAGCAGGCCTGGGACTGCAGGGCCTCTGGGTGTCAGACGTGTGTTATAAAACAACGGCGGCCGCTGCCCTGCTAACGATTATTGAGAGTGGATGATGTGGCAGGCTACATATTGTACACACTCATGATAAAAGAAATTTTTTCATATCAAGATATAGGGAAGTCATTCTGGCTTTATACATGAGTTCACTTGAATTTTACGCTAACTAAAGTAGCCCCTTTGTGGCCTGTCAAACATACACTGTACAACTGCTTCAATTATTAAAGAAACCAGCACATTGACCAGGAGCAAAGAATGTCTGTGTTAAAAATAAAGATTAAATGCCTTTCTTCCTGGGAAGCCAATGCTGGTTCTCCTTTGATGATAAGACTCCCTTCCCAGGTGCCAAGGCCATGTTGACTTGCTATGTATGCACTGGTCTTTTTGTTTTTTTTGAAACCTTGAAGAAATGTAACCCTGACTTGTTTAATGTTCTTTGTTCTGATGAGATATAAAACTGGGCTGAAAACCCTACTTCTCCAGAGCAGTTTCTCAGAGTAATCTGGGAAGCGGGCTTCTGGACTAGTTTGGCTCAAATAAAACTCTTTTCTATTCTTATTAGTGATCATATATTGATTATTTTTGTCAACACTTGTCCTCTAGCAAATCTCAGGGAGGTTGCCACAGGGTAGTAATGGGCACATCATAAAGTTAAAAGACAAAAACAAAAACAACGGCTATGTCTAGAAAGGATCAATGGTAACAAAAACTCGAAAAGAAAGATAGCACTAAGTCATGTCCGACTCTTGCGACCTATGGACTGTAGCCTGCCAGGCTCCCCTGTCCTTGGATTTTCCAAGCCGGAATATGGGAGTGGGTTGCCATTTCCTTCTCCAGGGGATCTTCCCAACCCAGGAATCAAACCCAGGTCTCCAGCATTGCCGGCAGATTTTTTACCAACTGAGCTATGCAGAAAGCCCCCAAACTCCAAGAGCTACAGTAAATCAGTAAGAAAAGAAACTCATCAGAAAAGTGGTCAAGAGAAATGAAGAGGCAACGAGTATGAGTCGCCTTGATGAAAAATACAAATTGATAGTATGAGATTCGGTTTTCACTCATCAGATTATAAAAAGCTGGAAAATATTGGTTAGGGCAAAGGTGTGGAGAAGCGCAACTCCAGCACCCAGTGTTGGGGAGCCCTAACATCCCCTGGATGACTTCCACGGGTGACGCTGTCACCCTCTGCCGTCACCCACAATGCGAGGAAGGGGTGATAGTGAATTGGCGGGATGTTGAGAAGCTAGGTGTGGGCACCCTGTGGGTGGGATGAGTTAGGGCAGGGTTATAGAAGTTTGTTAGCTGCTGTGCTGGTTGGAGGATATCCGCGCCCCCCCCCCCATTTCTCCTATCCTGTCTGTCCACTCCCTACAGTGCTTGAGTGAAGTTACCTGCTTGATGACAGTCTCATCTTTTTAAATTAGTTGCAGGCATGCTCAGTAGCTAAGCTGTGTTCGACTCTGGTTAGACTCTTTGTGACTGCATGGACTGTAGCCCACCAGGCTCCTTCCTCTGTCCATGGGAATACTGGAATGGGTTACCATTTCCTCCTCTAGGGGATCTCCCTGACACAGGGGTTAAACCCACATATCCCATGCTACCTACATTGGCAGGTGGGTTCTTTACAACTCGTGCTACCTGGGTAGTCGTAAATCAATTACTGATATTCAAAGAAGTCCTCAGTTTGGGAGGACTTTTCTTCTCCTCTTTGGCTTGCTTCTGTCTTCCCCTCTCAGGACAGCAGGGGGCAGCACTTGAGGCAAGTCCATTCTGCAGGCCCCATCTTACCCCTGGGAGCTGCTCACAAGCCTGCAGCGGCCACTTTGCATGGGGTCTAAACCAGTGATTGTAAGAGAGAACTCCCTGGATCAGCAACATCAGGGTTGCCTTAGAAACACCTGTCCTTGGGTAGTATCACACACCAGGACAGAAGCAAAACTCTAGGTAAGGCCAATAGGCTGTCCCCATGAGGGAGGGGACCATGCTGGCAGGAGCAAATGCGTAAGCACTAAATGCTTAGTGTGCAAGGCGCAGACAGGCAGAGGGGAGAGTGGTGGGCCAGAACATGTGGCGTTCTGAAGTCCATGGTAAATACCTTAGCTAATCTGTTAAAGACTATAGCTGTTCAATATACGGTAGCCATTAGTGCATAAAATACTGCTGAGTGAAAAATGTCCGTGGTGGCTGAGATGGTGAAGAGTCTGTCTGCAACAAGGGAGACCCCTGTTGGATCCCTGGGTTGGGAAGATCCCCCGGAGAAGAGAATAGCAACCTACTCGAGTATTCTTGCCTGGAGAATTCCGTGGACAGAGGAGCTGGGCGGGCTACAGTCCACAGGATCACAAAGAGTTGGACACGACTGGGTGACTAACACACACACAGACACACACACACACACACACACACAGTGTCAAGTTGCTGAAAACATGTGCAGCCTAATGTTTACAAATTTGAAAGGCAAAAATGAAAACAGTTGGCTTTCCCAACATTCTCCTTCATTTCTGAGAACTGTTTCTTTAGAAGGGTATCTCCTGACCCCACACTTCCACCTCCATCCCAGGCCACCAGGGCCGCCCGATAAACACATGACTGGGGAAAGGGGCTCTAATGCTTGGGGTTTAATGCTCTGTGGTTGCCAAGTGGAGATTCTTCTTCTTTTTTTTTTTTTAAATTTTTATTGAATTTGTCACAATACTGTTTCTATTTTATATTTTGATTTTTTTTTTTTGGCTGTTGAGGCAGGTGGGATCTTAGCTTCCAGACCAGGGAGGGAACCCACATCCCCTGCGTTGGAAGGTGAAGTCTTAGCCCTGGACTGCCAGGGGAGTCCCCTGAGGAGATTCTTAGTCACCATGTCTTTGAATTTGTGTTTAGGGAGCAGAGTCGGAGGGGATACTGGAGCGGGCACTGGGGCCTGGAGCCTCACCCGTGAGGCCTCCCACCTTGGCTTCTTCCCCAGGGTGGGTTCTCAGCTGTCTGCTCTCCTGCCCCTGGTGCCCTGGGCCCAGCCTGGCCACCCTTCTCTGCTTTCCCTTTGACCACCATTGCCCTCCATTCCTCAGGGGCCTAGGCTCAGGTGTGAAGGTAGGCATGGGGTGCTTTCACCCTGAAGCATCTTGGAGTGGGCATGGTGTTGGCCATCCCTGCCCTGGGCAGGCAGCATTGTGGCTGTGTGTTGGCCTGGGCAAGCCTCTGCCCACTCCTGGTCTAATACTGCATGTTTCCTGGCACAGGAGTTTAAAGATCTTTGGCGAGTGACAGCCTATTGTGGGTCTGGGGGCTGGATCTGGGAAAGAGGGACACCTGGCTCATCTTGCCTAGACCCTGCCACGGGGTCTTGGGGTGCCATCTTGTAGGTGGGCTTGGTGGCTGGAAGTGGGGCAGAGATCCCAGGCTCCTGACTCTCTCAACTCATCTTGTGCCCCCACACTCTGGGGGAACCTGGAGCACCCCCTCATCTTCCTTCCAATCTTGAGGACTTTGGTTTGTCTTTATCTCTTCTGGCCCATGAGTCACAAAATACTAGTTACGTAATTTCAGTGGTTCTGCATGTGAGTTAAATGCTCTGATATTACCATTTAAAAGTGGCATTGCGTGATCCAGAGATGAGTGGTAAAATTCACACTGATAATTTAAAATTTAGAGTTTTCTTTACTTAGACTGGTGTTAAATAGAAAATAAAACACACTGTGAGAGTGTGAGATGGGAGAAGAAAGGAAGAGCCTTTCTATGTACTGTTAACGGCACTTTCCCTTGCTTTTTTCCATTTGGTGTCAGGTTGGACAAATTACATAGTCAGCCCTGCAGGCCACCGTTGATTGGCTCACGAGTGGGGCTCTGACGTGAAAGTGTCTGCCTGGACTTTTGGACCTAGGCAGAGGAAAAAGGAGTTTTTCTCCAGCAGCTGGAAGCTGAACACAGGTGAGTCATGATCTCTTGGTGGCCATGTACCGCCATGCGGATTAATGAGCAGTAAACATGTTTGCCATGAGAAAGAAGCAATGAATTAGATGTGCAGAGAACCACAGGCAAAGGACAGAGTCCATTTCCTTGTGTCCTGTTTGCCATCTGCTCCTGGCAAGGAGCCCTGTGGGTGGCGTCTCAGTACCCTTCCAGCAAGTTCTCATTTTTGACCTAACTTAGTGACAGCCGAATTCTGTTATCTGCAAAGAAAGGAGTCTTAACAAATGCAGACATGTAAAAAGCCAAAACAGAACAGTGGTACTGTTCACCCAAATGTAGAACTATATCTCAAAAAAGAAAAGGAAACCAGATTTAGGAGCAGCATCCCTAGCAAGGCCATGGTATTGGTTACTCAACCAGAAGTGTCTGGCTGGAAGCTGTCAGCACTCGGAAGGGAACTTTTTAAGATAGGCCAAGAGTAATTTGTATTGTGAGGTCAAGTCTTCATTTATTCTTTTCCCCATGAGCTTTTTTTTTTTTTAATCACTATTTCTTAGCTTTGGGCTCAAGATGCATACCAACATCAGCGTGTTGGCCCAGCAGTTCTTGACACGCTTGAACGTTAGACGCAGCCCGGGGGCTTTTAGTGTATAAGGATGTTTGATCCCTGGCCCCTCAGGGGTTTGACTGTTGGTCCAGGGTGGGGCCTGGATGCTGGTTTTGTGCAGCCAAGGGGGTGAGACCGCTGCAGACTGTTTGACCTGCCCTAGTGATCTTTTCTGCATGGATGTACGGATGTGGTTGAAGCGGGGCGCTCAGGTCTCAGCGTTTTAACCAAACCCAGGCGAGGCAGTCCCCACCCACCCACTCAGACTCCCCTTCACCCCTTAGAACCCGGTCCCCGCGCCGCACCACCGCCCACCCCCTCCCCACCCCCGCGCCGCGCCGTGCCTCCTGGGGGCAGAGGTGTCCTGAGCCAGCCCGGCCAGCAGAGGGCAGCAAGCGAATGGCAAATGGGGACTCCCCGGGAGGGAACCTGCGCTTCTGCTCAAACTGAACCCAAAAGGACCTCAGCAGTCTTGAATCCAAATTCTTCACAATAGAGACGAAAAACGTGAGATGACGTCCGGGATTTAAAAACCAAAAAAGAAAATGGCAGAGTAGGGGAGGGCGGGGGAACCGAAATGACCACCGTTGACACTTGTTGAAGCTGAGTGATGGGTACACAGGGGTTCACTCAGCTATTCTTCCAACTTATATAGCTTAAAGTTTTCCTTCATAAGAAATTAAGGTAGTAGATAGAAATTTAAATGACAATAGAGCGTGGAACAGCCTATGTAAAGACTCTGAGATGCGTGAAAGAATCTGAAATGGTTGTGTTAGGCTGGCTGAGTGGGAGAGGGGCTGTTCTGGGATGTCTTGGAGGCTAGAGAGCAGAGCTCCAGGCACAGAAGACAGAAGGGCCTCTGTGCAGGACACCCAGGTCTGGGGCAGACTTGAACGAAATGCAGCAGGCATGGATCACGATGGGGGAAATGAAATGAAAGAGGTGGCATGTTTTTCTTTTCCATCTAGAAAAAAAAAAAGGACACATTAAAAAAATGGGGGTGGGGGACTTCCCTGGTGTTCTAGTGGCTAAAACTCCACTCTCCCGACACAGGAGTTCCAGGTTCGATCCCTGGTCAGGGAACTAGGTCCCACGTGTCTCAACTAAGACCCTGGGCAGCCAAATAAATAAAAAAAATTTTTTTAATGGGGGTGGGAGTAGAATTTATTTGAAGTAAAAGAGAAAGAAAGGAAAGTTTAGTCAAGGAAGTGCTTTTCCTTGGAAGAAAAAGTTGGTGAGCTCGGCCCAGATGTTTAAATAGAAGCGAAGGCCTTGCAGGGAAGAGCCTGGGGAGCTGGGGCTGAGATTTGCACTAGTCAGCCCTGGGCTCTCCCCCTTGGCCGGCTCACTCTGTCTGCGCTGGCAAGGGCTGAGGGGGTCTGCTTGGCCTGGAGTATTGAGGCGCTTGCGGGGAGTGGGATCTGAGCAGAGTATTTTAAGCCAGGAAGCACTTTAAGCATTTGGGTTTCCAAGAGATAATGTTAAAACTGGATCCCCAAGGGTACCCACTCCCCTCAAAGCCTGTAACACAGGCCAGGTTACCAGAGTTAAGCACTGGGAGAGCCCTTACAATCAATCTGCCTCTCACCCCACGAGGATGCCCCTGCAGCCTCTCTGGCTGGCCTGGGCCAGGCCTCGGGGTGGTCATCCTGTCCCGCCAGGGATTCTGCCCCGTGTCCATTGCCCAGCAGCCCTGGCCTTGGGCCAGTCACCAAGGCAACATCAACATGTCTCCTGGTCTCTGAGTTTCAGGTCCTGATGTTTCCCCACCCATCTCTTGGAGCAGAGCCAACGAGATGGTAAAGGTGAAAGGTCTCTGGAAACTAAGGTACCAAACAGGCAGACAGGACTTCTGTTTAAACATAATATTCAGAGGCCAGGAGCACATTTCATCATGAGGCCCTCTGTTCTCCATGTTAAACTACCCTGGAAGGATGTGTCAAGGAGGAAAGCCATTCTACAATCTTACAGAATCCTGTTCAGTGGGCACCAGTTCTGCAAAACAAGCAACTGTACCCTTAGATGGGCTTCCCAGGTGGTGCTAGTGGTAAAGAACCCACCTGCCAATGCAGGAGACGTAAGAGACATGGGTTCGATCCCTGGGTTGGGAAGATCCCCTGGAGGAGGGCACGGCAATCCACTTGAGTATGCTAACTTGGAGAATCCCATGGCAGAGGAGCCTGGAGGGCTATAGGCCATAGGGTTGCAAAGAGTCAGACATGACTGAAGGGACTTAGCATACACACACATACTCTTAGATGGTTGAAAATGAATATTTACTAACATTTAATATTGGGAAATATTGATTAAATCTTAAATATTGGGGGAAAATAGAAACAAAGACATGAATGGAATCTTTGCCTTATGGTTTGCATTCTCAATCCAGAGTTCTTTCATTTTCAGAGAGATGTTTTCATCTACATTTGATTTTTCCATGGGCAATAACTGCTACTTTTATGTCTAAGTTGCTCAGTCTCTTGGTCTTTCTATCATTTAGTTTAGGCTCTGCAAACCAATATTTAAATGTGGTAGCTAAATCTGATAGGTGGCACAGTGGTGAAGAATCTACCTGTCAAAGCAGGAGATGCAAGACATGTGAGTTCAATCCCGGGGTCTAGAAGATCTCTGGAGGAGGAAATGGCAACCCATTCTAGTATTTTTGCCTGGGAAATTGCATGGACAGAGGAGCCTGGCGGGCTACAGTCCATGGGGTCACAAAGTATCAGACATGACTGAGAACAAGCAACACAAGGGAACTCTATGGGAAACTCTACTGATAAATAATTTTCAGTGGGAAATACTATCCTTGCCTGTTAACCTCACTTTGCTACATTTGGATTTTTGTGTACCATTTTCTCTGCAAGCTACACACACACACTCTGAGTCACTCACACCTACATGTACACCTCACTCTGGGTGTGTGCTGATACCACGGGACGTAGAATGATAAAAAGAAAATTAAAATGTCATTGCTTTCAAAAAGATTTTTCCTGGAGGCTCAGGGGTCTAATAGAAAAATTTATGTTTTCTTATTTTTCTAAAGGAAATAGAAGTGGGGAGGCCTCAATTTGTTCCTCCCAAGAAGTACCAGCATCAGCTGGGTTTGCTAAATGCTCACTCACATGCAGCAGACTTGGTGTTGCAAGCAGTGGGTGGGGTCAGGTCAGGCCCCGCCCACTAGAAGCTGGGACCCTGGTGTCCCGTAAGATAAGGCCTAGGGAGTGCAAGCCTAGGGACAGAAGGAACGACAGAGACCCGGGAAGACTCAAGGTTTCCACTTGCGCTCCTTCTCCAAGGGACGTGGACCACGAGATGGAATCCTCCCAGGGAAAGTGTGGCAACTCTCACTTTTCCCTTTTGCCCCCTGACCCAGAAGAAAACCCATAGTCTCCAGGCAGAGTGCTGAGTCCCCAGGGCGAGGCTGAGCCCAGGCCTGGGTTCCTCATGGCCCACTTAAACTGGAGCGCTGGGGTTCTTCTGGCTCAACTTTGACATCCATAGATATTCTGAGAGCTGTTTCAGGCCTGGAGCAAGAAGTAATGGGGGGAAAGCTGTTGGGGGTGGGGGTGGGTTCTTCTACATGGCTGGCTTGCCTTCCTAATTCCCAGACAGTCCTGCATATGCTAATCTACAGAATTTGGCAGGTTTAGAAGTAGACAAGCGTCCTACCTTAGGAAAGGTAATTAGGAGGGTGTGTGTGGCATCTATTTATATCTGCTTTAAAAGGAATGAGACAGACCCATCTCACATAAACACAGGGATTGTTCCAGGTGCTCTTGTACACTGAGGTTTAGGCCATTAAGGGATTAGATGAGGAGATGTAATGAAAGACCATAAACCAGCCTGCCTGTACCCACACACACACACATACCCCGCCTCCATGTCAGCCCTCCCCGCTGACTGCCCTAGGTTCAGCTTTACTGATGGTACTGACACTCTGCAGGAATTCTGTCTGCAGAGCTCTATTATGACAATAATAGTACTCCTCTCCTGCAGTACTCTACTGCCTTCTGAAGAATTTTTATATCCCTTACATCATCTGGTCCTCGCAACTGCACTGTGAAGCAGGTAGGCATTTTTGTTTCCTATTTCATAGATGAAAAAAAAAAAAAAAGACTCAGAGAGGTTAGTGGCTTGTCCACGGTCACACAGCTAGCACGTGGCAGGGTGAGAACTAAACGCAGATCTTCAGATTCCAAGGATCTTACCTTCAAGCGTTGCCACCCTCCCGCTCTCCTTTCATCCTCTCTCCCCTCCCCTCCTTCCTCCCTTACTTTCCTTTGTATCTTTTCTGGAAGAATAACACGCACACAGGAAAATATTCAATACAATGCGAACCAAAGCGCAGCGCTTAGTGAATTTTCACGAAGTAAGTGCACCTGCGTCACCAGCATCCAGATCGGGATGCAGAACAGTTCCAGCACTCCCGAGGACCTCGGTGACCCCTTCCCATCATTGCTCCCCCCAGAAAAAGTAACCATCATCCTGACCTCTAAAACAAGACGTTATCTTGCCTTTTAAAAAACTATACGTAAATGGAACATCCAGAACCTCGGCTTCTGCGCCCGCTTTCTTGTGCTCACTGCTGTGTCTTTGAGACTCCCTGGTGGTGGGGGTGGAGTTGTGTGTCCATTCCACACCTGTTCACCCTTCCTGCTCCAGTTCGGGGGCCATTATGAAGAAAGCGGGACACTCTTATATGTGGCTTTTGGTGAACGTAGGTCACAGTTCTGTTGGGTATGTACCTAGGGGTAGAATTGCTGGGTCACGGGATGTGTGTGGTCAGCTTTAGTAGATACTGTGAACAGTTTGCAGGCTGGTCGCGTGTACTGGCTACAGTTTAATGGTGGATCAGTTGAAGGGCAGTCTGTTGACAGCCCCCCCCGTCCCATCCCCTCTATTTATTGTCACTGTGGGTTTCTGCCTTCTTTCATCTGTCTGCCCTCTTCAGGACCCTGGAATGTAAGCACTATCTCTATTTCAGGAAAGGGTTGAGAGAAAAAAATAGCATATTATTTTGGAAGCTCAGTTATTTATTCCTGGAGTGTGTATGGGGACTGGATAGGCGGAGGAACAAATAAGACACATCTAATTACCTAATTTTAAAATCATCTCAGTTATCAGACGCAAGCCCTCATAAGCGTAAAACACATTCCCAGATCAACCAGATTCAGGTTTTTGAATTATCTGCTGTGTTGTAATATTTAGGATTTGGTTCTCTCCATTAGCAGGGATTGTCCACAGTTGATTATAGGTGATGTTTAAAGAAATAACCCCCTTAGTAAATGATAGTTAAACACCCAGCCCATTTTCTCTGCCCTTGCAGAGGGAGGTATGGCATTAATTTGCAGAGAAATATTTTTTTGTTGTTCATTCTCCCCTCAGATAGACATTGAGCACGTGACCTGCCCTTAGCAGAGTGTTGGGGGTGGAGGTACAGTCCCATATCTACCACTTACTATATGCTCAGGAATCAGTCTCCTTGTTCAAGGATTTGTTATTTTGGTACTAGGGAGCCACTGAAGGTGTTTGATCCGTGGAGGTAACACATGGAAGATGATATCTTGTGACCTGATAATGACATGGAGGGATAGTTGGAAGTGTCGGAGCCGGGGGGGGGGGTGGTAAGGCAATAAAACGGGAGACTGTACGGGAGTCCAGGCAGAGACGATGAGCTCTGAGGACAGTGTCAGCTGTCAGAACAGGAAACTGGGTAGGAACAGGAGGAATGTTGGCAGTGACTCCCCCTCCTGGTTGTTCTCAGCTGATGCCCAGCCCCACTTGGAAACATTCCACTTTAATTGGTCTGGACTGGGCGCATGAATTAATGTGGTTTTAAAAGCTCCCGGGTAATTCTCAGCGTCACTGGTACAAAGGATGACTAGCCTGGCAGGTAAGTCTCTGGATATAAGGGGTCAGGGAACCAAGAGATAAAAGTGATTTTCAGATTTCATCCCAGGGTGGCTGAAAAAAAAAAAAAAAATGAGGGCAGCGGAATGGCCCCGGCTGGGGCTGCCTCTTGCAGGAAGATCTTGGCTTTGGGAGGGCGGCGTCGGGGGCCCCAGCGGGGGATGGTGTCCAGTCCAACCCACGGTGCATGCACCAGCCCACCGGTATGGAGGGAATGGAGGGAGGAGAGAAAAGCAGGGCACCGCGGACTGACATGTAGCCAGGACTGAAATGGGAGGACTGTCCAGGCGAAGATGGCAGAGGGCTGGAAAGGCCATTGGGCCGTCATCTGGGGAGAGAGGTGAGGCCAAAGTCAGCATCTGTGAGGCTGAGGGATGGCAGGGAGAGAGCTGGGACCAGGGCGAGTAAAGTGGACCAGCTTGCTTCAGTGAGGCACTCAGAGAACTCAGGAGAACAGAGCAAACCACGGGGAGACGTGAGGGCACGGCCACCTGTCTGAGTGGCGGGCGTGTGACAAAAAGGACACGCTGCTCCTACCGTGACTGAGGAGGGAACCAAGCCCAGTGGTAAGTCCCAGAGAGAAAAAATTATGCCTCAACATACACGGAGGGATTTTCAAATGGCTAGAAGTTAGCAATAAAGCAGCCATGCTCCATGCCTGCTGGAGAGATGTTGAGAAGCTGTTATTGAGCACCAGAAAAGGTCGCTCTAGGATGCTTATGGCTGCCTTATCAAGGAGGTGGAAGGCGCCATGGTCCTCCCCGATCTGGGATGGTCTGACGTATCGCGACCGCGCCCTTGCCTGCCCAGGGACAGCCTGCGATGTCTCGTCAGGTCACTCGGGCAAATGTCCCATCAAGGTGGGGAGTGGCCAGCTTGCCCTGTTTATCCCCCTGGCCCAGCCCCCAGCGTCCCATCACTCATTCCTGTGTCCATCTTGGTTGCTAATTCAGGCTGAAAGCAGAGCCCAGGTCACTTACTGTTTGGGGAAATGGTAAACAAAGATAAGAGCTTTAAGCGCTGGAATTTACTCTTCCTCCACTTGGCCTAAAAGCAACTGCATGTTAAATTTAGAAGGCTGCTTCCAGACCCTCCCTGCCCTCCTGTTTCCTGCCGCCTCTTTCCCGCCCATGCTCAGAACACGGTCTCGCTGCCCGTGGAATCTGAAATGTATTTGTAAAGCCCAAGAGTCTTGCCAGGCTGCCCTGCCTGGATATTTATAAAATGTATCAGCTGAGGGCCTGGGAAAGGGGGTTCCTGTCCTCCGGTAGGGGCTCTGCCCCCAACCCTGCCAGCAGACATCTCGACCCAGATGTTCACCCAAACACCCTCCCCAGGTGAGGCTTGGTGCTTCTTCCTTGCACTGTCAGGAGGTGAGATTCCCGCCACCCCTCTCCCCCGACCCCAGGGAAGAAGCCACGTTTTCAGCAGACTACCTTACAATTTATTTACAAAGGTCTCCCTCACGCCTGGGAATCTATAATTGAACAGCTCTCTTTTCTATGTAGGTTAAACCCCTTTGCAAGCAACTCCAAGAATCTGTAGAAATCCTTTTGTGGGCCTGGAATTCCGCTGTATTGAATATTGTTGGAAATAAATGAGCCATTGTCTGGGCTGAGAATTTTCTGGTTAGATAGAGATCGCCACTGTGATGCGATTTATTGTCGCAGGACTTTTTTTTCCCCCAGCTCATTTTAAATTCTCTGTTGCCTGCTCAGTCCATTTTCACAGTTCAGGATGTAAGTGGGAAAAGCTAGGCTGGAACTGAAAAAAAAAAAAAGAAAAAAAAAATCTCTTTTCCTAAGAACGATGTCCAGAGGTCCAAGTGGCATCTGGTACCAGACTGTAACAAATGCTGGAAGTGAGGCTTATCTGGTGGCCAGTTCAGGGGAAAGGAGAGTCACCCAGTACTCTCAGCTGGCACGTGACTGGGAGGAAAGATCAGAGACTAAGAAGCAACGAGTTCAACCTTTCCATTGTTCCAATGAGCAGCCGCAGCCCGGAGAGCTGAGGGGACCTACCTTCACTTTTGCCCACACAGAAATTCTCACTTATTATTCTTTAAAAAGATCTGCTAGACCAGTTCAGCTTTAATAGAAACCCAACCCTAGTTAAGCGTTAAGTTTTGAAGTAGCAAAAAAGTCTAAATTGCAATTTACTGTTTTTTGCTTGTTTTGTTTTATTTGTGTAATAATTAACTCCTGAGGGCTTCCCTGTTGGCTCAGATGGTAAAGAATCTGCCTGCAGATGTGGGAGACCCAGGTTCCATTCCTGAATTGGGAAGATCCCCTGGAGAAGGGAATGGCTACCCATGCCAGTATTCTTGCTTAGAGAATCCCATGGACAGAGGAGCCTGGCGGGCTACAGTCCTAGGGGTCACAGAGAGTCAGACATGACTGAACGACTAACACTTTCACCCCAATTAACTCCTGAGATTTTGAAATTTGTGAGCGGCAGGCAGAATTATAAACAGGAAGAGCAGAGATGTGGAATTCATTAGACATAGGCTGGAGGACAGCCGGCAAGTCATTAAGCTATGTCAACATCCAGTTTGCTCATCTGTAAAATGGGGAGAAACCACAACTTGAAGGTTGTAGTGAGGATTCCTCATGAGTGCCCTGTAGGATTTATTCTTAAGTTGGGTTTATAACTCTCCTGCTTTGGTACATGCACGACCCTATGAGTGGTAGCTGCGAGCCTGGGGTCATCTCAGGAGACAGGGAAACAGCTATGCTGATGAGAATTAAGAAATTACCTGGGGGCAGTAGGGGAGAGGCTGGTGAGAAGTTTCCATTCCTCTCATCAGAGGAGGCTGGAAGATACACCCTAAAAGACACAGCAGGGGCTACAGCCGAGCCGTGGCTGATCCTTGGAAACCCCCCTCTCAACTCTTGCCTCTGCCAGGCTCCGAGCCAAGGGCCTCCCCGTCATCTCAACGGGTCCTCAGAAGACCCTACTTTTCTTAGGAGGAGATGGGCTTTCTGGAGCTCAGGTAGCTTGCCCCGAGCCACACAGCCAGGCCCTGGGAGAGCTGGAGTTTCCTGAGGACCATCTTACCACCTCCTCCTCTCTTCCACCCTAGGCGAGCTTAACTGTATCCCCTTTTCTGCGGCAGGTGGCTTTTAGTGAAAAGGCTCCTTTTCCTGGTAGCTCAGCTGGTAAAGAATCCACCTGCAATGCAGGAGACCCTGGTTTGATTCCTGGGCCTGGAAGATCCCCTGGAGAAGGCAAAGACTACCCACTCCAGTATTCTGGCCTGGAGAATTCCATGGACTGTATAGTCCATAGGGTTGTAGGATTGGACACGACTGAGCGACTTTCACTTCACTGCCTTGCCAAGAATGTCCTTGATAGTGGCAAAGTGTGTGAAAATGGGTCCCAGAGTAATAGCTGACACGAGCATCCTCACTGCTGTGGGCCCAGGTACACAAAAGCGCATCCCTCTCCTTTACTGGCAGCTGGAGGAGTAGGTTTGGATAAGAATGAGGTCCATAGGAAGGAATTTTTTTTTCTTTTAAATTGAATTAGGGTGGGAGGAGACTTACTAAATCACAGATGGCTTGTGCTTAGAGCCTTGAGAGCTGACTGCTCTTCAGAGGAGCTGAGACCAAGGCATTTGTGCTCGGCTCTGGTCTGCTGGGTGCAGGCTGGGGCCCCAGGTGGAGGGGGTCTGCAGAGGCCAGAAGGCCAGGCTCCTGCCAGCTGGCCTGCAGGTGGCCCCCCGCTACCCCCTGCACCCGGCCCCTCAGGAGGGGCCTGGAAGACCCACCCACTCTAACCACATTACAGATGTGGAGGGCTCACCCCTCCAGGGTGGGCATGGGGGCAGATGACAGCTACTTCACACCATCCTCTGCCCTTCAGGTGCCCCACCACACCTGCAGGAGGGAGAGAAGGTCACAGAATGGCTTCCCCAAAATGAGAGCCATGCGCTCCATCTCATGAAATCAGGGGTGGGGAAGTGGGGGGCGTGCGGCATCTCACGGAGCAGCTCCCAGCCCACGCTCCTTGCCTCCCTTTGGAGGCATCCAAGGAAGGCTTGGGTTAGGAGCCCTGCCCCTGGCTCTGCCAGCAGAGCTGCCCAGACCCAGGGGGCTTCCATCCCTCCCCACCCTGGCCCCACACTTATCAATCTGGTTTTGGTTTCCTTACCTCTGCTATTGGGCCATACTTTCCATGTGGAACAAGCCCCAGAAGGGTGACTGTGGCCACAAGATGGCAAATCACCCCTCCCATCCCTCCTCCCATGAAAATAAGATTGAGTTGCACGTGTTCCTATGTTTCTGCTTTTATTTTTAGTATTCAGGGAACTTTCTCATAAGATCCCTTCTATTAAGGAATTTCCCTGGTCCTGCAGGGGCCCCCCTGAGCCACCTCTGGGGTCCCCTTGATGTTCTTAAAGGGCTGCTTCCATGACCATCATTATTCTGGGCTTGCTGTCACCTAGTGCCTGCTGTGTATCCTGCAGGGCCCCGGGGGCGGGTCCTGGGGCCGGGGCAGAGATGGGCAGCGCTCTGTCCCTGGAGGCAGAGAAGCCCAGGGGACACCTGGGTGCCAAGGCTGTGTTTGAGGGGAGCGTGGGTGCCCTGGGAACTTGGAGGGGCCATCCTAGGGGCCACGGAACCTGTGCGGAGTGGGGGTTAGGGGGTCAGAAAACCGGGGTGGTGCGGTTTCTTTAGCAGCCGTTTCCAAACAGCTTTTCTGTTCTTTCACACAGAAACAATAAAAGCACTTAAGCAAGGTTTTGGAACCAAATTGAAACGCGTTCCATCACAGCCGCACCATTTATTGCCGTTTTACTGGAGTGCGTGCTCTCTGCGGCTCATGCCTCTGCCTCACGCTGCCACGTCTCAGTCGCTAGCTGGTTGCAGTGGCACGTGTTAATTATGGCAATTTGTTTTGGCCCTGGATCTTAAGGAATCGTTTGTTTCTTTTGTCTTCCGTGCCTGCTGCTTCGTGTCAGACAGTCTCCATCAGCCTCATGGCCTGACTGCCTTTCCCCCTGCACAGCAGTGAGGCTTCTCAAGGGGGACTTAACCTTAGGGTGGGGACAGGCTGGGGTTCCTCCAGGTGACAGTGTCACACCAGGAGGCCCCAAAAGAGACGGGACCAACTGGCTGGAGTGGTTTTGTGGGATCATAGGTGCAGAGGGCCCTGGGGCCAAGACCTCAGCTGTAGACCAGGTGGGGACCCTTGAGAGGGCAGGGATGGACACTTGGACACCCCGGGGGACAGAGAAGCCGCCCTGAGAGGGTGGGCACAGGGGAGCCGGGCAAGGCCATTTACATCACCTTTGATTGGGTGACGGCAGAGCGGCCCCCTGGAGCCCCTGGGCTGAGATCCTCACAGCCTGGCAACCCCGGGCGGGGGGGGTCAGGACCAGAGGTTGTAGGATGCCCTCGAAGCAGACAAAGGAGGCTGGGCTCCCCGGAGGACACCATGAGGGCCGTGTGCCTCATGGTGACGGGTCTGGGGGCCAGCTGCCACCTCCAGTTCCCTTCTCTCAAGGCCGCCACTTGCTCCGGGAGGCCCAGGCTGCTGGAGGCTCTCCTGCTGGAGCTGGTGAATCTGCCCATAAACACCAGACGCATGTGTGCGGTTATGAGGCAGGAGAGGCGGGCCAGGCAAAGCACTCCCCCAAGCCCCTGGCCGCCAGCTGTGACCTTGCAGCTGGTCCATCTCCCACTGGAGCCAAGGCCCTGAGTGAAGGCAGGGAAGTGGGGAGATGTGGAGGCAAGGTTGGGGAGGGAGATGGGAGACCAGCAGCTTCTCCCAGCATTCCTGACCCAGTTCTGGCGGTGGGCACAGGGTGAGTTTCAGTGGATCATTTCACTGAGCTGTTATTTTATATATATATATATATATTTGGCTGCATTGGGTTTCAGTTGCGGCTCAAGGGATCCCTAGTTGCGGCATGTGGGACCCAACTTCCCAACCAGAAATGGAACCCAGGGCGCCTGCGTAGGGAGCACACAGTCCCAGCCACTGGACCACCAGGGGAGCCCCCCTGAGCTGTTATTTTACAGCTGAGAAAACTGAGGCTCAGAGGGGTTTGTGCGGAAAGTCAGTAGGCAGAGAGGGGATGGAGCCTGACAGAAAGAGGGGCTCATAGGGCTCATTGGCTCAGACGATAAAGAATCTGCTATAATGTAGGAGACCCTGGTTCCATCCCTAGGTCAGGAAGATCCCCTGGAGAGGGAATGGCAACCCACTCCAGTATTCTTGCTGGAGAATCCCATGGTCAGGGGAGCCTGGTGGGCTACAGTCCACGGGGTCACAAAGAATCAGACAAGACTGAGCGACTCACACTTTCATTTTCATAGGGCCCACTGAAGGACCCGTTTAGTCGATTCCAGAGGCCATGATAAGGCCAAGTAAAGACAAACAGGAACAAGAAACTCTATGTTATGAGGCAGCCTGGATGGAGGGGAGTTTGGGAGAGAAGGGATACATGTATATGCACGGCTGAGCCCCTTCACTGTTCACTTGAAACTATCACAACATTGTTAATCGGCTATCCCCCAACACAAAAAGTTTTAAACAAAAATACACAAATTAAAAAAACGACAAACAGGGAAGGCAGGCTTTTTCCTTCCTTATTCAGCAGGGCATCGGAGGAAGAGGAGGAGCAGCTGGGATCAGGGGTGGATGCTTCAGAAGCGGGGACAGAAACCCAGCAAGAGCGCATGAGGGGTAGCTGGGAGAAGCCAGGAAGTGGGAGGACCTGGGCGCATCCTGAGTGTCCCCAAACCCAGGCCAGGAGCAGACAGGGCCTCACAGAGACCTCCTGGTTCCCTGGGTGCCGGCAGGGCGCTCGGGCTGGCGAGGCCCCGTCTCACCCCTCTGCTCCCAGGAAGGGAGAGGAAGCCACAGAGAATTTCTCAGGCAGCTGCTCTCACGTGTTAGATCTGGAGAGTCTCTGTCTTATTGCTTTCCTTGGACTTGACCTTTAAGCGCTCTGAGCGTCTGGGGAGGCACTGGGCCCTCAGGCAGCCATTGCTCTGTCCACTAGTCTTCTCAAAGAACAAGAGGCCAAAGGGGCCACCCCTGAGGATCGTGGCCAGACCAGGGAGCCTATTTGCAAAGTTTACTGAAAATAGCATGGTGCCCAGCTGTTCTTAATTTCTGCTAAGGGCTCGGCAGGAGGAAATGGACTTAAATCTAGCCAAAGGAGGGGCACCCTTGGGAACTTCTCAAGGCTTGTGGACCCCGCTAAGGAGCCATCAACTTCCCCAGAAATTGTGCTCGAATCTGTTTGCTTGGCGCAGCCCACAGGATGCCGTGAGCACCACCCCAGTGAAGAAAAGAGAGTCCTTTCCAAAAACCTAGCTGAACGGGAAGCAGAGTTGGATTTCTGGTTTTGGAGTTGAACTGTGTAAAACTGGAAAAATCTGCCTGAAGGAAAAGCACCACTCCTTTATGAATGCCACGACCCTCGGAGCTCCAGGAGGGCCTGTGACCCAGAGAATCTTCTAGGTCAAGGCAAAAAGTGCCCTGGTCAACCTGCTCCGATCTTTGGGACCCCCAGATTACTTATTTTCCCAGTGACTTTTTTAAAAGATAACTTAAAATGTAGGGCAACAGTGACATGGATTTAAAGTCAAAATGTCTGGAACTGATTTCAGAAAGCTCTTAATGTCTCCGTGGGTTATCTTTCTGATGAGTAATCTTAGCAGAAGGCTCATGTTATAATCAAACATGTTTTATAATTAGATGACTGTTTTAGGCTCAGAGGCCCTGAAAACTGACTTATGGCGAGTGAAACCGGGAAGCATGAGGTGAGGCTTAATATGTATGTAGCCAGGGAAGGGGCCTTCGGTCCTGGGATCCCTGTGAGAATAATGGCCACATGAATTGAAAAGAGTGAAACATGGTTGAAAGAAAATGCATCCAATCTCTGGCCCAGGTTATCAGAACTGTTGGTCAGCCTTCAGGGCCGGTAACTCTGGCCTCTCAGTGTGTGTGGATTTGAAACTAGCTTCTGTTGGGGGATGGAAGTGAGACCCGGGTTGTGGACTCCCCCAGGCCTCTGGGCTCTGCTGTGGAAAGAGCACCACAGTGGTTCACCCCGGGATCACTGGGGACCCTGCGCTGTCCCAGAGGGAAGCCTTGAGAGAAACCCAAGCTCAAGGTTGTACACGTAACCTCCTGGGGCACTGCTCAAGCCCACCGCTTCTGGAACGTGGTAGAAAGTCTAGCCCTGTGCAGAGAGCCTGAGGAATTCTTCTAGGCCCTGACCCCTGCTTCCCACTTTCAACTTCCACCCTGGGAGAAGGTCACGTGGTACTTAGACGCACACAGGAGTCATTTTGCCCGAGTCTGAGTTGGTTTCTCACCACCACCCTGCTATGCAGCTGTGGTCAGCTTAACCGCCAGCCTCGGTTTCTCACGGGTAAAATGGGGACAGTACTAGCTCTCCTCCGCCAAGTTGTAGTCGGCCAAGAGCCTGGCTCGTGGATAGCACTTAATGTGGCCTGGGCTGCCCAGGTCTGGCGAGCGTTTGTTGCTGCGGCAGCTGTAGCCTTATAGGGCCTCCCTGGGTGCATCTAGGCTGGTCCCCTCAGTTCCACCCCTCAGCTTGGCCGTATCTCTGACTGTCTGGGACACAAGACAGAAGCAGATGGAGTCCATCAGAGTCTAGAGGAACGATTCCCCCGCTCTTTCCTCAGGGTCCTCCAGGCGCCCCCAGTCCTGTGCTGCATGGGGGCTGCTGTAGTGAGGCCCTCCCTACGTGGCGCTCCCAGCCCAGTGCAGGAGACGTCAATCCTGTCGATAAATGTAAAACCACAATGGAGCTAAGGGTTTTGAAGAAAAGATCCGAGGAGGGTAAAATGTGCGATTGTTTGCCCTGCTTCGTGTGAGGGCTTCCCAGGTGGCGCTAGAGGTAAAGAACCCGCCTGCCAGCACAGGATGCGTGAAACATGCGGGTTCCATCCCTGGGTTAGGAAGATCCTCCAGAGAGGGGCGTGTCAACCCTTTCCAGTATTCTTGCTTGGAGAATCCCCATGGACAGAGGAGCCTGGTGGGCTGCAGTCCATAGGATCACAAAGCATCAGACACAGCTGAAGCGACTGAGCATGCAGAATGCTTGAAAGAGTTAACCTTGGGGAGCAAATAAAAGGAGCTATGCTTTCCATCCAGCGTATTTTAAACTTACAGGACTTACTACACTACAGGGTTGCAATGATTGAGATAGATTTTGGTAAATTCAGGGGAGGTCACTAGATGGTCGGTTATTAATGCGGCCATGTTGGTCCTGGGAAACAGCTCTCATGGAAGTGGCTGCCACCACTCCAAGTATGTCACCCCCAAGAGGGACAGAGTCAGGCTGGCGGGGGTCTCAGGTAGGCAGGGGGCTTGAAACCTCGCCACATGGGAAACAGGGCAGAAGCCAGAGGGACTGTAGCCTCCAACTTTTAAAAAGGCTGTTCTATGTGGTCCCAGAGTGTGAAGCCATGATCGGAAGCTATAGGAAAATGGATCAATGGGTTAATGGTCTTGTCCAGCCATGTGACATGAGAGAGAGGAGTCTGCATTCCTGGAGCAAGTGGCTGGAGGATCAGTCTCCTGCAGGGCCTGGTGTCTGGGACCAACCAGTAATCTCTGAAATCCTTCCATGTCCAAGTGGAAAATAGTGTCTTGACAACTGGGGTATTGAAAGAGTGAGTTTTGTTGGAATAGAATGAGGGCAGAAATGTTCTGAGCTGAAAGTGGTAGTGGGGGGCAGAGGCACTCAGAGGAACCATGCCGTGAGGGACCTGGGAGCGGCAGGGGTGGGGAGCAGACTCTGAGACCCTGAGTGGAGTAGCAGCTTGGCTGTAGGGTGGGGAGAAACACTCGGAGGGGACATGTGACAGCTTAGGGTTTCTGAGGCTTGCATGATGGCTCAGCAGGTAAAGAATCTGCCTGCAATTCAGGAGACATAGGAGATGCAGATCTGATCCCTGTGTCAGGAAGATCCCCTGGAGGAGAAAATGGCAACCCACTGCAGTATTCTTGCCTGGAGAATCCCATGGACAGGGGAGCCTGGTGGGCTGCAGTCCATGGGGTTGCAAAGAGTCGGACACGACCGAACGGCTGAGCATGCAAACAGGCAGGGTTTCTGAAACAATCCATAAGATAAGGATAGTGGGAAGGTTTGAAACAACAGGAAAATAGAAATGAGGGTTTCTGGAGAGCCCCTAGATGCCAGGCTCTGTGCTGAGCACTTCCGTGTTGTCTCACTTAATCAGATACGATTATTATCCCCTTTTACAGCTGAGGAAACAGGTTTAGGGTCACATGGCTGCCTTGCGGGCTCCGCCTGGCTTTAAGATGGAGAGTCTGACTTAGAGCCTGTGTTCTTAGCTGTCAGCCTGGCTCCATCCAGGGTGGGTGAAGGTCAGTTGGTGAAAGGGCAGTGGGACTTCCCGAATGTTGTCTGTGGGTCTTGCTTTGCACCTCCCTGGAGGGATGGCTGAGGCTCCTTGCCCTGAGCCCTGTGGGGTTGCCCAGAACCACCTTCTCCACTGGCAGCTCAAGAGGAGCCAAATGGCAAGCTCATTCCACGTGATGGGAGAGCACCAGACTGACTTCCTATGTAAATTGACTGACTACTGAGCTAACAAAAATATTGGAAGGAGCCCCTGAATTTGCATTCTGCAAGCCAAGATGTACTCTTGCAGAGCTGCAAGAGGAGGAATGGGAGCAGTGCTTCAGAGACCATGCATTTCCCTGGAATTTGTCTACTATAACTAGGTAAAAAAATATGTGGGGTGGGTGGCCATGGAGAGGATCTAGAGGATAGTAAACTGAATAAGATGCGAAAACTTCTGTGTGTACTTTCAATATCTAGACTTAGCATGTGAGAAAACGATGCAATATATGGACATCTCTTAGACTGATGTCTTTTTCCTGCCAGTTTGCAGGGATCTTAGCAGACCTCCATGTCCTGATGACAGAGCGTAAGAGTCAGAACAAGAAAGTCAGTTCTGTATTTGCTGTGTGACTCTGAGCAAGATACTTAACCTTGCTGAGCCAATGTTGTCTCAACTCTGTAAAAGGGGATGTTCATAACAGATAGTCTATCAACTTCATCGATTAGGGAGGACGAATGCCAACAGCTAATAGTTAATGTTTTCTCTACATCTCTGCCGGGCTTCCCTCATAGCTCAGTAGGTAAAGAATCTACCTGCAATGCAGGAGACCCGGGTTTGAGTCTTTGGTTGGGAAGACCTCCTGGAGAAGGAAACAGCAACCCACTCCAGTATTCTTGCCTGGAGAATCCCGTGGACAGAGGAGCCTGACTGGCTACAGTCCCTTGACTTGCAAGAGTCAGACACGACTTAGTAACTAAACCACACACCACACATCTCTGACGGTGCCAGTTCTGGGGCCGGGGGTGCCAAGGAAGATGCACTGAAAAGAGGTCCTGAGACATTTTTCTCACTAGACTAGGTTGGGGTCGGTGTGGGAGGAGGGCAGCAGATGCTAAAGATCAAAGGGTAAGTACCAAGATGAATTAGTTTAAATGTCAATATAAGTCAGATGGATGTCTCAAGCAATGATGTAGTCAGTTTAGATCAGAAATTGATATAAATCTTGGGAATTTTAGAAGAACCTGAAGTCATAACAAAATGGTATAGATGTAATATAATTAGAGAAAATAAAACCAAAAAATGTGGCTCTCAGAATGTGGATTATAACCTGGAGATCAGAAAATGGTTGCTAGACAACAAAGGAAAATATAAGCAAGGTGAAAAGACAGCCTTCTGAATGGGAGAAAATAATAGCAAATGAAGCAACTGACAAACAACTAATCTCAAAAATATACAAGCAACTTATGCAGCTCAATTCCAGGAAAATAAACGACCCAATTAAAAAATGGGCCAAAGAACTAAATAGACATTTCTCCAAAGAAGACATACAGATGGCTAACAAACACATGAAAAGATGCTCAACATCACTCATTATTAGAGAAATGCAAATCAAAACCACAATGAGGTACCACTTCACACCAGTCAGAATGGCTGCGATCCAAAAATCTGCAAGCAATAAATGCTGGAGAGGGTGTGGAGAAAAGGGAACCCTCCTACACTGTTGGTGGGAATGCAAACTAGTACAGCCACTATGGAGAACAGTGTGGAGATTCCTTAAAAAATTGCAAATAGAACTACCGTATGACCCAGCAATCCCACTGCTGGGCATACACACCGAGGAAACCAGAATTGAAAGAGACACATGTACCCCAATGTTCATTGCAGCACTGTTCATAATAGCCAGGACATGGAAACAACCTAGATGTCCATCAGCAGATGAATGGATAAGAAAGCTGTGGTACATATACACAATGGAGTATTACTCAGCCGTTAAAAAGAATTCATTTGAATCAGTTCTGATGAGATGGATGAAATTGGAGCCGATTATACAGAGTGAAGTAAGCCAGAAAGAAAAACACCAATACAGTATACTAACACATATATATGGAATTTAGAAAGATGGCAATGGCGACCCTGTATGCAAGACAGGAAAAAAGACACAGATGTGTATAACGGACTTTTGGACTCAGAGGGAGAGGGAGAGGGTGGGATGATTTGGGAGAATGGCATTCTAACATGTATACTATCATGTAAGAATCGAATTGCCAGTCTATGTCTGACACAGGATGCAGCATGCTTGGGGCTGGTGCATGGGGATGACCCACAGGGATGTTGTGGGGAGGGAGGTGGGAGGGGGTTTCATATTTGGGAACACATGTAAGAATTAAAGATTTTAAAATTAAAAAACTAAAAAGTTTAAAAAATTTAAAAAATAAAAGAAAGAAGAAGAAGAAAAAAAAAAAGAAAATGGTTGCTAGAAACTGTGATAGAATGAAAGCAAAACACAGGCTTGGGAGCTGGCAGACCCAAGTTTCATGCCGGGGCTTCTCCTGTGGCTCAATGGTAAAAGAATCAGCCTGCAATGCTGGAGACTTAGGCTGGATCCCTGGGTCAGGAAGACCCCTAGAGAAGGGCATGGCAACCCACTCCAGTACACTTGCCTAGAGAATCCCATGAACAGAGGGGCCTGGCGAACTGCAGTCCATAGGGTCACAAAGAGTCAGACACAACTGCAGCGACTGAGCATGCACGCACGCATAAGCTTCATTCCTAGTTTGGCCACAAATCAGTGAAATGGCTTGGAAGGACTCTTAATTGATCTGACACGTTTCCTCATCATAAAGTGGAGTTTTTAATCTCCTCATTCACTTTCCTGGGCTGTCACCATCTAACCCAGTGTTTTTCAAAATGTGGGCTATGATCCTTTAGGGAATTATGAATTCAATTTAGAGGATTAAGACCAGAATTTTTAAAAATGAAATAGAATAGAAGACAGAGTCTATCATATGGAGAAAACTGCTTTTGTGCATGTTCAGTCGTGTCTGACTCTTTATGATCCCATGGACTCCAGCTCACTAGGCTCCTCTGTCTATGGGATTGTCCCAGAAAGAACACAAGGGTGGGTTGCCATTTCCTCCTCCAGGAGATCTTCCCAACCCAGGGACTAAACTCAGGGCTCCTGCATTGACAGGCAGGTTCTTTACGACTGAGCCACCCGGGGATACCAGAACACTACTTATTGCTTCATAAAAGTTTTAAGTGACAAAGCTATGTGTGTATTGGGATGAATTATAAATCATATTTCCATGGACTTCCCTGGTGGTCCAGTGGCTAAGACACTGTGCTCCCATTGCAGGGGGCCCAGGTTCAACCCTTGGTTAGGAACCTAGATCCCACATGTTACAACTATGAGTCTGCATGCTGCAGCTAGGACCTGGTACAGCTGAGTAAATAAATAAATATTTCTTGAAATTTAACAAATTTATCTTAAAAAATAAAATAAATTCTTTCTTATGATGGGTTGTGGTCAAAAAAGTTTGAAAAACATAGCATGAACACCCCCAGCACTCCCAGAAAAGCATAGGTGTCTGCCTACCTCAGTTTCTCCCTTTGCACTGGCTATTCTATAACCTGACCCTTTTGAATCTGCATGAAGATACCAAGGGCCCAGAGATTCCTCCACAACAGCCCCTCTTCCCCTGCCAGCCAAGGAGCCAATGGAGGCCAATGTGTTCATGAAGCAAGAATCAAGGTACCAGATTTATCAAATAAAAATACAAGCATCTAATTAAATGTGAATTTCAGATCTACAATGAATCATATTTTAATATAAGTATGTCCCAAATACTGCATGAAGCAGACTCATACTAAAAAAATGAATCATTGTTTATCAGAAATTTAAATTTAACCAGACACCTGTATTTTATCCAGCAACCCTAGGTAAGTAATAAATAGAAAGCAAACAGGAGAGAAAGTTGCAAAAGAGTAAGATTTTTAAGTGCCTCAAACTACAAAACTTTGTGCTTTAATATGCTCATAAATTAACAGCTGTATTGTATTATGCAAATTTATGTTAAGTTATTCACTATCTGTCATCACGCTCGAATAAAAATTGTATATATGACATTTAGAGAAAAATGACATCTTCTGATCAGAGTATTGCATTGCATTTCGGTGGCACTGATTACCTTTGGCTTCTGAGTGACTCACTGAATTACTTATAGTGTGTCTAGAATCCTTGAGAACAATCCCAGTGAGTGGCCAGTGGTTGTTTTCCCTCCATTCTAATGCCTTTCAGAAGAAAACACAGTTTGGTGGTGAAATAACAGGCCAGAAGACCCCTGCTTCTCACCTAGAAGTTGGCGGTTTCCCACCAATGAACTGCCAGGCTTCCCAGTGGCGCAGTGGCAAAGAATCCACCTGCCAATGCAGGAGACGCAAGAGATGAGGGTTCGATCCCTGGGTAGGGAAGATCCCCTAAAGTGGGTGATGCAACCCACTCCAGTATTCTTGCCTGGAAAACCCCATGGACAGAGGAGCTTGGTGGGCTACAGTCTGTGGGGTCGCGAAGAGCCAGATGTGGCTGAACACACACATGCACCAATAAACACTGTGCATTAAGAAGGTTAGCGTGACTGGACAAGCAAGAAGGGAAAATTTTTTTCATTTTTAATCTCTGCCTTCATGTTTCTTGGTGATTATACACGGGGTGGAGGGGGGAGCTATTTCTGCTGTTTCCTTTCTATTGCATCACTGTAGAAATGGCCACCAGTTGGCTAAGTTAATATTTAGAGCATAATCGATATGCCTTATCTTTAGGCTGACGTGCTGAATTTTTTACCTGATGATCGTCATCCTCTTGGAGGCTCCTGGTATACCACCAGTTTTTTTTTTTTTTTTTAACATTTATAATTTTTTTTTAATTTGGAATACTATTTGTGGATGAGTTGCCTGTGTCTGTTCTGGAAAGGAGGGATAAAATCTGGCTAAGGGTACATTACATCCCTCAAAGGGGTCCTGACAGCAGAAGCTTACAGGAGGACAAGGGAGCCAGATGGCCTTAAGGAATCTGTGAAGATCGCCAGGCCAGGCTTGGAAGGCAGGCTGTTTGCAGCAGAAATGGCAGGAGGAAGGCAGGTGATGCCTATGCAATTTAAAAGTGATTCTTTGTTCGATTCACAGTTTCCCTGGTGGTTCAGATGGTAAAGAATCTGCCTGCAATGCAGGAGACCTGGGTTTGATCCCTGGGTCAGGAAGATCCCCTGGAGAAGGGAATGGCAACCCACTCCAATATTCTTGCCTGGAGAATCTGATAGACAGAGGAGCCTGGCAGGCTATGGTCCATGGAGTCACAAACAGTTGGACACAACTGAGCAAATGACACTTTCACTTTTCTCTTCTTTGTTCATCCAGAAGAGAAAATACAGATGCCAAGGAAGGACTCAAATTGGTGTTCTGGGGTTGTGCCGTTCTCACTCCCCCACTGCAAATGCCAACTGTCTCTGCCCCAGTGGTGGGGGTAGGGACAGGGGTGCAGCATCCATCTACACTCTGTCCTAGGAGAGAACAGGCTATTAGAATGCACGGAGAAATGAGGACGGGCCTGGGAGTTCGAAACCTCTCCCAAAGAGCATGGGTAGTTTCCTAACTTCCTTTATTCCAGTTTCCTCATCTGCAAATAAAGGGATTAGGTTGAATGATTTATAAGTTTTTTTTTCCACATTAGGTTTCATTCATTCAACTAGCATTGGGCACCTACACTGTGCCCAGAGGTAAGGACCGAGAGGACCTTGCACTCAGGGTGTCAACAGCTGAGCTTGTCCAGGGGTCAACAAGCAGAAGCATGTCATTCTGCCCAAGAAAATGAGAGGAGGAGGAGGAAGGGGAGGATGTGTGAAATTCCTTCTAAGGTTGCTGACTCCTGACTTTCTGAAAATGACTAAGGAAGACAAGTTCTAAGGGGGAAATCTGTTGTTTTTCTGATCACTGGTTTTCCCAGTTGATGAGGGAGAGGCCTCTAATGACCTAACCTGGACAACTAGGACGTGCTGATTTCTAGAAATTTCGTTCAAGAGGGAGCACCTGATGAGATGGATTAAACCCATAGGCCACTTCTCACTTCAACTGATTCACCTGGACATGAATGACCTCTTCAGAAGAAAGTTGATTGCATCTCCAAGGCTTTCAAGTTGTAGGAAAAAGATTTGGAGGCATGGGTGATGTTTTCATCCTTATTCCAGTTGTTGAAAAGGAAAGTAAGTATGGACATGTAACAGGATACTCTTTACATTTTTTTTCCTATTTTTATTTTATTTATTTTTAAAAAGCTGGCTTAAAACTCAACATTCAGAAAACTAACATCATGGTATCCAGTCCCATCACTTCATGGCAAATAGACGGGGAAAAAATGGAAGCAGTGACTAACTTTATTTTCTTGCACTCCAAAATTGCAGCAGAATGTGACTGCAGCCATGAAATTAAAAGACACTTGCTCCTTGGAAGAAAAGCTATGATAAACCTAGCCAGCATATTAAAAAGCAGAGACATCACTTTCCCAACAAACATCCGTATAGTCAAAGCTATGGTCTTTCCAGTATTCATGTATCCTAAAGGAAATCAATCCTGAATATTCATTGGAGGGCTGATGCTGAAGCTCCAATTCTTTGGCCACCTGATGTGAAGAGCCGACTCATTAGAGAAGACCCTGATGCTGGGAAAGATTGAAGGTGGGAGGAGAAGGGGCTGACAGAGGATGAGATGGTTGGATGGCATCACTGACTCAATGGATGTGAGTTTGAGCAAACTCTGGGAGACAGTGAAGGACAGGGAAGCCTGGCGTACTGCAGTCCATGGAGTCACAAAGAATTGGACATGACTAGGCAACTGAACAACAACTATTTGTATATACCTATAGGACCTTAATTCCCAGACCAAGTGTCAAACCTTCGTCCCCTACATTGCAAGATGGATTCTAACCACTGGACTTCAAGGAAAATCCATGGATACTCTTTTGATGCCAACAAGGGATAGGATTTGTTGTTGTTGTTGTTGTTGTTGTTGCTAGATTATGGCCTGTATCACCAGAAATCTCATGGCACCTAAGAAGGATGTTTGTCAGGATAGTCACAGACATTATTAAGTGGGCTTGAAGCTAAAATTTGAGGGACAGGAAGAAAAACTTTACTAAACATGGTGATAAATGACAAGCTTGACACATGACTTATTCCCAAAGGAAGAATCTGTCTCTCTGAAACTCAAGGGACAGAATGATAGAGGGATTCATGATGTAGTAGATTTTACATGGAAAAAATTTTTTTACATGGAGATATCAATAGAATTTTATTTTGAGACACCTAAGGGCAGATGAGATTGTAAATTGGTCAAATGTTGAGTGAAAAGAAATTGTAATTCTTGGCTTAGGGTTTTTTTTCCCTTTCTTTTGCTATGGATTTTTATGTTGTTTGATCTGTTTATTTGTTGTTGAAGTAAATTGATTTATTTGTTGTTTTTATGGCAAAGACCAACACACCTTGACTTACTAGGATTTCTTAGTTTCTCAAAGCCAAAGATCCAAGTAAAAAAGGCATTTATTCTGATAATGTCCTTAGGTACTTGGCAGAGGACAGGGAGGGAACGCCCAAGAGAGGATGACTTTGGGGATTCCCGAACACCCTGGCAGAGACCCCACTGTTACAATGCTAGTAAAATGGTCACAGATGTGTCCCAAAGGTGGCTAAACCACTCTGGCCAACCATCTGCTCTCATAGAACAATCTTCTGCAGACCAAGTGGCCATTCCCAAGACAGCACCAAGAAATTCTGAGCCCGTGGATCTGAGTTCAAATCTGGATTCTGCTTCCACTTTGAGTGAGACACTTAATCTTCGAGTTTCAGTTTCCTAATCTCTAAAATGGAAATTATTTTCTGTATTTATTCAACTGGTTGTTCAAATTGCTTGGCCCAGCACCAGACACAGAGTGCGTGTCCAGTGAATAGTGATTCTTCTTATTTCCATCATAATTACGATCAATATTAGTCAGTATTGAACACTTGATCCCTAAGGATCACTCCTGGATAGAAACAAGTTGGATGGATTTCCCTGGTGGTACAGGGGATAGGAATCCACCTGCCAATGCAGGAGACGTGAGTTCGATCCCTGGACTGGGAGGATTCCACATTCCATGGAGCAAGTAAGCCCGTGCATCGCAACTACTGAGCCCACATACCACAGCTGCTAAGGCCTGTGCTCCCCCGCAGTGAGAAGCCCTCACGCTGCAACCAGAGAGTAGCCCCTGCTCTCCGCAGCTAGGGAAAGCCCCAGTGCAGCCACAGAGATCCAGTGCAAGCATGAATGAATGAAAAGAAAAAAACAAGTTGGCCACAAGTGTTTCTGCAGCAGACCTTAACACAGCTCACATAAACAGCAGAGGGTTACCACTGGCCACAGGTCACAGACTGAGAGCGGGGAAGATGGACGACGGTCCTGACACCGTGCAAGGGACTCACTGGAAATCAGGCCCAGAAACAAAACCGCCGAATGGTAGGTATGTGTGTCATGGAAACTGACGCATTCCCTGTGCCCTGTGTGTCATGGAACCTGACGCATTAGAAAACTTCTGGGAGTTTTCTAATTAATGTGGTATTCTCGGTTTGCAAGGGCCTCTTTATAGAGTTAGATCAGGTTTATTTACCACGTAAAATTTATGATGAATAATTATGGTGCTCCATAAATGTTTACTGTTATGATGATGATGGTGGTGACCACCGTAATTAGTATCTTGCAGGTCTACAAATCACTAATGTGTGTGCAGGCTAAGGAATCATTAAAGGAGCTTTTCACGGAAAGGTGAGAGGAGGCAGGAGGGGAAGGCTCAGAGCAGCCAGAAACACACCCCTTTCATTTCAGAGATTACACTTGGCCTGAGAGAACCTCCCTGGGGCTCCGTCCTCTTGTCTGTATGATGGAGAAATAGCCCATCCTGCCCCTGGAGGTGGGGCACAGACCAGGTGACCTCTTGGGTTTGGTAGCCTCCAGATCCAAGGACCGTAACTCTAGGTGGTGCTATCAAATAAGCTGGTCTGTTCAGTATTTCAGAACAACCACCGAGTGGTTCTCTCCCAGCACGGCCTTTGTTTCTTTGCTCTCTAGATGGGCTGGATCTGAATGACAGCACAGTCACAGAAAACCCACTACTTTCTGGTGGTCCAATGAGTGACTTGTCCAAAAACCAAAAAGCAGCTCCAGTCATTATGCATTGTATTTATAAAATTAGTCTTATACTTAAGAAAGCAACCCAAGGTCACTATTAAAGTTAAGTTTGCATAGACGCTTGCTGCTTGGAACGAAAGCTATGACAAACCTAGAGAGCGTGCTAAAAAGCAGAGACATCACTTTGCCAACAAAGGTCTGTGTAGTCAAAGCTATGGTTTTTCCAATAGTCATGTATGGATGTGAGAATTGGACCATAAAGAAGGCTGAATGCCAAAAATTTGATGCTTTCTAACTGTGGTGTTGGAGAAGACTCTTGAGAGTCCCTAGGACAGCAAGGAGATCAAACCAGTCAATCCTAAAGAAAATCAACCCTGACTATTCTTTGGAAGGACTGAGGCTGAGGCTGAAGCTCCAATACTTTGGCCACCTGATGTGAAGAGCCAACTCATTGGAAAAGACTCTGATGCTGGGAAAGACTGAAGGCAGGAGGAGAAGGGGGTGACAGAGGATGAGTTGGTTGGATGGCATCGCTGACTCAATGCATGTGACTTTGAGCAAACTCTGGGAGATGGTGAAGGACAGGGAATCCTGATGTACTGCAGTCCATGGGGTTGCAAAGAGTCAGACATGACTGAGCGACTGAACAACAACAAATATACCTCCCGGGAGTATGGCAAGGGCTCTTCACCTGGCTGCATCTGAGAGTCACCTGGGGGCTTTTAAAGAAAGGGATGCCTGGTCCAACTAGTCAGAACCTTGGGAGGTGGATCCCAGCAGGTGAGTTTTTTTAGGACAGTCTCGGGGAGGTGAGATACCCCTGGGCCATGATTTGCACTGGGTCCTTGCTCCGAGCTGCCCTATGGGTAAGAGAAGGAAGTGTGAGGAAGTCTCTAGTTGCTGGAAGTCCGATTCTGCCTAGAGGTGGGCTGGGCTGTGCTCTGTAACACCAGGGCTCAGCCCACTTCAGTCAGAGGCTCTGGGAATTTGGGGAGGGGGTGGTCCTGCTCTGATGGCCTTCAAGGAGATCAGCCACGTGCAGTGGTGATGTCAGGGAGGGGTCAGATGAGGAGCTTCACTCTGGGTGAAGGGAGGGCAGTATCTCCCCAGTCTCAGGCTGCAGGGCTGTTCCCTGGCTCCTGACCATCCAAGGACTCTCCTTAACAGAAATGAAAATGAATGGCCTCAGCAGCTGTTAGCGATTGGCTGGGAGAGCATCGGCTAGATGCTCTAAGAGCATCTAATAGAGACCCAGGGAGAGAGAGGACAATGCTCCTCTCCACCGCAGCACCGGGCACTGACAGACGCGGGGTGGGGGCGTGGGGAGAAGACTGGCAGTGAGGCTGCAAGACAAACATCTCAGATGCTCATTTCCTGCTCTTCACCAAAGAATACGGGGCTTCCCTGGGGGCTCAGCTGGTAAAGAATCCGCCTGCAATGCAGGAGACATGGGATCGATCCCTGGCTCGGGAAGATGCCCAGGAGAAAGAGATGGCAAGCCACTCATATTCCTGTCTGGAGAATCCCATGGACAGAGAAGCCTAGTGGGCTACAGAGTTGGACATGTCCTAGCAACTAAACAACAACAATAAACACACACACACACACATATACCCACATACACATACCCAGACACTGTGCCCAGAATCATACATGGATTTGGTCCAATAGCCCTTTCAACAGCCTTATGAGCTACACACTGCTGCAATTCCTACTTCACAGATATGAAAAACTGAGGAACAAAGAGATGATGCCAGTCACCACATCACACTGCTAGCAAGTGGCAGCTCTGTGTTTCGTGTGGACACTGGGCAGGGCTGAGCCTAGCCCTTCCTGGTGGAGTGGCATTGCTCCTGGATCAGAGAGAAGTTGAGGTTTGGTCTGTGTGTGATCGGGAGCCCCTCTCTCAATGAGTGATTCTTGGCTCTGCCTCCTCCAGGTGTCCCAATAAAAGGTGATGCCTGTCCCCCAGGAAGGCTGAGAACCACCTTCAACAAATGGGACCTCAAACACAGTGAATGACAGGGCACGATACCTAGCTGTGCTGTTTCCATGAAAAAGTCTGTCCTTTGTCGAGAACCCCCTCCGACCGGGCCTCCCATCTCCTCAGCCACTTGAACCAGTTTCTCGTGGAGCTGAAGTCCCTGTCTACTGCTAAGGAGGTGAGGAGTTGATCCTCTTTCTTGCAGTCTTAAATGACTAATTAAAATGTCTTGGAGACTAAGCCCACTGCAAAAGGAGCCTGGGTGGCTTTCTAAAGCATCTTGTTCATAACCGGAGGGAAAGTGATTCCCTTCTCATCTTTATAATAAGGCATCTTTTCGCAGGGTATCTGCCTCATGCTTCCTACAGCTCTGGCCCCAGTTTGGTCCCAGCAGGGGGAGGCCAGTGGAGTTTAATTACATTCCTCCTATAGGGAACATTCAAAGAATGAGGCTTTGAAAAACAACTTGTGCTACCAAAAAGGAAGAAAAAAGAAATCAAATGAAGCAAGCGAGAAACCGGCATTGCCTTTTGTGTCCTAGAGATCCAATCTAAATATTTAAATTTTAAAGACAGAATTCTTAAGTGCTTAACTTTATAAACCTTACACATTGTAATTCCTAGGGGAGCCAAACAGTCCCTGTGATCTGGAATATTCCTATGCCTGGAGTAACAGGCTCACGTGGTTGATATTTTTCACACATACCATATTCAGCTATAATGCTGAAAAAAAAAAAGCGACCCATAATACTGCCCACAGTCCTGAGGCAAAACAGTCTTACCAGAAAACAGAGTAAATTGAATGTCTGGACCAAAAGCAAACATTTTAGAAAGGTCTCTTTATTCTCTACTGATTTCTCAATTTTCCTTCCCCTTTCTGTCTCTGAGATGCCCAGTGATTGGCTATTAGTGAGTGTGGAAGTTGCCTCCTGGCAGAAACTATTAATTTGCTGACTGCTAGTGGACAAATACCAGGAACTGAGAGAGAAGTGGAACAAGGGCTAGTGGGTGGGCTGTCAGCCGAGGCAGAGTTCAACCTTCTATAAGGAAGAGCTTTATCAAGGCTAAAGGGAAGATGATAGACAGTGAGATCCCTGTTCCTGGGAGCATTCAAGCAAAGGGGCATGATCTTCTCTCAGATACTAGTTCTGGGTGGGAGGCCGTTCTACCTAACCTCTAAGGTCCCCTTGCAGCCTGAGGGCTCAGGTTCCATCCTTTCCTTGGCATGACAGGCTCTGGGTCCCATGGGAGCCTTGTGGGAACAAGACTGTAGGTCTACAGGGGCCTTGAGCGCTGCTCTCAATTGCCTGCATATCCCTCGGCAGTGCCTTCTCTCTCTGACCTTGGTCTGCTTCCTTCCGTCCAGCATGCCAGAACCTCCCTGTGCCTCCCCACCTCAAGTTTGCTTTCAGTTAGTCTCCAGTTAGGAAAGGAGCGAACATTCATCTGGGCTTCCCAGGAGGCTCAACGGTAAAGAATCCACCTGCCATTGCAGAGATTCAAGAGACGGGGCTTTTGATCCCTGGGTCGGTAAGATCCCCTGGAGAAGAAAATGGCAACCCACTCCATTATCCTGCCAGGATAATCCCATGGACAGAGGAGCCTGGTGGGCTGCAGTCCATGGGGTCACAGAGAGTCAGACACAACTAAGCAAGCACTCACACATGAACATACATTCATTCATCAACATTTATTTGCCACAAGCCTCCTGCATGCCAGGCACTGTTGGAGTGCCTGGGATACACCAGCATGCCAAGTAGAGTCCCTGCTATCATGGGAATACAATCCTGGTGGGGACTTGATTGCAGCACCCCTCCCAGGAGCAGTGGCATTTAATAAGGGATGAGCATTGAGACAAAGGAAGCACCTCCTAATGGCAGAATGTGATGCCCAGTGATGGGTGGATCAAGAAAGCCTTTACATTTGCCCAGGAGGTCACCGTTCTGAGGTTCCTGCTCCACCACTGGCCAATAGAGTTCACTGAAGTGTGTGTGTGTGTTTTTTTAAGTGTGTGTTTATTTATTATTTCAGAATCTAATTGTTGGGAATAAAACACAGACTTTTGATGTCTTAAAAGCCCATAATGTGAGCAGTAGTTAAATAAATGAGCCGTGCAGTTGAGAACCCAGTTCAGTGCCAAGTGGACCCGCCAAACACTGAGCTTCACCTGTGGCGTTCACCTTCCCAAGTTTATTTTTAAATTCTTGCTTTTCTGGATTGATGTGAACCAACACCACTGGCTTATTTGCTTTGCAAAGCCTGGCCCCTCTAGAGGCCCAGATATTGAATATAAAATACTCTGAGTCGCCACATGAAAGACACCAAAATCTGTGCTGATTGGTGGGGCCCATTCCCAGGGGGAGCATCTCTTTGCAGGTCACCTCTCCTCTGCCGAGATGGAACTGCTCTGCAGGGACTCAGGGGAGGTGGGAGTCGGAGCATTAACTGCTGAAAATTCACCACACTTCACTGTGCTGTCATGCCACACTTGGCCAGGCGGCCCAGAAAACATACTTGCCAGTCCTTCCGGCTCTCAGTCAGCCTTCCACTTGCCCACCCACAGTGCATGCACGCGGGACATCGCCGTGCGGTTATAGGCTTCTGGGATGGCCAGAGGCTCCCAAGTGGGCAGTGGGTCATGGGGTAGAGTGGGAAAGCTTCTGTATCTCTCTGGATCTCGGGAAGAGAGCCAGAACAAGACTCAGGGAAAGAGAGAGCGAGAAGGCTAAGAGGTGCTGTAGCCATTGAAGAGAGGAGAGGAAACAGAGAAGTGGGGTAGATGAGAAGGGACTGGAAAGAGAGGAAGAGGCCAAGGAGCCGCCCAGATCTCTGAGTTCTGGATGGCACAAGTCCTGGGGATGTGGCTGCCATTGCTGAGGTCCCTGGGGGCAGTTTAAAGTCAGGGCAGGTCAGTTTCCCCACAGGTTGCTTTGGCCATCAGATGGTAAAGACACATGCTGTGTCTTTGGACATCTTCAGTCAGTGCAGAAGCATTTGAGCCCTGGGTGGTGCGTGTATCTGAGAACTTGAAAACTGGGGCCTCTGTCCCCCCGATCCAGGTTGGCTATTCACCTTGCTTTGGGGATTCTTGAGTTGTCTAATGATGAGCACAGAGATGCCTCCTATCCTGTCTTCCTTCTTCCTTCCCAGAGTTGGTGCTTTGGAAGCAGTAGCCACAAACCCTAATTAACAAGATGGAGATCCACGCACACACCTGGGAGACTGTCAGGACTTCTCTGCTCTGATATTAGTTGTTGGGATGCCAGGGGAGGGTGAGAGAGTCTGCTTCTCTGGGTCAGACACTTCCAGAGAGAAGGACAGGAAGTGGGCAAGTTGGACATATCCCAGGGTCCCCCACTGCAGCTCCTGTTCCTGCAGTGAAAACAGTATAGCCCCCTGGTGAGAGAGCATCAAGGACATTCTCTTTGACCAAGATCCTTTGCCATGGCCTCTCAATTGGCACCCAGAGCTGCTGTATACACCAAGGGCTGGTAAGGGGTGTTTGTGGTCTAGATGGTGCCTGCCCAAAAAGTGCAGCTGCTACGGGGTGCTTACTGGATGTGACAGGTCCCCAGTCTATACGTGCATCCAGAGAGAAGGCTCTGGTTGCCACCTTTATCTGCCTTGAAAACAACTTTAAATCAACTCAAAACCTACCCCCACCTCCAAAATACCCCCTGGAGGAAATTAAGAGTTGACCCTTCAACAACACGGGTTTGATCTGTGCAGGTCCACTTATAAGCAGATTTCCTAATAAATATTTTGGGAAAAATTTTTGGAGATTTGTGACAATTTGAAAAAACTCAAAACCACACAGCCTAGTAATATTGAAAAAATTAAGAAAAAGGTATGTCACACATGCATGAAATATATGTAGATACTGGGACTTCCCTGGCAGTCTAGTAGTTAAGCCTCTGTGCTTCCAACACAGCGGGTACGGGTTTGATTCCTGGTCAGGGAACTAAGATCCTACATGATACATGGCACTGCCCCCCCAAAAATATATATAGATAGTAGATGGATAGATATTAGTCTATTCTTCCATAGCCATAAGGGTGATATTTAATATAAAATCTTTTCTTGCTGTTTTGTAACTTTGCTTTCAAAGAATTACATTATCTATAGTATGCTTCTCCCATAACTGAAGATACTGTATCAGCCTAGCATCACAGGTCAGTGGTATTTCAAAAAATGTAACAATGTTTCCAATACTGTATTATGAATATGACTGTAATACTATATATCAAAAAACTTTACAATGATTAGTACACAGGTTAGGCTGCTGTGAAGCAGAGACATTACATTGCCAACAAAGGTCCGTCTAGTCAAAGCTATGGTTTTTCCAGTAGTCATATATGGATGTGAGTTGGACCATAAAGAAAGCTGAGCACCAAAGAACTGATGCTTTTGAACTGTGGTGTTAGAAAAGATTCTCGAGAGTCCTTTGGACTGCAAGGAGATCAAACTAGTCAATCCTAAAGGAAATCAATTCTGAATATTCATTGGAAGGACTGAGGCTGAAGCTGAAACTCCAATACTTTGGCCACCTGATGTGAAGAGCTGACTCATTTGAAAAGACCCTGATGCTGGGAAAGATTGAGGGCAGGAAGAGAAGGGGACGACAGAGGATGAGACTGTTGGATGGCATCACTGACTTGATGGACATGAGTTTGAGCAGGCTCTGGGAGGTGGTGATGTACAGGAAGGCCTGGTGTGCCACAGTCCATAGTGTCACAGCATTGGACACAACTGAGCCACTGAACTGAACTGTGAAGCCATCATATTGATTACGGTAGGCTACCATACAGCAAGCATATTGCCACTTCTTCATTATCAATGTATGAATCATTATACCTGTAAATAAATTTGAATTTCTTTTCCTATAGGTACAGTGTTAGCAGTACCTATAACATCTACAGTGTTTTGTATCATATAAGACAATATTGATGTAGGTATTGACAGATGATTCATCTTGTAAACAGATGAAGTAAACTTGCAGTATTGATAAATACAGGACAGTATTATTAAATTTTTTATGAATCTTATGAAAATAATTAGAAAGCTTATGATTTTCTTAACATTTTCTTTTCTCTAAATTACTGTAAGAATATAGTGTACAACCTAACATACAAAATATATGTTAATTGACTGCTTATGTTATCAGTAAGGCTTCCAGTCAACAGGAGGCTCTTAGTAGTTAAATTTGAGGCGGCGGAATTCAAAAGTTCTACTCAGATTTTTGACTGTGCAGGGTGTTGGCAACTCCAACCCCCTCATTGTTCAAGGGTCAACTGTATTTAAAGAACTGAGATGATTTTAGGATTATGGATGAAAGTGAAAGTCACTCAGTTGTGTCCGACTCTTTGCATCCCTGTGGACTATAGAGTCTATGGAATTTTTCAGACCAGAATATTGGAGTGGGTAGCCTTTCCCTTCTCCAGCGGATCTTCCCAACCCAGGGATTGAACCCAGGTCTCCCACATTTCAGGCAGATTCTTTGCCAGCTGAGCCACCAGGATTATGGGTAATACGCTACTAAAGACACATCCAGGACTGAGCAATTCCTGCATCACTTTATCCCTCACTCAGTCAAGTGAGAGTGGCGCCATTGTTGTTGGGGAATTTTGAATCTGTTTTACTTTATTAACAAAAGGTTAATCATTGGCAGAACATCAGTACTTTAACTATCATTAGGAATAAATGAATTTATTTATTTACTTATTCTTTACTGACTGAAACTGGTGGTTCAGTAAAGAATCTGCCTGCCAATGCAGGAGACTCAAGAGGTGAGGGTTCGATCCCTGGGTTGGGAAGATCCCTGGAGGAGGAAATGGCAACCCAGTCCAGTATTCTTGCCTGGAGAATCCCATGGAGCCTGGTGGGCTACAGTCCATGGGGTTGCAAGAGTCAGACACGACTTAGCGACTAAACCGCCACAGGGAATAAATATTTGCTATGTGCATCACAACAGAGGGAGAGAAGCCTTTAGGTTTAAAACCTGGCTGCACAGAGTGTGGGCCATGAACTGCCAGCATTGGCATCACCTGGGAACTTGTTGGAAATGCAGAGTCTCAGGCCCCACCCTAGACCTACTGTACAGGAACCTGCAGTTTAGCAAGAGCCCCTGGGGATTCTGATGTCTATCATACTCTGAGACTCTGAGGCTGGTACCACAATCTACTGCCGCTACCCTCAGCCTGCTGAAGTCCCAGTTCTCGTCTGTTTCATAGTGTGACTTTGGGGCATAAGCTATTCTTTGTTCATGTCTTTTCCTCTGTACCCTGTTGCTTTGCGTTTTGTTGTACTATTGTGGGATGTGTTGGAAAGGGAAGCTTACAGAAGAGACACTAAGCCCTGTGTGGCTGAGTAACTGAACTGTGGGGAACACCTCAGCTTACTCCCTCTAAAGCGTCCAACAGCAGGACCCCAGCAGACCTGGACAAAGGCAGGAAACCTTCTCAATGGGGAAAAACCCATTTCCAGTTTTTCACCTGAATCTTAAAGTCACCTGCTCCCTGTGAGGGCTTCCCAGGTGGCACAGTGGTAAAGAATCCACCTGCCAATGCAGAAGAGGCATGAGATGTGGGTTCAATCCCTGGTCGAGAAGATCCCCGGGAGAAGGAAATGGCAACCCATATTCTTGCCTGAAAAATTCCATGGACAGAGGAGCCTAGTGGGCTATAGTCCATGGGGTCGCACAGAGTCAGACACAGCTCAGTGACTGAACACACACTCCCTATGACAAGAATCCTGAATGAAATACAAACTGGGAGACTTTTTCCATAGTAAGAATTTGTGTTAAGATAGTCACTTTTTTTTCCACCCAATCCTACCCGCTGTGACAAAGGACAGGTGGTTGGAGTGAAATCACTGTGTGTGTGTGTGTGTGTGTAGCCACACAATATGCTTTGTTTTCCTTTGAGATCCTCTGGCTACTTCAAGGAACAAATCTTCAGCCTTGCTCATATTAGCAGTATGAGCTAATCAGCTGAAATACCCAGCATGAAATGCTCTTTTATCCTTAAGAGAAAAAGAAAGAGTAAGTTGTATTTTAATTAGGTATTTATAATGGTTACAAAGCAGCTCCTCAAGAGAAGTTAAGAATTTGGCCTTCCTTCTAAGGCATAACTGTGCTCAAATTATCCTAAAGAGAGGCTGTATATCAATCTAGTCCAATTTGTGATAAATTTACAACTAGGTTCTTCACAGCAGATTTATAACAACAATTAAGCAGAAGGAAAATGGGTCATAAATTTTGGCTGGCATGGTCCGGCACCAACAAGAAGAGAAGAGAATGGTTTAGCCAGATCAAAAGTCAATAATTTCAACATAAAGTGCTAAAGCTATAGCAAAAACAATTTATATGGAAAGAAGCTTTTTTTCCCCTCCTCTCATCCCTGTCAAATTTAGATATTGGAGAACACAATGAAGCATCCACAGGACAGAGGTCTTATTAAATAATTGGCGTGTTTTCTCAATTTTATGAGTGGGCCAAATGGTACAAATTTTTCCTTGCTCCTCCACTACTGAATTTAATGAAGGTACCTCCTCTTTAAGATGAATAAGGAAACACATGGGGAAAGCAAGAGTTCTCTAAGAGACTGGTGAATTAAGAAAGAACGTTTTGTGAAAGGAGGGGAAGCCAAACACACAATTCCAACGTCAGATGATTTTGGAGAAAACATACATGTTCTAAAAAGAAGTAGCCCTAGGCATGCATTAGAGAATGGCTTCCCAGGTGGCTCAGTGGTAGAGAATCCACCTGCTAATGCAGGAAATGCAGAAGACGGGGGTTCAATCCATGGGTCAGGAAGATCCCCTAGAATAGGAAATGGCAATCCATTCCAGTATTCTTGTCTGGGAAATCCCATGAACAGAGGAGCCTGGCGAGCTACAATCCACGGGGTACCAAAGAGTCAGACATGATGGAGCCACTGAGTACACACATAGCTGTTTGACATCTGGAACAGAGATCTCTGCCCTGAAAAGAGAGAAGTAATCAAGGCCACTTGAATCAAAAAGGATGGTGAGAGGTGAGGTATTACCAGACTAAATAAGTGGGTTTAAAACATGTATTAAGATAATCTTCAATAGTGAAGGAAGACCTTGGAGTAGTCCTTTATCTGCCAGACATTCAATCTGTTCAAGGAGAGTCCCTGTATCAGTGACCTTGTCGCTGCTGCTGCTAAGTCGCTTCAGTCGTGTCCAACTCTGTGCGACCCCGTGGACTGCAGCCCACCAGGCTCCTCCGTCCATGGGATTTTCCAGGCAAGAGTACTGGAGTGGGGTGCCATTGCCTTCTGCATCAGTGACCTTACCAAGGACAATTTCTCGTCTTCACTGGGAAAGGATGCTACAAGGCCAACTGCCAACCTGGGTGTCATTCTAATCAATAAAGAAGCATTGGCTGGCTTTGTGGACATCACCAGACACTTGGTATGAAGTGGTCACGTCATTTGCTAGGAGTACTCACTATTTAAAGTAATGCAAAAGAGCTGCAGTACTGAGCACTGTTGGACTTGTACCTTCAAGTCTGGAAAACTAGTTTTTAGAACCTCAGCGCAAAGGTGAGAGTGATTGCAGAACACGTAATTTGAAAGAAGCTTCATCCGGAAACCACGGATTCTAGGTACAGGGATGGACACTGTTTTCTGGCACCCAGCAGCCATTCACCCCACTCTAGTAAGTGTGAGGCAGAAGCCCCTCCCCTGTCAGGGAACTGCGGGTTCCTTGTAGCAGGCATTTGGGGACTGACTCCATTTGAGTCCTCGTCCAGGGACCAGGAGAGTGACCCAGGTCTGAGCCAATCAAAGCGTTGTATTCCCCCGAGCCCAGGTGATTGGCTGAGAGGTGCACACACGACCCAATCAATTGAGATCCCCAGGAAAGAGACTCTTCACACTGGAGCTGAGTGGGCTCTCCCACTGTCCCTATCCTCAGCCCATAGAAAGATGAGAGGGATTTAAGGAAGACTTGTCAGAGCAAGGATTCTTCAGCCTAGAGAAGAGTTCTCCTGTCCTGAGTCAAACGGCAGCAGGGGGGAAGGGGGTCCAAAAGAGCCGTACCTAGAGAGTGGGGCAGCCGCCTGAGTCTGGCTATGGTTCTCCAGGGAGCCTCCTGCCCATGCAGCACGGTTGTTCATTTTCTGTTTATTTGAGCAAAGGCTAAGTAACGGGAGAGAGACGTCAGGGCTCAGAGAGGAGACAACAGGAGCAGCCCCTGTTGGTACAGCCAAGGTGTGTGACCACTCAGATTCTGTGCAAGGTATCATGGGTCAGCTGGAGCCATCTTGCCAGCACTAAGAGGGTTGGCTGCCACCAGGAGACCCCAGCACCCAGAAGCTGTGAGGCAGGAGCCCCTCTTCTGTCAGGGAGCTGTGGGGAAGGGGTGGCCTCAGGAGACAGCCTGTTTCCACTCCATACCGGAGGGCAACACAGGGGAAGGGCTGAGAGACGACCCCTTTAGACAGGATTTGGGGATCTGTTAGAAGCCCACCCCTGAAGGGAGATGGAGGTCCAGGAATCAGAGGGAGGAGAGGAAAGAGGGTGAAAGAACAGACCAAGTACCCTCCCCTAGACAGCTTCCTCAGACCACAGGTCATCCTGAGCTAAGGGCATTGAATTGGGTCTGAGACTGCAGTTGTAAACTGGACCAGACTGTTTTGAACTATTCAGTGCCAAAGGGAATTGAAACCTTTGCAATCTGTCCAAGATATCATCTAGGAGAGGGAAGGCGATTCATCAGAGCATTTTTAAAAGAAATAATTGGGGGGGGGGGGGAAAGCACCAAAGGATTCCATGTTTGTATTAATACTTCACTTAGTTCAGGCTATTGAACAAACTGGTTACACAGCTGTCTTGAGACCATTAGGGGAGATCTTGTGTGAGAATGGCATATGCCCAGCATGACTGGAGCTGAGAGGGGGAGAGAGGACAAGCTGGGTCTCAGTGACAGAGTTTGAGCCCCCGTGTCAAGCCATACCTGAAGGTAGATTTACACTACAGTTTTTAGCTATATGGGTAAATGAACTTCCTGAGCCAACCTGGGTTGAATTCTCTGTCACTGTCAGCAGAAAGAATCCTGATACAGTGCACATAGGCTTTTTCATGGGAAGAAAACTTAGCTTTCATTGGATTCTCATAGGGCATTGCTAAAAAATGGTAGGCTCAGGGAAGAGAAACTCAAAAGCTCAAATCCAATGATCTCATTGACAAATACAAGAGAAGACCATCTAATGAGATGCATGGGGGTCTCAGGTATATTATGGAAGAACTTGGTCGGAACATTCTTGGGTGCAATGTCTGGAGCCTGGCTCTGGCATTAACTGGCACTCAAAAAATATTTGTTGAATGGAAACCAGCAGGAAAATTATCACAAGTCATACTTTACATGCAAATTTTCAGGAATATTTTCAGGAAAATATCTAATGTGTGAACAGCTAATCTGCATTTCCATGTTCTGACAGATGGCCCATATTAACAGAACTCTGATTATAGGGAAAAAAAAAAGAGAGAACCTGAAAATATTTATTGCATGTATACCATGTGCAAGGCTATACAACTATTAACACTATTGTGACTGCCAAATTTATTTAATTTATAGACCAGTTCTATATAGTCCCATTTTTCAGAGACAGTCCCAGCTGTTACCTGGAGAGAGAAAATGACCTTGGAGCCTGCACAGCTGGGCCAGGGCATGGGGTACAAAGGCTGTATTCTCAAGGTAGAAACAAGGACTGTCTGCATGACAATCACCTGGGATGTGTATTTAAAATGGGAGTTCGTTGGCCTTGGCCCAGACTTATGAAAGGAGAATCTCTGTGTAAAGGGCCCTGGACTCTATATCTTAATGGACTTCCTAGATGGTTTTATGTACGCTAAAGTTTGAGAAACTTTACCTCCTAAAATCTGTTTATTTGACTGGCAACATTCAGGGGACATAGGAGATACAGGTTCTGTCCCTGGGTGGGGAAGTTCCCCTGGAGAAGGAAATGGCAAACCACTCCACTATTCTTGCCTGGAAAATTTCATGGACAGAGGAACCTGGTGGGCTACAGTCCGTGAAGGTCACAAAGAGCTGGACATGGCTGAGCATGAATGCGCATGCATACACACACACACACACACACACACACACACACACACACATTTTTTGCACAGCCCATAAGAGGTAGTTCTCTGAGGAAAAAAGCTCCCATCCTAGGCTAGAGGGATTTGAAGGAGCGCAGGGTAAACTGAGATAGGTTCGCCCTCCTCAAGGTCAAGGTCAGTTTAGGCCACCTCAGAGTTAAGGCGTTGTGTCTAAGGCCTCTGAATGCAGGTCTGTGTCTGCTTTCAGACCTGCATTCAGGTCTGTATCCTCCTGATGGATGAACATAACAAGATGGAATTACAGAGTAGCTGGTGTTCCCTTCGCTAGAGCCCCAAGCTCTCTGCATGACATCACTCATTCTAGACTCGATCAAGTGCTGCCTTCTGTTGCCCTGGAGAATTTCACTTGGAAGGAGGTGCTGTTGTAATAGACATAGACTACTGTTTTAATTGGCAATTAAATTCCCTGAAGGTGAGTCATGACTTCTGCCTCTCAGAGCTGTTGCCCCCTCTCCAAACCACCACCACGTCCACTACATGGCTGACCACTCTCCAGATGCTTGAAAGTCTTTAGTTTGACCTGCCTTCTGGTTTATTTGAGACCAGGGGGCCGAATTCCCTCTCTTGCCTTGACCACCTCCTGGAGTAACTGCTGGAATGTCTGCTCCCAAGTTCTTAGTCATAGGACTTGACTACAGTTGACTCTGAGGGTAGGATGGATTGACTTAAGCCCACCCATGCCCCTGTTCTCTTGGCCACAATAGTCTGTTCAAGAATGGGCAGTGACCTAAGCATTCTGACCAGGGTGGACCTAATGACTCTTGCTGAGAATCTGGGGTCACAGACTCTTCTCCTTTGGTTATGAGTGGAAGCCTGTCTCCCAGATGTTCTCAGCAAGTGGCCTGGGGTTTCAAGAGAAGGGAACACCTGAGAATGGGACCAATATGAAAAGAGCTCAGCCAAGAAGTGGGGAGAAACTAGGAACGGAGCCCATCTTTGAGCCGAGGTAAAGGTTTGTTTGAAGCCACATCTATTACTGGACTTCCCTGTGGCTCAGCGAAAAAGAGTCTGCCTGTCGATACAGGAAAAGCAGGTTTGATCCCTGGGCCAGGAAGATCCCCTGGAGAAGGAGATGGCAACCCACTTCAATATTCCTGCCTGGAAAATCCCATGCACCGAGGAGTCTGGCAGGCTATAGTCCATGGGGTCACAAAGAGTCGGATATAACTTAGCGACTAAACAACAACATCTATTCCTAAGCTGCTCAATTATCTGTATTCATAAGCATCTCCCTCCTATTTTTTTTTGTCCTTAAGTCAGTTTGGGTTGGGGTTTTGTTACCTGCCCCTAACAGCATCCTAATATACCTTCAGCTCCCCATTTTTCTCTTGCAGTAATGTACCCCAACTATCTTTGTTCCTTCCTCCATCCCCGTCTCAACTGAAAACAAAAACACAACTACGTATGAAATAGGATGAGATGGGAGGAGGTGGTAGGATTATTTGAATTCATGACTTGTTGAGACTCCCTGCCCAAAGAATATTGATTAATAGATCAATGTCAACCTGGAGGGAAGACTTGTCCTGTTCAACACTTTAATCAATGACTTGGATGAAATAGGAGACATGCTGAGCAAGTCCCAGATGACACAAAGCTGGAGGAATTATAATATGACAGATGCCAGAATCAAGATTCAAAATTATTTTGACTGACTTGAGCAGTAATAAGGATAAATATAAACTCTTGTATCTAGGCTCAGAAAATCAATAGTCCAAGCAATAGATTGGGGAAACCTGGCTTGCTGCTGCTGCTGCTAAGTCACTTCAGTCATGTCTGACTCCGTGCGACCCCATAGATGGCAGCCCACCAGGCTCCCCCGTCCCTGGGATTCTCCAGGCAAGGAAACTGGAGTGGGTTGCCGTTTCCTTCTCTACTGCATGAAAGGAAAAGTGAAAGTGAAGTCACTTAGTCATGTCCAACTCTTAGCAACCCCATGGACTGTAGCCTCTGTCCATGGGATTTTTCTAGGCAAGCGTACTGGAGTGGGCTGCCATTGCCTTCTCCAGGGGAAACCTGGCTTGGCAGATGTCAAGACATTACAGGACATTAAGTTGACCTGAAGCTGTCAATGAGCCAGAAGTTGAGGCAACTAGTAACATAGTTAACACAGTTTTCAAAAGAAAAGCTAACCTTGCATCAAAAAACCCAAACTTTTTGGCCAACCCAATACTTTCCCCGGTGGAATAAGGAAGTGGAATTTCCTGGGAATCAATTTTCAACTCAATATATGAAAAAAAATTCTGACAGTTATTATAATGGAACAGCTCTCCTCCCAACATTGTGAATGTAATAGTCCTTACATCATCAGAATGTATTAGAAAGGATTCTATTATGGTGGTCTTCCTTTGAAAGCACAGATTTTTAAAATTACTTTCTTTAACAGCTCATAAGTTAAAGCAATGTACACATAAGCATCCAGGAAAAAATGATGTGAAAAAGTAGCCAAGCTCTGCACCCTAAAGTTTGCTTCTGGTCTAGCAATGAGGAGCCCCATCTAGAAGGAATATCTAGAATCCAGCCCTGTTTCAGTCGCTCCATCCCAGACCCCTTCCCTAGCACTCTCCCCATCTCCACTCCTGCGTTGACTTGGCCTATCCTTAGGCCTGCTTCTGTCTTCCACTTGGCTCCATTTTCTGGCTGATTCCCACCTTCCAGAGCATGGAGAATCTGCAGACAGAGTGTTGAGAAACCAGGTCTCCTTCCCTTTCCCTTACCTTTGACCTCTGACTGCCTGGGGTTCTGCATTTTCCCTGAGCCAGGCTTGGTTCATGGACCCTCCCAGGCAGTGAAGGCATGTGACAATTCTTTTTTCTTTTTCCTCCGTGTTGTTCTGAATACTCCATTTTACTTGTTAACCCAGAGAGATGGAGAAGTTGGGCCATGGCACGCTTATACACTTAGAATGTGATTTTGGCAAGATGGTTATCAAAAATAAGTTTCACTTTGATGGACACAAAGCCACACAGATGACTGTACTCACATGTTTCTTGCTGAAGCGGTCCACCTCTTCCAGAAGCTTCTCTTGGCACTCAGGGTTGGTGGCCAGGAGGTAGGTGGCGAAAGAGAGAGTGTTGGTGACAATCTCGTAGCCAGCGATGAGGAAGATGAAGGCCTGGCCCACCACCTCATCCACACTCAAAGGCTTGGACAGGGGTCTGGGTGGGTGTCGCCGGGAAGGGTTTGCTGGGCATTTGGTGGCAGAAAAGACCTGACGGACGATGTCAAAGTTCTCCACGCCCACGGTGGCGGCAGCATGGCGCACATCCTGGACCATTTGGAGGAAATCTCTCCTCCTCTAAGGGAGGAAAGAAGAAAACACACATTTGGGCCTTAGAGTCACACAAGAGAGCGCTCTCACAGCACAGAAGAAGACGAGCACACGCAGCTTTCAGAGAGTCAATAGGAACGAGGATTTTCTTTGCGGGATTGTCTGAGATGAGGGGAGCCTGGGACCACCCCCTCCCACCGTTCCTCATTACAGCACTGAGTGCAGCCATCAGCGGGCTGTGTTGCTGCCGGTACAGCATGAGGCTGTTCTTGCTGGGCTGATTCAGGAAGATGTTAAGCCACTTTGGTAAGTAAAGAGAGCAAGTTGCTGAACAGTGTGTATAGCAGAACCTCATGTCTGTATGAATGGCACCTGGACAATGTCTGTGGTTACATGTGTCCACATGTAGAAAATGTTTAGCAACATCCTTGCCAGCAGTTCCCTGGTGGCTCAGACAGTAAAGCGTCTGCCTACAATGTGGGAAACCCAGGTTCAATCCCTGGGTTGGGAAGATCTCCTGCAGAAGGAAATGGCAACCCACTCCAGTATTCTTGCCTGGAAAATCTCATGGACAGAGGAACCTGGTAGGCTACAGTCTAGGGGGTCACAAAGAGTCGGACACGACTGAGCGACTTCATTCACTCACTCACCCAGCAGTTCATGGTAAGCTGAAGGAGCTGGGAAAACCAGGGAGGTTTTTATTACTTTCCTTCATCTGCGTTTGTATCGTTGGTTGGTTGGTTTTTCTGATAATAAAGCAATTCAAGCATCGTAAAGAATTAAATTAGGGACTTCCCTGGTGGTCCAGGGGCTAAGACTCTGTGCTCCCAGTGCAGGAGGCCTGGATTCAATCCCTGGTCAAGGAACTAGGTCCCACATGCTGTGACTAAGAGTTTGCATGCCACGACTAAGGATCCCGCCTGCCCTGGTGCAGCCAAATAAATAAATATTTAAAATATAAATCAAAGTAAGTGCTCCATTGTTCACATCCCACCCTTCAGGGTGGACTTCTGTGTCTAGTTTTTGTCACAGCAGGGAGTTCACAGGACGTGGGGGTGGGGAGGGAACTCATCTGAAGAAGCCTGCCTTCCAAGTCTCCAGCCTGCATTTTGCTCATCCTCCTCAGGTTGGGTCCCTCTATCCTCAGTAATCTCCTGCCCCACTTAAGTTAGAGCTTTCTTACCATTTCCCCCTCCTTCCTTATCAGTACTTTGCAGATCCTCTCTATTTACACTACCCCATTTACAAGTGTAACAATGGAGTGTTTATGTATTACTTTAGCTCTGACACTGCTGGTAGCTCAGCTGGTAAAGAATCTGCCTGCAATGCAGAAGACCTGGGTTCCATCCCTGGGTTCCATCCCTGAGTTGGTAACATCCCCTGGAGAAGGGAAGGGCTATCCACTCCAGTATTCTGGCCTGGAGAATTCAGTCCATGGGGTCTCAAAGAGTCAGACACAACTGAGCGACTTTCACTTTAACGCTGACAGAGTGTGTCCCTGACACATCTCATCTTTGAACAGCTCTTGGATGTGATGAAGGACCACTGATGGGTCACTCTGTTCTGAAGTCTAAGGGACTCAACACCAAAAGGGCGAGTATTAGAACCACCAAGAGAAAAAATGATCATTTCAAAGTTCTTGACTTGTTGCATCATTTTCTCAGTCCTTTGGCTTCTGGATTACTATCAAATCCGTAATCTATGTCACACACATTAACATCTTTTAAGGAGGTTGTCTGAAGAAGGAAATGGCAACCCACGCCAGTATTCTCACCTGGGAAGTCCCATGAACAAAGGAGCCTGGCGAGCTACAGTCCATGGGGTCGCAAAGAGTCAGATACGACTTAGTGACTAAACAACAACAACAACAAAAGTGGTTGTCAAGTCACACAGAGTTGTCAGGTCACACAGCGTTGTCAGGTCACACAGGGTTGCTTGCATCTCCAGGGCAGGATCCTGTGCCCCACCCCCAACCCCACCCCATGCCTGTATTGGGCCAAGCACATGTTAGGTTTGCAATCAACAACTCCACAAATACTAATAAGCCTGCCTTTCCTAAGTGTATTTTGAGGAAGGCTGTGTTGGATTTACTTGTAACTGCATGCTTTGGAGCAGGAATCTTGGCTCATGAGACCCTTAGATCCTGAGACCCTTAGATCATGAGACCCTTGGGTCGTGACCCCCTTAAATCATGAGACCCTTGGGTCATGACACCCTTGCAGCTCTACTGGTTGGAAGGTGTCTTCTGCAGAGATTCTAGTGGGGCTCACAGCTCAGCCTGTGGGCCACAAGAATCTTGAGACTCAGGGAGGCAAGGCCCCACATATTGCCAGCCTGCTTGCATAGGATTGGCTGAGAGGATGGCCCTTGCCCCCCTCTTTCCACCCTGACCCTGCTCAATCTGCTTCCCAAACATCATCCACAAGGGCTGACTTTCCCCAGCTTCCTTCCTGTTGCCTGGGCAACATCTGAGACTCTAACTCTGGTCCCAGGGCCAGGCACGATGGCATGAGTGGGAGGTGAACTCTCTCGGATTCCAGATGCCATTCGGGGACCCCAGAGCATCCCAGGCTCTCTCTTGACCTGCCCATTTGAAACTCCTCAGATGCTAATGGTCGCAATCTCCGAGGCTTGCTTGTGGCTTTGCTGGAGTCACGTGAGGACAATGGTGGAAGGGAGGGCAAAGCCACATCCACCTCATTGGATCTACCCTGGGGCAGAGCTGCAGCTGGCATCCTTTCCCCTCATCCTGGCTCAGCCAGGCTGCTTCAGGGCTGCTGAGCCTTATAGAAATCTGTCTTAACCTCCAACCCCAGAGGCCAGAGGAAAGGGCGGCTCTCTGGGGCCTGTGCACTGGAGAGGAGCATTAGTGTTGATGGGTTCCTTTTATTTGCACTGTATCACAGAGGCTATTTGAACACTGCCCATTTAGGCCTGCAACAGTGCTGGTTTATGGTTATATCCAAGAAAAATACGAACCCTGATAGATGTAGGTGTCTAATCCACCCATTGGCGAGAGCTTAGAAAAATATTTACCTTTTAACATCTGTGCTGCATTTTCCACTGCGCAAACACACATCTGCTTGATGGAATGTCTACGGAGTTTAGATGGGTTTAAAGCAAGTTTTCTTAGTAACCATATAGCTCTGTCTTGACATGGGCAGTCCTGGATTCATGGTTGGGAGGTTTTTCTCAGATCAACTCGTTGTTTGAAACAAATAGCTCTTGAGTTTAAAAAAGGAAAAGCTTGAGGCAATCTTAGTAATTGGATCTTTAATAACCCTTCACCTCTTAGCAAGCTATTTGGTGCAAACAGTCTGAAAATTTTCAGCCTGATTCCTCCACCAGTGGGTTTCAGGCTGGGGGTAGAAAGGGTGTGTGGCAAACCTCATGCGCATGAAGGAAGGCCTTCACAGTAGTATTAAGGTTTGAAAACGGGACTTTCCTCATCCCTCCTTCCCCAGGCTTACCCTGGAGGAGCATGGACCTGGATAAGAATGTTCTGTCCTTTCAGATGGCAGAGCTGGGCCAAGGACATCAGGAACTGATTCTTCTCACACCTCGAAGGGTGGCAGGTTGAGTTCCCAGTGGTATGGGCCAAAGGGCAAGCTTGTCTGCACCTTCCCCCACCTTCTGGACAAGGACACCTTTGCTTCACAGTGTCCAGAATGTGAAGCTGGGCAGGTAGAGGCTACTCCTTGCGATTGGCCACTAACTGACTGCATCTGCCTTGATCTCATCGTCTGCCATCACGGCGACACTGGACCACACATCTTCTCTTGGTAATCTCTCTAACCTCCCCAGTCTTTGAGAAAACACTTAAAAATTTTTTTAAATTTATTTATGTTTTAAAATGTTTGTTTATTTGGCTGTGTCAGGTCTTAGTTGTGGCTTAGTGGTCAGGTGGAATGTGGGCTCTTATTTCCTCAAGCAGAATTCAAACTTGCGTCCTTTGCGTTGGAAGGCAGATTCTTAACCAATGGACCGCCGGGGAAGGCCCCTGTTTATTTCTTCTTATTTTTGGTTGTGCTGGGTCTTCGTTGCTGCGTGGGCTTTTCTCTAGTTACAGTGAGTGCAGGCTCACTACAAGAGTAGGGGTTACTCTCTAGTTGGGATAGGCAGGTATCCCATCGTGGTGCCTTCTCCTGTTGCAGAGTGCAGGCTCTAGGGCACAGGGGCTTCAGGAGTTGAGGCACTCGGGCTCAGTAATTGCAGCTCCCAGGCTTGATAGTTGTGGTGCATCGGCTGAGCTGCGCCGTGGCATGTGGAATCTTCCCAAACCGGGGATCAAACCCACATCCCCTGCATTAGGTGGCGGATTCTTTACCACTGAGTGCCTCAGGAAGCCCGGCAAACACTTTTAAAGCTACATCTTATGCAAGCCAATTCAGGAAGAGACATTTCAGCCTTGTTTTTTCCTTTTCAGTCGTTTCCTTGACTAGACTAAGGCCCATAAAGAATAGCATCATACGTGCACGAGCATATCCGATATTGAAACTAGTTTCCTTAACACTGAACATTCCTATTTCTATTCTCAGCCAAGTGCAATCAACAAATATTTACTTGATTCCTACTGTGTGCCAAGCTTAGGGCATATCCACAAAGGGGAAAGAAATTTCTAGTTCTCAGTGAAGCACGCGAGGGCCCTCAACCATGCGTTTTGCAGTAACACCCTCCATCCCTCCGTGCAGAGAGGGATTGTGGGATTGGTGACAGCTGCCTGATCTTCCCTCTCAAAACGATGCTGTTCATGCTGTAAAGCTCCATCTTGCTGTTTTTCAATATAAAGAATATACTGATGAAAAGCACATGTGGGCAGCTTTATCTAGAAAATTCTCTGGGGCGGCTGTAACCTGTGCTGGGGGTGATGCTTGAAGTAAGGCGGCCTGTGAGCTTGAGGGGAGGGCAGCTTTAATTCCACTCCCCTGGGTCAGAGGGTGGACAGATTGCTCCGGGCTGCTGCTCCTCGCCGTCCTTCCTGCCTGCTTTCACCTCTCTCTCCTTATTCGTTCCTCCTCAGCCTCCCTCCCCCGCCCCTCTTCTCTCTCTTGGCTGCCCCGGCAAGCTCTAAGCACTAGGCCGCTGCTGTCCGCATGGCATGAGTGTGTGGGGCTGGGAGGGGAGGGAGAGAAAGCAGACAGCGATGCCAAATTAGCTTCTATTCCATTCCGACGCCGTGTCCTATTAAAATACATTACCTCTTCGGCTGCTTGCTGGTCCCGCAAGGCAATCACATTCCTAATGAGTTTGTTAAAAAAGCCATTCAGTTCATCTCGGTTCTTATTGGGCAAAATCCGGGCCAATGGGACCATTATGGATGGAAATGATACTTGAAAGAGAAAAACAAAAGTGGCATTGAAAAGAGGGTGAGAATAAACCAGGGCTATTAGATGCCTGTTGCCAGGAAGCAAACCCTGGCCTTGAATTAGTCTTTTGAAGGCTTGTCTTCCCCCTCTGAATCGCCGCTGCTCAGAGCGGGATTCTACCTCTGGACTCCTCACCCTTCCTTGCATGAAGTAAGCGCTCGATAAACGTCTATACGATGGAAGTGGGGCTTCAATTGAGGGTCCACTTCCACCTGGCCCTCAAGCAGCCAGTCTCATGTTTATAAGTTAATTTCCCTAGTCCTAGATAGGAGGGTCCAAGATTTCTGTATTTCATCAGGAAAGAAGAGATTGCAGCCCATGTTTCAAGTCTTAGCAAGTGGTGGAAGCCGATCTCCTTTTTTAACTTTCTGGTCATTTGCATTTTTTGTTTTTTCCTTTGGATCATTTTCCCCAGAGCTGCCACTTATTCCCTCCTGGATGATAGCCTGGACCGTGGGGCCAAGCCTGTCCCTGGGGAGTGCGGCTCAGTTCAGATTCTCAGCATTCACAGTGGGTCTCCTGTGCACAGGCACACGCGGGAGCTGTGTGAGCTGGGGGAGAGGACCCTTCTGATCCATGCATGTCTCAGCAGGCTCTGCCCATTTTCAAGAGCAGGGGCCTGCACCAAAATGACACAGCAGGGAGGGAGAGCTTGGAGTGGCAGCCACCATGGGAAGTGGACCCACGTGCCCTGCAGTGCACAGGATGCCCTGTGGTTGATGGCAAGGGGAACCAGTTCCCCTGGGGTGTAGAGGATGAGGGGTGACCCTCTGTGCTTTGACTGCCATAGCGACAAGTGCTATACAGTGTCAGTGCAGAGCAGATGGAGGTGACAGGGGCTACCACGGAAGCTGACTCGGAAATGAGAATGAAACTGACCAAGGAAGGAAATAGAATTTACCAGCCCAGCAGAATGGTTTGGAATTATGGCAATAATCAATAACCATAGTAACAACACCGCCGTGCTTCCATAAAAGCAAGAAGACACCGGAATTGGCCAGAGGGCAAACACTCACTTCTAAAATAGAAATAAGATCAATGGACTGGTCTCCCCCTCATTGGGTAATCTGCTAGTCACCCATCACATGGTTTCCAGTTCACTATGTGTTGGGCTTCAAGCAGCGTAGTGTTCTAAAGAGAGTTTTGCTGGAGGGGAGGCATATGTCCTAAAAAATGAAAGGTTTTAGGTTCCCATCTTGACTCAGCATTTCCAGCCTCAGTTTTCTCATCTGTGAAGTGGGGAGGAGAATGCCTTCCTCACGCGGTGGAAACAAGCACTAGCGGAGGCAGCACAGCAGGCCTCTCAGCCCTGTGCACTGTGACCGTGCTCACTGCGGGCCAGTAAGCTGGGCCATGCCTGCCTGTGTGGGTAAGATGCCCCAGGTTGGTGCAGAGGAGCCTGGGCATCTCCAGGGAGACCAGGGCTCTGCAGGGCAGACTCCACAGGGTGACTCTCAGAGACACCCAGAGTGTGGTACCACGGGGTCTGCCCAACTTGCCCAGTTTACCCCTGTTGGCAGGAGCTGCACTTACAGAGTAAAACCAGGAGAGGTTTGGGGATGGACGATGCAAAGAAGCGCCTGCAGTGCTCCACGAAGGGGTGCTCAGGAGCCTCCTGGGAGTCCACTTCGGTGCCGAAGGCGACGCTGGCCACCACGTCTGTGGTGTAGCAGCAGTAGGTTCTACAGGGGAGGGAACCACTTGTGCTCAGGAAGGAGGTGGCCACCAGCCTCCCCATCCACCTCCTCCTGGAATGCACGACTGCACCATCTACCTGTTCAAAGGGGGGCTCCAGCAGACCTGGAGTGGGGTGGTAGGCGAGGAACCCTCCCCTCTGTCACATTGGGGTGAGATCCTGGGAGGACAACAGCAGAATTCAAGGGGAGTGTGTGTGTGTGCTCAGTCACTTCAGTCCTGTTCAGCTGTCCAACCCCATGGACGGTAGCCCACCAGGCTCCTCTGTCCATGGGATTCTCCAGGCAAGGTACTGGAGTGGGCAGCCATTCCCTTCTCCAGGGGATCTTCCTGACCCAGGGATCGAAACCGGGTCTCCTGTGATTTCTGCATTGTGGACAAATTCTTTATCCACTGAGCCACCTGGGAAGCCCATTCAAGGGAAGACATATATATGTTAACAGGGAGCCGATCTAGACAAAGATGGGGTCATCCTGGCAAAGTCAAATACCAAGAAATACACTTTACTTTTTCTTCCCCATGAAGGAAAGAAAACACTTGACCCAGAGTCTATGTGCTTTACTCCAAAGTTGTGCAGAGCCCTTCCAAGGCCAGGTCTAACGACTGATTGATGTAGATAGAGCAAGTTATGATTGATGAAATTATTAATAGCAAGCTGATTGTCTAGTTTTATTAACTCTGTCTCCCTCTTCCTCCTAATGGTTTTACAGTTTTCATTGGAGCAGCAAGTAAAAAAACCAGGGCCCTTTTACACTCAAATAAACACAAGACAAACTTTGGGAGCAGTTTCATGAACATATGTATATTATTACAGGAAACACACGTTGCACTTTAGAAACAAACAGAAGGAAAAGTGTCTGGCAGTAGCTCCAGAAAAATTAACCTCTTAGGCTCTAGGAAACCTGCCCCTCAAATGGCCATTTTAAGCTCTAAGAGAATAACCTTTTTTTGTTTTCTTTGTAGGGATAGTTAAGTTGCTTCTAAAAAGGCTAACAGCTGGGAATTCATATCCTTTGCTAACGAAAGGGTCTATTTTTGTGGCTTGACGTAGGTATACACTTAGTTCCTCTTCTTCACAAATTCTATAGCCACTTATCATTAAGGACTACATGACATCTTCAGATGATGTGTTTTATTTTGACCTCTTACTGAGAACATCTCTACAATTGATGACACATTGCCCGGTGACAGCAAAAACAGCAACGTGACTGCTGAATGTGATTTCATCTGATCCTAAACATTGACAATGTAAAGGTTTTAAGAGTTATTAACTTTGCTTTTATGGCTGCTGGGCCAACTGAGCAGGAGCTCAGCAACTGAGTACCCAACTCAGTGAGTTGGGTGAAGCCATACCCTCACCCAGCTCATGACCAGAGAGAATGTCATGACCAGAGAGAATGTCATGACCAGAGAGAATGTGGAGGAGACAATTTTGTAAACAATATGGTAGAATGTAAATGCTGGTGATGATTATGTTATGATTTTATTAACATTGATAATGAGAGCAAGTTGGCTTCTGGCTGATCTGCTGTGTGACTCTTAATCTGATATAAACCATAATTTAGCAGAGGTCAATTAGGCAAAAAGCCAGACAATCAGTCGTTTAAACTGAGGCTCCACCACTAAGTTATGGCTTCCAGGCTGAGGGGGGTGGGCACAGTTTTTCTTGAATTAAAACTGCATGGACTGTGCCCCTCCAGACCCTGTCCTTTCTGCCCAGACATATCTTGCCACCTCCTGGGTCTGCAGAGGTCGGAGGGCACGTCCCTTCACAAAACACGCCCACTCAGCGTTCCCTGCACACGTCACAGCCCCCAGGGCTTCATTTGTGTTTGCCTCACATTTTCCATGGGTTTCCTTTCTTCTTCATAGTCAGTCTACCCACACTTTTTGGAGCTTGTAAGCATTTCCACAGTTTGTTGGTCCCAAGGTAATTGTTCAGCAATTATGTACAGTTACAAGAAACAGCAGTTCAAAAATATGATTTCTCATCTATAATATAGCCACGTAGTGCCCTTACCTCTGGATGTCAAAAGCCTCCCCAGATTGTGCGTGATGCTCTAGGTGAGTCAGAAGCACGTCGCAGGCCTGGCTGATTAAAGGAGTCATCTGGGAACAGATAACGAAGTGCAATTAGGACAGCATGCAGAGAGCACACCTAAATTAGCAGCGAATGAAGAGGTTATGTACGGTGCTTCCTGTGAAAACGGTTATCATTTCGACGTGACTTTCATGTACCTGAGAATAAGATCTAAAATTCACAAATATTGTAAAATACAATCGCTGTAAATGCCTATTTCAGCTCAAACAATCTGTTTTTTTTTTTTTGAAAGCGAAAAGAAGAAAGGATTTAGAGGAAATACTGTGAAATAATTATGAAAATGATCATTACATGCTTAGAAATGAGAATCAGCACTGAGTTTTCTGACATTTGGTTAGCATTAGAGAGTAAATAGACCACAATCCGTATGTACTAACTCAGGAATTAGCCCAAATCCACGTTTACTTGATTCCAATTATACTTTAGATCTTCCACTAGAATGTAGAATCTCAGTACTGAGAAGAATCTACGGTTCATCCCTTTCTACTGCTTATTCAATACAAAAATCATTTTTAGAGCACGTGGATGGATGGTTATTCATTTCTGCTTAAGCTGTTTAAAACTTTGAATATAGGGAACCCTTGATTTCAAGAGGCCTTTGATATCCAGGACTACTGCTGAATTTCTTTTTTGTTTTTTCATTTGTTTGGCTCTGTTGGGTCTTTGTTGCGGTGAGCAGGCTTTCAGTTGCAGCATGTGGGCTTAGGTGCCTTGCAGCATGTGGGGTCTTGGTTCCCAGACTAGGAATCCAGCCCACGTCCCCTCCATTGGAAGGCGGATTCTCAGCTGCTGGACCACCAGGGAAGTCCCCTGAATTCCTTTTTTGAATAAGAAAATATCTTTCTTATGGAAAATACCTAACATATACACAGAAAGAATGGTTGGGATTATGAACATTCATGTAACCATGATCTACCTTCAACAAATTTAGTTCTCATTTTGGCCACCCGCCACGTTGACCCTAAAAGTCTGACTGCAGTGAGTGGAATTCTTTGTGGAACCCAATGGGCACCCACATGACCTTTTATTTTCTCCTGTATTTTTGAAAAGCCAAGCTGGAAACATCAGGGGGAATCCTTTGAACCAGGTCACAATCAGGACTGACACCATAGCTAAAGCAACATGCTGTTATCTAGTGTTTTGAGTATTTCCGGTGGAAAACTTCCTTTGAAATGTTGCTTACGTTTAGATTTTACTTTTTTGACACTAAAATATCAGTTTCTGTGTTCAGGGGAGATTTTTGTCTGTTTGTTCATTTTTGTATCCTCAGCACTTCGAACAGCACTTGGTACATAGTAATTCATTGAATGAATGAATGAGTTTTAATGATTACATAAGACCACTGTTCAGTTAAGGCTTGAGGCGCTGGGAAAGGTTATAAAGTGTTAATCTATTTGTTAGAAGTTATATTGTTGTACTGAGGCAGGATCTGATTCCCTCGAACACCTGCTGGCTGGTTTCATTTCTTTCTGCTTCCCTGTGAGTGTGTACATAGTTGTGGCTGACTCTTTGTGACCCCATGGACTGTAGCCCATTTTAAAGAGATGGGAATACCAGACCACATGACCTGCCTCCTGAGAAACCTGTATGCAGGTCAAGAAGCAACAGCTAGAACTGGACATGGAACAACAGACTAGTTCCAAATCAGGAAAGGAGTACATCAAGGCTGTATATGGTCACCCTGCTTATTTAGCTTATATGCAGAATACATCATGGGCAATGCTGGGCTGGATGAAGCACAAACTGGAATCAAGATTTCTGGGAGAAATATCAATAACCTTAAATATGCAGATGACATCACCCTTACGGCAGAAAGAGAAGGGACCAAAGAGCCTCTTGATGAAAGTGAAGGAGGAGAGTGAAAAGGTTGGCTTAAAACTCAACATTCAGAAAACTAAGACCATGGCATCCAGTCCCATCACTTTATGGCAAATAGGTGGGGAAACAATGGAAACAATGAGAGACTTTCTTTTCTTGGGCTCCAAAATCACTGCAGATGGTGACCGCAGCCATGAAATTAAGATGCTTATTCCTTGGAAGAAAAGTTATGACCATGCTAGACAGCATATTAAAAAGCAGAGACATTATTTTGCCAACAAAGGTCCATCTAGTCAAAGTTATGGTTTTTCCAGTAGTCATGTGTGGATGCAAGAGTGGGACCGCAAAGAAAGCTGAGCACTGAAGAATTGATGCTTTTGAAATGTGTTGTTGGAGAAGACTCTTGAGAGTCCCTTGGGATGCAAGGAGAGCCAACCAGTACATCCTAAAGGAAATCAGTCCTGAATATTCATTGGAAGGACTGAGGCTGAAGCTGAAACTCCAATACTTTGGCCACCTGATGCAAAGAATTAACTCATTGGAAAAGACCCTGATGCTGGGAAAGGTTGAGGATAGGAGGAGAAGGGGACGACAGAGGATGAGATGGTTGGATGACATCACTGACTCGATGGACATGAGTTTGAGCCAGCTCTGGGAGTTGGTGATGGACAGGGAAGCCTGGCATGCTTCAGTCCATGGGGCCACAAAGAGCTGGACACGACTGAGCGACTGAACTTGAACTTGGACTGTAGTCCATCAGACTCCTTTGTCCATGGGATTTTCCCAGCAAGATTACTAGATTGGGTTTCCATTTCCTCCTCAGCGGGATCGTCCCAACCCAGGGACTGATCCTGAGTCTCCTGCATTGGCAGGTGGATTCTTTACCACTGAGCCCCCTGGGTGCTTCAGATACCTGGACAGCAAGTTTTGCCCCTCACCCTCAGCATCCACTGGGCCAGCCTTCCCTAGCCCTTCAGCTACTCTGGGTACTGCATAGTTTGCCTACACTCTCCACTCCTCTCTCTCTCTCTCTCTCTAATCAGCATCACTCCTGAAAGGCAGAGATCACTTCCCTGCATGTCAGTTGCAAAGCCAGGTATGTGTTGACTTTTTGATAAGACACATAACACAGGCAAATACTGAGATTCAGGTCAACAAAAACCACAAGTTTTCTTTCCATGAGTCATCATCAGGTGCCGTTGGTTTTTTGACGCTTGAGTGTCCATTCATTAGAAAGGCTTTACATTTACCTAACATGCACCTCTGTAGAAAGTTGTCCTACCATCTGTTCTGAGCAGAGGCATTTCTTCCCTGCCCTGAGACAGTCAGGTGATTGGAGAGGCCTGGCAGGGGGGCCAGCCTGGGCTGCTGCTGCCGCCCAAGGTGGGAGGGGCACACAGTCTTGTTGGACCCCTCACTCCCATAACTTCCTCCAAGCCAGCCCTACGTGGTCTGGGGTGTAATGAAAGTGCTGTGTCCCCAGGAGCCCCCTTGCTGGCCATGGGGGATGGTCATAGAAGCAGAAGGGCACGTCTGTTGAGTGAGAGTCAGTGAGCTGGCCTGAGCTCAGGATCGCATGGGTTCCTCAGTGCGGGAGCCTGCAGGCAGCCGGGCAGCAGGTCAAGGAGTAGACACTTAAAGCACAACTCACCTACACACCCAGTGGAGAGATGGCAGAGTATCTGAGACCCTTCCCATGTTCCCTGCTGCAGAGACTCTTGGAGGGAACATTTGTAGACGAAAGCTAGTGAAGAATTTTCTGCTCATGAAGCCATAAGGGCTTAGAGTGCTGGTTAATTGTACTAGGCGTGGGTGGACCAAGGGTGTACTCACGCATTCAAAACTCATCTCCTGTATCCTTGGCTATTCCTTCTTTGTTCCATGTGAAGGCTGGTCAGTGTGCCTTGTAAGCCTTTGGTCTGTCACTGTATACACAGGATCAGACACAGAGCTATGGCCCTCTGCTTTCAGCAGCCATGGAATTGGTCAGTGTTACTGTTTCCAGCTCTTTGACCAGCTGTGCGTGAATCTAAATAAAGCTTCTATCAGGCACCGTCTTATTGTTGTTAGCATAGGAAGACTTTGTGAAGTGATTTGCCAAAACAGAAATGTAATTTGTCTCATCTATCTATCCTGAAGTCCACTAAACAAAAGGAAAAAAAAAAAAAAAGAGTGAGAGAGAAAGAAAGAAAGGGAGAAAAGAAATGAGGATGACTACCCTGAATTGCTATCTTGGTAATTAATTATGAGCGGACTCTTTTGACTACTGCATTCGTTTCTAAATTTTCACAAACCATCAATTTAATAATCCATTAGTACAAAAGTATGGGCCAAGGGGTCACTTCTAATAGCCTCTAGGCTGTTACTCTCAGTAAATCTCAGACTTACTTAATGTTGGAGAACTCAATACTGTCTAAGCCACATTCCTATGACTGGCTCACTGACCACCTTTCCTTCCATTATTTTAATAAAATTAGTAGTTCAAATGAACCATGCTTTAATATAATTTCATATGCCAAAATATCTTTTCGACTTATTTCAGAGGAATAGTAACATGGTAAAAAGAAAAATGCCATTTGAAAGGAAGTCTCTTTAGATATCAAGCTAGAAGCTTCCTTAATGCAACAAAACTGGGATGCAACATGGAATTTGATTTACACGCAACTCTTCAGAAGCATGTCCTGTGTATAAAGAAGGGTCTCCCCTCATTGACCGCAATCACATGCCTGGACAGTGCAGAATGGGGGCTGGACCGGCTGCCCACCCTCGGTTCTTCTGTGTGCTCATGATTAGAATGCTTTGTTGTCAGCTGGCGTGATTGTAATTTCTACCATACTCTGCCTGCTGTCTGTCGAACTGAATGGATAATGACATTTTTATTTAGGTTAATGTGATATGAGATGGGGCATGTAATACGAAAAATGTTTTAAAAAACAGTGTGGAGAAAATATTATAAGACAGTGGAGCGTAATCTGTCTGTTCGCCAATAGCCACCATTTCAGGTTTTCTTCCTTGTACCCAAGCAGTTATGGAATATTTACTCTTACACGAGTTGCATACAAACAAAAGCTCTCTTTGCTGGGCTTGCAATCATCTTTATACAATCCACAAACCCCTCAGTTCTTTCCCTAGATTAGCAGACAAGCAGGCCTAGGTGGCTTGTGCAAACACACAGGCACAGAGGAGCATACTGTGCTATCATCTCACAGGCCTGAACAAAAGACTCTCATTTGTTCTGGTTTCTCTTCTTCATGGGGTAATGAATGCTTCCTACTTTTGTTTATCCCACATTTCTTCATACAGCATACATGTTATATTTACAATCAGACAAAATATTAATGTTATTAATTTTTTAAAGAATGCTTTGGGGGGAAGGGTGATTGTCCAGCAGCCAAGCCTGGGGAAAATTTTCCCATTCTGCCTTTCTCACCTCTCACGTTGGCTATCTTTATTATACGGTGATGCTGAGTGTGTGGCTGCTTAGCTTAGTAGTCATCAAGGGCAAAACACCATCATCAGTCTGGGAAGGAAATTCCACAAAGAAGGAAGTCCTTGCTCATCTGGAGTTTACAGCATTATTCAATTGTCCAGTTAAAAACAAATGGTATCTTTATGGACTGAGTCTGAGGAACTGGATTCAAGGTGTGGACAGAGCATAACAGAGTTAATTCCAAGAGGTAGAGAGGTCTTCTTGAGGCCAAGACTCTGAAGTTGTTAAATACACTTGACCTGGGGAGAGAAAACACTCAAAACCAATGAATAGGTTTCCTCTCCTTGGCCCTTTCTAATTGTGTGACCTTGGGCAAATCATTTAACCTTAGTCAGTCTATTTATTCATCTGCAGAATGGGAATAATGATATTTCTGTTGAAAACTTGTGTCAAAGATTAAGAACAAAATGTGTAAATGGTTTAGAATGCAGTGAGTACCCCGAGTGTCTTCCTCTGGAACAGTCCCATGCTCCCAGACTGTTTGGATGCCTGGCATCTCTTATTCCTCCCAGAAAAGTCCTTTTGGAGTCACCTGTTCTTTCCTCACCATGTTAACATCACTTCCGTTCTGGCATCTGTTTCTTCATTTTTATCTCCCCAGTGATCACTCTGATTCAGGCTTTGCTACTCATCACTTGGAACAGAGCTGACATCTGCTTCTTGAAAACAAAACTGTATCTTAAGCATCTTTATATTAATAGTCCTAATGCCTTGTATTGGAGGAGGGCATGGCAACTCACTCCAGTATTCTTGCCTGGAGAATCCCATGGACAGAGGAGCCTGGCGGGCTGCAGTCCATGGGGTCGCAGACAGTCGGACACGACTGAGCGACTGAGCGCGCAATGCCTTGTATAGTGCCTGGGGTATAGGTATACTAAGAAAGCAATTTTTGAAAATGCCTCATGTCTTTTCACTTTCCAATCTATTCTATATTCAGTCACCAGCTGGGTCTTCTGAAAATACTTGTCATCTGAGCAATGTATTGCTGAGATTCTGTGGAGATTCCCATTGATTGAAGTGCATAGAACAAGTTTCCTATTTTCCAAAGCCTGCTAAGAACTGAACACTGGCAATAACCATGTTAATAAGCTTGAAAACAGATTTCCTCCTGGTCAAGACTTCAGATGAGACCACAGCCCAGGCCAACAACTTGGCTACTTGACCTTGATGCAGATGGACCCCTCTAAGCCACGCAGATTCCTGACTCACAGAATCAATGAACTACTAAAAGGTGGTTGTTTTAAACTAAGTTTGGGGGTAATTTATTACACAGCAAGAGATAACTAACACACCTTCAGCGTCACCCTCTTCTGGCAACTAGTGTATGCTGTCCTGTATGATTGAAGGTTTTAGTATTTGCTCTGTTAGAAAGGAGCACAAGGCAACACATTCAGTGGCTTCTCTAGAACATGATGCCAATGTTCCTTAAGGGCTTTAACACAGAAGCAATGTAAGAAACATTAATAAATTGAAGTGTTCTTTCTATTGTAGCAAGGATGTAGTGCAGTTTGCTGGGAGCCAGCCCTGAATGAAAGACCTGATACCCATGCTGGTTCTCTCTCTTACTGTGGACAAGTCCTGTGACTCTCTCTGCAGTTAAGTCCTCACTCCCAAGTGAGGAGCTAATTGCAATAAGCTACAGAGTCCCTTTCCATGGACATTCTAGGATTCCAAGGTCACTAAACAGCAGCTGAGACAGTTGCTTGGGGACCATGGAAAGAGCAGGCAGCTTCCTAGTGGGGCCCAACAAAATCTCCAACAACAACATCCTTAAGAGGGCCTTTTGACAGCTCTTTGATGCATTGACTTCAGAATTACATAAAGATCTAAAAGGAAGAAATTGGTTATATTTATGCTCAATAATTCAATAAAAGTGAGAGTTAAAATTCCAGATCCACTGACTCCTGGCTTGTTGCCTTTTTCTCCAGAGTCAGCATCCACATTCCTTTTGCTCCTCTGTTAATTAACTTCTAGGTTATAATTTTGCTCAGTGCAGCTCTGATGCCATGAACTTGAAAAGTAAACAAACACACGCCATGAAGCCTGCGGAGCTCCTGGAAGTTTGGCGAATGGAGTAGGTTTGAGTGCTAAGGAAGACACAATTCCTGAGCAGGGGAAGGGAAGGAGAGGGTCCCTCCTGTGTCAACTGAGATGTCCCCCACATAGATGGTGTGTAGGCTGGGAGACACGTGTCCACCCACAAAGAGGGACACAGAGAAGAGCCTGAGCAGAGGACACCCCTCAGATCAAACACACTCCCGGGAGTCTCTTGCCTGGGGGCCACAGCACAGTGGAGACTCTATAGACTGTGGCCCCTCCTCCAACCCAGGGTCCAAGGTGGCATCTTGGAGGTTAAACAGCTGAAGAGGAAGCCCCTTTTCCTCCCTCCCCTGCTTTCAATGATTTAACAGCTCCTCACTCTCCAGTGACGGAGAAGGCGATGGCACCCACTCCAGTACTCTTGCCTGGAAAACCCCATGGACGGAGGAGCCTGGTGGGCTGTAGTCCATGGAGTCGCTAAGAGTCAGACACGACTGAGCGACTTCACTTTCACTTTTCACGTTCATGCTTTGGAGAAGGAAATGGCAACCCACTCCAGTGTTCTTGCCTGGAGAATCCCAGGGACGGGGGAGCCTGGTGGGCTGCCGTCTATGGGGTCACACAGAGTTGGACACGACTGAAGCGACGCAGCAGCAGCAGCAGCAGCAGCAGCAGCACTCTCCAGTGAAGTTCCCACCAAGCCTTGCCCTGGCACAGAACAGCCGAAGTCATGCCTCACCCCTCCTTCCAGTCTCCCCTCACTAATCCCTTACACGTGCTTTGTGTTCCAGCCCATTTGTACTCCTCCAGTCCCTGAAGACACCCTGTGCTTTCTGTCTAGATGTCTTTGTTCCTGCCTCTCATTCCGCCTGCCATGCACCTTCTCCCTCCATTAAAACTCAGTAAAAGCATCAAGGCTCAGTTGCAATGCTGCTCACCCCCAGCGCTCCTAAAGCAGCTTCTGGTGCTCAAGAGAAGACCTGAGCTGTGTCACAATCTGTAACAGTGTAGGAATTTCTGCACCTCCTATATGATAAACCCCTTAGGGGCAGGAGCTGATAAGTATTGGTTGAATTGTATGAATTCAGTGTTTCCTTCTGTGTGACTTTCTTAGACCTGTTTGTAATGCTGTTTTGGGAACAGATGTCAGAAGGGGGATTTCCTGAATAAATGAGGGTCAGCTAATAGGGAAGGGAGATGGTATTTAAACATATTGTTGGATAATGGAAAAAGTAATATGTTAAGAGTACTGTAAACTGGTGACTAACAAATGTAAAATTAACAGCAGTTAATGAAACTTATGGCCTCCTTCTGCCACCCAGATAATTAAAAACATCCATGACTTATCTTACACAAAATTTCCTGCTGATAAATATTAGCTCTAGCCATCTAGGTGAATAATCAAGTGTCATTTCTAACAAGTCAGTGGCTTCTGTCAAGAGTTGTGACCAATTAGGACTCACCCTGAGGAGGAGGTGGCTGCTGGTGTTGCCAAGCAACAGGCAAGCTGGGAGGCATATTTAGATGCTTTTTTAGATTTAACCAGCAGCACGTTGGAGTGCCATGATGATGCCGGCAAGGGAAAACCAAATTAGAACCCAGGATGGGGTGCCCGTGATGAGGAGTGTGTTTTCTTTCGAATGCAAATGGAAAAGGAACATGTTTAACCAGAATTTAAACAGTCCATCATTATACCGATTTTAATTAGGAGATTAGGTGTCAGCAGAATAAACTGTGTGGCAAGATAATGGTCTCTTGCTGCTAGAAAAATACCTAGACCTTCTGGAAAATGGGCAATTGGTCAGGCAGGGACCATGTATTTTTGGACTCTGAAGTATTTATTACCCCAGCCACACTTGGCTATAATGACTTTCATGTTTATTGTCTGGAAGGATTAAGAAATAAAAGCAAATATTAAAAATAGGCTTCTGGAGGCTGATGCAGCTCAGAGAAAGCTGCCTGCTCCAGCCCCACAGGAAGGCTGTGTTCTCTTCGAGAAGCTCTTGTGTGTTATTGTCTGAAGCATTTACTGTGAAAATTTACAGGCCAAACTAAACTGCGAAGATGACTGGAATTCTGCAAAGACGTTTGCTTTGAAATGATCGGAGCTACGCATTTACTCATAAGCTGGTGGTATCAACTTAAATTTTTTAAAATTGTAGTCATTCCCGAGTCATATGTCTTCTCCAAGGCAGGAAAGGCCTAGAGGGAATAATAACCGCATCTGTCTCCGCCTTCAAGATTCATACATTATTGACGGTGCCTTCCTGACAGGGCACATCTGGATGAAAGCGAACAATTAGGCGTCGGAGCTAGATTCACAGCCACTTCCCTGTAGGTCTGACTTTTCTTTACCGAGTCCTCCATGTGCAGACACATGATGGGCTCCTACTCTTGAGTGACACACCCAGCTTCAGGCTCTCCTGTATGGAGCTGCCACGTCTCTTTCTATCTGCTCCGTGGGTCACCATGGGCCTAGTTATCTGAGTGATGAGCAAATACCCATCTCCTTTATTAGGCTTTAAGGACAGATGAGATTCAAGCTGCCATACTGGGTTGGATCCATGGTCCAGCTAATTTGGAGCTTGGCTTTCGCTAGAGGTGCTTGGTCATAGAGTTCCTGGTAGAATCTACTTCCAAAGGCACAGTGCTCAACGCCTCATTTCTTTCCATAGTCAATTCTGATGTTAACGCCTGTTTTCACTTATTAGAAACTTATTTGAACCCAGAATAAACAAAATTAAACATATTTCTTTACTGCAGTTTTTCCCCTAAGTATTTAATATGCATAGTGAATCCCTATGCATAGAGGAATCTGGTTTGCAATATTTTGCTGAATTAGATGACCACGGGGCCTTCCCAGTCCTCAATGATTTCAAATCCTTCTCCTTGGTAGTAATTCATAGCTTGGAGTTCATCATCATATAAGTACCATTTAAATGCTTGTGTCCTAAATGTACTATTTTATTCTTGCTTACACTGAAGGTTATCTGTCGCTTTCATGCTGACTTACAAATCTTAGAAGAGTCTTAGAAACTTATCCCAAGTGATTTAATATTTTTCACATCAGAAGAATTTGGAGAAATATACAAATGCATAAATTTCATGGTGTTCTCCCTCTCTCAGATGAGTTATAAAATTTGAAAATAAAATTAGCACTAACCTGGGTCCCCAGTGAATCCTATTATTTATATATTTCCCTCAGAGAAGGATTAATTTATTCCCAGTTTTGTTCCTTGAAATTAAATCTATTTACTTTCTGACCCATAATAAATTTTTACACAATCCCAGGGTTACTTATTAATAGTCTTTGGGAAGAATCTAGCAAAGAGTCTGTAAAAATTCACATAAATCTGCTCATTGCCCCCTTTAAAAAAAACAATCTTTTAGGGTGAAAATCTGGCAGGCTAATCAGACAATATTTTCTCTAAAAAAAAAAAAAAAGTTGTTTTCGCAGTAACACTCAGCCATCTTTTAATATAAACCCCAATAACTTGTCTGTCACTGGACCGTGATTGCAATGGTCTCTTCTGAAACCAGGGGTGCGTCAATCAAATTTCACCCCTTCTCTCTCTATATATATTATCCCTGGTAGGATGTAAACCAAAAACCAATTTTATTTTAAATAAAACTAAGGATTCATGAAAGAATGCTGATTTTAAAGGAACTTTCAAGCCTTGTTGGCCATGGGAGCCTAATATCCAACAAATAAAGATGGTGCCATCCAAAGCTTTTTCAATATTAATGACACAGACGCAGGAAGAGAAGGACTTAGGCTGCCAGGGGCTGAAGGGAAAGGCCTCAGAATTCAAGGGAAAACAAATCTCTATTTCAAGAATAAACACTGAAGTGGGGCTTCCCTGGCAGTCCAGTAGTTAAGACTCCGCACTCCCGATGCGGGGGGCATGGGTTCAATCCCTGGTCAAGGAACTAAGCCCCTGTTTGTTGTACAGTGCAGCGAAATAATGATAATAATAGACTCGGGGGTTTGATAATAAAAGTTCAAAAGCAACTTACAAATCCAGAAAGGACTGGAGATTATATTGATATTTCAAAGCTATTTCTGGGAAAGCTGAGTCAGGTACCCTCGACTGAGTGGACTTATGGCTCCTGTGGGTTCCCGAGCTCCTCTCTTCCATCTCCTCCACGCCAGGCCCACGGTGAGCCTCCTTCCCCTCTCTGTGTCTCTGTGAGCTGCTTTCTCTATTTCTGCATGCGTAGGCCTGAGACCCTCTAAAGAGAGAGCCCAAAATTGGCTGCATCCTCTTACATAATTGTTCTTCGATGAAACTCTTTCCCTTTCGTTTCCTTTTTATCTTAGTTGTACATTCTTTGATTCCCCATCCATCCATCCATCCAGCAAATCATTATTGTGTGCCCATCTTGTGCTTCATGCTATACAATGAACAATAAAGGAGAAAAATAAATAAAATAAATGGAATGTTAGCTGGTGATAGCACCACAGAGAAAAATAAAACTGGGAAGGGAGTGGGGGGTTCTGGGGCCCAGCCCTTGCAAGCCTGGGGAGACTACAGGTTGAGAAGGTCAGACAAGGGACCAAGAGGAAGACTAGAACCACCAGTGCATTCCACTTTGGCTTTAACCAAGAATCCTGCCTGGGAACTTGTAAAGCATATAGATTCTCAGTCACGCTAGAAATCCTCATTCTGCAGGTCCTGGGGTATGCTGTGCTATGCTAAGATGCTCAGTCATGTCCCACTCTTTGCAACCCTATGGACTGTAGCCCCCCAGGCTCCTCTGTCCATGGGATTCTCCAAGCAAGAATACTGGAGAGGGTTGCTATTTCCTACTCCAGGGGATATTCCTGATTCAGGGATCAAACACAAGTCTCTTGCGTCTCCTGCATTGGCAGGTGGGTTCCTTACCACTAGCACCATCTGGGAAGCACATATGTTTTTATTTCTTCATTTATTTGACTGCACTGAGTCTTCATTGCCAGTGTAGGACGTCTTTAGTTGCAGCATATAAAATCTAGTTCCCTGACCAGGGATCAAACCTGGGAGCATGGAGTCTTAGCCACTGGACCCATGGAGAAGTCCTTGGAATTAACTGTTCTAAACAAGGATATTAGGTCATTTTCATACAGCTCCTGGTCACACAGGGCTTGAGAACCAGTCTAGAAAGCAAAAGCCAATGAGAAGCTCAAGTCCAGGGGAGCATCCAGAAACCCTGAGGGTCACGGAGGCTGGGAAGGGAGGCAGTCAGGACACTGATATCTGGCAGCCAGCTCTGCCTTTTTCTCTCCTTCACCTAACTTCCATAGGATAGAAAAGCATGCATCTGTCTACACCTTGGTGTACAGTAACACTCCTTACTCAGAGCTCCAAACTCTGCTCTTCATATGCAGAGAGAGCTGCTTTGGGAATTAGGAAAACTTTACTCCCTACAAAGCTCCCAGATCCAAGATGGTGCCTGCCACCTACTTCTGAAGCAAGGATTCAGTGGGGGAGAGAAAATCCAGGACATGGTTTATGGAGCGTGAAGCACGCAGACATTGGTTCAACATTTGAAAAATATTACCTTTGTCATGCGCTTATTAGTCCTCATGTTTCTTTCTGTTTAAGCAGCATTTAACACCTTTGGCGGCTGCTTCCTCCTCGAAAAACATTTTCCCATCCACACTCTCCTAGACTTCAATGTCAAACTGTTCTTCCCAAGTCATCTGTGTATTAATAGATCTCTCCTCTGCCCCTCACTTATTTATGCTTCTCCCTGCAACTCTCTTCTCATTCTCTGTACACTCCTGGGGTGAGCTCACCCATGTCTGGGTTTTCTGTCTTTTTAAAAAAAATTTCTTTTCTTTTTAAAAATTGAAATATAGTTGACATACAATATTATGTTAGCTTCAGGTGTACTACATGCTGATGTGACTTTCACATTCATTATGAAATGATGATTATCCTATGTCTAGTAACCATCTGTCCTCATATGAAGTTATTACAGTATTATTGATCATAGTCCTTACACTGTATATTTACATCCCCATGGCCCATCTTTCTTACCTTTCTCTCCTGAGCTCAAGATGTGCTGCCAACTTCTGCCTTAGATGTCCCCCAGAAACCTTAAAGTCAGCAGGTCTAAACTCTCCACAGGTGGGGACAAAGGTGACTCCCTCTGCCTGGGAACAGCATCCTTTTTATGGGAACCCAGAAACCTAAACTGAACTGTATTGAGTAAAAAGACGATTTCCAAAGGAGCTTTAAGTTTACTTGTAGAATATGTTAAACAATGAGATAGATCTGAAGCAAAACCTAGGGAATCTATGAAATTTCTTCCCCCTCTCTCTTTCCTCCACTCTCCTCACCCTCCCTCTTATTTCTTACCAGCCCCTTTCTCCTAGACATCTTAATGCTACGAACCTCTTAGAGGAACTCTGTTTTCTGCAGCTAATTCAGGCACTAAGAATTTTATTTCTGAACCAAAAGGAGAAAATTCATTGGATCCCAGGAGCACTAAATTTGTTTGGGCAACCTAGATAGTATATTCAAAAGCAGAGACATTACTTTCCGACTAAGGTCCGTCTAGTCAAGGCTATGGTTTTTCCTGTGGTCATGTATGGATGTGAGAGTTGGACTATGGAGAAGGCTGAGCGCTGAAGAATTGATGCTTTTGAACTGTCGTGTTGGAGAAGACTCTTGAGGGTCCCTTGGACTGCAAGGAGATCCAACCAGTCCATTCTAAAGGAGATCAGTCCTGGGATTTCTTTGGAAGGAATGATGCTAAAGCTGAACCTCCAGTACTTTGGCCACCTCATTCGAAGAGTTGAGTCATTGGAAAAGACTCTGATGCTAGGAGGGATTGGGGGCAGGAGGAGAAGGGGATGACTGAGGATGAGATGGCTGGATGGCATCACTGACTCGATGGACGTGAGCCTGAGTGAACTCCGGGAGATGGTGATGGACAGGGAGGCCTGGTGTGCTGCGATTCATGGAGTCACAGAGTCGGACACAACTGAGCGACTGAACTGAACTGAACTAATGACACTGTATCAGTTTCCAGAGTGTACCCTGTAAAATGTTAAAGAAATTGAGACCCTGATAAGGGTCTTATCTTTTCTTTTATATGGACCATTTTAAAAAATTCTTTATTGGATTTGTTACAATATTGCTTCTGTTTTACGTTTTGGTTTTTTTGGCCCCAAGGCATATGAGACCTTAGGTCTGCAACCAGGGATTGAACCCACACCCCCTGCATTGGAAGTCGAAGCCTTAACCACTGGACCACCAAAAAAGCCCCTCTTTTTTCTTTTGTTCCTTCAAAGAAACAGGGCACAAAACCATCAAAAACAAGCAAAATCTTTCTTTCTTACTTAAAAAAAAAATCAGATACCCTTCATCAATTTCTTTAAGGAATGATGAGATTCTTTCTGCATCTACAGTAATTGCTTACTGACGAATAAGGAAGTGTGACGAGGCAACCTGTTTGAGCTCCTGATGCAAGCCCATGGTTTACCTATCTCTGCTCCTCCCTCCCCTCCTTCTGGTTAGCTCAACATTTTAGTGACCAGGTGTAATAAAGGTGATCCAGATAATGCTTTACAGCTTTTTAAAGAAGCAGGCCCTTCTTTCAAACTAATTCTCACATGAATCCTCAGTCTATATAACACAGCTGACTGTGGAGCAGGGCTCTGGGCTCCACCTATAGAAAGACAGTCCCCTTCTCATATTTCCTTGTGGGGAACTTCTCTACCATCGGTGGTTCCCAATTCCCGCTTTACATCAGCATTGCCTGGGGAGCTGTAAAGTCCCCTCAAAACCAGGCTGCATTCCAAACCAAGCCAAACCAATTTCGTCTCCATGTGGGGCCCAGACAGCAACAGCTTGCAGAGTTCCCCAGGTGACACGACTGCATACCCACTCCGGCTCTACGCTCCCTCCCGTATCAGGCCCTGGCGCGGAAAGGAGGCACTGAGCATGCGCGGGCCTGCTCTTGAGGGATGGGGTCCACGCCCTTCTCCCGGGATAGGCTGCTGTTGCTTATAGAGAAGCATTAGCAAGCCCACACTCCCTGAAGGCAGAGTTTATTTCTCAAACAGCTTTACCAGAGAGAAAGGACGTTTCTCTCTGAAACAAGCAGGAACCCTTAGTGTTGTCTGGCACGTGGTAAGAACTGTGTGAGCTTTGAAGCAAAAGTGAAAGTGTTAGTTGCCAACACTTTGCGGTGTCCAACTCTTTGCGACCCTATGGACAATAGCCTGCCAGTCTCCTCTGCCCATGGACTTCTCCAGGCAAGATACTGGAGTGGGTTGCCATTATCTTTCTCCAGGGGATGTGAGCTTCCATTGGCATTCAGTTGCTCAGTCGTGTGACCCTGTGGCCTGCAGCATGCCAGGCTTCCCTGTCCTTCACCATCTCCTGGAGCTTGCTCAAACACATGTCCATTGAGTCGGTGATGCCATCCAATTATCTCATCCTCTGTCATCCCCTTTTCCTGCCTTCAGTCTTTCTCAGCATCAGAGTCTTCTCCAATAAATCAGCTCTTCATATCAGGTGGCCAAAGTATTGGAGCTTCAACGTCAGCATCAGTCTTTCCAATGAATATTCAGAGCTGATTCCTTTAGGATTGACTGGTTTGATCTCCTTGCAGTCCAAGGGATACTCAAGAGTCTTCTCCAACACCACAGTTTGAAAGCATCAATTCTTCACTGATCAGCCTTTTTTATGGTCCAACTCTCGCATCCATACAAGACTACTGGAAAAACCATAGCAGCCCCTTGGCCATTTCTCTTTGGAAGGGCTGAAGGCCTGAGCTGTTGCAGAATTCAGAACAGACATCAAAGTCAGACCAGCAGTTGAGGTGCCTTCAGTGAGGATCAAGTGAGAGAACTTGGCCAGGAAGCAGGACAAACAGTAGGTTTTATTTGTACAACTAGTAGGGAAGGGTGGATCCCTAGCTGGGGGAAGGAGGGAGCCTGGGTTTAATGCCATCTTGTAAGTGAGATTCTTCCCTCTGACTTGGCCATGAGGATTAGCCTGGGTGTGCCTGGCTGCCTGGAGGCCTGTCAAGGCCGTTCTCATACCCCTCCCTAATAATCCATGGCCATTTCTTCCCTATTTCAGACTTGACTCAAAGCTTCCCTTTGTTTCAGGATGTTCTTTAGTTCCTTACTATCTAGACTATGAAGACAGGAGAAGGGGATAACAGAGGATGAGATGGTTGGATGACATCATCGACTCAAAGGACATGAGTTTGAGCTAACTCTTGGAGATGGTGAAGGACAGGGAAGCCTGGCGAGCTGCAGTCCATCGGGTCGCAAAGAGTTACACATAACTGAGAGACTGAACAACAACATGTAAAGTGTGGCTCACGGTTCAGAAGCATCCGCATCACCAGGGAGCTTGTAAGAGATTCAGAATCTCAGGGCCCACCCCAGACCTACAGAATCAGAATCTGCATTTTAACAAGATCTCCAGGTGATCTGTTATACAGGAAAGTCTGGGGAGAGCCCCTCCAGTTTTCTCCTGGATGCCCTCAGAGTGCCCTGGCCAGAGCTTGGGACTCAGCAGGAGAGCCCTGTGTGCGTGCTGACTCGCTACAGGTTCATGGCAACTGGGGCTGTGATAGGTTGGAGAAAGGGAGGACTCTCCAGGACAGTTTCATGTGCTTTCTGGATAACAGGATTGAAGGGCACAGCGGGCAGGACATTGGACAAGTGATGCAAAGCGAACCCCCTTCCCTCACAATCGTAGAGAGGAAACCTGCTCCTTACAGAAAATACTCTGCATTTCTTGTGTCTTACCTCACTCAGTTTTTCAGGACTGAAAGCCATAGTCAGGACACTTCTGACCTCTTCCCATCTTTTGTCACGTAAGAACAGGACACTGTCAGCCACTGGTTTGGGCTCCAAACCCATTGCCTTTTGGAAAGAGACAAGCAGAGAGTTAGGACTCCAGGATGCCCAAGCCAGCTCGGTAGTCACAGAGTCCACAATAAACACTCTGGTTAAAGTCACCCATGACCAACATTTAGATTTCTCTTGCAAGGGTATGAGGAATATAAAGTCTCATGGACAGTGATCTCAAGATCCATGGCTGAGGCCCCCTGGGAGCAGACGGGGAGGCTCCTCTGACCCAGTTCTACCTCGTTACTCTGTGGTCATCACCACAGACGACTCAGTGGCTTCTGTGTGTTGCGTAGCCCCTTGCTGAGTGAACATTCCCTGGAGACCCAGCAGCAGGCTTCTTGGAGGTGGGCTGGTCTTTCCTGGGATTGAGTGTCTGAACTATGTGGCAAGGGATTTTGTGTGGCTAGATTGGTTAGGTTGGGCCAGATGTCTGGGTCCTTGGAATGTGGGTGGGAAAGGGGAAGGGAAGGAAGAGAGTCCTTAAGAAGCACGTGTCAACAGAGCTGCTCCCAAGAGAAGGCCTGTCACCATGTATGTGTGTCCTTTCACTCATTCACTCATTCATTTTTCTCATTCAGCAAATGTTTGTTGAATGTCTATGTGAGAAGTTGCCTCTACAGTGCTAAAGAAAGAAGACATTGCCCTGACTCTCACTGAGTTGGTAGTCTAGTGGGGAAGAAGATGGCTCCTAAACCGACAAGTAGCTATCGTTATAGTTCAAGGGAAAGTATGTGTTATGAAGGGAGTGATGTGCTTAGTTGCTCAGTCATGTCCAACTCTTTGTGACCCCATGGACTGTAGCCCACCAGGCTCCTCTGTCCATGGGGTTTCTCCAGGCAAGAATACTGAAGTGGGTTGCCTTGCCCTCCTCCAGGGGATCTTCGAAACCCAGCTCTCCCATATTGCTGGTGGATTCTTTACCATCTGTTCACCAGGGAAGCCCAAGAATACTGGAGTGGGTAGCCTATCCCTTCTCCAGGGATCTTCCTGACCCAGGAATTGAACCAGGGTCTCCTGCATTGCAGGCGGATTCTTTACCAACTGAGCTACCAGGGAAGCCCCTTATGAAGGGAGTGGAGTGGGAGCAGCAAGGTGAGAAAATGATAGGAGATTAAATGGCCAGGAAGGCTTCCCTGAGGAGAAGATAGTCCTGCTGAATCTGGAAGCATGCAAAGAATGAGGTCTTCTCATCCCTTCTTCTTTTAAAAAAAAATTTAATGTATTTGGCTGCTGCAGTCTTAGTTGCAGAGCACGGATTCTCTAGTTGTAGTGTGCTGGCTTAGTTGCTCCATAGCGCGTGGGATCTTAGTTCCCCAATCACGGGTTGAACCCACATCCCTTGCGTTGCATAGTGGATTCTTAACCACTGGACCACCAGGGAAATCCCTTCTCATCATCCCTTCTTCCCAGGCCATTTTCTTCCTTCCTAAAACCAGACACTCTGACCAAGTGGTCAAAACTGGGGGGCCTCCATGGCTGTTCAGAGCACCCCTAGCCCTAGGGCTGCAGGGTGAGGGGAAGTAGAGGGACTGGAGGACCAAGCTTTCTTCAGAACCACACATGTGATCTATGGTTTTGCTATTTCTTTTCACTATTTTAATTATAGTTGAAACATGAAGCCAGCCACCACAACTCAAAAGCCTTGTAAGAACTCCTGTTTAGAAGAAAATTATAATTTTCTGATAAAATATGAACACTCAAAATAAGCTATAAAACATAACTGCAAAGTATCTGGAGGGACTTAATTATACGTTATTAAATAGAACCAAGTTGCTGGGATATTTTTCTGCAGAGGAATACCTCTCTATATTTAGAATAAAATTCTTTAGGAGTACCGTGGTCACTATACTGAATTGTGGTTTTATGGAATTTTTAGAACATAACCCATTTGTTTAGGTTCCAGAGTCAAAGGAGAAAATCATACATTATGTTTATTTATATGTTGGCAAATGCTAGTCCTGTGCTACGTACATGTAATAAAGCATTTCACTTCAAGGAAAGTTGGGTGGTGGTTTATGGGGTTCTGATGAAATAGAATAAATTGGAGATGAGCCAAAGTTGATTGGATTTCGTGTCTGTCCTTCAGACCTAAGGATTGTCTCCATGAAAATTTTTACCTTGCACTTAGAGGAGAAATCCAGTACCCGCGCAATATGTCAGCATTGGTCTCCCTTATCGGCCTGCCACAACAATACTGTCCCCTGGGCCTACAGTTTCTATTAGAATTCTTCCTTCATTGATGGAGGATTTCAGGGGCCGTGGTTAGAGTAATGGTTTCATTTCTAGATATGATGCTGGAAGAGGGAAACAGCCAGTTGGTCATTCCAGAAGAGTGGTCGGACGGTGAGGGGACAAGCTGACAGATCTAGGAATGAATAGCTGGAAAGCTTGGGAGATCAGGTCATGGTCCTTAATCTGTGCTCAAAAGCTGTTTCTTGAATGTATATTACATGGAAGAAGAACTTGGCTTGGTTTTTGACCCTGGGTGGTAGAATTGGGGTCAATAGTGGGAGCTGTGGGGAAAATTCCAGCTCATCTAAAGAACTTCCCAATGAAGTCAGAAGGTTCCAGGATAAAAATAACCTGCCTTGAGTGGTGAGCCCCTGTCACTGGAGACTGTATCCTACTTCTTGGAAATTCTGCACGGGAGGTTTGAGTGGCCTGGGTGGAGGGGGGAGTATAAATGACTTTTAAGAACTCTCTCAACCCTGAGGACTTAACCTCCAGATGACCACACCAGGTATACATAGCTTAAAGGTATACATGTGTCCATTCTCCCCCAAACTCCCCTCCCACCCAGGCTGCCACATGACCTTGAGCAGAGTTCCTGGTGCTATACAGTAGGTCCCTGTTGGTTATCCATTTAAAATATGGGCTTCCCTGCTGGCTCAGACAGTAAAGAGTCTGCCTGCAATGCAGGAGACTTGGGTTCAATCCCTGAGTCAGGAAGATCCCCTGGAGGAGGAAATGGCAACCCACTCTAGTATTCTTGCCTGGAAAATCCCATGGATGGAGGAGCCTGACAGGCTACAGTCCATGGGGTCACATGGGGTTGAGGGGGTTCTGATGGTGGAGGGAGTCTAAATGACTTTTAAGAACTTTCTCAACCTCAAGGACTTAACCTCCTGATGACCACACCAGATATAGTTTAAACATATACATGTATTCGTTCTCTCCCAAACTCCCCTCCCATCCAGGCTGCCACATGACATTGAGCAGAGTTCCAGGTGCTATCCAGTAGGTCCTTTTTGGTTATCCATCTAAAATACAGCAGTGTGTACACAACCTTCCCAAACTCCCTAACTATCCCTTCCTCCCATTCTTTCTCCCTGGGAACCATAAGTTCCTTCTCTAAACCACTACAGCTATTTTAAAATTAGTTTGTTTCAAAGTGAAAGTTGCTCAGTTGCGTCTGACTCTGCAACCCCATGGACTATAGTCCACCTGGCTCCTCTGTCCATGGGATTCTCCAGACAAGAATACTTGAGTGGGTAGCCATTCACTTCTCCAGGGGATCTTCCCCACCCGGGGACAGAACCTGGCTTTCCTTCACTGCAGGCAGATTCTTTACTGTCTGAGCCACCAGGGAAGTCAGTTTGTTTGTTTACACACACACACACACACACACACGATACATGTATTTTTTAGTTGTGGCAAAATACACATAATGTAACATTTACCATTTTAACCATTTTTAAGTGGACAATTCAGTGGTGTTAAGGACATTCACATTGTTGTGCAACCATTGCCCTATCCATCCCCAGAACTTCATCCTGCATAACTGAAACTCCACACCCGTGTCACAATAACTCCCCATCCATCCCCCTCCCCCAGCCCAGTCTACACATAATCACTGATTAGATGTACTGAGCGAGGCCTTTGAAAGGCACAGGGGGCTTGCCCTGCAGGAATGAGACTGATAAAACTGATGGGGCTGGACTGTGAGTGCTGAGGCAGGAAAGGAAGACCCAGCTGAGGAAGGGAGGTCCAAGGGAACCAGGCTCCACTCAGACTCTGGTCAGGGGCTTCCAGACTGCAGGCCATAACCGGTCATGAATGAATGTTGTGGATGGCAACCAGCACTGAAAAGAAGAAAAGAGAGGGAAACAAGGAATGGGGCAGAGTAGAAAATATTAGAGGGACATTTCGTGAAGCAAGGGGAAGGGTTTTGTTGTCGAAATTTTGTTCAAGATGGGGATGTATTTATGGGTGTGTCTGTGAGAATGTTGGAGGGAGTATGTGAGTGTGTGTATGTGAGAGAGAAAGCATTCGGTGTTGCATCCTGATGTGAAATACATTTTGTACTGGAGGTCACAGTCAGAAACGTTTGAAAACCCTACTCTAACCCCAAACCTGAGAGACATCCTCACCCTCAGCTGAAGTCGTGTTGGTCACCATGCTACCAAGCTGAGCACATTTATTGGGCACCTACTATTAATATGTGCCAGTGCCGTGGTGGCTCTGAAACTATTGAGTCAAAGAATGGAACCCTTGTCCTCAAAGAGCTCACAGCTGATTTGGAAATAGAGATGGGGTTTATAACCAATACTGTGGATCTCACAAGAGTCAAAGTGCTGTTCACATTATTTCATTAGTTTGGGGATAATTCTCCAATAGCTAGGTGTCGGGAGCCACGTTAGGCATTACTGACAAAATGGAGGCATGGCCCCAGCCCCCTCTCCTCATTCCACAGGCACGGACCCGGGATGAAGGAGTTAGCTCTTGTGATTCTGACTTGTTTCTTCCTTTCTTTGGTTGAGCTGGCTGGAAAGAATGTTAAGGTGCTTATTGTTCTTGAGAGAAGGGTGAGAAAGCACAAAGCCTTCTGCAGTTGTGCCCAGAAAATAATCTATAAAGTAACCATTGACATTTGTTCAAGGATTTTTACAAACAATGTACCAGGATGAGCACGTAGGCCGCAGCTTGAGGCCATGGGAAGGATTGTTATCTGAGACCTGTTTGTGAGGGATATGTTTATGGCAAAGGAAGTTTGCTGAGTTTACGGTTTAGGAATAATTAAGAATAGCTAGAAGCCCTTTTTGGAGAAGGCAATGGCACCCCACTCCTGTACTCTTGCCTGGAAAATCCCATGGGCAGAGGAGCCTGGTAGACTGCAGTCCATGGGGTCGCTAAGAGTCAGACATGACTGAGTGTCTTCACTTTCACTTTTCACTTTCATGCATTGGAGAAGGAAATGGCAACCCACTCCAGTGTTCTTGCCTGGAGAATCCCAGGGACGGGGGAGCCTGTTGAGCTGCCGTCTATGGGGTCGCACAGAGTCAAACACATCTAAAGCAACTTAGCAGCAGCAGCAGAAGAAGAAGCCTTTTTAGGAGATAGTGAGCTTAGGATACTAGGGGCAAGCAGGATTTAGAAAGATAAGAAATAAACTGAGGAATGTGGTAGGCAGCCCAGACATAAGCATGAGTTACAATGCAATCACAAGTAAACACAAGTCGGAGAGAATCGCTGAAGCAGGAACTCTGTTTCAAGGGCAACAATGAGACAATAATCTGGGTGAGGGGGAACTGAAAATGTCAAACCTCTGACCTAATGCTTTTGAAAAAGTATAGATGCTTGAAATAAACATGTAGTCCCGTACCTTGAGTCAGAGGCTACATCATTTCCCGCCAACACTGCTCATCCCTTCAGGCTGATCCCCTGGCTGCTGGAGCTGGACTCCAGCAGTTAGGAAACTGTCCTGACAAGCAGCGTGGTTCAGCAGTGGCCTCATGGCTCCCTTGCTAAATTTCCCTCGGACAGTTGAAAGTGTTTGTCTTTTCAATTAAGACCTTTAAAAAAAAAATGTCTGTGGCTGCTCTGGGTCTCCACTGGGCATGTGGGCTTTCTCTAGCTGTGGAGATGGGCTCCAGAGCACATGGGCTCAGTAGTTGCGGTGCACGAGCTTCGTTGCCCCTCGGCATGTGGAATCCTAGTTCCCTGACCAGGGATCAAACCTGGGTTTCCTGCATTGGAAGGCAGATTCTTAATCACTGGACCACAAAGGAAGTTCCTCAATTAAGAACACTTTAAAATAGAGTCTAACTCAGACCAGCTAAGCATAAACTTCAAACACTGAAGAATCAAACAATCCTGAGGAGCAGATTATTCAAGCCGATTCCTCTGCATTCTGTGCTCACATGAAGTGAAGAAGCACACATTGGGTGATTTATCACAGGCTAAACCAGTGTTTCTCCTCTGGCCCAGTGGAGCTACGTAAGAACTGCCAGCCTCTTCCCAGAGTGCTGCAAATGCATGCAATGCACATTTGATGTAAATGGGCATGTGTGTTACCATGAAAAAGGCACATATAAAGCCATAGCCAAAAATAGTTTCCTTGTGTCTTGGAACATGGCAGAGAGTTGACACAAGGCCTGTATCAGCTCTGTGATATCCTGGCAGGGCAGTCCACAGTTCTCACATGACCACACGGAGCTGCAGGCAGCGGGTAAACAGAGCGAGGTGATTTAAAGACTCAAGAGATGCTGTCCTACTTCAGTAGTCAGGCTGACAGTGTTGTTGATTTGCTTGGTGTTAAGTATGTCAGGACTTCCCTGGTGGCTTAGATGGTAAAGCATCTGTCTACAATGTGGGAGACCCAGGTTTGAGCCCTGGGTTGGGAAGATCCCCTGGAGAAGGAAATGGCAATCCACTCCAGGACTATTGCCTGGAAAATCCCATGGACAGAGGAGCCTGGTAGGCTACAGCCCATGGGGTCGCAAAGAGTCGGACATGACTGAGCGACTCCACTTCACGTAAGTCTGTCAAGGAGGCTGCAGAAATATTGCTATCAGAAAGGATGCCATGATCGCAGAAAGGCCAAGTCCGTGGTTACAGTCTTCCTCACACAACCTTGCACAGATAAGGATGCAGAGGGTTACTGCCTATCTCTCTCCTACCCCCAGGGGTGTGAAACACCATGCCCTGCCCCTTAGTCTATTACAGTCAATGAAAACCCTAGGATTCTGTCACCAGGGGAACGCACAATCCTAGGCCTGAGAACATACGCTATTTTCAACGTATGACTACTGCTATCTGGCTGTATACAAAGACTGAGCAACTGAGCCAACTGAGCAGGGCTTTTATTTTGGTGTTTTGAAATATTTAAAGTGTTGCATCTCCACAAGACAATTTTTGTCCCTTCACTCTTTGCCAGTGGAAGATGGTCATGAACATCACACTGTCTTCCCTCTCTTGGCTTCAGACTGTGACCAGCCCCAAAGCATGGCCTGCAAGTAAGGGATGTGGCATGTTCTTGGCTCAAGGGGACCCAGTACATTTTATTTAAGGTTCAGGGGACAGGTGGGGCTAACCCCAACTTGGGCTCCATCTGCCAACTCAGCACCAGCCAATGAAAGGTGAGAGGGTGGGGAGTCTTCTAATTTGAACAAAGGCCAGAACTGAGTTATGGCAGTCCTGCCTGAGAAAGTTCAGGAACACAACCACTGAGAGACCAGAATTACATCTATGGCTTATTTCCTGATCTCTTCCCAGAATTCTAGCTATTAATCTCCTAGTTTACACATTTTAAAATTTTTTGGTTGCTCTGGGTCTTCGGTGCACAGGCTTAGTTGCTCCACAGCATGTGTGATCTCAGTTCCCTGACCAGGGACTGAACCCATGTCCCCTGCATTGGAAGGTCGGTTCTTAACCACTGGACCACCAGGGAAGTCCCTACACATTTGTTTTTACTTCTGCCACCACAAAAGTCAGAGAAGGAAGATATGACTCTAAGATTTTATTTATTTCTCTTTAAAAAATTTCAAGATGGCTTCCCACTGAACCAAAGGTTTAGTAAGACAAAAATATAGCATTATTTTCAACAAGATTTTGAAGTTTAGAAAAGCTCTGTAAGGCACTGATAGAACAGCTGAGGGTTCAGTCAATACCACTTAGCACACTGTTCCTACATTACTGAGGCTTCACAGAACACCCGGGGCCCTGGAAGATGTTTGAGATCATCAAGTGCGATTCCCCAGCTTTGGCTTTTTTAGAAATGGGAAAAGCTCGAGAGAGGAGAGACCTGCAGGTTGCAGGCATCCCACCGTGGCCACTCCCATGGGGCCTTCCCGTGGGTGGGGCAGCCCGGGAGGAGACGCGCTTGGCTCAGGCTGCAGGGTTTCGTGTGCACAGTACAGTGTTTCAATAAAACAATAAGACCTGGGACTTCCTGGTGGTCTGGTGGTTAAGAATCCACCTTCCAATGCTGGGGACTCAGGTTCGATCCCTGGTGAGGGGCAAAGATGCCACATGCCAAGGGGCAACTAAGCCCATGTACCACAAACACTGAGCCTGTGCCCGAAATGAAAGATCCCTCATGACAAAACTAAGACCCAACACAGTCAAATAAATATCAAAACAAGCCAAAAACCCAATGAGAGGAGGTAGACTGGCGGGAGGCTGGTGAGGGAGGGGACATATGTGCACCTATGGCTGATTCGTTGATGTTTGGCAGAAACCAATACAATCGGTTGGTTGTAAAGCAATTATCCTTCAATTAAAAATAAATAAATTCAATTATATATTAAAAACCCAATGAGATCTGCCTCAAAACAGACAGGAGCCAGGCAAATTAGGTCACACACCTGTGCTTCTAGTTCTATGCAGTCTGTTTAGGCTTTAAGCAAGAATGGTCCCCAGAGCTATGGATCCATCATGTGAGTTGACCCTTCTCGAGAAATGCAAAGCTGAAAAAAGTAGTCAGTGTTTGACTCAGTGATGAGAGCTTCCCTGTTATGGACCAAAACCATCCTCACAAGTTAAATCTTCCTGTATCCACTTGAAAACTGGAATGTTTTCTCTGACTCAATGTTTTATTTAAAAGAAAGGGGCCCAGAAACTCTAGGTGAGTGAAGATTCCAAAGCTGTCGGTGAAGAGGTGCTGGCTGCAGGTGGAGGTGGCACGTTTTGGCTAGCTGGCCAAGGCTCTTTTGTCCTCAGTGAGTGGCAGCAGGCTGGTCCCTGGGGGCCCAGCTCAGGTGGCCTGACTCACCTGGAGCACTGGGTGGAGTTTGCCTTGCTCTTGAGCTCTACAACCAGCCATACGCTCCTGCTCCTGGGATGGGGCCTGGCTACAGATGCAGTGGGTTATAAGGTCCGCAGTGACGCATTTGCCTCAGAACTTTAGCACTCTCTGCTGGTGCCAAGGGCTTTGTGGCTTCACACGAACTCGTTCTAAGATTCCAGTGTCCGTGCAGTGAGATGGCGAAGGTAGCCTTGAAGAGGCTGCCCCTGGGGAGTCAGGCCCAGGGGTTTTATGTGCGTGCTATGTACTAAGTCGCTCAGTTGTGTCCGACTCTTTGTGAACCTATGGACTGTAGTCCAACAGGCTCCTCTGTCCATGGGATTTCCCAGGCAAATATACTGGAGTGGGTTGCCATGCCCTCCTCCAGGGAATCTTCACAACCCAGGGATCGAACCCATGTCTCTTTTGTCTCCTGCATGGCAGGCGGGTTCTTTACCACTCGTGCTATCTGGGAAACAGGTTTTATGGTCCTGGATGAAACCACTCACCAACTCCATCACATAGTTTTAGATGTGAGTTAACAGTGTAGCTGGACCTGTGCCTGGATGGTTGACCCTGAGTTGCCTGCAAGGACCTGAGGGTTGGCACCCCCACCCCACACACGTGTGACAACCACCACCTTCCAGTTCACTCCAAACACATAACAAAACCTGGCAATGGGCACATCTGCTGCCTGACCCACTTGCCAGGCTCATTTCAGACCAGAACTCAAGAGCTCCTGGTGGCAGCTTCAGTGGTTAAGCTCCCCCAGTCTGGATCTGCATCCAGCTAGACCAACCTCATGTGGGCCAAAGACCCCCCACCCCTTCTTCTTATCACCCTTCCCATGGCTTCCCAACCCTGAGCCTTCATGACAAGCCAGAAATGAAGTGGTCTACTACTGGTAAGACCATTTCTGCTGAGTCACATGGACCCAGCTCCAGTTTCTGCAGATAAGAAAAAAAAAGAAAGAGCTGCCTCATGGCTTCACCATACCTGATAGCTATGAGGAGCTAAGTAAAAATATCTGCATAAAAATAACTAAGACCGGAAGTGCTGGGAAAACTGAGGTTCTGTATATGTTAAAGAGAATGATTGGGGTTTAACGAGAAAGTGTGTTTGCACCCATCCGGAAGCAACTGGAGGAAGTGCTGAGAGGGTAAGAGAAGCCCAAGGGGTCCATTTGGAAGACAGGCAGGAGAGAGCAGTCACATTCCACTGAGTGCCTTGAAAACGTGAATTGGAAAATGCGAAATAGTAGCTGCCACCCTAGGTCCAACCCATAGAGTTTGTTCAGCCCCGTGTTCTTAAACTGGAAAAGAAAACGTATCATTGAACAGTTTTTTAATTCAAATATATGCTCAGTACTGACTTATGTCAGGGAGTTCCCATTGGTGGCACCCCACCTCCAGCCAAATGTGCCCTATTTAGTCCCTCATGGGATGCCTACAGCCAACATCCGAATTCAAAGGTGAACGCATCCCCGCCACACTCCACCAGGCTGTCGTGCGTACACATAAGTCAAGCCTGGATTGTGAGCAGAGACAGGTTCTCACAGTTGGAAAATGAAACCATGCGTTATTTAAGTTCCTTTTCACTTAATGCATCAAACTAATATGTGGAGGTCTTTTCTGTATCACGAGGGACCATTTGGTAGAGGCTTGCATGGAGTAAGCATTTAGTGTTTACTGAATGAATGTGTAATAAAGCTGAATCTCTGAACACTCAAGTAAACATGGCTTATTCCAGGGGAGGCGGCATGGTGTCAGGAAGAAGAAATCACATCTCGCTAATCTCCTTGACTTCTTTGAGCGGATACATAAGCATATAATAGGGAACCGCAGAGCCCAATTTAGTTTGACTTTCAAAACCTGTGAGAAAATCCCACTCTAAAGATGGTCTTCTAAAAATTGAGTCACTAAGGATTGTTTTTATCATGAATATGGGGTTGGCTTAAAGACCATAAACTAAACTGAAGATAAGTAGATATATTCCCAGATGGAAAACTATAAACATTGGGGTTTCCTAGAGATCTAATCCTTGATGGATCTTCTTACATGTTTGTGAATGACTTATAAGAGGAAGAGTGTATATTGAATCTCCAAGTACTACCTCAGTCATCTGGGGAGAATGTTAAGTTGATGGAGAGTCAGTTCAGTTTGAACAAGGGTATATTGGATTCTGAGGAGTCATTATGTGGTTGGGCCCTGGGGTATAAAATGGAAGGATAAGCTTAAAGTTAATTGAGTTAGGGTGAAAGTCATGCATTCATTTACAGTAAATAGTCGAAGGCACAATGGGAGTGACTGTGAAAATGATGGGAGTGACATAGTCCAGGAGTGCCCAGCCTCTGAGATCTAATGCCTGATGATCCGAGGTGGAGCTGATGTAATAATGATAGAAATAAAGCGCACAATAAATCTGACGTGCTTCAATCATTCTGAAACTATTCCCCACACCAAGCCTGTTGAAAAAATTGTCCTCCATGAAACCAGTCCCCAGTGCCAAAAAGGGTGGGTACCACTGATGCAGATACCAATGCTGTTAGAGTTAAAAGAGGGGGAAATAGTAAATGAGAGTTGAAGTAGGGAAGGTTCTATGGGGGAGAAAGAATCTGAGGAGAGCCTGGAAGAATACCAAGGGTTTGGACAGGTATGGGAAAGGTGGGGGACTCTCTTGTTAATAGCAATTGGACATGATGCTTTGGGACAGGAAGGTGAATGTGTTTGGGGCAAGAAACCAGTTACTCCGTGAAACCTTGACAATCCAGAAACATCGCCTAGGCAGCTGTTACAATGATGGCAGTAGACACAGCCCTGGACTTGAGTTGGGAGATGGCACATGGATTCTATTGGTCTCCCTCCTATAACCTGAGTCTTATTTCTTTGTCAGTAAAATACAGATGATAACTGTACCAGTCTCATAAGTTTCTGTGCAATTTAATGCGAAGAAACACTCTGGACAGCTCAACCAGTACAGAACGCAGGCAGGCACTGCCAATTTCTTTAAGAAGACAGTCTCAGCCACCTCACCTCTAATAAGCCTTTCCCTTTTCCATTCTGGGTGGAGCAGTGCTTTCCATGCTCACCATTCTGTATTATACTGGTTTCCTTCCTCTCTGCCTCTGTCATTAGACTATGAGCTCCTCGAGGACAATACTGAGTTTTCTGTCTCTTTCTAATCGGTACCTAGACAGTGCCTGGTATATATCACAAGTGTGCAAAGGTTGGTCAAATAACCAACAAAAGAGTGAACACATTGCTTACTATTCCTATAAGAATGGAAGATGAGTTTAATTTGACAACAACAACAACAACAAAAAACAACTGGCACATAGAGATTCTCTGAATTCTCACAAGCAACTGTTTATTCATTCACTTTAGACTATTTTCCAAAAATCAGCATGAAGGCTGTTAACCATCTCTATTAGGATTCTTATCTCCTCATTTTTGAAAATATGGGCAGCCCTGACCTGTGCCATTTTCTGTCATCTCTTCCATTCTTTGGGCTTTCTCATTTAAGACCAAGAGTAAGATATGTACTTTGCAAAAAAAAAAAGATGGAATATATACCTCCTTTAGTGGGTTAGAGACTTGTTACTTGGGGATGAATTTCCCTCGTCATGTTACTTGTCTTCCTTTTCCAGTCTTAAGACGTTGATACTCTCCGGGAAAGATGTAAGCACGGGAGTCTTGAAATGTTACTTTCCCTCTGATATTTATTAACCTTCCTTGGTCTTCCTCAGACGCTTGACCTATGCTCTCTGGATTCCTCTAGCTTTGAACACAGCTTTAAAAACCCTCCCGATTTCAGCATTTTTATCAGCTACCACTTCTCTTGAGCTTTTGCTTTCTTGAAGCATTTTTTAAATGTAAACGCTATTCTTTTGTAACAGTCCATCCCTTTTGAAAACTCGAATTCACTGGGGAGCTCTGTTTTGAGTTGAACTGATCTAAACCCTGTAAGAGGCCCAGTCACGTCCCTGTTAGATGTGATGTGTGGTCTTTGCATCTTAGAAGGATTCCCCCTCCATCCATATGCAGAAAGAAAATTACATACCATTCTGTTGGTAAAGTTACTGAACTTCTCAACCAACACCTGCTCAATCATGTCTGGCTCAGAGATAACAATAAACATCCGACGACCAAGATAGTACCTGGGAGGAATAAGAGAATTAGTTTAAAATGTTTAACTTAAAATTACTTTAAAATGATAAAAGTCGTATTTATCTGCTCTCTTCTTTTCATAAAGAGTTCACAGTGGCTTAGAATCAGGGATAAAGGATAAATAGGGAGTAAAGGTGTGGAGAAGATGAGGAAATTCATGTGCTAAGCGTGAGGAACAGCAGAGCTCTGATGACCTAACACCAAACTTCATTCCACAAACATTTATGGAATCCCACCTGGTACCAGTCCCTGGAGACTCTGGGATGAATAAGAGACAGTCTTTAGCCCCAGGAAACTCACCCCCTTGATAGGAAAGACAGATTTGTATGTTTAAACACAATAATAAAGAATTTATAGGATCTAGTAGGAAGACCAAGAAGGAAAATGGTACAGGTCAGTGTTGTCCCTATTTTCCAAAATTGGGGAGACAAGCATTCTAGCAAGAGAAGATCAGCGACTTGTATATACTGATACTTGGGCAAAAGCCTGAAGTGTATTAACAAACCTTTATGAGAATTCAGGGACGATTAAACCTGCTGGGGAAAGACTGAACGCCTGAGTGCTAACCTACATGTGAAGGCGCTTAAGAGATACTATGACCCTAATGAAGAAACAGAGAGACTTCCCTAGTGGTCCAGTGGTTAAGACTTAGCCTTCCAATGCAGGGGATACGGGTTCAATCCCTTGTTGGGGAGGCTAAGATCACACTAAGCCTCGGGGCCAAAAACCCGAAACATCAAACAGAAGCAACATTGTAACAAATTCAATAAAGATTTTGAAAATGATCCACATCAAAAAAATCTAAAAAAAAAAAAAAAAGAAATGGAGGAAAATCTCAGCCAATCAGCAGTGGTGGTGAACGCCAACAGGAAGCTGTTTAAGGACATACTGTTTTTTATTTATTAAATCTTGCTATTTATTGAAGTTAAGGGGGGCATAAAAGCATCCAAGACCCAGTCATAGCCTTCAAGGGTCTCAAAGCCTGGTGGCAGTGGCAATTAAGTAATCACCATCCACTGTGATATCTGGCAAGCATGGGTGACATTGGGCACACCCCACTGAAAGCCTGGAGAAGAGAGAATGAAGCCTTCCTAGAGGTGGTACTTCCTGAAGTGAGTTTCAAAGGATGGGCAAGAGTTAGTCCAGACAGGTGGGTGGCAAAGGGGAGTGAAGGTGTGGCAAGCAGAGGAATCAGTTCGACAATGGCCCAGGGACAAGCGTGCCTGGAGGAGCTATGAGCGCTTGACTAGCAACTGTATAAAGCCAACCAGAGTGATGACAAGTAGCCCCCGTGCATAATGCCATGTTTTCAGTGTACGGGATAATTTTTCAGGATGTTATTTGATCACTGGCACATCCAGTTCAGAGCAGTAAAGAGCAGAGCAGTTCAAGCCACATGGCATGAAAGCAGCAACGTTTGCTCTGATTTCTTAGTTACTTAGAACTTTTCATAAGCAAAAAGTGTCTTTAATGCTTTAACTCTTCCCCTTCTTACTAACTAGGGAAAAAATAATATTTGTCTGGCACAAGTCAGGCACTCAGAAATGTTCATCTGAGTGATCATATTTCCCAAACTGTTAGAGAAATCTTTGGGACACAGGAATTCAACAGATGTGGTAGAAGAAAAAATATTCACTAGTTTTTTTTTTTATTATTGATTTTAGCCAAGAAGACCAGAAATAACCCAATAAAACCATGAACCAATGCTTTTATAAACTTTATGAGGCATGTCATAGAATTTTTTTTGAGAAACTGGTAAAAACTGTGGACATTTCCCTAAGACATTTCCCATTCACAGCATTTTAAAATGAAATTTGAGGGATTCTTTGACCCCTGAAATGAAAACAGCCAATCTAGGAAGGTTACACATTATGTGATTTCATTTGTATGTTTTGAAACAGCAGTGAGATTAGTTGTTTCTAAAGGAAAAGAGATGAGTAGATTCTAAACTCTAGGGATGCACGGGGTATGATGGGGTGATATGACTGTAAAAGGTAGCACAAGAGAGCCTTGTGGTGACCGGTTTTGTATCTTAGTTGTGGTTACACAAATCTACACATCTGATAAAACTTCAGAGGATTCTACATACACACACACACACACACACACACACACAGGCTTGAACATCTGATAAAATCTGAATAAGTATTATGGATCATGCTGTGTGTGCTCAATTGCTTCAGTTGTGTCCAGCTCTTTGTGATCCTATGGACTGTAGCCTGCCAGGCTCCCTCAGCCTTGGGATTCTCCAGGCAAGGATACTGGAGTGGTTACCATGCCCTCCTCCAGGGAATCTTCCCGACTCAGGGATTGAACCTGTGTCTCTTGCATTGCAGGCTGATTCTTTACCCACTGAGCCACCTGGGAAGCCCATTATGGAGTGTATCAATGTTAATTTCCTGGTCTTGATAATGTACTGTAGTTATGCAAGAGGTAACCATTGGCGGAAACAGGGTCAAGGGTATACAGGATCTTTTTGTACATTTCTTTTAGCAACTTCCTGTAAATCTATAATTATTTCAAAAAATTCAAATGTTTAAAAGTCACTTGGGCACTTAAACTATAGCCGCAGCTCTGCTCCTCCCCAGAGCAGATCTAGTAGGGTGGGGGGTGCCCAGAAATCTGCATCTGAACAGGCTCTCCAGATTCTGACTACTCCCACAATTCAAGAAATGCTGTTCTGGGGCAATGGTTTCAGCCTCAAGGACTGGTCAGAAGCACTGGCTAAGCATTCAAAAAGTAGTGATGCCTGACCTCTTGACCAGCATCTCTGGGATGGGACCCAGTCCCTTCTAACTTTAATAAGCTCTCCAGTAACCAGTACTGACAATTGATTGACAGTAACCAGATCGGGGGACCCACAAACCCCGTGTTAAAAACACCACTTTAGATTTAACTAAAGCTCACGCTGTGATTCTCATTTCCCTAAACTCTTAGTTCTAAAAGGAAAGCATTTACATTGAGATGCACACCTATTTTGGTAACGATTCATTTGTATTGATTTAGTTATTACCACAATAATTTTACATCAGTCAGTTTAGTTGCTCAGTTGTGTCTGACTCTTTGCAACCCTATGGACTGCAGCATGCCAGGCTTCCCTGTCCATCACCAACTCCTGGAGCCTACTCAAACTCATGTCCATATAATCTGGATTTTCAAAGGAAAAAAAACCCAAAATAATACTTCTACATTCAAATGAAAGTTGTCCTTCCAAGTGGGCACCTTGGGAGCCTTTGAGCTTTTTTCTAGTAATGTTGCTAATACTAAAACAATTTTGTCACCATTTCTTTAGAATTGCTTCAGAGCTGGTTTATGAGCCTCGTGAGAAAACTGGCCCCATTTTACACGTAAATTGTGTAATCTTATGGAATTATATTTATACTAACACTCATCTGTAGCTTGAGGAGCTCCTGGAAAGATCTTGATCAGAGAAACATTTAAGTGAAGTTTGTTTTTCCTTTTGAATGTCTGGATGGCTGTCCTTTTTCTGTCTGCCCAGCCCTCCTTGAGGAAGCACCCTCCCCCATTCTACCAGTTCTGGAGGAGCTGTCGATGACAGAGCCTGCCCTTCTGGTCATGCGGGTGAACTCACCATCAGGCATGGCTGATTACAGCATCTCATCTCCTTGACAACAGTGACTGGTCCACAGGGTGGGTGCATGACTGAGTCAGGACCAGTCAGACTCCTTCATTGGGTGTATGTGTAAGTATACTTGGAGGCTGCTTGAGGAAAGCTCTGTTTTTCTCCTGAAGGTGCTTAACTAGGAATATATGAACCCAGAACAGTCCGTGGCCATCTTTGTACCACATGCTGGCACAAACTCCAGGTCAAGTATGCTTCCTGCAGTGTTCCTTGCATCTTTCTAGCTTAAATTAGCTTGCACTTTTAAGTGCGTTTGAGCTGGGTTTCTATCGTTTGTAATCCAGAAGTCCTAAACATTGTGAGGTATTCCTTTTCCTTTTCAACCTTGTGACTACCTAATGCCATTCTGCCTCTCAAAACATACTTCCCCAAGAGGCTCTGATCTCAGAGGCTTCCCCGGGGGTCCAGCAGTTAAGAATCTGCCTTCCAATGCAGGGGACATGCATTTGATCCTTGGTAAGGAAATTAAGATCTCACATCCTTTGGGGCAAGTAAGCCCATGAACTGCAACTACTGAGCTCCCATGCTCTGTCCTGCATGCTTCAATGAAGCATGTCATGACTAAGACCCAACAAAGACAAATAAATAAATAAATACTTTAAAAAAAGAGAGAGAGTCTGATCTCAGTTTTGTACGCTGGTATGAATGTATGGCCACATGTTACTGCCTCCTGAGATGGTGTGAAAGAGTTAGAGGCTGTCGTATCTGACTCTCTTGATCTCTTGGACTGTAGCCCACCAGGCTCCTCTGTCCATGAGATTCTCTAGGCAAGAATACTGGAGTGAGTAGCCAGTCCCTTCTCCAGGGATCTTCCCAATCTAGGGATGGAACCTGGGTGTCCTGCATTGCAGGCAGATTCTTTACCATCTGAGCCACCAAGAAGCCCTGAGGGGGTGGAATACTGCAAAGCCACGTGCCCTAGGGCCAGGAGTCAGGATCCAGGATCACCCAGCTCTGCAGCTTACTCATACAAGCCTTAGAGGTAGACTCTGGAAATTCTGCATTTCAGCTTCCTTGCCCCTGAAACATGGGAGTAAAACCACGCAATCTCAGCAGTTTGCTCTGCTTTAAATCCTGTAGTTCTTATGAGTTGAAAAGGAAGTTAAACAATGGTCTTTGAATTTTAAGTCTACTTTCTATAGGGCGTAGAGATCAAACCAGTCAGCCCTAAAGGAAATCAACCCTGAATATTCATTGGAAGGACTGATGCTGAAACAGAAGCTCCAATCCTTTGGCCACCTGATGTGAAGAGCCAACTCATTGGAAAAGATCCTGATGCTGGGAAGGATGGAAGGCAGGAGGAGAAGGGGATGACAGAGGATGAGATGGTTGGATGGCATCACTGATTCAATGGAAATTAGTTTGAGCAAACTCCAGCAGATGGTGAAAGACAGGGAAGCCTGACATGCTAAAGTTCACGAGGCTGCAAAGGGTCAGACATGACTTAGCGACCGAACAACTATAGCGCTTGAAAACACATCCTGTTAACAGTGCAAGTATTTGTCAGTGAAGTATTTGAATGACTTGAAGACCCTTCTCAGAATCTTTGATAAGCACAATTGATAGTGTATATTGAGTGCTTACTACCTACCAGCCGTGTTCTGAGTGCACTGCCTGTAGGATTTCACGTAATCTTCATAGGAAATAGATGGGGTAGTTACTATACCCACTTGTCAGAATAGAAACCTGACAAGAGATGTTAAGTTAAGAGATGTTAGAGATGTTAAGTAATTGCCCAAGATAGGGATTTGATCCCAATCTGATGGCTGCCAGAGTCTGGGCCTGTGGCCATGACCTTGCCGTCGTCTATACCAGCGACACTTCTTCCCCAGGCCGAGCAGGTGTGTGAACAGCCAGGCTTCTAGTTGTGCAGACTGTGTCTTTTAAAGGTGGAAAGTCAGAGCGGCTTCTTGTTTAATGGCCCAGAAACAACCCTCCACCCTAGCCCAATTATGAAGGTAACTTCTTGCTCCCTTCTAATTGAAATGTTTGGATCGTCACTTTGAGGGGCAAAAAATTCTTAGCCAGTTACTCATTTATACTTATTTAGGCACATAAGAATGTTCTTACTCAACTCTGAAGCACCTGGTGGAAAAGAAAATTTAGGCAAATCAGTGAAGTATTGTGCAGGCAAAAATAATGCTTGTTTAATTCGTTGTTTTCTTTTTTTTTTAAAAAAACTGACCAGTCGGCTCAACCAAAATAGTTCACAATTGCCTTCTGGGAATCGAGGCCTGGTGGACTGCTGCTCTGAGCCTGTGGGTTGCCTGGCTCTGTTCCAGAAGGCCTGCCCCCGTCCAGGGTGGCTGAGCTGTAAAGGGTGGTTGATCGGGAGGTACCTACAAGCATCAGTATGAAAAGATGTCTAAGTCAACAGCTGAATGGAAAAGCACATTGGGAAATAGCACATACAGTTGTGGAAATAAATAATAGTCCACTTGATAGCTCGTTCAACAAGCGTGTATTGAGCACAAACTGTCAGGCACTAGGCTCACGTATGTTAACAGTATCCCTGGAAAAACTCTGGAGGAAGATATATTAGCTAACGGTGCATATTATGGGGACTTTTACTTTTCACGTTGTGTATCTTTAATAGGGGCTTCTCAGGTGGTGCTGAGACAAAGAATCTGCCTGCCAGCGCAGGAAACTTAGGATCAGTCCCTGAGTCAGGAAGATCCCCTGGAGGAGGGCACGGCAACCCACCCCAGTTTCCTCAGCTGGAGGATCCCATGGACAGAGGATCCTGGTGGGCTCCAGTCCGTGGGGTCACAAAAAGAGTCTGACATGACAGCGACTGAATAACAAACAAATCTCTTTAATGTTCCACTAGTTTACAGTGAGTGCTTTTGTAATAAGAAAAAAAAAAGAGGTTTGTCTTGTCAAGAGCTGAGGTGGGTGTTGGCAGTGGTGCAGCTGTCAGAACTCAGGTTCAAGGCCGTGTCCTTGTGATTTAACAGCCGTGTCACCTTGAGCAAACCACAACCTTCCTGAGCTAATTTCCTGGATAAAGAGGCTGTTATGAGGGTCAGAAGAGAAACAAGAGAAGGCTTTGTCTGTAGTAAGGTTTTAGGCAAATGCTGGCCATGATAACCTCCCAATCAGGCGTGAAGGCCCCTGCTCATGGGGGTTGGGTGACTGCTGGTGTCACTTTGTAGGGAGTGAAGAAGCTGGGTGAGAAACGTCCCTGGAAGGTCAGGTGACATGCCACTCCCTTCTCTCGCTTTAGCACAAAGAACCCGAATGCACTTCCGGAGACTTCAGGCTTCCAGGTAGAGACTGAAGAACTGATGGGGGCCTCTTTTGTCGGTGTTCAGTTGCTCAGTCGTGTCCACCTCTTGGCGACCCCATGGACTGCAGCCTGCCAGGCTTCCCTGTCCCTCACCATCTCCCTGAGTTTGCTTAAACTCATGTTCCCTTGAATCAGTGATGCCATCCAACCTTTCATCCTCTGTCGTCCCCTCTCCTCAGGTCCTTAATCTTTCCCAGCATCAGGGTCTTTTCCAAAGAGGCAGGCCTCTAGCATCTGACGACTGCTCAACAGCAAGCATCAGATGACTCCTTGCCTCGGTGCCAGGGCCACGTCCCAGCAGGTTGAGGAGGCGAATAGGGTAACTGTCGTCCTGGCCTTCAGTCTGACCTCTGACCTGGGCTGTGGATGAGAAGGTGGTGGGCAGCTCAGTGGGGAAGAGTGGGAATTGAGTGCTGGAGATCCCACGTGAGTGATCAGTCTCTAAAATGTTCTGAGGGAGCTAAGTAGGCATCCAAGGCTGGGAGTGGGCCCCAGGCGGTCTGGGCAGCCCACAGTCCTGCAGAGAAACCATGGCCTCGCAGTCCTGCGGCTCCTTCCCAGCTTGGCTCAGTGGAGCATCCTGCCCTTTCTCATTAGCAACCTGAATCTGTCATTAGAACAAGGCAGGCTTGAGTTAGCAGAGAGGTGGAGCTCACTCAAGTTGCTGGGGATGCTTTTCTTGAGGAGCCAGTGACAGACATAGGTCCCTGGAGTGGGGAGCTGCTTTCTTCTGGCTAATTACTACCACTGAGATCAGGGTATGGTTACCTGCCCAGGGAAGCTTCAGGGTGGTGGTGCCCAAGGGCGAACCCTGACCTCACAGAGCTCCTCAGAGCCACAAGGACTGAGTCAGCCTTTTCCCTCTCTGCGATACTTGGAGCCGGATCCGCTCTCCTCTCCTGCCCTCAGACGCTGGTGGGCTCTCTGGTTCTTCACTTCCCAGCTGGACATTGGACCTTGCGCTCAGATGTATGCCTCCACCCCTCTGACTTGTCTTCCTGACCAGCTGCTTATCTGCACATGGGCCCTGATTCTGTTTATCCACCAGGGCTTTATGAAATGCAAGTCTGGGGACTTGTCTGGTGTTCCAGGGGTTAAGACTGCATTTCCACTGCAGGGGACTTGGGTTCGATCCCCGGTCAGGGAACTTAAAATCCTGTGTGCCTCTCATTGCGGTTAAAAAAAAAAAAAAAAAAAAAAAGCCAATCTGATTGTAGCTCCTTCGGTGGTTTGTCTCCACGAAAGACTGGGAGTCCTGAGCACGCTGTGCAAACAGCCCGACCCCTGCCTTGCTTCTGGCCTCATCCCTCCCTATCGCCCACCACTCGAGAGCCAGCACCAATGATCAGCCTTTCTTCCTGACACTCTCCATCACCTCTCACATCCACGGGGGCCTTTGCACATGCTGGTCCTCTGCCTCCTGGGATCAGTCTTCCTTCCTTCTATCTTGCCAGGTTAACTTCTAGCAGTACTCCATTAACTGTAGTTCTTTTCTTGGCTACATTTTCACTTGGTTTTGAGTGGTTTAAATGCAAGGATCTGGTCTTTTTCTAATATTGATGCCTAACATTTGTATCACAGGGTTGGATGTATTACAGGACTTTTGTAATGTTAGAGGAGCAGGCTGTATCTAGGCCCAAACTCTTAAGCCCCTGAGCCCAGGCCCATCTCTCTCACTAGGACACTGAAGTAGCTCCCTATACGGATTGCTGCTCCCAGACCAACAGCCCCATCAAGGCCAAGTCTACCTTTGTGAAACAGAAGCTGACCGTGCTATCCGACTACCAGCAAACCTCTTATGACTTTCCAATGTTTGAAGCAAAAAAGTCCAAGCTTCTTAACTGCAATGAGGAGCCCTGTAAGAACGCTCTCCTTGTCCCACTTCTCTTCCACCAAGGAGAGTGAAAAAGCTGGCTTCAAACTCAACATTCAAGAAATGAAGGGCATGGCATCCAGTCCCTTCACTTCTTGGCAAACAGAAGGGGAAAAATTGAAAACAGTGACAGATTTTATTTTCTTGGGTTCCAAAATCACTGCAGATTGTGACTGAAGCCATGAAATTAATAGATGCTTGCTACTTGGGAGGGAAGCTATGCCAAACCTAGACAGTGTAGTAAAAAGCAGAGACATCACTTTGCTGACAAAGGTCCGTCTAGTCAAAGCTATGGTTTTTCCAGTAGTCACATATGAATGTGAGAATTGGACCATAAAGAAAGCTGAGCACCAAAGAACTGATGTTTTCAAACTGTGGTGCTAGAGAAGACTCTTGAGAGTCCCTTGGACAGCAAAGGGATCAAACCAGTCAATCCTAAAGGAAATCAACCCTGAATGTTCACTGGAAGGACTCGTGCTGAAGCTGAAGCTCCAATACTTTGGCCACTTGATGCAAAGAGCTGACATTGGAGAAGACCCTGATGCTGGGAAAGATAGAGGGCAGAAGGAGAAGGGGACGACAGAGGATGAGATGGTTGGATGGCATTATCGACTCAACGGACATGAGTTTGAGCAAGCTCCAGGAGACAGTGAAGGACAGGGAAGCCTGGCGTGCTGAGGTCCATGGGGTCGCAAAGAGTCAGACACGACTGAGCGACTGAACAGCAACAACAACACATGTTCTAACAACTGAGGAAACATTTGGAAAAAGAATGCACTTATTGCACTGAAGGTAGTTCTCATCATGACCCACAGATGTCGCTGTGTTCGCCATGAATATTGAAGATATCCCAGGAAGCCCCTGTGAATTGTCTATAGCACCTTTGGGTGCCTCAGCGCACAGTTTGGGACCTGTAACCATACATTGCTGCTATGAAACTGCTATTCGCGGTTCCCTTCGTTTGCACTGCTTCTCTATGTTTCCGTTCCTTTGCACATGATTGTCGCTCTAAAGCCCTGGTCTGCATCTTGTCTGAAAAACCTTTCTGACAGTCAGGTCACCTGTCGCTTCTTCTGTGGAGTCTTCTCGGACCCTTCATTTCCCATAGTTTCCGTGGCATTTGTCCATTCATCTATTGGTTTGCATCTCATTGTTTTATTTCTTGGGCTTCCTGGACAGTCTCCTCACTACTCTGTGAGTTCTTTGAGGACAAAGCCCTGTCTTGTTTGTCTTTCATCCCCGAGAAGCTGGCAGAGCACCTCGTACCAACAGGTAACTGGGAAGACGATTCTGTGGCTGCCTTTCTAGTTCTAAGAAATCACTTATCCTCCCGGGTTCTCAGTCCCTGCTACTGGCAGATTGAAGCCAGACTTGAACCTTGTTTCTCTTTACTGGCCTTTATCTTGCATTCTTAAAGTCACTGGTCCCCATCCCTCTGAAATGTGTGGCTAAATCTTTGTCTTTCTCTTCTACCACTTGGCAGGGGCATCACCTTTGTGTCCACCCTACTGGCTTCTTTACCTGAGCACTAATCTTTGTGGTCATCCCAGGTTTGGCTGTGTGTGGAATCACTATGATGAGCCAGGCTCCTGTTGCAAGCCAATGGCTCTGCCAGAGATCTCATTTGAATCAGGGATTTCCTGAGGTTTTGGCACTGAGATCTTGCTCCAGCAGAGAGTGCAGTTGGCAGAGAGCCTTCCACGTCCCTTCAGGGTCATCTAACAGTAACTGGCCGCCCCTTCTGTGTGTCCATCTCTAGCCATCAGCTACCCCTCCTCCCACCATCCCACCCTAAGGTCCTTCTCTGACTGTTCTCACTGGGTAGACCGTTGTTCTCTTCTCCTCCTCATGTCCCCATTATTCCAGACTGGGCTTGACTACTGCCTCCTCCTGGAAGCCTTCTCTGCTTTCACTGGCCCGTGATTCTACCCAATTCCTGGCTTCAGGTTGTCTGTTCAGTGTGGCGTATTCAGCCTCTCATTACCCAGAATTCTTGTGCGACTTGGCCCAGGTCTGTGTTTCTCTTCTAGGTGCCAGATTTTCTTCAGGAAAAGAGATATGAGTGATATTTTTAGGAGAAGAGTGGAGCGGTTTCTCCCACCATCAGCCCAGGGATAGACACTCCGAGGAAACCGAATTATCTGCTGAGTGGACGATGTCTGGGGCGGGGCCGAGAGGGAGCTAGTTCTTCAGATGTGGGGGTACCGTCTTGTCGGTCTTTGTACCATCCGAAGACGTAGACACAGACGGAAGTGAGTGTGGGAAAGCTCAGAAAGAGGGGAGGAATGAAGAGCCCTCCCTGAACGAGCAAGGGCCTGATGGTAGAGAGGGCATTGCATTTGCAATTAGGACTGGGTGACATGGGGCCACTTCCTTGAGTCTTGGGGGTCGTAGTCTATTCACCTGGCAGAGATGTCGGGTGGAAAAGCAGGTCTCATTACTCTTCTTTAGGGACCTTCTACTGCTGTGAACATGCTTTCTTGGTCCCTGTGTGGCTTTCTAAGTAGTAAGAATAGGGGCTTAATAAGGAATCGGATCTGAGTTCACATAAGTGGGCCTGGAAGACAAAGGGCCCTTCTAGTTCCTGGTGAATTGTGGCTGCGTCAAGCTCTAGTCCAGCTTTCTCCCAAACAGAGCTGTGGCTAAAGGAGGGAATTGGGCCGCAATGGGGGAAAATTATCTGAAGCAAACCTATAACGATAAACCTCTCTACTCTATTGGATACACCCGCCCATTTAATTTATTCAGTTAATAAAACTTATTCCCCAGAGGGGGACAGGCAGAGGTAAGCTACAAACCAATCTGCCTGTGTGAGCATGAATATATATGTATATCTCATAACAATAAAAAAAGAGTAATTAAGAGATGTATTGAAGTATACAGAAATCCTGAAGGACGCTGAAGTTTCCAATTCGAGTTACTGTCCTTGGTGCAAATTTCATTCAGTAGGGAACAGATAAATAAAAAGGAAGAAAAAACAAATTCAGAACAGATGTTAGGCAAGCAATTTTTTTCACAGTAAGAATCATAAACATGAAGAAGAGCCTATAAGGCAAAGTTGTTGATGCAAACAGCGTCAAGCTACTAAATAAATAGTTAGATGGCACTGCAGGGACAAAGAAACATTAAAATAGTCATTTGGCTGTCCCAGAATATTTGCGCCCACACGGTTATGCCCAAGTGTGTAGATTTGCAGGCCTCAGAAGGAAGTGTGTGTGTGTGTGTGAGAGAGAGAGAGAGTGCATATGCCTACTATTACACAGAATATGTTCAGGACAGATATTTGTGTGAGAGTATGTAGCAAAATCTCCTCTCCCTCAATGATGTGTGAACCCAGAATATGAATTGAGGGGCTTGGCAAGAGCTAGAATGAGTCCTGAAAAGACGGTGTGGCCTGGAACTCCATGCCACCCGAGGAATGCGCTGTCTTGGGCTAGGTATTATTAGAAAGCCCAGATGTGGAACTGTCAAGAAAGGAGGATTTAATGGCCAAAGAATTTTAGACACAGCTGGGGAAAAATAAGAGGTGGGGCAGTGAGGGGATGGAAATTAAAGCACAGATCATAGTATTTCAGGAACAGAAGGAAGCTTGACGATGATCATTCTAGCCAAACACCCCCATTTCATAGCTAGGAAAACAGAGGTCGCAAGAGGTGAGATGATTGGGTGGGCAGCACTTGAAGACAGGTCATTGCCCTGGAGCAGCCCCTGTGCACCAGGAGGCGTAAGAGGCCAGAGAATATCCACATGCAGAACTGGGGAAATTCATCCCAGAGTTAGCTAGGGATGGGCTCCTGCAGTGGGTACTCCTCTGGGGTGGCAGGTGGCTGCAAGAGGACCTTTGAAAGCCCACCCTGAGGGGCTGAGGCATCATGGTCAGGATCCCTACTCCCTGCAGGGATGGGGGCCTGCTGGTGGAGACCACTGACAGTTCCTCTGGTTTCACATCAGCCTGGGAGGCGGGCAGGCACTTGGGTATCTGTTAAAAGTGAGGATGATGGTGAAGTCACTCATTCTAGTCCCACAGCTGGGAAGAGCTGAGCTCAGACCAGACCCAGCTCTGCCTCCCAATCCAGTGCTCTTTCTGTCACCTTAGGCAGACTCCTAAGAGTAGGGCTAGAGAAAAGGTTTCCCTGGGGAGGGAAACCAATGATCTGAGAGCAGAGCCTAGCCCAGTGGAGTGCATTATAAGTCTGCCTTTCACCTTATCCTATGGATCCCAAGATGGTCTGATGTGGGATTAAATCAATTCTATATTTTATGGGCTAATTCCTGGAGGGATGGCTCATAAGTCACAGATGGGGAAAGATTACAGATGCTGCCACCCAAACCCTTGATTTTAGGATGAAGGACTTCCCCCAAGTCCTTTCATTATGTTCCGGGGAAATAATACTAATTACCAAAATCACCAAAACCTAAGACCTTCCCGTTTGAGGTTTTCTTGGGGACAAATTTGTCCTTAAAGGCACATATTCAATGGAGATTAGTTTGGTTATGCAGCAAATAGTTCCTGAGCACTTTTATGCAGCCTAGGCCCTGGGAGTATCCGAGCAAACAAGAGACAGAGTTCCTGTCCTCTTGGACTTTATACTCTAACAGGACAATTCGGTTCAGTTCAGTCGCTCAGTCGTCTCCGACTCTTTGTGACCCCATGATCGCAGCACGCCAGGCCTCTCTGTTTATCACCAACTCCCAGAGTTCACCCAGACTCACGTCCATCGGGTCAGTGGTGCCATCCAGCCATCTCATCCTCGGTCGTCCCCTTCTCCTCCTGCCCCCAATTCCTCCCAGCATCAGAGTCTTTTCCAATGAGTAATTCTTCACATGAGGTGGCCAAAGTACTGGAGTTTCAGCTTTAGCATCATTTCTTCCAAAGAAATCCCAGGGCTGATTTCCTTCAGAATGGACTGGTTTGATCTCCTTGTAGTCCAAGGGACTCTCAAGAGTCTTCTCCAACACCACAGTTCAAAAGCATCAATTCTTCAGCACTCAGCCTTCTTCACAGTCCAACTCTCACATCCATACATGACCACTGGAAAAACCATAGCCTTGACTAGACGGACCTTAGTCAGCAAAGTAATGTCTCTGCTTTTGAATATACTATCTAGGTTGGTCATAACTTTTCTTGCAAGGAGTAAGCGTCTTTTAATTTCATGACTGCAGTCACCATGTGCAGTGATTCTGGAGCCCAAAAAAAAAAAAAGTCTGACCCTGTTTCCACTGTTTCCCCATCTATTTCCCATGAAGTGATGGGACCGGATGCCATGATCTTCGTTTTCTGAATGTTGAGCTTTAAGCCAACTTTTCCACTCTCCTCTTTCACTTTCATCAAGAGGCTTTTCAGTTCCTCTTCACTTTCTGCCATAAGGGTGGTGTCATCTGCATATCTGAGGTTATTGATATTTCTCCCAGCAATCTTGATTCCAGCTTGTGTTTCTTCCAGTCCAGCGTTCCTCATGATGTACTCTGCATATAAGTTAAATAAGCAGGGTGACAATATACAGCCTTGATGTACTCCTTTTCCTATTTGGAAGCAGTCTGTTGTTCCATGTCCAGTTCTAACTGTTGCTTCTTGACCTGCATACAGATTTCTCAAGAGGCAGGTTAGGTGGTCTGGTATTCCCATATCCTTCAGAATTTTCCACAGTTTATTGTGATCCACACAGTCAAAGGCTTTGGCATAGTCAATAAAGCAGAAATAGATGTTTTTATAGAACTCTCTTGCTTTTTCCATGATCCAGCGGATGTTGGCAATTTGATCTCTGGTTCCTCTGCCTTTTCTAAAACCAGCTTGAACATCAGGAAGTTCACGGTTCAAGTATTGCTGAAGCCTGGCTTGGAGAATTTTGAGCATTACTTTACTAGCATGTGAGATGAGTGCAATTGTGCGGTAGTTTGAGCATTCTTTGGTATTGCCTTTCTTTGGAATTGGAATGAAAACTGACCTTTTCCAGTCCTGTGGCCACTGCTGAGTTTTCCAAATTTGCTGGCATATTGAGTGCAGCACTTTCACAGCATCATCTTTCAGGACTTGAGACAGCTCAACTAGAATTCCGTCACCTGCACTAGCTTTGTTCGTAGTGATGCTTTCTAAGACCCACTTGACTTCACATTCCAGGATGTCTGGCTCTAGAAGAGTGATCGCACCATCATGATTATCTGGGTCATGAAGATCTTTTTTGTACAGTTCTTCTGTGTATTCTTGCCACCTCTTCTTAATATCTTCTGCTTCTGTTAGGTCCAGACCATTTCTGTCCTTTATCGGGCCCATCTTTACATGAAATGTTCCCTTGGTATCTCTAATTTTCTTGAAGAGATCTCTAGTCTTTCCCATTCTGTTGTTTTCCTCTATTTCTTTGCATTGATTGCTGAAGAAGGCTTTCTTATCTCTTCTTGCTATTCTCTGGAACTCTTTCAGATGCTTATATCTTTCCTTTTCTCCTTTGCTTTTCGCCTCTCTTCTTTTCACAGCTATTTGTAAGGCCTCCCCGGACAGCCATTTTGCTTTTTTGCATTTCTTTTCCATGGGGATGGTCTTGATCCCTGTCTCCTGTACAATGTCACGAACCTCATTCCATAGTTCATCAGGCACTCTATCTATCAGATCTAGGCCCTTAAATCTATTTCTCACTTCCACTGTATAATCATAAGGGATTTGATTTAGGTCATACCTGAATGGTCTAGCGGTTTTCCCTACTTTCTTCAATTGAGTCTGAATTTGGTAATAAGGAGTTCATGATCTGAGCCACAGTCAGCTCCTGGTCTTGTTTTTGTTGCCAGTATAGAGCTTCTCCATCTTTGGCTGCAAAGAATATAATCAGTCTGATTTCGGTGTTGACCATCTGGTGATGTCCATGTGTAGAGTCTTCTCTTGTGTTGTTGGAAGAGGGTGTTTGCTGTGATCAGTGCATTTTCTTGGCAAAACTCTATTAGTCTTTGCCCTGCTTCATTCCGCATTCCAAGGCCAAATTTGCATGTTACTCCAGGTGTTTCTTGACTTCCTACTTTTGCATTTCAGTCCCCTATAATGAAAAGGACATCTTTTTTGGGTGTTAGGTCTAAAAGGTCTTGTAGGTCTTTATAAAACCACTCAACTTCAGCTTCTTCAGCGTTACTGGTTGGGGCATAGACTTGGATTACTGTGATATTGAATGGTTTGCCCTGGAGACGAACAGAGATCATTCTGTTGTTTTTGAGATTGCATCCAAGTACTGCATTTCAGACTCTTGTTGACCATGATGGCTACTCCATTTCTTCTGAGGGATTCCTGTCTGCAGTAGTAGATATAATGGTCATCTGAGTTAAATTCACCCATTCCAGTCCGTTTTAGTTCGCTGATTCCTAGAATGTCGACGTTCACCCTTGCCATCTCTTGTCTGACCACTTCCAATTTGCCTTGATTCATGGACCTGACATTCCAGGTTCCTATGCTATATTGCTCTTTATAGCATCGGACCTTGCTTCTATCACCAGTCACATCCACAGCTGGGTATTGTTTTTGCTTTGGCTCCATCCCTTCATTCTTTCTGGAGTTATTTCTCCGCTGATCGCCAGTAGCATATTGGGCACCTACTGACCTGGGGAGTTCCTCTTTCAGTATCCTATCATTTTGCCTTTTCATACTGTTCATGGGGTTCTCAAGGCAAGAATACTGAAGTGGTTTGCCATTCCCTTCTCCAGTGGAGCACATTCTGTCAGACCTCTCCACCATGACTGCCCATCTTAGTTTGCCCCGCGGGCATGGCTAACAGGACAGCAGGACAGTAAACAATGACACGCCCCACTGTTAGGGCCATTAGCCTAAGGCAGGAGTGCACGGAGTGTCCAAGGAGCAACAAAGGGGACAGGGGAACAGAAAAGGCTTTGGATTAACAAGGGCTTCCCAGGTGCTCAGTGTTAAAGAATCCGCCTGCCAATGCAGGGGACAGAGGCTCGATCCCTGGGTCGGGAAGATTCCCCTGGAAGAGGAAATGGCAACCCACTCCACTATTCTTGCCTGGAGACTTCCATGGACAGAGGAGCCTGGGGTCTGTAGGGTTGCAAAGAGTCGGACACAACCGAGCACGCATGTATGTACATAACAAGGAGAACCTGCCCTCCCCTGTGCTTACCTCTTACTAACCACATGTCATTCTTGCCTTAAAGTCACTGATGTTTCCACATATTGGACTGACCAAAAAGTCCATCAAGTCCAAAACAGACTTTTTGGTCACCCCAATAAATTGAAGCTAATGCAATTAGACCAGGTAAACTTGAAGTTTTCTTGGGATAGTCACATGAGATACTGTATTGAAAGGCCAAGACCCAGACAGAGGACTGGAAAATTGTTACGGATTAATAACATTTTACTACATGTGGCCCCAGGGAACAAAGATCTCTCTTTCTTATGGTCTTAAAAGCAGGCCACACAGCCCATAGAATGCACACACAGGTCCAGAAAGGGCCCAGAAGAGGACGTGCACCGCGGCCTTGTTTGCTGGAGGCCACTGGATATCCCCCTCTGGGAGAGTGGATGGGAAAGCCGGGCGGGGTTGCACTGCAGAATGACAGGCAGCAGTTGGAGGTAACAGACTTGATGGGTGCACAGCGTCATGATGGAGCTTCACAGCGTCATGATGGAGCTTCACAGCGTAGTGCGAAGAAAAGAAAATAAGGATAAATGAGTGATATGACACTACCATTGGCATGAGCTGAAGAGTCCCTTGGACAGAAAGTAGATCAAACCAGTCTATCGCAAAGGAAATCAACCCTGAAAATTCATTGGAAGGATTGATGCTGAAGCGCCAATACTTTGGCCACCTAATGCAAAGAGTCAACCCATTGGAAAAGACCCTATTGCTGGGAAAGATTGAGGGCAGGAGGAAAAGTGGATGACAGAGGATGAGATGGTTGGATGGCATCACTGATTCAATGGACATGAGTTTGAGCAAGTTCTGGGAGATGGTGAAGGACAGGGAAGCCTGGTGTGCTGTAGTCTATGGAGTTGCAAACAGTCAGACATGACTGAGCGACTGAATAACAACAAAGGAAACACACATGAACCACAACACCCAGTGTGCAAGAACTTGCAACACTCACCCCCCTCCCAAAATACACATTAAGCACAATGGAATGGTTGTCTGTTGGGAACAGGAAGGGACCAGAGAGAAAGGTGTGGAAATAAAAGGGAATCAAACATGCAAAACTGTGTCCACAGTTCTCCATAGCGCCACAGAATAAACACACTCCCACCCACACAACCTCCAAAGGGAGGTGATTAATAATCACTGGCGGCAACACTGATGATTTACAATGGTGAAGTAAACTCCTCTTATCAATGCCTGTTTTTCATGTGGAATTCTTTAGAAGTAAAATGCTGCTGCTTTTAGATCAGCGTTTCCTTTCATTGCCTGTTCTCCATATTCTAGTCCCAAGAGATGTTTCAGAAAAGGCGGGGGGTGGGGGGAGTTCTGTGGTCAAATAAACACTGCATACTAAATTTCCCTCTTGGAGATGTTCCAAGCACATTATTACGTGAACAGTTCTGAGACCTGTGTTCCATGGATTAACCCAGTGTTTCCAGCCTTTGACCGAGGGGAACTCCCCACTTTAGTTCCATGTAACTATTATTTTTGTCAATGGAAATGGTCCAAAGGCTGCACTGTGGGAAATGCCACTGGAGGATAAGATTCCAAGTGTAGCCTGGGGCTCCCCCACCCACTACTCTATCCCAGCGTGGCTGGGCAATCCTTCCAGGGCTCTGTTCCCAAGCCACCTTGGACCCAAAGTCTCAGTCATAGTTACAACTGATGGTGGCGAGGCTGGTGCTGTCCTCCCCTCTGCTATGTTCCATCTCCTCATTATGTAGGGAATGATCATTTTCTCTCTAGAATTCAAAGCCAACATCAGTGATTAATGTTGCCTAGTCCTTATTCCTTGTAACCAACTAGTAGTTCAATTCTGCTCTCCTTTATGAAAGTCTGCCTCTCTTTTCCTGATGTTTCTGATGATCCAAATCACTGTTGTCACTCACCGGGGTTGTTAGAATGGTTGTCTGCTTGTCTTTTATAAATTCCATCCTCCCTCTTCATCCTTGGTGGCTCAGATGATAAAGAATCTGCCTGCAAGGCAGGAGACCCAGGTTTGATCCCTGGGTTAGAAAGATCCCCTGGAGGAGGGCATGGCAACCCACTCAAGTATTCTTGCCTGGAGAATTCCATGGACAGAGGAGCCTGGTGGGCTACAGACCATGGGGTCGCAAAGGGTTGGACAAGACTGAGTGACTCACACACACAGCCTTCATTCCTCACCTTGCCCTTCTCCATTCTGTGCATCTGTGCAATAACCTACTTCAAATAACCCACTTCCTTAGCACTATTCCTTAGATCCATCTCCCCTCCTGCCACTGCAGAGAGGTTGTTCTCTCCAGTGTCCAAACCATCACATTTTCTTAGCACACCTTTGGCCTCTATAGTCTCCCTTTCAATATCTCAGCTAAAACCTCTGAACTTCCTTCCAAGTCTATGTGCCTGGGCCCACAGGCCACCTGCCAGCTCTCCCTTACCTGGGTAGCTAACCTCTCAATGAAAGCACACGCTGTGCTCTGGGGAGGACTCAGGGAAGTTCAGCGCGTCTCCTCCAGCAAACGGCCACAAAGCTGGAACACAGGCCTTGAAAACTAGCTAAAAGACTGTGTGAAAGAAGCACAGAGGGAGGAAACTCAGAGGCTACAAGTGACAGGGACCTGATCTTGACAAATTGCTGCAGGTAGGAAGCCTGGAGATGGAAGGTACCAGGGAGAGAAGAGTAGGCCTTGTGAACGAGAAAGAGTTCCAGATAGAGAAGGTTACGTTTAAATGAGACCCAAAGGCCACAGTAACGTGGTGGGAAAGAGGAAACCTGGAGGGGGCTGAAAGCAGAATTGAAGAGCAAACACATAAATTGTAAAAGGCTTGGCAGAGAGGAGGGAGATAAGGCGAGAAGGGGCTCTGGGTAAGGACTACTGGGAATTTATTAAAACGAACTGGATTTATGGTGCAGTACAAGCATCTGTTGATAACGGGGCGAGTCTGGTAAAGAATGTGTTCACTGGCTTGTAGTCAGCAGGAAGCCGGGGCAAGATGACAAGGGCCGGGCATTCCGATCAGAAATGTGTCATTCAGGCTGGCCAGCAAGGCTCCGGAGCACAGGGAGGGGCTTACATTTCTTCTGGAGGTCACTTGTGAGGTTAGAAGCAAGAAGTGACAGCCACTCAATCACGGTCAAAAGGAAAAATTCAGCAGTGCCACTCCAAAAGCAGCTGCTCCAGAAAACAGCACAGCAGTTCTGCAAAAATTAAACACAGGGCTTCTCTGGAGGCTCAGCCATCAAGAATCCACCTGCCAATGCAGGAGACACGAGTTCCATCCTTGATTCAGGAATATCCCACATGCCGCGGACCAACTAAGCCCGCGCACCGCAACTACTGAGCCTGCGCTCTAGAGCCTGGAGAATCGCAATTACTGAGCCCACGTGCTGCACATACTGAAGCCCACACACCCTAGAGCCTGTGCTTTGCAACAAGAGAAGATTCAGCAACAAGAAGCCTGTGCATCACAACTAGAGTGTAGCATCCGCCACTAGAGAAAAAAAGCCCTTGCAGAAACAGAGACCCAGCACAGCCAAAAACAAAGTAATTAGCTAATAAAAAAATATTAAGCCTAGAATTAACAGAGGATCCCAGCAATTCCACTTCTGGATATAGATCTAAAAAAAAAAAAATGGAAAGGAGGTATTGGAGAGAGATTTGTACACTGGTGTTCATAGCAGCATTGTTCACAATAGCTCAAGGGTGGAAGCCACCCAAGTGTCCATCGACAGATGAATGGATAAACAGAATGTAGTACATACAAAAAATAGATTGTTATTCAATCCTAGAAAGGAAGAAAATTCTTATACATGCTCCATGGATGAACCCTGAGGACATTATGCCGAGTGAAATCAGCCAATCACAAAAGGACCAATACTGTATGACTCCACTTATGTCAGGCATAGACTAGTCAAGTTCATACAGACAGGAAGTAGAATGGTGGCTTCTCAGGGCTAGGGGAAGGAAGAATGGAGAGTTATTGTTTAATGGGTAGGGAGTTTCCATTTTTCAAGATGAAAAAGAGTTCTGGAGAAGAATGGTGGTCACGGTTGCACAATGTGAATGTACTTCATACCACTGAACTCTGCACTTAAAACTGGCTAGGACGGGGTCATCTCTGGTGGTCCAGTGGTTAAGAATCTGCCTGCCAGTGCAGGGGACCAGAGTTCGATCCTTCATCCAGGAAGATCCCACATGCCACGGGGCAATTATTGACCCTGTCCTCTACAGCCTGTGTGCCACAGCTACTGAACCCACGTGCCTAGAGCCTGTGCAGGAGAACCCAACCTCTAGCAGAGAAGTCTAAGGTTTGGGGGCATCAGTTAAGAATCTTTGGGCTGGAGTCTTTTGCAAAGATCCAGGGGCCATGTCACTCGTAAGATACAACCTGTGGTCCAGCAGTGAAATGGAGAAGAGAGCTTGAGGAGTTACAGACAACTTTCAAAGGCAAATGGAAGGTCCACTCAAGCACTGCCTCTCTGGTGGGTCCTATGATCCAGGTACTACATTCACAACAGAGAACATGGGGAGGGACAAGCTAGGGAGGGCTTGGAGTCCCTTCTCCCGGAGGTGCTGCTGTGAAGGGCTGTGGTCTTGATTAATACCAGGATGCCCATTTCCCCTGTAGCCTGAGTAGCATCAAGGGGTGTTGGTGGATGTTGTACCACAACAGACCACACTTCCCACGTCCACCTACCATGTGGTGACAGGCCATCCACCAGCCGTGTGTTCAGAGCAAAGATTAGTGAGTTCTTGTCTAAGCAGAGGCAAAAATAGAATCATCTGCTCACAGTGCCTCCTTAGTGGTTAATGTGGGGAGCGTGGTAAACATGTCAGAGAGTCAGACCTTTTGAAACAGGCCAATAAACTGAGAGCCTCACCCAGAGTGGAAAAGTTGATATAGTAGGCTGCAGAATTCTTGCATCTTGGGGGTGAGATGGGGGAGAAGTTGTTAGGAACATGGTCTTGAGATGTGAGAAACGATCAAGGGACTTATTTGAGTAATTAAGTTTCTATGATCTGCCCCAGGCCTGCAGGCATCATAAAACCTGGCAGTGCCTTGCTGGGAATTACTTCGTGTCCACAGCTGCAGAAATGTTACACAGAAGACTGGCCAGGAAGAATGGGAATGTATAGTAAACAACCCAAACTCTGAAAGATTTAAGGGTCCTGAGGAAAAAAGGAGAACATGTTCCATTTTAAAGATAAACTTTGATTACTCAGACTTCAGTAGAATTTCAAATGTGTGCAGTATCTGACTTTTTTTGGTTGACAACTTATACTGTGGATCTAGAGTTAATTTGGTTTTGCATTGCCTTTTGCCCTCTGTGAGGAACACACTTTAAAACTGTGTTGTTGTTTTTAATCATTCAAGGGTTCTGAGAACTTACTTGAGAAAAGTTTTTCTGCTTACAAAATGGTGATCAAAGAGGAACTTGAAGCTCCATGGGAACTAGGAATTAGTTGCTTCTTTTAATTTAGCCACTTGATGCAAAGAACTGACTCATTGGAAAAGACCCTGATGCTGGGAAAGATTGAAGGCAGGAGGAGAAGGGGACGACAGGGGATGAGATTGTTGGATGGCATCACCAGCTCTATGGACATGAGTTTGAGTAAGCTGTGGGAGTTGGTGAGGGACAGGGAAGCCTGGTGTGCTGCAGTCCATGGGGTCACAAAGAGTCGGACATGACCAAGTGACTGAAATTAAATTTAGCAAAGATGTTTTTTAAATTATGAAATCGAAGTGGGTTTGTCATTCTTCTCTGAATAGAATAGGGAAGCTATTTGCATTCTCAGTTATTAGGGTTAAGAGCCATGAGAACTGGGTGAGCGTGTGCCATTTGGGGAATTATCTACGCAAAAGAGTTGTTGACAGAAGATACATGCCTAGTGCCATGTGCTCTCTGGACCTGCTTCCAGATGGGAGAATGTTGTGGCAAATGCCACAGTGATTCATGACTATGTTACATAACTCTATTTCGGGTTGAACAACTTGGATTTGTTGCAGGTACAATACAATTAAATATGGAGTTTATTATTCAAAAGTATTAGCTGGAAACAGCTCTTATGTGGTTTTCATTTGAAGATATTCTATTGTTTGGGAATGCATCTTCACAGGGCTGTCATTTGGGGGATAAAGAAGTTACTGATGCCATATTTGATTGTCACCAATGGAGCAGAAGCCCCCTTCCACCTTGAACCTGGTGTATTGGTGGATTTTTTGGAAACACACATCAAGGAATGCCAAGCTGAAGGTCCATGGCTGACTTCCCAGAGGGATGCTCATCTCCCACTCGCAGTCTGGCTACCCCCAGAGGTGAAGTCATGGCCAGCACCCTCGGCCTCACTCTGTCCCAGCCAGGATGGACCTTTTGTTCCCAGCTGGTCACAGGGGTTGGGTCTGGTTGCTGAGTCCCAAGCCTCACATCGTGCTCTCAGTCTCAGGACTGAGAATCTGCATAAGATTTATTCCCTAGGCCCCTCCCCATGAGGCCCTGCTTGGACTCCTGCCAGACTCTCTTCTCAGGGCCAAGAATATCCCGTTTCCTATTTTGTTTTTAGTCACTCAGTCGTGTCCAAATCTATTGCGACCCCATGGACTGTAGCCCTCCAGGCTCCTCTGTCCCTGAGATTCTCCAGGCAAGTATACTGGAGAGGGTTGCCATTTCCTCCTCCAGGGGATCTTCCCGACACAGGGATCAAACCTGTATCTCCTGGACTGGCAGGTGGTTTCTTTACACTGAAGCACCTGGGAAGGCCCAACCAGCCCCTAGTTAGGCCCTAATGGCCACTAACGGGCCTTTTTGAGTTCTGCTTGACTGGACTCCTGGCTACTGCCCAGCCAGCACCTTCTCAATGGGTGGTTTTCTCCTGGACTGTCCAGTGAGTACTAGAATGGAGCTGTCAGTTTTTTCCCCTGTAAATGTTATGCTTTGCTCATCAGCAGGAACCCGCTCTCTTAATTTACACAGCCTGGTTGGGTGTCCATGCCCAGACACCCCAGGGGATGAGCAACAATCCTATGGAGAGATGTTTTACATTGTCAACTAATCATATTATCAACAAATTATGTATGTTTTGGTAAGCTTTTTAGCTTGAAATATTCTGTGTTAATTCTGGGACTTAATTTTAATTAATTAACTTCAGATTTTAAAGAAGGAAAAGCTATTGAGCAGCCAGGGCCCTGCTCAGGTCCACATTGTTCGGGAGCCCCATCCTTGGAGAAATAGTGTCTCATCTTTGATTCTACTCCAGCTGACGAAATCTCTTTTGTCAGATATTTCTCAGAATCTTAAACCACACCGGAGCAAAATAAAACCAGGGGCTGATAAAATGTTTCTAATGTAGACGGTTGGAGCTGAGTCATCCGGTTTGCAGTCACCTAGTTTTGAACTGGAAAGGACTGCAGTTATCATCTGGCCCTTTGCTCTTCAAATTGCTTATCTTGACTCACCAGTGTTGATGAAACCGATTTCGTGGGTCGTGATCAGATTGCATTTGTTTTGTTTTTTCATGGAATACAGTAGAAGAAAAGAGGAGAATAGACTGGATCAAAGTGGATCTTGGATATCTTACATAGTAAAGGATTTCAGGTGTACGTGTGTACTGGATCATAATGTAAAATACATTATTTACTGAGGCTCATAATTAAACAAGGGGTCAAAGTCCCTGATCTTGTCCCAACCCTCTCATTTTGTACCTGGGAAAACTGAGACTCTGAGAGGGGAAGCGACTGGCCCAAATCGTTGAAGCCAACAGGTCGTAATAGAAAGAGAGTTGGAGCTGAAATGTGAACCTCAGTTTTCTATTGTTAGTTGGCATGCTCTATTTGATGTTTTTCTAGCCAAACAAGAGGAATTTATATAGGCTGTTGATGTTTAGAAGTGTGGGTCACTAAGACTTGGACATCAGTAGCCACTAAAATTCACCTATAGGTTGTCATAGAATGAAGATGTGGGGAGGGCAAGAAAGCGGTGTGAAATAAGGGGTAAAAGAGGAGGTCAGAGGTCCAGGAAAGTGGGTAAATTTCAGAGGGGTCTTTGGATGACTTTTAGGAAGAGGGAAAGTCTTAAACTGCACAGAAGAAGAAAGTTCTATAATAATTCACCATTTGGGATCACAAGAGACCATGAGAGGGACAGATAGGGGCGACGAGTCTATTAAAGTTTCATTTGATAAAAATGGGGCTGTAACAGAAATCTCTCTCTTCTTGGTCTAAATCGCCCATTTGTCTGAGAACAGCTGTTCTTTCAATAATCCTCCCGATTGGGCTAGGCATGTAGATCGGTGTGCGTGCATGCGTGCTCAGTTGCTCAGCCAATGTGACCCCATGGACTGTAGCCCACCAGGCTCCTCTGTCCATGGGATTGTCCTGGCAAGAATACTGGTATGGGCTACCGTTTCCTCCTCCAGGGGATCTTCCCAGTCCAGGGATGAAACCTGCGTCTCCTGCTTTGGCAGGCAGAGTCTTTACCACTGAGCCACCTGGGAAGTTCCTTTGGATTGGTGGTAACTGTCAAATATGTTCCTTCTGACAGCTTTCTTCCTGTTCTCAATGATCTCCTGAAAAGAACAGCCAATCTTATCAGGGTATTTGCTTTTCTTTAATAATGTGGCCCCCTAAAGTACAGTATCACTTTAATAAACACTCACTTGAACATGTATTCTAAAAGGCAGAGCATCAGAATTGATCTATGTTGACCAGTGAGTATTGATACCTAACTCATTGAATGATTCTCAATAATTGTGGCATAGAGACCATCAGATCTCCTATTAATTTTGGTTTCAGACTCAAATTACTTGAAGCTAGTGATTCTAAGCTTTGCTTTCAACACTTTCATAAAAGACTCAACTTTTACCAAGCTTCAGTTCAGTTCAGTTCAGTCGCTCAGTTGTGTCCAAATCTTTACCAAGCTTGGGGACCCAAATATTGCCCCCATGGTGGCCTTCTGGGCAAATGTGAGGGTAATTTAGCATTTCTGTACTTAATTCCATATTTTCAAGGGTACTGTGTTTTCATTCACATCAGTTCCTCTTAAAACAGAGTCACATTTTTAGGTCACTTAGTAAGCGAATCTCATTCTGAGGCGTGTGCTCCATATTGGCAGCAGGAGCTTTATCGGAGCTGGACTCCTATACGTTGTCTGAGGCCCTTCTGCATCTGTGGCTCCATTCCTGCCTAAGATTTCTGCCATTCTTCCACATCTATGATTTTATTGAGCTCAGTCCAGTTTAAAAATGAAAACAATCTCCCTGTATCCATTGCCCAGTGTGGGTCTGAATATTTGTATTTTCTTGAACAAATCGGCATAGTTTCCACCCTAACGCATCCTCTCCCTTGTTTTCAAGTCCAGCATGTTGAGATGTCTCAGTGTCTTCTAAACAAAGACTGGTCCCGTGGCAGAGGAGTGCACCAAGTTGAGTCCTTAGGAGCCTTTTTGTTCCCAGGATTTGGGGTTCTCTGGAAGGAGGCCAGCAAACCTCCCACATTATGATGACAGAGCCAGCTGACTGCCTTTAGTAAACCATCTCTATGCGGCTCTTCAACCTCATCTAAATAGTACATAAGCACGATGGTGAAGAGCACTTACAGAGAAGTGTTCACACCTTAGTCACTTCCAGAGAACACGCTCCCCTCATGGATGGCGCAGTGGAAGCTGAGCTTAAAAAAGTATCTGTTTTCTTGGCCGATGCCACATTCCGTATATAGCCCAAAGTTCTCAGCTTCCTCACTCCTGCTGACCAGGTGCTATGAGTTCACGAGAGCCACTAGTTAAATAAAACACGGTGCCAAGAACCTCCAGGTTGGAGGCATTGAGGCACATCTACCTCCCCTGGGAGGGCACGTTGGCTCTAAGTGCCAGGTCCTTTATGTCCAAACGAAAGTTTTCTTTATTTGCTAAATTGACTTAAGTGCAAAGACCCAGGGTTCCCTGGGAGATAGACTGCTTTAGATGCTGATACTTACAACGCTGTTCTTAGAGCACTCTAGTGCTGCTAGATACAAGAAGGCACTATCTGTACCAAAAAAGGGTATTCAATGTGTTGCTGGCGTGAGGTTGGGCAGAGAGATGGAGCAGAGAAGTTAGAAATACATACAGGAACCAAGAGATGATTTTTTAAATTTTTTTATTTTTTTTTAAAATCACACTTTAAATCAATTGGGAAAGGATGCATTTCCAGAAGGAACACCACCCTACTTCCACCCTTGCCCTCAAATAAATTTCTGATGGGTCAAATATCTAAGTTTTTTTTTAATAAAACAAAGAAACTCTAGGGAAAAAAAATGGAAGTTAAAGAAAATATATCCTAGTGAAGAAAGCCTTACTGAGCAAGATACAAAATGTAGATACCATTAAAGTAGATTAAATTCAACAATACAAAAACGTTCTCAGATTGGAACTATATATATATACACTTTTTATATTAATAAAAAATAACAGCAGAGCCATCGCTTACAAGAGAGGTGATATAGGGGAAAGGGGACTTTGAATAGGAGCCTTCAGGAGTTGCACATGCACTGAAGTTAGGTCGCTGTGTAAGTAGAAGTAATTTACTAGTATTGGCACAATAAATCCTCATCACCCACTGGATTACAAAATTTGCCACAAATTGAAGGGGACATAATCTCTATTCTGTTTATGCACGCTCGGTCACCTCAGTTGTATCCAACTCTTTGTGACCCCATGGGCCGTAGCCCATCAGGCTTCTTTGTCCATGGGATTTTCCCAGAAAGAATACTAGAGTGGGCTGCCATGCCCAATCACAAACATATTATGTTGATACCATTGTTTTAGGGGTTGGGAAGGAGTATAGATCCAACTTGGGGTTCAACCTCAGACTAAAGAAGATAACCAGTAATCTTTAATCAGAGGTTATCTGAATCAACGAAGCCTTTCTTTCTCCGTATTATGTTGCCAAGGGTGCATTAGTCCCCCTTTATCTGCAGTTTTGCTTTACCTGTTTTCAGTTACCTGTGGTCAACTGTGGTCCAAAAGTATTAAGTGGAAAATTCTGGAAATAAGCAACTCATAAGTGTTAGATTGTTAAGTGTTAGAATGTTCTGGGTGATAAAATCTCCTACCATTAAGTTCCATCCCACCCAGGATGTGAGTCATCTCTTTGTCCAGCATATCCTGCCCTCCCTTTGGTCGCTTAGTAGCCAAATCAGTTTTCAGATCATCTGACTGTCCTGGTAGCCCAATGCTTGTGTTCAAGTATCCCTTATTTTACTCAATAACAGCCCCCAAATACAAGAACAGTGTTCCTGTATTGCGATTAGATACATTAAAGAGAAGCCATAAAGTACTTTAAGTGAAATGTGGAAGTTCTCCACTTAATAAGGATAGAAAAAAAAATCATATTCAGCAGCTTCTAAGATCTACAGTAAGGGGAAATCATTTATACGTGAAAGTATGGAGAAGGAAAAAGAAATTTCTGCTAGTTTTTCAGTTGCACCGCAAACTATAAAATTATAGCCACAGTGCATGGTAAATGCTTAGTTAAGATGGAAAAGGCACTCAATGTATAGTAAGTTTTTCTAAGAAAGAGAGGGAAAGAGCCCACAATCACATAACTTTTATTAAATATTTTGTTATAGTGGGCTTCCCCGGTGGCTCAGCTGGTAAAGAATCTGCCTGTAATGCAGGAGACCCAGGTTTGATCCCTGGGCCAGGAAGATCCCCTGGAGAAGGTAATAGCTTCTCACTCCAGTGTTCTTGCCTGGGAAATCCCATGGACAGAGAAGCCTGGTGGGCTATAGTCCATGGGATTACAGTTAGACACAACTGGGCAACTGACACTCATAATTGTTCTGAAAAGTGAAAGTGAAAGTCACTCAGTCGTGTCCAACTCTTTGCGACCCCATGGACTATACAGTCCATGGAGTTCTCCAGGCCAGAATACTGGAGTGGTAGCCTTTCCCTTCTCCAGGGGATATTCCCAACCCAGGGGTTGAACCCAGGTCTCCTACACTGCAGGCAGATTCTTTACCAGCTGAGCCACAAGGGAAGACCAAGAATACTGGAGTGGATAACCTATTTCTTCTCCAGGGGGTCTTCCCGATCCAGGAATTGAACCTGCATTGCAGGCGGATTCTTTACCAACTGAGCTATCAGGGCAGCCCATAATTGTTCTAGTTAATTATTATTATTGTTGATTCTTTTATTATTGTTGCTGTGCCTAATTTATAAATTAAATTTTATCTTCGGTGCGTATGTATATACATGGTATATACAGGGTTCAGTGGTTTTAGGTGTCCACTGGGGGTCTTGGAACGTACTCCTAGAGGCTACTGTGTGTGCATGTGTGTGTTAAATCGATTCAGTCATGTTGCGTTGTGCATAACAGTTGTATAGGTGTGTGTGCCAGCCTTCCTGCTTTACATTCAAGTTCAGAGAAGCCAGAGACAATGTGCATAGATTTATTTGCACAGAGCAGGTTGCAAAATTAGACACTCGATGAAGTCATTTTATTCTCGGTGGTGGTGGTGGTGATTGTAACAAACATTGGTGCTCTCAACCCCTCTTGGCAGAGGGCTTCTCCAGCAATTTACTTTCCTCATAACAGGAAAGGGAAAAGGGTAAGAGGCAGGTTTCCAGCTTGGGGACCCAAACTCTGACTGAGTTGCTACGATGACCACAGGTAATAAGCATAAATACTCATCATGTTTGGTGTTCAGGTACAGAGTAAAGAGATCCTCTCTGCCCACACTTTCAACATATACGCTCTGCCATGCATCTCCGTGTGGCATCAACAGCCTGGGGTTTCCCTCATCAAATGATGAATCAGTCTATCACTTCAATGTTCACGGGACCAATCTGGGATCAATAACATTTCCTAATGACAGAAGGAATCCAAAAGCTAAGACAATTCAAACCAAATCATTTCCCAAAAGAAAGGGGTCTTTTGTTGAACTTGGTCCATTCTTGCCATTCCCAATCAGTGAAACCATTTTGTTCAAATTTTAAAAGTAACAAAATAATTTTTAAGGCTGGAAAGGCCCTTAAATACAGACTAGTTTAACCCTTTCGTCTGAAAGGGTGAACATACTGAGTCTCACCCAGTCTACAGAACTCAAGCAGGCTTTCCCGGTGGCTCAGTTGGTAAAGAATCTACCTGCAATGCAGGAGACCCTGGTTCAATGCCTGGGTTGGAAAGATCCCCTGCAGAAGGGATATGCTACTCACTCCAGTATTCTTGGGCTTTCCTGGTGGCTCAATTGGTAAAGAATCCTCTTACAATGTGGGAGACGTGAGTTCAACCCCTGAGTTGAAAAGATCCCCTTGAGGAAGGCATGGCATAATCCCACTCTAATATCCTTGCCTGGAGAATCCCCACGGACAGAGGAGTCTGGGGGGGTCAGGACTATAGTCTATGGTGTTGCAAATAGTCAGACATGACTGAGTGACTTTCACTTTTCACAGAGCTCAAACAGGACTTTACCCCACCACTACAGTGCCTCTCAATTTGGCAGTGGACACATTTAAAAAGAAGTCAGCATTTTAAGGCTCATCAATTTTTCTAAAGCAGAGAAAGTTGATAGCTTTGTATAAAGAAATTATGCCATCACCTTTCATTTTTTCCCTTTTTACCAAAGAGCATACTGCAGTTTCTCTCTCTTCAACCTCATTTGAGATCGTTCTCTATGATTCAAGTTTTCTTGAAATGAAAAGGGTAAATTGTGTTAAGTTAAAGTTGGGGGAGTGGGAAGTTGATTGGCCATCCTGTCGTCAAGGAAATCAATCTGTCTCTCTCTCTGTCTCATGCACACATACACACATCACCATCACCACCACCACACAATCCACCAATTGATACAGGGCCATTGTTTTAAAATTATTTTAAAGTACTCAAGAGCTCTACTCTGAAAATCTGTACAGAACTACTTCAAGGGAGTGATTCCTGGAATCAGACTTAGAGAGGCCTTTTTCTAATTCTGGGAAAACCACCATCCTTCTGAGTCAGTACTATGTCTCAGAAACATATGACAGTCTCCAAGGTCAATGTCAAGTCAACAGCAGATTGAGACTGTTGGAAAGATACGTTCTTCAGTTCCTATCATACTCAGTGTGAGAAGCTATGCACTTAAAAGAAATGGGGCAAGGGGTGGGAGGAGACCAAGCTAAAAGGGATCACAGAGAGTGAGATGGAATTGCCTGTTATTTAAAGTAGGCACCATCTCCCCATTCTTCTTTTAGAGGAGTACATCTCCCTGCTCCACCAGTGTCAAGCTTGGCCAAGTAACCTGCTTTGGCCTAACTGCACACAGAGTGTGCTTTCTGCCCAGACTTTTGGTTTCTGCATGTAACTTGGTTTGGCTGATAGGATGTTGGCAGAAACTTACAATGTTCTTGCACCATTGGGCTTGCTCTCCTGATACTTTCCCTTCCCAAGACGAGCCTGCCCTGGCCCTCCTGCCTTTCCAAGGAGGATGAGGGAAGTGTGGGGCACAGCTGCCCCCACTGAACCTACAGAAGCCCCAGGAAGCCCAGCTGGGCTTCCCAGACAGGCGAGCTCAGACCAGCCAACTCAAGCCAGCCCGTAGGCACACCATCCATAATAGCTTGGTCCTTAAGTCACTGCATTTTGGAGTAGTTTCTTATCCAGCAATGACAAACTAATCCAAGACCACCGAGTAGAATATCTTCATGTACCACATTCTCAGGGTTACACAGCAAACTCAAGAGTGATGAGAAGAACTGGGCCAAAACCGTGGGTCTCCTGGCATTTTCACAAAGAGTACATGTCAATCCCTCTTGAAAATCATCACTGAGACCAGCATCACGTGCCCCATGGATAGAAGGGCTCACAAACCAAGTGCACCCCATTAGGATATACAATAGGAACACCGTAGCACTTTGCTTCCCCTAGAAAAGTTATCAGAGACCTAAAAGTCTGGAAAAAAGCTACCTCAAATCATCCAGCAACTGAGGAGAAGCTGCAAGAGAGCAGACTAAGATGATTAGGACTCCAGCCTAGAAGGACACGGGCTGAGAATCAGTATGATTCAAGTCTATTAAATCTTGAATAGGGTAAATGGTCTGATCATGGGTTTATTTGTCAGATGCCAGAATTTTTTTTTTTTTAAAAAGGAGCATACTCTGAAGCATAAAAAGGGAAAATAAAGGGGCTATAGAAGATAAGGGTGACAGAGAGTGAAGATGGTTGGATGGCATCACTGACTCAATGGACATGAGTTTGAGCAAGCTCTGGGAGACAGTGAAGGACAGGGAAGCTTGGCGTGCTGCAGTTCATGGGGTCTCAAAGAGTCAGACATGACTTAGTGGCTGAACAGCAAATATATATATATATATATATATATAGTTATTACTGATTTGCAGTGATGTACAGCAAAAACCAACACAACATTGTAAAAGTGATTACCTTCCAATTAAAATAAATAAAGGAAAAATCTACATAGGATACTGGTGTTCAATTTCTTAAGCTTGGTGATAGATACCTGTTCGTTTTACTAATATTCTTTAAATTCTACATGTTACATGCTCTTTGGCATATATATTTCACAATAAAAAGAAAACATGAAGAAATTTTTTTAAAAGGGAAAATACAGGAAAAAGAAGGGGAAGGCCTATATTACTCTACGTGGCTGAGAATTAGGGTGACCGTTCGACCCTGTCTATCCAGGTCAGTCTTGGTTTCCACTGTTGTCCTGCAGTAAGAATGAGTAGCAGCCCCTGTTACTCTGAAATGTGTACAGTGTCGGATAATAGATGATATGGCCATACAGCTGATGCGTATTTTACCCACAGAGTTGAATAAAATGGGCCCAAGTAAGGTTTATAAGGGGCTTCCCTGGTAGCTCAGTGGTAAAGAATCTGTCTGCTAATGCAGGAGACGTGAGTTAGATCCCTGGATCGGGAAGATTCCCTGGAGAAGGAAATGCCAACCTGGTAGGCTACAGTCCATGGGGTCCAAAAGGAGTCGGACACAACTGGGTGACTAAAAAACAACAGCAACAAAAGCTTAGATAAGATCACGGGGAAAGACTTGCTATGGGTGGTCAAGGCAAATTAGACTGAAGTGAGGAGGGCTACCACCTCCCTGCAACACGCCTTTGGTACAATGATCAGAGATGGTCAAGGCACACAGCGCCTGAACCAGCTGGTTGGGCTTTAAAGACTGGGAAACGGTGTTTTTCAGGCTAGCACCATGCACCCTGGGCCACCTGGGATCTTCTCTAGGAGAAGATCCAGCTGTACAGTTGGGCATACTCTTTGTGGATCCTCAAAAGGGATAAACACAGGCAAGATGCCCATTCTTGTCATTCCTTCCATGTCACTTCAACACACACAAATCAAAATACATGGGAGAAGAATGGTGTTTTCTTCTTACCCACTCAGAGGTCCATATTGCTTTCTGAGCTCCATGTGGCTTTCCCAGAAACCCTGCAGAAAATAAGCACTATAGTAAAAATCAGATGAAACAGAATTTCAAATATTTAAACTTCTTCAGGAAAAAAGTCTACAATCATAAGAACACAATTACATCAACCATAAAGAAATAATCGAAGTGGTATTGTTTTCAGAACTGTTTCAGTTCTCAGTACTCCAGTACTTTGGAGTATTAGAATAAACTAATGGCTTGAAAAAATAATATTGCCAAGAGACAGTCGCTGTCAACTCTGTGTAATGGACAGATGAGATCATCTGTACTTATACTATTTGTGTATAATTGCTGCTAAAATATTTGAAAAATGTTTGCTTTCTCAACTATGCTAACATTCCCCTCTGCAATTTGGTTTATATTATTATTATTTTTGGCAGAGCCTTTTTTCACAGCCACTATAGGCATAAATGTCTGCTGAGTGTACTCAAATTATCACAAACTCTGAATTATGATCCAAGTTAAATTTTAACTAAAATCAACATATTCAAGGCATAAGAACCTTAGAGCTACTTTATATATGAGACACGTTTTGGGGGTGGGAAAGGAGGGTTCCAGGATACATACACAGCTTGGAGTAGGGTCAGAAAAATGCTTGACTCACTGTATTGTTGAGATGGGGTCTGTGTGTGGATATACACAGGGGGAAAGTATGGGTTAAGGGTTGAAAATGGCTTGATCCATTGTGTTATGGGAAAGAAATAGACATGAAAACATCCTTCAGTTGGGATGGAAGTGGAAGAGAAGAGACCCCTAGACTTGTGCTGTGGGAATGGAGTGGACAGGTAGACACAGAAAGGGTGGGTGAGAGCAGAGAGTTGGGAAAGTAGAAGAGGTGGATGTTCTTAATGAAAATCCATCCCAGGCTCTTTCACGGTAGCTCCACCATCTAGCTGCTGTTCAGTTGCTCAGTCTTATCTGACTCTGCAGTCCCACGGACTGCAGCGTGCCAAGCTTTCCTGTCCTTCACTATCTCCCAGAGTTTACTCAAACTCATGTCCCCTGAATCAGTGATGCCATCCAAACATCTCATCCTCTGTCGTCCCCTTCTCCTCCTGCCCTCAATCTTTCCCAGCATCAGGGTCTTTTCCAATGAGTTGGCTCTTTGCATTAGGTGGCCAAAGTATTGGAGCTTCAGCATTAGTCCTTCCAGTGAACATTCAGGGTCGATTTCCTTTAGGATTGACTGGTTTGATCTCTTTGCTGTCCAAGGGACTCTCAAGAGCTTTCTCGACCACCGCAGTTTGAAAGCATCAATTCTTCAGTGCTCAGCCTTCTTTATGGTTCAACTCTCACATCCGTACCTGACTACTGGAAAAGCCATAGCTCCACCTCTATCTAAGCTTGCCATATATTAATACCAAGGAAAGCTCATATGACTATAAAAACAGTCAATGAAATGACTATGTTCTAGCAAGAACTTGGCAGGATTTGCCCATATGAGAATGAGCAGCTAAAAAGGAGCATATGTGGAAATTAGCCAAAGGCAGGCACAGTGTTCTCGGCACATCAACAGGGATATGGTTTAACTCAACATGTTGATACTGAATTAATTCAGTCAAGTCTGAATGCGACTGATCATTTCCCCCATAGAAATTTGTGAAATGGATTTGCTTTAATTTCCTATCTGGTTTGTTGTTGTGTTTTGACACTTAGAAATGTCTTCATACTTGCTTCATGGAGCTGATGGGGAGCCTTGCTACGATGCTGTTTGTGGGCTGAAAGTTGTGGCCTGGCCACCCCTGAGCTACAGAGGAGAGAAGGAGATGTTAAAAAAAAACACTGGGAAGAGAGAAACAACAATAAACAGTGGGGAGGGGTGTTAAACCGAGAAAGGGACAAAACGGAAGAGAAGAGAAGAGAAACTGATGAGAAAGAAAAGGGACAGAAATAGCGTCTGTTGTTTTCTACCTGACGCCAAGGGCCAGCCTTTCCGGGAGCAGGGGTGGGGAAAGCCTAAAGAGATCTTAGAGGGGTGTTATCAGGATTGGCCCCAATTTAGTCCTTCCTGCCTTTGTTTGGCTTAGTGGCTTCACATGTAGGATCTGTAGCCTCCTAATATTGGGTCTGGTGGCAGCACCCCCCACAGGAGTTGGCAGAATAAATCATCTGGCTTCTGAGAAAACCCAACGTGGGAAACAAAAATAACCTGTGAAGATAAAGTCCCAGGACTTTATCTCCAAATGCCCAGAGGGCATTCGAGTCATTCTGGCAAATCAAGGCACCTCCCTAAACCAGCTGACCTCCCGACCTTTTATTTTCATGGACTCCTGGCCGTTCTCCCTGTTGTCTGGCTCCAAACTTAAGACGAGTTGGCTCATTCTGCCTTGACTTCTCCTCATCTAAGTCGCCATGAGAGTTACTAATTTTGCCCCCAAAGTTCTTCTCTTTCGCTCTCATCTCCACCCTGCCCAAGCCCTCACTGCTTCACAGCCAGGGCTCAACAACTGCTGGATTCTACAGACCTGCTCTAAATCTTGCAGAGAAATCTTCCCCTTTGGTGCCCCCCTCCTACTCACCAATGCTGGGACACGCCCAGCTCTTCACTTGCCTTTCTGAACTGTCAGTGATCTAAGTGTTAGTCACTCAGTCTTTGCAACCCCATGGACTGTAGCCCACTAGGCTCCTCTATCCATGGGATTCTCCACCCAAGAATTCTGGAGTGGGTTGCCGTGCCCTTCTCCAGGGATCTTCCCAACCCAGGGATCGAACCCACATCTCTCACATCTCCGGCAATGGCAGGTGGGTTCTTTATCACTAGCACCACCTGGGGAGCCTGCTCTTCTCTCTTTCTCACAGCAGTGTTCCCTGGTGCTCCCCAATCTCCGCTTTTTCGTCCAGGCTGCTCCCCAAGCTGTGCCCTGTTTCTCATATGGTGCCATCATGCACATCATTGCTCCCACCTGGTGTGGGTCTCCTTGTCTTTGTGTCTATCGCTCCTGAAGACCCCCTCCTCCAGGAAATCCTCCAGGATGATTCTAGCCCTAATGGATCTCCCCCTCCTCTGAAGGACAAACCACAGCTGCCATGTCTACCACCCACACTAGCACTAGGGCATGGGCAAATTTTACTTTCTTCCACATCCCAGGGCCCGGCACACTTAGACACTCATTAAAAGGGCTTTTGCATGAATGACAGGATACCAGGACTCTATATGCGTTGATGATGGATCGTTATCATCACATAAGAACTGATGCAATTCACACATAGACCTCCCTGAGTGTGGGCAACCTGAATGGAAGCAATGCTTTGTGGATAAAGCTGCTCTCGGCTCAGAGCATCTTATATCAGAAGCCAGTGCAAGGCAACCCTTACCTGGCGGAAAAACGCTAAGTTTCCAATAAAAGGAGAAGGCTTGGGATGTCTGATGCCCAACTTCTCTAGTCTTGAAAACGCTGATGTGGAGTACCTGAGGGAAAAAGCACGTTTTAAGAACTGAGACACAGGTTCACACTTTTGGCCGTATCAGATATCAGCTGTCCAGATGTAAGGGTAGAAGTTTCCAGGTGACATCTTAGGACTGAAGAGGTGGAGGCCTAGAGGTGTGCGAGTGGCTTGAGCTCAGTAAATTCCTCTTGATTAACAGGCTAGAGATTAAGACATCCTCAGATGTCTTAGCTGAAAGTCCCTTTAGAGATGGTGTAGTCCAAACACACCTACAATTTCTGTCAATAAATAGTATTTAAAACTGCACTTTGGGAATTCCCTGGCAGTTCAGTGGTTACGACTGCACTTTTACTGCCAAGGGTCTGGGTTCGATCCCTGGTCAGGGAACTAAGGTTCCACAAGCTGCACAGCATGGCCCCACACCACCTCCAAAAAGCTGCACCTCTGCCCATTTCAGCTCTTCAACCTTGAAATCTACCATCAACAATTCTCTCACAAGTTGAGGCAAAAAAAGTAACCATGGCAAAAATCAGTTCCCTGCTCAAATCTGTGGTTTTTCTTGGTCAAATTGACCCCTGCACATAATTTATCCCTCATCACATTCCATGACCTAATAGAGAAAAATAAAAAAACAAGGAAGGAGGGGACACTCTGTGGAACAAGACCTCATCACCAACCACTTGCAAACCCTCTATGTCTTTGTTTCCATGGCCTGAGATCATATGGGAAGCATATTTTCCTAGCCCCAAATCAGGAAATATGGCCCCACAGATGTCTGTGCCACCGTCCAGGAGAAAGCGACAGTTTGAGAAGTGCAGTGTTGCTGTCAAAACATTGGAATTACTAGGATATTTCAACAGTTTATGGGAACAGAGGGATAACACAGTGAAAGTCAGAACTAGCTTAGAAAAACCTGGGCATATGGCTGTAATCCCTAATCAGCCAGCCAATTATGTCAAAAGTTCAGTTATTTCAGAAAAATTAATGAATCAAACTGAGTGTTTAGCATCATACAAATATCAGCCAAATCTCAATTTTGGAGCAAGGGAAAATATAGAGAATATCCATTCAGTCAGACTTCACAGGAGCACTGGAACTTGAAAAATCCTGCAGCTCCAAGCCTCACTTATCATTAGAAAGATGGAATGTTTGCTGTAGACTCTGACCTTCCTGTTCTTGCCTGCAGTCCAATAAGGAGCAGTTAAGCACATTGCAATGAATACTCAAATATTCAGGGAAAGGGCAACAGGTTAATTGTTGATTTGCGTTACTTTGAGCAGTGTTGCCTACCTTTAAAGTAGCAACAGGGAGAATCAAGCCAGGGTGAAAAGGGAAGGTGAGTTCTGCTCCCAGTTCTCCAGACCAAGGTTTCCACTGAGTGGCTGCACTATTGGGTTTGAATGGGTCCCCAGGACATCATGTTTAAGTCCACGTTCAAGGGTAATTACAAACCACACTCAAGAGCCTCGTGTGAATTACATGGACTAGTCATGCCCACATTCCTCTTCATTAGTGTGTATGCCAAAGGATGACAGCAGAGTGTGTAAAAGTATTTCAAGTAGACTGTGATGTTTTAAATAACCCCCTTCACACTTAAGACGAAAGACCAAAGGTGGCTTACCAGTCTACTTAACACTTCCCTCAGTGGCCTCAAATCTGGTTTCTGGTTCATTTTTTCATCAATTTTTATGAATTATTTTCTAAAATGTAATCTCTAATGGGTAGAAAGAAATATGTCGATCTTAGGCCACGTAATTACATCTTAATTTTGTAATTAGATGTCTTGATTGTCTAATTAAAGGACAAGAAGTCTGTGCCTAATTACACATGCCAATTATCATGCAAGCCCATGCCCTAATTATGTAACTCCACTTACAAAAATACCGCTTGTGTGTCTCTGCACAAAATTCAGACATTTCCAAACATATGGCATCAGCAGAGAATGTTCTGGACATAACCATAAACTTCACTCTGCAGCCCGGAGTCAAGTATAGCAGTGAAGCATCTTCAGCTAGGAATGGGCCAAATGTTGCCATCAGTAACTAGAGACCTCGCACTAGATTCAACAGAGAGAGACCACTGCCTCCAGACCTCCGAGCAGAATTACTAAGTGCGCTCCATTTGTCTTGCTCGCAGTTCCTTCTCTGCATCCATGTTTCATGTTCTCCACTCCCAGACTCTCCTATGTCAGTCTCAATAGGTTCTTAACCCAGAATCCATGGACTCTAGGAATTAGGGGTTGAATTGTGTCACCCCTCCAAAAATCAGTAGAATTCCTGTTCCCAAAATTCTGTCTTATTTGGAGACAGGGTGGTTGCAAATGTGATTAGTTAAAGATGAGGGGCTTCTCAGGGGTGCTAGTGGTAAAGAACCCACCTGCCAGTGCAGGCAATGAAAGAGATGCAGATTCAATCCCTGGGTCGGGAAGATCCCCTGGAGAAGGAAATGGCAAGGCACTCCAGCATTCTTGCCTGGAGAATCAAACGGACAGAGGGGCCTGGGGGGCTACAGTCCATGAGGCTGCAGAGTTGGACGTGACTGAAGCAACTTAGGACTGATGACAGTCATACTGAAGTAGAGTGGATCTCTAAGCCATTGTGGCTGGTGTCCTTACAGGAGGATGCCCCGTGAACGGAGACACAGGGAGAACGCCCTGTGATAACAAAGGCAGAGACTGGAGTTACGTGGCTGCAAACCAGGAAATATCAAAGGTTGTCAGCAGATGACTAGAAGCTAGGAAAAAGAAGGATGGATTCTCATCTCCAGAGGGAACATAGCTCTGCAAAAAGCCTTGGTTTCAGACTTCTGGCTTCCAGAATTGTGAGACAAACTCTGGTGTTTTAAGCCCAGTTTGTGTTATTTTAATATGGCAGCCCTAGGAAGCTGGTACACCAGGAATACCCATGAATGAGTTTAGAGTCAATGAAAAAAGATTTTCTGAAAAATTTCCTGTTACCTTAAAAATTATCATTTTGAAAGAAATTTCTTTTTGTCTCAAATTATGTCATCAAGTCCTGAGCTGTTAGTAAAGAACTGGCAGGGACTTCCTGGTGGTCCAGTGGTTAAGATTTCATGTCTCCACTGCATGGGGCGTGTGTTCAATCCTTAGACTGGGAACTGAGATCCTGCATGCCACATGGTGAAGCAAAAAAAAAAAAAACAAAACAGTTCTGGTGCCCTAGGATGCTAGTAAATCAGATAATATTCAGCCATCCTGTGGCTGCCATGTTGCGATATTTAGAACAGCTTATCTGACGGGAATTAGTGCAAGTATATTCCACAATTATGATCTTGAACATCTATCATTGTTTACATTAAGGATACTTAACTTGGAAAATGACAATGGAAAATATATGAAGTAGCTTCAAATAGCATTCTTTGGTTTTATGCTTACAACCAAAGTGTCATTTATCCCCAAAGGATTCAAACTCTGCAGTCCCAGTGATGCTCCTTCTACTGTCCATTCTCAAAAAACAAACAAAAAAACAAAAAAAACCCCACATAGAACCACATGGGATTGTTTTCAACATAAGAAATTCCCCAGTACTTTGTCTTCTGCAAGACAAAGCCCTTTCCTGATGTATTCAACAAGAGTGGTCAGCCAGTTGCTCAGCCAAAGAAGCCACTCGTAATAAACTGAGGGATATTTTGATAAATTGTATATTACACTGATGTATTATAGAGATGACTGAGCTGGTTGAATTGAAGTAAGGGTCATTCAGTCCTGTCTGATTGCGACCCCATTGACTGTAGCCCTCCAGGCTCTTCTGTCCATGGGATTCTCCAGGAAAGAACACTGGAGTGGGTTGTCATTCCCTTCTCCAGGGAACCTTCCTGACCCAGGGATCAAACCCAGGTCTCCTGCACTGCAAGCAGATTCTTTATCATCTGAACTACCAGGGAAGCTGAGATTAGAGCCAAAGCAGTAAAGAATCAATCATGGTCTGCTCTACAAGTTTCCCTCACTGTTTGTCTTAAGCCACAGCCATAGAGGACTTGGCTTTTCCCTGCTTTGGGGAGCCACAGATCCTCAGTCCATTCTTTATGTCTTCACGATCCCTATCAAAGAATTTCTACTTAGTGAGCTGCTTTTGGAAATTTCGGAGGCTACTGATATTTTTTGAAATAGTGGAAGATTCCTTTGGCAAATAGCGATTTCCCTGGGATAAAAATCATGGTGTGCCAGGAAGAGATGAAGCCCAAGGGTGCCAGGTAACCCACCTGTCCCACCTCTGGAGAAGAAAAGGCCTTTGTCATGGTTACGCTATCCTTGTGACACACACAGCCATTAAATGCTTAGCCAGCAGTTCCATAAAAGGCTGTGTGGCCACATGGGAAACTTTATTAGATAAGGACTTACATTTTTGGCTCTTCAAAAGATTTTAAGACACAGGAGCAGAAGATGAGATTTGCCAGCTTTCCAGAAAATAAATCTTGAAATGCTTGACAGAAATTTGGGCAAAAGAGCTAGAAATAGCAGGGAGAAAGCTTATTCCCATTTTATTAAAATTGTAAATTTTTTCTGAGTGTATTTTTATGTATTTGAGATTCTAGTCTCTGTAATTTTTTTCTATTTCTTTCCTTTTCTACTTTTTCCACTCAAAATAAGGAAGACATCTCCATATTATAAATCCCTTATGAATATTATTTTTATGGTTGTATATTCCTCTTGTGGACATATCAAAGTTTACTAAACTATCTTTATTGTTAAATATTTAGGATGTTTTCAGCGAAGTTAGGCCACTACAACCTTATACATCAAACTCTTCCAATATTTTACACATGAAGCTTTTCTGGATCTGAAATCCCTGAGTCACTGATTTTGAACACTGGCACCAAATTGTTTTCCAGCAAGTTTGCCCCAGTTAGTCTCAGCGTCAGTGTACATTCATTTCACCAAACACTCTCATTAAATTTTTCCGAGTTTTGTAGATACATCCATGTATCAACATCTCGATGTCTGTACTTTTTTTGAGAGAAAATGTTTTTTGCCATTGCTTTTCCTCCAATTTCAAAAATATTTTCCAACTTTGAAATTCCCCTATCTTTCCCCCTTATTCCCATTACAGTTTATCTAGGGGGCAGGCAGAATTATGCTACACCGTTTGGTTAAAGAATTAGTTGGGAAACGAGCAGTCATCAATAGGTGACTGCAAGCTGACGGCAAGCACATATTTGGGTAGGGAGAGGAGGACACGCAGATGAATTCTGAACAGCTTTTATTTAGCAAATAACTAGCTGCAGCCTTGTTAGCTGACTGAATTGTTTTCTTCTTCCCCTGTTCTTCCCCTACAACAACACTTAAAGGAACTGTAAGTATACAAATTGCTGCTTCAATCATGTCTCAGGACAGGAGTTCATTGGAAATAGAATTTCTCTACGAGATTGTCTCAGTTCCTCTTTTAGTGCCTCATTTCTTTTTTCACATCCTCATCTTCACATTTGGTGCCCTCTCTTGAGACCCGTTCCCTTAAGACCTTGCCCTCAGGACTGGAAACCATCCAGTGTGCGTTCACTCATGTGTCAGTTAGTAGCAGTTAGAGAAACACGTAAGATTATAAACTGCAAAGCAGAATGTTCATTAACTTATAAGAGTAGGTGTCCTTTTTCCAGGAACAAGATGCTGATGTATCTACTCAGAGTACATCCTTTTCAGGTACTTGAGAAGTCAAATCAGTCATCAGAGGGTGATGTGTTAAGGCAGGTTCTACAATAAGAGGTGGCTCATCAGAAAACATATGTCACTGGGACCCTGGGAAAAATAATCCTGCCCCACAGCTGAGTGCACTTCTGTTAAGGGTTGGCCGAGAGACCCACCCCTCTCTCCACTGATTTATAAGGCTGCCTCTATCCATGTCCCACTCTTTGTGACCAACCCTATGGATTATAGCCTGCCAGGCTCCTTTATCCACGGGATTCTCCAGGCAAGAATACTGGAGTAGGTTGCCAAGCCTTCCTCCAGGGGATCTTCCTGACTCAGGGATCGAACCCATGACTCTTATGTTTCCAGCCTTAGCTGTCAATTTCTTTGCTGCTAATGCCACCTGGGAAGCCCTGGCTCCACCCTACACCCTAGGAATATCGGAGCTCTGATCTATACTGTTTGTCTGACTTGTCCCAGTACCTCACTATTTTAACTATTATAACTCTGTAACACCTTGTAATATCTTACTTTCTGCCACTAATTTTAGAATTGATTAGTCTAGTTTGATGAAGGAATTTTTATTGGAATTGTATTAAATTTATAAATTAGTACCAATGTTATTACAACCCTGAGTCTTCTCATCTATGTATATATCTCTCCATTGACTGATTCTCTGTCCTTTGTAACATTTTCTAATTTTGTGCACAGAGAGTATCTTTTTGCTATTTACATATAATTCAGTTATTTTTATTGCTCATGTGTAGGAACATCATTTGTGCTTTATGTCAGTCTTGTAATCAAGATCCTTCTAAAATTTCTTATTAGTTCTTCTGGTTTACATGTGGATTCTCTTAGATTTCTTACACTGACAGTTATATTTTATACAAACAGTATCACTTTGTTCTCTTTTTTCCCTAATCCCTTAATCTCACTTTTCATTTTCTTATCACACTGGCTAAGACCTTTAGTACAACGTTTAAAAGATGCAGTAAGAGAGAACATCTTTTTCTTGTTCCTGACTCTATAGGGATGTATCTAATGTTTTGAAATTAAGTGTAAGATTTTGCCATAGATTTTTAGCAGGCACCTCTTATAAAGGACATTCCTTCCATTCCTAGTTTGCTTGGAAAAGTTTTCCTTGAAGAGTCTTGCTATAGGTTTGTCTATCTTTTCAAAGCCCCAACTTTCTGCTTTTGTCACTCATTTCTATATTTCTCTTTTTGCTGTTTTTATGTCTGTTTCATAATTTTATGCCTATTTTTTATTATGATCTTCCTACTATTTTCTTTGGGTTTATTCTTAGTTCTTTTTTTTTTTCTTTTAGCTTCTTAAGTTAACAATGTGGCTCACTTATTTTCAATATTATTTTATTTCTAACAAACTCATTTAAGAATATAAATCTCCCTCTTCTTACTTGTTTAGCTGCAGCCCATGCATTTTGAAACATACTACTTTCATTGTCTAATAGTTGCATTTTAATAGGAGACTTCTGAATACAAAATAAGCTGTAAGATGTACACAGGCAAAACTCAGTGGGACAAATATTCTGGAGTTGTATTTCACATTGTTTTTCAATTCTGTTCAACCCTATCCATGAAATTAAGTAACAGTCATTATAATTTGTTCCCAAAGATTCAGGAAAGGAGACTGTTTACAATCTTCAGTCCTCTGGGAAAAAAAATAGAGGACTTCTGAACAAATACACAAATATCTGCCTGATGTGCAGTTCTTTCTCCAATAATAGAAGAACCACAAAAACGTTGTTGCTGTTCAGCCGCTAAGTTGTGTCCGACTCTGTGACCCCAGGATTGCAGCATGCCAGGTCCTCCTGTCTTTCACTGTCTCCCGAAGTTTGCTCATTTTAGCTATTAGTCTGACAACAATTTTGTCACAGCACAAGAAAAATACATTTATATCAACAAAGAGAGGCTGCCCTAGTGGCTCAGACGGTAAAAAATTCACCTCCAATGCAGGAGACCTGGGTTCAATCCCTGGGTTAGGAAGATCTCCTGGAGAAGGGAATGGCAACCCACTCTAGTATTCTTGCCTGGAGAATTCCATGGACAGAGGAGTTTGGCAGGCTACAGGGGTCGCCAAGAGTTGGACATGACTGAGCAACTAACATGCACACTCACCATTATTATAATTTTTAACCTTCCCTATGTACCAGAGATTATGTGAAGAACTCTCTATACATTCTCCTGTATGAGCCTTCTAACAATTATATAAACGTAGGCATAAATATTCTTCTTATATAACTAAGAAATTACTGCTTAAGGGAATGAATTAGCACCCCCAGGGTGGCAGGGCTGCTAAGAGATTGAGGCAGAGAGGAACCCAGGTCTGCCACATTTCAAGCAGGTGCCGTGTGAACCCTACTATCCTGTTTCTTCCTGTCCTCTAAGGTAGGGTGTTGTTGACAAACCACCGCATGAGAATAAGCAGAGGCTATACTGAGAACAAGAGCAGGCAGGTTTCTTAGAAACCAAAGGTATAATTATAACAGATGCTAATTAACTGATGACCATAATGAGAGCGTCTTTGCCTTTCTAAAGCCAGCGCTTCACTTCTGCTTTTACTCAGAATTCTCAACTGTTTCTCTTTTCAGTTGCACCAATTTCTCCTTTTCTACTGGATCACTGCTATCAGTATACAGACATATTCTAGTGTCTTCTATTTTAAAGACAAGTAAAGCAGACTCCTGTGATTCCAGCCCTTTTCTGATTTTCCCATATTTTTCTTTTTTTCTTCCCAGTAAAACCTCTTAAAAGCATCATCTAGACATGTTCTCTTCCTCTTCTATACCCTATTCTCTTCTCCATCTTCCCGACTAGGTTTCTGCACCCACCACTCGAGTGGAAGTCGCCTTGTCAAGGTCACTTGTCACGTGTCCAATGTTTTGATCTTGTCATTCTAGTAATTTCTAGCTAGTTTAGTTTTTATTTTTTCCACTTGCTCTCGGCAGCATTTTGATACAGATAAACACTTCCTTCTTCCTGAAACATTCTCTTCTTTTGGTTTCCATGACATCACACTTCCTACCTCAGGGGCTGGCCCTCAGAATCTTTTCTGGCTCCTTTCCTTCAGTTAGCCCCATCACTTTCAGCACCATCTATATGTCAATAACTTCTATGTTGCTATCTCTAGCCCCATTCTCTCCACTGAACTCATGTCTATCCAGACATCACCTTGGCTGCCCTCTTTTGATGTTTATTAGGCATGTTTTAAATTTCATAATTTGTTTGCTTATTCCCTAGTTAGGCTCCCCTTGTAGTTCAATCAGTAAAGAATCCACCTGCAATGCAGGAGACCCAGGTTTGATTTCTGCGTCAGAAAGATCTCGTGGAGAAAGAAACAGCAACCCACTCTAGTATTCTTGCCTGGGAAATCCCATGGACAGAGGAGATTCATGGGGTATGGTCCATGGGTTCACAAGAGTCAGACATGACTTAGCAACTAAACCATCACCATTCCCTTGTTGTTGACATGTAAATTTTATTTTCAATTCAATATAATTCAATTCAATACAGAATTCTACAACAAATATCTTTTGCATATGAAGCATCTTACCATATGACTTTTAAAATTAAGTTAGACTTCAAGTCATTACACGATTGATCAAAGCTATCATGGCTTTAAAGGTCCTTGAACATACTGAAAACTGTCCCTCAAAACTCTACTGATTTCCAGTCACATAGGCGTATACAGAAGCATTGAGTTCAAAACCAGGAAACTGTTTGGGGCTCTTAAAGTGGTAATATAGAGAGCTCACTGTGCCCTGGCCGGTCCTGCCTAAACTTGCCTTCTCCGAGCCAGCCTGGTGGATTGGATACTGTCCAGTAAAGCTGCCCCTGGGTATCAAGGCAGTGGGGTCACCCACTGGAGCATTTTGGAAGTTCTAGCCCCGACATTAGGGGAACCTGGAAATGCACTGCTGTCTACCCATCTAGTGTCCAAAATACCTGGGTGATCATGGTTTTATTAGGTGTTTTAAACTTATATCTAAATCTGAACTCAATTTTCCCCCTAGAACTCTATCTCTTCTTTCATCTTTATATCACTATTACAACCACAGCCCACCAATTGCTCAAGCCAGAAACTTCTGAAATGTGGTGCGTGTTGACATGTTAAATCGCTTCAGTCCTGTCTGACTCTGTGCAACCCCATGGACTGTAACCCACCAGGCTCCTCTGTCTATGGGTTTCTCCAGGTAAGAATACTGGAGTGGGTTGCCATGCCTTCCTCTAGGGGATCTTGCCAACCCAGGGATCAAACCCTCATCTCTTAGGTCTCCTGCATTGGCAGGTGGGATCTTTCTCACTAGTGGGGTGTGTAATTATTTAAAATATGACAGTCTTTCCCAACTGGAGGGTTACACATCTCCACCTTATTTCCATAAGGCTTGATCATGTGGCTTTCTTTGGTCAACCGATCATGAAAAGACACCATGTGTGCTATATCCAAGTGGAAGCTTTGAGAGCCACACATGATGAGCCTTTTGTCCTTTTCTGTCTGCCCTGAGGCCTGTAGTCTCCCAGATGAGAGCTGTTCCTGAAGCCTGGGTCCTGCAATGGAGATGATGAGGGGTAAAGAAGGAAGTGGTCCATGACAGATGACCAAGAAACAAATATTTGAGTATGTAAATCAATGAGATTTGCTGTGGGCATGAAGGGAGTCAGTTGTTACCCAGGCAGAACTTATCTGAAGCTGACTGATTTTAGACATGCTTAATTTTTCTCTTTTATTTTTCAGACGATCTATCAGCAAATAATTTTAGCTCCATCTTCAAATTAGCTCCATCTTCATATCTGCCCACTTCTCTCCATCTCTTTCTACCCTGGTATAAGCCAGGGTTATTTGCTAGCATCTTGCATATGCATTTATCCACTGAGCCATCAAATCTGCTCCTGGGAATTTGCTCTACACATACACTTTTACATAAATATGTACTGAGGTATTTATTTTTAACGTGTTTATAACAGCAAAAAATTGGAAACAACCTAACTGCCCATCTGTTTAAATAAATTATGATGCATCCGTTCAATAATATGCTATGCAACGGAGATGGAAAGTCATCAAAATACGCTAGTACATGAAAGTAGTAAGATGCGGAAAATTGAGTTTAGTGTGCTTCCATTTATGTAAAAAAAAAATGAGGAGAAAAAAACCTAACATTATTTATATTAGCTTTTACGTTTATTAAAAATAACTCTATTAGTATAAATAAGGAGTTAATTGAACAGGTTACCAGTTGCAGAGATGGAAGGAACAGTGGGGATGACGGTGGGCAGGAAGGAGATGTTTAGTTTGATGTTTTAGTGTGGAAAGTGCAAAAGGAGACGAAAGAGTGAAATGAATTCCCATGTACCTACCATTCTAACAATTATCAACTTGTGGCCAATCTTGTCTCAGCTTTACACTCCTACCCACCTCATGCCCAGACTTTTATGACGCAAATCTATGACATCATATCATTCCAACTGTAAATATTTCTGTACCCCTTTGCTAAAACATGACTCTTTCCAAAAATAACCACAGTATTACTATTAGAATTAAAAATAACAATAGTTCCTTAGTATCTTCAAATAGCTAGTCAGTGTTTCAATTCCCCCGGTCGTCTCACAATTTTTCTTTATAATATGTTTATTGAGTGAGAATCTAAGGTCTATAGTTTGAATTGGGTCATCTGACTTTAGATTCTCACTCAGTAAACATACTACAAAGAAAAATTGTGAGACAATTGAGGAAACTGAAACACTGACTAGATGTTAGAATTGGGTCAGATGTCTCGTAAGTCTCTTTAAGTCTTTAAATCCTCCTTCCTATCCCACCCCCGACCCCCATTTTCCCCCTTGCATTTTTTACACAACAAAACCAGGTGGTGTCTCATAGGGTTTCCCACAGTCTAAATTCTGCTGGTTGCCTCCCATGGTGTAGTTTAACCCGTTCTTCAGTCCTAGTGAAAAGTAAAGTGTTAGTCTCTCAGTCGTGCCTGACTGTTGCAACCCCGTGGACTACAGCCTGCCAGGTTCCTCTGTCCATGAAATTCTCCGGGCAAGAATACTGGTGTGGGTTGCCATTCCCTTCTCCAGAGGATCTTCCCGACCCTGGGATTGAACCTGGGTCTCCTGCATTGCAGGTGGACTCTTTACCATCTGAGCCTTCCAGGTGCCTGTGGGGTCCCATTCACCCCATCCCCGCCCCTACCCATACGCCGAGGCAGTAACTTAATTGCCTGGGGTGTGACTTGGGCTTTGGAATTTTTATAAGATCCTCAGGTGTTTCCAGTGTTCAGCCACGTTTAGGAACCACTGATCCAGAGGCCTTTTCTTCAAGACGACACCAGAGGAGGTTCATAATCTTCTTGTCTCTTTTATTATGACCTGAGCAGCTGTGAGGATTATCACCTGAATCCATTCATGCAAAGTCATGTTATTCCTTCTCCATTTACCAGCTAGAATAATTCTGAATTGGCCCTCCTCTGCTAGGGACAGTTCGCACGAGAAAAGTAGGATCAGCCTTGATGCTTTGCTTTTATTGTTAGCGTTCGAAGTAGTGAGTTGATTCTGTAGCATCTTACATTGGGTACACATGCTATTTTTGTATCATTATGAACTCATGAATTTAAATTTACTTGATGTGTTTTGATCCACTGCCATGATTCAGCTCCCACACCAACTTCTACGGTGTACAGATGACTGTGTTTTAGAGTATTTTGATGTGTTTTGATCTACTGCCACGATTTTTCTAGATTTTTCAGGAAAAAAAATCTTAAAAATCTAGATTTCATGATTTTCTAGATTTTTCAGATTGTCCCATCTTTGGCTAGGGGGAGCACGTATAAGTTTGTTCCTGAGTACTTTTGGGGAGAACAGCCTCCCCACTTTCTGAAATGACAAGTTTTCCCAGGTACATCTTGTACATTTCTTGCCCTAGACCTGAATCAGCCATTTTCCTGAGAAACCGTGTTTCCTTTCAGTAGAAAACTGTCTAGGGGCCATAACAGGAAGAAGACTTCTCACTCTATCTTGGTAATACTTCATGATACTATGTTTGAGATGTCAACCACGTGGATGCCGATTCAAAAACTTAAATAGGTTTTAAAACGTGTTAACTGAACCTCTTGTAATTAGAATTATTTTAAATGTATAGTGATACCTTACATAAAGGACCAATGTGGTGAATCCTATCAGAAATTAAGGAATTGTTTAATCTTTCTCAACTGCCTTAGTTTCCTATGGTTGCTAAAACAAGTAACCACAGGTGTAGTGGTTTAAGATAACACAATTTATCTTGCAGATCTGGGGCCCAAAGTCCAAAATTAGTCTCGCTAGCCTGAAGCTGAGATGTCAGCAGGACTGGTTCTTTCTGTGGGCTCCTGGAGAGCATCCATTTTTTGCATCCTTAGCTTGCGGCCACATCATTCCAGTCTCTGCTCCCAGACGTCACATCAGCCCTTCTACCTGACTCCTCCTGCCTCCCTCTTATAAGGACCCTTCTGATCACATTGAGGGTCCACCCAGATAATGAGGATACTCTCCTGATCTCAGGACCCTTAAGCAATCCTCAGAGTCCCTTTTGCTGTGTAAAGTGGCATTCACAGGTTCTGAAGATTAGGATGTGGAATGTGGGCATCTTTCGAGGCCATTATTCATCTCCCACACCAGTTTCTATTGTATACAGATGACTGCCTTTTGGAGTGTGCTTGAAAATAAGAAGTGGCTGGGGTGGAGGCTGAGGTTCTCAAGGCTTCCTGTTTAGAGAAAACTGATGAGCCAGCTGCTGGGGAAGGGCGGGGAGGGGCTGCCTAGAGCTACCACAACACTCAGCCTCTGTCTCAGGCACCACTAAACCAGGGTTGGGGGCCCTACCACCCAAACAGCTAAGTATTTTAAAGAAAAGACTAAAGTTTACAAACATTCATGCCATCCAGTTGTTGGTTATTGTAGTGCATAGAATTAGCCAACTTTTCCAGCTTTATCTCACCTTGCCAGGGCAGGAGAGTTGAGTCAACAAATCTCAGTCGGCATCAAGAGGTTAACCTTCTAAATCAACATCTTGACAATTTTTGCCACATCTGCAAATCACCTAGGCTAGCACTTGCTTCCCGCTTTCTTTGATACAGACATAAATAAAAGGTAACTTTATGTCATGACCATAAATGAAAACCATTACCACTTCCAAAAAGAAAAACTTAGAGTAAAAATAAACACTTTACCATGGGACATTTTAAAGCCCAGGAACTCCCTACGGTGATCTTGCTGGCCATGGACGATCCACAAGGATGATGCCGGGAAGATGGGGCTCTCAAGGCTGGTCCAAATGGGCCACATTTTCAAATGTGCTCTATCTAGGTTGCCTTGGCTCAGCTGACAATCTAACGCCACAGCTGGAAAGCAATGACGGAATCTCAGTCCTCTCTCAAAGGACTGAGATGTGGAGAATTAGATCTAATGACTCTCGTGTATTTCATTTCTAAGAACTAAAGAGAGTTGGTGTGCTTTTGACATTGGATTTACTCCAAACTGTGATAGCAGTTCACCCTCACAAAGGGGAGGAGTCCTGGCATGACACCCTTCATCACTGTCAGCTGATGGTAACCTTCATGCTACAAGTGACACATTACGAAAATGATCAGGCAGACACACGTTGTCTCCTACAAGCCAGGCATGTGCAAAGCACCGGGGGAAGCTACAGGGAGGCGGTGCTTACAGCCTTGCGGACCAGCACGCACCCAGTGGCTAATGACAAGCAGCCAACTCAGTATTTACGTGATGACCCTTGCAGCAGAGAAGCGCCACGTGTCAGAGGGTGTGCCAGTTGAACTGTGTTTTGATCACTTAAGAACACTTCTTCTGTCCAGCTACTGATGGGACATATTTGTTGAACTTGAAAAAAAAAAGGCAAGTGGTCCTTAGGCTTATTATTATTTTCCCCCAAGGCTAGTTTTCCAAAAGCAGGGCCCTCCAAAGCAGACCAGTTTCCAAAAATCTATGAAACTGAGGACAGCGGTGCGAAAGCTGGTGCGAGAAACAACTGTGTCACTCATGGCAGGCGAAGGAGCTGGGAGAGGCTGCTGCTTGGAGAGGAGGGGTGTCCCAGGGGGCCCCCCGCCCCGGGAAGAGCCAGCTCTGGGGGTTCCTATGGAGGAAGCCCTGGGCGCTATGCGCTCTGCTTCCCCAGGCGTGCCTTCTGGTGCCCGGCCCCACCCAGCTGACATCTTTCGGGAATTAAGGAAGAAAGTGGAGCCAGCCGAGTGGGAGATGGTGGTTAAGCAGGGAAGGGTCTCAGAGTGAGGCCTCGGCACAGCCTCCACCTCTGCCTTTGCGCCCACCCCCCAGTTCTCCACCGCTTCTCATGGAAGAATTCTGAGAGGCGCCTTGCCCTTTGGTGCCAGTGAGAACTAGAGAAGAACGATCGAGGTAGTACCCAAAGTAGTTTCACAATATGAACATGCATGCGGCCCATCTTTCTATTTTAAAAATAGGACAGAACAATTGAATTGTGTGACAAGGCCGGTGCAGTGGCTGATATTTATGGAACACTTCTGGATTTTTTATGTATTGGTTATGTGACTGAATTTAACTAGACTGAGCTCCCCCTCCCCATTCAGAAAAACCAATGACATATATAAATACAGCAAAAGATCTCTCCCTAAACCTCTCTTTTAGCGAGGAGAGGGGAAAAAACAGTCATGACCTAGTGTGTTAAAGGGTATATTTATAGTAAGTATTTCTAAAATAAGATATATTTAAGTGTATTACACTGTACTTGAATTTATAAATTTAATTTTATATGTTTACATGTTTTACAGTGAAAACCTGCCTCTTTTATTTAGGCCTTGAATTCCTTATGTGTCAGGGGTTGTCCACTCAGACGTAGCATTCTGTAGAAGACCCCACCACCCTGCTTGCCCAAGGAGCTGGAGAATTTGTGACTTTTGAGGAAAAGAGCAAGCCAAAGAATTTTTTCCCAGCTCCCTTCAAGCAAGAAGTTTACTACTGTGAACACTTCTGTGTTCCCATTGCGCTGAGGCCTACAACTTCGCCCACGAGAATGCAGTTCTTGGATGGAAGGCTTCTGGAAGGCCAAAATGAATTTTCATGGAGATGGAAAAATTTCTAGGCAGTCCCAGATCAGCGGGAGCACTGCCATGACGCAATTGAAAGGACTCTTACTACCACTGGACAGGTAAGGGTCCAGGGCACAGCCCAAGTTCATTTCTCTCTCTTCATCTGCCAATTAGTAGATTGGGCCTCACCGGTAACTGTGCTCTCAAGGTAATGGCTTGTTTAAGTAATTGATGATGTTTTTTGCCTCGCTTGGGATTCTTAGCACATCAAAAGATGTTGAGAAAGCCAAGACTCACCTAGAGTCTGAATTAATCACTTTGTCAAGCACAACAAAGGCTGTCTGGCTTTGCTAATAATCCCAAATGGGGTAGCAACCCTCCGTGAAATAAGGAAACGATGGTGTCTTTAATTAATGTTTCAAAGAGCTCAGACTTGCTCTTTTACTCCCTTGATTTTTATGAGAACATGGAGAAATGTGTGCAGAACCAGCATTCTCCAGACTTCTCAAGCGCAGGGAGGGCAGGCGACCTGGCTTCATTCGAGTTCATGGAAGAAGATCCGAGGGCTTCAGTGGACCACAAGGTCAGCGTGCGCATCTGTGGCGGGGTCAGAGGAAATCAGTCCCAGGGTTGCCTCCGCGGGCAGTCCCGCAGACCTAGTACTTCCCCTGCCCCGGGCTTGGCCCCTGAACACTGCCCTCCTTTCCCAGCATTGCTGCCTCCGCCTTTCCGGACAGCGCCTCCAAACCCAGCCACCCTCCAGCTGCCTTTCTGGTCTACGTCGTCTCTCACAAGGCTCTTCACAGGCGGCTGAAGACTCCCAGCCTCTGGACAGATCCTCACTCCCCCTCGCCCCCTCCTCCCTCCACCTCCCAGAGCACCCAGCCAGGTCATATGGGGCAGGTCAGCGCCCTGGGGGTCAACACGTCCAGAATGGGAGGCTGGGCATGGTGGAGTGTTGGTGTGAGCCCAGCTGTGTGATTGTCTTTAAAAGGACTTTGACAACCTTAAGACTGCTTGGAAAGCCAGTGGGGTCTGGAAGTGGCTCAGCTCAGGTCGGTGATGCTAAGAGATTGTGGGTACCATCCAGAGGGTAAGACATGTCTGACCCCCAGAGACTGTATCCTATGGAAAACCAATAGTGAGGAGTGTGGGGAGGTTTCCCTTGGACTTGGGGAAGCCCTGCTGACCGCCTTCAGTATACTTCTATCTTACCTAATAGCTCCCTGTGGCTTCTAAACTGTGCCATTTGGAAAGCATTTTTATTCATTTATTTGTACTTTTTTGCTTCACTCTGTCTTCACTGCTGCGCTGGGGCTTTCTCTAGTTGCGGCGGGCGGGCTTACGCTCTAGTTTGTGGCCTGCCTGCTTCTCATCGCCGTGGCTTCTCTGGTTGAGGAGCGCAAGCTCTAGGGTGCAGTCTTCAGTAGTTGTGACACGCTGGCTTCGTTGCACCATGGCATGTGGGATCTTCCTGGACCAGGGATCAAACCCACTTCCTCTGCATCGGCAGGCAGATTGTTCACCACTGGACTACCAGGGAAGTCCCTAAACTGTGCCATTTTTGACTCTTGCCGTCAACCCTCATCTGCCCTCAGTCACCATGGACTGTCAGTTCTACCTTCAAACCAGCTCTCTCGAGAACGCTCAGGGAGTTTTCTAACCACATGCCCGGTTTCAGGCCATCATTGTCTTTCCCCTGGGCATAGACTCTTCAGGGGAGTCCTGAACTGGCCTCCTCATCTGTTTCTTCCCTCATCCACCAATCTGCCGTTCATGCCAATGCCCGAAGAATCCTGCTAACAGGAAAACCATGTTGTAGACCGGTTCAGAATTCTTCACTGGCTCCCTGACACTTTTAGACCAACTCTTAATTCTTTTATTTGGAGCATAAGGCCTTTTATGATCTCACCCCAGCCTGACCTCTCAGGCTCGCTCCAAGTGACCTCTGTCCTCAAGCCATCTTTCACGACTTGGGCATTTCTAGTTATAGACATTTCTTTCCAGGCTTTTACCAGGCTCTTTGCCAGGGCCAGGACTAAGATGACATAACAGAGGCATTTAGGATACAAAATTTAGCCGCTCAATCCCAGGGGTGTGCAGATGCTGACCCTGCTCTCACAGGGCCCTGAGAGTGAGTGCCCCCTTAAATCTTGTGTCCCAGGTACCTGCTTATCTCACCCTGGTCCCAGCACACTCTTCTCTGCCTGGTATACCCATCTTCTTTCTCCACCTGGCAAGTCCTGAATTCTTCAACTCTCTCCTTGAGGGCTGCCTTCTCCAGGAGCCCACCCAGACTATCCTGGGCACACGGAAACATTGTCCTTGGCCCCCGGCTCCCTTGTGGTAGAGGGATTGTAGACCGAGAGCCGAAGAACTCAGCGTATTGTTTGTAGGAATATAATCCTGCCTAAGGTCATTATTTACTGTACCTGGTTCTGTTTCCATCATGTGGACTTAGTCATCTGTAGTTAATCCTTTTGTTTTCATGAAGTCCTTGAAGAACCCTTTGCATATTGTGAAAGAGAGACATCTGCCTGGCGTGAACCCCAACAGACAATGACATTTGAGCCCAGAGAGGGCAGAGGGAGATACTTTTGCCTCCATATCCTGCATAATAATCGCCAACAGTTACAGACTATTTCCCAGGGGCCAGGAGCCATTCTAAGTGCTTCATACATCAACTCATTTATTCCTCTCCATGCTCTGTGTGGGAGGTGCTATTATGATCATCATTTTGCAGATGGGAAAAGCGAGGCTCAGAGAGATTAAGTCATTCACCCAAGGCTGCACAGCTAGGAAGAAGTGGAGCTGACATATAAACCCAGGCTGTCTGGCTCTGAGCCTGTGCCCTTAGCTAGCAGCCTCAGTCTCTCATTTTGGATTTGCAGAGCAGCAAATTGCCTAGAGCTCAACCTTTCGACAAGACAGGGGCTGCGGGAAGCTTTGCTCACTTCTATGGAGTAAGGACTCTGACTTCCTGGTGAAAAGCAGATGCTATTCAGAGGATCCTGTTATCCCTTGAATTTCAAGTGATTGCCACTGAGTCAGCAGGGCTCCAAGACTTGAGACAAAGGTCAATTCAAAGGGGAGACCTGGCCTGTGCAAAGAATAGAGGAGCTGTTTTCTGATCCATTGAGTTTTCATATTCATGAGTAATCACAGGTGGGATAAGGAGCAGTGGGTACTTTTACTAGGTGTAAAGAATGACTCCAAGCTCTTTTATAATGAGCTTAGTAAGCATTCAGAAAACATTTGCCAATTGGATGTGAGGTATGTCTTTATAAACCCAGGGAATATCTTTAACTTTCTATTGTACTGTGACCTGCCCAACAGCCTGGAACAGGCCTAGGAAACTTAATTCTGCCTCCCAGCTTGGTGGACAACTTAAAGAGCTAAGGCCATCAAAATAACATAAGAATATTGTGAGTGTTTCAAAAATATTTATAATCCCATTGCGTTTTATTTGTTACTGGAATCCGCAGATCTTTGTATTGGCCTAATTCTAGACAAATTCACTCATTGGTCTTTGATCACCTCATAGCTACAGTGATCAGCTAAAGGTCCAACTGGGAATTGTGTAACATTGTGTCAGAAGGCAATACTGTAGTCTAAGATCACCAAGATAGTGCCTTCTGCTCAGTGATGTGGTTGGTTCTGGCTCTTATCTGCCCTGGGTTCTGGACCAGAGGCACAGACCCACAGAACCTTCCTGCTCATCTCCATGTCCAACCCATCTGGGTCTGACCTCTTCTCTGCCCCTTTTGTTTTAGTCTCCCATTACAGTCCCTGGTCTCAGCCCTGGCTCATCCTGGCCATTCTTATCTCATCACCTATATTGGTTATCTAATGCTGTGTAACAAATTAGCCCCAACACCTAAGTGGCTTAAAACAACAAACATTTATCATCTTACACAGTTTCCAGAAACCTGGGAGTGTGTTACCCGGGCAGTTGAGGGTGAGGGTTTTTCGTAAGGGTAAGTCAAGCTGTCAGCTGAGACTGCAGTGATCTAAAGTTTGCCTGGGCCTGGAGAATCACAGTCATGTCCCCTTATGTAGCTGTTGGCAGGCTTCGTCTTGTGGGCCCTTCATCAGGCTGCCCAATGTGGCAGCTGGCTTCCCTGCAAGCAAGAAACCCAGGGGAGAGAGCCCATGATGGAAGCCTCAAACTTTCATAACCTAATTTGATAAAAATATATTCCTTCTTTTTGGACTTTTTGAGCTGAGTACTAAACCTCATGAAGCCTATAAGCCATTTCCTTCTATGATGAGATGGAGTTGTTCCATTCTTCACTCCATAAAGATGCTTTTAGTGTGAGCCCTGAGCTAGATGCCATGGTACATCCCCAAAGGAATAGATGTCCACGTGGCCTTTACCAAAAGAGTAAAATCAGGAAAACTTCACCCCGAGGTGAAAACCAATGGCTAATAGCAGCTAACATTTACTAAACATGTGCTATGGGCCAGGCATTGTACCAAACACTTTATAAACATGGTAGCCTTTAATCTCCACCAACATCCTTGTTATGTCCATCATAAAGATGGGGAAACTGAGACTTTGAGCCCACTGGTCAGTGGCCAGCCTGCAGCCCAATCCTAGTCTGCCTGACTGAAGGGCCTGAGCCTCTAGCCAGGCCTTTGACTGGTCTGTTCTGGATCAGCAAGGCCAATGAGGGGAAGGAGACCACAGTCATCTCCTAGGGCTACCATAACACAGTACCACAAACTGGGGACTTACACCAACAGACTTTTACTCTCTCCCAGTTCTGGAGGTTGGAAGTCTGAAGTCAAGATGTCGGCAGGGCCTTGCCCACCCTGAGGCTCTAAGGGAAGCCTCTCCCTGGCTCTTCCTCACCTCTGGGGGTTGTTAGCAATCCTTGGGGTTGCTGTGCAGATATATCACTCCGGTCTCTGCCTCCATCCTCACATGGCATTCTCCCCGTGTGTCTGTACAGTCACATCACCTCCCCTCTGTGTGTCTCTGTGTCCAGATCCCCTCGTAAAAGGACATCAGTCTTGGATTAGGACTCATTAGCATTCAACTTGATTGCCTCTATAAAGACACTGTCTCCAATAAAGGCCTTATTCGGAGGTGCGAAGTGACTGTGAATGTGGGGAGGGCGGGGGAACACTAACACCACTCAATCCAGTATAAAGCCCATCAGAGCTGTCACCAGCCATGGAAGAGGCCAACACATGGGTAGGTGGATGGGGACAGGTCTTTTCGTCCACCCTGGAGTCGGAGGAGGTGACATGGAAAGAAACTGACTCTCACGAAAGAAAATGCTAATTCAAAAACAGTTTTTTCCTGGTTCACTGAATGTTGGGCTTTGGTTTATTTGTGTGTGTGTGTGTGTGTGTGTGTGTGTGTGTTTATGGGGATTTTTGTCTATTGGGGATTTTTTGGTCTTATTATTAGTATGCTAACTAATCTATATTTTAGTTGTTTGAGTCAGCATACCCTTTTTATAGGAAAAAAAGGAAATGAAATTGATGGCTGATTTTGGATTGCAAGAGCACCTCCCTGTTGAGACTTACCAATAACTTCCTAGAGCAGAACTTGCAAAAGCGCGTGACAGGGAGGAGCATGCCTCTTCTGATCTTTCAGAGCCCAAGTTCAGTTCACATTGTCTCACATGCCTTGTGATGCTGAGACACACCCTTTCTCCTTTCAGCCTCTAGCCAGCATCACAGGAAATTTTCTGGAAGGGCAAGTGATCATCCTAAAACATTTTTTTTTTCTTTAATAACTCAGTAGGGCCCCAGCATCCATGAGAATATTTATAGTAATTCTGGAGCTGTTTATGTTTCCAGCTGTAGCCATGTCTTGGCATAATGTCTTACATAAATGTATTGCCACGTATGAAACAATGAATTTGTCCCAAACAATGGAGCTCACAATCTACAAGGATGTCCCCTGGTTGTTATAGCTCAGGGTATAGTGAACACAGCAGACTTGCAGCTTTCAGGCTTCCAGAGTACTTCAGAAATGTTCCCCTTCAATCCTGCTTTTTCAAACTCAAGTTGGATCCTCTATGTAGCAGCTACTGTCTTCCCCACCCCATCCCTGAATCAGTATTTACCCTTCTCAGGGTGAGCTGTGGCTCCATCACTGGTCAGCTCCTGATCTCCATCACTTATTCAGCTAGAAATTCTTGGGTTCACCCCCAGGCTCAGTCAAGGTCCAAGCTGAGCCCCCGCACTGGGCGCACGACCCTGCTTCAGCCCTCCCGGAGCTAGCTCCTCACAGCCAAGACCTACTGTGACTCACCACCTTGGAGTCTTGTCGAACTCCCCATCCGTTTCTGTTCTTTTTCCAGAAAACATCATTGTTGTCGTTTACAATAAAAATCCAAACTTCCATTAGCTTTACGTTTTTGTTTTGCTTGCTCTTCGTTTGTTTTTATCTTTGTTTCTTCTTTTGTTGTGTCTGCTCACTCATGTCCTCTTTCTCCCTTGTCAGAGGTCAGAATCCACATGGGTGATCTTTGGGCATGTGGCGGACTGAGTCATTCCTCCCGATTCATCACGCCCCTCCCCCCCTTACCAAAATTCTACATCATCAGGGAAAATATCGATTCTCTGAAGTATCAATACCTCCCACTTCAGTGGAGTCTTCTTCCTCACCTCATTCATGTTAGGCTTTTGCATGTGATTTGCTTTAACCAAAGAATATAGGCAGAAGTGACATTCAGCCACTTTAAGGCTGAGCCCTGAAGAGACATTGCTTATTTCCTCTAGCATTTTTTTTTTTTTTGCCATGTCACATGGGTTATGGGATCTTAGTTCCCCAACCAAGGATTGAACCCCTGCAGTGGAAGTGTAAAGTCCTAACCACTGGACCACCAGGGAATTTCCTCCTCTTGTGTTTCTTGCATTCCTATGATCTACCAGAAGTAGAACTTTCCTGAAGTATCCTCTTCAGCCTGTGCCCCATTACAAACCCATGTGGAGCAGATATGAACCCCACCCACAACCTGGAACATAGATCCCCCACCCAACACCGGGACCATGAGAAAAATTAATGTTGTTGTTTGCCAATGGGTTTGGGGTGGTTTGTTACACAATGTTGTTGCAGCACTAGCTGACTGATAGAGGTCAATTCATGTTGCTTCTCTTGACCTTCATTTCCTCATCTGTAAAATGAAGCCATTGGACCATATTCAAGGTGCTCAGGCTTTTCTGCACAACTTTGCAACTGAGACTCCTATTGTGAACCCAAGAGTAAGGGACTAAGCATATCAGAGTCAAATACTGCAAAGTGCTAAAGAAAGGCAAGGACTGGGAAATGTGACTTCTGTTTAGGAACCAAGGAGTTAGTGGTAGCCTTGGAGAGAGTCCTTTCAGTGGTCAATGGAGCAGAAGCCCCATTGCAGGGCTGAGGGTAAATGGGAAGTGAGAAAGCGAGGAGTGTGGGGTCTTCTCTGGAAAGAGAAGGGTGGGATGGAGCAGAGGTGGGGATGGAATCGATGGTCCAAGAAGAGGTGGTTGTTGGTTGGCTGGCTTACTTGCATGCTTTAAGATGGGAGAGAATTGAACTTGCAAAAATACATTTCCAGTGTCATAATAGAGGCAAAATGAAGGCCAGATCTTGGACCAGAGTGTGCAGAAAAGCAGAGGTCTGGTCTATGAGAGAGACTAGAGTGAGAACTGACCAGGATTCATTTGCTAGGCATCATTTCCATGTCAAGCTCTCAAACCCAAGGACAAGGCAAGCGTCAACCAGTGAAACAAAGGCCGAATGAAAGATGTTGTATTCGTCAAAAGTTCATTTGGGTTTTTCAGTAAAATGTTACAGAAAAGTCCAAATGAACTTTTTTCGGCTAACCCAACAGAATTGTGCTGTTATTGCTCAAATCAGAGGATAAATGTAAATGTCGTCATGGGAAAATGTGAAAATTTTCTGAAAAGCAAATTGAGTTTAAAGCTTCATTTATAGAGCACTTTTCAAGAAACAGGTTTTTTTTTTTTCTAAGTTTAAAAACCTACAAGTGAAAGTGTTAGCCAGGTCAACTCTTTGTGACTTTATAGACTGTAGTCCACCAGGCTCCTCTGTCCATGGAATTCTCCAGGCAAGAATACTGGAGTGAGTAGCCATACCCTCCTCCAGGGGATCTTTCCAACCCAGGGATCGAACCCTAGTCTCCTACAGTGCAGGCAGATTCTTTACCATCTGAGCCACCAGGGAAGCCTACAGCTAAGAGACAAACGGCTGCATCAATAGGCTAATAATAATACATATTGATGTAAAATTTACCATTAGCAAAGTATTCATCCTCCTGTCAAGGAGACAGGAAAAGGATGACTGTCTCCGCTTTACCACAGGAAACTGAAGCTCAGAATGGCAGCTGATGTTCCAGACCTTCTTCTTGAGATAAAGGGCACCCCCTCCTCCTTGACGACCTTCTTTCCCAATCACTTCTAAACCTGCTGCATTCTGGCTTCTGTTCTCACCACCCTCAATTCCAACATCACCTAAAACTTCTTAGCTGCTAAATCCAGTACTTATTTTTTAAACCTCATCTACCTTGCTCAAGATCAGAAGCTCCCTAATGGTATAAGCCCAGGACCATTCAAAATGAGGCCAACTGGTTGAACTTTACTTCTGTTTACTTTTCACTTCAATGCAGTCCTCAAGATCATATGAGAATTCCAAATAGTGTTTTAAAAAAATAAATAAAATAAATAAAAACCTAGGACCTATGCAATTATTATTGAGTACAAGCCTGCAATTAATAATGGGGTGTGTGCATGTGTGTTAAGTTGCTTCCATCGTGTCCAACTCTGTGCAACCCTATAGACTGTAGCCCACCAGGCTCCTCTGTCCATTGGATTCTCCAGGCAAGAATACTGGAGTGGGTTGCCATTTTCTTCTCCAGGGGATCTTCCCGACCCAGGGATTGAACCCGTGTCTCTTAGGCCTCCTGCACTGGCAGGCGGCTCTTTACCGCCAGCGTCACCTGGCTAATCCTGGCAGTGAATTCTTTGAAGTATGCAGTAAAGTGAAAGTGAAGTCGCTCAGTCGTGTCCGACTCTTTGCGACCTCATGGGCAGTAGCCTGCACCAAGTTCCTCAGTCCATGGGATTTTCTAGGCAAGAGTACTGGAGTGGGTTGCCATTTCCTCCTCCAGGGAATTTTCCCAACCCAGGGATCGAACCCAGGTCTCCCGCATTGTAGACAGACACTTTACCGTCTGAGCCACCAGGGAAGTAGTGCTTTGTAAACACAAACAGTTAATCCACATCTTCCTGTGTTCTGTTTGCTAAGTTTGGGGTCATTCATTTAACACATGCTGACTAATATTAACCTTCCCAGTGGTAAAGAATCCACCTGCCAAGCAGGAGATCCTGGTTTGATCCCTGGGTCAGGAAGATCCCCTGGAGGAGGGAATGGCAGCCAACTCCAGTATTCTTGCCTGGAGAATTCTAAGGTTAGAGGATCCTGGTGGGCTACAGTCCATGGGGTTGCAAGAGTTGGACACGACTTAGCAACTAAACAGCAGCAACAATAGCTGACACTTACTGAACACTAACCGTGCCCAGCACTGCTCCAAGTCTACTCAAATAATCCTTCCAACATGCTATGAGGTGAGTACTGTTATTATCCCTATTTAACAGTGGGGGAATCCGAGGCACAGTGACCTTACCAACTTCCTTAAGATCACAAAGCTAACCAAGACTTGAACCCAGGCAATCAGATTTCAAAGTCCAAGCTCTGGGACATTACATACATGGGGGAAAGGCAGCCAAGAGTGAAGTATTTTTAGTGTGTTTTTAAAAGCAGTGTTGATGAACTAACATCAGTGAAAGTGCTTGAGAATAGTTTATTTTCCTAAAGAGGTTCAAAAGTCACCTTTGCAGTAAGGTTTTTTTCGCAATCCTTCCTTCATACACTGTACAGAGATGAACTTCAACCCACAGCACAGTGACACCTGAATTATAAAGATGAAATCCTTCACTGAGAACCAGAGTTCAATGCAGTGAAATTCTGTTATATAACAAGTGAGGGTGGCAGCTTGGTTGCAGTGATATGCATTTAGAAATAAATGGAAATTCTCTATGAGGATATTCATAGCTGCAAAGAAGAACTTGAATTTGTGTCTATATATGCCAAGCATGTGCCACACAAAATCCTATATACTGTCCCTCTTAATTCAACTTTGTCAGCAAATAACTGTTTATTACCCAAAAGAAATGTACAAGCACAGTGCTGGGCACTTAAGATCCAGTCCTGCCTACCTTCTAACAGGGGAGCCAGGGAAGTGGTTTGAGAGAGAGAAGGCACCAGGTGTGGTGGGGCAAAGATCACAGGGATGCAGGGCTCTCACCAGAATGAAGGAATCAAGAGCATCCCAGGAGAGGGGAGGAAATGAATGGCATCCAACACGGTGTGTGGACGGAATGGAGGGACCAGAGAGCAAAGCGGCAGGTGAAGAGGGGACCAGGTGGGACAGGCCTCCTGTGCCAGCCGAGGAGACCAATTCTGCACGCAGGAAGGGCCATGGGAGGGCTTTCTGCCCCAGCAGTGAGAGGCTGGTTGTTCTTCGGGCTGCAGATGTAAAGGACAATTTTGAGGGGCACAAGACAGGAGGCAGGGAAACAAGATGGGTGCTTATTTCCAGATGTTCTTGAAATCCACAACTCCAGGAGTAGAAGAGCAGATACAGGGAAAAGAATGATTCAAGGACCACTTAGGAAACAAGAGTCGGTTGACTATCCAGGTGAGGGAGAGCTGGCCTGGGGGTTTGGGTGGAGAAGATGCCATATTCGGAGAGCCTTGGACAGTCAGCTCTCTCTTATCAGTGAAAAATCTGGCAAGGATGGAGTTCCCAAAGATGGATGTACCCAAGCTCCTCTAGGGGGAAAGTGTACCTGCCCTCAACTAGAAAGGCCTTGCTGACTCACACTGTGCCATATTTCTCCTGAGAACTGCCAAATTACCTCCTTCTATCGTCCCTTACATCATGAGACGATGCTACCAAGTTCAGTCACTCTGTGTACAGATAGCACTCAAACCATCTAATGTATAGATGACTATCCTTCACAATGCTTACAGCCTGGGGTTCCCAGATGCCTATTGATTTGTAGAGATAGGAAGAGGGTACATGAGATATTTCCAACATTTCAAAGAGCCTCAGTGGAAATTGTGCCTCTATTGACAATCAGATTGTGCAGGTTAACAAAAATGTCAAGTTTCTTTGCTTTGGAGTAGAATTATAACTGGGTATACGAATGCCGGTTCTCTCATTGATCGCTATACTCATTGGCAGGGTTTCCATCAGCCTGTCTTCGAGTAATTAAAATGAGAAAATAAATCAATCATTACATAAATACACATCGTTGTTTGGACAATAGAACTCGAGACCTTTGGGGAAATAGTATAAACAGAGATGCTGGTGAAGAGTTTAGATAGCGTTGCTTTGTACTATGGGGATTAGCGGTTAATAAAACAGTGAAGGATGAAGGGTTTGTCCTTTATGCCTCTCCTGGAGGCTGGACCTCCCCTCCCCGACACTGTGGTCAGGATACCCGCACAGCAGGTGTTCTGTGCTGCCCACATACCTCATCTTCTAAATGGCTGGGTCCTGCCTTCTATCCCATCTCCTACTTTTGCATCAGAGCTTTGCTTCTCTATTTCTAATGTGATAATTACTTTATCTGAGTTCACAGTCATGTGATCCATAGCCCATCGATGAGGCAGAACCAGCACGCAGCCTGGAAAGCCTTCAGCAGTCAGTGAGCGTATGAACAAAGAAGGAATTTACTCTTTCAATGACGCGTGTGCAAGGCATTCTTCCAGATGTTGAGGTCATGCTGCCACTAATGTATCCATCAGAGCACACCCAGATGCTCACACACACACACACGACAGCGATCATTTAGAAGCCATGCCATGCATGTGGTCATTAAAGTTTACTGAGCAGCTCCTCTGCACAAGGCACTCATGGGTTTAAGATTCATCCCCTGCCCTCAGGGCCTTATCATCAGGCCAGGAAACAGGACACAGGCGTGAACGATAGAATAGTACAGCAAGTGCCAAGACCGCAGTAGAGACAGCAGAATTCAGAGGAAGCCAGGCCCGCTGAGGGCTGGCCTGGCTAAGAGACCTTCAGGAAGGCAATGTTTAGACAAGGTTTTGAGGGATGGGTTGGATTTCCTTTAACAGAGAGGCAAGGCATCAGGCAGCGGGGACTGAGGTGTGCGGAGTGTGGCGAGAAGGGGCAGATCGTATGTGGAGGAAGGCGATTCGGGAGGATCTTGGCATACCTCCCAGCTCAGAGGGCAGAGGCAGCCACGGAGTTTGGTGCCCCATGCTGGCTCTTGCTGGGGGTCTGGGTGGAGCTTGGGAAACAGGGTTTTGGTTGAAGCCGCCATCAGTAGTGGTTAGCCTTGCCTTCATTCTCTGACACCATTTTCCCAGAAATCTTTGAGCCAAAAAAAGAGGGGGCCATCCTTTTTCTGGGGCCAAGCTCAGGAACTGCCGTGTGCTGAGGTGAAAGCTAACACATCTTTGTGAGACCACCTGGGGCCTTAAGGTGGCTCTGCAGGGTCACCCAGCTCTCGACTCTTTCCGGGATGGGGTGGGGGTGGGGACTGTGAGACAGCAGGGCTCCGGGGGTCCCCCCTCTCAGCTGATGTGCCTCCTGTCCCCCAGCCCCCAGGCACTGTGCAGCATCACGTATTTCTGGCAAACCAGGGACAAGGTGGCCCTTCCTCCCTGAAGTGCCAATCCATTACCTGCATGATACCTGCCCCCATCCCCGCTCTCCCCAAAGTCTTGCCCTCTTATGGAGATGTGTGTCATTTTGGCCAGCAGAAACAAGTCCCTGAACACAGTTCAGGTTCCCAAAGGTGAGGCCCTTGCCTTCAAAGGCAAACGGCAGCCTGTGTGGTTGGTTGTGATCATGACGTTCGGGGGTGAAGGGGAGGGTCTGTGCAGTAGTTTTATTTCTGGAAGAACCACTGCCCTCCCAGGGGGGGAGCAGCAAACAGCTCAGTAAGGCACAAACACAAATCGGATGGTCTGCTTTGTTCATAGAGTGAATGAGCTGCTTCTTTCATCTCTGCCCAAAGAGCTGATGCTACCAATTCCAGAAGCCTGAATTCCTTACAAGATAAAAGGATGTATGACCATAAGTGTTAAAATGATTGCTGCTGTTGTCTTTAAAGTGAAACTAAGCTTGACTAAGAGCAACTCATATGTCCAATGAGTATGGCCCAACAGAATCCCCCGGCTTCCAGAAATGGCTCATAAACTTCTCGGTAAAGGACAGCAAGACTTATTATTTTATAATCACATTTTGCTTGGGATTAAAAATAATATTACCCAGTCTAATCGCCTAGTTGCCAAAATGTGGGCTGTTTTTTAAAAAATCAATCCATTCTCAACAAAGACAATGATTTGCGCCTTGAGGGTGGTCAAAAGACTGCATTCACGCACCGAGGACCGTTTCCAGAGAAAAGTGCTGAGAATGTGTCTTCTGATATGGCAGATCCGCCATAGGTTTCAGCCTATCAGGAAAATGCCTTTGAAGGTCATAAAATTCATTTGGCTGTATAAGTTCTGGTGCGTATGCTAAAATAATCAGTCACGTTACTTTATAGTCATACCTCGTCCTCTCGTTCAGGAAAATCAATAAAGCAAGAAGAAGGCTGGGGATATTGTGCACAACTATTTAAAAGAGAGAAAACAAAAAATAATATTCTGTGAAAATGGTCCTCAAGGAAATACAGACCTAGGTTTCATAAGCAGGCTCAATTTTATCTCCAAGCTCATCACTGAATTATTAAACCAAAGTACCCATCATATCCTAGACAAAAGCACAAAAAAATAAGGAAACAGCAGGCATCCTTTTCTATGATGCTCTAGGGCACCAGAAATTATCCACGGCCTCTAAAATGTATTTCTCAAATGTGTCCATTAATCACACTCTGAGTGGTCTGTTCCACTAAATGTTACAAAGCCCGATGTCACCCTCACTTCTGACACCATCCCACCTGAAGTGTCCACCCTCCTCTTCTCTGCTAGTGCTTCCCTGCATCTCAAGATCCAGCTCAATACCTTCCTGCTTCCCAAAGCTGCCTGTGCCTGGCTGGTGACCCAGAAAGGCTGAAGGAATAAGACAGGAAGATGAGACGCAAGAATCATGCATGAAGCTACAAGGAGGCCCCCGAAAGCTGCCTCCTGAGGGTATTTCCTGAGCCCTGGGTCACTCAGCACCATAAGAACTGCCAAGGAGGAAGAGTAGGGTGTCCAGGCAGGAGAGGGAGCAGTCCCGGCGGACCCCTTGGGTCTTATCCAACTTGTTTCTCACCAGCACAAGTAGCAGCTAGATCCAGTACAGATCAGCCCAAGCAAGACCGTCAGCAGATGAAGCAGTCATGGAGTAAATCTAGAAGGTACTGGGTGGCCTTTCATTTTGTCCATTGTTTCCTTTGCTATGTAGAAGATTTTAGTTTGATGTAGTCCCACTAGCTTATTTGTGATGTCGTTGCCTGTGTTTTTAGTGTCATAGCCAAAAAAATCATTGTCAAGACCAATGTCAAGGGGCTTTTTCTCTATGTTTTCTTCTAGGAGTTTTTCAGTTGCAGGTCTTACATTTAAGTTGTTAATCTGATTTGGGTTTATTTTTATTTATGGTTGCTGCTGTTGCTGCTAAGTCGCGTCAGTCATGTCCGAATCTGTGTGACCCCATAGACGGCAGCCACCAGGCTCCCCCGTCCCTGGGATTCTCCAGGCAAGAACACTGAGTGGGTTGCCATTTCCTTCTCCAGTGCATGAAAGTGAAAAGTGAAAGTGAAGTCACTCAGTCGTGTCCAACTCTTAGCGACCCCATGGACTGCAGCCTACCATGGACCTTCTGCATCCATGGGATTTTCCAGGCAAGAGTACTGGAGTGGGTTGCCATTGCCTTCTCCTTATTTATGGTATAAAGGTCCAATTTCACTCTTTTGCATACGATTATCTAATTTTCCCAGCATCGTTTATTAAAGAGACTATCTTTTCCCCATTGTCTATTTTGACTTCTTTGTCAAAATTAGTTGACTGTTTGTTTCTGGATATTTTATTCTATTCCATTGGCTTATGTGTCTGTTTTTATTCCAGAACCACAAGTTTTGACTATTATAGCTCTGTAACATAGTTTGAAATCAGGAATTGTGATGCCTCCAAACTTGTTCTTCTTCCTCAACAGTGACTTTACAATTCAGTCTTTTGTGGATCTATGCAAATTTTAAGATTTTTTTTCCCTATTTCTGTGGAAAATGCCATTGGAATTTCGATAGGTATTACATTGACTCCATAGATCACTTTGGGTACTATGAACATTTTAACACTATTAATTCTTCCCACATATAAACATGGGATTTTTTCCATGTATTTTGTGGCTTTTTCCATTTCTTTCATCAATGTCCTATTGATGAAATTTTCAGCATACAGATCTTTTCACTTCCTTGATTAAAGTTATCCTTAAGTATTTCATTCTCTTTGATGCTATTGTCAGTGGGATTGATTTCTTTTTCAGAAAGTTTGTTGTCAGTCTGTAGAAATGCAACTGACTTTTTAGTGTTGATTTTGTATCCTGCAACTTTAATGAGTTCATTCATTATTTCTGATGGGTTTTGGTTGCGGGGGGAGTCTAGGATATTGCAGGTATGAGAGCATGTGCTCTGCAAACAGAGAGTTTTACTTCTTTCTTTCTAATTTAGATATCAGTGTTTTCCTTTTCTTATCTAATTGCTCTGCTAGGATTTCTAGCATTATGCCGAATGACAAAAGTGGGCATTCTTGTCTTGTTTCTGACCTTAGAGAAAAGACTTTCAGCTTCTCACTCTTGAGTATGATGTTAGCTGTGAGTTTGTCCTGAACTATGGCCTTTGTTGTGTTTGGGTACTTTCCTTCCTAATTTGTTGAGAGTTTTTATCATGAAAGGAAGTCAAATGTTGTCAAATGCATTTCCTGCATCTATTGAGATAATTGTAGATTAGCTGTTAATGTGGTGTATCTTCATTCTGTTAATGTGGTGTATCACGTTTATTGATTTGCATACATTGAACCAACTTGCGCCCTGGGAGCAGTGGTTTCTTCTCTTTTTTAAATATTTATTTGACTGTGCCAGGTCTTAGTTGAGGGATGTGGGATCTGTAGCTGCAGCATGTGAAATCTTTAGTTGTGGCACGCAGGATTTTTAGTTGCGGCATGCAAACTCTTAGTTGTGGCATGTGGGATCTGGTTCCTTGATCGGGGATTAAACATGGGCCTTCTGCACTGGGAGCTCAGAGTCTTAGTACTGAACCACCAGGGAAGTCCCAGTGTTTTCTTTTAAATATGTCTGAAATTAGATTTAGATCTAGAATTAGAATCTAGTTTTTCTACATGTAAAGCAAGCTCTGTGAGAAAGAAACTTCCAGGTACAGACAGGGATGGACCTTTCATTGTCGTCTTGTCTAAATAATCACTATTCACAACTTAATTTAACCTGATCTTAGAATGAGACTTAGAATGAGAAAGCTGAGCACCAAAGAATTGATGCTTTTGAACTGTGGTGTTGGAGAAGACTCTTGAGAGTCTCTTGGACAGCAAGGAAATCAAACTAGTCAATCCTAAAGGAAATCAGTCCTGAATATTCATTGGAAGGACTGATGCTGAAGCTGAAGCTCCAATCCTTTGGCCACCTGATGCGAAGAACTAACTCACTGGAACAGACCCTGATGCTGGGAAATATTGAAGGCAGGAAGGGAAGGGGATGACAAAAGATGAGATGACTGGATGGCATCACTGACTCGATGGGCATGAGTTTGAGCAAGCTCCGGGAGTTGGTGATGGACAGGGAAGCCTGGTGTGCTGCAGTCCATGGGATCACAAAGACTCGGACACGACTAAGAGACTGAACTGAACTAAACTGAGAATGAGACTTGATCAGAACCCTAACTTACCCTGTTCCTATTTTAATGTCCATTTAGTTTATACTTCTGGGTCTCAGGCTCCTCAGACTTAAATGCAGCTTGGCATTAAGAGCCCTTCCACCTTCCCAAGACAACTCTTCTCTCTTTAGCCACTTATCGCACCAACCACAGTTTACTTTTCTCACTGCTTCATCAGCCAGGAAGTTTCCCGATTATTCCAAATTCTCCTGTATGTTCTACTCTGCTATTGGAGAGTACGTCTTGAAACCTCCATGTTCAAAGCATAAGACTGCTTTCCTCTTCATTGCTACAGAGGAGGAATTCCCTACTCTTTTTAGCAAAACCTTTTTTGTTGTAGTTTTGCTCAGTAATTGATATTTGTTTTAAAAATATGGAAGATGCAGAAAGAGCAAAGGAAGAAAAAAACCCACAATCCTACCACTATTCCTCATAACTCAGTTGGTAAAGAATCTTCCTGCAGTGCAAGAGACCCAGGTTTGATTCCTGGGTGGTAAAGATCCCCTGGTGAAGGAAATGGCAACCCACTCCAGTATTCTTGCCTGGAGAATCCTATGGACAGAGGAGCCTGACAGGCTACAGTCCATGGGATCACAAGAATCATACATGACTTAGCAATTAAACCACCACCATTAATATTTGGGCTATTTCCTTACATTCTTTCTCTCGCTTTCTTTTTTTTTCCCCTGTACAGATGAATTTTTTTATTGTGATATAATTCATATGTCATAAAATTCATCCTGTTAAAGTATGTGATTCAGTGGTTTTAGTATATTCACTGAGTTGTGCAACCATCAGCATTATCTAATTTCAGAACATTTTCATCACCCCCAAAAGAAACTCCACACCTACCAGCAACCACTCCCATCTCCCCTCCTCCAGCTCCTGACAACCACTAATCTACTTTGTGTCTGTATGGATGGGGCAAGTAAATTTGCACATTATTAAATAGGGAATCCTTACGCTCTTTCTTAGGCCTTCCCTGATAGCTCAGCTGGTAAAAAATCCACCTGAAATGCAGGAGACCCTGGTTCAGTTCCTGGGTTGGGAAGATCTACTGGAGAAGGGATAGGCTACCCACTCCAGTATTCCTGGTCTTCCCTTGTGGCTCAGCTGGTAAAGAATCTGCCCACATTGCAGGGGACCTGGGTTTGATACCTGGGTTGAGAATATCCATCCCCTGGAGAAGGGAAAGGCTACCCACTCCAGTATTCTGGCCTGGAGAATTCTATGGACTGTATAGTCCACGGGGTCACAAAGAGTCAGATATGACTGAGCAACTTTCACTTTCACTTCACTTTACACTCTTTCTTAATAAAGAAATCCTCGTCTTACCAAAAGCTGCCAGCTCATAGGCGCTCTTCAAGATTTAATTACATTGTACTTTAGATTGCCTCTAGCACTATTCAACTCACACCACTTACTTCTTGGACATAAATCTCTTCCAAAAGTCAGGATTTCAAACAACTTTATACAGAAAAATGAGTTTTTACGATGTTTTGTCACGTGTTTTGATCACAAGCTTCATGGGCTTCTTGCTAGTGCATCCTACATCCCCAGCTCCAACCCCCAGGGAAGTAGCCCTGATCCCCTTAGACCCCAGTGCACACTGTTCAGCCTCATAACTATCAATTTTAGTGACTGTCATCAAAAAAATTGTATCAAATACCATTTGGGGAAAAACTATCAAAATATACTATTATAGTCTCTTTTAAAATGAAATTGATTCTTTTCTGCTTTCTAAATTCATACATCTACTTCTTCATGAAATGTTTAAGTAGATGCCACAGTCTTGCTCTGCAAGGTGAGTGGAGATCCAAAAACAGCACACCTGTTGGGGTCCAATTAGAACATGGACCCCAAGCTGGTTCAGACGGAAAAGGCCATAGGAAAAGCATGATGCATGTAGGCAGAAGAATTAAGACTTGTATTGAGCTGTGACGCCTAAGGGAAGAGCCAGCAAGAAAATACCAGTGGAGATTAGAGCCAACATTCATTAGGCACCAACTGCATGCATGCATTGTGGAGGAGCGGGGGATAGAGGTGAGAACAACAAGGAAAGCCACAGTGAGTGGGACTGGTCAGTGCCGTGGGCAAGCAGAACATTCAATGAGGAGGTGCCCCTGAGCTCCTCAAAGGAAAGAGGAGAGAAAGGGGATTCCATGCATGCAGAGCAGCAAGAACAGAGGCCTGGGTGTGTGGAGCATGTGACCATTCATGGAACTGCCAAGCCCACAGGATGGAGTCAGGGTCTGGGGGATGAAGCTGCTGAAGGAGGCGAGAACCGAAGCCTACACCCCGGGGGCCGAGCTGACACATGTGGACTTCTTCACTTTGCCTGCATTGAACCAGACACTAGAACAGGCAAGTCATGGACGGAGGTTTCCAGAACTGCAGTGAGATACGGGACCTCGCCCCTGACTTGAATGAACCCCCAGGCTGGTGGACCAGCAAGAAGCAGTCCTCCTCGTGTTACCTTCCCAGAGTTGAGGCTCTTATCGCACGCTCTCCTGGTCCAGAGGCAGGCGGAACTCTTAACAGGCAAGACTATGGAGTTTAAACCTTCAAAACTGCACCCTGCACAAGACTTCCTTGGGGGCAGATGCTGTGAGGGTCTCTCTGCCCCCAGCTCTCTCTGAGTGCCCTTCTCTTTCCCATATGCCTCTTGTCAAGAAAATGAAGCGGGAGGGAGGCCCTGCCTCATTCAAGCCAATGTCTGTTGCTCAGGAGTCTTGGGGATTCCCTGATAGCTCACTTGGCAAAGAATCTGCCTGCAGTGCAGGAGACCCCAGTTCGATCCTTGGGTCAGGAAGATCCCCTGGAGAAGGGATAGGCTACCCACTCCAGTATTCTTGGGCTTCCCTTGTGGCTCAGCTGGTAAAGAATCCACCTCAATGCAGGAGACCTGGGTTCAATCCCTGGGTTGGGAAGATCCCCTGGAGAAGGGCAAGGCCACCCACTCCAGTATTCTGGCCTGGAGGACTCCATGGACTGTATAGTTCAAGGGGTCACACATGACTGAGCGACTTTCACTTCACTTTACTCAGGACTCTTGCCTGGAAAACGAGTGTTGAGAGCTCAGGGATGGTGACCTTGAGCTGATCCCGGGATAGACTCAGGATATAGGAACCACATCCACGGCCCCTCAAGGCTCCTCCTCTTCAGCATCATCCTCCCCAGACACCCAGCTCAGCCACAACCTTCACATCTCCCCCACCTTGGGCATCTGATCTAGACCTCTTGTTTTCTGACCTTGTACCAGGGCCTCCCGCCACGCCTGGCGCACATGAACAAATCGATAAATATTTTCGCAAGAACAAATAGAAGTCGGCTCTGGCTTCCTATTCACCACCTCTGCTTCATGCCTCTCTCTAATCTCAGTGTCTTTGACCCAGGTTATTAGCATGGCCCCAGAACAGATTACAAATGCACAACTGCCTTGCTGAACAGTATGGTGTTACTAGCCGTGACTCTGATCTACACTGATTAGAAACACCCAGTTACAGCAGCTTATCACTCAGGACACATGCCCCTTTCCAGGAGAGGCACAGCATTAATGTATGCAGTTCACTCACCCATTCATCAGACATTTATCGGAGCCATGCTATATATATCAGGCACTGAGCTGGAAATTAAGACTATGGAAACTGAAAAGACCCAATAACGACAGAAACAAGGGAAGTGAAGTGAAGTGTACAATAGAAACATGGATGCTGTGAGACCATGGGGGCCTCAGACAGAACACACTTTGAGAATTACAGTCAGTGCACAACTGTTGATGAGAAATTAATATTAATAAGCATATTAATGAGAAAATTTAAATATACCTGAAGCACAAAAGACTTATTTCCCTCTGTGTTTAGGTCACATTAAATGATAGTTAATGATACTGGCTGATATCTACTAAGCACCCAGAACACATCAGGCACTGTGTTAAGTCCATCTCTGAGCAGAAACACACTGAGATGGATGGAAGGATGGAGAGGGTCGGGGAGGGAGCATACCACTTGCTCCTGGGTTTGCACGTGGCTGGTTTCGAGGCAAGATAAGCCACACTGAGAAAAGTTCAAAAGATAATTAAACCAGTTAGAAAGCAAAACAGCACTGGGACTGAAGCTGGGTTTCAGAGCCAATTTCCAAGAAGTAATTTCATCATCATAGAACATCAAACGTGAATTCCATTTTCAGCTATGCAAATTCCAAAAGAATAATACCTCACATTTGCATAATGCTTGATGCTTTTCAAAGTGCTTTCCCAGTTATTAATCGAGAGGAGGCTTTATTACTACCAGAAACGTAAATTGAAATTCTGTTCAAACTCAAACTCTCCATTATTTTTTCCAGTTTCCCTTCAAAAGCCAGAGCTGCCTAAATCCAGGTGCTTTTGATGGAGTGGGTAATTTTAATAACTTTCACTGACAAGGTGAATATGCATAAATGAAGCATATTGTGGGGCCTCACATCCAGTCTCTGATTAAGTCAGACTTCAGAAAACCTGTTGAATTAACAAGATCACGGGGAGTTATTTCCAGTTTAAATTTGAGATCCTCCCAGGTCTCAGACTTGGTGGCACTGCACACACTACATTCATCCCTTTCTATCAAACATTAGAAAACAAGGAAATTAGTTCCACCTCTTTATCTTTAAGCCTACAGAAATCCCTTTGCAGTGACTTTCCCATGCACGTCGCCAGACCACATCGCCGGACAGCTCCTTTATCTGTTTTTTTTTTTTTTTTTTTTTTGCTTTTAACGTCATCAGAACCAAGAGGCTGAATCTGCTGTAAATCCAGCCTGGGGAGATAGGACGGGGATGCAAGGAAATACTTCTGCCCAAACCTTGCCAATCTGTTGCTTTCTCCCTCTCTTTCAAAGTTAATCATGTGTAGCGTTCTCAGTCACTGAATCACCAGCCTTTCCTGACACCTCCATCACATGCATTAGAGCAAAAGATTAACCTGGCTGTTTGCTTTTAATTCTGAAGCTGTGTTAATACTCAACTCCCTGCAGATTAAAGGGGAAGAAAAACACACTCCCACAGACCCCACCCTGGTTCCAGCACGGCTCTGTGACTGCTATTTCTGACAATGTCACCATGGTTGGGACATACTGGCTGCACTTACCATTTCAGGAGGGCCAAGAAGACCACGGACAGGGCCACCGTCACCATGGGGCCACTCACTTCCAGCCTGAAGAACCCTAAGACTTCCATTGTTCCTCAGAGACCCTAGAGGGGTGATACTGCCGAGGAAAGAGGAAGGCTGATCCCCCAGCTGTTACAGGAACCCACAGTCTGCAGACAGAAGACATAGGCAACCAAGAAAATATCCCAAGATATGGGTCCCCGAAGTGTACCCTTTCTCAGAAGTGTCTCCTTATAAAGAGGAAGGAAGAGGAGGGAAAAACAAAGGGTTTCATTGTGAGGCAATGAATCAGCAACTTTATTTTCTTGATGACTGTACTGCCAATAAACATTTACGCTAACTTCCCTTGGAAGAAGCAGCAGCAGACCTGACCCAAGGTCTGCTGGGAAAGAGAATGGCTGCAACCGTAGAATTCTATCGTGACAAGTACTCCTTAAAGAAAGAACATGCTTTAAAAAAAAATTAATTTGTTATTAAATGCTCATATGGGTCAGGAAACTGAATGTCCCAGAAAAATTCAAGGCCAGACATCAGACTGATGAAAAATGCCAGCTGCACTGAGGACATCCATCCCACTAAGGTCGTTTGGGATTCCCTAATAGTTTAATTGGTAGAGAATCCACCTGCAATGCAGGAGACCCCGGTTCAATTCCTGGGTCAGGAAGATCCCCTGGAGAAGGGATAGGCTACCCACTCCAGTATTCTCAGGCTTCCCTTGTGGCTCAGCTGGTAAAGAATCTGCCTGCAATGTGGGAGACCTGGGTTGATCCCTGGGTTGGGAAGATCCCTGGGTTTCCTGGAGAAGGGAAAGCTACCCACTCCTGTATTCTGGCCTGGAGAGTTCCATGGACTGTAAAGTCCATGGGGTCACAAAGATTCGGATACAACTGAGCAATTTGTGCTTTCACTTTTCAAGGTCATTTCATCCATGGGGTCCCCTGGCCCCTAGGGATTCAGTGGGATCCCTGCTCGAATCCTAAGGATCTTGCCTCGTGTCAGCCCTCTCATCATGAGTTGGAGGATTTCTTAAATGTCTAAAAGTGTACCTGTAGGTTTGTGTAAAGGCCCTTTGTTCTATCTCTGAGCTTATCTGACTAAGGTGGACTGGATTATTTTTTGCTTATTAATCAGCTGGTGACACCTTTAGTAACAGGAAGGGTGTATCAGAGAGGAAACCATTCACTCATCATGACAGTCTTTTGTTCATTCATCGTGGGTCGAGGGGCCAGGCTGTATGCTGAGTTTACGGTGCTTGGAAAGAAGCACTGGGCTCTGGAGAATTTTCTCTGGGGACAGACAGACAATAAACAAGTAGATAAATTGCATGTTGAGAACAGCATTGAGAAGGCCATGAACACAGGGCTGTGACTGGGAATAACTGGGATAACCCATTAGGAGAGTGTGGAGGGAAATCTGGGGAGGACAACTCGAAGCCAAGAGGCTCAGGTGAGGGGGAGACATCAGGTAAAGCGCCATGGGCAAAGCCTTTGGGCCAAAAGGTGACCCGATAAAGGCTCTCAGGTGGAAGCAAACTCCCCTTGTTGTGGGAACTGGAGAGAGGCCAGCGGGCCAGCTGGAGGAGCAGCTGGGAAAGGAGGAGACTCCACAGAGGCCAGACAGCTCAGAGCCGCAGCAAGCAGCCAGGGCTTCATTTTATGTGCCACTTAGCAGTTTAGTGGGGTCATATTTCTGTTTGTAAGAGTTGTTCTGGCTGTGCGTGAAGAATTCATGGAAAGAGAAGCAGGGAGCCGCTTGGAAGATGATTTTGTGAGACGAGGCTGCTCAGACTAGAGTAGGGATGAGAGGAGGAGAAAAGGAGATGAGTTTGAAATCTATTCTGGGGACAGACTCTGCAGAATTTCCTGGTGGACTGGAGGAAGACAGAAGGGGAGCGAGGCGGCATGTCTGATCCCCATGTTCCTGACTTGAGGGAGAGCCCTTCACAGAGATGAAGAAGGCTGGGAAAAGATGGGGTACTGTTGGGGTCAAAAGTTGGGTTTTGGTGCTGTTGAGATGTCTAGGAGACACTGGAGTGGAGCTGTCAAGTCAGAGAGGAATCTCGGCTGCAGATACAAATAATAATCCTTACTACTGACAGTACCATTTATGGAGTACTTACTATGTGCTAGATACTAGTCTAAGAACATCCAGACATATTAGCTCACTTAATCCTCATAAGCTACTCTAGGAGGCAATGCTTATTATTAATCCTACTTTAGAGAAGTAGAAACTGAGGCATGGGGGGTATGACTCCAAAGCCCATACTCTTTATCAAAAGGTGATAGTCCATCATTCAAGGCACCAATATGCAAATGGTAGTTAAATCCAGATGCACTGATGAGCGACAGCCCCGAATAAGAGAGTGAGCCATGCAAATACCAAATAGCTTCCTTCCAAGCATCTTTCCTATTCTCTAACAATTTGACCTGCCTGCTTGTTTTGCATCCCTACTTGGGTGTCCTCCAATGGCTACACCTATCTGGACCAGTGCCCCATGTCCCTGCCAAGCCCTTTGGGATGTCCTGTCCTCTCTCCGTACTCTATGTCTCTCATCCCATGTGACCAGTACTGTATGCGTGTATGCTCAGTCACTCAGTTGTGTCTGACTCTGCAACCCTGTGGACTGTAGCCTGCCAGGCTCCTCTGTCCATAGAATTTTCCAGGCAAGAATATTGGAGTGAGTTGATACATAAGTTTATTTACGTAAGACCTCTTGGAGACTCGAACCTACCGACATGCACGGTGACTCTCCAACAGTGGGGTACAGAGAGTGGCATTCCTTGAATGCATTAGACCACAGAATCCCTCTTAAAGGACATGTATGAACACAGTCTGGATGTTGTAATCTTAGGAATGCGCTTGGAGAAATATTGACCAAGCCGGGCTCTTACTTACGGAGAGAAAAACGGAAATCCAGAAAGAGAAAGTGACGGTACCTGGGGACAGAGACCAGGGTGGACCCTCATCTCTTCTCAGACTTTGCATCTTGAAGACATGCCTCCCATCCTGCTATGGGGCTGTGGGACTGTCACAGGCCCTGCCCTTCCCATGGGGATGGCTTTGATGGACCTGTCACAGGCCCTGCCCGGTTTACGGAGATGGCTTTGCTGTTGGCAGTCAGCTCAGGGATGTCCCGAGGGGTGGTCACTTCCCCTAGAGACACCAGTTCCTCTTATTCATGCGCTGAGTTTATTCGCTCAGTCTTGTCTGACCCTTTGTGACCCCATGGTCTGCAGCCTGTCAGGCACCTCTGCCCATGGGGATTCTCCAGGCAGGAATACTGGAATGGGTTGCCATGCCCTCCTCCAGGGGATCATCCCAGCCCAGGGATCGAACCCAGGCCTCCCACATTGCAGGTGGATTCTTTACCATCTAAGCCATGAGGGAACCCCAACGAGTTCCTCAACTAGTATTTTTGGAGCCCTTTGTGTGTGATTTTTGGAAGCTTTAAATGCCGTAGAGAGATCATCACCCCCTTTCAACACTCGCCTCAGAGCAGAGATAATATTCAGTGAATTGTGGACAGTAATTAATCCAGATGGAACAGAAGGGTCAAACATGAGAGGTTTTAGGCTTTGCATCAGTAGAGTAACATGATTAAGGATGTATTACAGCTTGGGTATCTGTGATGCAATGCAGAGACATGCTGGTTGAGATTTTTCCAGAATGAGGAGGAGACTGTTGCTGTAATAAATACCATCATTAAATATTAGGCCTTTATTCTCTAGATTGTTTATTCTCGCAAAGAGTCAGACATGGCTGAGCTACTGAACTGAACCGATTCTCTAAATGTTTTCTTTTCAATACATGTCTATTAAAACCAACTTAGGGCTCACCTGGTGGTCCACTGATTGAGAACCTGCCTTCCGATGCTGGAGACTCAGGTTTGATCCTTGGTCAGGGAACTAAGTAGCCTCAGGGCTACTAAGCCTGAGCACTGCAACAAAGACCCAGTGCAGCCAAAATAGAAAATAAAAACAGCCAACTCTACATAACTGTATAAAAAATAGTCTACAATCCCAACTCCCAGAGGTAAACTCTGTGAACCAACTTGTCTATGTCCCCCACTATCTTTTTCTACACATATGCAAACATTGGTATATTTTTAGTTTTATGAAAACAAGATCATCATATCCTTGCCATGTGCAACTGGCCTTTCTCGTTCACCTTATGGTAAATATCTTTCCACGTTCATACTCAGACATATGGGGCTTCCCTGGCGGCTCAACGGTAAAGAATCTGCCTTTAATGCAGGAACTCGAGTTCTGGGTCGGGAAGATCCCCTGGAGGAGGAAATGGCCACCCACGCCAGTATTCTTGCCTGGGAAATCCCATGGACAGAGGAGCCTGGTGGGCTACAGTCTCTGGGGTCTCAAAAAGAATCAGACACAACAGCTAAACAGCAGCAACAGACATGTGCACCATTTGCTCCTTGGAATTTCCCTGGATGGCTGCGTCGTAATTCATACAGGTCCATCCTCTGTTAAATGGCATTCAAGCTGTTTTCGAGTTTTTCCAACTACAAATGAGTCTTTGGTGAACATCCTTACACATATCACTGTGAGGATAACCCAAGCGACAGTCTCAGAAGTGGAATTTCAAAAATGCTAGTAGGTGATACCCTCTAGAGAGGCAGTTGGCTACCTGCCCCCTGCTGTGTATCAACGTGTCCGTTTACCCGACTCAGTGGGACACCCCTCTGTCTCAACCCACTCCAATTCTAGCTTTTTTGTCTCCTACATCTAGGCAGATGCCTCCCCCAGAGTTGAGTCAACTGTTTTGACTTAAGTCTTGTGTTTCTTTTTAAAGCTTTCATCCATAAATTGTGTGGTATTTCCTCCATGTTCCCTGTGTTTAAAAACTGCCTGTGCAAATGCCTTCCTCCTCTGCCGAAGCTTCCCAGCTGGCCTGCGTGAAGCCCAATGTCTCTGACAAGGTTTGAAGCCTCAGAACGTGCCCTATGGGACCCTGAGGGGAAGGACAGCGGGGTGTCCTCAGCATCATAACTGATCAAGTAACCTGTAACCAGGTCATACACTGACCTGTAACCTCATTTTAGCCTCATAGCAAACTGGGGCAGTAGGTGAGCAGGATTTTTCATTCCTGGGTTCCCAGAGGGAAAACCTGGAGCTCAGCAATGTTACAAGACTTTCTGAGATCGTGTGCGTGCGTGTTCCGTCACTTCAGCCGTGCCCAGCTCTTTGAGACCCTATGGACTGTAGCCTGCCAGGCTCCTCTGTCCATGGGATTCTTCAGGCAAGAATACTGGGGTGAGTAGCCATGCCCTCCTTCAGGGGAGCTTCCTGACCCAGGGATTGAATCCACATCTCCTATATTACAGGAGGATTCTTGACAGCTGAGCCACTGAGGAAGTCCGTCTGATATCATACTTTTCATAAATCCTAGAGGTCAGGCTCAAACCCCAATCTTCTGGCTTTAAAATCCAAGTTTTGTTCCCTAAATCTAAAATCACATATTGATTTAAATATTCATAGTTCACCCAGCCAGAGCCTGGTATGATACAGTTTATTCTGTGTTTCTGCCCCTGGGGTGCAGAGTTGCTGCAGTTAAAGACAGAGGGGGTGCAGCAGCTGCTTTATCTCCATGGAGAAGAGGCTGGGACTCTGTGGAAGGCAGAAAACCTCAGCTAGCTCCAATCCAGTCCAGTCTCCTCAACAACGTCCAGCGTATTACAAGCTCTCTGTCCAGCTTCTGAGAACAGGGGTCAGATTCGCAGGTTCCTCCATTTGTCACTCCTTCAATCAGCTCACAAGCACTGGACTGTCTGTATGCACTTGGCACTGGGGAACAGAATCCTTGCATATTAGGCCCCACGTTGCAGGTCTTGCCTCCAAGGAGCTCAGCTCCCAGGATAGGGAAGCAGACACGTAAACACCTACCTGCCGTCTATGTTCTAGAGACTGTGACATATAGACAGACAGGGCACAGAAGGGGCAAAATCAGGAGGAAGGAGATTGGTAAAGGCTGTATTTATTTTTTTTAAAGTTCTGGCCACACTGCACAGCTTGCAGGATCCTAGTTCCTCGACCAGGGATTGAAGTCCTAAGCACTAGACCACCAGGGGATTCCTTAGTCAAGGCTTTAAACAAATGACACCTGAGCTTAGACTGGACCAACGGAGTCAGCAAGCGGCACACAGCTAAGGCTTACCTGCGGGCATCAGATGCTGGGGGTGAGTGGAGGGGATCAGGTGAGGCAAAGCAGTTGGGCCACACCAGAGTTTATCTTAGGATCAGTGAAAAGCCAGGGCAGGACCAAAAATTGAGCACCAACATTATTATTATTATTTCTAAACAGAAATACTTCTCGGAAGGCAGATCGGGCTACAGCTGAGATGGGAGACCAGTGAAGAGACACTGATCAGCTAAGTAAGAGAGGATGGTCTGAATGGAGCAGTAGATGTGGAAATGGGAAGGAGGGGGCTGGGTTTTGAGATTACGGGGAGGGCAGAACCAACAGTTCTTGGTCTTTGAGTGTGGTGGTGAAGCGTTGCTGAAGATAACCTTCCAATTTCTGGCTCCACTGATGGAGCCCCTGTGGTCCCATGTAACACGATAAGGGCTTGGGGAAGGAATAAGTGGAGGGGATTTATTGCAGCTTCCACGGTGACCAAGCTGAGCACAAGGTCCCTGGTGGGCAGACAGGTAAGGATGCTCAGGAGGCCCCAGACCCTGGAGAGATCGGGAGAGAAATCTGAAGTAGAGAAGGAGTTTTTGAGAGCCAATTGTATAGAGATGGAGCAAAGCCATAAGGGCAAAATTGGCCACAGAGAACAGGTAGAGTGCTGAGAAGTGGGCCATGGGAAGGACACTAACAAGAGCAGCCTTGCCGGGGAAGGGGCAGAGAGAGGCCTGAAAAGAAGCAGAGGAAGGTCGGTCGGAGAGCGAGCAATGGAAGTGCCCGAGGGACACTTTCTCTCTAGTGCTTAAAACATTGCTTTTTGCTTTCAAGTCCTGGATTCAATCAAACCCAACCCCTTCAGCTCTCTAGCTTGGATGTTCTAGGGAGGCTACTTAATCTCTTAGATACTCTTTCTCATCTGGAAAGTGGGGATGCCCGTACATACTGCCCAGGGCTCTTGTGAGGAAGACGAGGTGCCCGTGGAGCACGCTCAGCGGAGCCCTGACGCGTGGGAAGCGCTTGTGCACATGGTCTGCGATCGTCCCACCAAAGCCACAGGGGGGCAGTTTTAAGAAGCCGGAAAAGGCCAAGGGTGTGAACGTTACTGAAAAACCAGGTGAGGCGGTTCCTGAAGCATCCTCATTTGGATTCAGCAATTTGATCATTGCTGCCACCCCCAGAATGGCTTTGGTGGAACGGTGGGTATAGAGAAAGAGAGGGAGAGAAAAGGCATTTTGGAAAGGACTGATTCAGACTTCTCCGTCCATCTCTCTGGCCCTGTGGCTGATATGTGGGGGAACGCACAGGTCTGGATCAGCTAGCGTAGAATTTCCAGGTGCCACTGTTTGAGGAACCCACGTGAAACCAGAACGTCTCCTGCGTTAAGACGCGGCCGCCATCTGTGTGTCTTTCCCTCCTGAGATAAGGACAGAACTATCTCTTCTCCTCCAGGTTGCTATGGAGACAGGAATGAGTTTGTAAACAGTTTAAAGGTCTGTGTCAAATCTTGATTTTGTATTGGTTATGAGGGCAGGGACCATATTTTATATATCATCATGCTGCCACGCTGCCTGTCATATTGCTGTCTTAAACACTGGCTTGGCTTTAATTAACACCCACAGGCTGATCACTCTGCAGTCTGCTCTCTCCCCCCAGTTCTCATTCCTGAGTTCAGATTAATATATCCAGCTTCCCACTGGACCTCTTCTCAGATCCCCTACAGAGGTTACAGACTCCAAATGTCTAAAATCTAGACCATCAGGGCAGCCTCCTTCCTCCACTAACCTCTCCCTCATCCCACGTCCCTCACCTCCGTGAATCATACCTCCCTCCCCTCGGCTCCCAAGTCAAGAGTTTGGGCTCATCCTTGCCTCCTCCTTCTCTCTCAGCCCGCCACCTCTGCACCTAGCTCATCACCAAAACCTATTGCTTTTGCCGACTAAGTCTCTCCCATTTCTGGCCACTGCTCCCTTTAGCCATTCATTCTTTCAATCATTCCACTTCATCTCACTTGCTCAATAAATGTATCGGCCTCTACTCCCTGCTAGCTACTGTTCTAGGCAAGAGGAATCCACTGGGGCAGCAAACGGGTGAAGTTTCTGATCTCAGATAGCTTGTGTCTAGGGTGGTCTAGCTTGTACCCTGGTGGTCTAGTGGTTAAGAATCTGCCTTCCAATGCAGAGGATGTGGGTTTGATCGCTAGTCAGGGAACTAAGATCCCACATGCATCAGGGCAACTAAACCCACATGGCACGAAGAAGACCCAGTACAGTCAATATGAAAAAAGAGAAAGAGAGTGCTTGTATAATACCTAGACCGAGACCCAAATCGCGGCACTGCGGTCCCCGCCTCCTAACAGCCTCCCTGTTTCTCATCCATTCATCAACATTTATTTGCTGGGTTTGTGCTCGGTGCCTGTGACAACACTGGCACACAGGCCTGGGAAACACTGAGTGAGGGAAACATGAGATTGGTTGGTGGAGAAGGAAAAGTGAGCGTCAGAACACCCAAGACCTGGTTTGTGGTGTGTAAAATGTACTCTTTCCTTCCCAGAGAAAAGGGGAACCACTGAAGAAAGGCCTGTAAGCAGGAGAGTAATGTGATTCTATGTAGGTCAACAGTTTCTCCTCTGGCTTCATTATTAAAATGAGTATGGAGCTCATCAGATTATAGTCTAACCTCTGCATGTCAACATCGCTCAAGTCCCCAGTCACACAGTGGGGATCCTGAAGCAGTGCCACCGTCCAGACCTTGACTGTATCATCACTGGAAGTTGTTGACTACAAGCTGCTCTTTTTAAAAAATATGTATTTATTTGGCTGAGCCGAGTCTTAGCTGTGGCTTGTGGGATCTAGTTCCCCCACCAGGGATTGAACCGAGTCCCCCTGCATTGGGAGCATAGAGTCTCAGCCACAGGACCACAAGGAAAGTCACAAGCTGCTCTTCATATTGCTAATCACACATCCTGGTGGGTTAGTCACTAAGTCGTGTTGAACTCTTGTGACCCCATGGACTATCACCCACCAGGCTCCTCTGTTCATGGGATTTGTCAGGCAGGAATGGTATGGCCCATCCCGTTTCCTTCACATCTCAGCCTGTCAATGTACGTCACCCACGATCTCAGCTTGTTAGAGGCTCATACGTCCTAAACTGTCGTCAAATCTCTCTTGGCACTTCTCATGGCAGAGTGTGGTCACTCCGAGCATCCTTCTGCTTGCAAATGGAAGGTCAGCAGACAGCTTGACTGCCTTAAAGCAAGTCTTGGAGGTTTCTAGCAAGTGAATGTCTGGAACAGCCATTTTTCACCTCTTAGCCACAGAAGGTAAAGCAGGCATGGTGGAGACACACCCAGAAAGTAGAATCCAGCGTGTACAGAGTTTGATAGCAGATCTCAGTGCTATTCCAGGCAACGAGTTGGCACCACCAACTCCCGGCATAGAGGAAAGAGAGCACTACGACACAGGCCCCCAAATGAGGAGTCCCCCAAACAGAAGATAATTAGAAATTTCAGCAGGAGCTGCCTTCAAGGAAATACACCCATCAGCAGATAGTAGGACCCCCCCAGACCCCAGAACAGCAATATAGAAAGAAGAATTGGTTCCTGGAGGGGAGGAATGGATAGAATAAGTGTTGAATGAGGAGATCTCATGGAGAAGGACATGGCAACCCCCTCCAGTACTCTTGCCTGGGAAATTCCATGGATGGAGGAGCCTGGTAGGCTACAGTCCATGGGGTCACAAACAGTCGGACTCGACTGAGCGACTTCACTTTCTTTCTTTCTATAGTTCCTTTTGGAGAAGGAAATGGCAACCCACTCCTGTGTTCTTGCCTGGAGAATCCCATGGACGGAGGGGCCTGGTGGGCTACAGTCTATGGGGTTACAGAGAGTCGGACGCGACTGAGCAACTAACACACACACAGACACAAGGAGATCTCAAGGGCTTGAAGACAAGATCTAGACAAGATATAGACAAGAGGGCTAGACAAGATCTAGCCCTCTAGATCTCCAAGAAGTCTACTTCTTGCTCACCTTGAGCAATCTGAAAGTGGGCATTTGGTAGCCAGCCTTCCAGGCAGGGACTCTGGAATGCAGGCTCTTCTGATCTTGTGACCCTACCCCACCCCCACCTACTGACCCTCAGATGCTGGATCATCTACACCAGCTGACAGATGGGCAAAAGGAAAAAGATGGGAGGAAGGTCTTCACAGGTCAGACTCCGAAGTGGCACCGACACGCCCACCTTTATTTCCTTGGACAGAATCCAGACATGGGCCATACCTGCCTGTGAAAAGGGCTGAGAAACGCAGCGGACCTGGGAAGAGAGAGAAACAAGGCTGGCAGACACACAGCGTTCCTGCCACAGACAGATCCCATCCCGGGCATGCTCCCCACCCAACAACCCCTACGTAGGAAACAGGCTGCCAGAACAGGGTGAGAAACGGTAACTGAGGCCCCCCTAAAGCGAAGGGCCTCCCTGGTGGCTCAGATGGTAAAGAATCTGTCTGGGATGCAGGAGACGTGAGTTCAGTCCCTGGGTTGGGAAGATCCCCTGGAGAAGAGGATGGCAACCTACTCCAGTATCCTTGCCTGGAGAATCCCATGGACAGAGGAGCCTGGCAGGCTCTAGTGTAGTCCATGGGATCTCAAGAGTTGGACACAACTTAGAGACTAACACTTACACTAAGAGTCAAAGCTTGTAGTCAGTTCAGGGTTCAGAGAGAAAGTGGGTCTGGCCTCCACAGTGATGGAGTGCTGACATCTGACCAAGTTTCTGCACTTCTCTCCAGGAGACTGAGCCTACCACCCAAGCCCCAGCTGCTAGCTAGGTTTCTGTGCTAATTCACTGCCAGGAGCCTGCCTGCAGCTCCATGAGGCCACTGATGCCATCCCCCTACATGTGATGCTCATCTAGACCCAACTAGACAAGACTAATCTGCCCAACTCGACCCTCCCAGACTCTAGTGCTGCTTGAGTCAAGCCTCAGTTCTCCACGCCCCAGTGGACGCTGTGAATCAAAACCATTTAGTCTGCCTGAAGAAGTCAACCTTGTACCTTGAACTCTTTGTCCAGTTTCTGCCTGTACTGGTCCCAGCTACACTGGTCTGTGTACTGAAGTCCCAGCCAGCCTTGTACCTGTGCCCAGCTGAGTCACGGCAAGCCCTGTGTCATCTTATATCCTCACCCTCCTCTAACAGGCCAAACTCCTTCCTGTGCATTTTCAAGACACTTGGGCTGGACTCCACCTCATCAAGGAAGTCCTCCAGGACCACCCATGATGATGAGTTCCCTGGCCTACCACAGGTCCCCAAGCTTTCTCCACTGAAGTTGCCTGACTAATTGCGTGTCTACCCTGTAGATGTAAATGTTTGGGGAACAGAGACCTTTTCTGATTCAACAGTGTATTCTCAGAGGCCAGTAGAAAGCCTGTCTGTCACTCAATAGGTACTCACGGAATGTTTGTCGAATGAATGAATGCACTTCTGCCTGTGTTTCAGGTAGCAGCCACCAGATGGCGATAGTGCTCTTTGGGTCATGAAGATAGGCGGTCACGTTCTTTCTGCAGGAACACTGAAATCAACTGAGATTTGCTCCCATAATCCAAGTACTTGATTAATTTTCTACAAAATATATTGCTTGTTGAAAAACAGCCACAAAACCATTTCTCAAGCTAGACTTTCTAAGAAAGATATAACAAAAGAAAGGAAGAGGTACAGAGAAAGCACCATGGAGTGAGTCCCTTTCCACTCAAGTGAGTACCATTCTCCACTTGATCTAAGTGTGGGACTGTTTATCAAAGAGCGTCCACCTGGACTCCTAGGTACTTCAAGCTTCTGCAGCCGTACCACCGAGACACCCTCGTGGCTGCCTGTACCTGTCCCGGGTTCACTGGCTCTAATTTGACTAGCTTATCTTATCAGGGTTTACCAGTAGACCAGTTTGGCTGGATCAGAGGGTTCATGAAGAAGGCTAGGAGATAACATGGCAGCAGTCAGGGGTGGCTGGCAGGAGACCTCTGGATACCAGGATGAGCATGAACTTTACCCCACAGGCAAGAGTTACTGGCAGAGATTCCTGTGTTGTGCATGTATGTGAAGGCGGGCATGCACATGTGTGTGCCTGCGTGAAAGGGCAGTGGAATGGGGAGAGAGGGACAGGTATCAGATGGTGTTGAGAAGGATGGTGGTGGTGGTGGGCGGATTCAGGAGATGCTCCATAGGTAGAACCCCTGGAGGATTCGATGACGGATTGGGAAGAAGAGAGTGAAGAGAGCCTGGGATGGAACCCCACCATGCAACTAAACCCTGACTTTGTACAACTTAGCATTAAGGCCTGCCTTCCCCAGGACACTTCCGCCTGCTGGATAATTTGTCTTGTCTAGCAAGTTCCTGGGTGACCAGCACCCCTTGACTCAGTTATTCCGTGCTGCCCCCCTCCACAGCAGCCCTGTGGGACACACACCAAGGTCCCCAGCCTGGATGAGAGAGACAGGGATGGTGGTTCTAGAGAGATGAGAAAGATAGAGGGAGAGCCATTTTTGAGTGCAGGAGCATCCCCAGGTGTCTATGTCACTAGCGCAGTGCTTTTCAAACAATATGGGACATCAGATACACGTGGGAGGGATTTTAAAACACAGACTTCTGGGCACCCCCCACCCCACCCCCTTCAGTTTCTGATTCTGTAGGGCTGGGGCCTGAGAATCTGCATGTCTATCAAATTCCCAGGTGACTCTGATGCTGGAGGTCTGGCCTGCCCCTAGAGAACAGAGCTTCCTTCTGGCCCCTGAAAGTGGAAGTCAATCAGTTGTGTCTGACTCTGCCACCCCATGGGCTATACAATCCATGGAATTCTCCAGGCCAGACTACTGAAGGTATTCAGTAGCCTTTCCCTTCTCCAGGAGATCTTCCCAAGCCCGGGGATCGAACCTGGGTCTCCCAAATTGTAGGCAGACGCTTTACTCAAACCACCAGAATCTGATCTGGCTGAAAAGACTCTCTCAGAGGGATTTCCTCCACCTACACAGTGGCTTCGAAGACAGCACCTCTGGGTGCTGAAGCTCTGAAGATGCTGCTGGGTTTGAGCAGCAGTGCATCAGCAATTCTTTGATTTCTGTTTATGAGTTATCCCCTGTTTTGTCTCTCAAGCCCTCCTCTTTGCCTCAGGAAAGATCTCAGCTTCCCCTCTTCCCCTGACAGTTGTACTCAACTGGCCAGAATTCTCTAGTCCTCCCTAATGATCAACATGAACTATTTCAAACTAGGTTGTTTCACAGTAGGCACTTGTCACTTTGCTTTTCTAGCTCTTGTTCCCAGTATCTATTTGGCATTTCCTGTAGGTGGATCCTGCCTGCTCCGGGCAGGCCAGCTCACCTGCTGAGCAGGTGTGCACCGCTATCCCCCCATTCCAGTCACCACTTCCTGCCACAGCCCTGGTTTCACCCCACTCTTTGGATGACATCTGTCTTCTCTCCCAATAGGACTATTTGAGGTTCTGCAGGAGCTGAGACAAGATGTGTGTCCTTTCTCTCAATATGGTGGCAGGAAGATGAAGGAACAGAAGGTGTGTGTGGGATAGAAGTAAATATGGGTCTGAAATTCCACATAATTACATAATCGAGAGGTATTGCCAAGGTAAATTAATAAGAAAACAGTTGGATGATGTTTACCAACAAAATCAGCTGGGGTGTGTCAGTCGCTGCTTTTGCTTTGTTGAGTGAGCCACGGATTACCCACGTACGTAGGGAAAGAGGTACCCTCTTCATGGAAGTGGCCACATTATTCTGTCTGCTTGGTCAAGCTACCTGGAAGCTAGGAAAATTGCCAGAAGAAGCCTGGGAGCTGCAGGGTAAGCCCTATGCCCATGGATTGCTTCACTGAACATCTTCCCATCTGTCTGTCTCTTTTTCATATCTGCCCTGTCCTCCGATTTGTCCTGCTCCCTACGCCACTTCCACAGCAATAGTACAGCAAGGCCAGTACAATACAGACCAGCCAGGCTAAGGTCTGCCTCAAATTCACATTTCCTTACCTAAAACACTTGGATGGCAACACTGAGATTCAAATCATGCTCACTGTCGATATCATGCAAGCCGTCCTTCTCCCAACAAGTTTTGTAAACTGGCCAAGCCAGTTTGAATTTGAAACAGGACTTGGGCTCCAAGCTGAGGTCAGAGGAGCCAAGCGTGGTATCGTCCTTTAGCGAACACTCTGGATCACCCACGAGGTGAGAGACTTAGGGTCAGGGTCTGGGAGAGGAAGAAGGATGAGAAAGGTCCCAAGGAAGGAGCTCACCACTGGGTGACCCAGGACATCAGACCCCAGTCAAGACCACAGGAGGCGGCGTCTATATGAGGACTCTGGGTCAGTCCTCTTTCAGTCCCATATCACCATCTTTGGGAAAGTTTGGAGAATCACAATCTTTGGAAAACCAGGCAGAGACTCCAGGCACCTCCTCTAGCCTTCCACCTTCAGAGCATCCCTGGAAGCTAGTCCGCGGGATCTCTGCTTGAATTCCCCTAATTCTGGGGAGCACAGTTCGGTAAAGCTGCCCTTCTCTTGTTATACAGTGTCAGAACTTGCGTCTAATTCCCCACCTGTGCTCAGATTCCTAGGGCCTCCCTGATGGCTCAGACAGTAAAGAATTTGCCTGCAATACAGGAGACCGGAGTTCAGTCCCTAGATTGGGACGATCCCCTGGAGAAGGGAAAGGCTACCTACTTCAGTATTCTTGCCTGGAGAATCCCATGGGCCTGACAGGCTACATACAGTCCATGGGGTTGCAAAGCGTCAGACCCGACTGAAACGACTGAGCATGCAGTGACAAGCGGCCTCAGGTTTAGGCAGGGCCAGAGGGTGCCTGCTTGACCAAGCGGTTACACTCCAGCTCGGTCAGGTTCAGTGAACTTTGACAAAGACAAGACTAGAACTCGGGCTGCTCGCCCGCTGACCCGGCAGCACTTTCATCACGTGCTGCACCGAGCAGAGAGCGGTCAGAGTCCAGCTTCCTGAATCTGACATGGACCCACCAGCCAACCTCCCCAGTGAGCCTGTGTGCCAGGGTGAGGACTGAAACCCTGGGCTCCAGGGTTTCCTCTTCATGGAGAACAAGAGTGGTTGCCCAGGTGGTGGCCTGAGCAGATGGAGAAGTAAGCTGAGGGTCAGAGGGAAGCCTGCTCCTCACAGTGCTATGCAGGGAGGTGGACTCAGGCTACCTCGCTCTCTGATGATTTGTCTGTACTGAGGGGATGATACACCCTCACATTGCAGTGTTCCATTCAGGGCAGACAAGGGAGACAGTGATGCCAGGGGAGGCACGTAAGCCACATGAATAGTCCAATAGAAATACCATCCATGGAGAAGGAAATGGCAACCCACTCCAGTACTCTTGCCTGGAAAATCCCATGGACTGAGAAGCCTGGTAGGCTACAGTCCATGGGGTTGCAAAGAGTCAGACACGACTGAGCGACTTTCCCTTTAGTAAAATTGTAATCCCAGATTTCTAAAAAAAAAAAAGAAAAGAAATACCATCCAGGGACTTCCCTGGGGGCTCCAGTGGCTGAGACTCGGCGCTCGCCACGCAGGGGGGCCTGGATTCGGTCCCTGGTCAGGGAACTAGATCCCACCTGCTGCAGCTAAGAGTTTGCATGCCCCAACTCAAGATCCTGCCTGTGGCCATGAAGACTGAAGATCCCATGTGCAGAACGTATAAACAAGAATTAAACAAATATGTGTTCGACTCTTTGTGACCCCATGGACTGTAGCCTACCAGGCTCCTCTGTCAGTGGGATTTTCCAGGCAAGAATACTGGAGTGGGTCACCATTTCCTTCTCCAGGAGATCTTCCCGACCTAGGCATTGAACCTGGGTCTCCTGCATTGTAGGCAGACGCTTTACCATCTGAGCCACCAGGGAAGTCTCATTAAACAAATAAACAAATATTAAAAAGAAAAAATATTAATAACAATAAATAAATATTAAAAAGAAAGAAAGATGCACCAACAGACAGGCAGTGAAGACTTCGCTCCTGAAGAGCAGAGAGAGTGAGCATAGGACTTGGAAGCTCCCATTATACCCTCCCCTCATGCATCCCAGCTACTTTGGAGATAGGGTTCCAAAGGTCATAACTCCAATTTACACCTGCTTTTGGCAGAAAAATGAAGTACATTCTGTGTCTATCATCAATGAGCCTAGCATTTGCTAACATTTAGCACAATTTTTCCCTGGGTCAGGAAGATGCTTCTGGAGAAGGAAATGGCAACTCACTCTAGTATCCTCGCCTGGAAAATCCCATGGACAGAGGAGCTTGGTGGGCTACAGTCTAGGGGGTCAGAAAAGAGTCAGACATGACTTAGCAACTAAACAACACAGCTATAAGATCTGTAAAAATCCAGAGTTTGAGTTCTAGGGTTCCTGACACAGCTAAGATGGATTTGGCTTCAATTTACATAATTAGAAGTAGTTATGATGGGATTTGGGTACCCAATCCAGGGTCTGAGGACATAGTTCATTAGTCATGGGTGTTATTATTCAAAAGAAGAAGATGCAAAATAGCTAAACATTTGGACAAACCTAAGGAACCCTGACATTCTTTTATCTTGAACACTTTTCTGGAAGCTATAAACAGCCCGGTGGGCAGTAAGTTTTCCTCAGCCCCTTCACTAGCAGTGTTTTTTCTTGGCAGACAGTCCTGTGGTGGCATGAAATGACTTACACAAGAGGGGAAAGATAAGATACCTCCAAGGTGGGCAAAAGGACATCATTGGCCCAATGTTGGGAGATGTCTGAACACCACATCCTGGCCTTCGATTTTACATGGGAAGCTGATCGAGTGCCGCGTTATTCATGCAGGAACATTGAGGATCTCCATTCCTTCCTCCCAAAAAGGAAACAGAAATGTGGAGAAATGTTGTATTATACCTCCGCTCCTCCTTTCCTGCCCCTCCTACTCGTTTTGAAACCTGTCTTTAGGAAGAGTGCTGTCTTTCTTAAGACCTAATCCACAAAATGCAAGACAGGGCAAACGTCATGTTTTGGCAAAGAGAAAGCAAGGGAAATTTTCTTCCTTAGGTTTGTCTGGAGTTCTTTAAAAAATCTAGCTGGAATATGTATTATTTTTGTAATGGAAAAGAAAAACTTCTGGGAAAACTTTTGATTTGGGCTGCATAAGTTCATGGGAGAAGGTGTTAGTTCCGTCTGAGTCTCTCTGAGAAGTTCACTCCAACAATGTGGGGTCAACATCACCTCTGTGTGCTCATGTATTATTTGCTCAGTAGGAATTCAGCCTTGGCCACAGAGTGTAGAACATTTCAACCTACTTATCTTTGCTGTGGAAAGAGGTTCCATCTAACCTTTTATGGTGTAATGGAAAAAGAGAGGTCTTTTAACATTCCTATACACTGCAGCTTTTCAAGAATGATGATCAGAAATACACATAAGATACTGAACTTCCACCTTCCATAAGACTGTCCTATGGCAGGAATTCAGTTGTGCCAAGGCCAGCACTTGAGAGCCTTGATCTGGGGGGCTAGAAGCCCTTGAACCCCAGATTTATGACCGTTTCCGTGTCTCAACCACCTTCTCCAGGCACATTCCTTTTAATTTATGAAACACAATTGCTCTGAAGGGTACAGGCCTGGGAATGCAGGGTTGAAATATTCCACCTGGCCAGACACTGTTGTATGGAGTAATTTAAGGCTTTGCTCATTTTAAAGGGGATATTTCTCATCCATGATAAGGGAACTTTCCATGCCTTGTGAAGTATTATAAAGCAGTCAATCCTGCTTGAAAAGCTCAGAGAATATCCCTCACCAAAGGTCATTTGCTATTTCCATCTTCAGGGTTAACTACTCCTGAGGTTCTTGTCAGAATGAAAAGGTCCTTTTCCTTTTTTCTTCCTTTCCTTATTTTTTCTTTTAACGGTTAATTCTTGAGTCTGCAGACCATGTCTAGATCTTTCTTCTAGAAGTAAGTGCTGCAGAGTCCCTTTTCCAGAGCCCCAGTCATGCCAGGGAATCATTTCTAGTCCAGAATCATCTGAAACAGAGATATTCAATCCTCCAAAGATATCGCTTTCCAAAGACAAGCAAAACAGCCCACCCATGCCATTCTGTCTGCTTCCAATGAACTCCCTTGGCTGCCAGATGAACTGTGGGCACAGCTCTCTTTTGCCACATCCAGCTAGAAGAGGCACCGCTGTCACCCACAACATGTCTTTGCTCGTGAACCTTAGACTCTTGGGTACTATCTGTCCAGCACAGAGGGGGCCCGTTATCCAAGGTGACAAAGAGTGACTTCATGTGCAGAGTATATATAGATTTGTGCCCCTCATAGGTAAGATATAATATCCCCTGTAAAAGGAGATATTGTTGTTCAGTCCCTAAGTTGTGTCCAACTCTTTTTGACTCCATGAACTGCAGCGTGCCAGGCTTCCCCGTCCTTCACTATCTCCTGGAGCTTGCTCAAATTTATGTCCATTGAGTCAATGATGCCATTTAACCATCTCATCCTATGTCACCCCCTTCTCCTCCTGCCCTCAATCTTTTCCGATGAGTAGGCTCCTCGAATCAGGTGGCCAAAGTACTGGAGCTTCAGCATCAGTCCTTCCAATGAATATTCAGGGTTGATAAAAGGAGATATCAAGAAATATCAAATGTTTAGGCTGATCAAATCAAAAAAGCAAGTTCTTTCAAATTCTATTTGCTTGAATGAGTTAAAGCAGAGTAACCTCAGTCTTCTGATTTTGCTTTTCAGACATGTGTGTGTGTGTGTGTGTGTGTGTGTGTGTGTGTGTGTGTAGACAGAGCCATAAAGACACATAGACTTTTCTTTCAGCTGACAGTGAAATTGGCATAGGTTTCAAAAACACCTAATTCCTAGGAGAAGGGGACCCAGACTAACTGGCGTAGTTTGGGCATGTGTGGTGATGTTGGTTGTCAGTCTGTTATGATTTGCTTTTAAATATTTATTTGTGAAATATAAATCTTGCTGAGATTGAAATCTGTGAGAGAGAAGTGACTCTTGCTTTTGCTGCTGCTTAATGGAACAGTTGAATCTTCTTGGAAAACAGAAAGATGCCTTGTATAAACACATCATCCTAGGGAAGTATGAAATAACAGTTCTAGAAAATGCACTTCTACCCCTTCACATCTACAGATATATCACTCTAGACCATAGTCTATGTGGTCCATCAGCTACAAAAAAAAGTGAGTGACTGCAAATGCTGAGAAATTAGAGTCTATGTCATTAAGACGACAAGCATTCAGTTGAAAACCTGAAAAAACCTCATCAGGACATTTCCTGATTCCTTTTCCATTGATCCATCTCCGTGGCTAGTACAGTATTTGTTATGCAGAAATGCTCAGTCACTGTTCCGTCTTCCTGGTGGACTGGTCTGATTTCTCTTTTTTTAATTTTTATTTATTTATCTTTTGGCTGTGCCGGAGCTTCACTGCCGCAAGAGCTTTTCTCCCGCTGCGGCCAGTGGGGGCTACTCTCCGATCGCGGCGCTCAGGCTTCTCATTTCAGGGGCTTCTCTTGCTGCAAAGCACAGGCTCCAGGGTGTGTGGGCTTCAATAGCTGCGGGGCATGGGCTCCACGGCTGTGGCTGCCAGGCCCTGGAGCATAGGCTCAACAGTTGTGGCAAATGGGCTTAACTGCTCCACAGCTTGTGGGATCTTCCCCAGTCAGGGACTGAACCCATGTCTCCTGCATTGGCAGGCAGATTCTTTACCACTGAGCCACCAGGGAAGCCCTGTGGTCTGATTTTGTTTATCAGTCAGAATGATGCTTTAGCATGGTAATTTTCATTCTATAAAAAAGACTAAGTCTGAGCTTCAAAGGCTGCAGGACATCAAATGTGTACAAGTGCTTTCTTTGAATGGCCACTTACCCATGAGTGATGAATTTGCATCCTATAGACATGAGCTGTGATAGGCATGGGAGCCCCATGTCTGGAGACTTGTTGGGAGAGTACACCCTTTCCTACCTCTAATGTATGTGGGTAAACTGTTCTCACCTGCAAATGGTCTAGTTCACTTGGTCAGTTAATCCAATCAGCAAGCATTGTTTTCATTGAGACCCAGAACACTGTTTCATCATGCAGCCAAAGGCCCTTCCTGTAGTGGATGGGAAGGGATATGGATGAGGAAAGGATGGTACCAACCAGGAAGGCATCATCCATTCTTTGAACTATGGTTTACTGAGTGTCCACTTTGTACCAGGCACTGTACTGGGATCACAAAGACACAGCCTCTGCCCTCAAGAAGCTCATGGAATAGGAGGAGAGATGGGTATATAAATAGACTCAATGTGGTAAGAACAATGGTTGAGACAAATGAGACTCAGGTTTCCCTGCCTAAGCAGTGCTAACCCCTAAAAGGACATGCATTGCCTGGATGTCAGTGGGGAGGAGGGAGCTCTGGGAAAGGGGTCAGTGGTACCCTGGAGCTGGTTCGAACCAGTTCGCTAGGACTGATCATTAAATATTTAGGAATCTTGCAAGCTGGTTGTAAAACATGGTCATTATTAACAATTGAATTATATTCATTTACAATTAGATAATATGAAAAGCAAAGATAACAAATACTGAAAATGTATTACTTCCTAATTACTGTATTACATTTTACTATTATCTATGCCTCGAGGGTTTTTAGGGCTAATGTATTAATATGTGTATGATGGAAATACTGTCTAATGGAGGCTACTCTTCCCAGCTCCACATTAACTCACATCAGGTTAGACTGAAATTGACTGTGATGGCCATGTTTACACCAGAAAAGACACAAGGGCTACAGATCAGGGGTTATTTCCTCCCCAGAAGGTAATTTAACAGCGGGCGAGGACAAGACCACAAAAAATAAAGGTGGGAGGTGGGCCCTCCAAGTTGAGTGGAGAGCTGGGGAGAGAACCCAGCAGGAGGAAGGTATAGGAGGCCAGACCCCACATGAACTTGCAGCCACCTTGAGGAGCTGGGGCTGGAGACGTCAAGGAAGTTTAAGAGGGGTGATCATCCTCACAGAAGCGGGGAGCATCACCCACCTGGAGAGTGGCTGAACTAGAGGTCAGGGACACCTGCTGGGCTAGATGGACTCGCTCACCATGGGGGAGGTGTATTCTGTGAGCCCAGGGTACTGAATTTTCGGTGTCTGGTCCATGAGTACTGGGAAAGAATATCCTGCAGACAACTGGTGGCTTAAAGGAAGCTTCAAAGGCAGCTGGGCTGGGGCCCTGGACTGGACACCATCGGTGTAGGGATGGCAGTGAAAATGTTAGGGCATGTGAGGCTGCCAAGGAGAGTGTCTAGAGTGGAAAGAATAGCAGACAGAGGATGGAGTAAAGGGGAGAAGCAAGGCGATGAGGGAAAAGGGGTGGACGGAGAGGCTCATTCAGAGACTCACTTTTGAGAATGAAGCAAGAGAGAAGGCCAAGAAGAGGGTTTCAAGAGGAAGGAGAGAGAGAGAAAAAAGGAAGAAGGAGGGAGAGACCTGGAGCAAATGTTTAGTCAAGACAGATCTTTCTTCACTCTAAAATAAATGAAGAGGAAAAAAAAAAAAAAAACACGTGACCTATGAAATAATTCTGTAACTTGAATGAAGATAAACACAACACTCAAGAAATGTTAAAATTACATATTGAAAGAAAAAACTACCATAGAAAATAGAAGTAAATTTAAGTTACATTTGCTAGAAAGCAAAATAAAAAGTATAGGCTCCATGAAATAAAAGGTAAAAAATGAGATGAGTCAACTTTGTAATATAAGGGAGCTGTCAGAATTAAGAAAATAATGAAAGCAAGCATTTAATGCCAGTGGAATTTTGAAGGAATTTAGCATAAACTGTGGTTAGAACTGACACAAAATAAAATTCAAGCCATGAAAAGAAAGACTAGCTTAGGGCCTTATTTCACAATAGAGAAAAGGACAAATAGGTCAAAATTATCTGAAACCAGGTCTGGAATTAGAGGATAAACAACAGAAATCTAGTTTTTAAATAATATTATAAGGATAATATATGATAATATAAGGCTATTAGAAAAGAAAATCTTTTTAAGTTGAAGCAAGACCTACAATCATGGATCAAAGCTCATTATGTGTCAGGCAAAATTAATAAAGAAGAGTCCAAGATTAGACATACTCTATTGAAACTGTTGAATATTGAGGGGAAACTAAACAATAATATGAAAGGACCAACACAAAGAAAACATCATTTAATTTAAAAATACATGAATGGAAAAATGTATTGGGTCCTTGATTAGAAGGAATTCCGTATTACAAAGATATTAATTCCCCTCAAACTAACAAAGCTAACCAAAGTTAATGTGATCCTAAGTAAAATACCAGTGGGATTATTTTCCAAGTTTTCTAAAAAGTGCTTCTGAAATTAATTGGAAGTAATTAAAAACACTTGATAGGAAGACGTTGAATACAGGGAAGAAACAGATGAGAGTGAGGAAATAAATGAGAGTCTATAGTTGGGTATAGGCTATTCCTGGGCTTCTCAGGTGATGTGGTAAAGACCTGGCCTGCTAACACAGGAGATGGAGAGACATGGGTTTGCTCCCTGAGGCACTAAGATCCCCTGGAAGAGGGCATGGCTACCCACTCCAGTATTCTTGCCTGGAGAATCCCATGGGCACAGAAGCCTGGTGGGCTATAGTCCATAGGGTTGCAAAGAGTTGGACACGACTGAAGTGACTTAGCATGTATGCCTTAGACTATTCCTATGGCAGGTTTGTATAAAAAGAAGAAAGGTGTGATTGAGTCATATGAGAGTTTTTTAAGGTGAAAGAAAAAGTTAAACAGTCGATGGGAAAAGACTGTAAATTTAGGAGAGTGAGAATGCCCATGGGAGAATGCGCCAGAGGAGACAAGGGGAGGTAGGAAAAGGCACAGACATCTCTAACAAGAAGAGAGGATGTTCCTATCCACAAAGTCTGGAATCATGAAGAAACATAAATAAAAATTTAATAATAATAATAATATACAAATTCATAATAACATAAACAGTAAAATAGTATTATAACAGCTAGTGTATTCAATTGATGCAAACCTAGTAGGTTGAGCATTGCGCTGAAGCTGGAGAAATGATGGTCAACAAGACAGACATGGTCTAGACCCTCTTGGAACTTACAGTCCAGAGGGCAGACAGACAAAAGGCAAATACACAAAATAACTGCAAATTAGGATGAAACATTTGGAGGAAATGAACATGGCAACAGGAATAATGGTGGAAAGAAGCAATGACAGTGTTTAGGGAGGCCCAGAAGGTCTTCCCTGAAGATATGATGTTGAAGCCAAGAGCCCAGAGGTGAGAAGGCACCTGCCGTTCAAGCAGAGAGAAGCGTGGTCCAAACGGGCAGTGGGCGGAGACCCTGGGTGAGGTGAGACAGCTCGGTGAGGCCAGTGTGATCAGGTGACGTGAGGTCTGGGGGAAGGAGGCAGGGAGGCAGTCATGTAGGACCTTGGAGGTGACAGCAGGGTTTTGAATTTTTATCTGAAGTGCAGTGAGAAGGCACGGGTGAGCTGGTACCACCAGACTGGCACATTTGTCTCCAGGCAAGAATACTGGAGTAGGTTACCATTTCCTTCTCCAGGGGATCTTCCCCATCCAGGGATGGAACCCATGTCTCCTGCATTGCAGGCACACTCTTTGCCGCTGAGCCTCCAGGGAAGCCCACAGAGCATAGCGGTGGATAAAAGAAAGGGAGGAGTACAGGGTGATCCACAAGTTTCCAGTGTGAAAACTTGCTCCCCGCAGGAAGAGATGTGGTTGGAGGGTGCCCAGAAATGAACAGATAAGACTTGATAATAAGTCAGGCAGGGCAGGCTAAGGCTGGCTGCCAGGGTAACACAAAGACCTTCTGGGCTCTGAGATTGGATCCGGATGAAAGCGATGTTGAGAACGTTGTTCTAGGATGAGTGCGCCATGAATAAAAAGAGTGGAGAGGCAAGCCAGTAAGTAAGGAAAATGAAAGGGAAAGTCACTCGGTCGTGTCCCACTCTTTGCAACCTCGTATCACCTGGAGAAGGAAATGGCAACCCACTCCAGTATTCTTACCTGGAGAATCCCATGGACAGAGGAGCCAGGTGGGCTACAGTCCAAGAGTCGGACACAGCTGAGTGACTAACACTTTCACCTTCCCCTCTATACAGTGGAATTCTCCAGGCCAGAAATACTGGAGTGGGTAGCCTCCCTCCTCCAGGGGATCTTCCCAACCCAGGGATCTAATCCAGGTCTCCCACGTTGCAAGCAGATTCTTTACCAGCTGAGCTACCAGGGAAGTCCACGAATACTGGAGTGAGTAGCCTATCCCTTCTTCAGGGGATCTTTCTCTCCCAGGAGTTGAACCAGGGTCCCCTCCATGAGGGCAGATCTTTACCAGCTGAGCTACCACGGAAGCCCACCGGGGCAAAATTTAGGGCGGTGAGGATGTTGAGGAGTGACTGAAAAATTTGGAAGAAATAGTTGGCAGCCCTTGGAGATAAAGAAAAGAGAATCAAAGGTGAAATGAAAGATGCATGATACCAATGTTCCAGAAAAGGACAGGTGGAGAGATGAGGCAATTTCCGATAATGTTTTAAAATGATGACAGGACTCCCAGACGGAAATGTCCATCAGCCAATAAACACAGTTAATGGCATCAGATCTGATGTCTAAACTGGTTGTCAAATGAACTGCATGGTGATTTTCTCTTTCACACGTGGATTCACAATCTTCCAAAAATGTGAAGATACCAACATTCACTTAACATTCACCAACATTCACTTAACATTCAATCTGCATTTGCTAGTCAAACCATACTCAACATAACTAATCTCTGAAAATTCAGAAGTTTCCTCTAGGTTCTTACCATGCTTCAGGGTCACCATTAAGAACATGAGTTATGGTTGGTTTGAAACTTTGAGGTAGAACTAACGTGGTTTGGGAAAACGTCCTCTTTGAACCTTGATAGATGAAATGTACAAAGACACTGATCTCTACCTTAGAGGGCTCCTGTTCTCTCCCTTCTCAAAATTTACACGTTCTTTTTCAGTGTTAGCACAGCTGACTAACCTTTTATTTTCTGTCTTTGCTTTCCCCACCTATCTCAGAAGCCATATGGTAGGCAGCTAATAATGTGGTTTGCAGAACAATATACCTGGCTGCCTCTGTTCATAGCACAGCAAAAACTTGCTCCACCCACTCAGTCTCCCCAATCCCCCTCTGCTGACAATCCCCTTCTTCCCTCCTAGCTTCCATGTTTTATCTTCCTTCCCTTAAATGCCTTTTTCTCTTCCTGCTTCAACAACTTCTTTCTTTCCCTCTGGCTCACTTGTCGTCTGTCTCAGTTTGCCTGCTCACCCAACTTCTCCCCTACAGAGCTCAGAGATTCAGAACAACACTTGTCTGAGCAGTGACTGCCCTCCCTGACTTCTGTCTGTTAAAAAAAGAAAGAAAGAAAGAAAAATCCTTGTCATCCAAGCTTCATGACTGCCTGGATTCCAGATAAACTAAGATTTATTACGTGTATACAATGGTGACCCCCAGGCTATGTACCTTGAATGAATATCACGAATCATCAAGGAGAAGAGTCGAAGCAAGCAGTGTCCTTTTTTTATCTGGAAAACATTATTTTTGTAATTATTGAAGAAGATAATAAACAGAATCAAATTAATACTTTGCATGGCCAGAACAGCGGTTGAGGTCAAAAGTCACTGAGAGGGCAGCATGGCTCTCCTTGGGAAGCTGGAATATTGCGTCCTCTGTGTCCTGTGTGAGTGGACCCAGGGGACAGCAGAGCGGCCCAGGGATCTCCTGGGAACCTTCATTTGCTGACCCTTGACTTAACACTTCTCTCTTTCCCTCTCTTCTCCCCAAAGCCAAAAAGCAAACAGGAAGCTAAGAGAGTTGGGACATTTGTTTGGGATTGAAAAGGATGGTTGAGTAGAGGGAAAGCTTTCCTTTTTTCTCGTCTCATACTGGATCACTTTCCACTCAACCAGCTGAATCACTGCACGATTAGCTTTACTTGTTAAGAGGAACCAAATCCTAGGACTTTGGAATGGTCACTCTATCAATTCAGGCTTTTAAAAAACCAAACAAGATGATATTACGTAAGAATCAATGTGGGGCAAATGGCTAATACTGTGGCCAAAATCCTTGGTTGACCTCAGAGTAATCAATTCAGGCAAAAATAACCTTGGGGGAGAAGTTTCCTGGGTCAGTCACCTCTAACTATGTTCCTTCGAAGTTGAGAACAAGACTCCGTATTGGCCCTTTACTCACTAAACTGATATTATGTGCCCCCAAATACTCATTTTGTTCCAGAGAGATGAGGCTTTTCCTCCAAGCTTCTGTTAGGAGTATAGATGGAAACCAAGAAAGAACTCTCTTAAGCAACTACCATGTCTTGGTAGGCCTTCTTTCTGTTTATGTCTGACTCACTAATTACATGCTAATGGGATTTTTCACGTTGAAATGTGTATTAAATGTTGAATCATTGCACTTCCCGGGCAATCCAGTGGTTAAGATTCTCCACTTTCACTGCAGGGGCCCAGGTTGGATCTCTGGTCCTGGAACTAAGATTCCACCTGCTGCATGGTACAGATAAAATAATAATAATGATAATAATCATGTTGAATCCTTCATTGACATTAGGATTGGACTGAGCCTATATCATGAGAACTGGAGAAGGTAATGGCACCCCACTCCAGTACTCTTGCCTGGAAAATCCCATGGATGGTGGAGCCTGGTGGGCTACAGTCCATGGGGTCGCTAGGAGTCGGACACGACTGAGCGACTTCACTTTCACTTTTCACTTTCATGCATTGGAGAAGGAAATGGCAACCCACTCCAGTATTCTTGCCTGGAGAATCCCAGGGACAGAGGAGTCTGGTTGGCTGCTGTCTATAGGGTCGCACAGGGTTGGACAAGACTGAAGCAACTTAGCAGCCGCAGCATATCATGAGAACATATCTTAATATTAATAATTCAGTTAGTTCATTTAAAAATCCTGGATATTATGTCACCATGATGTCCAACAGCAAGTTTAATTGACATTAAAACCAACAGATACAGCCTCTGAAAAGCTAAAACACTTGCATCGCAGCTAGGAGTTGCATATGCTCTATCCCAATAGTCATAGACTCATAGTCAAACACTCATAGACTGTATTTTTAGGACAGTTTTAGAAGTTCAGAAATTTCATAGAAAAAGGAAGCAGAAATTCCCATTATTACCCCTCCCCAGTTTCCTCTGTTATTAACATCTTAACTTAGTTGACTTCCCTCAGTGGCTCAGTGGTAAAGAACCCACCTGCCAGTGCCGGAGACATGGGAGACACGGGTTCGATACCCGAGTGGGGAAGATTCCCTGGAGGAGGGCATGGCAACCCTCTCCAGTGTTCTTGCCTGGGGTATTGCAGGGAGAGAGGAAGCTGGCAGGCTATAGTTCACGGAGGTCACAAAAGAGTTGGACACAACTTAGCGACTAGAAAGAGTTGGACACAACTTAGCGACTAAAGAACAACTGCAAACCTTAGTATAGCACATTTGTACAATTAATAAGCCAGTATTGATATATTATTGACTGAAGTCCACAGTGCACACTAGGGTTCACTCTTGGTGTTATAAGTTCTGTGGTTTTGACAAATGTGCAGTGACATGTATCTACCATTACAGTATCAGAGAGAATGGTTTCACTGCCCCCCAGATCCCCTGAGATCGTCTCTGTTATCCTGCCCTCCCCCCGGGATCTCTGGAAACCAATGAGCTTCTTAATGTCTCCACGGGCTTGCCTACTCAAGAATGTCGCAGTTAGGATTACATAGCATCTGGCCTTTTCAGACTGGCTTCTTTCATTTGGCACGATGCATTTAAGGTTTTTGCACATCTTTCTGTGGTTTCATAGCTCATTTGTTTTCATCACTGAATGATATTCCATTGTACGGATGTACCACAGTTTGTTTATCCATTCTTTTTTTCTATTATTGTATACCCCCCATGTACTCTGTATTCTACCTAATTCTATGAGGGCTACCAAATATTCTGAAATAGCTTTATTTTCAAGGTTACTTCTAATTGTGACATTAAAATATATGTTAGACAAAATAATAGAAAAGTATATTTGAAAGCATTGAAGTATATGGTTTGCATCAAAGAAATGTGTGCTATGAGAGTGAAGTTCTCAAGGAAACATAAGTCTCTTGAAATTAGACACTTTTTTTTTTCATATATGCGTCCAGTGTCCAAAGCATTCATTGGATTTTCAAAAGGATATGTCACACCTCCACCTAATAGTAAGAACGATTATAGAGATGAGGAGGGTGTTGAAGAAGACTCTTGAGAGTCCCTTGGACTGCAAGGAGATCCAACCAGTCCTTTCTGAAGGAGATCAACCCTGGGATTTCTTTGGAGGAAATGATGCTGAAGCTGAAACTCCAGTACTTTGGCCACCTCATGCGAAGAGTTGACTCATTGGAAAGGACTCTGATGCTGGGAGGGATTGGGGGCAGTAGGAGAAGGGGACAACCGAGGATGAGATGGCTGGATGGCATCACGGACTCGATGGACATGAGTCTGAGTGAACTCCAGGAGATGGTGATGAATAGGGAGGCCTGGTGTGCTGAAATTCATGGGGTCACAAACAGTCGGACATGACTGAGCGACTGAACTGAACTGAACTGGGTGCAAACAATCACTATGGCACAGACAGATGGAAAGGAGTTAGTGATGGGTTAGGGCTTGACCTGAAAACTGAAAGGTGACGGTAGGACCTGTTTTGGTGGAGCAAGCAGTACATTGCAAGAGCACAAGGGGGAAAGCTGGGGGCAGGGGCGGGGGCTGTGCAATGGGGAGGAAGAACAGATCTGAACCAGGAAGCGATGAGAGGTAAGGTTGGCTAAGAAAGAGAAATCCTTCAAAGTCCAGCAGTCACTTAATTTGAAATTATAAGCTGCAAAAGGTCTGCTACTGCTGTTGCTAAGTTGCCTCAATCGTATCCAACTCTGTGGGACCCCATAGATGGCAGCCCACCAGCTCCCCCGTCCCTGGGATTCTCCAGGCAAGAACACTGGAGTGGGCTGCCAGTTCCTCTCCAATGCATGAAAGTGAAAAGTGAAAGTGAAGTCGCTCAGTCGTGTCTGACTCTTAGCGACCCCATGGACTGCAGCCCACCAGGCTCCTCCATCCATGGGATTTTCCAGGCAAGAGTACTGGAGTGGGGTGCCATTGCCTTCTCTGGCAAAATGTCTTATTCACCCCAAATACAGTGCCCCATGCCAACTGTCAGTTTGCACGCGTGCGCGCACACACACACACACACACACACACTCGTGAGTGATACCCAGAAGAATATAGCTTCCTGGTTCCCTTTGCCACATCTGTGGGGAGAAATTCCCCTGTAGAAGAGCTCTAGATTAGCAAGTCCATGTGAAACCATGAACCCTGACCTGGAAGAAAGTGTGGAGGCGAAAGGAGGGATGGGTTCCCTTCTGTTAAGCCAGCTTAATCTCAGCTCTTGGCTCTGAAACACTTTGCTCATTTTCCACTCTATAGCATGGATGAGAAAATGCCCTGCAAACCATAGTTCCTGCTATTATGCTGCCCCAACTTATGTGAAATATGTTTCCTTTTCTTCTCTGCCTTTCTAAATCAAATCCATCCCTAAATGTCTGGCTCAAAATTTAAGCTTTTCTTGACTATTTCAGCAGACTGTGATCTTCCCATCCCCTAAAAGTCAATAGAATTTATAATATGAATCTTTCATTTGGCCAGTATCACATGCTGCCTGGATACTATTTGTTTGTTCATTTCTTCTGGGTTTCTCTTCTGCCTAGCACTACAAGATTGTAAGAGGTGTTCACTGATTGATGCCATGTGCTAAAGCAATGTCTGACACATTGTAGATGTTCAACAAATACTTTTAAAATGTACCAGTGACAAATAGGATACATACCGAGATGTTTTATGCTATTTTTCCGCCTCATGAAGTTTTAATTTATGCCACTCACCTGATAGATAACCACTCGATTGCATGTGTAGAACTGGTGATCCTAGTTAGCCATGAATCTGGCAGGCTATTGGCAAATAGCCCACATTGGCCTTCCTGGTGTAGGTCAGATGACGTCACATCAAACACACATCGGTCCTCTCTTCCATTACCATTTTGCCTGTTTCCTATTAATGGCCTCTTATCTGCACCTCATGCGTGTGTGCTAAGTCACTCCAGTCGTGTCCGACTTGATGACCCTGTGGACTGTAGCCCACCAGCCTCCTCTGTCCATGGGACTCTCCAGGCAAGAACACTAGAGGAGGTTGCCTTGCCCTCCTCCAGGGGAGCTACCTGACCCAGGGATTGAAACTGCATCTCTTATATCTCCTGAACTGGCAGGCAGGTTCTTTACCACTAGCACCACCTGGGAAGCCCCTGTCTGAACCTCAGATAATACCAAGTGGTGCTTATGACTTAAAAAGTACATTTCTTGAGACATTTCTTTTGGAGGAGAGGAGTGAGAGTAAGCCTTTCTCTCCTCCCTCATTCATCCTTCGCAGCAGACTTGGCCTTAGTAGACAAAGGCCTGGCTCAGAGCAAGCTCAGCTCCTATGACTGTCTAAGCAGACAAGGTGCCTGACCCTTCTCACTGTTCCACATCCCAGCTAACCAAATTTGCTTCATGGAATTCATGAAGCATAACCACCTGCATGGCTATAAATGTTTTAATTCGAATACTGGAGTGAGTTGCTATGCCCTCCTCCAGGGGATCTTCCCAACCCAGGGATCAAACCCGTATCTCTCATGTCCTTTACATCGGCAGGTGGGTTCTTCACCACTAGTGCCGCCTGGGGAGCCCAAAGTTCTCTAGTAAACTGACCTGAAAGACAGCATCTTCAACCTCTGGGAACTGCAGAGAGAATAAAGACAGGAGAGTGGTGATAATACCGGCCAGAAGCCAACCACCAAACAGATCATGAGTCAGGCTGCTTGGCTCTTTGCCTGAGAGGGATTGCGTCTCCACCAAATCTTGCAGAGCTGGGGTCCAGGTCTCAGCCCTGTGGTTTTGATAACTCTATTTTTTTGTTTGTTTGTTTGTTTGCTTTCATTTTAGCCAAGAGTCATCAGGATCTGATGAGTTGATTCACTCTAACCAAACCACAGACTGGCTTTGTTTTTTCCCCCACATCACAGCACCAGTGTATGAGAGCGAGAGATCTACAGTCCAAGTATTAGTCCTGTTCCCTTCTGTTGTATGGGCTTCCCAGATAGCTCAGTTGGTAAAGAATCCACCTGCAATTCAGGAGAACTGGGTTCAACCCCTGGGTTGGGAAGATCCCCTGGAGAAGGGAAAGGCCACCCACTCCAGTATTCTGGCCTGGAGAATTCCATGGACTGTATGTGGTCACATGGGGTCACAGAGAGTTGGACATGATTGAGCGGCTTTCACTCTCACTTCTGATATACACAAAACTGATAAATTACATTTCTAAAGGGGAGAGAGCTTGCCAGGTGTGGAGGCAGAGTCTCCAGGGCACTTGCTGTGGGGAACAGCATAACCTGATACACACACAAGTCCTGCTTTGGAAGGTGCTTTCCCAGGGGATAGAATGTTATGGTGTGGAGACAGAGATGCACTCTTCCGCATCACTTTTTTCTAAATTTCATGAAAACTACCACCCGTTTACATGTCATCATAAAATGCATCTTTGGTTGCTTCCCTGGTGGTCTAGTGGTTGAGAATTCGCCTGCCAACGCAGGGGACACAGGTTCTATCCTGGGTGCAGGAAGATCCCACATGCCGAGGAACAACTAAGTCCCCACATCATGAATACTGAGCCCGCACTCTAGATCCCAGCTTCTGAGCCCATGTGTCGCAACGACTGAAATCTTCACGCCTAGAACCTGTGCTTTGCAACAAGAGAGGCCACTGCAACTATAAGCCTTGCAACGAAGAGAAGCCCTGGCTCAATGCAACTAGAGAAAGCAGGTGTGCAGCAACGAAGACCCAGCGCGGCCAAAAACAAATATTTTTTAGAAAAGAAAAGAAAATGCATCTTTGTTTATGTTTAATATCTTTATCGCCCCTCACACTTTAAAGGGGCTTCCCTGGTGTCTCAGATGATAAAAAAATTTGCCTGCAAGGCAGGAGACTGGGGTTCCATCCCCGGGTCGGGAAGATTCCCTGTAGAAGGGAATGGCAACCCACTCCAGTCTTCTTGCCTGGAGAATTCCATGGACAGAGGAGCCTGGCGGGCTCCAGTCTATGGGGTGCCAAAGAGTCAGACACATCTGAGCAACTAACACTTTCACTTTTATTTGCCCCTTTAAAATCGGAGTATATGTGCCTTGCAGTGTTGTGTCAGTTTCTGCTGTACAATGAAGCCACCCAGCTATATGCACACATATACCCCATCTCTCTTGAGCCTCCCTCCCACCCCAACCCCACCCCACCCGTCCAGGTCATCACAGAGCGCTAGGCTGAGCTCCCTGCACTGTACGGCAGGCTCCCACTAGCTGCTGTTTCACACACGGTGGTGCGTCCGGCTCAGTCTCGGTCTCCGGATTCATCCTTCCCTCCCTTCCCCCACTGTGTCCGCATGGCCATTCCTGACTGCCGCATCTCTATCCTGCCCTGCAAATAGGTTCATTCTTCTAGTATCTTTAAATCACACTTAAAATTCTTCTAATTCCAAAGTATGCAATCATTGGCTCAGTGGTAAAGAATCTGCTTGCCAATGTAGGAGACACAAGAGACACGGGTACAATTCCTGGCTTGAGGAAGATCTCCCAGAGGAGGAAATGGCAACCCATTCCAGTGTTATTGCCTGAAGAATTCCATGGACAGAGGAGCCTGGCAGGCTACCGTCCACGGTATCAAAAAGAGTCAGACAGAACCAAGAAACTGAGCACGCACACATGCATGCAATCATTGCCAGAAAAGGAAAAAAAGAAAAACGCAAAACTCCAAAGATGTGCAAAGAGAGTTAATCACCGCGCATCTCCATTCCTGACCCTTGTCCTGACCGAAGTGGCAATGACTGGGGAAAGCACCCTGCACCTTTTGCCAGGATCTCACAAAGACACACGCAGCACACTTAGGAGTTTTCAAATTCTTTTTACAAATGTGGGCTTACCTGAGGCACCTGACTCTGAAACTTACTGAAGTCATCAATGAATATAATTCAAATCCATTATTTTTCAGTAGCCCCGTCATGTCCCCTGCTTTGGGTAGATATGCCTAGGGTCCTTCTTCAGATCAAAGTCTAGTCTTTGACCACGACAAGAACAATAAAGTATTAAACAGTAAGGTGGCAAACACTCCCAGGCCTACATTGTTACATATGGATCTTCTCACTTCTAGAAACTGGATTCCCCAAAGAGAATGCCTTTTTTAAAGAAATGGTAGTTTCAGTTGTATAAGCTGTTTTTCATAAATTGCAGTGAGTTTTGCTGACCATTTCTTAATGACACAAAGATAAGGACCTGATTTTTATCAGAAAAATCTGTCTCCTTATTACACGAAAGGGCTGTTAAAACCTACGGGGTGTGAATTCTTGTAAGAGTCTTTGTCACCATGGGAGAAAGTCCCTGATTTAAGCATTTTGCCCTTTTCGTAGTGTCTGAGAATGTTTGAGCTGGTCTAGCCCAGTGGGCACTTAAATAAATATTCGTCGAGTGTTGAATACATGAAGGTCATCTTGTTCAAGTTTCTCATTTCACACATGGGGAAACTGAAGCTCAGAGGGTTAAGTGAGGCACAGCTAGGGTGAAAGGGAGGAAAAAGTCCAAGTGATCTAAGCTGCAAAGAGATTTAGGAGCTTGGAGTAGGGAGGAGAGGACTTTGGGGGGTTGCCGTGAGTACTTGACACACACAAAGGTTGAGAGAAGACTTACAGAGTTTGTGCACTAAGAATACGATTCTTTTTTGATGTTTTCTTGAATGGCAGCAACCAGGGTTTAAATTTAACTTCCTTGTGATGATTTCTTGTGACCTCTATTTCTTTGAACATGACCTGGTGCAGAACCAGAGCTTTGGTGGTTCCGGGACTGTGAGGTTTCCTATAGTCTGCATTCCTTCTCCTGGACCCTCCCATAGACCTGTTTCCTAGTCCCCCCTGCGGTTAGATGAAGCCTCAAGACTGAGTTACACCCTTGGAATGAGGACAGAAGAGAGGAACACCACGCCTAGGCCTCACCCACGAAAACCTCCCACTGGGAATCCCCATTCTCTCTTGTTTCTCAGCTGGAAGCCAAGGACCCCAAGGTCCCACACACCAGTGGAGGAAGCCTGAGTCCCTGCATCACTGCTCGGAAGGCCACCTGCTAAACACCGACTCTGGACTGTTATGAGAAGTCAACTTCCACTGTGTCAGGCTGACGTAGCTTTTGATCTGTTACATCAGCTGTGTTACATTAACTGGGGCCATGGCTTCTACTGTGCCTATTAGGGTTTCCTTTTGTTTGTTTGGTTTATGAATAAGCAGACATAAAATCCAGAACCTGTATCAATCAACGGTGCCATCATGATTACACCCACTAAGTCATACAAAGTTCATGTGGAGACCTAAACCTCCCACCTTAATTACCATGAGACTGAATACATAGGAGCAAGGGAGAAAATGGTCTGACATTAACATTTTTCCTTACTACCACATAACTTTATTTAGTTTGATCCCAGTGCAAACTTGATTTCTTTCCTCCAAGAGTTTAAGGAATCATTTCTCTTTTTGAGCATTGTTTTTTTGCCAATTGCTCTTGCCCAATCACTCATGCTATATTGGTTGTCTTGACAGGAGGGGAGATTTATCAAATAATTGTTTCAGTTTTTCTTGCTTCAAAGGTAGGATAAAAGGTGAATAGAAAACAGTTGTGGAGGAAAAAAGAAAAGAGGATGAAAGGAAGCTAGCGGGACTTGAGATGTTCCTGGGCTTCCCCGGTGGCGGTTGTGGTAAAGAACCCACCTGCCAATGCAGGAGATACAAGAGACGCAGGTTTGATCCCTGGGTCAGGTAGCTCTCCCAGAGGTGGGCATAGCAACCCACTCCAGTGTTCTTGCCTGGAGAATCCTGTGGACAGAGGAGGCTGGTGGATTACAGTCCATAGGGTCACAAAGAGTTGAACATGACTGAAGCAACTTAGCACACACACAGGCACAAGCTGTTCCCATTGTCAAAAAATCATACTGTTTAAAGGTGGTGGTTGAAATAGGGGACATTTGAATATTTCTTTCAAGCATGAAACCCAAAGGATGCTCCTGGCCCTACCTGCACTTTAAACTAGAGCTCCACTGGCTCTATAGCTAAGACAAATTATTTAGAAAGCCTGAGATCCTGATGCAGCCTTTCAGGCTAGAATGATTGCCATGTGATCACAGGTACGTGGGATAAAGAGACATTACTATAGAGAGGTAGGTACACTTGATGATGAGGAGGAAATGATGGAACATATAAACAGATGCCATGGCATTTCACCCATGGGCCTAACTAGCCGTATTGTCCAGATGACAAAGTCAAAGTTGCTCAGTCGCATCCGACTCTTTGCAACCCCATGGACTATACAGTCCATGGGATTCTCCATACTGGAGTGGGTAGCCTTTCTCTTCTTCAGGGGATCTTCCCAACCCAGGGATCAAACCCAGGGCTCCCACATTGAGGGCAGATTCTTTACTGTCTGAGCCACCAGGGAAGCCCAAGAATACTGGAGTGGGTAGCCTATCCCTTCTTCAGTGGATCTTCCCAACCCAGGAATTGAACCAGGGTCACCTGCATTGCAGGTGGATTCTTTAGCAACTGAGCTATCAGGGAAGCCCTCAGATGACAAAGCAGCAATTAAAGTTCAGTGGGGGTTGAAGGAAGAATTGACCTAGAACTAGACCTCAAAATACTCTAGAAGAAAATTCTCTTTCAGGATACAATGATCTGGGACCATAGTAAAAAGATCATCAAATCCTAGTCACCAGGTTGGAAATGTTATTAATAAAGAGATATTAAATGTATAGCTATAGCCTCCATGGTGGCTCAGTGGTGAAGAATCAGCCTGCCGAGCAGGAGACGAGGGTTCAATCCCTAGGCAGGGAAGATCCTCTGTAGAAGGAAATGACAACCCACTCCTGTATTCTTGCCTGGGAAATCCCATGAATAGAGGAGCCTGGCAGGCTACAGTCCATGGGGTCACCAAGAGTCAGACCCGACTTAGTGAATAAACAGCAACAGCAGGGTCGGGGGAGCCTGGTGGGCTGTCGTCTCTGGGGTCACACAGAGTCAGACACGACTGAAGTGACTTAGCAGCAGCAGCAGCAGCAGAAAATGTACAGGCATTTCCTGTAACTTCTCCGATTATTACAAAACAGACCAAAAAGTGAACAGGTATATCTTGGGGTGAGGGTGTGTGCTAAACCGGTTGGAATGATACACCATCACACCAAGGATGTGATTCCGCAAATAAGTAGGTGTCAGGCATACAGAACTGGGAGAGGGATTATGTCTTCTTTTGGTTATAGTTTACAAAGTGGGATTGATCCAAACTCAAAACCTTATAGCTTTTGTTTCCAACGCCCCTTTCGATTTTTCACTCCCTACCAGCTTGGACTCTTGCTCCAAAATATTTAGTGCTTCTCCCTTGCTGATAGAAAGATAGAGTTGAACATCCTTGCTTGGTACTAAAGGCCGCCCACAGTATAGTTCCAACCTAACTGTCTACATGCATTTTGCATTCATTCTAGCTGAGCCTCTGTCCTGTTGAGCAGGGCAGTCTCCGTTCAATGCGTGACATTCATCCCTCCATTCCCAGCCCTGAGCCTTTCCTCCCTGCCTCCCCTCGTCCCTCCAGTCGGATCCTGTGATGCTCTGGGCACAGCTCAGCATTCTAATGCCTCCCTGTTGGTCTAACTCCCCGCTCCCAAGGGCAGTACACAGGATCGTGTGCTTGACCTGATGCTCTGCTGACACTGTCCAGAAATTCTCAATAATTTCTGAACGAGAGGCTCACATTTTCAACTTGCACTGGGCTCCACAAATTATGTCACCAGGCCTGTGGGTGGGAACTATTTATGTGGACAACTCCAACACACTGCTTTGTGTTTTTATTTAATTAAAAATGAAGGCAAAGTTTTTAACACACCCAGAGCACTTTCTGTGTACAAAGCAATTTTACACACACCACTGCATCTAAGGACTTCCCTGGTAGCTCAGCGGTAAAGAATCCCCTTGCAATGCAGGAGACTTGGGTTCGATCCCTGGGTCAGGAAGATCCTCTGGAGAAGGAAATGGCAACCCTCTCCAGTATTCTTGCCTGGGGAATCCCATGGACAGAGGAGCCTGGCGGGCTACAGTCCACAGGGTCACGAAGAGTTGGACATGACTGAGCAACTAACACCACACCTAAACCACCAGACAAGCCCATGGAGTGAGGAGGCTGAGTTCCAGCAGCAGCTGTGGGTCTCCAGGCATTTCTGAATCCATCGGAAGCCTTTGGGCCTTTCCCTTTTAGCCTGTGTTCACATTTCCCAGCACCTCTTACTCTGTAATTGTTATAAAATCAAAGTTCAGAGTAGCTTATGCTCAGCACTCTGGCCTCCAGTACTTGTTTCCTTTAGCTGGTACAATCAAGTACCACAGACTCAGTGGCTTAAACACCAGAAATGTATTGTCTCACAGTTCTCGAGGCACAAAGTCTGACCTCAGTGTCTACAGGCCACGCTCCCTCTGAAACCTGGAGGGAGATCCACCCTTGCCTCTTCCTAGGATGCTGTGGCAGCCCTTGGCACTCCTTGGTTTGTGGGTACATCCCTCCAATTTGCCATTTTCACAGGGCCTCCTCCCAGTGTCTCTGCCTTCACATGGCCATCTTCTCATAAACAAGAACATCGGCTCTCTTGGAGTAGCTCTTACACTACGCCACCACCACCTCATCTTGATTTAATTAAATACATCTGTAATGGCCCAGTTTCCAAGAAAGGTCCCATTCTGAGTTGTTGAGGGCTAGGACTTCAACAGGTCTTTTTTTGGGTGGGAGACATAATTTAACAGGTAATACTCCTCCCACCCCCACCCCTACCCCATATACTGCTAGTCATTAAGATCTATAGATTCCAACTCTAGAATGTCTCTCTCTTTTTCTTAAAAAAAAAAAAAAAAGAAAGAGAAAAAAAAATGTATTTGACTGTGCTGGGTCTTAGTTGAGGCTTGTGGGATCTTCAGTTGCAGCCTGTGGAATCTAGCTTCCCGACCAGGGATCAAACCCAGGCCCCTGCATTGGGAGTGCAGAATCTTAGCCATTGGACTACCAGGGAAATCCCTGGAATGTCTCTTGAAGCCAGTCATTTCTGCTGTCACACCACCATGGCCCAGGTCTCACTCATCCTCTGCCTCCTAATCTCCTGGCCTCTGATCTATTCCCACTTTGCAGTCAATAAGGACTTTTAAAACCCTGATCTTGCACCCTCTAACTTTCCGTTATCACTTTCTGTTATCTCTTGATACATCCCAATGTTTTGATGAGGTTTATAAGGCCATGCGTGACTTGGCCCACTGCCCCCTCCCATCTCCCTCCATTCCACCTTCCCCATCACTCTCCCTCTTGCCAGCCTCTTACTCATCCTCTATGCTCCAGGCAGACTGAATTCCCCCAGTCAAGGGCCATGACCTCTCATTCCCTAGACCCCCACACTACCAGGAACTCTGACCCGCTCTCTTCATCCTTCAGTGTTTAGCTTACATATCACTTTCCTGGGGTGTCAGGGCAAAATTAGCCCTAAGGGGGGCATCCACAACCCCCTCTTTTTTTGTTATCTATCAAAGAGACTGCAAGAAGACCAAACCAGTCCATCCTAAAGGAAATCAGTCCTGAATATTCATTGGAAGGAGTGATGCTGAAGCTGAAACTCCATTACTTTGGCCACCTCATGTGAAGAACTGACTCATTAGAAAAGACCTTGATGCTGGGAAAGATTGAAGGCGGGAGGAGAAGGGGACGGCAGAGGATGAGATGGTTAGATGGCATCACCGATGCAATGGACATGAGTTTGAGTAGGTTCCAGGAGTTGGTGATGGACAGGGAGGCTTGGTGTGCTGCAATCCATGGAAGTTGTAAACAGTTGGACATGACTGAGTGACTGAACTGAACTGAATCAAAGATAATCCTGAAATTGACAGCCATGTAATTTCTGCCTGCTTCTTCCTTCAACCCCAAAAGGAAGGCGAAGGTTTAAGTCCATCCACACAACAAAATCCCGAGGTGCTTGGGAGAAGAAAAACCTGAGGATAAAATGAAAGGAGATTTAATTATTCTTGTCAAGCATTATGAGTTTGAATCCACATTAGTGATTTTCCGGAAATGCAATATGTGTGTGTATATATCTATATCTATATATAAATTACTTGGAGCCAATGGATTTTCCCTGATTATGGCTTTAAGACTGAATTTCATGGGCCTCAGAATTTCATGAGTTACTCTCCTATGCATGTGCCCTTTGTCCATCAGAGCATTAATCACATTATACTCTTATGTCTATACTTGTCTCTCTCCCCACTAGACTGCAAATACCCAGCACAGGACCAGGTGCATGGTGGATAAGCCCTCTACAGATTGACTGATGAATGAATAAATGATGGAAAAGAAATGAAGTCACGAGAGATGAAGAGATTTGCCCAAGGTTGGACCACAAGTAGGATGTAGAGGCAGACATTGAACTTGGACTAGCCTAAAAGCCACACATCCCTGGGCTTCCCTAGTAGCTCAGTGGTAAAGAATCTGCCTAAAATGCAGGAGATGCCCGTTCATTCCCTGGGTTGAGAAGGTCCCCTGGAGGAGGGAATGGCAACCCACTCTAGTATTTTGGCCTGGAGAATCCCATGGCCGGAGGAGCCTGGTGGGCTACAGTCCATGATGGGGTCTCAGAGTCAGACACGACTGAACATGCACACATAAGGCCATGTCCGTAGCCAGGGGGCGATGAGCTCTAGGAGCCCGACGCCTGGGTCTGCCTAGACACAGTTGCATTGTCAGTATGATCATCCTTCGGTTTCCATGGGAAGGGTGGGATTCAGGATCCTCCATGGATATGAAAGTCTGGGGAGCCTCAAGTGATAGACCGATAGTAGAGTCTTCTCCTTAGAAATTACTCACTGAGGTTGGTCAAATCTGAAGGTGAAGAACCCTGGATATGGAGGGCAACCATACATATTTGTCGAATGAGAGAGAAATAAAAAGAGGCTAATAAAAGAGAAAGGAAAGCAGAGAGAGAGATTGTACAGATAAACAAAGAGGATATAAAATGGAGAAGGAGACGAGGGAGGGAAGTCAGAGAGAAGACAAGAGAAGTCCATGCCTCCTACCTAGACTCAGAGCTAGTATCTTTCGGCCTCTCTCACTCCTCTAGTATTTATGGTTCTCTAGGGTGTGCCAGTGGAGAAGGGAATGGCACCCCACTCCAGTATTCTTGCCTGGAAAATCCCACGGACAGAGGAGCCTGGAAGGCTGCAGTCCATGGGGTCGAGAAGAGTCGGACACGACTGAGCGACTTCACTTTCACTTTTCACTATCGTACATTGGAGAAGGAAATGGCAACCCACTCCAGTGTTCTTGCCTGGAGAATCCCAGGGACGGGGGAGCCTGGCGGGCTGCCGTCTATGGGGTCGCACAGAGTCGGGCATGACTGAAGCGACTTAGCAGCAGGATGTGCCAGACACTGTTCTAGATTTTCACGACACATCAGCAAACAAAAGACACAAAGACTCCAGACTTTGTGGCACTTACATTTTAATAAGGAGAATCATATGATTAAAAATGAACTTAAAAATAAGAAAATAATATATTCAGTTCAGTTCAGTCGCTCAGTCGTGTCCAACTCTTTGCAACCCCATGAATTGCAGCACGCCAGGCCTCCCTGTTCATCACCATCTCCCGGAATTCTCTCAGACTCACGTCCATCGAGTCAGTGATGCCATCCAGCCATCTCATCCTCGGTCGTCCCCTTCTCCTCCTGCCCCCAGTCCCTCCCAGCATCAGATTCTTTTCCAATGAGTCAACACTTCGCATGAGGTGGCCAAAGTATTAGAGTTTCAGCTTTAGCACCATTTCTTCCAAAGAAATCCCAGAGCTGATCTCCTTCAGAATGGACTGGTTGGATCTCCTTGCAGTCCAAGGGACTCTCAAGAGTCTTCTCCAGAACCACAGTTCAAAAGCATCAATTCTTTGGCGCTCAGCCTCCTTCACAGTCCAACTCTCACTTCCATACATGACCACAGGGAAAACCATAGCCTTGACTAGACGGACCTTAGTCGGCAAAGTAATGTCTCTGTTAGTAAATAATAAATACTATGTAGAAAGATAGCAGAATAGAATAAGGGCAGAGATTCTTATCCTGGAGTTTGGTATCCATGAGGGGTTCGTGGATAGAATTCAGGAGATCTGTGAACTTACATGGGGAAAAGAAATGACTTCTTTATTTTTATGAACCTTAAATTCTCAAATCTGACTAAAGGCAGCTAACCACAGGAGAAACTGCAGAACCTGTGACGTGTTACCAGTGGAAGTCACAGGTATTTTCATATTGTATTGACAGCTGCTATGGGTGTCTTGAATTATTTTTCATATTCATTAAATTTTGTAACTATTGGGCCTGCAGTTAGATTTTGTTATTTAATGTCTTTAATCAATAAAGAAACATACATTTGGTAAGTATCTCAATATGATTAGATTTTTTTGTAACCTTATGTATCTTTCTAAATGCATCTTAAAGCATTTCTCTAAAAAGCCTGTCCCTAGGCTCCACCAGACTGTCCAGGGAGTTCATGGAAGAAAAAAGGTTAAGAACATAGGGGAGGGGAAATGGGGTGCAGCAGAGGATGACAGGGGTGAGTAGACAGGGCGGGCAGTCAGTCCCACGCCTACAGTCTCACTGTGCACAGGGCTGGCAGAGTCAGTCCCACGCCTACAGTCTCACTGCCCACAGGGCGGGCAGATTCAGTCCCACACCTACAGTCTCACTGCACACAGGGCGGGCAGAGTCAGTCCCACGCCTACAGTCTCACTGCCCACAGGGCGGGCAGAGTCAGTCTCACGCCTAATGTCCTCTTGAGCCGATGTAGTCCATGCTCTCCTGGGCCGTCCCCAGCACGGCCTTGTCTTTGCGCGAAGTTCAGACTCAGGTGCCCCGTGATGTATTCCTGTTATTCACCAATGTGTTTTCCCGATGAAAGAACTCTGACCTCTCCCTGCCGCTCACCACCTTCCCCTCTCAGTGGTTATTTACCACAGGATATAACACCTGGGCTTCCCAGCTGGCGCTAGTGGTAAAGAACCTGCCTGCCAATGCAGGAGGCATAAGAGATGCGGGTTCGATCCCTGGGTCGGGAAGATCCCCTGGAGGAAGACACGGCAACCCACTCCAGTACCCTTGCCTGAGAAATCCTGTGGACAGAGGAGCCTGGTGGACTAGGGCTAGTCCACGGGGTCATAAAGAGTCAGACAACACTGAAGTGACTTAGCACGCATAACATTCAGGAGTTTAGAATCGACAAAACAGGGTCGAAAGAACACAAGGAAATTCAAGAAGATTAAAAAGAAATCTTACTTTTTGTTATTGTTCTGCCTTCTATTGAAACATCTAACTCAACCAGACAAATTAATCGGGCAGTATATGTCTCCTCAAGAAAAGATAAGCAAATCAGCAGTTTCTGAGTGTTGATGAAGTGTATCACCTATAGTGAATGCAATGTGAGCTGAAGACACTGCCATGTTTCAAAACAAATTCTTTAAAAATTCAAATTTATCTCACATGTACAGTGAAAGCCCTCAGGCTTTTGTGACAGAAGATCCTTTTTTAAAAACAAAAAATTACACTTTGAGGCTGCTGAAGAGTTTTTAAAAATCTACAAATAGACTAAAAAATAAAACTATCTGGAAATCACAAAATTAAATTTTTCCTTATACAAATGAAGATGCTGTGAGCTATAAGTTGGGGGCTTCCCTGTTGGTTCAGCAGTGAAAAAAACAAAAACAAAAACAAAACTCCGCCTGCAATGTAGGAGATGAGAGTTTGATCTCTGGGTCAGGAAGATCCCCTGGAGGAGGAAATGGCAACCCACTCCAGTATTCTCACTGAGGAAATCCCATGGACAGAGGAGTCTGATGGGCTGTAGTCCGTAGGGTCACAAGAGTTAGACACAATTGAATGACTGAGCATACACACACACGAGCTGTAAGTTATGAGAGCCCCGGCTGAAGGAGACTTATGACCTCAGTCCTCTGATTTAACAAGAAGCTTGAAAATTAGTGGTTCATGCCCAAGATGTCAAGGCTCTGGGTTGACACCTAACACAGGCTTTTCTCATACCAGTGGCTGCCCCAGGCCAGTGGCTGTTGAACTTCCCTTCTGTAACTGTATTCCTTAGGGAGTGAGTTTAAAATGCAGATTCCCAGGCACTACCCCAGAGATTCCTGAGTCAGTAGGCTTGGGGTTCCCCCTGAGGAATCTGCATCTTTAGAAAACCCCTCTGGAGTTTTGAAGCAGGTGACCCAAGGACCTCACTTTGAGAAACACCATGTATCACCTCTCCCTGTGTGATCTCCCCACTCCTAGGGATTACTCAACCATTTTATACTGATGACTCAAAATTCTATCGCCCAGCTCCCTATACCCACTTGGCAACTGAGCATCCCTATCTGCATATTTCATAGGAACCTTAAACTCAGCAGTTCAAAATTGAACTCATTTTCTCCGCACACCTGGCATATATAGAATAAAGCCCAAATTCCTTGGCTTGGCATCCAAGACCCTGCCTCTGTCTTCAGCCCATTCCCTGACCACTGCCTGGGCCTTCTTCTCCATGTTTAGCAACATTCTGACTTCTTACAGATCCTGGACACATGTCTTTCTATACATTGTCCCCTGGGCAGAATTCATGCTGCTGGACTCAGGCACCAATCTTCCCCTGCCTATAAACACACTCTTTGCTATTTGTCCTTCTGTGCCATCTTTTGACCACATGCATCCTTTAATTGCTGTGCTCACCATCCTATATTACACCCTTTACCTGGCAGTTTTGAACCTGAGCTCCTTGAAAGTGGGGCAGGGGGCTCTGTGCCTTATTCTTTTTTTACTCTCACCCATTGTGCAGAGTCTAACACAGAGTAAGCAGTCACCGAACATTTGATGAACTGAATTTCTGGGTGAAAAAGAAAGGAAGGAAGGAAGAGAGAAAGAAAGACAGGAAGAGAGAAGCTTGATTTGGAAAGTTGAAAGGAAATTCTAGAAGTGCTTTGTTATGAAAAGGGAGGGGATTGATTCAAGTAGGATGAAGGGATTAACAGCGTCTAACTAATGTTTGTCTAGAGATCAGCCAGGGGAGGGGTTGAAGAAGGGCACTCGATTGGCATCCAGGAATTCACAGCAGAGTCGGCCCTGCCAGCCCTCGGCCATTATGGTCAGTCTCCCTCCGGGGGTTGCCACCAAGGGGCAGTCTTACTTTCATGCCGGTGGGAGGAGACTTCATGACACAATTTTTGCACAGCACAAAAATGCTCAATCCCACTGATTATTCACAGAGCTAGCTTTAACTCGGCTTAACAGGACCCTCGGGCCTTTTCAAAGCGCTCTCCTGTGCCCACCCTCTTTTCCACACCCGCTCCTGAGCTGGTGGCTTCTCTCTGTACCCCTGTCTTCCTAGTATGTCCAAGTTTAGCCTGGACTGCATGTCAGGCAAGCCAAGCTGTTATCCATCTCCTCTCATCACAAACATTTCGCTGTGGGGCCGGATTGTTTTTCTCCTCAGATCTGCCCTAACCTACCATTCCTGAAACCCCCAACACAAACACCCTGTCTTCTGTGTGTCTACATCACATCTTCTTTTACATTCATAGGCTGATTATGGTTTGGGGTGTTTTTTGTTTGTTTTCTTCTCTTTTCTGCTGAATGTTGTTCCCTCTCTCTGCCTTTCCTGAATCCCTGTTCAGGTGTCTGATCATTTTTCTTCTATGAGCAGAAGTGGAGAATGAATGCTATTTCCCTATTCCCCTGATCTTGTAATTCCTCCAAGGCTGCCATTTCCACAATCAGATTCCCTTCACCCTGCCAAGCCTCGCTCTACCCTTTGCCCTTAAAGCCACAGCTCCTGTTTTTCCCGGTTTGAGGGCAGTGTCCAGCCTTTCACATCCTCTGTGGCATAATACCGTGCCTCGGAAGGTTTTGTTTCAGGAGTGTCTTGTAGTTATTAAACATCAGTTTTGTGCAAAATGTCTCATTTAAGACAATCAAAGGTTTAAAGCAGAAATATGGAGTAATTTCTTTTTTAAAAAGTTATTTATTTACTTTTTGGCTGTGCTGGGTCTTCGCTGCTGCCTGGGGCTCCTCTCTAGTTTCGGTGCTCAGGTTTCTCCCTGCAGTGGCTTCTCTTGTTGAGGAGCGCAGGCGCTAGGGCCCTGGCTTCAGTGGTTGCAGCACGTGGGATCAGCAGCTGTGACTCCCGGGCTCTAGAGCAGAGACTCAGCAGTCGTGGCACAGGGGCTGAGTTGCTCCTGGGCAATGGGATCTCCCCAGATCAGGGATCGGATGCATGGTCCCCTGCATCGGCAGGTAGATTCTTGACCACTGAGTCAGCAGGGAAGCCCAGTAATGTCTTAAGAGTAACTAAAGCAAACACAGGCTTGTACTGGGACTTGTTAAGAAACATACTCATAAAAAGGAGGAAAGGAGAGAAGAAATCATGTGTGGAAGAGGGAGAAAGACGCAGAGAAAAAGAAGATGAGACAGATACACCGTCAAAGGGGCAGAGGGAAACAAAGAGGGGCGTGATCTGAAAAGCAAAAAGTGAATCACCTCCCTCCCATACACAGCCACATCCTCAAAGACAAAGCCGCAGGCTCCCACCCAGAAATAAGGACCAGGAAGGAAAACGGGGGTAGCACACAGCAAGTCTGAGTGAGGGACAGCCGGCTCAAGCATCAGACGGACGGTGAACACCCTGATAGGAAGACAGGCACACCTGAATACACACACCTCACAGAGAAATGTCTCCATCTTGTGGCCTCGAGAATAGTGTGATGCCGTGCATTTTCACAACTACAGGCACAAACAAAGAAAAGACCTTTCGTCACCAGTTCTGTGAACAACATGAACTTGAAATGAGGTCCAAGCTCCCCCAGGTTTGCTCTACTAACCCCTGAGAAAGACTGTGCCATTTTGAAGAAAGGCAGAGAGAACTGCTCTAGAGGATTACCATATCCTTTCCAGCTCTCTTGCCTTTGCTTATGCTTCTCAAGTGTACCGAAGTTAAGTGGTCTTTCGGCAAACCAGAGTTCTCTGTAGTGTAAAATATTGGATTTGTTAAATGAGCTAATATTTGTTAACTTCTTAGGTGGCTCAAATGGTAAAGAATTTGCCTGCAATGCAGGAGACCTGGGTTGGATCCCTAGGTCAGGAAGATCCCCTGGAGAAAGGAATGGTTATCCACTCCAGTAGGCTTGCCTGGGAAATCCCATGGATGGAGGAGCCTGGAGGGCTACAGTCCATGGGGTCACAAAGAGTCAGACAGGACTGAGCAGCTAACAATGGAACACTGTCTAGGAGCTCACGGGTTTATTAAATAAGCAAAATCCAATGCCCACAGTCTCTGAACCGATCATGCTAGCTCCTGGCCCTATCTCAGGTCTTAGTGCCTCTGCTGGTATCTCCCTGACCCTTCTCCCCTCCTCCCATCTCCATCTATCAAACCCTGCACATCCTTTTCAGCTGAATTAAGAACCCTACATTTGCCCCATAATTAGTCTCACGAAAGGCACTAATGTCACTCTTGTTGCTCAGTCCTTTGGATGCCCCCCCACCTGCGTCTCATGTGACCTCCGATTAGCACGGCTGACCTCACCCCCACTTTGCAGTGGTTTCTGCCCTGGGATGCCGAGGGGCCATGCATTGAAGCTGTCCTGCTTCTTCCCTGCTCTCTCCTGCTCTTTTCTCTCTTCCCGTCTTTCAAACACTAGTGCCCTGCGGGCCTCCGTCTCAGACTCTCTCCCTTCCAGCTCTCAGGCTGCCCCTCAGTGGCATTTCACTGTGTGGTTTATATCCCACTCTCACCTGATTGCAATCACTGGAGAGAAGAGAAACAGGTAAGTGGACTCAACCTGCCAGTTCATGAAAACATACCTAAATCCATTCAAAGAACATCTCCCCACCTATGCCATGTCAAGTGTGCTGGCTCAGCTGACCGTCTTCTGCTGAAGTTGTGTATCACGTGGTTCAGCTTTGGCCACAGTGACTGAAGAGCAGGTGGGGGTGGGAGGGGGCCTTGTCTATTTGGCTCCATCATCTTCTCCTTTTATGGGACTCCAGTTCCAGGCTCATTTCCTCCTTCCTGTGGGAAGGAAGCTGCCTTCAAGATGTTTCTACTGGACACAAGTGATCTTTCTTTACTTTAATTCACCTCCTAGGTGGTGTATATTAGTTTGCTTGGACTGCTACACTGCAGGCAGCTTTAACCATGGAAATTAATTTTCTCACAGTTCTGGAGGCTCTGAGATCAAAGCGTTGACAGGGTTGGTTTCTTCTTAGACCCCTCTCTTTGGCTTGCAGAGGGACTCCTTTTCCGTGTCTTCACGTGATCTTTCCTCTTTATGTTTCTGTCCTAATTCTCTTTTTAGAAGGTCCACCCAAATGACCTTCCTTTAACTCAGTTACCTCTTTAAAGACCGCCCCCCCCCATCTCCAAATATAGTCACCATCTGAGACACTCGGGTGTTAGGGTTTTAACATATGAATTTTGGGAGGACAGAGGAGACATTCCAGAGAGTGAAACTGCCTAGAGTCACTCGTGGCTAGACAGCAGCTAGGATGAAGTTAGAAGCAACTACTAAACATGGGTGAGTGCAAGCTCTGAGCCGAGGGACATGCAAACAAGTGTGTCATGGACCTTGCCCCAGGATGCTGCCAACCCAGTTGTGGGAACAGGGTGCTGATACAAAAAAGAAGAGTCAGCCATCTAGACTGGAGTGTGCAGAGCACAGCAGAGTGTGTATAACAGGCAGGAACTGTGCTTCCTAGAAGAAGAAGAGATAAACATCAGCCGGATTGGTCACAGGGAGGTTTTCATGATAAAAATAACCACCTTTTATGGAACTCTACTATCTGTCAGCCCTTTGTACACATTTTATCTCTAATCTAATCCCACCCCAGGGGCCATGGGGAGGACTGTACAAAATAAGTTACACCAAGTTCTTGGTGTTGTGCTTGGCATAAGGGAGCAAATGACAGCTAATTATTCATCAAACAAATATTTGCGCAGTACCTGCCATGTGTCGGGCAATGTGCTCATTGCTGGGGATAGAACGTCAGCCAAGATGGTCTCTGCCCCCACTGAGCTTACAGTTTACGTGCATTATCCAGTATGGCAGCCACTAGCCATATGTGGGCTATTAAAATTAACTAAAATGAAAAATTCAGTTCTTCAGTCACACCAGCCACACTTCATGCACTCCACAGCCAACCAAGGGTTACATTTCCATTCCTGCAGAAAGCTCTATTTGGTAATACTGGAAAGGGATGAGAGATAAAACCTGCATGGTAAAGGTCATGATAGAGACTTACAGGGAGCATGGAGGAACAATTACTATTCATGTTATAATCAAGATGTAGAAACTGAAGCTCCAAGAGGATAAACTATTTTATCAAATTCACACAGCTACTAAGTGGAAGAGCTGGGATTGGAACCCAGGCCTGTCTTAATCTCATGCTCCCTCAGGCTGTTTTGTGGAGGAAATGAGTCAGGCACAGGTAGAGTCTGTTTAAAGACAGAAGATGGAGAAGCCATCCTTGGTGGGGAAGTAGCAGCTTGGACAAAGGCACAGATGGGCAAGGCTGGCAGAGGACCATGAGGGAACCAGTCCGGCTGGAGAGGCAGTGACTTGCTGAACTCAACTCATGTGCTTAAAAAGGTAAGTCAGAGCCTGCCTGCCTTCATTAAGAGCCAAGAAGCAAGGAAATTCAGCTCTGAGCTCAGAGGTTGACTCTTTGAAGGATGTTAGCAGGAGCATGGCATGGACAGAGCTGTGTGTTTTGAAGGCGGAAGTGCTTAGGGTAAACTGGGCTGTGACCTGTAGATGACAGGGGGATAGAAGGAAGGGATGAATGATGGTGTGAAGCAAAAAACACCAGAGTGGGAGCCAAGAGCTTAACCCCAAGGTTGATTGATTGATTGATTAATTGATTGGTTTTACTCTCTCCCTTTTTTTAAATTTTAATTTTATTGGAGTATAGTTGATTTATAATGTGGTAGTTTCAGGTGTACAGCAAAATAATTTCAGTTATATATTTATATTCATTCTTTTTCAGATTCTTTTCTCATATAGGTTATCACAGAATATTAAGTAGAGTTCCCTGTGTTATACGGTAGGTCCTTGTTGGTTATCTTATGTATAGTTGTGTGTATATGTCCAAAAGTTTGTTTTCAATATCTGTAAGTCTGTTTTTTTGTAAGTAAGTTCATCTACATCATTTAAAAAATTAGATTCTACATATGAGTGACATCATGTGATATTTGTCCTTCTCTCTGACTTACTTCACTCTGTATGATAATGTCTAGATCCATCCACATTGCTGCCCCTGGCATTATTTCATTCTTTTTTATGGCTGAGTAATATTCCATTGTATATATGTGCCACATTTTTATCCATTCTTCTGTTGACGGACATTTAGGTTGATTCGGTGTCTTGGCTACTATGAATAGCGCTGCAATGAACACTGTGGTGCATGTATTTTTTCCAGTTATGGTTTATCTCCAGATATACACCCATGAGTGGGATTGCTGGATCATACAGTAGTTCTAATCTTTAGTTTTAAAAGGAATCTCCATACTGAACCCCAAGATTTAACGCTGTGTATCCCTGGACAATATACTTCATTTCCCTGGGCCTCATCCTTTCAGTTCTAAAAGGGCATGGCTGGCCCAGATGATTTCTAGAGCCCCTTCAGCAGTGGTAGTCAAGGATTCTGCAAATCAGAATGACATTAGGCTCAGAGAAGCAGTGCAAAGTGTAGCATTAAATATGGGGACAAGGAAGACAGCAGAGTCAAAGGTCATCAGTGGCAAAGGGGGAATGATGTGCTCCTAACAAAACAAGGTGAGTGTATAAAAGGGCTTGTCTTTGGAGGTTTTTTTAGACGGGGGTTTGTCACAGGGCATGGAGATGGGGAAGGATAAGCAAGAGGTGGCAGGAAAATAATCATTTGTTCATTATTTTACATCCCCCAAATACAGACTTTAAACTTTTTTTTTTTTTTGGACCCATGACCCACAGCAGGAAATACAACTTGTATCCTGGTCCAGTGCAGTTGTCCAGTATATATAACTGAAACAAAGGGTTTATGAAACAATTATTCTAAGGGCAGTGGCATCTAATACTTTCTATTCTAGTACATTTCATTATTTTAAAAAGTTGGTTGCCGTCCATTGAATGTCTGTTATGATCAATTACTGCGTCATGACCCACAGTTTTAAAAACCCTGCCTAAGAGGAAGATCAGGTCTTAAGTTGGGGGCGATGGCAGGCATCCCATCAAAGAACCCAAGACTAGCTGCAGGAGGGGACTGGCAAGCCTCGGGGCTGGGGAGTCTGGAGCGCGTCTGAAGCTCTGTGAGGCAGAGCGTTGAGGAAGGCAGAGGCCTGGGAAACAATCGGTGGCAACCACTCGTCTAGGTGATAGGGGTTGGGGATTAACCCTCCAGACCTCGTAGACCTGAGGATGGGGGCGGAAACCAGATTCCCGCAGGAATCCAGCGAACACCCGAAGGCTGCATTTCATAAGCGTGCGCCGAATGGCTCCCGCATCTCTGACCTCGTTTGGGTTTCCAAAGCTCCTCCACTCACTCGAGAGTCCGGGGAGGACCGCGTGCGCCCACTCCTCCATTCATTCATTCATTCCAAACCCATCTCGGGGAGCGCCAACCAGGTGCGAGAAAGGGCGAGCCGTCGGCGGCCGAGGCTTCCCTTCCAGTCGGTTCCCCTCCCGCCCAGCTCGCGTGCACACAAAGTTCTGGTGCCACCCCCGCGGACCGGCTCCCCCTTGCCAGTCAGAACCAAAGCGCGTGCACCGCCGCCCGGCGGAGCCGCCTAACCTCCCCGGCTTCCCGGGATCCGCCCCCCACCCACCGCCTCCCCGCACCAGCCCGGCCGCTCCTGCCCTGCGCTCGGCCTTCCCCGCCTCGCATCCGTGCCATCGGCGCTCGATTGCGCGCGGACTCCTGGCTCCGGGCTCGCTCGTCGCTCGCGCTCGGCCGCCGCTCCCGCCCCCGGCCCCCGCCCCCGCCCCTCCCCCGGCTCCTCCCGCCCCTCCCCCGCCTCCCGTGCAACTTTTGCCGGAGCGCCCCCCTCCCCAACACACACAGCCATGCTGAGCTGAGCCCCGGCCGGGGACTGGCCGCGCGCTGCCCGCCCCGGCTCCCGCCCCACCGCGGACCCGCTCGGGGGCCGCGGCCGCTCGGCCCTCGGCCTCGGCCGCTGCGCCCGCCCGGCCGCCCCCCGGAGCCCCCGGGAGCCCCGCGCAGGGCCCGGGCCGCGGCGGCGGCGGCGGCGGCGGCGCCCGGCCCCCTCCCCCGGCGCCGGCCAAGTGAGGCGGTGATGCGGGCGCTGGCGGCCCCGGCTGCGCCGAGAGCGGAGACACAGGCTCAAGATGGCAGATTCCGACTGAGGCTGGGGGGGCCGAGCTCGCGCGCCGCGATCCCTTCTCCGTTGCCATGAATCGCGGACACCCCGGCCCCGATGGCCCCCGTGTACGAAGGTAAGCGGCGCCCGCCCGCCGACTCCGCCGACCCCCGCCCGCCCGGCCGCCCGGCCCCCGGAGCTTTGTTCTGCCCGCGGCCCCGCGCCGGGCAGCACCCCCCCACCCCCGGCCCGCAGCCCCCCGGCGCCGGGTCCCCGCGCCCCACCCCCGGGGCTCGAACCGGTCGCCCGCCCCCCTCCCCGCCACCCCCTCGGTCGCCCGGCGATCGGCCGGAATCCGGAATCAAACAGATCTTATTTCCAGGATGGAGAAAGAGGCGGGGGGTGGGTGAGGGGTGTGCGAGGGTGGGCTACTGGCCGAAGAAAAGAAATTGGGTGGGAGGGGGCGCCAGGAAAAAAGACAGACCCGTGACGGTGCTTTTTATTTATTTGTAAGAAATAAAGGTGATGCGGTGTAGCTTTCCATCTCCACCCCCCCACCCTAAAGAAAATTACCTTTAGGGTGATCTGTTTCCACTCTCCGTCCTCCCAGCTCCCTTCCCGTTTCCCTCCACTCCCCCCACCCCCCACCCCCCGCAACCACACACACACAAACACACACTCCTTTATTCTTCGCGAGCCTCAGATTTTGGGGGGCTGTCGGATCGGAATGTGCGGGGCTAGGTGATGAGAGGGGGGCAGAGAGGAAAAGTCCATTTCAGAGCCAGGCAGAACAATGAAATAGGCGAAAATCTCCCCGCATTAGCGTGTGTAAGGGAAAATGTAGTTTGGGTTTGCCAGTCGGGGAGGCGGCCAAGACGCTGGTCTCCGCCGGTCTGGGTAAACCTGCGCGGTGCACCTTCACCTGGCGTTGGGTCCTTTTTCTCGTCTGTCTTTAGGAAGAAAGACAAGAACGGAAGGTACAAATACTCCGTTTCCCCTGCAGTCCCTCTTTCGTTTCTCTTCAGTCAGTTCTGTCAGTTTTCAGCCAGAAATCAAACTGGAATCAACTAAGTTTTTACACTTCGATGTGTGTTTTTTGTGTGTGTGTGTGTGCTTGTAGTAGGAGGGATTTTGAACCAAAGGGTGTTTGATTTTTTTTTTTTTTCAGTCATTTTCCTCGTGAAAATGTCTTTCTCATGAAATCATTGAAGTAGCAGCCTTTACATACTTTGAGCGTCAGTCCATCTGGCTTTCTTTCGGTTTTGTTCAGATACCCTGTGGATGAAATAGCAAATGAGAGGAGGCAAGGGTTTGTGCGGAATGGAGAGGAGGGGCGAGGTTTTAATCCTCTATAAATCCGGAGAACAGTCATGGCCAGTGAGACAGGGAACGCATTAATAGTTTTATCTCTGTTATAAAGGCAGATTAGAAAAAAAAAAAAAAAACTTATCTGAAAAGAAAATCTGTTATTAGTTCCAGAGCTCCAAATGAATTAGGTTTCTGGATGGAATAAAGTTACCAGTCAGGCTCTGGGTAACGAGGCTGTAAATAACCTATGGACTGTAAATATTTTTTTTCAGACTCTCTTAGAAACAAAGGGGCCTGTTTAGAAGGCAACAGAGAGATGTTATTCCAGGGGCTTTCCTCTTTGATTCTGAAGAACACAAGGTCCATTTAACCATTCAACAAAACAAAACAAAATTTCTGATCACTCCACCACACAGAATGGAGCCAGCCCGGTGGCTCTGTGAACATACTAGGAGGACCCAGTCGGGCATTCATTGTTCCTCTGAGTCTCTGGGAGGGGGCTACAGTCAATGCTCCCACTGTCTATGGAGTGTTAAAATGAAACAATTTTCTCTTTATTAAGTACCTCTTTGAGACTCCCTCTGCTGGACACTCCCGGTGAGCATTGGAGAAGGAACTTGGCGTTGAATTCAGAACTATAGTAAAACAGGCTGCTTTCCCTTTCTCAAGGGGCTGGGTATGTGGGTTGGGAGGTATTTTGTCAACTTTGTAGAAAGCCGTCCTGGGAACCGTGCTGTTCCCCTCTTGTTCTTCTCATCTAAATCCATACGGAATGTAGGCCATCCCCCTGCGGCTAAGCCTTGGCACTCAGGCTCTTCCTACCCTGCTCTTTTAGCACATGACACCAGATAAAGACCTGTGGGTGTGGAAGACGTTGTGGTTTAAGCATAATCTCAGATCTCAAAGGTCTCGAGCTCACTTTTTTTATTTGCAAGCCTGCCTTCTGTGTCCCAGCTGACCTACGTGGTCACTTCTGCCACCCCTGGGCCCCTCAGTCTTGTGTGTGTGCTCTCTTGATCATTCCTGTGCATTGTGCCCTTTGATTCTGCGAGAGTTTCTTCGAATCTTTGTAATTCTTCTCTTCCTCCTCACCCCTTTTGAACCAGTCCAGCATCACTGCCCGAGCTCAGGCCTGGGTCTTTTTTGAAAGCAACTGTTGGTCATGCTCTAAAGCAGACAGGTGACCCCTCTAATCAGGCATTGCGCTGCGGAACCCACATTTACTTCCTGCGATGAGTGCCTCTAAGACTTCAGTGACCTCCTTTTTCCCTCCTTTGGCAACGCCCCCTGCATTTAGGGAACCTGATTTTTACCACATCCCGGTCGGAGCACATGGACTCCTTGTGTGTATCCCAGAGGAGCAGGGCTTTTCCTGTGGAATTCTCCAAGAGCGATTTCTGATAGTTTTCACCCTACTAAAAGGTTTGAACCCTGGATTCTTCTCAGGAGAAGGATAATGACAGGTGAGGCATTTAAGCCAGAATTCAGGGGTATATTCATTTATTTAAATAGGGTGCAATTGCCCGAGGCTAGGATTTGATGTAAAGGCCTGAGTGCATTAGTGGAGCATCCTGAACTGCCAGGTATTTAGAGAGAAGTGATCTGTTTGAAACAGGGTATGTTTGATAATACAAATCAACGGGTAGGAAAGTGTGATCAGCCTTCCACAGCCTGCTTTTAAGGATAGGTTTCTAAATAGCATAGTAGTGTTCAATGGCTTGGTACTGATCAAGTTAAACTGCTTTAAAAAGGTTTATTTTCTTTAGAAGGTTAACCATTCTCCTTGCAGTTATGTTTACTCCATCAACTTGCTTTGCAAGGCTTTTTCCAACATGTAGTGCAGAGGCCAACCACAAAGGTTTCTAGTGCCGCAGGTGCTAAATTAGAGGACCCTAAACTGTATTCCGCTCTCCCTGGGCTGTGCCTTGTCCACTATTGTTGGCTCATACAGTCAGACTTCCCCAAACTGTAGCATCAAAGTCTGTCATCAGATGGGCCTGAAGACACCTACCAAGAAATGGATTCTGAATCATCTTCCATTAAAAGAATTTGATGACACATGTTCAGAAATATCTTTTCCTGTGTTTATGTTTTATATTTTTAAAAATGAGTGAGTATAAATATTGTTTTCCTTCTTACCACATTTGAGAAGTGAATCAAGGCTCATTAATTAATTTTAACCCCTGATCCTGGACAGTGTGGTATAATACTCGAATCAGAGAAACCTGGGCTTTGACCCTAGCTGTATGGCTTTGGGCATGTTACTTAACTTCTCTGAGCTTTTTTTTTTTTTTCCTTCTTTTCAAAGCCTTATTTGATTGTTCCAGGGCTCCATTAGAAATAAGTATATGTAAAGCATCGGGCTGTAGTAGGCATTTTCTCAGTACATGTTAAATCCCTCTATCTTTTGAGCTGCTTACAGGCATGATGACTCCAGGGAAAGAATAAGCCACAAATAGTTTAGAAAACCAATAATAGCAACATTTCAATTATTAATCTCCTGCCATTCCTTTTCCAGTTTGGACACCAGCAACAATAAGCCCCCTATGGCCAGGGAAGAAAGAGCCTCTTTTGACCCTCTCTGTGACCTTTCCAGACTCTTTATTCCCACTGAGCTTCTGCTGGTTTCAGGTAGAGGATTTCTCTTCTCCCATGGCACATTCTCTGCAACTCTAAAAATGAAGCAACAAACCATTCAAACTGAGTTTCAGGGGCTGCAGCTGTGCCTCTGGGGAAATATCCCAAGGTGTGAAAGATAATCTTTGCCCTTTATCAGGATCCATTGGTAACCCAGACTGCCAGCCAGGAAAGGGAGCGCCCTGAGGTGGCTTACTTACCAATGGCCTCCTCAGAGGGGAGACATCCACCCGATCACAAGCCAGGGACTAAATCCATGCACCTAACGTGATTTTCCTACAAAAAAAAAATTTGGTGCTTTTTGCAAGTTGCAGCTGCTTATATTCTTCATATGTTATTTTTTGTTTCTTTATTTCTTCCTTCCTTGCGTAGAGACCGATCTTGAAGGAACCACCTTTGAGTGGAACAAAGTAGCGACACTCAAAAGGGTATGATATGTGAACTTTTTTTATTGTTCTCCGAACATGTCATTTGCCAGTGCTTTCTGGTGGTCTCATGATGACAATTCAAGCTCTTCAGGTTGCTGTCAAAGGCGAGTTTCAGAATAATGCCAGCAGATGTTATATAACATCCGATGAAGCATGAACTTGAAAGGCCCCAAATCGTAATAGTTCCATTTCGTGTGGCAGTACTGCATTGGGAGGGGTGAGGATTGGAGGCAGAGAAAGAAAATGGAAAACCTGGAATATAGGAAGGTCTTTATTTTTCGTCTAAAAGAAGCCAAGATGCCTGAAGTTCATGGTAATAATTGTAGCTTAGTTTCTGGCACACCCTCTCCCTACACTGACCCACTTGTCCTCCTTACAGACCCACAAAGTAGATACCTTCACCCCCACTTTATAGACAGGGCACTTCTTTAGAACATCCATTCCACAGACGTTTGTGTGGGGTCGGTCCCTGTCCTTGAGTTCAGGGGGGATGGGAAGTGAAAATCAAAACTAAACAAGAGATGAACTGTGGTCTGACTCAAGATAGAATGCCTTTATGTTTGTGCCTTTAAGAACTTTAACCATTAGGAAGATGGCAATGACGACCCTGTATGCAAGACAGGAAAAAAGACACAGATGTGTATACCGGACTTTTGGACTCAGAGGGAGAGTGAGAGGGTGGGATGATTTGGGAGAATGGGAATTCTAACATGTATACTGTCATGTAAGAATTGAATCGCCAGTCCATGTCTGACGTAGGGTGCAGCTTGCTTGGGGCAGGTGCATGGGGATGACCCAGAGAGATGTTGTGGGGAGGGAGGTGGGAGGGGGGTTCATGTTTGGGAACGCATGTAAGAATTAAAGATTTTAAAATTAAAAAAAAAATAAAAAAATTAAAAAAAAAAAAAAGAAGATAAAAAAAAAAGAACTTTAACCAGTTCTTAAGTCTTACATGCTCATGTTTCCTTTTTTTTAATATATATTTATTTATTTTAATTGGAGGTCATGGTCATGTTTCTTGAGGTATAAAGGGAAGACCTCCATTTCTTTATTTTCTCTAGAAAGATTTTCTTTCTTTGGGATCAAAAAAGTATTTATGAATGCAGAAAATACCTATTACAAATCTCCTTAGAAATTTCCTTAGAAATTAGCATCTCTAATTTGCAGAAGATTCCATCTCCCTCTTTCATTACTTACATTTTATACCTTTGTAAATGCAGCACGCTTCTGATTTGCACAGGCCGCTTGGAGACTTTCTGTTTTTGGCATTTGGCGTCCCCAGCTTTATCACCAGTGGACCTATTCATCTTACATGGCTGTCAGAGAATGAATTCCTGACTTTGCTGCCTGGCTGAGATCCTTGATTCCGCGTAGCTTTGGGATATAGATCAGGTGGTCGCTCCGTAGATCCCTCAGGGGAGGAAGTTGTGGAAGAAGACCAAACTTGGCCTCGCGAGAGCACGGAGCTCAGCACAGGAGAGGACCTCGGAAGAAATGAGTTCACCCTGTTGCATTCAGGAAGGTGAATGGTCGTGACTTGGAATAGTCTGTTCACCCACAACATTTTTTTCCAGGAAAAGGCCACCCTAGGAACTCCCTCAGTGACCAGTTCCAGCATTCTGTGAATCTGATGGTCAAGAAGCTCTGGGGTCGGCCTGAGATCTCATCTGTTGTCATTCCAACCTGTTCTCTTTCACGCCTCAGTTTCTTTTCCTGAAACCTTTCATATACTTGAAGGCAGTAACTGAGTCACTGTTGCTTTTTCCTCACAGAGCCTGTTTTGGGTCCTCTGCTCTCAAAAAAGAAAAGAGCTCTCATTTCTCCACAAAACCAGAAAAAAACGGTGGTGATCAAAGCTGGACAGAGTTCTGTAATAATGGTCCCCTTACTTCAGGGTTCTTGCCTCATGGAGAGCCCCTGGAGGGCAAGAATCAGGTCTGAGTCATCATTGTGTCCCCTGTAGTAGCCTTGCAGTTCCTAAACCTAGTAGGTGCTTCATAAATACTTGTTGAACTGACACTTCCTTTTAATATATCTAAGTAATAACTTACGTCACACCAGCCCTGGACTGGTTAGTTAGCTTGCTCTCTCCTCAGTTCTGATCTTCATTTTTCTTGTATGTACTTGTGTCTAACCATCCCTCACCCTCACAAGGCCATCTTCTGTTTGACCCTTTGAATTTCACCCTTCTGTTTGTGGCTCTCTAGAACCTTACTTAACAGATCCTACATACAGAATGCAGCTGACATAAGTCATTAAAAAAAACAAACTAACATAAAGTTGAACTACTCTCGAAGGAAGAGGAGAGAGGGCTCAGAAGAATCTTGACAACTTGATGCAATATTGGTTCATTCAGGTTTAGAAAGGACACTTGTCAGATTCTTTAGAGGTTCTGAGTCAGTCAAAGCCATACCTGTTTTTCCAGGTTCTCTACAACGAGTCAGTGAGGTGTTCATGGCACTGGCTACAAGTCAGACTTGTAGCCCGTATCCCTCCATCTTTGGTCTAGGGCCAATGGAAAAGACAAAAGATGTGATGGGCAACATCATTCAGTTGGCAATTTTCTGATGGGTGACTTTACCATTAGAAAGTAAGCCACTGAAATAGTTGCCAATTTTAAAAAAAGTAGCAGACTTCTAAAACTGCAAAATAATTGTGTGGTTTTCCAGCCACTTATTTCTAAACATAGCATTGAAGAGATTTGTAGTGTTTTTGAAAGTGGTCTGTTTTAGCAATTCTTGCCTAACTTCTTTTACTCTAGTAGGTTCTGATTAATTAAATGCCACTGTGTTTAAGCAGAATTAAGATTGATTGACTCTTGCATGTGCTAATGCTGTAAACTTCATAAAACCTTGTCACCGAAAGAATGCCGTTTAATCTGTGAGTGGACAAGGGATTTTCTCCCCAGGTTGTGCTGTCTGTCCTCAGTGAAAGATCGTTTTGGAACCTGCCGTAACATTGGGTTATGGCACTTTGGGTTTTTGTAGTTACAGACTGCATCCTGATACTGCAATAAGTTTTGTTTTCTCCCCTATATTTGTACCATTTTCCTCTATATCAATATTACCCTTTGATTCAACCTATGGAGTTGCATATAACTGGCTGATTTTCCAAGGACTTACATAATAATAGTGATCCATCATGTCAGTTCTATTGAGAACTTCTCGTTTCATAGCATCAAGGAAGCAGATTTAATGATACATGTGTCTGGAGTCCTTTCAAAAGTCACATGGTAAAGCACTTGGGAAAACTCTGGTTTGTTGGTAGTTGTGGAATTTTGATTTTTTTTTTCCTCTGATGAAGAATGAATAGAGCTCTGACCAAAAAAAAAAAAGCAGTGTATAAGTTCTTGAAATTTTGCAGAAATTGTAGAAAGGCAGCAAGTTACACCCTCCAGAGTTCTGTGTCTACTAAACACTAGAATCCAGGCTGATAGAAGGAGTTTCTGCAGGAAAGTAAATTTCAAGGAAATTTGTAATGGTGGGTGGGGCTGGTGGGAACATACACCGCTGAAGCAGGTACAGTTTCAGCTCCAGCACACCTGTGATCACCATTACTCATTAACGAGTGTGACCTGCACCGTCAGGAAGAGGTTAATCGATGGTCAATCGATGGTTGTTATGTTCTGTTAAGTGAGACTGGGAATGTCTCTAATGTGTTACAGAAATGTTTCCATTAGAAAATGGTTATAAATAAAGAAACTCTTTGATTTAATTGTTCATGACTTATTCCCCAGAAAAGATTTAAGGTCTCTTAAAGAGTTAAGTTCCTGGAAGAGGGGAAATTAATTCATATAGATCAGTTCTGTGGCTCGACCTTATTTCCAAAGATGTCAGATAAGTGAGGTTGTCCTACCCGGAGCGATAGCAGAAGCCGTCAGATCGCTTGTGCTGGCGTAACCAGGTGAACAAGCAGAGGGCCTAATGGAATTCATTTGCAAAGTCATTTTTGCTTGGCTAGAGTGGTAAGCACAAAATAAAACAGCAGACGAGATCGGTAAGTGTTTGGGATCAGTTGTCCAAAGGCTTTTTAAAATGCGTGCTAATTTGAGAGGCATTTTATGGTGCAGAGAAGGGGACTAATATAATTGAAATGATTCTTGAACAAGGTAATTTTTCCCAGCCTGGGCATAACAGGAGTGAGGCAGCCAGAGCGTGAGCCATGTGGTGCAGGGGAAGGTGTGAGCACAGTGGTGATGGACCTGCGCTGCTGTCAGGGTCGCACGGGAGAACGTGGTAGGGCACCAGGCAGCGTGCGAATATTTACTCCTTTCCATGTTCCTCCCCAGCCCATATGGTGGTGGTCTGGGACCAGGGAAGCTTGCTGGTGTTAGCAGTACCATGATATTTACAGTCTGCCCTCTATATCCATAGCTTGCACATCTGTGGAGTCAACCAACCACGGATTGGACATATTTGAGGAAAAAATTACAGAAAGTTTCGAAAACCAAAGCTTGAGTTTGTTGTGCTCCTGGCCGCTATCTCCATAACATTTACATTGTATCAGGTGTTGTAAGTAATCTAGAGCTGATTTATAGCCTACCAGCGGATGAATTTTTATGTAAAGGACTGGCGTGTACAAGGAGATTGGGCTCCTGGAACCAATATTCCTCAGATACCACAGGGTGACTTTATTCTGTATTTCTAAAGAATCTCTTTTTATAGGCTCTCTCACAGTCTACACTGGCATCACAGTATTTCAGGATCTTACTGGGTTACAGTATAACCCCAGGGAAGGCTTCGCACACTTGTATCCACCTTAGACACTTGAGGAAACTGAGGCCAGAGCAGTGAGAAGAGGCTGCCTTGGCATCGTCTTGAGAGTAGGAGGCGGGCAGAGTGAGGCACCCCTGCACTGCGCTCCCCCAGCCGTGGGCACAGAAACTCCAGGATGTTGGCCACTGAGTGAGCTTCGATGGGCTGCACAGCCCATGGGAGCCCCACCGGGGTGGTTCCCACAGGGCTGTCAGAACCACAGACCTTCTCCCCAAGTCCAGAGGGAGGTCCCGGGGTCCGGTCCCCCTGGGTGCCCTGCCTGAGCCCATCCCCGAGGGCTCCTTCCCACTGTCCCAGGAAAGCAAGGCCATGTGCCTTCAGCACCAGTATGTAAAGGGCCTTCTGTCAGGAAGTCATTCCTTCTGTGTCCCTGAGCAAGTTCTCAGCTTGTCACCACGAGCTACTTTAAACAAAAACACACGCACACAAAATCGCAGAAACCAGTACAATTGTGACAGGTTTCACAGAACCTCAGAGCACTTTACAGTCATTAAGTGGCTTAAAAAAAAATTGTTGGGGATTCCCTGGCGGTGCAGTGGTTTGGACTCTGGACTGTTGCTGCTGAGGGCCTGGGTCTGATCCCTGGTTGAGGAACTAAGATCCCACAAGCTGCGCCATATGCAGAATTAAATTTTTAAAAAATTAATTGATTTTTAAAGACTGATTTTCTAAGGTAGAGCTTCAAGTCATCCTTTCCCTTTGACCTGACCAAAGCTTGACCCTATCCCTGTTGTCAGGCATGCCATTGTAACCCCAGACCGAATCCCGCTGGGGTGGTCTTCCATCTTGCACTGCTCCGCACCTCCCTTGGAGCTCCTCCATCCTGACGAGTAACCCTGCATAGTACTTGAACACAGACTTTCACGCGAAGGGCTGGCCTGACGTGACATTGGTGAATCCTGGGACGACGGTGCAGGGCGGCCTGCAGCCGACTAGTTCCTGGGGTGTGTGTCCAGCCTACGACCACCTCCACCTCCCCTTGGACCTTGGGGTGCCTCCTGGCCACCTGCTCGGTCCCCTGCCTGGGGAAGGGACCTGCCCTGGGAAGGCCTGCAAGTAGGCAGGAGACCTTTTGGACAGGGATTACCAGGGACCCAGAGCATGGTCTGGGAGAGCACCCTGTCCTTGGGGAGGGGTGTGGCTGAGACCTGCAAAGTATGGGGTTCAGGGCTGGAGCCCCGGGTGCCCTGTTGTGAGAGCCATGCTGATAAAAGCTTGGGCAACAAAGGCGACCCGGCAATATTTCCTGTTTATACAAAGGCCTGGCTGCCGATTGCTTCACTGGATGCCCTGCTCCTTTCTTTCCCTCCTCCACCTTTATCTTCTACTTAGGGTTGCTCCATAAAGCAGGGTTGATGAAACTGCCCCATTTCCTGTTCCTGGCTGCGGAAAGTCTGTTCCTCCCACAGTGAAACTCACCAGAGAGCCCAGTGCATCCCACAGCTCCTATGTCTTGTCCGTCTCTGCCCCTGACACAGGCAGCTGCTCCTCCTCCTGTCCTCCCCTTTGATGTCATCTCACCTCTCTGCTTCCACCTGCTTATTATTTCCCACTCACCTGCCCACAGCCAGCCGGGCTCCTCCCGTCCCCGACTCACCTGCCCACAGCCAGCCAGGCTCCTCCTGTCCCTGACTCTGTGTATCTTGGCCGTGTGTCCGCCTCGTTACACTCCTGGAAGTTATGTCAGGGTCCGAGAGCATGACACTGGGCCTCTCTCTCTGGGAAGCATTTGTGTTGGGGAGCTGTTTGGGAAAAGTGCTCCTCCAGCTTTGGAAACTGTCAGTCACCCGGAGGGCCTGTTAAAACAGATCACCAGGCCCCACCCTCACAGTTTCTGTTTCAGTAGGTCTGGGGTGGGGCTCGGGAATTTGCATTTCTAATTGAGAACCCGATTTTAGAGGAATGCACTCAGAATGAGAAATCAGTGCATATTTAGAGTCCGATGGTAGTTGCTTTGATGGAGATTTGCCTTGGGTGGGTGGGAGTCAGAGAGGCCTGACAGGGCCTTACTGCAGCTCTGGCACCCTTCCTAGCTGAGACAGCCTCCAGCCTCCAGCCTGCCTGCCTCAACTCCGGGAGGGATGAGGCTCCATCTTTTCCAGGCCCCATCTGTACTCTCAGGGGCTACTTTCTCTTCTCTCCCCAGAGCTGGTCAGTCTGTAGTTCATCCAGTTTAGTGCTAGGAGCCCAGAACTGAATAGGCAGGAATGTCTCCCACTAACAATATATGATTATTATTAATTGACATAACGCTATGATTTTCTCCATTTACAGAAGAGGAAATCGTGGCTTACAGAGACTAACTAACCTGTCCAGGATCTCATAAGGCAGGGCTGGAGCCCTCCTGACACTGGAGTGTGTTCTTGGCTTGACCAGCCAGCCACCCAGCTCCACATGGGGCAGTGGGAGGGGTGCAACATTCAGCGGAGAGGATGCCCAATAGGAAGGATCTGGGATCCTTTTTGGAGCGGGGGCGGCCACGGTGGGGGCTGATGGTGCTGGAGCACGGAAGTCACAAATGCCCGTTCCCCCGCCCTACCCCCGCCCTGCTGTCCCGTTTGCCTCCTCTCCATCCATTAGGAAGAAATGAGATGGTGAGTGTCAAGCAAATGAGATGATATCAAGGTCTTAGTCTGGTAGCTGGTGCAGAGGAGGGTATAGTTCGGGGCAGCCAAGCCATGAGCCCATTTGAGCAGCTAAAACAGAGATCTGAGAATAACCTTACTGAGACCTCTAAGAAGAAAAGTTATGGAAAGATGATAACAGCTAATACTTACAGAGCCCTTGGAAGTTCCAGTTTTGTTCTCAGGCTTCAGTTCTGTTAAATCATTGTCACCTTGTAGTAATGCAGCAGCGTAGGTTATGTCCCCGCTGTGTTACACTCCAGAGGTAGTGGAAGGTTCAGCTGCTCCCAGGTGGCTGAGCTGAGGTTACCCCCATCCCCGGCTCCTCCTGCCCCCCAGTAGCCTGGACCCAGAGCCCCTGCCCCTATCCACTAGGCTCTAGCTGCAAAGCAGAAAGTCCTTCCAGTCCCTTCCTTGATAAGAGAAATTTGTAAATATGTTTGTTCTGCCCCCGAATATAAATGTTGTTTGTTTCAGTCAGAACCTGAATAAATGTTTTAAAATTTGAAATGCTGATTCCTTTTGGTCTTCTTGAAAGAGAAGGTGTTGGGCGCATAGAACAGTCAGGTCTGAAAGATAAGAGCAGTGGAAGGACCAGCTCTGCCATGTGTTAAGCCAAACCATAAAGCTTCAGATTTGGCACGAAACTTGACAGCCCCATCAGCGGGCAGAATAGGTGCTCCAGATTTAAGGCCCCGTTGTCTGTGAGCATTTAATAGATGACGAAGAAGTTTCCACGAAGCAGTCGGGAAAAGGAAACCTGATTTAGCAAATGGGGACGGGACCACGTGATAGCAATTTGAAAAGTCTCAACGGATGTTATCACCTCACATCATTATACCAACATAAATTCTGTGTGATTAAACTGTTAAATTCAACAAAAGTCTGTCGAGCGCATTCAGGAAGCCAGCGATTGCTCTAGGTGCTAGGGGTGCAGCAGTGAGTGAAACAGATGAGTGCCCCTACCCTGAAGCAGCCTGCATTTTCATGGAGAAAGGTAAAATATATCAATGGATTTTTTTTTAAAAAATCCATTTTTAAAGAAAGCTGGGAGGAAACAGAAGTGGTATTTATTAAACCTCCAGAGGGGTTGACATTTCTAAGTTTAGAATCTGTCAAAGAAATCACAGAGGAAAATATTGCTAGTTTTGTTAGTGTAACATTCCCCAGATGTTAAAGTTGTTTCTGGTTCTTCTATCCTGAATCATTTCTCAGTGTCACTCAGGGTAACATTAAGGGGTGTCTGGGTTTTAGGATCAGTTCTTCAAAGAAGCATTATTAGATCAAGGAGTATGACCATTACTCTGGTTAGATTAGATACAGATACTGGTTCTAGATACTTCCCTGGTGGCTCAGTGGTAAAGAATCTGCCTGCAGTGCAGGAGACGCAGGTTCGATTCCTGGGTGGGGAATATCCCCCTGGAGGATGAAATGGCAACCCACTCCAGTATTCTTGCCTGGAAAAGCCCATGGACAGAGAAGCCTGGCAGGCTACAGTCCATGAGGTCACAAAGAGTGGAACACGACTTAGCAACTAAACAACAAAGATACAGGCCACCAGGTTAACCTAATTTCCTCCTCTAAGTGTTTTTATATTAAACAAATCAAAGCACCTTGATAAAGATTAAAGTTCACCTGCCCACGAATTCAGGAAGGCGCAGAGTTCCTCCTGCTCTTGGGGGACCATAACTATCCCCGAGGGCTTTCACACACCACCTCTGTGTGTCAGTGACTCCCAAAGTTGTGTCTTTACCTAGACTCCTTTTTTTTTGTGCTCCAAAGTCACAAAGCCCACAATCTACACGACATCTCTATTTGGATGTCTCACAAGCATCTCAGACTTAACGTGTAAAAGAGAAAAATCTTGTTCAACCACCCGAAGTGTGTACTTCTCCCAGAAATCTTTATTTCCATAAACAACATCTTCTTCCACCCAGTAGTTCATATCAGAAACTGGAGAGTCATCCTCAACTTCATTTTACTTTATATTTAATCCATCACTGAATTGTATTGATTTTTGCCTCCCCAGTACAGCCACTCTTGTTTTTCACTGTGGTTACATTCTGTGAAGTCACTGCGGGTGCCACGTTAGGGGACGATGAACCACTGCCCCTAGGATTGGCTTTCTGTGAGTCTCTGGTCATATTTTCATCAGCCGATCACTGCAGAACCTTGTGTTTTATGTGTGTTTTTGTTGAATGACACCTTCTTTAATACACACTGTTGATTGATTAGCGTTGAACTTGCAGCCCACAGCACTATAACCCATGCTGGAATGAAGCTTAGCGAACACATGTATTTTTCTGTAAGACATGTCTCAGCCTGCTCACACTTAGAAACACTAGACACCCATTCATCATGATGCTTGGGGGTCATTTAAAAATCCCAAACAAAAAACACCCCCAAATGTGAAAAACGTGGTCCTAAATAGACCATGGAAAGTAAGCTCACTTATAGTATTGATGTAAGAGCTGAAGCAAGAAGTCAGAGCCCGACCTCGTTTGACCTCAGCTGGGAACACAGGCATCAGGCATCACGCAGCCCAGATTTTTCCTGGCAGTGTGTGCGTGCCCGGGGTGACTGTGAAAGCACCTGCCGAGGATTGATTTTGAAGTTACAAATAAATATTAGCGAGATTATGGAATCTGCAAATAGCGACTATCAGTTTTACACAGTGAACTTTGTCTTTCTCCACTGCCACCCTGCTAGTCCATCGGTCAGCAGACTTTCTCGAAAGGGCCACATAGCAGATATTTTAGGCCAAACGGCCTCTGTCACAGCTACTCGGCTCTGCCCTGATAGTGAAAGCCGTTGTAGACCATACGTAAATGAGCAGGCGGGGTGGTGTTCCAATAAAGCTCTGTTTACCCAAACCGGCTTTGGGCTGAATTCTGCCTTCAGGGTATAGTTTGGACCCCTGTAGCATCAACCAGCTTCCCAGGTGGCTCAGAGGGTAAAGAATCCGCCTGCATTGCAGGAGACGTGGGTTCTATCCCTGGGTCAGGAAGATCCCCTGGAGGAGGGCGTGGTGACCCACTCCACTATTCCTGCCTGGAGAATCCCATGGACGGAGGAGATGGGTGGGCTACAGTCCTTGGCATCACAGAGTCCAGCACGACTAAAGTGACTGACACGCACGCAGCCTCGTCTAATCCAGCTTCACATCTTCTCTGTACCGCCTCTCGACTTGTCCCACCCACCCAACCCCGCCATTCATTCTTGAGCTTCCAGCCAATCTCCACGTTGATTCTCAGTGTAGCTCAGATGTGACCGCTGTCCCGTTTGGGATGGCCAGCGGCTTCCCCTGACACTTGGAGTAAAATCCCAAATCCTGAGTCACATGGTTACCGTACAGCCCTTGTGGATTTCTGCAGCCTCACTTTAGGTGAGTCTTCCCTTTGCCCCTGGGTGACCATCCTCTGCTCCTTCCTGCTTCAGCACCTTTGCTCACAGTCTAATGTGGAAGGCTCGCCCACTCTCTGCCTGGCCAGCTCCCACTCACTCTGTAGTCACAACCGAAATGTCACTTCCTCCTGTAAAGTAAATGCCCCCTTTCTGATCTCAGGACACCCTGCTCTTTTTCTTCGTGGTGCTTGGCGTGTTCAGGCATCCATGTGTCTGGGTGTGTGTGTTTTCCACCTGCCTGCCCCATCAGACCACACAGTCTAGGAAGATAGAGCCTCAGCTGTCGTTTCTGTCTTCTCTGCTCGAGTCGCCTTCACATGCATTGTAGACACTTCCCAAGACTTGTTAAAGCAGCACACATGACTTTTGTTTGTACAGATCTTTGTATGAAGATCTTTCTTTGTATAGAAACCTGCAGAAGTCACCCTTCTAGAGCCTCTAGTGTATCTTCTCAATTTGAGAGTGATGATTAAAGAAAGTCGTTCTGATAGCGAGTCTGTCAGTGGGTGTGAATGTGTCTCTATTGTCAGAGGGTGACTCTGCCATCAGGCACACCTAATCCGTGGCTTTCTTCATGGGACTCAAGTGCTGTGTTCAGTCCTGCTGGTCTCCCTTTTCTCCGAAAGATATTTTGAACTTTGCTGGTAACGTTTTCACACGAGGGAAGTGAAAGTGAAATGTGCTTGACAAGGCATTTGTGGTACCCCTTTTGAACACTGACTTTAATTTCTTCTCTAAAAGCATCACCCCACCCCTCTCAGACCTTAAGTGGTATTAGTTTTTTCCCTGCTGCTGCTGCTGCTGCTAAGTCACTTCAGTCGTGTCCGACTCTGTGCGACCTTATAGACAGCAGCCCACCAGGCTCCCCTGTCCCTGGGATTCTCCAGGCAAGAACACTGGAGTGGGTTGCCATTTCCTTCTCCAATGCATGAAAGTGAAAAGTGAAAGTGAAGTCGCTCAGTCATGTCCAACTCTTCTCAACCCCATGGACTGTAGTCTACCAGGCTCCTCCATCCATGGGATGTTCCAGGCAAGAGTACTGGAGTGGGATGCCATTGCCTTATCCTACAGCATTGCTATAGTCTGGGGAAGAAATCTTTGATTTCTCAGAGAATTGTCTAAGCAGCAAAGTTCCAAATTGAGGAGCATCCCAAGAACTCTGCCTGCTCTCGATGAACAGACCACTTAGCATATTTTAGGAATATCGTACATCGTCTTAGATGGTCTTTCATAGATTAGCAGTGATGAAATTTAAAACCTTATTTAAAGTCTTCAAGAGATGTACTGTAGAAACATCACTTAGGCATCGCAAAAAGTTAGAAAATAAAAAGGCAAGCAAAGGGCTTCCCTGGTGGGCCAGTGGTTAAGACTCCTTGCTGCCCGTGCAGGAAGTGTAGGTTCAAACCCTGCTCAGGGAACTAGAATCCCACATGCCGTGTAGTGTGGCCAAGAGATGCAAAAAAGTAAAGGAAGGCAAGCAAACACACCCCGCCCCCTTCTCTTTCCTTTCTCCAGAGATTATCACTGCTATCCTTGTAGGTCTTTTTCTGTGCAGGTGTATGTACATATATATATGTACATATACTCTTTTCTTTTATACCAAAATGATGTAGTAAAAGAGTTGCTTTTGTAACTGGCTTCTTTTTTTTTCAGTGAACAGTTTCCAACCTTTATTTCAGCACATTTTTTTCCTTTCGTTCCTTGTCCATATTCCCAAATGTCCTTTGAAGCCAGTTTGTTGAAATCAGTAACTAATCAAGAACCATGCACTACATCTGGTCGTAACTTTCTTTTCATTTCCCTGCCTGGCACACATTCTCTCTCTCTCTTTCTCTCTCTCTCTCTCTCTCTCTCAAGAAATGGGCCAGTTGCCCATAGAAGTGTGGTCTTCTAGATGAGCAGGGTTTCTTCCTTGGGTGGTGCTGAGTTTGATTCTTCATCTCCTGTATCCTGTATATAGGGGCTTGATGAATTCAGGTTCATCATTTGGGACTAGAATACCCCAGTGTTGATTCTGGGCACCAGCTTCAGTGTCCAGGGACCCACTCTTAGTGATGCTCAGATAAACCTCTGGATGAGGGTTATGACAGCCTGGACCCTCCCCTGTCCATTCCTGTTTTCACCCGTGAGACCAAAAAGTGCTCTGTGAGGTGTAACTTTGGCATATACCATTTACTGGGGGGTTTAAACACCAAATAATAATTCTTGGCCTGCTGAACTCATACATTTCATCAAGTTTTGTAAAATGGTGTTTTCCTAATTCTTTTCATATCCTATGTAAAGTAAAACTTTTCTTCTTGCATTGGGGCCATCTGGTTACCCTGAACCCTAGTTCCTACTAGGAAGAGAGGATCTTTGCTAATACTCACCCTTTCATCAGGCTTCCCAGGTGGTGCCAGTGGTAAAGAACCCACCTGCCAATGCAGGAGACATACGAGAGAGCATGGCAGCCCAGTATTCCTCCTGGAGAATCCCATGGACAGAGGAGCCTGGCGGGCTGTGGTCCACAGGGTCGCAAAGATTCGCAAACGGTCGAAGTGACTGAGCGTACACATGCAGGCACCCTTTACTCCTTCATTGTCAGAGTAAGGAGTTGCATAATAGCCATTTAAAGGAGTGAGAAATGAGGGGTTTTTCTGCCTTTTTCAATCATGTAGTCACGGATTTTTATTGATTTGGCATGTTTTAATCATTAGTCTTGTCACAATTCTAGGCAGTGAGACCCCTTCAGCTAGCTCATGTGACCTCTTGACAGGACCTCTGCAGTCTTGAAAAGCTTTCCTGCTCAGTGGCACAGATGCCCCAGACTCGTCTTGGACCTTGCAGTGGCCTTGGACAGTAGTGGTAGACACCCCAGGTTGGACGTTAGGAGTGACTATTGCTACAGAGATGACTTTTTTCTAGAGAATTTAAGTGGACAGAACTGGAAAGTACATGTTGTTAAAAATTAAGAGTTTAGATACATAATCAGTTTAGTTTTAATTACCCTGTGCTTTGACTTACTTTCCTCAATGTTATCATTGTAACTCCTTTCTCTTCTCTAAGAAAATCTTTATTCTAGAAAATCTGTATTTCTTCTTCTAAACATAAGAATTAAGTTTCAGAATACTAATATTTATATTATTACAAATGCTAAAACTACGAAAGAAAGTTCAGTACATCTTTGTATTTTTGTCTTTTCCTTAGCATGCATCCCTCTATGGATATACAGTTGACCCTTGAACAACACAGGGGTTGGGGCACCAACCCCCACCCCTACCTCCCTCAAAGTCAGGATTTCGTGTATAACTTTTGTCTTCCTCAGAACTTACTACTGATAGCCTGCTGTTGACTGGAAGCCTTCCCACCAACTTAAACAGTGGATTAACTCACATTTTGTTGTTACCTGTGTATGTTAGTCACTCAGTCGTTTCTGACTCTTTACGACCCCGTGGACTGTAGCCTGCCACGCTCGTCTGCCCATGGAATTCTCCAGGCAAGAATACAGGAGTGGGTTGCCATGCCTTCTTCATGTTACATGTATATCTATATATATTTTATGCATTCATGACATAATCTAACTTTTTCTTGATTTTTTTTTTTTTTATATTTCTAGGGCTACACAGTTCATCTGTAAGTTTTTTCAAATTGTTGCAAATCTACAAAAAAAAAAAAAAGTCAACATGTTTACTGAAAAATAGCAGTGTATAAGTGGACCCATGCAGGTCAAACCTGTGTTGTTCCAGGGTCAATTGTGTAATTAAAACTGTGTTCTGAAATCTCTAAAAGTAAATTTTTCATCAAGGTGACTGTGTCACAGTTTAGCATATAATTAGGTTTGTAGCTTTCAGCTTTGAAATTTTAATTAAGAAATTTTATAATTTAACTTTTTTGAGAGAGGTAATGCGTTTTCTTTGAGCCCCCTTTTCAAAGAGCTCAAAGAAAACGCATTACCTCTCTCAAAAAAGTTAAATTATAAAATTTCTTAATTAAAATTTCAAAGCTGAAAGCTACAAACCTAATTATATACTAAACATCACTGACTCAATGGATGTGAGTCTGAGTGAACTCCCGGAGTTGGTGATGGACAGGGAGGCCTGGCGTGCTGCGATTCATGGGGTCGCAAAGAGTCGGACACGACTGAGTGACTGAACTGAATGCGTTTTCATGACCAAAAGGTCAAAAGTATACCAATATTAAATGTAGATGACAGGTCTATGGGAATTTAATAAGTTATTCTTTCTACATTTTTTGTTTGAAAATTAAAATAATTATATTTAAACTATATAGAAAGAATCCACTATATATGCACAATGAAGTTTGTACTTTGTTCTCTCAGGATAGCCATTTTTATTAGTGTCTTGCTTGACCCTTTGAGTCTTTTGTTTTGCAAATTCAAATTGTGTGAGAGTGTGAGTGTTTGTGTATAGGCTTATTTATACAAAAGATAACATATATATTGTTCTACATCTTAACTTTTCTCTTAAGAATATCTTCTGGAACTCTCTCTGTATTAGTATGTAGAGATTATCCTCAGTCATTTTTATGGCCACAAAGTACCTATTTTGTTGACATATCAGGTTAATGGAATATTAACATAATCTTGAATTGTATCGAGTCCTCTGCTGTTAGCAAACCATCTGTAGTGTGTCATCTTATAAACATGTCGTTGCATACTCACGCAGGTGCATCTGTAGGACAGAATCCTGTAAATGGGATTGTATGGTCAGAGGGTAAGTGCATCTGTAACTTTTAAAAGACATTGACAAATTCCTTCAGTTAGGATTTGTATCGTGTTTCACTAGAACAAGCCATATATGAATGTGCCTGATTCCCCAGAATGTTGCCCATAGACTCTGTTGTCACACTTTTGGATTTTTTGCTTGTGGGTGAGAAATGGTATTTCAATGTAGTTTTTTAATTTGTATTTCTTTTATTATAAGTGAGGTTCCCATTTGTTTAAATGCCATTTGGTATTTATTTTTATACCAATTGTTTTCCTACTGTTGTTGATCTTTTTCTCCTTTATTTCTAAGCGCTCTTTACATATTGTTTGTGATACGAGTTGCAGATATTTTTTTAGGTTGGTCATGTATGTTTTGATTCACTGATGGTGGTGTTTTTTGCCCCTTAAAAATCTTTTTAATTTTATGCAATCACTTTTACCTTTTTGTTTATAGCCTCTGCATTTTGAGTCAGAGTTAAAAAGACATGACCTATTTCAGGTTTTAAGTTACCTCTGGTACTTCTGTGATTGTGTTTTTCCATTTATATCTTTGTTCGTTTGGTGTTTATACAGGGCAAGCTCTGAGACTTGGTGCCAACCTGATAGTTTTCCAATATACAGTTGTCCAAACATCATTTATTTAAAAGTTTATATTTTTTCCACAGTATCATAATGTCTACTTTATCGTATATTTAATTCCTGTAGTGTAGGCTCAGGGATCAATTTCCAGACTTTCTATTTTTCTCTTGGTCTGTCTGTTGCTAATCATTGAGATACATATTCTCTTTTAATATATAAAAGGACTAGTTCTCCCTCATTGCTGTTTTCAGAGTTTTCCTGGCTGTTCCCCTTGTTTGTTTTTCCATATGAACTTTGGAATCAGCATGTCTTGATTTTAGAAGAAATGTGTTGGTATTTCCATTGGGATCACATTAAATTTATAACTTGCCCAGAGGGAATTAACATCTTTACGAGACGTTGAGTCTTATCTGAGTTCATGTGTGCTTTCCATGGGTTCTCTTTTGTGTACTTTAGTAATGTTCAAAGTTTACTTAAAGCTTACTTAGTTTACATCTTAAGTTTATGCTTGTAAATAGTTTTTCATTGTATTCTAATTGGTTGTTATTTGTATGTTGAAGACTGTTGATTTCCATATGTATTTTTAGCAGATTTACTGAGCTGTAGTTCATCATTTAAAGCGTGCAGTTCAGTGGATTTTAAGATACATGCAGAATTGTGCAGTCATTATCCCTATGTAATTTTATGTTTCCTTCACCCCAAAATAAACTCTGTGCCCCTATTAGTTATTCCCTGGTCCGATTCCCCCCCTCATTCCCTGGAGACCACTAATCCGCCTTCTGTTACACAGTTTCATATAAATGACATCATACAACACATGATCTTTTTTGTACCTGGTTTCTTTCATTTAGTGTAATGTTTTCAAGTTCTCCCCATGTTGTACCTCATGTCTTTTTTTAATTTTAATCATAGCCATCCTTATGGGTGTGAAGCAGTGTCTCATTGTGGCTTTGATTTGCGAATTTCTGTGTGTATTTAGTTTCTTTTTGTCACTCACTCTAGTGAGACTTCATGAGGACAGGAGTGGGCTTTCAGTTCCAAATCCCCAATGCCTAAATAGTCCCCAGCAGCCTGGCAAATATTTGGTGTTACTAGATGCTTCCTGAAAAATTATTGGATCTATTTTATTTCTAGACCACCTCTACTTTTAAAAATTACTGTGTGGTTTAGCAAACATAAATTAATTATTTTACCCTAGGCAGAATATAATTAGAGGATGGATTTTTTTTTTCCCTAGGAAGGAAAGTCGTGTGTTATATCCAACAGCCCTGTAAAAACAATTTTGTGTGATATATGGCTTGTGATGGCTAATGCTACATTAGCATGAATGACTGAGAGTTGCTGAAACTTATGTCTAGGAGACTCATTATCTTTGCAGGAGGATGATTTTATGCCCTAGATTCTATTGTTGGAGACGTCTTTGTAAGATACATAAGATAAACATGAGAAATTAGGTAAAGGTGTTCTGGTCCTGGGAAGGGAATTTTGAATGAGACAGATCAGCTCAGGAACATTTCAGAAGTTGTACGTTTACTAGGGGCTGTGTTCTGGAATTTATTTTAGAAAGTGGTTGTGTGGATACACAATAGAAAAAAGTGGTACATTTAAGATCGAGGTCTCAAGCCAGCCTGAAAGAACATTGAAGAGCACGTGGCTGATGAATGAGTGTGGGTGAGGGGCACGGTGCATGGGAAATCTCTGTGCTTTCTGCCCAGTTTTGCTGTGAACCTAAAAGTGCTGTTAAAAAAATCAAAGTATAATAAAAATTTTGAAAAAATAGCATAACTTAAAAATATATTTTATAGGAAGAGAGAAATAATTTAATGTCAGAAAAATAAGACTGAATACAAATTACTTCTCTTCAATATCAGCATATGAAGAAAGATACTTTATAAAAATAGGTAAGATTGTGTGTGTGTGTGTGTTTACAGGAGACTTTTGATCATTGTCCAAGGGTTTCGAGATTGGCAATACTGGATTTTTATTTTGCCTCAATTTTGTTCAAAAGATGTGACTTTCTACAAGGTTACCCTTATGTTATTAGGCGTTTATGGGTTGAGGGTGGGAGAAAGAGACAGATTGATTAATTCACCAATTCCTTCATTTAGATAGATTTCCTTAAAGCACCTGAGAAACGGGAGCAGTAGGATAGAATGTGGTCCTAAAGCATCTGAATCAGCTACAAGAAAACATTCATCTGAAAGGCACTAATTGAGAATTGAACGGTATGAGACAGAAGCAGTATCTGAGGGGCAGGTGGGTCAGACGGAGAAGGCGATGGCACCCCACTCCAGTACTCTTGCCTGGAACATCCCATGTATGGAGGAGCCTGGTAGGCTGTAGTACATAGGGTCGCGAAGAGTCAGACACTACTGAGTGACTTCACTTTCACTTTTCACTTTCATGCATTGAAGAAGGAAATGGCAACCCACTCCAGTGTTCTTGCCTGGAGAATCCCAGAGACGAGGGAGCCTGGTGGGCTGCTGGCTATGGGGTCACACAGAGTTGGACACGACTGAAGTGACTTAGCAGCAGCAGCAGCAGCAGGTGGGTCAGAACAGTAGCTGTGGACCCACCTGGAACCAGTGAGCTGAGGAGCCACAGGGGGCACATTTAATCAGACCCTTAGGAAGAATGTTTTCATGCTGAACTCTCTACACGTGGACAGCCCTGGGGATCAGAAACTCGTTTCCTACTGGAGGCGTTGGAAACGAGCACCTTCTGGTGGGACCGCTGGAGAAGCTGAGCTTGGTGACTTTCAGAATCCCTCCTGAGAAAGAAGGTACCAGTCCTGGTGTGTCTGATGAGTGAGGGTCCAGCTCTGCTCATGACCTCCACTCAGAGGTGCTGATACATCGGTTCTCTTCTCCACCAGAGCCAATGAAGCTTCAGCTGGGCATTTCCTTGACCCCCAAACTAGGTGACGGCATGGAGTAGCCTCCCATTCCTGCTCCTTCTGTTATTGAGAGAGACTTGGATAAAGTCACTGTCGCTCTTCACATGGTTCTAAAATGAAAGGACAGGGCGCCCAGTGTGCTGTGTCCTCTCCCTAGCCCTGCAGTTCAGGCCTGACCCACACCTTCCACCCACTTTTTAAGGATGTAGATGCAGGGATCACCTGGATACAGCCCTGGGCCTGAGCAGGGAGCCGGCTCCTAGCAGTCCCCGCTGCCCTCCACACTGCTGCAAAGCCAGGTTGAGCAGCCCGGCTGCTGCCCTCCTGCTCCTCGGTTATTCAGTGCAACCTTTAGTCTAGGAAAGGTGCCAGTCTTCGCTTCCAAGAATCATATCTCCCTAAATGGGGCAATCTGCTTCAAATGCCTTCTCGCCTGGCGCCTTCCCCGTCCCATGATTGGCACAGTTAAAGCAACGGTTTCACCTTTTTAACTGCATGTGTGTATGCATGCGTGTGTTTTCATGCCTCCCTGTGCGTGCATGGCCATAGGACCAGCACACCGTGCTTCCACTCAGAGCGGTCATTTTCAGAAGTGTGAAGTCAGAGATTAACATCTACTTCTGTGTTTCTCTTACTGGGCTCAACCTAAAACAATGTTTCAAGCAGTCTGGCTATTATGATACACTAGGTTTTTTGCACGCATGCTGGACTGAGAGATACCTGTCTCTCTGGGTGGTCCCAAGTTGGGATTTTGCTCCATCGCTCATGACACTGGGTATCTTTCTCCAGTTATCTCTCCCTTTTGGCTTCCTGCACTCACCATTCTCCATCTGAGACAGAGAGAGTTGGGGCTGGCCTCAGCAGGATGTGGAGAAGCCTCCCGTGGTTGCTCATCCTCTCTGATTTCAGTTCAGCCGATAAGCCAGCCCCTTCAGCTGAGCTCCTTTGGACTCTGGGTTTTCATTACCTGCCCCTCGTCTTAAATCAGAGGCTTCTCTTCAGGGCGTGCCGGTGACAGCTTGCTGCCCCCTCCTATGATCAGACAGCCAGTTACTGCAAGCACTTTACTCTCTGCAGTCAACCTTGCAGCAGCAGTGGGGGCCCACTGGGTGTAGAGCCCTGCATTAAGTGGTTCAGCCGGAAACAGAAGACACCTAAAGACACCAAAGAACCTTGGGGCAGACGGCCACCCACGCTCTCCCAGCTTAGAGGACACGGAACTGGCGTTGACTTCCTGGCCTCAGCGACAAACCTGTACTCACTTCTGCCTTGTCTGTCACCTGGGTCCCCTTGCAATTAAATCACATGTGCAGACGTTCAGGCCATAGCAGTGGTGTTGGGCTGACATTGTAACTTAAGGAATTTTCGACCTGACAAGTAGAGCCCCTCACCTTTCAGCCAAGCAGGTGTGGCCAGTACCCCACATGCTGGGCAGAGTTTTATGGTTGTTTCATTTCTACTGTGAGGAAGTACAGACTAATGAGAAGTAGGGTTTGCTTCACAGAAGATGGCTTTGGAGAATCATTCCCTCCTAAGCAAAAGCCTAAAGGCATGAGAGGCTATGGGTGTCGTGGTCCTGACCCCAGGGAGTTAGCTTTGGGTGCCTTCAGGAAGATGTTCTGCTTCTCAGTGGTCCGGAAGGAAGATGGCTGTGGCTCAGTGCAGAAGGGAGAGGGTGAGTGTGGAAGTGAGACAGTCACAGGGCAGAGAGGTCTGGTGGTGGGGTTCCTGGATGGCACAGGAGCCTGACTTCATTTTGCTGTACACAAGGCCACGTGGCAGCGGGAAGAGCTCTGTGATGCGCTGTCTCTCAGGCGTCTCCAGGACAACAGTACAGTGTCATGGGGACCACAAGAGGTGCAAAGACTCAGAGTGGGAGCGACTGACCCCTGAGGTCAGAGGATGGGGGCGGTGGAGAGGAAGGAGACATAGCCCCCGTTTGGCCAAAAGGAAGACAGATCACTGTGTAGGAAGGAGCGGAGGTGTGGGTGGAGTGGAGTACATTGAAAAGATTATGCTTGTTTCTGAGCTTGCGTGTTGGTGTGGAAAAGATACAAAGACAGCGTTGTCAATGACCTGAAGAGCAGTGCATTTAAACCTGGGGGGCAGTCATACCTGGTCCAGAGAATGCAGAGTGTGCTGCCTGGTGGGGTACAAAGCTCCCCTGGCCTCCCGGATCCCTGTCCTCTGCATTCTTTTGTAGAAGGGCAAGAGCTGTTCATCTGTTAGTGGGCGGCAGGGTAGGGGGGAATTTGGTGCTTGTGTAGAGTTTCTGAAAGCGTTAATCAGACGACCCTGGAGGCCTCCCGAGGTTCCAGGGGGAATCTGGAGGGCCACATTTGGAGCAGTGTTCTCAGAGGAGGGTGCAGTTCTTAGGGTGTCTGCCTCCTCCAGCTCTTCGTCATTTCTCACTTATCTCTGTGTCTCCTAACGGATGTGTTTAGTGTCCGGCACTTAATGATGATAAAAATTATTGTGTGTGGTTGGCCCAGCAGAAAACCACGTGTGTTCATCCATCTGCTGGTCCAGCCATCCGTCTGTGGTTCCATCCATCCACGTAAATGCTCACCAAACAAGGAGCCTTCCTCATGACCCTCAGCCGTTCTCCTCTGCCTTCTTACAGGTGGAACCAGGTACATGCCCTGCCCAGATCAGGGGCTCCCAGGCTCAGGAAGCTGTCAGCTTAGACTCATCAGGATTGGATTCTGAGTCCTCAGGGGAAGGTGGGAGGTGGTGATGGAAGTGAGGGAGGGTAATGTGTGAACCAGATTCGGGCTCTGCCAGAGGGAAAGTGGAGATGGCTATAAGGAAGGCACCTTAAAGTGTCTGCTGCAATGTGTTAGTTTCTTTAATGTTTTGTTATGATTGTGTCTTTTTTTTTTTTTAACTGAAGCAGTTTTTAAATTTGGCTCTGTTTGCTATGATAATTAGTTCAATTGGGTTCTATTCAATTAATTATTTATACCTCACGTTGTTCTACAAATTATGATCGGCTTTATAGTCTAAACACATAGACTATAATAACCCATACAATACAAAAAGGAGTTTAAGAGCAGAACTGGAAAAAACACAAATCGATATAGAAGTTCAAAGCCAGGAGGAAAAAGGAATCTCAGATATGCCAACAGTGAGACCCCTGCGTTGGCTTCAGCTGGGCCTCACATCGTCTCTGAGCTTCAGAGGATCAAAGAGCAGTGGTTACTTCAGTAATTCTTGCTGCCAGAGAAGGAAGACGTCCCACATCCTCAAGAAAAGCAAAGAGTTTTTTTGTTCTTTGAAACTCAATTTTGCGTGTGGACTTTTATCTAGGAAGAACTGAGTGGTATCACAACTGGGGTGTTCAGCATCCCCACGGCAAACGAACAGCTGGGCTCTTATAGCTGTTTCTCACATCAGCCCTCATCGCAAGCGCCAGGCATTTCATCAGAACGCAGCTCAGTCAGTGGAATTCAGGCCGCCTGCTGGTGTGGTGTGATGCGATGCCCAAAGTACCAGTGGAAATGCTGGTCTCTGTGTCCATCAGTCTTTACTGCCATCATTGCCTGTAACAGAGATGTGTGTGTGTGTGTGAGAGAGAGAGAGTAGGTATGTGTGTGTATGTGTGCAAAGTGAAGTGAAAGTCGCTCAGTCGTGTCCAACTCTTTGCAGCCCCATCGACCATACGGTCCATGGAATTCTCCAGGCCAGGATACTGGAGTGGGTAGCCGTTTCTTTCTCCAGGAGATCTTCCCAACCCAGGGATCGAACATGGGTCTCTCCCACATTGCTGGAGGATTCTTTACCACCTGAGGCACCAGGGAAGCCCATATATGTGTGTATACATATGTTAATATGATATACTGTGTGTGTATACATATGTTAACATGAGATGCTGTGTGTGTACATATGTTAACATGAGATACTGTGTCTGTACATATGTTAACATGAGATACTGTGTGTACATATGTTAATATGAGATACTGTGTGTATACATATGTTAATATGAGGTACTGTGTGTATACATATGTTAACATGAGATACTGTGTGTACATATGTTAACATGAGATACTGTGTGTGTACATATGTTAACATGAGATACTGTGTGTACATATGTTAATATGAGATACTGTGTGTATACATATGTTAATATGAGGTACTGTGTGTATACATATGTTAACATGAGATACTGTGTGTACATATGTTAACATGAGATACTGTGTGTGTACACATGTTAACATGAGATACTGTGTGTATACATGTTAACATGAGATACTGTTTGTGTATACATATGTTAACATGAGATGCTGTGTGTGTGTATACATATGTTAATACGAGATACTCTGTGTGTGTGTGTGTGTACATACATGTGTATATTATGGGGCTTCCCCAGTGGCTCAGCAGTAAAGAATCCACCTGCAGTGCAGGAGCCACAGGAGATGTGGATTTGATCCCTGGGTCAGGAAGATCCCCTGGAGGAGGGCATGGAGAATCCCATGGACAGAGGAGCCTGGTGGGCTACAGTCCATAGGGTTGCAAAGAGTTGGACATGACTGAAGCAACTTAGCATTCATGCACGTGTGTGTGTATATATATATAGAGAGAGTTCACACACACACACATATCCACACACATATGAAGAGATGGTTTGAGGTTATGTTCCATTGCCTACCATGTTGTTTTCTAGCTCACTGAGGCTTTGGAAATCGACCTGGTAAAGTTGACATCTTCTGTAGAAATTAAGGATTCTATTTGAAACACTCACAGAGGAGAGTTCTATTTTTGTAAATAGGATAATTGGGTGGAAAACTGTGCTAATATCTATCTTTATTTAACCACTCCCAAGGACGAAGCCTAACAGTTAAAACCATGAGGTTATAACCAAGAAACCACCATTCACCCAAGGACAGTGTCATCTGTATGATGTGGGGACCTCAAAAAGAGTGGGGACCTCAAAAGCCGGACCATCCAGTGCCATCCCGTCATCTCAAGTGTGTGAATGGAGGGTGGGAATGAACAGGGAGAGCAGGGCAGGACCTGCAGAGGAGGGACAAGTGGGCAGAGATGCCACCCCTAACCACCAGGAATGTTCTGCAGTGAGTAAGAGTTTATTGGGGAGGAAGGGTTGGGGAGGGGCTTCCGAGGTGGCCGTAGTGATAGAGAACCCACCTGCCAATGCAAGAGACCTTAGAGTTGCGGATTCAATCCCTGGGTCGGGAAGATCCCCTGGAGGAGGGCATGGCAGCTCACTCCAGTATTCTTAGCTGGAGAATCCCATGGACAGAGGAGCCTAGCGGGCTACAGTCCATGGGGTCGCAAAGAGTCAGACACTACTGAAGCAACTTAGCACACTCTCACAGGGTTTGGGGAAGTGTCAAACGAGGCAGTGATTGTGTCCTGACAGAGGTGATGTTTATTCTACATGACGTCCCATGGCCTTTCCACCCTTGTGTGCAGATGTGAGCAGTGATGGGTGGCAGCATGGCACGGGTTGTTATCTAGTGTGTTCAATACTGCAGAAGAGAGTGGGGGTGGGATACAGAGGGAACGGTCATTTATAGAGCTCAGGCCTATCATGAAATGGTTAGGGGTGTGGCTTTGCCATCAGAGGGACCTAGCTCTCAGCTCTAAGCCTAAGTGTGCACGTTCAAAAATGGGCATAATGGTGGCACCCTACCCCATGGATACATCATCAGTGCTCAGTAAACATCATTATAAGATTGATGACCATCAGCAGGTCTTTCTCAACATAATGTGAGTTGAGTCTCATGTTCCCCATATTGTGTGTGCTAAGTTGCTTCAGTCGTGTGCAATTCTTTGTGATCCTGCAGACCATAGCCCACCAAGCTCCTCTGTCCGGACTCTCCAGGCAAGAATACTGGAATGGGTTGCCATTGTCCTCCTCCAGGGGATCTTCCGAATCCAGAAATCGAACCTGTGTCTCTTTCATCTCCTGCATTGGCAGGCAGGCTCTTTACCACTAGTGCCACCTGGGAAGCCCGCTCCCCATTTTACAGATAGGTAAACCGAGGCTTGAGAGGGTTAATCACTTTGTCCAAGATCTTTCATCAGTGCTGAAGCTGGGAGTCAACCCAGGTTTTCTAGCACTGAAGCCTATTGTTTTTCTCTGCTCCATGCTGCCTGGATTTATAGATAACTCTCTTGTATCTTGCAACTCAGATGTGTAGGCTGTGAACCAAAGCACCTTTCTGGGTCCCCAGGCTGGTGGATGACTTTCTGTCCTTGATGACCACAGTTGATAAGCTTGGGCAGTGACCTGTGTGATGACTGGAAAGCAGCACTGTGATAAGGAGTCTGGGTGAGGAGAGATTTTTTTTTTCCCATCTGTTTGTCGTGTTACCTGGTGATCATACCTATACAGTGAGATGGTTTGATTGGATGAATGTGGAGGAACTTCCCAGCACTGATTTGGGGACCGTGACAACTATGACAGTTTTCCTTTGGCACTTCTGCCAAAGTCCAGGTTTTGGTTTTTGGTTTTGGACCTTGTTAAATCTAGTATCGTGAGCTTGAATTGCCCGGATGGATAATGGAAACAGCGTTATGTGGAGTAAGGTTCCACCTGGGTCACCACCTGCTCCCACAAACCTCAGTAGCTTCTTACGAATCTTCTCGTATTAATAGGAGAATGGAAAACAGATGGTGTGCCAGGAGGGGTGCTTTTTCTTGGAGGCTTGAGGGCCCATGGTGGGTTGAATTGCGTCCCCCTCCAGATTCCAGCAGTGAAGTCTGAGTCCCCAGAACATGACTTCATTTGGATATAGGATTACAGCCGATGTAATTAGTTAAGATGAGTTCATTCTGAAATGGGGGGACCCTAATCCTGTATGACTGGTGGTGGTGGTTGTTTAGTCGCTAGGTCATGTCCAACTCTTTGCAACCCCATGGACTGTAGCCCATCAGACTCCTCTCTCCATGGGGATTCTCCAGGCAATAATACTAGAGTGGGTTGCCATGCCCTCCTCCAGGGGATCTTCCCAGACCAGGGATTGAACCCAGGTCTCCTTCATTGGCAAGCAGATTCTTTACCACTAAGCCGCTAGGGAAGCCCCTAATATGACTGGTATCCTTGTTCAAAGGGGGAAGTGTGGACACAGGCACGCACCTTGATTGAACATATGTGAACAGAAAGGCAGACAAAATCACTGAAAGACTTCAGGTGATGCATTTTCAATCCAGGGAGCATGAAAGGTTTCCAGAAGCCAGCAGAAGCTCGGAGAGGGGCGTGGAACACACCGTTCCTCAGAGCCTCAGAAGGAGGTCAGAGCCTCAGAAGGAGCCAGCCTGCTGACCCCTGGACCTTGAACCTGTCGCCTAGATGATCAGTCAGTTTCTGCTGTTGTAAGTCCCCCAGTTTCTGGCCGTGGGTCCCGGTAGCTCTGGCAAGCTCCAACAGAGCCTGTGGAGAAACAGCAATGTGTAAACCCGGGAGAGGGCTGAGAGCCAGTCACACGCTCGGGCTACTGTTTGCTCTGGCGCAGGAGCTGGATGCAGGGCTGAGGGCTCAGGACGTAGAAAGAGGAGATGCGCAGGCAATCAGAATGCCTTCTGGACACGAGTGCTTGCTGTGTAAGGCCCATTTCTCTGAGGTGGCCTTTTGCCTTGCTGGAATTTTTTTAAGGAAAGCAATTTGTCCGTTAGGGTTGGAAATATATTTTCTTCAGGACATGGTGGTAGTTTAGTCGCTAAGTCGTGTCCGACTCTTGGGACCCCATAGACTGTAGCCTCCCAGGCTCCTCTATCCGTGGGATTCTCCAGGTGAGAATACTGGAGTGGGTTGCCATTTCCTCCTCCAGGGGATCTTCCCGACCCAGGGATGAAACCCAGGTCTCCTCAATTGCTGGCAGATTCTTTACCCACTGAACTACAAGGGTAGCCCTTCAAGACTTAAAGTGATGTTTAAAAAAAAAAATTGGCCCCTCTAAGTTTAAATTTCACTGTGCAGAAATGCTTTGTCCAATATCTCTTTCTTACTGATTATAATGTTCCAGATCCACACCCTCCAGCCTGTTAGCCAAATGCTGCCTTTGTAGCTGTGTGGTACTTGAAATATGCCCAGTGTGGCTGAGGAACTAAATGTTTAAAATTTCAGTTTCTACCTGTGGCTAAGGGCACCATGTTGGGCATTGTGGATCCAGAACATAAGAGTAATAGTGGGAAAGGACCCAGAGGAGACGACTGAAGTGTTGAGTCTTTACTGAGGTTCAGGGGAGGGTTGGATTAAATGGTCACCCTGGGTTTGCTCGTCCCCCCGTGTGTGGCCCTGTCCTCACCTACTGGGGCTCTGAAAGTGTGAAAGTGTTAGCCTCTCAGTCACATCCGACTCCTTGCCACCCCGTGGACTGTCACTTCTGTCCATGGGATTCTCCAAGCAAGAATACCAGAGGTGGGTTGCTATCCCCTTCTCCAGGGGATTTTCCCAACCCAGAGATTGAACCCGAGTCTCCCGAATTGCAGGCAGATTCTTTACCATCTGAGCCACCAGGGAAGCCAGTGGGGCTCTGGTGGGAGTCAAAGAGAGGTAAACACAAGCAGACGTCTCTAGATGCTTTGCTAAAAAGATGCTTGATACAGGGCTTCTTCTCGGAGTCCAGATCATCTTAGACGGTGCCATACTTTGTAGAGAGATGGGGCAGGTGAACGAGTGGGAGCGGAGCGGGTAAGGAAGCTGGGTCTGTGGGTCCAGAGACCTCGAAGTCTCTTTCAGGTTGTGTGTACTTGCCCCGACCTGCCCGGAGGGACGCAGAGACCGAGCGTTAGGACGTTGATGATGTCTAGGTTAGAACACCTTCTCTGAAGGCAGGAGGGTCACGCCTGGAGTGTTTTGCACTGGATTTGCTGTGTGCAGATGCCCAGTAAAAGTTCCCAGAGCTCAGCACCCCCACCCACCCCACTGCACTGACAGCCGCTGGGTGGAACATGTGGCCGGGGTATCCTAGTTTGGAGAGAGTGTGCATGGGAGGTTTCAGACCCTAAAATGGAACCACAGACAGGCGCTCTCAGATGCAGTTTTGTATGGAACAAGAACGGTTCCCCTTGACCGTGCAACCAGCCCTGGACAAATGACTGTTGTCATTGTCTTGCCACTGGCTCTGGCTCAGGGCCCCATACCATTTAAAAATTGCTCCTTTTTCCAACCCTAACTTAGCTATGATTTTGATTTCACAGAGAAGCAAACGGTTCACCAAGTCTTGTGATTTTTCTAAACCCCAAGTCAAAGGAGGGGTGTCACGCGGAGACGCTTTATGTGAGGATGCTGTCTGTCTCTGCCCTGCCCCGCTCCGCTCCAGCAGACTGGACTTAAGTGTGTGTGGGCCGGGGTGGGCGGTGTCCCAGAAGGAAGGGGCGAATTCTCCTGACCAAGCTGGGAGCCGAAATTGTCTAGGCCTTAGAGGGCTGTTGCTGTTGCTGCTAATTTGCTTCAGCCGTGTCCGACTCTGCGACCCCATAGATGACAGCCCACCAGGCTCCTCTATCCACAGGATTCTCCAGGCAAGAATACTGGAGTGGGTTGCCATTTCCTTCTCCGGCCTTAGGGGGCAGAGGTTTTCATTTGAGAGAAGTTAGGGAGAGAAACAGGGTTGAAGGAAAACTGCTTGTCAGCACTCAGTAGCTTGTTCTCATGCCTGGGGGCTTGGAGACCTCAGTAAGTAAGGATCCTTCATTGTGGCTCACACTCATACAGACAACGTGATGGTGTCTTAGCGCACCGAAGCAGGGTCTCCCTCTTCTCCAAGAACTCATGAACTCATTGCAGACAATATTAAAGAAACAGCAAGAGACCAAGGGATGTGAGGTAAGGTGTCACAAGCACCGTCAGAGTGACACCAAGAAAAAACTCTGAGGTCCCAGACAGCCGGGGATGTTTGATTTGATCTGGTCTTTGAAGGATGGGCTTAATTCGGATGGGCGTCCAGGGAGCCTGAGGGTCCTCCAGGTGGCGGTCCCCGAGTCTCAGCTGGCAACAGTGGGTGACTAACTTGGTCTGACCAGTGCAAGTTACAAATCACGGGGTTTTCCATTTGAACGCAGTGATTTGACTGCAGTGCTGTCAGCAGATGGAGAGTTCAGAGGGACTACGCTGAAATAATTAGTAATTTGCAGGTGCAGCCAGTGGCCCCGGCGTCTCCGTGTGCCGTTCCATTCTAGCAGCATCCACGCTCCCGGCCCCATCTGCTCTGCTCTTCCCGGCTCTGTCTTTTATTTAATAACCTCTCTGTGACCTATTCACCTGAGGTCACCCACCTCCTGTTCTTCTCTTTTCCTTGGCCGCCACTTGCTGTGTAGGATTTTACTGGTTGTGGGTGGCAGTGACCTCTTGAGTCAGTGAACATGTATTGAGTCTGGGACGGGGCTTGCGGGGAGCCTGCGCAGGAGGAGGGTGCATGCTAGGGCCCAGTGAATGGGGGTTAAGAGTCATGGGTTCCAGGCGCCGCCCCAGGGGCGTGTGGAAGGCAAGCCTGGAGAATGGTGATGATGGCATAGTCATGGGAGAAAGGGAAGACAGGAGGAGGAGGCTTGTGGGATCGAGGTTATGAGATTGAGACTTTCTGAAAACCTTATTGATTTATTTTTGGCCCTGCTTGGTCTTTGTCGCTGCACACGCTTTCTCTAGTTGCACGGAGCGGGTCTCCTCTCTAACGGTATCGTGCTGGCTTCTGACTGCGGTGGCTTCTCTTGCTGTGGGGCAGAAGTTCTAGGGCAAGGGCTCAGGAGTTGTGGCACACGGGCTTAGTTGCTCTGAGGCGTGTAGGATCTTCCCTGACCAGAGACTGAACCCTTGTCCCCTGCGTTGGCAGGTGGATTCTTAACCACTGGACCACCGGGGAAGTTCCTGATCTGTGACATTTTAAGTCTGAGACAGAACATCTCTGTGGAGCCAGTGAGCAGGTATTAAAGTATTCAAGACCCCATGGCTGTAGCGGGAATGCCTTCGATTTCAGCTTCCTGGTGACCCAGGCGGTAAAGAATATGCCTGCAATGCAGGAGACCTGGGTTTAATTCCTGGGTCGGGAAGATCCCAAGGAGAAGGGACTGGCAACCCACTCCAGTATCCTTGCCTGGAGAATTCTGTGGACAGAGAGGAGCCTGGCTGACTGCAGTCCATGGGGTCGCAGAAGAGTTGGACACAGTTGAGCTAGTAGCACTTTCGCTTTTCTTTCCCTGCCCTTCTCAAGTGCTTCCTGGAAGAGTCACTTCAGATTACGGGGGAGGATGTTCCTTAAGTCCCCCAGGGCTTTATCCTCATACTCAAATGCTAACTCCTGAACTCCCCGCTCCTGCTAAGTAGTTCAAAAGCTCTGAGGGATCCTTGGAACAGTCGCACCCTGGTGGGACTTTTCAGAGCCCTCCCAGGGTCGGGAGAGAAATTGCAGGGTAACTGCAAAATAGCGTGAGCTCTAACCGGCTTGAGTGATCTCCTGGCTGGATTGCGGGGGTCAGCCAGCACGTTTGAAGGTTGCTGAATACCTGTTGACCCGCGCGCCCCAACTGGGTGAACTCCGTCTGCCTTTTCATTCCTGACTAATTGCAGCAAACAATACACCCGCTCCTCTTCTGTAGAAGGAGAGGGGTGAACGTTCCCACCAGCCTTGCCGCCTTGGTGGGGCAGGTCAGTTGACTGCCTTGAAGCTCTACTTATTCATCTGGAAAATGAAGGGACTTGGCAAGATGCCCTGCAATGTGACTTCCAACACTAGCATTTTTATGTCGGGCAGTGATCCTTTGTCTGGGGCATGCTATTTTTTTCCATAGGAGCCATTCTGCTGTTGCCAGGTAGCTTGTCATCTTGGCAAGAAGCAGCACGATGAGGTGGCCAGAATATAACCTTTGGAGTCAGTGGTCAAAACCATCACCCCAACCCACGGCCAGCCGGGTACCTCTTGCCAGTTTAGCTGTTCCCCGACAGCCCTCAAGTCTCCTCCCCTGCAGAAAGGGAATGATGGCACACACAGTAGCTTCACTGGGTGTTAATATGTATCAAGCACCTACTCTTGTGGCTCTTTTTCAAGCAGTTTTATTGAGATACAATTCATATAACAGAAGATTTATCCTTTTTGAGTACAGCTTAATTTTTAGTACATTCACAGAGTTGTGCATCGGTTACTACACATCTGACCCCAGAATATTTTTCCCACTCCTGCAAAGAAATCCCAGACCTGTTAGCAGTCACTCCCCGTCCTCCCCTCCCCCTCATCCTTAGAACTTCTCATCTGCTTTCTATCTCAGTGGGTTTGCCTGGCCTGGACATTTCATAGAAATGGAATTCTAGAACATGTGGGCTGTTGCGTCTGGCCTCTTGAGGAGTGTAACGTTTTCGCATTTCGTTCACGTTGTAGTGTGTATCAGCGCTTCAGTCCTTTTCATCGCCAGGCAATGTTCATCGTATGGTTGCAGCATATATACAGCCCCTGGTGGGCGCTGGGTTGTTTCCACTTCCTGGCTGTTATGAGTAATGCTGTGAACACTGGTGTACGGGTTTTCGTGTGGACGTGTTTCCTCCCTTCTCTTGGTGTCTCGTGATTTTGATTTGCATTTCTCTGTTGACTAGTGTTGATGAGCATTGTCCGCGAGCTTATTAGCCATTTGTGCATCTCCTTTGGAAAAATGTCTACTCAGATTCTTTAGTCATTAAAAAATTGGGTTGTCTTTTTTTTATTGTTGAGTTGTAAGGCTTCTTAATTTAGTCTAGATACTGTGCCTGCCTTTAAAATCGACGTGCAGTCGATGTTAATTGTTCCTACCAGGTTTCTCAGAAATCTGTAACCTTTTAGGTGACATCTAGAATGAACTGCTCAGACATTGAATGCCCAGTATCCTGAGTCTTTTTTTATATATATATTTATTTATTGGGTCTTAGTTGCATCATATGGGATCTTCATTGTGCATAAAAGACCTTTAGGTTGCAATGTATGGGTTCAGTTGCTCTGCAGCATGTGGGATCTAGTTCCCCGACCAAGGATCGAACTCGTATCCCCTGCATTGGAAGGCAGACTCCTAACCACTGGACCATCAGGGCAGTCCCTGAGGTTTTCTTTTCTCTTTCGGTCTTCAGTGCTGGGCAAAGCTTTCTCTCATTGCGGTGAGTGGGGATTACTCTTCCTTGTGGTGAACAGTCGTCTCATTCTGGTGGCGTCTCCTGCTGTGGAGCACAGGCTCTGGGCACAGGCTCCGTAGTTTGTAGCATATGGGCTTTAGTTGCCCACGGCATGTGAAATCTTCCTGGACCAGGGATCAAATCCCATCCCCTGCATTGACAGGCAGATTCTTATCCACTGTACCACTGCAGAAATACAATATCCTGAGTCTTAAATGCTTCTGTCTCTTGTAAAGCTCTTAGCACAGAGCCCTCAGCCTTTTTGATCCTAGAGCCCAAATTTGGAACCTAGAACATCAGGGGTAGTGATTGAGGGGCTAGAAAGGAGCTCTGGTGGGACCTGTGGAGCAGTGGCTATTTCTAAGTCTTATTTTTTTTTTCTGGATGGAGAATGTAGCAGGGGGTGATTGTACAGCTTTCTTAGCTGTGGCTGCTCTGGGGTATCCTTCATCCTGTGCTGTGGGCACCTGGGTGTTGGGGCTGAAGATCACGTGGAGGTGCATCTGAGAACATCATCTTCTTTCCATAGTGCCACTGCCACGGTGAGTCACGTCTTTCCCAAGAGCTATTTGGCAATTTCAAGTCATATATAGAAATATCCCAAGGAACGTCACGGGTCTGTTTTAAAGAGAAGGGAGCTTTATGGGAAACCCTTGAAGCTACTGAGAGGACCTGGAAATGATTCTGTGTCCTGAGACCCATACTCAGCATCTGAGACATGACCTGTCCCTGCTGCCTCTGTGTCTTTGCAGCCGTTGTCCTCTCTCCGTTCCCCCTGCCTGGTGTGGATAACTACCCCCTTTCTGCTGATTCAAATCAGATCACCCCTCAAGGCCCAGCAAGGTCTCCTGCTCCTCCCAGAAGCCTCTTGGGGCCTCTAAAGTTAGGGTTCCCTTCTCCCCACACACCAGGGGAAGGGAGCCTCCCAGAGAAGCAGAGGTCTTTGGCAGTCCAGCCTGGACCAACCCCTTGGGAGCAAGCACCACCAGCTGTTGAAACTGCCAAGTCACACATCTGCCCTGAAGACATGGCCTTACCTGGGATGTGGATTTCAAGGGTTTTGGACAGATATCATTGATTCCTCCCCTTAAGTCAGTTAGGACAGTTTCCGATCACTTTAATGCCCAGGAAATTCCCTCTAGAGGACAAAGCCAGTCCAGGTGCATTTGGATGATGGCTCCTTACTTTTAAAGAGCAGGAGCTCCCTCCAGATACGCAGGTCCACTCTCAGGCAGCTTGTCTCTGTCTCCTTCCTGCTTCCCTGCACATGTGGACCTGCCACCGCCTGGCTGCCACCTTCTTGATTTCTCGGAAAAGCCCACCCTACCCTCAGAAAGTGTGTCATCTCCTTGGAAGGGTGAGATAAGTCAGAAACTTGCCCATTGTTAGAGCCAACACATTCCTTGGAGATTATCCAGTCTGATATTTTCCAGTCTACCATGTTGACTGAAAACCATTAAATGCTTTATGCTTTATTTATCAAAGGAATGCTTTATATTCCTTTGATAAATAACTCTGGTCCATGGGGCATGTTTGTGTGGCCCTCTTGGAGATTTGCAGTGTGCACTGGTGTGTTGAAGGCTCTGAGAAGTCCTGCAACAAAAACAACAGCTTAATTTGATTTAACCCAGCCTTCCTTAAACCATTTTGATCTCAGGTTTTGTTCTTCTTTTTTCCATAACAGATATTTATAGCTCCCAGGTCACTAGGCACATTTTGGGACCCGTTACCTCATTCAGTGATGAGGAAACCTGTGTTCAGAAATACTAAGTGACATGCTCAACGTGAACACAAAGCCAGACTTGAAACCAAAATTTCCAACTCCCAATCCATTGTTTTTTTTACAAATAATAACCATATCATGCTTGAAAGAGAGTGTATGATGTTTAAAACGTTGTCGTTCACATTATTAATGAAAAAACACACAGACTTTAGAATAATAGTGACCTGTGTGTGAACCCTGGTCCTGTCATTTTACTAGACTGTGACCTTCAGCAGTTAAGCCTTTTGGTCTCTCTGTGTCTCTTTCTTCTTTTGTAAGGAGAGGGTGACAGTTACAGCCTCACAGGGTTGGTGTGAGGAGGAGGTGAGATGGTACATGTACAGCTCAAGTTTGTGTTCATATCTTTGATTCCTCAGACTTTTCTCCTTAGACCGGGTGCTGGCCCCCCCTTCTCTATGATTTTAAAAGGCTTAAGCATGTTACAGACACCAAGAAATCAATAACAGTGATCATAGTGGATGATGCTGATTTACAGGATGAAGTCACGTGGGATAGCAGCAATTACCTATGGAAATACAGAGCTGCATTGAGCTGCTAAATATTCATGGAATTAAGGGGGCACCGATGGAAGGATGGGCTTGAACATGTAGATTGCGAGGGGCCCGGTGGGCAGCCTCTGTTCAAGGTAGGAGCCCTTCAGATCTCAAGCCCCCCGCCTTCCCTTTCTTCATCCTCGCAACAAGGAAATGTGGTGGAGGTTCCTTATAAAACACATAGCAGTTTGCCTTGGGAATACAATTTATTTTAAAACATTTGGCAACAAAGTTTGTCCCAGGCGGGAGACGTAAACCTGCGCGTGACAGGTTGCGGGAGAATGGGGCACTTCAGGGCCCAGAGTTCAGGATGGCGGAAGGGGCTCCCAGGGCTGTGATAGGGCCCAGGTTTCCCCAGGGCGGAAATCATCCTCACCTCCCCAGCCCATCACCCCAACCACAAAACTTGCCCATGTGACTTTTGCAGAGGAATTTAGTATCTGTGGTTTTCGGTCAAGATGGGAGATTGGAAAAGATTAGATCGAATAATCTCCAAGGAAACTTTTAGCTCTAACAGTGGACAACTTTCTGATTTATTTCACCCTTCCAAGTAGATGACACACTTTCTGAGGGTAGAGTGGGCTTTCCTGCGAAATCAAGAAGGTGGCAGCCAGGTAGCGGCAGGTCCGCATGTGCAGAGAAGCGGGAAGGAGACAGAGACAAGCTGTGTGAGGGTGGACTTGCGTATCTGTCTAACGGGAAGCTCAGACATTTGTTTACCACCAGCATGGAGGGACCACAAAGGAGCCTGATACCGGGTCGCCAATTGCATCGATGAGGGCAGCTTTCCTGGGATCAGTCCCAGCCCTCAGCCTGGAGTGTATTAGGACTAACAGGCGACAGGCCCCGAAGGCCCTCTCTCTTTGACACCGCCCTCACATCCGCACCCCCTGCCACTGTCAGATTGCTCCCTGGATCCCCTGTGGTCCTCGCCCCATTCTCTCTGCCAGTTTCTTGGCAGGTGGTTTCGGGAGCAGTCTGCGGTCGGTAGTAAATCACCCCCCCCCAGGCTTTGCCGTGGCGAGGGGGCCAGTGGAGAGGGTGCCGGCTTGTGTTGTTCTGCAGCTGCCCTGGGCACACAGAGCCCTTCGCCTGGCACCAGTGTGCAACGTGCCAGCCTGGCCTGCCCTGCCAGGTGCTGGGACGGTGCGGGGCTGGGCGTGCGGCTGGCACCCAGCACATCACAGCTTCCCTAATTTATTTACCTCAAATCAAACAAACCCCAGCTCCCCGGCTTTGAATGGTGACTGTGCAGTTTCACAGGATGACAGAAGGGCAGCCGTGTCTATGGAACTGCCTTCTGTGGGCTTTACCCGAGACCGCTGTCTGGCATGGCCCCTGGGGACTTCAGAGGCCACTCTGGACAAGAGCGTGGCAGCTCCTCAAAAGGTTAAACCCGGAGTTACCACACGACTCAGCAGGTCCGCTCCAGAGTCTCTACCCAGGAGACCTGCAAACGTCTGTCTACACGGACTCCTGAACACGAGTTCTCGGCAGCGTTGTCCAGAAATATGGCCAGAAACTAGAAACGACCCAGATGTCCATCAGCTGACGAATGCGTCAGCGAATGTGCTGTATCCAGTCCGTGGCACATTTGGTAGCAAAAAGGAATGAAATGCTGATACATGCTACGACATGGACGAACTTTTACAAATGAGGTTAAGTGGAAGAAACCAGACACAAAAGGCCACATTATCTGATGTAATTTTTATGAATTGTCCAGAATAGGTAAATCCATGGAGACAGAAAGCAGATTAGCTGTTGCCAGGGGCTGGGGGAGAGGGAACAGGACTGCTAATGGGTGTGGCATTTCTGTTGAGGGGAGTCAGAATATTTGGAATTATTTAATATATGGTGACGATGATCGCCCAACTCTGAATAGACTACCAGCCACTGAACTGTGTTTTAAAAGAAAGACTTTTATGGTATGTGATTGTAGATCAATAAAGCTTTACTTAGAAAATTGCTCTGAACTTGCCGTTGCAGTACAGTCCTCTGTGGACATAGATGTATAGGCTAGGAAACAAATGAAAAGAAGGGAGAAGAGGAGCACCGGGTGGCGGGTTTGGGTGAGACATGCTTGAGGGGACATTGAGTGTCCTCTGAAATCCATGACATCTGTTCAAATTTGGGGGATACCCTGAGCTTCCTAGTTTCAACCCCCCATCTGCAAATAAGTTCCAGTTGGAACCAAAACCAGAGTTCAGATGAGAGTTCACCTTCATCCACTGAAAACACATTTTATTTGGAAATAATTTTAAACTTGACAAAAGTAAGAATAATGCGAAGAAGAGCCCCCTTCCTTCACCAAGTTCACTGGTCATCATTTTGCACCATTTGCTCTTATCGTTTGCATTCACTCACATGCTCCCTCTTTCTCACTTCTACTCTGTTGTCACACGTGTGTGTGTGCATACATATTTATATATATGTAAATGCTGCTTGCTCTGCATGATTTGAGGGTGAGTTATAAATATCATGGCCCCTGATTTCTGCACCATCTAATACAGTAGCCACTAGCCACAGATGGCTATTTAAATTAAAAGTAAATAAAATGTGGGACTGCCCTGGTGGCTCAGTGGTTAAGAATCCACCTTGCAATGCACAGGACTCGGGTTCAGTCCCTGGTTGGGAAAATAAGATCCCACATGCCACAACTAAGACCTGACACAGCCAAATAAATAAATATTTTAAAAATATTTTTTAAGAAAGTAAAATGTGAAAAAGCTCCTGGGTCTCACCAGCCGCACTTTCAAGTGTTCGTTCGGTAGCCACATGTGGTTAGTAGTGACTGTGTGGGTCAGAGAGGTTTCAGGCGGTTCCAGCTCTGTGCAGTGCTCCAGTGGACGGCCCTGCCTCCCCCACTTCCTCGTGTGTGTCCTGGGTCCTGAGGATAGGGTGCCATGCAGTTCCCAACTCAGGAGAACTTAGCCGGGATTCAGAGCTCCTGTCTTAGCCACAGTTCGTAGTCCAGTTTCGTCAGTAGATCCAGTGATGTTCTCATTCCTTTTGGAATGAAGTCTGCAGTCTTGCCTGTGGCCCAGATCGGCCTGGTCTGTGCTCTGGGGAAGCGTGTGAACCACATAGAGACGGTTCAGCTTTCTGTTGGGGGTTCCTTCCCTGTGGCTCTACTTTTCACCAACTTGAATCCTTTCTCTAACTCATGTGCTGGGGCCAGCTTGCATTTCCTTAGCTCAAAAGTGACATTGCAGGAAACTTCCCTGGCAGTCCAGTGGTTAAGACTTCACCTTCTCATGCAGAGGTTGCCAGTTCGATCCCTTGCCAGGGAGTTAGGATCCCACGTGCCTTGGGGCCAGACAACCAAAACATGAAACAGAAGCAATATTGTAACAAATTCGGTGAAGACTTTAAAAATGGCCCGTATTAAAAATCACTTGACATCTTTGTCATGGGCTGGAGAACCCCCTTCCCTGTTCTGCACTGATGTGGGGTGTCTGAGCAGGTGAAGAAGCTCTGCTCTGAAAGTGGCAGGAAAGATTTCCTGTGAGAAGAAGACAACTGACCTCCCGGCAGCTGCATGCTTTTGCTTTATTCTGACAATTTCCATACTTCAGCCTGCAGTCAAAAGAAAGCCTCGTCTTGTTGCCCGTTGGTTTTTTGTTTTGTGGCTGTGTCATGATTCCGGGGCTCTATGTCGCTTCGCAGGGCGGCTGGGGCTCCAGGGAGCCTCCTGCCGGAACCCATCCTGGAGCAGAGGCCAGGGGAGTCCCTGCCTGGGGTTGCCCTGCCCACTTGCCCAGGTGCTTCCAACCCTGGCCCATCTTCAGGCTACTTCACCCCCATCCAGGGAAAAGTGGACTCTGGTGATCTTTCAACCATACTTTGGATGAGATGTGGGGGAAACAAGCAAATTGCAGAGCTGTTTCTACTGGTGTCGGCTCACCCTCCAAGGGGTTCCTGGTGACTTCATGGAATTTTACTGAAGGAGTAAGAATGGAAAACAGATTCCTGGGTTGCTGACTTCACTTCCACAGGACACCATCCCCGTGACTCTTACCATGTGGAGAGCATGAAAGCTGGGAAACAAGAAATCTGCAGGCTTATGCCGTCGCCTTTCTTATATTTCCATTCTGCCCTTTAGAACGTACGCTCATACGTTCTCCCACCTTGTATTTTGATTCAGCATTTCTTAGAAAAATGTTCAGAAAAAAAGATAAGAATCACTGAAGAACTCAGTGGGGATCTTATATGAGCCATATACCTTGAGCCAAGAAAGAAAGGAGAAATGGAGTCATGCAGAGAGAGTGGAAATGGAGCTGATAGCTTCATTTTCCAACTGAAAAAGAATGCAAAGGGCTTGGCTGGCAGGGTCGAGACCTTGAGGCGGGGCAACAGGCGCAGTGGAGTTTCTGCCCTTCCTCGCCTTCTTGAAAATTGACACGGGGAGGACTTGCAGTACCAGGTCCCCTCCCCGTTTGGAGGAGTAAGCTGAGTGCATTGATGCTGGTGAAAGAATCAGAGCACTGGCAGGCACTTCCTCCAGCCGTCAGAGAACGTAAGTTCGGATGCTCTGCATTCATATCTTCTGTATAACAAGAGGTACCCTAGGGACTTCCCTGGTGGTCCAGAGGTTACGACTCAGTGCGTCCAACACAGGGATTGCAAGTTCAGTCCCTGGTCAGGGACGATCCCACATGCCTGGTGGGGCAGCAAAATTTTTTTTAAAAGAAGTACCTAATTGGCCAAATTGTTCTGAGTGATCTGTGTGTTTCTGTAAGGGTTTCTGTGTGTCATCCCTTGGGGTTATAGGTCTAAGTTTAAGGGCTAAGGTTCTGTGTTCTCTGAGAGCATCCCAGCTTCTGCCGAGGCCAGGACAGGGATGCATAGGCCCAGCCTGAGCACTGGTTCGTTTCAGGCCTTGGAGATAACATGCACTGAGTATTGGGCAGGCTCGGGACTGGGCAGGAGGGGGCGGGGTTCTTTGCCAACGGGTACCCCCTGCTGTCTGCTGTCTGGGTTTCCTCAGGGAAGCACTGCAGCCACCCTATCCCTGGTGTGTCCGAGCTCTTTCTGGCAGCAGAGTCCCCATTCCCTGGGAGACCCTGTGTTCCCAGGGCCCACTGCCCAGCCGGCCTCGCCATGCCCACCAGGCCGTGCCTCCCTCGGCCATGCCAAGAAAGGGACCAGCCTTTCCCTTGGCTTTCACCGTGACACAACATCATTGTGGACACCTCTCCTGGCTTCTGCCTTCCCCGCCGGTTGCCAAGGTCTTTAACTGCCCCTTGGTCCCTTGTCTGTGACCTTGCTTTAGTTCCAAATGATGCCACGGTTCCTCCAGGATCTTACCTCCCAGATGAGCCTCCAAGGTGAGCAGGTTGCCTCCAGACTTCTGCCGCAAGTCCAGTTTTCCACCCCATAGCCCTGCTAGTCCTTTCCTCCCCACCTCTCTCCACAGGCACCTCTGCAACCCCTCACCCTCTCCCCACAAGCACCTCTGCAACCCCTCACCCTCTCCCGGATACAGGCGAAGTCTAGCACAAAGGCCCTCCACATCTAACTCACTCAGGTCTCTCCAGGTTAATTTGCACTCTCCCTGCAGGAGCCCTCCCTGCAGTCAGGCCCTTCTTCCTTGTGTTCCCGCTAGATGGCTTCTGCCCTGCTTTTGTCTTAAGAGATCTTATTTTTACATTGTACCTGCAGAAACTACCCCAGGTCCTGTGGGCTTATAACACACCAGCTCTCATCTTAGTCCCTAAACCCAGTGTGTGTCCCCTGGCCTCTGTGTTCCATTGGCCCCCTTCTTCCTCTTGGGGTGTTCTCCTGTGCCTCCACCCTCCCTGTGACCCCCTCTAGCAGTCGGTCAGTAACGGTTATGCCTGCCTTCTGTAGTCAGTTATCTTGTCTCATTATCACTCATCTCGTCGGCCTCTTGAAAAAAAACAGTCGTGTTGTTTTGCATGCTGCCTGTAGCCTTGCTTCAGCACTCCAGGCGGTGCCTGGACACAGCAGGCGCTTAGTCGCTATTTCTGGATGCCCACCACGGCCTCTAGAATCCTCAGCTTGGCAGATCTGGAAATCTAACTTTGTAAACTCATCAGGCATTCTGAGGTTCAGCAGGACCGATTCCTGCTAACCAATCTTAGAGAAGACTGATTGATCTGAATCATTTTAAGAGAGACCTACTCCTTGGCATGCATCTACAGGGGCATTCCCTGAGTCACAAGGTCCTTTCCGGAGTTCCAGTTGGAAATCAGAGACTACTTACCGGGCACAGAATTTGAGCAGTAGGCATTCTGTGCTTTTCCAGATCCCTATAAATTATGAAAACATTCTCTGCTCCAGGGATATTTCTCTTTCAAGAACCAGTATCTGGCATCTAGATGCAAATGCCTTCTTTCCCCCCCACCTCCCCCCAAACAATGAAAAATCTCAGACTCTTATTTATAGACTTCCCTGGGACAACGTGGCTTATTGTCACATCAGCCCTCTTTATTTTGGGATGTTCTGCACAGTATAGTTCCCAGATTTATAGATATTCTGGTTACTTATATTTTAGGCTTATCATTTTTGAGTCACAAATAAGATGACATCTTACCTCCTGGTTTGTAATTGTTGGGGATTCTTTTAGGATATGCAGATCTCTGCTTATGAAATAGTGCAGCGTAACCCGCCTCCTAGGGGAGTCACAGATGCTGTGGCACACGTCTAGGCATCTCGGTCCCAAATCCCATACAAGTCAGGAATCCAGAATAGTGTTTTGGCCATTAATGAATCAGTGGTACCCTGAACATGTGAGCAGTGCTATTTTTAAACCCATTGCTGACCTCAGTGATAAAGAGGGTACAGACTGTGCCTTGCCAGGCTTGTGAGCTTACCGTGAGTAATACCCATGGTTATTATGATGTCAGAACTTGAATATTCTTTACCAAGAACATAACCATTGCATCATACAGCTGGGGGCAGGTTGTGAAAAGTCCATTTTCCCCGGAGAACGCAATAGCATAAGCTGGTTCTCCCACAAGGACGAGGAAGCCTGAATTCTGCAGTGCCAGACTCCTGCTTGGATTTGGAGAACAGCTTCCTGTTTTTGTCACCGGGAAGTTATTTGCCTCAGAGTTTCCAAACGAGAGGCATTTGTGATGGGTGATCCTCTACCTCCTGCTTGCTCAGGAAAGTACCAGGTGGGGATGAGTGGGTGCACACCTGTATTCACTAATCGCTGTGAGGGTCAGAGTTGTCCCATCATTGGACACATTGATCTCAGGAAGCATTTTCTTTCCTTTTTTTTAAACTAATTTTTATTTTCACTTGTAAATTCTTTGTTGTTTTTTTTTAATTGGAGGAAAATTGCTTTACAGTATTATGTTGGTTTCTGCTGTACAACAATGCGAGTCAGTCGTAATTACATGTATATTCCCTCCCTGGGGAGCCTCCCTCTCCTCCCTGCCTCCCACCCCTCTAGATCATCCCAGAACACTAGGCGGGGCTGCCTGTGTTATATGGCGGGTTCTCACTGACTATCTTTTTTACAGGTGATAGTGTATACACATCAACGCTACTTTCTCCATTCGTCCCACTCTCTCCTTCCTCCTCTCAGGAAGCATTTTCACAAAGCACAGAAGCGATGCTAAACTATGAAAGCTAAGGATTGAACGATTTAGAATTTTTTAAGTTGTCTGTAGAAATGTGTGCTCTGACATTGATGGGTGAGGATGCTGAGCATCCAAACGTAATTACATTCAACCTCGTTAATCCAGACTCATTAGGGAGCGCAGCATTAAGGAAAAGCACAGTGCTAGTTAGGACAGACTAAGTTTTACCGCGGTAGCAGACACCTTCCAGCATCTCAGGGCCTTAAAATGACAAAGGTTTGCTCCATCATCTTGCTGCGGGTCCCCCTTGGGTCAGCTGGGATCTCAGCCTCTTCTCGTCCTCATTTACTTCCTACTCCCACCCCTGAATCATCACTGGTTCCCTTAGCAAGGGATAGAGGGATCAAATAGGCCAGTGGCACACTGGCTGTGAAAAGCTTCTGCCCAGAAGGGGCACTTCTCACTTGGCCACTTTCTGCTAGCCAAGTTTAATCGTATGGCCAAGACTAATTGTAAGTTAGTTGGCTTTAGCTGCTACTGCTACTGCTGCTAAGTCACTTCAGTCGTGTCCGACTCTGTGCAACCCCATAGACGGCAGCCCACCAGGCTCCCCCGTCCCTGGGATTCTCCCGGCAAGAACACTGGAGTGGGTTGCCATTTCCTTCTCCAGTGCATAAAAATGAAAAGTGAAAGGGAAGTCGCTCAGTCGTGTCCGACCCTTCGTGACCCCATAGACCGCAGCCTACCAGGCTCCTCTGTCCATGGGATTTTCCAGGCAAGAATACTGGAGTGGGGTGCCATTGCCTTCTCCTGGCTTTAGCTACTTGAGGTATAACAGGATTTTCAAAGTGAAGAGCTCAGGACAGTTTATTGGGATAGAGAAGAAAATATTGGGGCTTCCCAGGTGGCGCTGGTGGTAAAGAACCCGCTTGCCAGTTTAGGAGACATAAGGGACACAGATTCGATCCCCAGGTCAGGAAGATCCCCTGGAAGAGGGCCTGGGAGCCCACTCCAGTATTCCTGCCTGGAGAATCCCACGGACAGAGGAGCCTGGTGGGCTACAGTTCATGGGGTCGCAAAGAGTTGGACACAACTGAAGTGACTTAGCGTGCCTGCACAGAAGAAAGCATTAGACTATGTATATTTTATTTCATCCTTTTAAATATTCTGCTTTTGTGTTTTTAATAAACAATAGTAAAATAGAAATACATGATTTATTAAAAATAAATATCACGTGTTAGGAGTGTTCAGTTTTTTTTTTTTAACTGATTGTCAATCAGAAACGCTCAGGTCATAGTTTATATGGTGGATACAAATGTGCAGTGAGTATGTTGTACATAGAAACTGAGTTCTTTATGACCTGGAGTAGTGCTTTATTAAAAAAATTTTTTTTTCAAATTGAAGTAGAGTTGGTTTACAGTGTTTCGGGTGTACAGCAAAGTGGTTCAGTTATACATATATATTCTTTCTCAGATTCTTTTCCATTATAGGTTATTATAAGATATTGAATATAGTTCCCTGCGCTATACAGTAGGTTCTTGTTGATTATTTTATGTATAGTAGTGTGTAGGAATAGTGCCTTTCATTCAAATGTTACATGGAAAAGAAATGCAATACATTTTTAAGGTTCAGTTCAGTTCAGTCGCTCAGTCGTGTCCGACTCTTTGCGACCCCACGAATCGCAGCACGCCAAGCCTCCCTGTCCATCACCAACTCCCAGAGTTCACTCAGATTCGCGTTCATCGAGTCAGTGATGCCATCCAGCCATCTCATCCTCAGTCGTCCCCTTCTTCTCCTGCCTCCAATCCCTCCCAGCATCAGAGTCTTTTCCAATGAGTCAACTCTTCGCATGAGGTGGCCAAAGTAGTGGAGTTTCAGCTTTAGCATCATTCCTTCCAAAGAAATCCCAGGGTTGATCTCCTTCAGAATGGACTGGTTGGATCTCCTTGCAGTCCAAGGGACTCTCAAGAGTCTTCTCCAACACCACAGTTCAAAAGCTTCAATTCTTCGGTGCTCAGCCTTCTTCACAGTCCAACTCTCACATCTATACATGACTACTGGGAAAACCATAGCCTTGACTAGATAGACCTTAGTTGGCAAAGTAATATCTCTGCTTTTGAATATGCTGTCTAGGTTGGTCATAACTTTCCTTCCAAGGAGTAAGCGTCTTTTAATTTCATGGCTCCAATCACCATCTGCAGTGATTTTGGAGCCCCAAAAAATAAAGTCTAACACCGTTTCCACTGTTTGCTCATCTATTTCCCATGGAGTGATGGGACCGGATGCCATGATCTTCATTTTCTGAATGTTGAGTTTTAAGCCAGCTTTTTCACTCTCCTCTTTCACTTTCATCAAGAGGCTTTTTAGTTCCTCTTCACTTAGGTAAAACTATGTCCTTCCCAGGTGGCACTAATGACAAAGAACCCACGTGCCAGTGCAGGAGATGTAACAGATACAGGTTCGATCCCTGGGTCATGAAGAAGCTCTGGAGGAGGGCATGGCAACCCACTCCAGGATTCTTGCCTGGAGAATCCCATGGACAGAGGAGCCTGGCGGGCTACAGTCCATAGGGTCACAGAGTCAGACATGACTGAAGTGACTTAGGATGCATTGCACAGGTAAAAATATAGAGTTTTTATCTGAATCTTTTCAATCCATCCAGTTTCCTCTGTGTCTTCCTCAATCCTTGGAAGTTGCTTTTTTTCCTAACCAGACCTCCCTTTCCATGGGGAACAGCATTTGAGACAAGTGACAAATGAGCTCTTGTCCCATTTCATATTTGCCTTGTCCAGTCATTCAGAAATAGCATACTGAGTCCTCATCCAGCCAGGCCTGGTGCTGAGGGGCCCCTGGTACCATGGAGCTCCGTCCATCACAGCCAGCCATGCATTATCCGGGCTGCATGTTCCCGGGCCTCAACGGACCAGCTGACCTCTCCCTTCTTCTCTGTTACCAACACAGAGCTCCCCCTGGGCCAGACTGTGCTGTGAGAGCATGACCCTGATGCCTCCCCTTCACACCAGGACCATAAGCGGCACCCATTTCAGAGATGAGAAAACTGAGGCTCAGAGAGGCTTCATCACTTGCTGAGACCTTGCAGCCGGCAAGCAGCAGAGCCCACATCTGACACAGTGGCCAGGAACTCAGAGATGACCTGAAATGAGCCTTCGGAACACAAACCTTGTTGAGTTGGGACCAGCTATGTCACTAGCTGCCATCCTCTGTGCCCCAGAGCAGGACACATGAGAGCTTTTTGACGTCGTCTTCACTGTACTCTGGGAGGGACAGAGCAAGACCCGGTATCACCGGAGTGGGCACCTCCCCTCAGGCTGTGTGCCAATGGCCAGCACTGTGGGGTTGCTGGGTCATAACAACACCAGGACTGGTTTGATGGCAGTGACTCACAGCATAAAAATGTCCTTGCAGCAGCCCAAAGAACCGCTGCCATCTACACAGTGTAGAACAGGCTATTGGTTGCCTGGCCAGGGATCCCTGTACCAGCTGATTTTTATATCTGCATCATCTGCACACAAATATTGTCAGTAATATTGTGCTGCATTTTTATTATGCTTTATAGTTAGTTGACAAAGCACATCTCAGTGTTGCTTTCTTATTCCACCTGTGCTCACAATACCATTTCACTGCAGTCTGTTTTCTCACTTTTTCCCCATCTTTCATTTCTTTTTCCTTTTCCTCTTCCCCAACCTTTCTCCCTTCCAGCATCCCAGCCTGCTTTCCCCGCCATTCCTCTGGTTTTTATTCCCTTTGCACTGTCAGGAAATGCTTCTTCTATCTTTCTCAAATTGATCGCTAGTTGAGTTTCATCAGATGTCACTTTTAAAGGCAACTGAGAGTAATGAAAAAATTCTCTAAGGAGCAAGGGAGCTGTAACATAGAGTTACTGTTGTAAACAGCGGTCACCATTTAAATCAAGTGAGAAGGATTATATTACTGGGCTTTTAAAAGGAGGAAGGAAGGAATTTGGTCTCTGAAGAGAACCCAGGGGAAAGAGTTCTATGCACTTGGCCTTATGGGCATGGCTGGGACTGGATGTGGTGGTTGATGGTGGTAGTCGCTAAGTCACGTCCAACTCTTGCAACCCCATGGACTGCCACCTGCCAGGCTCCTCTGTCCATGGGATTTTCCAAGCAAGAATACTGAAGTGGGTTACCATTTCTTTCACCAGGATCTTCCCGACCCAGGGATCGAACCCTGGTCTCTTGCACTTCAGGTGGATTCTTTACACACTGGGCTACCAGGGGGTCTGAATGACATCTTCACAAAGTTTTCTTTGCAGGTGGATAGCAGTCTTATGAGGGAAGCGTTCAAAGAAATGCAAAAACCCGAGTACAAGAGGCAGTGAGCAACAGGTGTTGCACTGAACACGGGATGTCCTGGTTTCTCTGAATGACAGCAAGAAACTGAGGTTTCTTGAACTGGCAGGTGTGAGGAAGTGTGGTGGGGACTCCTTAACTGTCACTTAGCTGGTGAGGACAGACTGAATTTTTCTCTGCCTTCTGGAGAAGTCATGTGGTTGTAAAGTCACACGTTCAACACAAAGAACAAGTGTATTTTTACAAAGAGAGGGGGTGTTTAGCACCACCCCCCGGCCTAGGACCTCAGTTCCAAAACTGAGATGAGAGTTTAGACTGAGGATGCTTCTACTGTCTTTCAACCAGGAGATGGCAAAGACAGGCTGTCAGGGCAAACTGCCATTCCGCCAGCGTGACTCTGCAATTGTTACAAGTACTTTATCACAGCTTGAGCACAAACATGTTTTTTCAATGAAATGCATCTTGAATTATATTCCAGAGGGTATACATTTCTGAGGACTGCTATAACAAAGTGCCACAAACTGGGTGACCTAAATCAACAGATACTTATTCTCTCAGTTTTGGAGCCTGCAGGTTGGAAGCCAAAATGTCAGCAGGGCCAGGCTTCCGCCGAGAATCTGGGCAGAAGCCTTCCTTGCCTCTTCCCAGCTTCCAGTGCACCCCCCAGCCAGCCTCAGCATCCCTTGGCTGGCAGCTGCATCCATCCAGGCTCTGCCTCTGTCTTCATAGGGCATTCTGTGTGTGTGTGTGTGTGTCTTTTCTCCTTTTTGTATAAGGACACCAGTCATATTGGATGAGAACTCACCTTAACACCTTAACTTGATTGTACCTGCAAAGAGCCTGTTTCTAGATAAGGTCGTTCACAGGTACTGGGGATTAGAACTCCAACATATCTTCTGAGGGGACACTTACTAATATAATATACCTAGAGTAACAAAGTAGTGTAGAATGTGTGTGTGTGTGTGCATACTCAGTCATGTCTGACCCTTTGCGACCCCATGGACTATAGCCCACCAGTCTCCTCTGTCCATGGAATTTCCCAAGGCAAGAATACTGGAGTGGGCTGCCATTTTCTTCTCCAAATATAGAGTAACAGATTTACATAATTTGTTGGGTACAAAAGAGTCGGCAGCAGTGCTGTAATAAGAACAGCAAAATGAAAAAGAGTAAAGTAGATTTTCAGTTTTGATCCTGAGTGCGCCAAACATTTCTGAAGTGGAAGCTGGGTTCACAAGACAAGTTTGTTGTGGGCTGGTCATGGGATAGGTAAGGTTAAGTAAAATGCATAATTGGGTAAGAGGTGTTTAAGAATAACTACTCTTTTGGCCTGAAAGAGGGAAAAAAATCAAAAGCCTACTAGATTTTTAGTCTTGATTTGGTCTTGCTAAACCATTTCTGAAGGAAAAGCAAATTCGATTGAAGGCTTCCCTGAGCATCACCAGACATAGGGGTGGCCCTGAAGAACAGAAGTGCCTCATCCTCACCTAGCCTGCAACTGATTTATCTCTTGAGTGTACTCAGGTCTCCTTCAGAAATGTATGCGCACCCAGAACCAGAGCTAGAGGGACTTCCCTGGTGGTCCAGTGGCTAACACTCCACACTCCCAGTGCAGCGGGCCCAGGTTCAATCCCTGGTTGGGGAACTACATCCCACATCACAGCTAAGAGTTCTCATGCCGCAGCTAAAGGTCCTGCATGCCACAATGAAAACTGAAGATGCTCTGAGCCAGCTAGCCAAATAAATAAATAAAAATAAATGTTTCTTTTTTTGTTTTAAAGAAACTAGAAACTTACTTTACTCTCCCATTTTGGTATTATTAATATGTGATGTTCAATTCTCTTTTATACCAGAATGACTGCCATTATTCCTTGATATACATTGCAGAGATATTCCTGCATGACTTTTTTGGGAAGCACTGCATAAGTCACCTAAACTTATGCAGAATTTAATTTAAAGTAATCACTTAGCTTTTGCTTGTATAATATTTAACTAAGTGACATCTCCTCCAGGGTCCTTTGAGGCAAGACATTGGGAAGTCACAGCGTGGACTGTCTTGTCTCCAAGGAGGGAGAAACAAAGAGAGTTCTTAGAAAATAATGACAATATGTCCTGAGAAAGTTATGCTGTAGCAAAATGCTTTGGGTTTCCTTAAACCTACCATTAAGTGTTGAATTGTCTCCCCACCTGTAAAAACTCATGTGTTTAATTCCTAACCCCAGGACCTCAGAAGGTGACTTCAGTTAAGGGAGGGTCTTCACAGAAGCGGTCAAGTTACAGATTGTTGAACCTGGGCCCTCAGCAATGAGAACACCGAGTCCTAACCACTGGATCTCCAGGGAGTTCCCTTGAAAACAGTTTTTGAGTTTTGAGTGTATATATATGTATGTATGTGTGTATAAAATTTGTTTTCCTCTCATTGATTCTCCAGTTTCCTAAAACAAGCATGCATGTTTTATCGTATCTTTCTTTCCTTCACCAGAATCCTCTTGGATTGGCAATTTTCAGATTGCTTATGAACTCTTGGTAACATGGCTTCTAGCTAATCAATCTGTAGGCTGCATGTACCTACCCACGGCAGTGAAAGGCTGGTACATCCACAGTGACTTATGGCCTAGTCCCAGGCAATGAGGCAGAGACATAGAAAGGGGAATTTGGGAGACAGAAAGAGAAAGTCAGTCGGAACATGGAGAAGGGCTGATTTGGATGAAGAATGAGCCAGTAGGTAGATAGGTATGTGGAGAATTTGTAAATGGTAGGAAGAGGATATTTTATCAACTGAAGAAACACAGCTTATGGTAGAATTTGCAGATTCAAAGAAGATGACGTAAAGGATTTTGAAAGTCTAAGAGAATCCTATTTCTTGGGAAAGCAAGGAGCATAACATGGTGCTTCTGGTTCTTTTCCCAGGGGAGCACCCCTTCTTTCTCTCCTCCTGACCCTGTGGGGGAGAAAAAGTGGGTTGGTGGCTTATTCTCAGCCAGGCCCTGTAGCCCTTTTTCTGTTCCCTTAATTGTTTTTGTTTTTCATCATTTTATCCTTGACATCTCTGTGTGACTCATAGTGTTTGACAACGTCTGTGCCCCCAAGGATTACTTTATTTGCCATCTGCTCTACTTTCTACACCATTTCTCCTGGGGAGCAGCTTTTCCCACATGGATTCCATGTTCATAGAGGTGTTGGGGACAGCCCTCAGGTCAGCGACCCCTTGCCCATTCTCCTCTCCTCCTTTTTCTCCTGGTACCTATAGAATGTCTCCGCTCTGTCATTACTAATCCTACAGTGAAATCTCTCCCAAAGCAATATCTCCCTACTGGACTCTGCTCTCATCTTTGGCAACACCAGTTCCAGTCATAGAACATGAACCTTTGATTTCAGTCTTTTTCCCTTTCCATATTTTTGTCACTCTGACCTGCTCATCTTTGTTGGGCCACATTTTGGGCTCCACCCCTTTGCCCTTGGGCTTGTGCATGGACTGGTTCAGGGTCACCTTGCCCTCTTCCCCCTCTGATTCATGCTGTACAGGCTGAGCCCATCTTATTGATTTCCATTCTCTTTCCAAATGGTTTATCTTCATTTGAGGTTCACCTCAGCAAATGGGAAGTACATGCTTGATCGTCAGTGACCAGCAGCTCCAGACACTGTGACTTTGGTAAATTCAGCACTTCCTTGTCTCAGAGTTTCAGTATGAAGGATTGAACACTGTATATTTCAACTTGGATCTCCTCTCAGTGTTTGTCATTCACCTTGTTTGAAAACGCATTTCATTATCCCATCCCCTAAGAGAAACAACACTTTCAGACCACCTCCCGTCTTCAGTGTCGCCATCCGTGGAACCCCACTCCTTTCGGCCCCCAGACATTACTATTTGATTGCTCCCTCGCCTCTGCCCTTCCGTCCCGCCCGTCAGTGTGTCTTGCCTCTCTTCTCTGCACAGTCTTAGGTTTCTGCTGCTTCCTTTCTGTTCTTTCAGGCAGTTCTTTAGTCCAGGTCCTCCGTGCTGGCAAAGCCCAGGTCAGCTCACCCAAGACCAGTGTTCTGTCCACTATGCCACTATGCATCAGAGAAGTGAATTTACGTCTTTCAGGAGGTAAATTTATGTGAATAGTTTTGAATGGTTGTATTTCTCCAGTGTCATCCTAACCAGAGGATAGAGAAATGCCAGTGACTTGGGAGCACTGTTGTGGAGTGCATTGATTTCCCAGGTGCTGTGCAGTCAGCCTACCCCCTACTTTAGATCAGTCTCCTCTCACACGTCAGGTTTCATTTTTTTCTTGGCTGTTATGGTACTTCTCCCCTTAGTTGATGCTTTGACTCCAAGACCCTAAAGCATGAAGAAGAAAGGGTTAACAGCACGGATTTGTGAGTCAGGCAGACCTCTGTTCAGATCCCAGCCCTGCTGGTAGTGGTAGAGTGAGCTTGGACAAGCTAAATCATCTCCCTAAACTCAACTTGGACTACCGTGGTGGCTCAAATGGCAAAGAATCTGCCTGTAATGCAGGAGGCCTGGGTTAAATCCCTGGGTCAGAAAGATCCCCTGGAGAAGGGAATGGTAACCCACTCCAGTATTCTTGCCTGAAGAATCCCCATGGACAGGGGGGCCTGGTGGGCTACATACCATAGGGTCACAAAAAGTCAGACGTGACTGAGCAACTCACACACTTTCACACTCAGCTTACCTGTCTTTAAAATGGGAAATGCAGGAGAAGGAAATGGCAACCCACTCCAGTATTCTTGCCTGGATAAGTCCATGGATAGAGGAGCCTGGCAGGCTGCAGTCCATGGGGTCACATGACTGAGCATGTATGTATGAGGGTGGAGGGAAATGGGTTGGTAGCAACAAACTGGTAGAACTAAAAAATAAAAAATGAAATGGGAAATGCACTTGACCTTACAGTTAGTTGTGAGGTGTGCACACCTAGAGTCTGACACAGAGCAAACCCAGTCACAACAGCTGCTCTCCATCTTGTTAATTGCATGTTAGATGACAGTAAGGTGAGTATCTAGTGGTAGGGCTTCACACAGCTTCTTCAGTATTCAAAAATTACTTCTAGAAGGTTGAAGTTATCAGAAGAGGACAATTCTGGATAAGTAGACTGTTGGGGCACCAGTGTAGACTAGTAGTTATGTTGGGAATGAGCGTTTGTTAATGTATGACTACTAGTAAAAACTCCTAAGTTGCTGTTTCCAAGCAAAGCCCCATCTTCCTGAGGGCAGGGGCCATAGTGCTGGCTGCAAGCTCCCAGTGCCCAGTCAGCAGGAGCTGGAACACTGCCCTTCAAAAGACATAACATCTTTCTAACTGCAGCTCAACTCTTACTTTGCCTGCCCTGTAAACCTTTGCCTAACTGTAGCCTATGGTGATTCCCGCCTCTGAACTCCTGTTGCGTTTATTTTGGCAAGTTGTTTATGTTGCTCAGAATTGCCAGATGTCCTTTTTACTTTGCATTGACCTTGGCAACCCCATGGGATTTTAAGCTCCTTTAGCACAGGGCCAGTGTCTTAGATATCTTAGGCTTCCTTTTGTACCCAATTCCAGCCTTTTTATAGAGAGAACCCTTAATGGAATCAGTAGTATTGTGATTGTGCTTATAGATAAAGAATTCTGTAGAGCTTGTGGTTGATTCTAAACTGAGTTCTGGTGGGACAGACTATACATTTAACGTTAAACAACTAGCAGATAATTAGACTTTGATGGAAAACTATATACAAGTTTCACGGACATTTAGTATACACTGTTTTGGAAATGTATCATTTAGAAATGGGCTAACCTAAAATTATCTTGTACTTGTGAAATAGAAACTTGACAAGCAGGATTACTGTCATTAAAATTTTATGAATATTGTTATATATGTCAATGAAGAAGTTTTTTCTGTTACCTTTCAACCCCCAGAGGCATCAAATTATGGTAATCAAGGATTATACTGATAACTCTTTTCTAAGTGTTTCTAAATGTCCATTCAGATGCATTTTTCTAGCATTCATATATTTTTTATATTTTTTGAAATATTCTGTGATTTTATTATAATGTGATTCGTAAGGGAGATATAGCAGTCAGCTAGGTATGGGAATTAATCTATCCTTTGAGTTCTGGATTCCAAAAAAAAGAAGAAAAAGTCTGTAGCTTCTATCAAATGCTATTTGGTAGAAGTGTGTGTCGGAAGGACTATAAAAGTGGTGAAGCTGGCACCTTTTAAACTAAGGTGATCTCTTTTTTTCCCTAAGTTTTTGTTTTCGTTGTTGTTGTTACGTCATGTGGCTTGCAGGGTCTACCTTTGCCCCTTGGAATGAAAGTGTGGACTCTTAACCACTGGACCGCCAGGAAACCCCCAAACTAAGATGTTTGTGATTCCATTCTCTTTAATAATGTAACTGGATTCTGGTGGTGATCTGCAACACCAAAATTAAACTTTACATCCTGATAAAAATGGTGCCCCTATTTGGCTTGAAATTCCTTCCCTTGAGCTTTGAGAGATTCCAGTGCAATTGAATTCAGTTTAAATTTTTTTTTTAATCATAATCGAACCCTCACTCATCCCTGTAGTTTCACCAGAGTCTGATCTTCCAGTAGATAATTTTGGGGTGGTGAAATGAAAAGGAAATGTACTCAGATGTGAAGCAACTCTTCAGTTCATCTAATTGTGAAATATAAAATTATGAAGAAACTAAGCAAATAAGTGGGAAAAAATGAACTAAATAAAGCCAATCCTTTGACAAATGACCTTTTAAAAATGCTTGTGACTTAAGAGCTCAGAAAGATCATGAAAACTTTTTAAACTAACCTTTTTTTTTTTTAAGGTGGAAAAAAATTATTCTTAACCCTAGAAAAATAAATTTCTCACTGAACTATTAAGACAAAGAAGGCACCTAGAATTACCCAGATTTGAACTTCTGGGGCCAGGGTCTGTTTTTTCCACTTTATTATAGGTACCTAAACCCATCACTTCACTGCCTAGTTTTAAAACTAGGACCTTTGTAAGAATGAAAGTAGGGTGGGTGCCCTCATTAATTGAATTGTTGTGACGGGTAATTCCAGATTGTCCCAAAGTCAGACGTTTGTTTACTCTGTTCATGAAACATCTGGCCTGGAGCCTGGTACAGACTAGGTGCTCAAGATTTTAACTTCTGGAGAATCATGAGACTCCTAAGTAATAGGGTTTGAAATGAAGTGTGATCACATCTATGGACATAAATGGCCTCCAACTTCCCTGGTGGCTTAGGTGGTAAAGATCAACTTGCAATGTGGGAAACCTGGGTTCGATCCCTGGCACAGTGTAAAGAACCTGCCAATTCAGGAAACACAAGAGACGGGTTCAATCCCTGGGTCAGGAAGATCCCTTAGAGTAGGAAATGGCAACACACTCCAGTATCCTTGCCTGGAAAATTCCATGGACGGAGGAACCTGGTGGTTTCTATTCCATGGGGTTGCCAAGAGTTGGACATGACTGAGCGACTGAGCACACACTTTTAAAAATAGTATTTTGAGGTGCAGACTTATATGCATGCTTTTTATAAAACATTTTATTTATTTATTTGACTGTGCTGTGTCTTAGTTACAGCATGTGAAATCTAGTTCCCCAACCAGAGAATGAACCTGGGCCCCCTGCATTGGAAACAGTTTAGCTACTGGACCACAAGGGAAGTTCCACATGATTTTTTTTTAATGCAAACTGAGGATGTGAATAAAGTGACCAAAAGAGAGCCCAGGGCTTTTCTTTGCCTTTAACACACAGGCTGTCAGAAATGCACCCTAAGTATCAGGAGCCTGGATTTGTTTGGGGTGTGTGAGAGAGAGGTCTTTTGTCTTTGTTGGTAAGAAGAAATACCTTCTTACAAATCATGGGCTTTAATTCTGCTGACTGTAGGGTGTATCTTAATGCCCATTTTATTGGGGCTGTATTTCATTTGCCCTATGCAAGGAAGAATATATTACATACATACAGTTGTATTAGTTGACTTAAACTTTAATAAATTTAAGTGCCTCTTACTGATCACTTTTATAACATCCACATAAACTTGTATCGGTAACATTAAAAAGCACACAAGGCCCTGATGAATATCTAAGAGTCAGTGTTGATGATTCTGACCTCGTTATGAGACAGATGGTAACAGGGCTATGCCTTTTAGAAGCCAGAGTTCTAAATTATGGTGCCTGGCTGTGCGTTCATTTGAGTGACAGTGTGACCATCGTGTCAGGAGTTACCTTGGGAGGCTGCTCAGGCTTTCGTGAATTGGGCTGGCTCTCGTGGCCTCTCTAGGGAGCAGGTGTTGAATTTTGCAGATTTATCCTACAGTGATTTCCCAGGTCCCTCCTCATGAGCTCAGAACCCCCCTCACACCTGAGTCTCCCAAGAAAGGAGGAGAAAAATTATTTCTCTTCCAAGAGCCAAATAGGAAGGACAGAGATGACTTAAAAAGCAATTGAGATTGTTCGTAAGATCAAACCGAAAATGTCCATTAAACCCCCTGCCTTTTCTGAAAAGAAAATCAACCAATAAGGAGGGTGGCAGGCCTTCCAGAGTACAATACAAGAGTTCAACACAGAGAGAAATGAAAGGAAACAGGACTTCCCTGTGGTACAGTGGGTAAGAATGCTCCTGCCAACCAGAGGGACGTGGGTTTGATCCCTGGTCCAGGAAGAGCCCACAACTTTGTTGCGTTCCTCAGAGCAGCTAAGCCCATTCACTACAGCTCCTGAAGCCCGCGTGCCCTAGAGCCTGTGCTCCTCAGCAAGAGAAGCCTCCACAGTGAGAAGCCCGAGCCCCTTGAGTAGAGAGCAGGCCCTCCTCACCGCAACTAGAGAAAGCCCGTGCAAAGCACCAAAGACCCAGGGCAGCCAAAAAGAAAAAGAGAAAGGAAAGAGATGAGAGGAAATAGCTCTTCCTAGACTGGGAACCATAAACACTGTTGCCTTCTTCCTCCCCAGCCTTGGGGAGTTGAATAAATCGAATGCAAAAGGTGTGGATTGGGCTTTCCGGGACTCCATTAATCAGGAGGTTTTGTTCCAGAAAAATACTCTCAAAAAGAAGTGTTTGGATAAGTTTGTTTATTCCTGTAGGATTAAGAGTAAGTTACGCAGCTACCCAGCAGTCTTTTATCTCTTATAGGTTGGAGATTTAAAAATAAATTATTATTGTTATTATTATTGGAGACTTTCTTTCGCTATATTTTCTTTGAGCAGTTTGCTTCACAGAGCAAAATGACCTCTGCTAAAGAATAAGGGTAGTAAGACTGTATTGGCAAACCTCCAGGTCCAAGATAAGTAAGCTTGGGGATGTAATGTACAATCTGATGACTGTAGTTAACAAGCTGTATTGTATCCTTGAAAGTTGCTAAGAGAGTAAATCTTAAATGTTCTCACCACACACACACAAAAGGTAAGGTGTGAGGTGATGGAGGTGATAGCCAACCTTATGATTATCATTTTGCAGTTTCAACGCATACCAAATCGTCATGTTGTACACATCAGACTTCCACAATTTCGTATGTCAGTTACATCTCGTAAAGCCAGGGGGTTGGGAAATAAGACTGTATCAGGACCTGTGACTGTTTCTTAGAACAGTGGCTGCTGAACTTATGACGGGGCAGCAGTGGCTATACCAGGCCAGGCTGGTGTGGCAAAGGGCATCTCTGGCCATGCAGATCTCCTCTCTGATCCTGGGACTGTCACCAGAGATAGTGAATGACAGTTTCCACAATTTTATGACCCTTGGCTGTCATCCCAGTAGCAAACAAGTCATAAGCCATTCTCTTCCCCTTTGTAAAATTCCACTTCTATACCCTGGCCTTTCCACCAAGATTTTTTGAAACAGTGGAAACAGAGAATAGAATTGCATCTCCTTTATGTAACTTGAGCGTGTGTTTTCTGCCACCTCTAACCTCGTCACTGCACAGCCCGTCCCCCTCCCCCCACAGTTCCTTGGCCTTAGTCCTCCTTCTGCCTCGAAATATCAAGGATGAAGAAGTTAGGGGCAAGCTTCATACCAGAGAATAAAGGAAATGCTTACTGCTTTGCCTTTTCAGGGATAAAGTTACCAAAAGCCAAGGAATTGGTTGTTTATATATTGTATAAAATATACAATATATTTTATACAATATTATACAATATATTGTATATTGTATATTTACTGGAACAGTTGTTCATTCGCTCAGTCATGTCTGACTCTGCGATCCCATGGGCTGCAGCACGTCAGGTTTCCCTGTCCTTCACCTTCCCTGTCGTTCACCACCTCCACAGTTTGCTCAAACTCGTGTCCATTGAGTCAGTGATGCCATCAACATCTCATCCTCTGTCCTCCCCTTCTCCTCCTGCCTTCAATCTTTCCCAGCGTCAAGATCTTTTCCAATGAGTTGGCTCTTTGCATCAGGTGGCCAAAGTTGGAGTTCAGCTTCAACATGAATCCTTCCAATGAATATTCAGGGTTGATTTCCTTTAGGATTGACTGGTTTGATCTAGAACAGTATGGTTATTTAATACTGGTTTATATAGAATAGTCATTTTCTGTGCTATTGTAGAATTGAGGGGAAATTGACAAAAAACGGGCTCAGTGTGAATTCTGAATGAGCAAGCCGGAATAGTCTGGTCAGGCAGAAGGCTGTCTACAGAAGTGTAGTCATGTCACACAAGTAGATACTGGAGTTCAGGAACCAAACAAGACAGGAAACCTCTGTCAGATCTGTGAGGTCAGGGTCAAGGTGGGGTTCAGAGCAGCTGTTGGGTGTTGGGCTGAGGTTGACCCTGGGAAGTCAGAGCACATCTAGGATGAAGTATAGATAGAACATGATTGCTGACACCAGAACAGGAGCTACCTAGGCTCTGCCCTGGTTTGGGTGGAAAAATATAAGCAGGTTTTTCTTTATTCTCCAGAGAGAGGCCAGGTTCCATAGGTACTTGTGACTGGTGATTACTCTATTGCTAGAGAACTAAGCTCTCCTGGAGGCCTGTTCAGATAGAGTGCTTTATTCCATCAACCGAGTGCCTCCTATGTATAACAATCGTGGCTTAATGCTGGGAGAAAAAAGAAGTGTGGGGTGTAAACTGTAGCGCGTGCCCTCTGAATGTAGCCTGTTTATGGAAACATGACTTAAACATGGGAAAAGTTACGTAGCACAAAAGCTAAGTCATTCAACTCAAGACAAGATATTCTGCAAGGTAGAAATGAATTTGTGAGCAAATGGGCAGTGCATGTGGTAAGTGGCTTAGAAACGGAGAATTGGGAATATCACTGCATTGGCGGTACCTGGGGAGAAGAGGCATATGAATTGTTTTATCTTTGAATAACTTGAGGGAAGCGGTGAAGGCATGCCAGATGGGGGTCGGGGGCACTGCATAAGAGCATGGTGGTGGGAAACGAAAGAGACAGTCTAGCAACAGGGAGTAGGACAGTTTAATTAAAACTGAGGGTTCAGGAAGGTTAATAGTTGGAGGTGAAGCCAGCAAAGCAGTTCAGATCAAAATGTGAAGGTGCTAAGAGTCCTCAAATTTATCTTCTAGACACTAAGGAATCATTGAAAGTTTTGGGGCAGAGGCGTGACATGCTTAGAAATGTTCTAGGAAGATAATCTGGTGGCTGAATATGGGCAGATTGGGGGAAGAAAGAGCACTCAGGTAGGCCAGATGTCTGTGCTTGCTTTTCTCTACTGGAGAGTGATAAATGTTTTCACTGTGGAAGAGGCAGCAAGAACAGAAACAAAGAGGTGGTTACAAGAGACATTTTGGAGGATGGAGAAATAAGAGTCCACACCTTCTTGTCCATGGAGGCAAAGAAGAATCATCAAAGACAAATCCACAGTTTTGGAACCAAGTGACCAAAAGAATATTTTATGAACAGACATGGGGATGTGATCACGGAGGTGAAATGGCTAGATTTTTAGGAAAAGACAGGGAGTTCATCTTTGGAACATCATCTATGATATTGTAGCGGGAGGCAGAAATAACCTTCCTGGAAGGCACAGCAGAGCAGTTGGCCTGTGATGAACGTGTGGGGGTCGCGAGAGTGTAACTCCAGAGAGAGCAAAGTCCAAACATTGGCGATGCCCGAATTTTAAAGGAGGAAGAGGAAGCAGCCAGCACAGTGTGCAGTCAGATGCAGGATGGGGAGTTTACAGATTCACAGGGCACACAGATAAGAGCATCAAGAAGGAAGTCGTGGTCGGCAGTATCAGATCGGTCAGTTGCCAAGAGGGCAAAGAGAGTAGAGGCTGAAAAAAGGCCACTTATTGGGCAATTAGGAAGTTGTTTACCTTTAAGAGGGCATTCCTATCCAGTGTGTATGTGTGCATGGGTGGAGCGCGATTAAGGAGTGAGCCTTGAAGACAAGGGAGCATCATCCACTGCTTACAGGTGAGAAGAAGGGAAGGATCAAAAGGGAAGGATTCAGCTGGTACTCCCCCTCCAAGCTGAGAGTGTCCATGTGCACAGGGTGAAAGCAGAAGAAAAAGACTGTCATTGATTCTTTTGGCAAAACTGTATTAAGTACCTGCTAAGAACTTGGATCCGGTTAACACAGAGAAATTGAAAACCAAAAGAGAACAGATCATGGAGGGAATTCAAAAGGAAATGGGAGAGGCTGAATCCTGAGAATTGGGGGAACTTTTAGCGTCAGAACAGGGAGACCCTTCTTCTCCTGAACCAGAGAGATGGAAGAGAGGATGGAGGATGGGGACAAATTCAGATATTTTGAAATGAAGAGAATAGAGGTGGAAAGCAAGGCTGCTGGCCTCAGGCTGCTGGACAATGTGGAAAGTGGGTTGTTGCTGAGAGAAAAGGTAGATGAGGTCAAAGGGAAAATATATAACCACCCACAGGCAATGCTAGGGGGTCAGAAAGACACACACACTAGGATCACTAAACACTGATGGTGCTTGAGAGAAGCCCCACTGTGTGCTTTTATAGGAAATGTTTCTTAACTACACTTTAGAAGATGGGCAGTGTTTATTTCTGCTTTTGCCTGCAAGGATTTACCCTTCCTCATCGCCCTGTTACTTTTCCTTAATTCATTGTCTATGAATTTTTGTTTGTGTCCAGCATCACCGTAGTTACAAATTGCACAGCTATGCCATAGTTGTGGTCTTCTAGATTACTGAGGTTTCTTAAATTGTGGGTGAGGTTTTAATATGAAATAATAGTACTTTCTAGATAAATTGATTGATACATGACTTTAGCAGGAAAAGTGAGTGAACAGAGCCCATGAATTATGCTACCCTTTACCCTAGCCAACTCCCCCCCCCCGCCCCAAAAAAAAATGTTGATAAAATGATTTCAGACTATCTCAGTGAAAACGTCAGACCAACTGCTGGTCAGTTCAGCCCTCCAGAATGGTTTAAGGTGAGTAAGACACCAGGGGGTAATTATGGTTCATCCGGAAGCTAGCAGATCATGAGTGGCCCTGTGATTGGACCTGTGTGGGAAGCTTTTTCCTCAAATGAGCAAGCCTGACACTTGCAGGGCCTGTGTATGGGCAGGGAGTACCCAACCATGTGAGACAGCTAAGTATACAGTAGGTAACCGGGCCACCTGAGGCAGCCTTCAGGTTGCCACCCGATGAGAACTGAGGAAGAATTTGTTTCTATTGCAGACAATGCTTATTAGGAAAAAAAACCAACATAACAAGCTAAGTTCTGGAATTCTAATTCCATCTCTGAGACTTGGCCGTACTCCCAGCCTTCGAGTCTTCTACCGGAACTCCCCAGGCCCACAGGCTTAGTGGCCAGATTGTGCTTCTGGGTGGAACAGAGTCGATTTTCCAACCTTTTTTTTAAGTTTATTAATTTTTTGGTTGCACTGGGTCTTCATCGCTGCATGCGGGCTTTCTGAAGTTGCGACAAGCGGGAGCTCCTCTCTAGTTGCGGTGCGCGGGCTTCTCGTTGCGGCGGCGTCTCTGGATATGGAGCACGGGCTCTAGGACGTGCAAGCTTCCGTAGCTGTGACACGCGGGGCTAGTCGCTCCGCGGCATGTGGGATCTTCCCCGACCAGGGATCGATCAGGCGTCCCCCTGTCGTGCAAGGCAGATTCTTCACCCCCCGGACCACCAGGGAAGCCCCTTTGCCCTTGTTTTGAAGTGGAAAGACAGTATTCTCGAGGACCCACACCGCTGATCAGAACCCAAGGGGCCATGTCATGTTCATTCACGCGAGGGCGACTAACATCTCTCTCTCTCCTCCCGCAGGTATGGCCTCACATGTGCAAGTTTTCTCCCCTCACACCCTTCAATCAAGTGCCTTCTGTAGCGTGAAGAAACTGAAAGTAGAGCCGAGTTCCAACTGGGACATGACCGGGTACGGCTCCCACAGCAAAGTGTACGGCCCGAGCAAGAACGCGCCACCGTCCCAGCCAGCCGCCGCGACCGTCAGCGCCTCCCTGCCCATCCCCAACCCCAGCCTCCCGTACGAGCAGACCATCATCTTCCCAGGAAGCACCGGGCACATCGTCGTGACCTCAGCCAGCAGCACTTCTGTCTCCGGGCCTGTCCTTGGCGGACCGCACAACCTCATGCGTCGCAGCACTGTGAGCCTTCTTGACACCTACCAAAAATGTGGACTCAAGCGGAAGAGTGAGGAGATCGAGAACACGAGCAGCGTGCAGATCATCGAGGAGCACCCGCCCATGATTCAGAACAATGCGAGCGGGGCCACCGTAGCCACTGCCACCACCTCGACTGCCACCTCCAAAAACAGCGGCTCCAACAGCGAGGGGGATTACCAGCTGGTCCAGCATGAGGTGCTGTGCTCCATGACCAACACGTACGAGGTCTTAGAGTTCCTGGGCCGAGGGACGTTCGGGCAAGTGGTCAAGTGCTGGAAACGGGGCACCAATGAGATTGTGGCCATCAAGATCCTGAAGAACCACCCATCGTACGCCCGCCAAGGTCAGATCGAGGTGAGCATCCTGGCCCGCCTGAGCACGGAGAGCGCCGACGACTACAACTTCGTCCGCGCCTACGAGTGCTTCCAGCACAAGAACCACACGTGCTTGGTGTTCGAGATGCTGGAGCAGAACCTCTATGACTTTCTGAAGCAGAACAAGTTCAGCCCGTTGCCCCTCAAGTACATTCGCCCGGTCCTCCAGCAGGTCGCCACCGCCCTGATGAAACTGAAAAGTCTAGGTCTTATCCATGCCGACCTCAAACCAGAGAACATCATGTTGGTAGATCCATCCAGACAGCCGTACAGGGTGAAGGTCATTGACTTCGGTTCTGCCAGTCACGTGTCCAAGGCTGTGTGCTCCACCTACCTACAGTCTAGATATTACAGGTAAGGCCATGTGCCCTGAGATAAGAGATTCTGAATGTCCAGCAGCACTCACAGAGCGTGTGCCGTGTTGGTCTCTGCCGGGGAGATAAAATTGCTGCTCTCAGTGGTCATGGTTTAGTCGGGAAATTAGGACATGTGCACTTGGAAACGATGATTAGAAGTCACGTGAAAACAGAGCCAAGTAAGATTCTTGGCGTAGATGTTCAGAGTTGGGAGGGATTCCTGGCAGGGTGGGGCTGGGGCTAAGAGCAAAGGCATGGCAGGGGAGTCAGGTTGTCATGGACGGATAGAATCCAGATGCAGGTGAAGGAGAGAGAGGGGCACACGTGATGAAGTCGCTCCAGCAAAATGCCCAGAAAGACTCACAGCAGACTGGAGGACTGCCCACCTGGCCAGAACAGAGGATCTGTGGTGGGTGGAAGAGCTGACCACAAGGATAAGCTGGCACTGGGATGCTGGGGTCTTAGCGACCAGACTGAGGGGTTGCAGTTGCGTCTGTAAACGTGGAGTAAGCACCAACGCATTTGCGCAGCAGAGGGTTATGGGATGAAAGTGATGCTCTGAGAAGGTGGTCCGATGTCCCTGTAGGAGGAGGAGGCCAAGGGGAGGGTCTGTAACCTGGGGACCAGGCCGCCTGCTCTGGTGATGGGAGAACTCCAGGCTTGGGGTCAGGAAGATGAAGGATTGTAACACCCTTGGTTGGAAAATGTGAAACTTCCATTCCTTCACTCAACAAAGATTTATTTCACTTCTGTCATGAGCTAGGCGCAGCTCTGGGGATGGGAACACACCCAGGCCAGCAGGGGCAAGGCCGTCACCATCCTGAAGTCTGTAGTATACAGCTTCCCACCCTTGGCGCCATGTCAAAGTCACCAGCAGGTGGATGGATCTTTAAAAGAAAACACCTGATTTAGGTCCCAGTCCCCACAAGCTGAACAGACGGCTCTAGGGGAGGTGTCCCGCACGGGTGATTGTCAGGGCTCTCCTGGGGCTCTCAGCACACAGCTGGGGTTGAGAGCCGCCGTTCAGGAGGGACCCAGATGAGAGCCCTGGCTCAGGTCAGGGAGGCCTCGTTGCTCTGCTCACTAAAGTGTGTGGCTGGGCTGGTTGCCTTGTTCCTGACCCGTAAACTGGGTGGGTCTGGGTACCAGCCGTGTGGGGCTGGTGGATGATGGAGCCAGGACATGGCTTGGGTGCTCAGCTCTGAGTCCAGCATGTGGTGGGCGCTCAGGGCTTGGATAGGAACAGGAACAAGTGAGTCTGTTCTGGGAGGTGGCCGTGGGCGGCGCTTGAGGGAATGTTTGAACGGTCCAAGACTCGTGGAGGTTGGCAAGAAACGAAACTAAAACCCAGGAGAGAATGGGGGCTGATGACACATTTAGGAGGTTGACACGTGGGTGGTGAAACCTGAATCCCTCGACTTCATCGTGCCCAGGCCCTGTGGGCCCGGCCCCGAAGGGTGCACACGCTTTCCACTCACCCCTCCGTCCTGGCCACGGAGGAGATGAGTGTGTCTGAGCCACGTGGGCACAGCCAGCCCATCAACCCATTCTGAGGCCGTCCTGGCGCCTCCCCACCTTGTCTGCCCACCCCTCCACCTGGCCAGGTCTGCACAGGTGCCCTTACCCCAGGGTCTCCTGACCCAGCCCGGCCCTCACCCTTGGGTCTCCATCCATGACCTCATGCCCCACGCCCTGGATGGTCTGTGGCCAGGAGACAGGCATCCCCATGGTCCCCCACCTCCCTCATCTCAGTCCTGAATCAAACAGGATTGCAAGCCATTCCACCTGTTCCATCCACCACCATCCCCCCATCCCTTCTTGAGCATCCAGGAAGGAGCCTCATGTCCATGTCCCCTGGGTTTCTGGAGAGGTGGATCTATATTGCTCAGCCGGTTCCTCTCCACTCACCTGCTTCTTAAGATTCTGTGGTCAGCTGTTGAACCCTCAGCCCTGGAGCCAGGCAAAGAAGGAGGCTGTGAGCCTGGTGCCGTGGCCGCCACGGAAGGGAGCCTGGGCTTGCAGACCCCAGGGGAGGGCGTGAGGAGGTGGTTGGGCAGGGCTGGGATGGCAGGCATTCTCTTGAAAGTGCCCTTCTGTCAACGTGCGGTCTGGGTGGCATCATGTAGGCTCACCCACCCGTCTGAGGGATAGTCAGCGCTGTGGCCAGCTCCCCGCTGGCACTTGGGGGTGCCAGACCAGCATGCCAGAGGCCACTTATTCCTGGGTCTTGGCCTGAATTTAGGGTGAACTGCAGCAGGGTCAAGATGCTCAGGCTTTTATTATTTTGATAACTTGATGCCATTTAGTGAAGAATACTGGCTTCATTCATGTTTACTAAAAATCAAGCACAGCAATCCTCAATGCTTAGTCCTCAGTCGTGTCCAACTCTTTGCCACACCATGGACTGTAGCCCACCAGACTCCTCTGTCCGTGGGGTTTTTCAGGGAAGAATACTAGAGTGGACTGCCATTACCTTCTCCAGGGGATCTTCCCGACCCAGACGCTCCGCTGGTGACTCAGTGGTGAAGAATCCACCTGCCCGTGCAGGAGATGCAGGAGAATTGCAGGAGAATCGGGGTCGGTTCCTGGGTTGGGAAAATGGACAGAGGAGTCTGCTGGGCTACGTACAGTCCATGGGGTTGCCAAGACTTAGATATGACTTAGTGACTAAACAACAACATTCTTAACGTAGATCTTAGTAACCTCAGCATACCTTTTTTCTTTCCTTATTAAATGGAGAACTTTCACCTTTTCACTTAAAAGAAGCTCTTTACAACTTCTCTTTGGTATCTGAATTCCCAGCATCACTCCTTTTGCGCTTTGGGGCTGTTACTAAGTAAAATAAGGTCTACTTGAACATAGGCACTGCCGTATCACAGTCAGTCTGATCGTCGAGTTGGCTACCAGGAGATTCTACTGGGGGCTCACAGGCAGAACATGCTGAGCGAAGGGAAGATTCCCGTCCTGGCTGGGATAGAATGAAACTTGATGAGATATTATCACGCTCCTCATAACAGCAAGCAATTTAAAACTTAAGAATTGTTCATTTCTGGAATTTTTCACTTAATGTTTTTGGATTGAGCTTGACTCTGATTAAGGGGGAGGGACTACTGCATTTGATTCTATATTGATACCAGTTATTTTTCTTTTTTTCTTGGAGCAAGCAGTAAGTTGATGGTTGGATATTTCCACTGTCAGTGTGACCAGCAGACTGAAAATAAGACTAAATATTAAGCTCTACCCAGGAAAAACAAAAAGACATTCCATTCAGGCAGGAGATAGTGATTAAAATGTGTGAATTTTTGTTTGTTTCTGCTCCAAGCTGTTCAAAATACTCTTGTCTAGATTTCATTTGAAATACTTGAGACTCTTACCAGACCAAAGAAGTAGGAGGGGTATGCATGAAAACTTAGGACATAAAAAATGGCCAGTAATCTCCTTCAGAATAATCCAGCCTTTTTTGCCTGGTTCAAAAGGTTTCAGACACTATCTTCAAATTGGGGGTGGAGATATATTTTAATTCGGTTCAACTCATCACATGTTCATTGGGTGTCCTGTGGTGGATGTACTGAAGGGTGGGAGAGATAAGACACAAGATTTCCAATCTGGAGGAGTTTATGGTTTCTCTGAGGAGATTAAAAGACACAAGCAGATTGCCTGGAGTGTAATTCTGATACTTTGATATTGCAAATGTTTGATCACTCAGCAGATACTCATTGAGACTCTAGGGAACCCGTGATGAGAAAAACCAATAAAAGAGATTCAAAGTCAATGAAAGATTTTGCAAGATGGGTTAATAGGGAAGATTTAGAGAGCACAGCTATATACTGAAGGACGGTTGAGGTCTGTCTTAAAGGAAATGTGAGGTGGGGGTGGGGGGCAGCCTGAGAGGCACGGAGACTGGAATAAATAAGGGAATATGGTGGGGGTGGGGAAACGACATGAGATCTGCAAGTAGTTGGAGGCCTGGGTTGGAAAGGAAGGGTTAGGTGAGAGAGGCCAGACAGTGGAGAATTTTGATTGAGGCTTCAGGGGCTTGGATTTAACAAAGGAATAATTCAGTGACATTAAGAATATTAGTGAAGTTTATCCATTGAAATGGCAGGAAAACGTTTGGGAGAACGCAGAGGCTAGGAGACAACAGTAGTTATTCATGAATAAAGGGAAGAGGCCATAGATTATAATGGGGATTCCCCCACCCCCAGCAGTATAAACGTGAACATGTGTTTTTTGGCTGCTTTGGGTCTTCTTTGCAGTGCAGGGCTTCCTTTGTTCTTGAGCACGTGGGATCTTAGTTCCTCTTGTTGTTCAGTCACTAAGTCATGTCTGACTCTTTGCAACCCTATGGACTGCAGCATACCAGGCTCCTCTGTCCACTATCTCCTGAAGTTTGCTCACACTCATGTCCATTGAGTCAGTGATGCTATCCAACCATTTCATCCTCTGCCATCCACTACTCCTTTTGCTTTCAACCTTTCCCAACGTCAGAGACTTTTCCAGTGAGTCAGCTCTTCACATGAGGTGGCCAAAATATTGGAGCTTCAGTATCAGTCCTTCCAGTGAATATTCAGGGTTGAATTCCTTTAGGATTGACTGGTTTGATCTCCTTGCTGTCCAAGGGACTCTCAAGAGTCTTCTCCAGCACCACAATTCAAAGGTATCAATTCTTCGGCATTCAAACTTCATTATGGTCCAACTCTCACATCTGTACATGACTACAGGAAAAACCGTAGCTCTGACTATACAGACCTATATCGGCAAAGTGGTATCCTGCTTTCCAATACACTGTCTAGGTTTGTCGTGGCTTTTCTTCCAAGGAGCAAACATCTTTTAATTTCATGGCTGCAGTCACTATCTGCAGTGATTCTGAAGCCCAAGAAAATAAAGTCTGTCACTACTTCCACTTACAAGGGAACAAACCTGCATCCCCTGCATTGGAAAGCAGATTCTTAACCACTGGACACCCAGGGAACTTCCTGTGACCATTTTTAATGCTTTTAGATTCTGGTATTGTGATTGCAGAGTTGGCTAAAGGGATAGGTTGGTTGGTTGGTTTTGCTGTCTTTTGTTCATGGACTCTGCTTTCCCTAAGGCACAGTTGTGAGGCTCTGGCCTCCAGAACCTGGCTTCAAGTCCCACCAGTGCTATCAAGTAACAGGCTCTGGGAGGAGAGTTGAGAGATCTTAGCTCCAGTCCTGGCCCTGTGCGTCCCCAGCTGACTCTGTTCCCCTGAGTCGGTGTATTGATAGAATATCCACTGTGAGCCATCCCCACTCCCGCATCTGGATCCCATTATGACCAGGGCCTGTGCTTTGTCCATGGCCAGGGGACAGTTTCCTCTCCTGTGGGCTGACCTTGATCTCAGTTCACACTGGGGACCCGCCATCACCTCCTCCCCATCAACGGGGAACACAGCATCTTCCAAAACGCCTTAAGTCACTTCAAAAAAGGAGCATAACTTAATAAAGCCATAAAAATTGTTTCCAAAACTGCAAAGCTTGTGCAGATTAAAAAGTGTAAAAGATTCCTGAGTAGAAGTTAGGTTTGATTGAAAAGAAGAGCTCTGAAAGCAACTGCAGGCGTTAGCCTTTTCAGTTAGTTTGTCTTTCGTTACTAGTAGATGCAACAGGAAAGGGTGCTGGTTTACCCTTGAGAATATTGAGTGAAATCTTCAACCCACTGGCAGTCTCATTCACTCAGACAAAGGAGGTGGTTTATAAATATGTGAAAGCTTTTAGAGTTGCAATCTCTCTTCTGAGAAGTAATCAATAAGTTATCTGGGCTGTTAGGTTATCTTTAGTTTTCCCTTGCTTTTCTCTCAGACCTTGAGTTGTGTGGTGAAATAATTTGAAATTGGATTTTGCTTTAGTATGAAGTAAAGTGAGAACCCCCCTGTTTTTTTTTTTTGAGTGTATCTCTACTCCAGTGTTCTAGTCCTTCTTACACACACACACACATGTGCACAGTCACGCAGATAAACCCAGATGCCACAATATAAGCCCACACATGACTTACGCACACCTGGGTGTGCTTGTGAACATCTTGGTGATAGAAGCTAGCTGTCAACTTTAGCAAAGATGCTGATGTACACAGATGCCCACCACATGGAGAAGGACACATACATACAACTTTACAGACACTGAAAAACCACGTACATTCACAGATCACGTGAGCCAACCAGAGTGACGCTGGAGGCCAAGGGCCCAGGTGCAAAAACAGTGTTGATGCCCCGGAAACTTGACCCAATCGTCTGCCTTGCTGCAGAACTACCATCCACGTGTCCGGAAACCTGAGGATGGTAGGGCTGGAACCACTCTTGAGCTCAGGGTATGAACCATTCATTTTCAAAGTGTGATAGAAGGACCCTTCTTCCACAGTACCAACCAGGTGCCTTTTAAAAATGGAGATTCCTGGGTTGCAAAACAGATCTAAGAAACAGGCTTTCTGGGTATGGGGCCGGATGATTTAAACAAGCTCTGCGGCTCATTCTTTATTTTTAAGCCACTTTATTGAGGTATGACTGACATACAAAAAGCCTTACATGTTTAATATGTACAACTTGATGAGTTTAGAGGTAAGACTATCACCGCAGTTAGTGCGCTAAACAGATCTATCACCTCCAGGAGTTTCCTCCTGCTTTATTTCTTTATTTATGTTTTAAAAATTATTATTTTGTCCTTTGAAAACTGTTGCTCAAGTTGGCTTGGATCCCAGAGTCCGTCATCCCACAGAGGGCGTTACAACTCGCCCCATCAAAATGGGAGCAATGGGGCCGCTGTTGACAGCCTGGCATGGAACTGTTGACCTTTCACCTCAGTGGCTTGACAGCCCCTCCTTGAGGCCCAGTTGTTAGATTCCTTGTGGTCAGACCCTTTCTGCTTCAATGGTGGTGGCTGAAGATCCAAAAATAGTTGGCGCATGGGACAGGAGGGGTTTATGTAGGTTGGTAAACTGACGAATGGGTGGTTGGGAGGGGTTGTGATGGGGGTGGGTGGGCGTGGGGAAGCATTAGTGCCTGGCGGAGACATTAATACACATGGCTCTTTGCATAATCTGCAATCAGTGTAGCATTTACGGCTAGGTAGTTACTGAACTGTCCCCGTAGCCACAGCTGGGTTTGAAGCCGTAGTCCTCATTTCTGGATCCAACAAGTAATTTTTTGAATTCTGAAGATGTACCAGACGCTGTGCTTTGTGCTGAGGTTTCAAGAGGCGAGTAGGAGTGCCCTCAGCCATGCGGCTCTACCCCCAAGCCTGTCACGGAGTGAGCTGTCCCCCAGGGAGGCAGCGGTGGTGCGTCGGGCTCCACTGTCCTGGTCCGCCCCAGCGCAGATGTCTTGTTAAACCCAGAAGGCAGAGCGCATTGCCTTTGAATGGCTCTGACGGTCTCCCTGGGTGTCACTCAAGTCTTCTGAGTCCTGGGTGCCCTCCCCAGTGAATGCCGCCTACCCCCCCAACCTGTCCTTGGTCCCTCCCAGCAGCAGATCTCTGCCTCACAGCTGGCACAGATCTGGCCATCCTCCTGCACCCCCTCACCAGGCTTCCAGAGGAGGAGGAGGGGACGCCCAGCCTCAGCCTCTGTAGGGCAGCTCCAGTGTGGACTTCCCTTCCTCCCTTGGTTCCATCAGCTGCTGGCTCACAGGGCCTTAAAGCCGGATGGAGGAGCTGGGCTCTCAGTGTTGAGTGTTGGGCCCTGGCCCTCGTTCCTGGGTAGAGATGGAGATGGTGACATTGCAGAAGCAATTGTCATGGGTTAGGTCCCCAAAGCAGAGCCCAAGGCAGGGCTAGGGTGCTGCACGTCTGTGTGGGAGAAGACCTCAAGAAGCTGGGGGCAGGGGGTCATACCGCAAGGATTTAGGGGCCTGCTATAAGCCTCAGGGATCTTGCCCCAGGCAAGGGGAGTCTGGGGCTCTGGGGCTCCCGACCTCGAGACCAAGGACCCTCAGGGGCGTTGCCTGTCCTGTGCCTTTGTGTGGGCCGAGCCTGTTCGAGGTCTGGGTGGGCTTGAGCAGATGCAAGGGAGCCCGTGAGACAGAACAGACCACATGACTGTGGCCAAGATCAGCAGGAAACGTGACGCGGGCCCCAGGAGCCACCAGAGTGCGAGCTCCAGCCCCTGCCCAGGGATCCGGTTTGTCCTCCTCGCCATCGACAAGTGTGGCATTTTTAAATAGAACGGGAATATAGGCGAAATGCCTTTGTAGACAAATTTAAGTATTAGAGGCTAAGAATTAGGAACTGAACTCCAGATTTTGGTTTTGAAAGAGTTGGAGAATCTGACTTAAAAGCTCAAAAAAAAAAAAAAAAAAGAATTTGCCTCCACCCCACTCCCTTTTGGTCTGCCCAGCCTGCTGGCTAGACATGCAAGATGGGCCAGGCTCTGAGAGCGAGAATACCTGTGCAGGGGGAGGTGCCTGAAGCATGCGTCTGTCGGAAGCAGTGGGGTGAGGGGGAGGCGGGTTCTTTCCATTGGTGCTCAGTACCTGTTGTAGGTGCTGGTCCCTGAGGCACCTGTGTCAGATGGGCTGGTGACCAGCTGGCCAAATGAATGGACGAAGGAATGAATAGATGGATGGACGGATGGTTTCAGTGGCCTCGTATGTTTATAGCTCAACTCATACTGTTACACAGCAGAAACCCCCCACAGGCCCAGCTTCTTGTAGTCCCCTCCTACAAGTCCTTTCACCATTGCCCTAAACCTTGGGCTCATGGCATCCAGCATCCCCGAAACCTGAATCATATGGGTCCGCTTAATCAGCCTTTTGGGGAGCAGACACATCTCACCAAAAATGTTCATTCCGTCTTGCCTTTCCACCTGTGAGAGTTCAATTTGAAACCCGAGGACAGCTGACTCGCCTTTTAACAGATTAGTTCCCTGAAATCAGCCAGCATCTGTCATGCCCCATTACGCCTTTACAGAAAATTAGAAATGACTTCCCAGCACAAAGAAGGGGCTGGGCGCAGCAGGACCTGACAGGGAGCCTTGCGCGTGTGGAGACAGTGCTGTCCTCCAGGCCACTGACCCCTTCTCTGCTTCCTCTTTCGTGAGATGTTCCAAACATGCTCGTCGCGGGCCCTGTAACTTTGTCTTCTTCCTTAGGAGCTGAGTGTACAGAGCTCTCCCACAGAGGATAAAGTAAATCTCCCACCGCTCAGTGTGTGCCCGGCACGTGGCAAGCACTCAGCCCACTAGCTGCTCTCACTGCTTTTCCTGCTGCTGCTGTTAGCATCATTGTCATCATTCTTAGCATCCTCACTCGGTTGGCAGAGACCTGGATGTGAATTCCAGATCTGCTGCTTTATAGCTGTGTGACTCCAGGTGAGTTCCCAAACCTCTCTGAGGCTCCCTGTTTTTTCTTACAAGAGAGATGTAACAGCGGTTCTTGAGGTTTTTCTAGGGACCAACCAAACCAGATGGCTGGTGTGTGGCTCACCCGTGTGCGCCTTGCCTCCACCATTCATAACCATCGCGCTCCCCACTGGGCCCCCTTGCTGGTTTATGTGCCTGTGGCTTAGCATCTGTTTTCTTTGACCTGGTATCATTGTTAGCTGTCAACATCCCCAAACTCCTTGGGGTCGCGCGTCACTTCTTTTTCATTTCTTGTACACGTGGAGGTCCAGCACCTCCTTCATATTCAGCAGGCGCTAAAGGAGTGTGTTTGGTGGGCTTCCTTTGGTATCAGGAGAGACAGTGTCCAGTGCAGCAGTGAAGGGGTCAGTGTTTGAGGAGAGGAGCGACATCTCTTCCTGAGTCAGGAGAGAGACACGGGCGCAGCGTTCTCAACTTGAGAGCACAGGCCCGGCACCCTCCTGCCGCTGATCGCATTTGCTGCTTGCGAACAGCTGCTGCTGTTCAGATCTTCTGCTTGACTGGGGCACATGAGCCTCAGGGTGGTGGGGAGCCGGGCACACAAGCTTCAGGAAGTTACAGTGCGTCTGCCACCTGCTGTGCTTCCTGCGTCCACTCTCCATCTCCGCCAACATCAGAAAGATCCAGGGCCAAGACTAGAGTGACAGGCAAGACTCTGCTCAGGGACTCCCTGAAGGGGTGTGTGTGTGTGTGTGTGTGTGTGTGTGTGTGTGTGTGTGTGTGTGTGTGAATGTTGTATGTTTATGGCGTGAGTGTTTGGATGTGTGAATGTGTGTTGGTGTATATATGTAATGTGTGTGTTTTCGATGTGTGAATGTGTGTTGATGTGTGTTATATATGTGATGTGCGGTTGGTGTGTTGTGTATGTGATATGTGTTGTTATGTGGGAGGTGCGTTGGTGTGTGTGTGTTGGTATATGTTGTATATGTCTGTGTTGTATATACGAAGTGTGTATTGCGTGTGGCATATGTATTACTGTGTATTGTATATGTGATGGGTGTTGGTAGGTGGGGATGTGTGAGTGTTGGTGTGTGTATGTGTTGGTGTATGTTGTATGTGTCTGTGTGTTGTATATGTGGGGGGTGTATTGTGTATGGCATGTGTGTTAGTGTGTATTATATATGTGGTAAGTGTTGGCAGGTGGGGGTGTGTGGCTGTGGTTGGTGTGTGTGTGTTAGGTTGTGCGGCTCAGTGGCAGGAAGTAGGCTGGTCTCCTTGTTTGCTATTCCTTCAGATCTGGCTTCGTGCGGCTGCAGAAATGTACGCTCCAGTCACAACTTAATTTATGTCATTATTAACCATAAAAATCAGTCTTTTGGCCAGGACATGAGGGAGAGACCGTGGGCAGTGTTTATTTACCATCCACTGACCTCCAGTAAAGGATTTCCAGTCTTCTTCTCTTTGTAAATTAGAACTTATATTGGCAAATAAAAATGCACTAAGTGTGAACCCTCAGAATAGAAACAGCTCTGGCACCAAGAGTCAGATGTCGTCATTGTAAAAGGTCAATATTCACGGCAGGGAGACCTTTGGGAGGTGGCACGGCTCTGTGTCCCGACTGTCGAGGTGGTGACGGGCTAAAACTCATGAACGTTTAGAATCTATTTACCCCGAAAGATCTCCAAGGAAACTGTTAGTTCTATTAAACCCTTAAACTTTATCTTGTGTCGTTTCTCTTCCTGTTTTTGTTGTGTTGTGTTGTGTTTGGGTAAAAGAGATATCTTTGTCCATCCTGTGACAGGATGGGCAGTAGGGCAACAGTCATTACTGGAAACGGCCGGCCCAGGGAACCATGAAAACAGCTCTGGGGAGTAAACAGCTGCTGATGACGGAAGCGTTTCTGTCCCAGAGTCTTTACATGTGCTGTGCCATGTGCAGTGCATGGACTTGTCCTCTAAAAGTGAAGGACAGTGACCGCTAGAAGCAGAGGCGTGAGGGACTGTTACCTCTGAAATCTCAGAGTGCAGAAAGAAGACGAAGAGGACCTTGTGGAATCTGGCCATCCAGCCTTAGTGTGCCTGCAGGGCCCTGCCCTTGGCTCTTACCTCATTATGGCCTTGGCCAGCAAACCCGGGAGTGAAGCAACGTCGTTTTCGATAAAGTAGCTTTCCTAAAAACCAAGCTTTTCCCAGTGGCAGGCCTCCCATCTGTGGGGACATTGGGTTTTCACCGAGGAGTGGCTGGTTTTGTAGGAAGGGTCTTTTATCCCCTCAAAGAGAGGGCACCTGTGCGCCATCTTGGAAGCAGTGGGTTCTGCTGGGTGTGTTCTGAGTGACGGGCCTTGGAGAGGGGCCCCCTGTCCCCAGCAGTGATCCCGGGCCTGATGAAGCCGGTTCCCAGCAGCATGACCTGGGCCTCGCACCCCAGTGACTGGGCCATGGCCCAAGGCCACATGCTGGGCCCAGAGCCACGGGCCCTTCCGTTCCCGCCCCCCTGACAGGAACTTTTCACTCGTTTCCTTGGGAGAAACAGGAGTGTCCGCAGCATGTAAATGTCGTTTCACTGCGCCCTCTGCAGCTCTGAGGGGCCAGCTGAAGACGTTTTCTGTGACTTTGCTGCAGTGGGAGGTCCGTCTGTTTGCAGATCTGAGCCCGTGGCCACCCCTGCCGTTTCCCAGGCCTCTCTCATCCTCTCTCTCTGTGCCAGTTCCAGGGAGCACGGGGCATCCTTGCTTGCCCTTCCATGTGTCCTTTTCTTCCCAGAAGATGCCCTCCTGGCTCTTTCCTTGATTCCATGTCCCTTCCTGTGTTTCCTGCTGCACTCCTATGTCCTGGTTCAGAATCCCGAGTCCTGTTCCAAGGCCCCAGCTTCTCCCTTGCCCCCTACCCACACCCTCAGCACCTGTGTGAGCCCACCCGACTCCCTCAGCCTAGCGTCCCTCCCCACCTTCCCCAACCCCCAGACCCTGAAACCTAGCCCTGTCCCACTCCTCTTGTGGAAGCCAAGTACCAGACAAACCACAACCAGAAATAATCTCTTCCTCTGGAAGCATTCGGATATTGATTAGCCTGGCATGTTATTCACTCGTCCATTTGACCTCCAAGGAAATTATACACTTCCTGGGACCAGAGTCTGGCTCTTAGACCCCATGATAGAACCAGGGCTGATGTTAACAACCAATGTTCCAGGGAGCTGGCATGACCAGCCACCGCTGGCGCATCTAGGGAGGTGAGATGGAGACAGAGACCCGGGTCTCAGTGCCCCGCCTACCGTGTGACTCCTGGTGGGTCTCCTAACCTCCCTGACACGCCATGTCCTTAGTTGGACCAGGTGACGTAGCACACCTGGGCTGTGGGCGCCTGGAAGGTCTGTGTGAGTTCACCCCTCTGTGCTTAGCCTCACGCAGCCCTGCGAGCCTCGGGCATAGTGGAGACCGTCACTGTGTTACTATTTCTAACCATGCCCGGCCTTTCCTTTCTATCCCTGGCTTTTCCTTTTTCTTCTTTTCTTCTACCTGTGTTCTCAAGGTACTCCCACACTGATCCAGGTGTATCAGCAGCGGTGGGACATCTCAGGCACCGCCATACGTAGACTCTGGAGACACGATTAAGTGAGACCTCGGCTCTCAGAGTGTTACCAGTTAATTGCTTTGCTGCCCCTGCAAGAAATGTACTCATGTTACTTCTCAGTTTGGGGCCATGTGGACCCAAATGAGGTTTCTGCTGGTGCGGATAGAAATAGTAAGATCGAAGACAGATCTTTTTTTTCCTGCAAGTGAGCCATTAGCATTTTCCCCAACTTTTCCCAGTTGGTATTGTGTCATGGTTTGTATAGAAAGACCCATATCTTCATCTCGTTGCTTTACTTAAACAAGCTCTGTTCAGCAAGGGATGTCAAACATCTGTGTGTGTGAGGCTGCAGACCGGTTGTGGACACACCCCCCACCCCCCCACCCCCACTCCCCATCTTTGGGGGATGAGCCACAGCTTCTCTGGAAAGAGCATCTCTTAGGAACACACCCATGTGGATGGAAGTCTCAGGAACATGAAGCCATCAAAGAAATCAGCAGAAGTGCTGAGTCTCCAGACCCTGTCTGGGTGGGAGTTAACAGCCTGTACTTGCCTGGGCCTTTGGTTATGATGACGGCTTGCATTTTCTGCGCCCCAGGGACATGGCTTTATGTGACCATTGTCACCGTCTCACTGTGTGGTCAGTGCCTTGTTAGGGGTCACCCACGTGTGGGTGACTAGCCCCACGGGTGCAGCCTGCATGTCCCACTCTGTACAGGCGATTCCTGCCCTGGTTGAGGTGGGCACCACCCCCCCACCCTGCCCCAACCAGCCAAGGAACCTAGAACAACCTCGGATGCAGAGGCACAGACCCGGTCTGCACGCAGGCCCAGGAATGTATTTGATGTGAGCCGCCTCCTGTCCCGGCTCCAGTCCTACCCACTCTCCTCTGGAGGGACCTCGGAGCCACGATTGGTTTTCCCGCCACATTGGGAGGCACCTGCTTAGTTTGGCACCCGACACTCGGATTTGCATACTGCTTGCTTTTGTTGCTCCTCCCTGTCCTGGTGTCAGTGAAACGGGGCATCCTTGACACGCAGGACAGGAAGACATCCGCACCCGCTCGGAAATGAATGAGTCTGGGTGGGAGTGCACGGTGCAGGCGTGCAGCTGCAGTGCACGGGAGTGTCCTTTGGGGGTGTGCCGCACGCCCGTGCCTCGCCCCCTCTGAGGGGCGAGGTCAGCCTTGGCCCTGAGAGTTTACACTGAAAAATGTAAACAGGCCTGAGCTGTGGTGAAGGGTCCCTCCACACAAAAATCTAACTTCTTGCTGTGGAAGGAAGGCACCCACAGCCTAAGCGGGGAGGGACCTTGTACATATTCATGGGATCCTTCCTTCCATCTAGCCATCAAGACTCACCACACTTAAATACTTGCAATACTGCCTGCACAGCATGAGAATTGCTGGGTTTGTTTTGCCACAGAAATTGAACATTTCTAACGAAACATGTCAACCTCGCCTTTCTTAGCAGGTGGTGGGGGGTGCTCTTCTGCAGGGGATTTGTTCCCTGCCGCCCCTGGGAAATGAGATCGTGCCAGGTGCTGGCCAGGGAGGTGGAAGGGCCCAGCTCTTCGTCTGGGTCTCAGGGTGCTTGCTGCCCAAGCTGCCCTGCAGTAACAGAGCAGAGCACCCCACCCCCACCCCCCAGTCCTTAAGGATGGAAGCCAGGGCTTATTATGTTTCTTAGTTATTTTACCCCCCTTCTTCAAGGTCTTAGACTTCATTTCTCTATTCATCTCTCCGGTGCTTCTCTCCCTTGTCTGCTATGAATTCTTGTTGCATTTAAAAATCTGTATTTTATGCCTCCTTGCATTTGATGTAACTTTTGGACTTATGTTTGTTTTGTAATTGTGTCCTAGGTAATTAGTCCTGGGCAACTAGCTAGATTGTTAATGTCCTGAGGGTTCTGATGATTAACGTATTCTTTCATACTTATGGGAGGGGGTTGAGGATTAGAGATTTCACAAGAACTGTTAAAGGAAAGCTGTTACATAAATTCCCTAAGCCTTTCATAGCTGCAAAGGTCAGCATTAATAATCGTTTCAGGGATTTTTTTTTCCCCCCATAAATTAGATATGTTTAAAAGAACTATTTCAGGAGGCTTCATACATTGCTGGTGGTCAAATAAAATGGCACAGCCACTATAGAAAGATGTGGCAGTTCCTCAAAATTGTAAACGTAGAATTATTCCAGAGGAACTGAAAGCAGATACTCAGACAAATGCTCATATGTTCATAGCAGCATTATTCACAATAGCCCGCAGGTGGAAACTGCCCCAATGTCCATTAGGGGATGAATGTTTAAACAGATTGTGGTGTATCCCCACAACAGAATATTATTAATAGTCAGCTATAGAGAGGAAAGAGGGACACACACACGCACACACACACGCACACACACACGCACCCCGCAGCATGGGTGTACATCCGAAACCCTGTGCTGAGTGAAATGAGCCAGACATAAACGGTCGAGTGTTGTGTGATTCTCTTTATATGAACAGAGTGTGCTAAGTTACTTCAATCATGTTTGACTCTTTGCAACCCCATGAGGCTTTGTAGCCCACCAGGCTCCTCTGTCCATGGGATTCTCCAGGCAAGAATCCTGGAGTGGGGTGCCATGCCATCCTCCAGGGGATCTTCCTGACCCAGGGATTGGACTCACATCTCTCGTGTCTCCTGCAATGGCGGGCAGGTTCTTTACCACTAATGCCATCTGGGAAGCCCAGCAACAGGGCAGATACACCCATAAAGACGGGATGCAGATTAATGGTTGATGGCGTAGGGAGTGGGGAGGGATGGGTGAAACTGCTGGCTGAGGAAGAGGTTTTTCTTGGGAGTGATGGCAGAGTCGGACACGACTGAGCGACTGAACTGAACTGAACTGAGGAGCAGTGAATATACTACAACTTCAGCTGTAGTTGTTGAATATACTATTCAAACAACACCATGAATATACTAAATACCACAGAATGGTAAATTTTATTTTATGTGTATTTCACCTCGATAAATTACTTTTTAAAAAAGAAAGGAACTTTTTCAGGCTAGAAAGTTGGAATGGGATGAGATTTTTACCAGGACCCAGAATTGTTAAAAAATGCCAGCTTGAATCTGAGTAGCTTTGAGAACTAACTGTATTTGTGTGGTAACTATGAGAGCTGATTTTAAAATCCTTACAAAAGCGGATTTTTTAGGTTCATTTATACTTTTCTGGTGCTGGGCCGAAACACTGAAGTGTTTTTGTTTTTTTTTTTTCCTTTGACTTGGCAAGAGAAGGAACAGCTTTTATTTATTTATTTTTCATTATTTATTTGGCTGAGCCATGATTTAGTTGCAGCATGCAGGATCTTTAGTTGTGACATGTGGGGTCTAGTTCCCTGACCAGGAATCAGACCTGGGCACCCTGCACTGGGAGTGTGGAGTCTTAGCCACTGAACCACCAGGGAAGTCCCAGCAACAGCTCTATCTTTACTCTCTTTGAGGGCTCCGGACACCCAGGGTATAAAAGTGGAAGTCGATGCTGCTCTGAGGAGACTGATCTTACCTGCAGGGCAGGTGCAGCGTGAGCTATGAGCCGGGGGTCCTAGAGCCGGGCTGCCTGCCTTCCTTGCTCTCTCCTGCTCACTCGCTCTCTCTCTCTCCCTCACTTGCTCTGTCTTATGAGGGAGACTAATCTTGGTCTTAAAAAAAAAAAAGACCTTTTTTTATAACACTTTTAGTATTCCTAAAGTATATGGTATTGCTGGTTTTTAGAGCTGGCAAACCTGAAATAAAATTCTAGTTCTGCAGCTTCCAGACTGTGTCCTTGGGTAGGTTATTTAACCTTAATCCCTACATCAGGAACAACAACACTGTCTTAGAAAAGCGTGAGGATTAAATGAATCCATGCACGCAGGGCCTGGCCTGTGGAAATGCACAGAAACGTCAACTTCTTTGAAGAGGAAACCACTGAGAGTGTGTCCCCTGAGAAATGAGTACTCCAGGGAGACACAGGTCCCTTCCTTTCGTGCTTGCCTCCCATCTGGCCCTTTCCGCCCTTTCCGCCCTTCCTTACATCTCTGCCTCTTCTGTGTCACACCCTTTCTTGGCCCTGCCCTTTAGAGGAAGTGCAGAGTACCTGAGTTTTATTTGTTTTCACATCAGTTGTCTTCCCTAGTAAAAACTTTGCGTTTCACCCTCCCCCACCCCAGACTGCCACGGAGATAGTTAAATTTTATTCTCACTAGCCTTTAGATGAAAGACAAATTTGCATCTAACCACATGTTTATGTAACATGTGTTAAATATATACTTATTTTAATATGTAAATGTTAAATGTAAACACATACATATGTTAACATGTGTAGTTAACAAATCCTTTCAACCTGAGACCAAAGTGAAAACTTTCAGCAAAACATTAATTGGCACCGTGAGCAGGATTTGTGAGACATAATGCCACTCTTTAAGAAAAAAAGAGATTAAAGTTGATGAAGGTTTTATTCCCAGATGGGAAGATTCACCTTATTGCTGTTAGCTAGTGAATGGGACATATTCTTTGGATTATGTGAGAATTGGAACCTTAAATTAAAGTGAGCCAAACCTTTAGAAGGCTCAGCTGATAGCTGGTAGCTCAGCTGGTAAAGAATCCGCCTGCAATGCAGGAGACCCCCTGGTTCAATTCCTGGGTCAGGAAGATCTGCTGGAGAAGGTGACCCACTCCAGTATTCTTGGGCTTCCCTATGGCTCAGCTGGTAAAGAATCCACCTGCAATGCAGGGAACCTGGGTTCAGTCCCTGGGCTGGGAAAGATCCCCTGGAGAAGGGAAAGGCTGCCTACTCCAGTATTCTGGCCTGGAGAATTCCATGGACTATGTAGTCCATGGGGTGGCAAAGAGTTGGACACAACTGAGCGACTTTCACATGTATATTTACGTATTTGCTTTTTCCACCCTGTCCCTACCATCCACAAAACCGACCTAAGTTCCACATTCTCTTACACCAAGAGTCCTTGCCTTGGTGTCTGCTGCCCTGCAATACGCTTCTCCCTCCTGCCCGGTTCTGCCACGTATATAATGGGTCTGCTCTTCTCTAAGTCTACGGCTTTTCTTTCCCCCTTCGTTCAGGAAGCAGTTATTGGATACCTGTCATAAGCCAGGCAGTGTGCCATGATGAATCCAGAAGTAGACCCCTCTCAGGAAGAATCCAGTAAGGAAAGTTAGAAATCACTATGATTAAAGTTAAGCTGTCTTAAATGGCAGAAGATTTCACTAAACTGTTTTTATAGCTGTTTTACTCCCCAGTCATGCTGCCCCATCATTTGGGGTAATTTGTCCAAGCCGTCTTTTTTGGGGAATATTAGTGACTAGTTTTATAAAGCTTCCTTCCCTAGAGTTTTCTCCTTTTTTTTTTTTATTTTAAATGTGGCCCATTTTAAAAGTATTTATTAAATTTGTTACAATATTACTTCCGCTTTATGTTTTGGCTTTTTGGCAGTGAGGCACATACAGGATCTTAGCTCCCCGATCAGGGATCCCGGGGATTGAACCCACACCCACTGTGTTGGAAGGCGAAGTCTTAACCCCCAGACCACCAGGGAAGTCCCAACAGTTTTCTCATGAGCGTACACTCTTTCTCCTCTCAGAAGTTTGTATTGGTTGTAACAAATCGTCTGTCCCCTAAGTCATTCAGTACAACAGCTCTGGTTTGTTGCAGTTCTGTGCTCTTCTCCGGCCTCTCAGAAAACTTTCTAACGTCCTCAAGCTCAGATAGATCCATTTCTACGTCGTGAGTACGGAGGTTTTCCTCCCGGTAGCAGTGATGTCAGGTAACTCGGCTGACACTATCAGCTCCGTTTCATGGTTGGGGTGGCCCCAGGAGGCGGTGTGGTGCGACGCCCCCGCCCCCCAAGGCCACCCAGCTGGCCAGTGGTGAAGGGTGGCTTTGGGGCTCTCGATGGCTGTTCAGTCATGTTTAGGCCTCCCCCTTCGCTCTGGAACCGCCGCTGTGATGGGCACTCTGATGACAAGGGACCGCTGTTCCCAGAGAACCAGCTGCCAGCAGCCTGCCCCTCTAACGCCAGCGGGCCAGTGGGAGGCAGTGTGAGTATTAATAAACCATACGTCACTTTTATCGCGTTTTCATTGGGTTTTCGTGGAGACGGTGTTGGTGAGGGAAGCCCAGGCATTTTGTTTTCATGACAAATGGCGAAGACGCAGCCAGAGGAGGGCATGTTTAGGAGCAGCTAGCCAGGAGAAGCTGGCTCCTAACATGGGGCGACCCTGGGGGTTTTTACGTTGTGACTGTCATCCGAGGCAAGGCAGATAAGCAGCGTCGTGCAGCAGTGTTTCAGGGAGTTTCTGGTGGGGCTGCAGCAGGATCTCGTCCCACACGCGATGCCCCGTCGCTCGCCCACAGGTGGCTTGGGAAGCTCCCCCTGCCCCGAGCTCACTGCGCGCCCCCAGCCCGCAGCCCCCGCCTTCTTGTTGCTCCTCAGCTGCGTCCTTCCACCAACCAAAGCAACACCACCTCCCAGCCCTCGCGCTCCACCATCTGTCCCCGTTCTTGCATGACCGCGGACAGCACTGAAGTACACACAGGTGATCAGGCCAGCAGGTGGCCGTCGGCTTGCCCCGACCCCTGAACCCTCTCCTGGGGCCCTTTGAGACCCAGGTAGACCAGAGCGGAGTTCCCACGTGTCTCCAGAGACTGGAGGTGGTCCTACCTGGAAGAATGTGCCTTTGGTCCCGCCCTGGGGGAAGATGGCCCAGGGAGCTCTGAGCCAAGTGTGGCTGGGGTGTCACGGTCAGTGCACGTCCTGTCTGCAGTGGAGATGGGCCTGTGCCTCACTGGGCTGGGGGACAGAACCTCACTCTTGCTCGTCTCTGCTGTCTGGTGGCACCCTGACGGTGCGCGTGTCTGGGCAGGACTGACCCTGTAAGAGCTGTGGCAGCGCGAACTTTGCTGAATACATCTCTCTCGTGAGCCAGGAAAATGAAATGAATTTCGGCTAAGTCGAAATTAAATCGTCTTATTTCAGAAAGGTCCAAAGAGAAGCTTGAGAAACCCAAAGTGCTGAGGAAAATACAGGACACCTAGACTTAATCATTCTTGATTACTTATTGAATAGGAAAAAAAGTGTGTTCCTGCTTTTTCAATTCCAGATTTTTTTCCTCATTTTAGAATGAATTATTTTAAGGAAAGCTTGCACTTTTTATGCACATAAAAGTGGCTTGAGGTTGGATTATTTTCTTGGATTATCATTCCTTTCATGTATTTGATTTGCAGCAAGTATTCATTAAGTGCTTACTGCATGCCCCATACAGTATTTTAGTTCTCCGATGAATGTGGATTTTTTTAAGAAATGCTCATGTGAGTTGCACAATATGGGAGACTGAAGAATATCTTGTGTGTATAAGTTTTTCCAGGTGACTGAAACTTATCGATTTCAATACATACTTGAAAATGTTTTCATTTTTCTGGACAGAAATCTAACAGGAAGACATCAAAGCACCCACTGCCTTCTTATATGGAGTAGAAGACAAAGGCTCTGACGTTTAATAAACACCTGCTAAAGGCCAGGGACTACCATCATTATCCCCATTTAATAGATGAGAAAACTGAGTTTCAGAGAACTGATTGTCACATGTCACAAGGTTCATAACTAGTGCTGGTGGAATTGGGCCCAGGGTGTCAGACTCCCAGACACAGGTTTCTCCTACCAAAGGGTGCTCTCTCCCCAGCTGAGCCTTGTCTTAATCCCTCAGGGATATCATTATGATGTGATGAAATGTGCTCAACTACAGACATGCACTATGTAATCTACGTAGATGTTTCATTCTCTCTGTTCCAGAGTTAAAGGCTCCCGTTATCTATATTCATTGAGTTCTTAAAATAATAACTAGAGCTGCCATTTATTAAATGCCTATTATGTGCTGGGAACTTTACATACATTATCTCTTTTCTCCACGACTCTTGCAGCTGAGTATTATCCCCGTTTCATAGATGAGGAAATGGGCTCAGAGAGGTTAAGAACCCCCTACTCCGGGATCGTACAACCACTCAGTGATAGAGCTGGGTCCTTCTGCCTCCAGAGCATCCACATTTTCTCACGGTGACTGTCCCCTGGTCCTCCCAGTGTTCAGCCATTTCTGCTCACTGCTGTCAGTATGCTGACCCCTCCCACCTGCCACAGTTCAGTTCAGTTCAGTTCAGTCGCTCAGTTGTGTCCAACTCTTTGCGACCCCATGAATCGCAGCATGCCAGGCCTCCCTGTCCATCACCAACTCCCGGAGTTCACTCAGGCTCACGTCCATTGAGTCAGTGATGCCATCCAACCATCTCATCCTCTGTCGTCCCCTTCTCCTCCTGCCCCCAATCCCTCCCAGCATCAGAGTCTTTTCCAATGAGTCAACTCTTCATATGAGGTGGCCAAAGTACTGGAGTTTCAGCCTTAGCATCATTCCTTCCAAAGAAATCCCAGGGCTGATCTCCTTCAGAATGGACTGGTTGGATCTCCTTGCAGTCCAAGGGACTCTCAAGAGTCTTCTCCAGAACCACAGTTCAAAAGCATCAATTCTTCAGCGCTCAGCTGTCTTCACAGTCCAACTCTCACATCCATACATGACCACTGGAAAAACCATAGCCTTTACCAATGGACCTTTGTTGGCAAAGTAATGTCACTGCTTTTCAAAATGCTATCTAGGTTGATCATAACTTTCCTTCCAATGAGTAAGCGTCTTTTAATTTCATGGCTGCAGTCACCATCTGCAGTGATTTTGGAGCCCGGAAAAATAAAGTCTGACACTGTTTCCACTGTTTGCTCATCTATTTCCCATGAAGTGATGGGACCAGATGCCATGATCTTTGTTTTCTGAATGTTGAGCTTTAAGCCAACTTTTTCACTCTCTTCTTTCACTTTCGTCTAAGAGGCTTTTTAGTTCCTCTTCACTTTCTGCCATAAGGGTGGTGTCATCTGCATATCTGAGGTTATTGATATTTCTCTCGGCAATCTTGATTCCAGCTTGTGCTTCATCCAGCCCAGCGTTTCTCATGATGTACTCTGCATAGAAGTTAAATAAGCAGGGTGACAATATACAGCCTTGACGTACTCCTTTTCCTATTTGGAACCAGTCTGTCGTTTCATGTCCAGTTCTAACTGTTGCTTCCTGACCTGCATATAGGTTTCTCAAGAGGCAGGTCAGGTGGTCTGGTATTCCCATCTCTTTCAGAATTTTCCACAGTTTATTGTGATCCACACAGTCAAAGGCTTTGGCATAGTCAATAAAGCAGAAATAGATGTTTTTCTGGAACTCTCTTGCTTTCTCCGCCTGCCACAGTGACGTTCTAATCTGTTCGTGACCGCAGAGTCAAGTAACCAAACTTGTTAAAAGTAATACAGAAATATTGGCACAGGAGCCAGAGGACCTGGATTCTGGCCTCAAGGCCAGATGTGTGACCTTGAGCAAGTCATTAACCTCCTGAAGTCTCAGAGTTGGATGCTCCTAGTTTCTGCCTCGCAGCTGAGCCTTGATCACACATGTGGGGAAACTCTGTGTGTTCCTTCCACATAGTGTGTGTAGACTAAGTTATGTTTGGTACAGATGCACGTGACTTTTTTTTTTTTTGATGTACATTGACATTCTTGTGATTCATATATTGAAGAACGTTGCTTGACTACCATAGCTTTTTGGCATTTGGTATTTTCCCAGTTGGAAGATAATAGAAGTATAGTTGCTATCATGTGGCTCTTACTGCCCCGCCCCCGTTTTACAGAAGAGGACAGAGTTTTCCTCAATGTTCAGGACATTCCCGCTGATGCTGTGGCCAGTGCTCACTAAACACAGGCAGGGGTCCCTTAGTTGATGTGGTCCCTGGGCCTTTAACCCACCAACGTCTGCCTTGCGGTGCTCCAGACCCGCCGAGCGCAGCTCCCCCCAAGCACGCGCCCTGCTGTCCCTTGGACATCTGTCATCTCTGCTGCTCCTTGTCCTCGGGTCCCTGCCATCAGGCCCCTGTGCCCCGGGCCCCTTTTGTCTCTGACCCCGTCAGGGAAGCTCTGTGTCTCTCAGGATTGCTGGTTCATTTCTCCCGACCCTTTCCTCCTCTCTTTCTGATTTTGAGTTAGGTATCTGTCGACCCCAATTAGTCTCTCGCAACACTCAAGCCATAATGTGAGAGTTGTGAGCCAGTTGAGTGGAGGTCAGGCGTCACCCTCCAGCCAGTGGAAGTGGGGGACAAGCAGGGATGTGCGACTTTGCATGGGGACAGCTCCACTCTGGGCTCATTAGAAGAAAGAGAGTGAAAGAGTTAGTCACTCAGTTGTGTCTAATTCTTTGTGACCCCCCTGGACTGTTGCCTGCCAGGCTCCTCCATCCATGAGATTTTCCAGTCAAGAATAACTGGAGTGGGTTGCCATTTCCTTCTCCAGGGCATCTTCCCCACTCAGGGATGGAACCCAGGTCTCCCGCATTGCAGGCAGACTAGCAGAAAGAATCCTGGACAACTTCAACAGTCTAGCGAATACATATAAATGATATTGTATGAAAATAACTTGGGGCTGTTTCACAGGAAGTATTTATTTTCGTTCTAAATGAGATAGCAAGATGATTCTTTCTCATAGGAAAAGATGTGACATGAGTAACTCCAAGGTCATGGCACTTGTATTGGCTAAACCTTAATCATGAGAACTTCAGGGGTCTGCTTTGTGGGTGAACTTCATTGTGGTGATTGGATTAGGTGGCTTCCCTAACACCAGCGAAGTGGGGCCACCTCTCTCTGCCTGTGCCCGACTTGGTCTGTGTTCCCCTAGAGGGAGCAGGCCTCCCTGACAGAAGTGCACCATTTCCCCAGTTCCTGGGAGAAGACCAGAGGGTCCAGGGCTGCGTTTACCCCCCTCCCCTGGCAGATTTGGCGTTCAGCAGGTGCCTCCTGGCTGTCACAGGGCTGTTGCTGTTCCGTCACTATGCCTGACTCCTGTGACCCCATGGACTGCAGCACACCAGGCTCCTCTGTCTTCCACTGTCTCCTGGAGTTTGCACAAATTCATGTCCATTGAGTCAGTGATGCCATCCAACCATCTCATCCTCTGTCTTCCCCTTCTCCTCCTGCCTTCATTCTCTCCCAGCATCAGGGTCTTTTCCAGTGAGTTGGCTCTTCACATCAGTCTTTGCAATGAATATTCAGGGTTGATATCTTTGGGGATGGACTGGTTGGATCTCCTTGCAGTCCAAGGTACTCTCAAGAGTCTTCTCCATCACCACAATTCAAAAGCATCAGTTGTTTGGCGCTCAGCCTTCTTTATGGTCCAAGGGGTAACAGGATTATTCTTTAGCTATTGTGCTGGGTCACCAACTGGCAATTATGTTTTCAGGTTGAGAATTTCTCTTCATATGCCTTATGAATATTGGAGTTTGACTAGCAGTGGTATCTGAAAACATGAACTCTTGAACTAGAAGTAGGCCTTGAGGGTGGAGGTGGGAAGATAAAAAAGAATAATAAATCAAATTAGAAGTATAAGTATATTTTAATACACAAAAGCTCCAGAAAGTTCCCCAGAGTCTTGTCAGTTAATGGACCTTTTCACCAACCTTTTTTTTTTTTTTCCAAGTTCTATCCTGGTAACATTAAATATACACATAAGCAGAATGCCCTTTGTAGTGAACAGTCATATTTTTAAGTTGGTTGTCCAGGCGTGGGTCAAGTGGGAAGTGGGAAGAAGTGATTGTACGTGGGCGAATAGGGATCATCGGAGACACACGGTGCTGGACAAATATTACCTCATACCACATTATTCAGGGAAGCATTTGATGCTAAAACTGTGTGTCGGAGTTGAAAATAAGTTAGAAGACCAGCCCTCTGAGATGTGTACCTGTAGCTAGGAGCAGACGCCCCCTCCGAGCACAGCCCCCGGGGGAGGACCAGACGGCAACCGACAGTTCTCACCTCCTGGCTATTGACACTGCCCCAGACTCTAGAGGTGAGAGACGAAGAAGCCAGTTCTCCCAGACCTTCCTGGCTTTTCCAGATTCAGGCTGCCCTCAACTGCGTCTGACATGAAGAGGTCAGGTTGTCTCTGGTGGCTCAGACAGTACAGAGTCTGCCTGCAGTGCAGGAGACCCCGGCTGGGAAGATCCCCTGGAGGAGGGCATGACAATCCACTCCAGTATTCTTGCCTGGAGAATTCCGTGGACAGGGAAGCCTGGTGGGCTACAGTCCATGGAGTCGCAAAGAGTCGGACACGACTGAGCTACTAAATGACAACAGTCCAGTGAGCAGCATCGGCCACAGGGCAGCTGGAGAGGAGGAATGTGGAGAAGTTGGAGGAACCTGCAGAGCCAGGAAAGAATCTGGTGAATGAGAGTCCTCCATGCCAGAGCCCCACGGTCAAGGAGGAGCAGGACCTCAGCAGGCTGGGGCAGTGAGCAGGACAAAACGTGTGTGCATGGCTGTGAATATGGGTGTGTACATGCAGTGGCCACTGGACTTGTCCCTCCAGACCCAGTGGGACATCTGTGTCTGTCAGCCTTGGCAGCAACTTACAGCGGGCTGGGATGACGGGAACCCGTGTTGCTGGAGAACAAAGGCAGACTCACCCCCAGATGTGCTCAAACTCAGCTCTGCAGCATGTGGCTAGGAAGGGCCCTTTGTCCTCTCTGTAGGAAATTTTGTTTCATCTTATATCTAGATTGTTCTCTCAGCCATCCAGCCATCCACCAGCCCCCAAACTGCCTCACAACATTATCGAATACAAACCTGGTCTGTTTTGGCCAGAATTTCATTTATGTTGGAGCAGCAGGGGCTGATCATTAGACCTGCTGTGTGCTGCTTCATGTTTGCAAGTTGAGGAATCCAGGGAACTAATATTTCCTCCCTAGTGCTGGCCTGCGGGTCCTGGCAAGGGTGCCTGGTGGTGGACTGGACACACAGATGGGGGGATTGAGACAAAGTTGGGGGCATAACACCCATAATAGCCTTTGTTCAAATTAAAACCGAAATTCTTAAATAACATCAGATGTTCTGTGTTCAGCACGTTTATCCATTTTCTTTACCAGTGTGCTCTGTATCCCAAGCACCTGACAATGCTTGGCACATTTTAAGAATCCAGTGAATATTTGTTGAATGTTCCAAATAAACTTTTTAAAGTGTTAGGCATTTAGAGTTTTGAAGAAAACATAAAGTTCCATCACTGATCACTTATCTTTAACAGCTTAGTTAAATCCTGGATGAGTGCATATGTCTCTGTAGACACCCACTCCTTCTTCTGTGGAATGGCCCCAGGGCTGTGGATGGTCTGGCTTCAGGAACTCTCGGGTACCATCCCTCTCTCCCCTCATTTGCACGGAGCCCTGTTTCACCTCGTGATGAATAGCCATGCCCTAGTAAAGGAATCATTTCATAGACCAAGTGACCGGAGTTTACCCTCCTGCCGGAGAGAAGGGAAGAATTTTTATCTTTATATATTTATTGATTTTTTTTATTTTAAACTCCCACCCCAGCTGTTTAGAATTATTACCTGAATTTTATAAGAGCCAAAGTTTGGTTATAATTATTTCTTTTGCAGAGGCTCTAACTTAGAGTCTGTTGTAAACGTGTCTCAATGGAGTTGTTTGTTTGGATGTTGGAAGAACATATATATTTTACTAGTGAACATTATTTTTTAAAGTGTTAACATTTTTGAATAGAGTTAAGTTTGAGTTTCTTTACAGTTTTTCATGATATTCACCAGGTTACCATGACCCAGCTTGGCCACCTGAACAGCCCAGCCCCTGGGGGTCCAGAGAAGATCTACCCTTAGTCCATAAAGTTTCCCAACCACTAACCTTGGCATTAATTCAGAAACAAGAATATTTCCTACTAACATCTTGAAATGATATTTTATTAGTGACATGAATTGTTGAAAATATTTAAAACATTTTTAAAAATCTTTGCATATTTAACTTGTTTAAAAGTAATCATTGTACATCCATGTTAGTAACAGCATAGTTCAGAATAGTCAAAAGATGAAAGGGACGCAAGTGTACATAGATGGATAAAGAGTCCAACAAAATGTGATGTGTGTGTATAGGATGGAATATCATTCAGCCTTAAAAAGGAAAGAAATTTTGACACATGCTGCAACATGCATGAATCTTGAAGACATCAAGTGTAATAAACCAGTCACAAAAGAACAAGTCTTGTAGGATTCCTCTCATATGAGGTACTTAGTGCAGTCAAATTCATAGAGACAGAAAGAGTGGTTGTTGCCAGGGGGAGGGAAGAGGGGAGATGGGGTATTGTTATTTAATGGGTACAGACTTTCAGTTTTATAAGATGGAAAGAATTCTGGAAATGGAAGGTGACCACACAGCAGTGTGAGTGTACTTAACGTCACTTACCCACACACTTGCCTTCCTTCATATCTCAGTTGGTAAAGAATCTGCCTGTAATGCAGGAGACCCGAGTTCGATTCCTGGGTTGGAAGATCCCCTGGAGAAGGAAATGGCAATCCACCCCAGTATTCTTGCCTGGAAAATCCCATGGACAGAGGAGTCTGGTGAGCTGCAGTCCATGGGATCACAAGAGTCCGATATGACATAGGAACTAAACCACCACCACCGCCCGCATGCTAAAAGAAAAATACATACATGTATGTTTGTGTTTATAGGTATATATGTGTGGATAGACAAACAGATAAATATCCTTTCTCCAATTCTGAGCCTGTTAAATTTTCACAGCCATTGTGTAAAGCATCTGCAGCCTTAAAAATCACAGGCGGAAAAAAAAAAATCTGTGTGTGTGTGTCTTGTGAGCAGCCCAATGGAAGCCCACATAAGAAGAAACTGAGGCCTCCAGCCAACAGCCAGAAAGTAACAGAGGCTTCCTGCCAATGGCTGTGTAGGTAAGCTTAGAAGCAGATCATGTTAATTACAGCCTCACAAGAGACCCTGAACCAAACCACTCAGCTAAGCCGCTACTGTATCTCCCACCTACAAAAACTATGAGATAATGACTGTTATTTTAAGCCACTGAGTTTCATGGTAATTTGTCAGCCTTGCAACAGATAGCTAATATGGTATCTTACAGTATTTTTATCTTGGTACATGTAACCTACGTGTGTATGAAACACACAAGCTTGATGTGGTCATAGTGGTCGTAGTCCAGACTCTTGAGTTTGAAAGCCAACCCCCCGCAATGGGTAGTACTCAGTATCACACGAAGAGCAAGGTTTTGCTCAGTAATTACTAAGTGGCCTTATGGGACGGTGTGTCAGGGGTGAATGTGCCTCTTCTCTAAGCGGGGAGGTGTGTCCTCCGTCTACCACGCAGAAAGTCTCATCCTGCTGCTGTGTCACTCCCCAGAGGCCTGGACCTCTCCTCCCACCTGCTCCGCATCTGCTGTCCTGCAGATATAATAGTCCAGAGGAGTCCGAGGAGGGTGTTTGCAAAGCACACAGCTTAGAGTAGAGAGCTGGGGCCGGCCGTCAGACTCCTGACTGGAGCCGTCTGGCACACTTCTGCCCCCTCCATCGGAAGGAGGAACAGATTCCTAGTGAATACTTCAGGAAGGATTGCTGTTGACCCTGATCCTAAGTTTTACCATTAGGTACATTTGAATCAGCAGTAGACACGCGGGGAGCACCCGCCGTGTACAAGCCAGGGTGCCTGTTGTGTGGAGAGCAGAGGAGCAGAGCCTTGTTCCTGCTCTTAAGGGGTGTTCATGCCTCTGGGGGCCCAGGTTGAGTACATTCGTTACTGCCCTGACCCCCGAACGGACCCTGAGGAGTTTGAGTGATGAGGGAGAGCTTCTCATCAGAGGTGGTATCCGAGCTGGGCCCCGGGAAACAGAGAACTGCGTTCTCCTTCCTTGGTTCTCAGGACCCTTCGTCCTGACCCTTTACTGCACATCTCTGCTGACAGATCCGGCTACCACTACTCAAGTCTGAGCTTCTTGAGGAAGCTCATCTAGAGGTGGGTGTTACTTAGCGTCTCTGTGTGTCTATCACAATGCTTGACTCACTGGATGCCTCAGCGGATCTTTATGATTGAATGAACAGATGAAAAAGTGAGTGAATGTACCTAGTGAATTATTGATGAGACTGGCAAGGTAACCGGGGCTGAGTTGTAAGGGCCTGGGATGCCATGAATATTGAGCTAATAATTGGCACCCAGGGGTGTTTTCCTTCTCACGTGGAAGCAGTGTGGCCTACAGTCAGTGACACCAAGGAGAGGTGGAAGCTGGGGGCCACGTGGGTGTGTTCCTGTGAGCCCTGGCATCACCCAGGGTCTGTCCCCAAAGGGGCACAAGCCGTGTGCCAGCAGTAGAGGTGGCCTATTAGGAGAAGGAACCAGAGCTGAGGGATGCAGTTGTGATTCCTGGGCTAGAAAAATCAGAGCCGTCGTGGGCTGGGGCAACTCCCAGTCCAGGGGGAGGCACTCCTGAACGCTGGTGGCTCCACGGAGATGTATGGTGAGATTCCGGCCAGGAGAACTGGAGGCCCTCTGCTCCCAGGACCCATGGATGCTGCAGCGGACTGGGCTTGGCCAGTGCAGGTCCAGGCTGCATTCTGGACTTTGCTCAAAGAGAACCTCTTGTCCCTGGAATAACAGAACATGTCACGTGAGAATCTTTGAATGTGCCTCCGGGTGGTAGCTGCGGCAACCTTAATTTCTGTGGAGTGAACAGAGCTTAATTTGAATTCACAGGAAACGTGACTTTTTTCCTGCATGGGATTTAGTGATCATTGGAGATCATTTTTCACAGTCACCTCTTTGATTGTCCAGGTTGAGGGGAGGAGGAGATGGGAAGGTGGGTGGAGCTTTGGGGTTCAGTGTGTAAAACAGCAGGTAGTCCGGAAATTGGCTCTGGAAGTAGATTCGTGCAACACGGAAGGACCCGAAAAGCAGGATTTCTTCCTCTGTACTCACCTCCATCCTGTCCGCCGTCCTCATGTGGGGTGTCAGTGGGCTTCCATTATCAAGACGCGCCAAGAACGAGAGGGATTAAAAGCCAACACCAGAGAAAAGGTCACATTGGTTTCGTGATGAGGCAGGAAAGAAAGTGACCCAATTAAGACTTCAGAGGCCTGCCTTTAATGGCCTCTCCTGTACGTTTTTATCTGGAGAGGCGTGTTACCAGCTCCCCCAAAGTGCAAAGTCTACCCGAAATAGAGATTGAAGAGTGGCTTTGTCATATAATGAGTCAACATCAGCCGGGCGGAAGGATGAATATAGCATCACGATATTCTCCACGGGCAGGCACCCCGGCCCCGGGGGGTGCTGTGGTCTAACCAGAGGCCCTGTGGTCTGTCAGGGGTCCTCATGACGGACAGGAGACACAGTCCACGGAAAGGCAAAGGACACGCAGCGCCACCCTCGGGCTGTCCTCCGAGCTTTATCAGCTGCTGTGTCCTGAACCGGGAGGGCTTTTCCCTTCTGTCCTAGTTGGAAAGTTCTGGAAGCACATTTAAACACACACATGCCCACAGGCGTGAGCAAGAGTCTGTCTTCTAAAGACTCTTGCGCCATCTGAACATCAAGTTAAAAAATGACCTGCCGCTTTGGAGGCATTCTTCAAGCCAGTTTTGGATACCATCCCTGGTAATTCTGTTCCTGGAGACATTCGGTACCATGTCTGTCACAGTCTGTACTTTTCAAAACACCCCTTGCCCCCGACAAAGCCTTCATAAAGCAGCATACCTCAGACACCCAAGGCATCCCCCATGGGGCAGGATTTTAAGTCAGCAACATGAACTTACTATTGGGTGAAAGTGAGTCGCTCAGTCGTGTCTGACTCTCTGTGACCCCATGGACTGTAGCTGGCCAGGCTCCTCTGTCCGTGAAATTCTCCAGGCAAGAACCTTGGGGTGGGTTGCCATTCCCTTCTCCAAGGAGATCGTCCCAGCCCAGGGATCAAACCCAGGTCTGCCTCATTGCAGGCTGATTCTTTACCATCTGAGCCAGCAGGGAAGCGCTTACTACTGGGTACTTGAGCCTGAGGCTGCCCGCTCTGGGGCTCTTGTTCCAAAGCCACATGCCCGCTGGAGCTGTCGGGGCACCAGTTAAACTGGGGTGATAATCAGGTTCCCAGTGGGGAGGAGGCTTAGTAGAGCCAGGTCCTTGGGAAGCAGGCTGGATCCGACACAACCAGTCCTGGGGCAGAGGGGCCCTTCCCTGGGACCTGCGTCCCAGCTTGGTTTGAAAACCACTTAGATGTGAGCTAAATTCTGCTTGAAGAGTCTTGGGTGGGGGGAGGGGCGTTTTTCAGAGATCAATTTGCTTTGGCAAATTCTCTGTTCGCCTTTGCTTGCCAGCCTTCCTAGACCCCATCCACACTCTCCCTCAGCTTCATCTGTAGAAAGCTTTGCACCCCAGGGTTCTGGCTTTGGGTACCGAGAGAGACTAATGTCCGTGTCAAAGTGATTCCTGATAGAAGGCATCCTAGGTGTTAAATATTTATTTTAAGCGGAGTGTTCTACTTCTGAGAGGTTAAAGGACAAATGTAATTTCATGCAGAGGCTTTTACTAGTCAGGGTGTGAGTGTCTTTTGGCTTTTTTTTATTTGGCTCTGCAGCAGCCAACTAACAAAATGCGTTCCTGAGATGAGCTGACAAGAGTGCAGAAATGAAGAAATAAACAAAAAGCCATGTTAATTTCAAGCTTCAGTAGGAATACAAAAAGAAATATTAACATTTGCTGAATGACAAATAATGAAACGGCTAGGAATTTTTAATGCTTCTAGCAAGGTTTTTGTAAGCTTTCATGGAATTTTCTCCCAGTCGAGTGTAGCACATTTATAACTGGCAAGCGCCCCATGAAGGTGTCTTGATAGGAGGTTTAATTTCAGGATGGTCCCTCCAAGCATATGGGTTTCTAATACGATTCCATAGCCCCATTTCCACTGCTCTAATCTGTTTGGAGTGGCCACATCTCCTTAGCATAATCTTCACAAGTGCTTGTCCGCAAAGTAAGAGTCACTTTGCCTGGCTAGAAGGATGGTGACAGAGCTGTTGTGTTGTTATTTTGTTGTTTGGGGTATGTGTAAAAAAAATACTTATGTTAGCCTCCAGCTCCTACTTAATACCGGGTTTCTTTTATGGTCATGTTCTTTAGAAGTTGGCCCTCTCACTTTAACAGTGAATTTATTGAGAAATATTAAAGTTCTAAACACTTATAATTTTTAAAATTTATTTTATTAAAATTCTTTCCATCTTTATTGAGATACAATTGACATATAACATTGCATACGTGTAGGTGTACAATGGGTTCAATACACCTTTTTTCTTTTTTAGTTTTTGTTGGAGTGTAGTTGATATACAGTGTTGTGTTCATTTCAGGTGTACAGCAAAGTGAATCAGTTATATGTATACATATATCCATTCTTTTTTAGACTCTGTTCCCATGTAGGTCATTTCAGAGTATCGAGTAGGGTTCCCTATATCACACAGTAGGTTCTTATTTAAAGTTCTAAAATTTGTATGCGTGTGTCAGGTAGACATAAGACACTATTAACTTAAACTTTCTTTAATTCACTTTAGTCATAGTTTTTTTTTTTTTTTTTCTTTAATATTTATTTGGCTGTGCCAGGTCTTAGTTTCGATATGCAGGATCTAACCCAGGCCCCCTGTATTGAGAGTAGAGTCTTAGCCACTGTACCACCAGGGAAGTCCCTGGTTACTGTTTTTTGAGCACCCACTGTGTGCAAGGAACTGGGTGAGTGGTCTTCTCCCAAGGGGCCTCTCCTGCCAGGTGTAGATACAGAAGCATGAGGTGTTTGGTTGTAGAGAGAAGGTGCCCTGGCAGGTCAGAGGCAGGGGAGCTTCATCCAGCTCCTCCGGGCTGTCGAAATCATCCTCACCTGTCTGTCACCCCTACACACCCAGGACCGGCCTTTCACTCCGTGTACCCAGCGCTGAGCACACAGCAGGTGGCCCACAAGTGTCTGCTGAAGGGGGCTGTTGGGAGGAGCAGATGCGTATAATGGTGGAGGGGCCTGTGAGGTGGGCAGAAGAGAGCGTGGGACAGTCCAGCAGTGAGTGTGAGGAGACCCTAGGTGAGGAGGCCAGCCTCTTGGCTGGAAGGCCCGAGGGGGATGGTCAAGGGCTCTGCATGGCGGGGCCCAGCCTCGGGATGTCTGCTGAAGGGTCAGCAAGCCATGCCCCACGGGCCAGCCCCGTCCCCTCATCGCCAGGAGACTGTGGCTGCCCCTGTGCCCACTGGGCCGAGCTGAGTAGTTGCAACAACGTGGCCTGAAAACTGAAATTGGTTTTTGCATGTCCCTTCACTGGTGGCTCTGATGGTAAAGTGTCTGCCTGCAATGCGGGAGACCCGGGTTTGATCCCTGGGTCGGGAAGATGCTCTGGAGAAGGAAATGGCAACCCACTCCAGTACTCTTGCCTGGAAAATCCCAGGGACAGAGGAGCGTGGTGGGCTACAGTCCATGGGGTCCCAAAGAGTTGGACACGACTGACCGACTTCACTTCACTCACTCACAGAAGGAGCGTGCCAGCCTCTCCTAAGGCACAGGAACAAGGATGAGTACAGCCAGGGACCTCAGGACCATGTTGTAGAGGGACAGCCTGCACTTGGTCCTCCTGCGCAGGGGACTGCCCTGACGGGAGGAGTGTTTGAAGACCGTTGCTGTGGCAGTGATTTGCACCAGTGAGGGAGCTGAGTGTAGGAAAAGCACCAAGATCCGCAGTCAGTCACCTGCTGAGGCGTTGTGGAGGGAAGTGCGTGGTTTTGAGTCTCAGATGAGAGTTGGCTTGGCACACTTTGTCCCTGATCTAGAAACCCTTGCCCTGTCTTAGTCCTTACCACTCGCTGGGGGTCCACCTCAAAGCTCCTTCCAAAAAAACTCAAGTCAGTCCCACTTAGCCGACTGTGCCCTGACTTGTGGTGCTGTTTGTGGGACACGGGTGTCCTGTCTCTAAGCCTGTGAATATACCCTGAGGCCAGGGGCTTCAGCCAGCCACACCTCTGTCAGTGGTTAGTTGGTATTTTTAACATCACTAGTCACTTCGAAATGTTTGGTGACGAGACATTCACCAAGCAGGACGTGTTGTTAGAGAAAACATACCCTATCTCGTTCCATATTTTAGTCAGAAAACATCAGGCATTGTTTTCTGACTAAACATTGTAAGAACAAGCATCTGTCTGTCTGACAAAGCAACGTCCATCAGATAGAGCGGTTAAACCCACGTCAGTCATTTTGGTACAATAAAATAAAATTAGACACAGCGCAGACACAGAAAGATGAGAGCGTTTATCCCAACGTTAATTTAAAGACTGATAGAGGCAGGTGCTAAGGTGTCTGGACTCCTCGGACAGTTCAGTTCGATGGTTGTTACAGAGAAGAGCCTGGGTGAATGGAGGGGAGGTAATGGCCGGGGGCTGGAGCCCCAACGTCACATCCAGCACCCCTTTCTCGTCTTGAGGATATGAGAAGCAAAAACATCAGATGCGTGAATCCAGTTTTACTTGGTAATATTCATTAGTGACCTAAATCAGCGGAGAACCTTCTACTTAATGGAGTAATTAATTCGCTCTGGTAATTGACGTTGGAAACAGAAGATGAATTGATTAGCATGATTGCTGTGTTCCTTTTTCTTCCTTTTGTGGAAAGGAGCCGCTGTCGGGTCCATGCCAGGTTTGACATCAGGGGCCAGGCTGGATCAATTGGCCTGAGATTCGTTTCTGCTCTTCTCCTCGCAGCTTGTCTGGTGCCCCGCTCTGTGCTCCTATTCCTACATCATCCACAAGCCAAGGGCCCGTCTCCCCACCTTTCCCTCCAACACTTTACCTGCGCAAGCTCCGCCCACACCTCGCCCCCAACCCGCCATGGATTCAGGCTCTCTTGGTCCTTGTGGATCCCTACTTTAAGTCACCATTTTACCTAATCAATACCAAGCAGTTTCTCGTGTGATGTTTCTTGCTGCTTTATATGTGGGATAAGGGGAAAGGATTAAAAGATTAAAGACAGACATCTCCCTCACATTGCATAGTGTGAAATCCGACCTCTCTGTTCTGGTAAGCCGCCTTCAGCACATCTCAGAGGGACGGAGGAGAGGGTGTCAGGCAAGACACCGTATGCGCTGTGAAGGCCACACAAGTTGTAATTACCGGCACCATAATTATTTTGGCGTATGTGTAGCTTCTCTGCTGCACCATAATTATTTTGGGGTATGTATAGCTTCTGTACTGTGTTTATACTGAAGATCCCCAAACCGAAAGTCAACAGGTTTTTGCACACCACTCTTTGTAAACGGGCTTTACCCTCGCCAGACAACGTGCTGCAAATAGATGGTTTTAAAAGCAGACTTCCTCCGGGTACCTGCTGCCCTTGCAGGTCGAAGGACAGCGAAGTCCCACTTGAAAGAGTGAGAGGAAACTCAAATGCAGGCACCTGGGCCCCGCCCTGCCTGAATCTTCCCACCCTCCCCCCCTCCCCACCTGCCCAGAGTCAAAGACAGATGGCCCCGCAGACTTCAGTCCCCAGGGGCTCCCCAATCTCATCTTCCTCCATTTAGTCTTACAAAAAGAAGCAGGCAAAGCTGGACTGCCGCTCGGAGAGGGGGAGCTTGGCAGTGTGCTCAGAAGCACTGGTGACTGGCCGACTCTTCCTCTGTGAGGGGGAGAGCAGAGCTGACAGAATATGAATGAGAACCAGAGTACATCACTGTCAAGGTCAGGCGCCCGCCACTGCTCTCTTCATTTGCTGCCAGCCAGCATGCTCCTTCTGTCTCTTCCCAGCTGACACCCTTTCAGGCTCCGTGTTCTCAGCCCATCCCTGGGCCCCAGAGTAGGTGGGGGTGACTCTGTAGGTCTCTAATAATCAGTTCCTGGCCGTCCTCTCCCTTGATACCTCCCTTTCTGACCCCCCCCCCCGTTTTTTTGTTGTTTTTTTTTTTTTTTTTCATTAAAATGTTCCAACCACTGCTTTTCTAATCACCACTGTTCTAACCACTGGGACTTTCTGTCCTAGACAGATTTATGGCTGTTAAAATATTAGTCTTAATTGTTGCAGGTGGTAATTTTGCCTTCTTGGCTTTGTTCCAACTTGCATTATTTTTTTTTTTTGCAAGAAGGATACTGAATGCATTATGAAATATTAAATCATACTGTGACTGAGAATAGTAAAATTTAAATTCTTTAAATATGGGAGTTAAAGATGGGATAGTCATGTAGAAGACAACCCACCCCGACTAAATAAATCATGATTCTGGTTTAATGACCTTAATTGACCCCAGAATTAATAAAAATGTTACTTTTAATTATTTTTTTTAAAGTTCTTATGCTCTAGAGACAGGACTTGAACTGACCTTTCTACAGTCAGTTTATGATCAGTTGATATGACATAGTTAAAACTGTCCCAATTTTTCTTATAAGTTTGACTAGTCTTCCATATCAAAGATATTGTATAATCTCACACCAACTTAAATGTAACGTCTTTTCAAATCACTAAGTCAGTAGCTAATCAATTCTATTAGCATTCCAAGTATTATGCGAAGTAGGATGTAAATTCCATGAGGGCAGCAGTGTTTGCCGGCCATGTGTTCACTTTATTCCCTGTACTGTCTCTAGGATCTAAAACCACGCCGAGCATGTGTTTCAGTCACTAGATAAACTGAATGAATGAATGCATAAGTGAGCTATAGACAAATTATAAGAATTAACAAAAATCTTTTTACAGAAATGCAGAACAGTATATCATAATGTTAAACCACAAATGTGTCATTTTCGACTAAGACTGTAAATACCAACATACCATGATTGATTGTACTTCACAGATAGTGTGGTTTTTACAAATTGAAAGTTTGTGACAACCCTGCCTTGTCAAATGATGGCTAGTATTTTTCAGCAACAACAACATACTTTTAAATTAAGGTATGTGCCCCTTTTTAGACACTTAATAGACCACAGTATAATATAAAAATAACTTTTATATACACTGGAAAACCAAAAACTCATGTGACTCACTTTATTTTGGTGTTCTAGAACCAAACCTCTGAGGTCTGTCTGTAGTGAACAAATGGGAAGAATTAAAAGTCTGCATTGCCCATCTCAGCTGTAGCACTCAATGCCCAGACTCTGGTAATGCCCGTTTCTAATAGCTGCACTGTAGTCCCTGCATTAGAACTTCACTCAGAATTGAAAGCACTGTAAGGGAGTCCAGTCTGTTTGGGTGCACAGATCATAGGAATAGTTCTTAATCGACTTTGATTTTCTGATCTGTATTCAGCAATCTTTATAGAGACTGGCATAAAGCTGGGTACACAGCAATCACAATATTAGAGAAAATGTCACGTTCACAGTTCTTTTGAAGTCTATAAATACAAAGGTAACCAGTGTGGTTTTCTATAAACCTGTCTTTGGTATAATTACTATTTCTTTTAATTATTCCACCTTTACTCTTGTAATCTTCTGTTGTGTTTGACATGCCAGCTTCACGTCACCAAATTCCAGTTGTAATACTGTGTTTTCAAGTATTATAAAAATATCTTAATGTTCTTTCTGTTGCAAATTACTCCTTTGGGTTCACTATTTCAAATTGTGGGTTTTAAGAGTGTTACTTTTCAAGTTGTAATTAAAACTAGAAGATGTAAAAAAAAAACTTTTTAAGATGTTTAAACTTGGTTGAAAACAATCCAGTTTGAGTATCAGGATAAGAGGTGCGACCCCACCCCCACTGCACTCCCTTCACTGCCGATTACGGGAATGATCAGTAATTACGTCATGTCACTCCTTCCATGTAAGAGTCTAAAATCTTACTGACGGTACAGGCCCTGGGAGGACCCTTTAACTCTGTCACTCCTCCATCAGTTGTGCGAGATGGAAGAACAGCTTGTCCACTGACGGAAGAACAGCTTCTTGTGTGACTTCTGAATCTTCTCAGGCTGGACTCTCCAACCTGTAATGAGATGAAAATGTTTAGCCTCTACTCTGAGTTCTCACCTGCCCAGCGTCTGAAAGCAATTTGAGAACAATTCACACCAAATCTTTGAGTAGAGCTAGTAAAAAACCGGGGCTTCCCAGGTGGTGCAGCAGTAAAGACTCTGCCTGCCAATGCTGAAGACACAGGAGACATGAATCTGAGCCCTGAGTCAAGAAGGTCTCCTGGAGAAGGAGGTGGCAACCCACTCCAGTATCCTTGCCTGGAAAATTCCATGGACAGAGGAGCCTAGCAGGCTACAGTCAGTGGGGTCGCAAAGAGGTCACAAAGAGACATGACTGAGGGGCTGAACACAAAGCACAGTAAAGAACTACATTTACCTGTTAATGGTGCCACACTTTGCTCTTAGAACCTCCATAAATATAAGATTAAAATGATGGACCTGACAGGAAGTAAATAAAGCTTAATTATCCCAGCTTAAAATTCAGTCATGGGTATGCCTGTGTCTGGCTGCTGTGTTGACCTCATTGCCATATGACTGCCATCAATAGCTCTTTATATTTAACCCATTTCCTCTAAAAGCCACACTAACACATTTCTAATGTGTGTAGACTATTTTTTCCCATCACGGTTGATGTAGTCGCACAATCATTATTGAAGTCTTTTGTGAGATATAATCTTTCTGATTATCCTAGGATTTTCTGCATCATTGCTTAAGGTTTTTGGTGACTGTGGTAGTACTGTTGCTCGTGGAACAATTTGGTGAGACCCAGGAATTTCCCACTGTGTTTATGTGGTTTCAGGGTCAGCTCTCCATTCGCCAGATGGAATCTCTGGAAGAACAGTAGTCATCAGATAATTTATAAGAACCTTTTACAGCTGTGTTTTCTCATTCACTAATGAGTCTTGGAAAACTGGATTTAAGAAGTTTTTAAGATCTTTCTCTCAGTCTGCAGGAGGCAAACTGTTTATTAACGTTGCAGGCGTGCTAAGTCGCTTCAGTTGTGTCTGACCCGGTGCCACTCTGTGAACTGTAGCCCGCCAGGCTCCTCTGTCCATGGGACTCTCCAGGCAAGAACACTGGAATAGGTTGCCAGGGGATTGTCCCACCCCAGGGATTGAACCTGCGTCTCTTAATGTCTCCTGCGTTGGCAGGCAGGTTCTTTACCACTGGCACCACCTGGGAAGCCCTTATTCATGTGACCTCTGTTTTCATTCATGTAGCTATCTCCCCTGCCAGATCACCAGCTCCTCAAAGTGAGAGATCACCATTGCTGTTTATGGTTCATCCTTTTCAACGACTTAAGAGCAAGCTGAGTACACAGTTGACCCACTGGCCTAGGGGATAGACTGTGACCTCCTTAGTAGGAGGAGAGATTCTTCAAGAAAGGTCACTCCCTACCCAGAATAATAAACCCTCCACTTTTGAATGTAATTGTTATCTAAAGGGATTAATTAACCCCAAGGAAGGAATGTTAAGGCCATGTTCTTGGTCTTGTTTTTGATAAGAAAATTGAATTGAACCTTCTGTAAATTCTGCACCTCACATTAGAAAGCAAAGGTTAAGTTGATCCTGCCACTTAAATTCTTCTGTGGTTGATTCTTTGCAAAATATCTTGAAAGTTAAAAGGCATATAGACAAAAATCAATCAACGTAAATAGTTACATTTAGAGGAATAAAAGACAGTCATCAGTTGCTTTTTACTTCTCCATTAACCACTTGAATTCAGAGCTGGATTCTGTATCAGCTAAATAGAACAGCTAATATCCAATCAAATGTGTAATTTTAGCATTAGCCAGACAATCCCAGAAAATCTGAATAACATTTGTAATTTTAGTCACAAAAATAATGGCATTAAATTCTAATAGAATTGATTTCGTTTGTTAATTTCTTCTAAGTCAGTCTAGAAGAAATCAACTTGACAAAGCAGGTGAGTGATGTCTCACCAGATACCCAGTTAAAAGTGAATCATGTCTGGTTCCCACAACAGGTAGCATTAATCAGACTTACTTGGTTAATAGTAAGTCATCTGACTATTGTTGCATGAGATATTGTTGATTTTAATAGACTCAAATATGATATAATTTTAATTTATTTAATCATAAATGCTGTCTTCCCTCTTACCTAAAAGATAACCCAGGTGAAATAGAATGTATTCACTGCTTATTACATATAAAACCAGATTGTTCTGTGTGTAAAGGAAATTAACCACTCTGTTTTTGTGTATTGTACAAACATACAAACTTTCTCCAGGGACTATGGCTTTTTTGGTAAGAGCTTCCCCATTGTTATTGGTTTTCTTATAATAAAAACCAACAAGTCAATGCCATTTCTGAAATGGCAGTCACTCTTTTAGGATCCTGCAGCAGTGACTTACTGCAAGAAGTAGATCAAAATCGTAAAATTGAATTTGAAACTCTGTGTTTGTCCAATGCTACTAAAGATCAACTTAGCCAATGATAGCAGCAGCCATAAATATTTTTAAATCCTTTCACCTGATCATCTCATTCCTTAAAATTATGACTAACTGATTTTTAAAAGTGAAAGTGAAGTCGCTTAGTCATGTCTGACTCTCTGTGACCCCCTGGACCGTAGCCTACCAGGCTTCTCCATCCATAGGATTTTTCAGGCAAGAATACCGGAGTGGGTTGCCATTTCCTTCTCCAGGTATCTTCCTGACCCAGGGATCGAACCCATGTCTCTCACATTGCAGGCAGACGCTTTACCCTCTGAGCCACCAGCATATATGTAGTTATCCAACTATTGTTGGACAGTTGGATATTAGAATTGAATGTCAGAGACAACAGAATTGACAAATGAGCAATGAAGGATAAAAGCTTGAAAATGGAGTATTAATAGTCAGGTGAAGTCTGTATTATAAGTATAAAGATCAAAAGTATACAAGAGGGGTTGCAGACAAAAGAATGCAAAATTGTATGTAGACTGTGATTAAAATGATATGAAAAATTTTAAGTGAACAGCTTTTGTGTTAGATTAGTAATCTAGATTTCTTTAATGTTAATTTTTAAAAATATTGTTACAAAGTTGTTGAATACATTGCTTAGCATATTTTTGTTCTCTAGCACTTCAAGGAGGAATTGAAAGGATCAGCCCGAATGACTGCAGGTTATACCATCAACCATAAGGTATCTCTTGGTGCCGTTTAGCAAATGACTGCGTCCATTGGTGGCATCCTCAAAGAACGCCTGCACTTCCTAAGCGTCCTCACCAACTCCCAGAGAGCTGTTTACATGGTGGAACAGTTTCTTCTGGAGTGTCTTATCTGTCTAGTTAAAACTTCAAGGAGGAAGATGATATTTGCCAGCCCATAAAATGACATTTGGCCACCTGACCTTTGACTTTTAAGAAGTGCCAGAGGGTCTTTAGTGGTTCGAGTGAGCCTTGGATTTCTGCGTTATCGTAGTGACATAGTGACAAGCCCTCACAAGAGCACGCCTTGCCCAGCGCCCCTTCTCGAGTCTCAGAAGGCTGAACTCGTGGTCGCTGGCTTGTGGGTTAAAGACAGCTGGGCCTTCCCACCTCTTTAAAACTCTGATTTACCTAACACACATATTGACCTTTTTAATGAAAAGAAGGAAGGCCCAAAGAGTGAAATACTTGTTCTTCACCTATACCAATAAATTATTTTGAAAAATTGCAGTTTCCAGAGATGTGCTCACCATGTCATCTCTGTCTTTTTTCTAGGTGTATTTTTTTCATATTCTTCTTTTTTAAAATTTGATTGGAGTATAGTTGCTTTACAATGTTGTGTTAGTTTCTGTTGTACAGCAAAGTGAATCAGCTGTAAGTATACACATATCCTCTTTTTTTGGATTTCCTTCCCATTTAGGTCACCACAGAGCATTGAGTAGAGTTCCCCGTGCTATACAATAGGTTCTCCTTAGTTACCTATTTTATACAGTGTAAGTAGTATATATAAGTCAATCCCAGTCTCCCAATTCCCCCTTGATATCCATATGTGTGTTACTACGTCTGCGTCTCTGTTTCTGCCTTTCAAGACAGGTTCATCATAGTTTTGCTTCTGCAGTGTTGCTGGCCCTCGTAGAAACTGACTTCTGGCTACTAATGGTCACTGCCCATCAGCACAGAATATTAAGTAACTGCCATATTGAAACCACCCTCTAGGCATCACCATGGTTTTGTTTTTGTTTTAAAAAGTTCCGCTTCCTGACTTAACTGATTTTAAAGAGCTCACAGTCTAGTTGGACTAGAAAAACTGAAGAACATTCCCAAAGTTCAAGATGAACTGGTCACTCCATAAGTATTTGCACTGAACCCCCAGTTCTGGGTGATCCTCAAGTGAGTAGCAGGCTTAGATTAGCTGAGGCCTGGGTGTCCCAGCTGGAGTGACTGTGCGTGTAAGAGAAAGTCGAGTACCAGGTACCAGTTTTAAAAAGGGATGAATTTGGTAAGGTAGTGAGAATAAAGAGCAGTTGTCAATTTCTGGAAAGCGGGTAATGGAATAAAAATTATGACTAGGGGACGGATTGATTGATGAATATGGCCAAGGGGCTGAAGACAGGAGTCCACCCAGGAGAGCTGGGTCAGTGCCTGTATCACTGGGGCATCTGCTGGGAAAATGGGGAAGACAAAAGTCAGGTCTTTACAGAAAAGGAATCTTCTGGGTTTCATAAAGTACTGAATGCGAGATAAGAAGAAGGAAGGGTAACCAAGGGAAAGGAATTCTAAGCATTTGGAAACTGTTGTTGTGCGGGTGTTGATGACAGGCTGGGGACAGAGTGCCTATAATAAGACAGAAGAGGGATTCCAAGCTGCCTGTTGGGTGTGTTGTCACTCTCCAGTATCAGTAGTATAGAATTCGGGAGCAGTTAGGGCCAGAGATTAGACTTGTCCGTTTTGTGTTCTTCAGATGAGTGCACATGCAGAAGGAGGACCCAGGTAAAAGTCAAGGGGAGGGGCTTCCCTGGTGGCTCAGTGTTATTGAATCCCCCTACCGATGCAGGAGCCACGGGTTCGATCCCTGGTCCGGGAAGATCCCACACGCCATGAGGTCACCCAGCCTGTGTGCCATAACCGCTAACGCCCGTGCTCTACAAAAGAAGTCACCAGACAATGAGCAACCTGCGCTTCACAGCTCAAGAAAGGCTGTGTGTAGCAATGAAGGCCCAGGACAACCAAAAATAAACAAAACTATTTAAAAAAAGAAAGTCAAGGGGAGGATTAAGTCAGTGGTGGAGAGGGGAAAAGAGCCAGCGGAGAAATAGGGCCACAGTGTGATCTCAGACCCACCTCACGGCCGCCACAGAGGCCATCCGAGGGGACACTCTGCGTCCTTCACAGAGAATGTTCTAACACAGCAGTGCGGACAGAAGCCACGTGGTGAGATGAGGGAGAGAGTTTCCAGGGGGATGAGCTTATTGCAGTAGTTGAGAAAGGAGGATGAGAACAAAGCAGATGCCAAGGGGAAAGGGAAGATGAACGCAGATGACCCCGGTGAGGGTTTTTTTCAGTCAGAAGCCTGGGTGTAGAGGCGTGGCAGATGGAGGGTGGTGGCAGTGAAGCGAGGGGTCAGGTATGAGGACAGAGGGTCCCCGCAGGAGCTGCCGCTCTGTGGCACGCCCAGGCACCCCTTCAGCCTGTTGGTGACAATTGCTGGGCCACACACTCTCAGAACACAGGTGAGCTTGAAGGAACTCTGGAGACAGAGTTGAGGAGGTCTCTAGGCTAGTTGGCTTCTTATCATTACTGTCTCTAGTTTCCAGGTTGGAATGTGGAAAGTGCTGGTCTGTCAAGGTTAAACTGTACCCCAGAGTCTAACTGAATTTAGCTTTTACATCTTTTCTGTGTGTCAGTTTTTTTCAAATGTCTCAAGAGCCCAGTTTTACCTGAAGTTATTATTTAAATTTCGTTTGGTCCCTAATGCATATAAACAGCATTGTACGTGCTAAGTTGCTTCAGTCCTGTCTGACTCTTTGTGACCTGTGGACTCCTCTGTCCATGGGATTCTCCAGGCAAGAATACTGGAGTGGGTTGCCATGCCCTCCTCCAGAGGATCTTCCTGGCCCAGGGATCGAACCTACGTCTCTTAAGTCTCTGCATTGGCAAGCGGGTTCTTTACCACTAGCACCCTCTGGGACGCGCTCATTTATACCACAGAAACCCACAAATATTATAGATGACCTGCTCCACCCCCACCCAGCGTCAGCGGGCCAGCACACCACCAGGATTCTCCAGAATAAAGAGTGTCTGTTGGAAGCTGTGAGCTTCTGGAATGTGAGACAGCAGATTGGAGAATGGAACATCCATGTTTACGTTCTTTGGACTTTTCAGATTTTCTTTCCCTCTATTATGTGCAGCTCCCATTGTTGGTGCTCAAAGCACTTCCTATCTCCTGCCAAGATCTGAGGCCTGGGAGTTTCTCTGTCACTGGATCTGCCAGGGAAACTCAGATACCTTCTGTTTCTTGGAATAATTCTTTCCTTGTTCAGTATCTCGACTGGCTAGCCCTGAGCAAGAGGCAGCCCTACTCTGTTCTCAGCACCAGCCGAAAGAACTGTGAGTCACAGATGAGTTCAGCCATCGAAACAGGATTTGGAAACACGTGGGCTACGGAGAACACGTGGTTACAGGCATAAGAGCAAAGCCCTCCCTGCAGGCCATATGGCCCACAGCAGATCTCAGATCAGCCCCTCGTGCCCATGGTTTGTGGGCAGAGAGTAAACAAATGATTTTCATTCTATTGTTTCTCTCTCACACTTCTTTTTACAGAGAGAATTTGAAGAAAGTCTGAGTCAGGTATAAGGGAAAAGCAAATATCCTGTGGTAGACAAGACAGCAGTCAGCTGTGGTCATGCAAATACTATAAGTTTGTTCTGAAGTTCTTAGTCAAGAAATTGATTGTTTTTACTTTTCTAATTTGTCTACTATATCCCACTTGAAACCCCAAAGGCTTTTCTGTTTTCCCTAATGCTGCTTTCTCCCCATTCCCCAGGAGAGAGACAGTAGCACCCAGGAATAGGTAGGCTGTACCTGGGGAAATAGTCCATCTAGTTAAAGCTATAGTTTTTCCAGTAGTCATGTGTGGATGTGAGAGCTGGACTGTAAAGAAAGCTGAATGCCAAAGAATTGATGCTTGGGAATTGTGGTGTTGGAGAAGACTCTTGAGAGTCCCTTGGACTGCAAGGGGATCCAACCAGTCCATCCTAAAGGAGATCAACCCTGAATATTCATTGACAGGACTGATGCTGAAGCTGAAACTCCAATACTTCGGCAACCTGATGTGAAGAACTGACTCATTGGAAAAGACCCTGATGCTGGGAAAGATTGACCCTGAAGGCAGGAAGAGAAGGGGATGGTAGAGGATGAGACGGTTGGATGGCTTCATTGACTTACTGGACATGAGTTTGATTAAGCTCCAGGAGTTGGTGATAGACAGGGAAGCCTGGTGTGCTGCAGTCCATGGAGTCACAAAGAGTTGGACGTGACTGAGCAACTGAACTGAACTGAACTGAACTGACCTGGGGGAACAGCCCTTCCAGGAAAGTTCACATTGCCAGCCAGTGAACAGTCTGTATTTGACTAAAAGTTTTCTTGCCAAATAAACCTATCCAAAGGTGAATTTTGAGCCGTAGAGCAAGCTAGTCTGAACCTCAGTATCAAGTTGTTTTTAACATGCAATAATGTGTTGTGAAGCTGTAAAGAGTTCTGTTTTAGAAGTGACTAAGCCTAATGGCACCAGTGGGAAAGAACCCGCCTGCCAGTGCAGGAGATTTAAGGGACGTGAGTTTGATCCCTGGGTTGGGAAGATCCCCTGAAGAAGTATTCCAGTATTCTTGTCTGGAGAATCCCATGGACAGAGGAGTCTGGCGGGTTATGGTCCATGGGGTCACAAAGAGTTGGACACGACTGAAGCAGCTTAGCAGGAAACCCAGTGAAGATGAGCTCTGTCCTCGTATGGAGATTAGAGTGTGAAGAAGGGTCTGAGAGACATGAATAAAGGCGTAAAGGTGAGACAGGAAGAAAGGGCAGGAAAGAGAATGCAGCTGTGGCACCACTGGGTCCCAGGCTAGGGACACATCCTTAGCAAGGTTTAGGCCAAGGGCAGGGAGTAAAGAGGAAACGGGTCCTACTGCAGAAGCTGTGGGATGACAGGAGGTGGTGACTTGATGGTGGTATTAACCACAGGCCTGTCCCAGGACCCCAGGAGGCCAGGGAGCAACCTCACTCTAGCCTTACCAAGGCTCCAGCCTGGGGTTGGAGCTCTGCAGAGCCCACAGGCTGGGGCTTCTGTAAGCCCCTTGCTCCTTCTGGCAGCAGAAAAATAGGGGCCCTGTTGGTTTTGGTTGGCCACGTGCTGTCTGAGAAATGGCCTCACTGAGAAATACATCTGCTGGTCAGCATTCGCCTTCTGCAGTCAGAGCTTCAGGGAAATGAAGCCCTCCTGCCCTAGACTGTATGTAAAGAGCCAGCTCCATATCTGTGAAATCTAGAAAAATGGTACTAATGAGCCTATTTGCAGGGCAGGAATAGAGACACAGTTACAGATACACAGACGTACAGGATGGACTTGTAGACGCAGGGGGAAGGAGACGGGGTATGAGCTGAGAGAGGAGCGTTGACATATACACACTGCCGTGTGTAAAATAGGGAGCTAGAGGGGGGCTGCCGCATAGCATAGCATAGATAGGGAGCACAGCTCGGTGCTCTGTGACGACCTGGAGGGGTGGGATTGGCGGCGGGGGTGGGGGGGGGATATGTGTATTCTTAGGGCTTCCCTGGTGGCTCAGCTGGTAAAGAATCCTCCTGCAATGTGAAAGACCTGGGTTCGATCCCTGGGTTGGGAAGATCCCCTGGAGGAGAGCATGGCAACCCACTCTAGTATTCTTGCCTGGAGAATCCCCGTGGACAGAGGAGCCTGGCAGGCTACATACAGCCCATGGGTTGCAAAGGGTTGGACACGACTGAGCAGCTCCGCACACAGCACGGCACACCTGGCTGATTGACGGTTTCTGCAGCAGAGACCAGCACACCAACGTAAAGCAATTATACTCCAATTTTAAAAAACAAACAAAAACAAAAAAAGACAATCTGGGGGGAAAAAGTCAGCTTCTCCCCTGGATACCTGGGGTGCTGCCTAGAAAGATGACAGCGACTCAGGTCATTTTCTGTCTCCTGCGGTTCAGGAGGAGAACCCTCCTTAAGAAAGACTGGCAATGCCTGACCTTCTGATACAAAATCATTAAGTATTTTAGCAACTTGCCAAGGTTCTGCCTGAACAGGACTGCAGTAGCAGCTGGACTAGGGAGCACTTGGGATTGGGGATATACAGACCAAGGTCTTAGCTGCCTTTGAAGCATCTCCCAACTTTGAGGTAGCCATCAGAACTCCAGTTCCCCCCCCCCCACCTCTTTACCCAAGATGAATTCTCTTATTAATAAATCAAATCTATGCTTCCAAAGGCTCTCCCCCATCAAAACTTCTAGTGTTTGGTTCGTGTTGGCACTGAGATAGTTTCTACGAAGAAAATTTTGTTTTTGCCTCCCCATTTCTCATAGAAATTGTTCCATGAAAATAACTCAGTGGGGTTGAAAATTCTTGGCTCATTGTCCCTCAATAGCTTGGTCATATCTATAACATACATTGAATAATTGAGTGAGAGAATTAAGCTTTGACTAATAGTCTTTCACGTGTATTGACACTCCATTGATCTTTACCCCAATATATAAGGTGACCAGGTAGGAATTATTCTTACCATCTTAGAGTTGAGAAAACTTAGGCTCATAACAATTAAGAGACTTAACCAGGAACAGGTGTAGAACCCAGGTCTCCTGATCCCTGATCAAGAACTTTTAAAGGGAATCTGGAAGAATGGTGGCCAGGTGCATGGTGTGAGGCAAAATAAGACAAGTTGTGTTTCAGTAAGCACCTAATGTATAAGACCAGGGGCAGAGGCACGGGTGTCCAGGAAAAGAAGATGTCGTGGTTTTTCATCAAGAAGCTTAAAGCTTAATTGGAAGGATCAAACTGCTACACCTAGAAAGAATTAGCCTTAGTGAAGGTGAGTGAAGGGAAAGAAGAGAGTTCTGGAATGCACCAATAAAGTCTCTGGGGGAAGAACTAGACCTGAATGTTGGGCAGATACAGGACTGCATAACCAGAGACCGAGGGACTGGGAGCGGAAGTGGGGAGTTCATGTTTAATGGGGGCAGAGTTTCAGTTTAGGAAGGTGCAAGATTCAGGAGACAGATCATAGTGAGACTTGGACAACAGTGTGAGCATACTTAGTGGAACTGCACTGTACAGTTAAAATAGTACCTTTCATATTATGTGACTTTACCACAATAGAAAAAAACCTTTTTTTTTTTTAAAGAGCTAACAAGCAGGGCCTTCTGGCCAGGGGTCGTTTGGTGGAGGCAGAATGTGTAGGAACTGTCCAATCTAGAGATGAGGAGCTAAAGGTGAGGTCCACAAGCTCCACAGAGGTCAGGCTGAAGAGTTTGGACTAGTAAAGTGAAGAACTGAGTAGATGAGGTCTTAATGGAACCCTGGGGTCATCCTGAGTCTATAAACAGCAGGATCGTGACCTGCAAAGGCAAAAGCAAACGGTATCTAACAGAGAAGTCTCCAGGCTGGTGTGATGCCTCCTGTGAGAGGCGGTGAGCAAGGGGGCACGGAGAGCAGTCTGGGGCTCCTGGTGGGGAAGAGCCTGGGTGAGGCTAATAAAGAGTGCCGAGCTGGACTCTGAAGATGTTTACGATTTGAATAGGAGATGGAGAAGGCGCTTCAGGTGAAGATGACACGCAGAAAAGTAAGGAGTAAAAAGGGAAGATACTGGCTTGAAAGAAGTTATGAAACAGAAACAGGATGGGATAAAAAGATCGGAACGGCTGCTCAGGGGCTGGGAGGCAATTAGAACTTGGATTGCACGGGGTAGCAAATTGGAGGAAGGAAGTTGGTATGATGAAAGCTGTTCTGGGAAAACGAGCCTGGCAGCGTCTTAGACAGGATTGGAAGGGAGAAGGATTAGAGGCAGAGAAACCAGCCAGGAGACTGTCAGAAGTCTAGCTTAAGCCCCTGGGAGTCATGGCACCGAGAGGGAAAAGGTGACTGCGAAACAGAGAAAGCAGAAGCTTGGGATTTCAGGGAAGATGCCATGGGCAGGTATGACTTGAGGGCCCTAATTCTGAAGATGAACAATAATGGTTCCACTGGGATACAATGGGATGATATGGGAAAGGAACCCCATTTAGAAAGGGGAAGGCGATAGTTCCATTTGGGGCGCCCAAGTAAAGATACTTCCATCTTTGAGACTATGGGCCTAGAGGTGGAGGGGTTGGGACTGATGTCTGATGGCCAACGCTGGACAGCGAACCACAGTGAACAAGTGCCACTGTCCAGAGTAAGGAAGAGGAGGCAGAAAGGAAAGACAAGAGTGACAGGAGAAACCAGTGGAGAGCCAGTGAAACAGTTACACATCTGAATGGATTTTGAAAGTGGTCCAGTGGTTGAGAATCTGCCTTCCAGTTTGCGAGACATGGGTTCGATTCCTGCTTAGGGAACTAAGGTCCCACATGCCTCAGGGCAAAATAAGCTACAACTACTGAATCTGCTCGCTAAGTCTGACCACCACAATGAAGACGCGGTGCAGCTCCCCCCAAAAAAGAATGAGTTGAAGATTATCTGCTATCAAAGAGAGGGGAGGATCTTCCCTTGTGGCGCAGTGGATAAGAATCCAATGCAGGGGACAGAGGTTCGGTCCCTGGTCCAGGAAGACCCCACATGCTGCAGAGCAGCTAAGCCCATGTGCCACAACGACAGAGCCTGCACTCTACAGCCCCAAAGAGCAACTACTGAAGCCCCTAGAGCCTGTGCTCCACAGCAAGAGAAGCCCCCGCAATGGGAAGCCCACACACCGCAACGAAGAGTAGCCCCGTGCTCACCACAACTAGAGAAATAGCCCTCGAAAAGCAGCAAAGACCCACTGTAGCCAAAAACTAAGTTAATAAAATTGTAGAGAGAAAGAGTAGGGAGGCTAAGGATGGGAACTAAGGCCAGTGGGTCTGCACAGAAGGAGGTTGTGTTGCTATAAGAGCAGTTTTCCTAGTGGTGGGGGGCTTCCCACCCACCTGAAGTGATGTGCTGGGCTCTGGACTCCCTCCTCCTGGCCTTCTCAGCTCTGACTGGTTCTCCAGGGGCCTGGCAGGAGAGTGCTCTTTCTTTCAGATCATAATCACAAGTAATTAATAGTTATGTTTCTAAGCTACAGATCTAATCACACATCTCAAGTTGGACGGGTGAGTTACGTGGGCAGTAGCGGAAGATCTGAGGAGAAGGGGAGCCCACCGATCAGAGGGGGCATAGGGCGGCCAACACCGCTTTAAAAGGAAGAAGGAGGGACTTCCCTGGTGGTCCAGTGGTAAAGAATCCGCCTTCCAGTGTAGAGGATGCAGGTTCGATCCCTAGTCGGGGAACTAGGATCCCACACGCTGCAGGGCAGCTGAGCCTGTGCAGAGCAAGAGAAGACCGCAGGCTGCAAGAAAAGACCCTGCATGCCGCAAGGGAGACCCAGCACAGCCAAAAATAAAAATTAAAAAATAAAAATAAAAAAGGACGAAGGAGAGAAGCGAAAGGAGAAAAGAAAGAAGTGAGCACATCCAAACCCAAAGCAAAGGGCTTGCAGCAGGGGATGAGCAGAGGCTACAGAGGGAGGCAGACGGTACTGCTGGCCCCTCCTTCCTGCATCTCCAGGAACCCAGAACCGGCCACTGCAGCTAACGGCTTAACTCATGATACACCTTCCTGATCGATGTCTGCTCATCTGTCACCACTTGTTTCATCTGCTCTTGCTTTGTTTGCCTTCTCAGTACTTCTGCCCACTGTTTCCCTGGTCTGTGTTTATTGCAACGGTGCTCCCTTGACTAAGCATGGGTACTGACAACTGACGTTGACTCTGCACCTTGTTGGTACCTGGAGTTCAGCCCCTGGCTCACAGACCGCAGCTCCGGCTGAGGACCCTCATCCTCAGGGATGCTTTCTGATCCTCGTGCATTCCTCCATGGTCATAACAGCCCTTCACGCTAGTGCGGGGTCCATTGCTCTGCGTCCCCTCTGCCTGTGTAATTGCATGTGATCAGAAGGAAGGCGGAATTGAGTCCTAGAGCCATGGTGTTGGCAAGGACTTGAGAAATCACCCCATCCAGCCTCCCACTCACGAGGAATCCCTGCAACAGCTTTTGTTTAACTTATTAAATAAATAGCTTTTCTCTCAATTTAAGCTGTTCCCAAAATAAATATTGGGTGGGCGATCCAAGGAGAGGTTTGAGAGTTGATATTACCAAGAATATCAAGACGAGCTCACTTTTTGAAAAATCAGAACTTGGCTGATTGTTAAGAATCCTCATCGTGCTTGGCCACCATGCCCTCCATGGAGACTGCACTGATGCTATCATGGGGGGAACCAGGGGATCAGATGACAGGTCAGCGAAACCTCGTCCACAACAGGGCCACTCCTTCCTAAGTGTGCGCGGGGCGGCAGCTCCTAAGATGTGTTTCGAGTGACGTTTACCTTGAAGGGCCACACTCAGGCAGCAGCCACTTCTCTGCGTGTCCCATACCATTAAGGCCACTTGAACATGGTTCTGTCGGGTCTCTGCGACATCAGGATGCTGTTTTGCTTCTCTGTCATCCAACACACTAGGCTGCACGTACACAAAACTGTTTCATGTTACTAAGGACCAAGTTTTTAGGGCCAGGTGAGTGTGGTTTGCTTCCCCCCCACACACACACAACATCTGGGAAGGAAGAAACATTGAACAAGTGGAAAAGCTTTGCTAACGTGACAGAAAACTTGGCATCATCTGTCATGTCCTGGGCTGTGCCCCCTGAGGCTGTGTGGCTCACATCCTTTCTCACTTCTCAGTCTCAGTGGCATCGCCACAGGACGCGAAGGCCTCCTTCCAAGGCCCGTGTGTCAGGCCTTTACAGTATATGGCCCCGGTGTTGCTGTTTGGTTGCTCAGGCTTGTCCGACTGTGACCCCATGGACTGCAGCACACCAGGCTTCCCTGTCCTTCCCTGTTTCCCAGAGTTTGCTCAAACTCATCATACCCACTGAGTTGGTCATGCCATCCAACCATCTCATCCTCTGTCACTCTTTTCCTCCTGCCCTCGATCTTTCCCAGCATCAAGGTCTTTTGCAATGAGTTGGTTCTTTGCGTCAGGTGGCCAAAGTAGTGGAGCTTCAATTTCAGCATCAGTCCTTCCAGTGAATATTCAGGGTTGATCTCCTTTAGGTTGACTGGTTTGATCCCCTTAATGTCTAAGGGACTCTCCAGCACCAGACTTTGAAAGCATCTTCAGCACTCAGCCTTCTTTATGGTGTGGGAGGTGTGGTTTGTCCCATGAAGTCTTTACGATATTTAATAATCCCCAGTGCCATCTTCTCCAGTTACTCATGGTTAGAGACAAACACCCTTGTGTCTGTACTTTCTGAGTAAAGGAATGAAAGAACAGCCCATTATCTGACCTCAGGACCAGCGCACCGGAAATGCAGGGGTAGTGTTTGCTGCCCTGGTGTCATAGGTCCCGGTGTCCCTTCCTTGTTCCCCTGGACACTCCTTGTGTTCTCCTGCCTCTGCGCCTTCACTTACAGTTTTCCCATCTGCAGGCTCTCTCCCCTCTTGGGACCCTCTAAAGTCAGCTGAAAGTCTACCACTTCTAGTGTGTTAGTCGCTCAGTCGTTTCTGATTCTTTGTGACCCGCTGGACTGCAGCCCGCCAGGCTCCTCTGCCCATGGAATTCTCCAGGCAAGAATACTGGGGTGGGTAGCCATTACCACCCCTAGTGGTCACAGTAAACCCTACCTCCCTGTGTTCTTCCCAGCCTGGATCGAGTCACTGAAGTCGACTAGAGTGTAAGCCCCAGGAGGGCAGCTGCTAAGTTGGTTCAGTCATGTCCAACTCTGTGAGACCCCCATAGATGGCAGCCCACCAGGCTCCGCCATCCCTGGGATTCTCCAGGCAGGAACACTGGAGTGGGTTGCCATTTCCTTCTCCAATGCATGAAAGTGAAAAGGGAAAGTGAAGTCGCACAGTCGTGTCCGACCGTCAGCGACCCCATGGACTGCAGCCTTCCAGGCTCCTCCATCCATGGGATTTTCCAGGCAAGAGTACTGGAGTGGGGTGCCATTGCCTTCTCCGCCAGGAGGGCAGAGACCCCCATTTTTGTTCATTGCCAAGTACTCAGCACCAGGGCAGAATTGATGCTTGATAAGTATTGTTGAATGAAAGACAGCAATTACTGTCTGTAAACTTAGTGGCCATCTGAGGTATATCCCTTCTGTCCATGTTCATCCTTCTGTGCACGTCCACCGGCTGCTAAGCTTCTCGAGGACAGAAGCCATGACTTTGTATCACCCTCTAGCAGAGTCTGGACACACGAGGAGCTCCATAAATACTGGTGATTACGTTTACGACACAGTCAGTCAGTAATGTTCCCTGAGCTCAGGGTGGGCTGGGGGGTGGGGAGGCAGGCAGAGTGTCTTTCTCGTGCTCCTGTAAAAACCACCTTGAGCAGCTTTTTAAGGAAGCCCAAGGGCCCCTGACCTCCCACTCAGCACTTGACTGTTTAGAAAGGATAGTCTTAAGAGCATGACATTGTTAATACTGCATTCCTCGTCTATAAATTTTCAAAGGACTGTATAGAAATTGTTCAGGAATCAAGTTATCCAGGGATTGGTTAGTTAATTCCCGAGTAAGTCACTCTGAAAACTGATTTTAATCCTATTTCAAATGGAGAGTTGGGAGAGGGCCAAAAAAGGGTACATTATTGTATCTTGTAGGAGAGACGAATCCAGCGGATATTCACTGAGTTATGGCGCCAGAGCCTTCCTTTCTTCTGGTATTGTGAATTATTGTGCTCGTCGAAAGCCAGGTCAGCAAAGTGAGACTCCGGCATCCCACTTCCTCTCAGCTGAGGTCTTCTGTAATGGAGACCTTCATAAACAAACACTGCATACGCTTCACGTGGAATCCTTCTAAAGTTCATGCTGTTTAATGTAAAGTGTAATCATTATTGTACATTCCTTCTAAGTTCTAAAGTGTCCCTGGCTTCTGGGGTAGCTGGTGATGAAACGTTTTTTGTTTAATAAAAGATAACTAGCTTTCTCCCACTCAAAAAAGTCTTCAGTATATAAGCTAAAAGCAGTCATTTTGCTTAGCTCCTCCGTTCGTCCTTCCTCTTGCCTCTTTCCTGTGGGTGGCAAGCTCACACGCCTGTAGGGCCAGGCGGGTAAAGTCAGCGCGCTGTGAGAGCACAGCAGGAGACACACCTGTACACCATGTAAGGGGACAGAGCTCCCCAGCCCAGGCTAGTTGCTGCCAAGCACAGACCTGTAGCCCTGAGTTGCCAGAGCCTCAGAATTTCAAGAGAAGCCAGAAATCCAGATTTTTAAGAAATACCATTTGATTTCTAAATGTGAACAACTAATTCAAAAAGACTTTTTAACTCTTTGCAGGCCAAACCATTTGTGTGTCTGTGTCATGCGCTTCCTGCGGGGTAGCGGCTTGCAACCTTCGTTCTGTCTTTCAGGCATTCCTGCCTCTGGGCACTTAAAAGTTCCCCTTGGTCATCGGTTTCACTGTGCCACCTACTTTTTTAAGAGGGTGATCACTGACATCCAGAGTGTGTATGCCCACAGGGAAGGGACCAGGAGGAGCGTCTAGTACAGCGATGGGCACCAGGCAAGTGCCCAGCTAAGGCTTGTCTCGAGAACAAGTCTCAGGCTTCTTCTGCATGATCCCTCCTCTCTTAGAAGTCTGGTCACACGTGGGTTTTAGTTACCCATCATTACGTAACGTATGACCTCAAAATTCATTGACTTAAAACGATAATATACATGTCTTGTCTCACAGTATCTGCAGGCCAGGAATTTGAGAGCAACCTGGCTGGACAGTTCTGCTCTAATTCTCTCATAGGGTTGCAGTCAGGTTCTCTAGGGGGAGCCGCAGTCATCCGAGGACTTGGCCTGGGCTAGAGGGTCTTCCTTGGTGGTGGCTCTTTGTCCTGGCTGGTGTCAAGCTGGTGCAGGCAGTTGGCAGGAGGCCTCAGTTTCTTGCTGTGTAGGCCTCTGCATAGAACTGCTTGAGCATCCTCACAACATGGCCACCGGCTTCTCACAGAGTGATCCATCCAAGAGAGAGCAGGGTAGCAGCTGCAACGTCTTTTATAAGCTAGTCTCAACAGTCACATTATTTCTGTAGTATCCTGTTGGATTCAGTGTGGGAGGGGATTCACTGTTGAATATGACAAGGTGAGTGTCTAGGAGCCATCTTGGAGGCTCCTAGATGGTGTGTGTCACGGCTGTGCTCACAGTGGTCACTAAATCCTTTTATTTTGATTGCACTGGGTCTTCACTGCTGCTCGCTGGCTTTCTCTGAGTGTAGCAAATGGGGGCTGCTCTTTGTCGTCTCATTGCAGTGACTTCTCTTGTGAAGCCTGGGCTCCAGTAGTTGCAGCATGTGGGCTTAGCTGTTCCACAGCATGCGAAATCGTCCCAGATCGGGGTCGAACTGGTGTCCCCGGCATTAGCAGGCAGATTCTTATCCAGTGTACCATTAGGGAAGTTCAGTAGTCACTAAATCCTTTTTAAACAGATGATCACTGAGAGTAGTTTTTACAAAAAAAAAAAAACCTAAAGGAATAACATTTATGCCCTAGTGATTTATCCCTAATATTCATCTCATTTACTATTGTGTTCTTGAGATGAACCTTGGGAATTAAATACCCTATTTTCATATCCTGTCTTAAAACTGTCATCTCCAAATGTGTCAAAAAGCACTTTTCAAAAGTAGATTTAAAAATTCTACCTGTATCACCTCTCACAGTGATAGACTCAGGTATACTGTTTGCTTTTCAGGGAAGGGCTTTCAATTACTGCTTCCCTCTGTCTGCTTCTCGGGGTTTCTCTGTTCTCATATTCTCTGGATTGTCTGAGATGACACTTCTCTAGTGAGCCTAATAATGTCTTTTAAAGATTTGAAAGGAAAATCCCCAAGAAGTAGTGTCCTGAGCCAAGGATGGTACCCACTTTGGTTTATTAATATCATTTATGAAGACTAATAGCCCCCCGAGACTTCCTGGGGCCCTCTGAATTGGTAGGAGAGGGGTGCCAGTTTTCAGAGTCAGAAGTTCATGGCACTGTATCTATTTCGGGTATCCCCTGTGCCAGTCCCCACCCCAGCTCCAGCAGCAGGACCGAGTGGGAGCTGCTGCCTGCTTCGAAACATAGACACACAAAACACACACACACACCACATACATCCCTCAGGCTGCACCTGGCAGACATACAGACACAAAACACACACACACACACACACACACACACACCCGCCCTCAGGCTGCACCCTGCTTTTGCCTCCTTTAAGACCACTCTAAATACTCATTTTAACCACATTTCGCCTCAATAAAAATGTTCAGGGGAAGGAAACGTGCCCCACCGTGATTTCCCCTAGGAAAATCCCTGCTGGTAGCTAGTGCTTATTTGTTCAATAAACAAAACCTTAGTCTGGGAATTGAAGGTCAACACCAGGCAAATCCACACTGGTGTGCCTTGCGCGGTGCTCTGGGGCCAGCGCGTCTGCGTGCGAACCCGCGTCGGGGGTCGGGGGCGCCGGGGGAGGGGCGGGGCCCGCCTCGCCCCGCCCACTCCACCTTAGCCCTGGTCACCGAGAAGGGCATAGGTAGATGGAAATGAAATGCATAATTCATAAGGCCCGTAGTGGCGTGCGATCTGTGGAAGGGGAGTGGTAATTACAGAACTGAGAAGGGAGGCTGCAGGCGTGTAAGTAACCTTTCTAGGTTAGAGGCTGCTGTGATAGATGGCCCGCATTGTTCTATTCCTGACCTTTTTCTGAACTTCCCTTTAGAAGAACAGAGGAAATACACTTCTGCCTTTTCTCATATTGTTTGCGAATAATACCTTCAGATGCCAGCTTTGAGCGTGTTTGTGTGCTTGGGTTTGGGGGTTTTGCTTTCCTTGTCCCCTCCCCCACTCTGGCCCCAGGCTTTGCTGCTTCCCATAGTAAAATCTAGTCCCTAATTACTTCATCCCAGTATTAATGGTAAATACAGAGGCTACACAAATATTTGTCCATATTGAACACAGTTAGTACTGGAGAAGGAAATGGCAACCCATTCCATTGTGTTGCCTGGAGAATCCCAGGGATGGGGGAGCCTGGTGGGCTGCCATCCGTGGGGTCGCACAGAGTCGGACACGACTGAAGCGACTTAGCAGCAGCAGCAGCAGCAGCAGTACTGGGAAAGAAAAATAACCACATAGCATCGTTTTCCCACCTCTGTCCCCTGCCTTTTCCTCCCAAAGCTGGCTCCCCCAGGCAAGCAGGACAGGCCTGAGAACCATCCTAAGGATAATGCAGATGGGTCGGTGACAAAGGTGTGGGATGTGACCTCTCAGTAGGGATGATGGAACCGATGACAGACCTTCAGCCCCGCCTTGCAAAATGGAGTCATTTTCACCAGCTGTTAAGGTGCACCTAGGAATGAAACTCACATTTAAACTGCTGATGCAATTGCAGAGAAAATAAAAAACATAACCAGGCTAGGGAACATGTGCCGTATTTCTTTCATCAGCCTTACCTCTACGCAACCCCAAGTCCTCGATGTTGTACATGCCACACTTCCTCCAGCGGTATTGATTTCCTGGTCTGAACTGTGAGTCCCCAGTAATGGCCCTGTGATCGTCTGAAGCCTGTCAGCCTCTGTAAAATCAGGGGACCCCAGAAGAGAGAGGGAGGAAGACATCTGTTTGATTTTTCACACAAGTTAGCATCGTTAAAGAGTCAGGCAGAATTGTTCCACTTAGCCACCAAGTTGAATCTAGAGTTGAATCTTTGTGGGTATTTGGGGTTGTTTTGTTTCTTGAAAAACAAACCCCTTTTGAGCCTGAATGAAAAGGAACTAGACAGTTGCGTCAGAAGCTTTCAACGAGGAGTCAGAATTTGATTGGTTAATGCTGATTGAACACCTGTTTTGTGCAGAGCACCACCAGGCTGCTCTCTGGTGGCTTAGCACTTCCTTAGGAGGCAAACATAGGCTCTGTCTTCTCAAGGAACTTTTGATCTCGTGGGGAAAGCCAGGACAAGCCTAAATGTACACATACAAAGACCTACTTACATAACTGACACTCTACAGAGGCGAGGGTGACAAGCTCGGTTACTTTAAATGATTTTTCAAAACTTCGTACCAATGATGACTACCATTCTTTCAAACATTCATTTAATTGCTTGTTGTTTCTTTTTTTTAGTTGTATCTTTTAAAATCTCCCTAGCTGCCTCCTCTCTTCCCATCTCCATTTGTTATTTCTTTCCTCAATTTCTAGATAAATAGTTTCTTCTCTTTACCTACCATTCCTCCATGTCTTTGATACAAACTTCCTAGGTCAAGCCTCTCCCATTAAAAATAAAGGATTTCTCCATGGAAGTCCCCATTATCAGAGAAGTACTAGACAGGGCTCACTTGTTCTCTATCCTTTCTCTTGCCTGACACATAAACACATGCATGTGCGTACTCAATCATGTCCAACTCTTTGCGACCCTATGGACTATAACCTGCCAGGCTCCTCTGTCCATGGGATTCTCCAGGCAAGCATACAGGAGTGGATTGCCATTTCCTCCTCCAGGGGATCTTCCTGACCCAGTAATCGAACCCACATCTCCTGCATTGCAGGCAGATTCTTTGCTGCCTGAGCCATCACGGAAGCCACACGTACATCTGTGATGCATAAACAACAAATAGTAAGAAGTCCCTGTGTCTGCTTCTTCCTTAGAAAATGGCTTTCGTCAGCAAGCATCTGTGTGTTGAACGTTGACTACATCCTGCAGGGTTTGTGGTAGGAAGAGGCTGAGACCTCTGCCTCTCCCAACCCGTGAGTGTGGCGCGTGACCACCCGTACATATGGAGGACTCACCCCCACAGCACTTGTGCCAGGTGTGCAGGGATGGATGAATAACAGATGCCCACTGCCTCCAGATGCTATCGGTCCAGCCGAGAAGCCGCTGGTAGACTTTTCTCGTTTTAAGAAACAGTTATCAGGGCAGGGATGAATGAAAGACTGGAATTGGCAGATGTGTTGTGGGGACACAGACTCAGAGAGAGCCTTGGTCAGGACAGAATTCTAGAGGAGGCAGGATTCGAGTTGGAAGCTTGACGGCCAGAGGAGGTCTTTCCATAGAGGCAAACTGGGGGTGCAGCTGGGGGTGGGGGGGGGAGGGCTGTTGGAAGGGATGCTGGGCGTGCTGCCAGGGCCTCGTCCTGACCACCCTGACGAGTCTGGGTGGTTCTGCCCTGTCACCCCTTGTGCCTCCACCAGATAGATCCCCCCTCCCTCTCAAGTCCATCTTGCTTTCCTTTTCTCCACCTCCTGAGCCCCAGCCCACTGACATGCAATGCCCTATTTCTATGCTTGGGTTAGTCTACTTAGCTGGAGTGGGGTTCAGTGCTCCAGGGAACAAGATGAACATTTTAATCTCTTTTACTGAAGGCTGCTCCATTCCAAAGGCAAGATCCGAAAGTCCCAGCTCTTGGGTTACAAAGAGGCCCCATTGTTTGGATGAGAAAAACAAGTTTCTTGACAGATGAGCAGTGGCGTTCTCATCTGGGGAGACAGCCTGCTCCCCTTCCACCGGCAGAAATGTCTTCCAGGCTCTCATCTGCAGTGTGCTGTAGGTCTGTCATGGTGACGTCCCTGGCTGTCCCCGGTGGCCTCCATCCCTCGGTCCTGCAGCAGTCAAAGAATGGGGGCCCTTTCAGAACATGCATCAGCCCCTGCACTCCGGCAGCCCCTCATGCAGCTGCCAAAAGCCAGCTTTGTTTTTCCTCCATGACCCAAGTGAGCACAAGAAAGCAAACTGGAGTTTTGTTTTGTTTCCATTTCCTCTAGGAAAAGTTGAATATTAGGTTTTCCCTAAATCAGCTGCCTTTGGCTGGAGACCTGGGATTTATGCCCACTCTCTTGTCCTAACTCCCATTGGAACAAACAACCAGCCACCATGGGGCCCGCATCTTTGCTCTGACCAGGGCAGGTCCGAACAGACCATGATTTAAGTCCCCTCTGCCACATGTCCTGCAGCAGAATTGAGTGAAGAATGGTACCTCCATTCTCCTCCGCCCATCTGGTCTCCTGGCAGAGCCAGCCTCATCCACCTGGCTCTTCTTCCTCCACGCACCTGTCCACATGCAGACAGGATACTTCCCACACTCTGTGGACCAGAACCTGCTCCATCGGCCAGGGTGGCCACTGGCTTTAGTTGAAAACTTGCTTAGGTAGCATATCAGCTGGCTTTGGCCCTTCTTTCTCTGTAATTCTCTACCGACAGTGCAGTAGCAGGAGGGAGGCCTTGTCTGAGGATGGAAATATCCCCGTGGCTACGGGGAAAGTCACCCTCCAGCATGTGTTCAACATCTTTACTCAGCAGGCTCCTCTCCATATCTCAGGTTTCGGCTCCGACTCTCTCAATTGGTACGTCTCCAATCGGTGACACTGAATGCATCTCCTTTTCAAAGAAGGAACAGGTTTATCACCAGGCCCTGTATTCCTCACCCCCATCCATCAGCCATAAAGACCGCCTTCTGATTTAGCCCTGCTAGTCACAGAGTCAGCGGGTGCCATAAGAAGGGAAATAACCTGAGATGAGCCTTGACTTTGCTACCGTTCACTTGCCAAGAGCTGGGCATCAGGGGACCCCATGCAGTACAGCATACTGGCTCTCCAGCCTCGTGCTGGTTCAGTCCAGACCTGAGAAACATTTCTGAGAACTCACTACGGGTCAGTGGAAGCTAAGTGTTAACCAATGGAAAGTTTTCCACTGAAATCAATAATTTCTTATAAGTAATAGTACCTTCTTAGTGTGCTTTCTTTTGGGATAGAGGCTGTTGTTCTGTCACTAAATCATGTCCCAGTCTTTGCGACCCCATGGACTGCAGCATGCCAGGCTCCCCACAGGCTCCCCTGTCCTTCACGGTCTCCCAAAGTTTGCTCAAATTCATGTCCATTGAGTCGGTGAGGCTATCTAACCATCTCATCCTCTGCTGCCCCCTTCTCCTTTTGCCTTCAATCTTTCCCAGCATCAGGGTCTTTTCCAGTGAATCAGTCTTCACATCAAGTGGCCAAAGTATTGGAGCTTCAGCATCAGTCCTTCCAGTGAATATTCATGACTGATTCCCTTTAGGATTGACTGGTTTGATCTCCTTGCTGTCCAGAGGACTCTCAAGAGTCTTCTCCGGCACCCTGGTTTGAAGGCATCAATGGCTGAGCCTTGAGTTAACTACTCAAAGGTGTGAAGGAGACCCCTCCCTTCTTCCCGGCCTGACATCCCACTTCTACCCCACTAGGGGTGACACATAACCACTCTGAATAAAGTGGAGGGGCTGCATCTGCCATGGGTCTGGAACTGAAATCCCAAATTCCCTCCCAGCGCAGAGTAGTGGCCTCAGGAAACAAAGGGTGCCAGCCTGTGACAGTGCCACGTGGGTAAGGCCTACCTGGTATCAGCAGACTTCCCAGGGAAGCTCGAAACGCAGTTCCAACCCTCAGTTTCAGTCAGCAGACTAGCAACAAAGCAGAAGAAACAGTCAACCAGCAGAACTAAAAAGAACATCCGAGGTTTTGTCTTCTTTCTCCCCCGTAGCCAGCTGCCCCGGGCTTTGCGCTGCACGCCTTCCCTCTGGTCTGGTCCTCCTGTTAAGGACCTGATTCCTGGAGACGTGGGGGCCACACTATAAGATGAACACACTCCTGTACCGGCCCCGTGTCACCACCGCATGCAGAGAGGGGACAGTGTCTGCATGCAGGGGAGGGGCTTGGTGATGCCCACCGCGTCTCTCCACCCAGCTGTGAGTGACACTGGGCGTTGCTTTCTGATAAGTCATGGAGCCGTTATGTTTTTGCTCTATGCATTTCTTTTTACATGTGTTGTTATTCACAATCAATCAAAGATTTTTTTAACTTTATAAAAGAACCTGGAGCCGTACGTGTGTAAAAAGAATCTCTAGGTGTAGTTCAGTTCAGTTCAGTCACTCAGTCGTGTCTGACTCTGCCACCCCATGGACTGCAGCACGCCAGGCTTCCCTGTCCATCGCCAACTCCCAGAGTTTCCTCAAACTCACATTGAGTCAGTGATGCCATCCAAATATCTCATCTTCTGTCTCCCCCTTCTCAATCTTTCCCAGCCCTCAATCTTTCCCAGCATCAGGGTCTTTTCCAGTGAGGCAGTTCTTTGCATCAGGTGGCCAAAGTACTGGAGCATCAGCATCAGTCCTTTCAATGAATACTCCGGACTGATTTCCTTTACGATTGACTGGTTTTGATCTCCTTGCAGTCCAAGGGACTCTAAGAGTTTTCTCCAACACCACAGTTCAAAAGCATCCATTCTTTGGTGCTCAGCCTTCTTTATGGTCCAACTCTCACATCCATGCATGACTACTGGAAAAACCATAGCTTTGACTAGACAGACCTTTGTCAGCAAAGTACTGTCTCTGCTTTTTAATATGTTGTCTAGCCTTGTCATAGTTTTTCTTCCAAGGAGCAAGCATCTTTTAATTTCATGGCTGCAGTCACCATCTGCAGTGATTTTGGAGCCCAAGAAAATAGTCTGTCATTGTTTCCATTGTTTCCCCATCTATTTGGCATGAAGTGATGGGACTGGACGTAGATGTACCGAAATCTGAGATTCCATTTCCCTGGCCAACAGGTGCTTCCACAGACATTTACTGAGCACATAGTTTCACCAAAAGTATGAGCATAAAATCTGGTAATATTATAGTCCCATGGGGTGTTGGAAGGCAAGAGCAGGCTTTCTCTAGCATCCCCTGACTTCATGATAACAAGCCCCAGAGACCCAGAAGATACAGATCACCGGGTGTGGGGTGGGCTGAGTAGACACAGTGCGTGGTACATGTCAAGAGGATAAGGAATTCCAGGACAGGGCCCGTGTTTTCGAAATGACCCATTATGAGATCTAAGTCATTCTTCCCAGGAACATTTCTTAAAGCGATTTACAAAGAATTAGAGGCTAACGTCAGAATATCCTCTAGATATCTGGGAACTGGTTTCCTAATTATACCAATATTGTTAGAAGCCTTTGGAGATTATAGTTATTGAGTTCTAGATCCAACCTTTTCTTCTGGTAGATAAGCAAGAAGGTTGGATTTTAGCACTGAATTCTGCAGAGTTGAAGTACAGCTGGGAACCAAGGGTCAGCACAGAGGTGAGGAATGGGAGGGTGGAGGTGTGTGTGTGTGTGTGTGCGCGCATATATTTAGTGTTCACCAGGCAAGTCTTCCTCAGAGTCAAAATGTTCATTGCCAATACAAATCCCAAAAAACTTCCGCTCTGATTCTAACATTGTCCTGAAATGGTTAGTTGACTCAAGGAAACGCACTTCCTTCGGGAGACTGTCCAAGTATGGCGTGAGAATGACGTCACCGGCACAGTCAAACCCTGATTATATATAATCAACTTTCCAGGTGGTTGTGATGCTTTGTTCTGATGTCTTGAGCATTTCTGTTTGTGAGAACTAGAGATGCTCAATTATAGCAGCATCACCAGTGAGGCTCTTGAATCCTCATAGCATACACACAGTTTTATGGCTGTCAGCAGTGGCCCCGAGAAAGAACTTCTAGAACCCCTCTGAAACAATTTCATTGCATTTGTAACATCAAGCTGGGACCACCACAGGCACCAGTTGGGTGTGTTCCCTGGCTTCTCCTCTGGAGTCAGAGCCTTGTCACTGTCAGAGGACAGCGTCCTCCTCGTTGTACTACAAGGCAGATTTTCTTAGAGAAAATCTCTCCTGTGGAGGGTGTGTGGTGCTCTCAGGATGCACAGCATTTGGTTAGACCAGTCTCCTTATCACCTTGGCTCAGGGAAGGCCCACACAGTGAGCAGGGCTCCTGGTCAACCTCACCCTGTGGTTTGTTCCTGGAGCTCTGTCTCTGAGTCACTTTGTCTTTCACCCATTTGTCAAGCACCTCAAAGACAGAGCTGCTTCTTTACTATCTCCAGTTTGCCAAGGAAGCTGTATCTTTTTCAAAATCAAACCCCAGGTTGACCTTGGATTAGCCAAGCCTCAGTTGCTGTCTCCACTTGGACCTTTCTGGGTCCCCCTGACATGGTACGAATCCATCTTCTAGAAATACTGCCCTGAGGCACTCTCCACCGTTCACCTTTCAGGTTGTCTTCTGTGAAAATCCTTTGGGCTTTGGGGTCCAATTTCCCTAAAATAGCCTCCTCCGAGTCCTCAGATTTCTGCCACTCCTAGGGTCCTGTGTGGCCTTGATGTAATCCTTTGCCTCCCAGTCCAGGCCACCAACTCAAATAGTGCCTCTGAGCGGGTGTCAGCCTTTCCAAGTCTCCTTACTTTTGCAGCGGAAACATAAGATTTAACAACCCATCTGAAATACAATTTTACATTTTGATTGCTTCTGCCCCAACCATACTGAGGTTACTTTCAATCTACATATATTTGTGGGAACAGGCTTTTTCACTGCAGTTCAATTCAAGAACACCTTATAATATCAGTGATTATAAAATACCATGGACTAACAGAGTGTCTTGCTTCCAGAGAGTTCAAACTGCTTTATAATTCTTCCAAACGTAATTTATCTTCATAAGCTGCTGCAGAGACAAGGAAAAAAGCAAGATTAATAATCACATTTTATAGATGGTGAAATAAAAACCCAGAGAAAGTGAGTAACATTTTTCCAGAAATGCACAGTCCTTCCTGTGCTCTCTGATTAGTGTTGCAGATTTATTGCCCAAGTTGGGAGTGGCCGTGAACCTTGCACTTGTGTTATTAGCGGGATGATGGAGACATGAACTTGGCCGGGGAGGTTGGGTGAGGAAGGGCTTGTACTGTGAAAGGTGATGCAGGGTTAGGGTCATGCCCTCCAGTAGGAAGAAGTAGGGAGTTGTGGATGGGAAGTTTTCTTTCTAAAGCTAAATGACAGGGACTTCGTTGTTGGTTATATTAACCTTTGCACCTTTTTTGTAAAGATAAATGAAAAAACTCTTTAATGGTTATGCTTTAATATATTTAAATAGTTTTCCTAACATTTCAATTTATAAGGAAGAAAATGGACCTTTAAGATGAAGAAAGGGGGACTTCCCTGGTGGTCCATTGGTTGAGAACCCGCCTGCCGATGCAGAGGACATGTGTTTGATCCCTGGCCCGGGAGGATTCCACGTGCCACGGGGCAGCTGAGCCCTCGTGCCACAACTCCCGGGCCCACGCTCTAAAGCCTGCGAGCCACAGCTGCTGAAGCCCGGGTGCCTGGTGTGCTCTGCAGCGGGGGAGGCCACTGCAATAAGAAGCCCTCACACCGCAACTAGAGAGTAGCCCCTGCTCGCCGCAACGAGAGAGAAGCGCGTGCAGCATCGAAGACCAAGCGCAACCAAAAAAGAAACGGCATTAATAAAACTTCTTTAAATGAGGGAAAGGGATGCTCTTTATCTAATTGCCGTCACATGGGCTTAGACACATTGTACATAATCCATAAGTGATGTACTATCTGCTGACTGCTTTCTCTGGGCCAGGCCCTGTGCTAGGTGCTCCTGTGATGCTGTTTCATTTTATCCTCCTGCCAACGTCAGGAAATCGGTATACAGCCACGACCTGATGGCACTGGTCCTGAGTGTTCCCACTCAACTCAGGTGGTGTGCACGCCTCTGTTGGAGGTCATTCCCCCATAGGGTCACAACATCTGCACGTGATCTGGGAATGCCTCACCAGCTACATGTACTGTCAGGAGAGCCACCGGAGTGAAATATCAAAGCTTAATCACTGCTGTGTCGAAAATGACAGTTGTCCGTTCTCTTTCTATAGAAAGATAGAATTTTCTATGTCTTGCTATGGAAATGTTGGAAAGGAACAATCTTTCTTAGGTGCAAATTTTGTCTGACACTTCGTGTGTGTTTCAAGTATTTCTGATGTCCCAAAATAGCAGTGAGGAGCCTCTGTAAGAGGATTCCGTGGGCTGGTAAGGGAAGGTTGAGTCCCTGACACAGCCTAGGTGGTTCTGAGCCCAGAGGGGAAAGGCCATGTCCCAAGCTGGCAGTCCTACCCACTAGGGACCCAAACTGAGAGACCAGAAATAGCCCCCATGCAAGAAACCAGGATGTGATTTCTTTTTTCTTTTTTTTTAAAGCATGTAAACTTTGAAATAGAAAGGCCAAGTAGTCTGCCTCTTGTCATAGGCAGTGTTGCCAAGGAGATGGCGCCAGCTTCAGGGAAAACTGGTGTCTGCTGAGGGTGTGGGTTTGAAACAGAAAGGTTTATTCCTTCTCCAGAGGTGTGGTGAGCACCTAGGTGCTCCAGGTGTCTGTGCTAGGTGCCAGAGGTGCAGCCAGAGGCCAGGGATGGATGTGTGCTCACCCCACCCTGTGCCTGGAAGCCACCTCGCCCGATCACCTCTCCCGAGAAGGCCCCCAGGCTTTGCCTCACCTGCGTGTGCTGGGCACTCGTTATATGTTGGCCACAGGCCCATTGTTGCCTCCGACTAGACAGTGAACTCCTGGAGGAACCGCAGGGTCTGGTTTCTGATCGTCAGCACCCAGCACAGTGCCTGGCATGTAGAAGATGCTTAGGAAAATGGCAGTTGAATTATTCCCCGCTAAGTGACTAAATAAGGGGCGCTAAACTCTGCCTTAGGATAACCCCTGCTAATAATGGTTTCTTCACTGAAGAATAAAAACACCTTAGCAACCATCTAATGTGCTTCCGGTGCACTGAACAGAAAGAAACCGATTTTAGACTTGACTTTGAACATCGAGGAGCTTGGAGCCTTACAGACCAGTGGAGCAGGGGCCAGGCATCTGCCCGATCATAGCAGAGGGGTCTTTGGTTCCCCAGGGATTAATGAGGGGCCAGATAAAGAAGTGCCTTCCTGAACTGAGGGCTCGTGTTGAGCAGATTTTTATGGAGCATCTGCTGTGTACCAGACTGAGGCTCAAAACGTAGGAACACAGGCCCTACCGTTGGGATAGTGGAGGGCGAACACCCAGACATGTATATACAACAGTTTTTGTTGTTGTTCAGTCGCTCGGTTATGTCTGACTCTTTGCGACCCCATGAACAGCAGCACACAGGCTTCCCTGTCCTTCACTATCTCCCAGAGTTTGCTCAAACTCATGTCCATTGAGTCGGTGATGCCATCCAACCGTCTCGTCTTCTGTTGTCCCCTTCTGTCTTCAATCTTTCCCAGCATCAGGGTCTTTTCCAATGAGTCAGTTCTTCGCATCAGGTTGGTCAAAGGACTGGAGCTTCAGCTTCAGCATCAGCCCTTCGGGTGGTCAGTTAATATTTATTGGACCGATCTGGTGGTTCATGTCTGAATGTTCACCATGCAGTCCACCAGCACCGAGAGCAAGGTGTGTTTGAGTGAGGAAGGGGCGGGGGAGGACAGGCCTTCTCAGAAATGTGACCAACGTGTCATGTGTGCAGACAAGAGGACACGGCCTTTGAATGGGGGAGAGTTTCAGAGTAAATTGGAAAAGGTTGAAACCAAAGGCAGGAGACCAGTAGGGGTTTACAAGAGAGAGCTGGACCACAGAGGGCTCCAGCAAACCCACAGTGTGGAGCTGAGTGGAGGATGGCTTCTAGAGGAAGCGGGAAGAGATGGGCCTTATCAGCCCTGCCCATTCACATGCACAGAAGTCCGCTTTTCCCCAGGTGAAAGGCTCACGCCTGGGCTCCCGTTCCTTCATGAAGATTCGCCCCTTCTACCCTCCTTTGTTTGCAAGCCTTAGAACTTTCCATCTGAGTCACATATGTTAGCACTTCTCTTATATTTAATAAAGGTTTATTCAACCTACAAATCCTTACTGATTGGCTCCTAAATGCCAGACCCTGTGCTGCCCTTGTGGACGTAGCAGAGGAGACAGACGGTGAGGAGGTTATTGGGAAAGTGCTGTAAAGTGACATTTATGGCACCGGAGATGGAGACTGACTGGGGTCGAGGGACGCCTGTCTGCGGCAGTGACAATTAAGCGGAGGTTTGAAGGATGAGAGAGAAGGAAGCCGCCACCTGAGAACCAGCGGAGAAGGCATTTGACGCCGAAGCAACAGCTCCTCGGGAAGGCTCAGGAAACTGGTTAGGCTGGGGCTCACTGAGCTGGGAGAGTGGATGGGCGACAGTGCTGGGCGGTCGGGGCCCAGCCGGGGGAGGGACTGAGATTTCCTTCCCAGGGAGGCAGGGAGCCTGGGAAGGACTTGGAGCTGAGGGCTTGTGACCTGTTGAGCTGGTAGAGAGTGGACGGGAGGAAGCAGTGATGGAGTGGAAAGACAGGAAGGCCCAGGGGAGGTGGTCAGGGCCAGGGCGGTGGCAGCAGAAGCGGAGAATCCGGGGCCAGTTGAGCTGCTTTGGAGCTGCCGTTATTGAGTGGCATGGACGCAGAGGGAGAGAGAGGAATCCAAGATCAATCCCAGGTTTCCAGCATGAGTAATGGGGCGGGGTGGGGGTGTGAGAGAAATTCCATTTAGTGAAACAGAGGACAGAGGGAGGAATTATTTGGGGTGGGAGGGTGCAGAGGAGCAGAGTTCCCTTTTAAAGACAAGTTGAGGTGATTGAGAGATATTCCAACGGAGATGTCAGGCCATCAGAAACATAAAGCTGGAGCTGAGAAAAGTCCAAGATGGAGACAGACTTTTGGAAATACACAAAATGGGATTTAAACCGCTAAGAATGGCCACAGTGACCGTCGCAGTTTCCCAACGTGCAGACACGAGTACCACAAAACACATGACTCAGAATAACAGAGCCTTGTTCTCTCACAGTTCTGGAAGCTAGACATCCAAAATCAAGGTGTCAGCAGGGCCGTGCTCCCTCTGAAGCCTCCAGGGAGGGGCCTTCTTGCCCCTTCTAGCTTCTGCTGGCTCCTTGGCTGTGACAGCATCACTCCAGTCTCTGCCTCCGTCTTCACATGGCCCTCTTCCCTCTGCGTCTGTGTCCAAATCTCCCCCTTCTTCCAAGGACACCAGTCATACTGGATTGGATGAAGGATGCACCCTGCTCCAGGACGAGGTCATCGTAACTGATGACATCTGTAGTCACCCCATTCCCAAAGAAGGGCCCACATTGAGCTACCGAAGATTAGGAACTTCAGCATGACTTTGGGACACAGTTCAACCCCATAAGAATTACCTAGAAAAACAACGAAATGAGAGAAGAGAAGGGGTCCTGGGGCTTTGCCATGGGCAGCGCTTGGACAGAGGAGGACAAGCCGTGAGCCGTAGAACAGAGCAAATGCAGGAGCACGTAGTGTCGTGCGAACCAAGATTGCCTGTTTCCAGACTGGGTGGAACGACCAGCCGTGTGGAAGAAACACGGCTCTCAGGCTCCAGAGCTGAGAACCTGACCAGTGGGCGCAACGTGGCCCCTGCTGGCCTCGGCGAGCTCCACGCTTGAATGGAGCAGAGGAGCAAGTCCAGTGAGAGGAGGGAGGGAAGATGCGAGAGACGGAGCATTGGAAGCTGCCAGACATGGCTCTTCAGAGACTTGGCTTTGGACGGAGAACAGAGAACTAGGGCAGCAGCTGCAGGGGCTGAAGGGATTGGGAGAGGTTTGGTTTTGGCGTGTTTTGTTCTTGCGTTCTGTTTTATTGTTTTTAGACGGGAGACACTGGAGTGAGAGTGTGCGCTTGGATTAGGTCTGTGTGTGCGTGTATGTGTGCGCGCGCGCGCACGCGCATGTGTGTGTGTGTGCACGGGTGCGCGTGTGTGTGTGTGTGTGTGTGTGTACTGTGTATGTTTTTGTGCTCAGCTTCAGTTGTCCCCTGTGCTTTGGTGTCGCCTCCCCAGCAGCCCGTGGGGGACAGGGCTGCACCTTCTATTTCTTTTGTCTCCCAGCTGCCCTGCCTGATGCCCACACATTTGCTCACTAGATCACAGCAAAAGAAATCCTCTGCCGTACATATCGCGATGCCAGGAATTGCTGTCATTCCGTTTTCTGATGGACTAAACAATTTTTTTTAATATTTACTTACGATTTATCTGGCTGTGCCTGATCTTAGTTGAGGCATGAGAACTCTTAGTTGCAGCATATGGGATATTACTTCCTCAACCAGGGATCGAACCTGAGCCCCCTGTATAAGGACCTCGGTGTCTTAACCACTGGGCCACCAGGGAAGTCCCCAACTAAATGGTTTTCACAGGTCCCATTCCTGTAGCGTGAGTCTGCTGTTTCTTGCCCAAGAACGTCACTGGCATGCCCTTTGCATGACAGTCTTACCTGTTGGATTCTGCTGGGCAGATCATCAGGGAACAGAATCTGGGAAATGGGTTTCCAGGGGTTCCCAGTGGTCTGCTTAAGGGCATGAAAAAGTGAAAGTGAAAGTTAGTCGCAAGAGTGTCCCACTCTTTGCGATCCCATGGACTGTAGCCCACCAGGCTCCTCTGTCCTTGGAATTCTCCAGGCAAGAGTGCTGGGGCATGAGGGCCAGTTAATTAACCTGATAGGAAGGACAGCCTCATGGTCAAGTCCAGAGATGGCCACACGGAACCAGAGCAGCCTGTTCCTAAGACCCGACCTGGAGACTGGAGTGTCCAGGCTACAACGGGCAAAGGGACAGGTCACAAGAATGGGAGACAGAGGTGCCGAGATGCCTGATTCTGAGCCAGCAGCAGCTGCCACAAGAGGGGCTTCTCAGGACCAGAGCAGGTACCTCCCCAAGGAGAGGCCGCAGTCTCCACGTGAGAGGAGGCAGGTAGACACGTCTAACTCTCGAATAGAGAGGACAGAAAGCAAAGCAGGTTCTGCCACATGTGTAACAAGAGCATGTTATTTTCACTATCATGTTCTTTTGAGACACTCCCTTCTTTTCAAAAAGATGTGGTTTTTGTTTTTTTTTTTTAAACCGAAACCACCGCGGAAGAGATGGCATTGCTGGAAGCAACCTGCGGTAGTCTCTTCAGTTCCACGTAATGATCTGTGGCTCTGGAAGCCCTGGTGTGTGGGGCACCGCTGGACACAGTGACCTAGGCCAGGTCCAAGGTCCCATGACCTGGGACAGTCCAGCACTGATGCCTCCCCAGCCTCACCAGGGCATCTGTGCCGGAGGGCAAGAGCCATCCCCCACGTCCACGTGAACTGTCAGCAACTAGGCTGGGAGGAGACAAAGACCAAGGACAGAGCGAAGTGTCAGGCACACCACTGGAGCTGAAGACACCCAGCAGCAAGGGGGCAGGGACATCTCGCTCCCTGGCCCTCTGCAGTAGTCCCCTCCTTCCAAGCCCACGGAGACCCAACCTTGGCCTTGCAGCCCAGACCACAGTCTCAGCGCCCTAGAAGCACCAACAGTAGTGCTGCCTCTCCAGCTCCAAGAAGGGAAGAGACTCCTTTTTACAGCTGAAAAATCAAAAGACTTGATAGCAAGACCTTTTGGTTCTTATTTGTTTTTTCAGAACCGTTATGTAGAGAAAGAAAGAAAAAAAAAACCAGCAATGAGAGCCAGTTTAAAGGAGCAGGCAGGGAGATGCTTTGTGCAGGGAAAATTCAGCTCTAAGCTCCAACAAGTGGAGGTGCTCCTGGCACCCCTCCCTCCCTCCTCTCCTGCTGGCTGGGCAAAGAGAACCCCGATAGAGAAAAGTCTCCCAGCTCCCGGGCTCCCTCTCCAGGCTGCTAAAAAGGTGGAGTTGCATCTTCCTGGATCACGCCATCAAGGGGACCGTTGATAGAGAAAACAGAAGTTGGGCCCGTGCATCAGCAGAATGCCTTAAGCCACGTTTAAAAAAAAAATATCATAAACTGAGTTCATATCTCATGCTCTGAGCGTGGTTTTCTCCAAAATGTGAACCTAGCAATCATGACCAATTCCTAGAAAAGCAGAGCTACTCTTGTGGTCTTTGGTTTTGATTACCAAGTACATGTGAAATTTTCTCTTTGAGTTTAGGTGATTTCCTTCAGAAGTTCCAGCAGGTAACCAGGTTTATCATGTGAAGGAATATATTTTCTGAAGTTAGGAAAGGGTTTATAATGGAATTCTGATTTACACCGGAACTACAGATCATGAACCAGGTACTATAATTGTCATAGGAGAGAATTCTTTAGAAGGTAATGAAAAAAAAAAAAAACTAGTGTTTCCTTGGAAAAGTATGATACAAACTCCTAAAAAGGGATTGTTGGTATAAACAGATACTGGATTTAATCCCATTCTGCGGGGAGGCAACTTGTTTTATATATGACTGAAAATAGAATACCTGTACTTCAGAATTTCTTTGTAAAAACTAAGCATCCTTGGGACTTCCCTGGTGACCCAGTGGTTAAGACTTGGAGCTTCCACTGAATGTTCAGGGAGCAGGTTTGATCCCTGGTCAGGAAACTAAGTGGAGAAGGCCATGGCAACCCACTCCAGTACTCTTGCCTGGAAAATCTCATGGATGGAGGAGACTGGTAGGCTGCAGTCCATGGGGTTGCTAAGAGTTGGACACAACTGAGCGTCTTCACTTTCCCTTTTCACTTTCATGCATTGGAGAAGGAAATGGCAACCCACTCCAGTGTTCTTGCCTGTAGAATCCCAGGGACGGCGGAGCCTGGTGGGCTGCCGTCTATGGGGTCGCACAGAGTCAGACACGACTGAAGTGACTTAGCAGCTTAGCAGCAGGAAACTAAGATCCTGCACGCCACTCAGCAAAATTAAAAAAAACCTGGGCATTCTCTAAAGGTTGATTTCCTGGGTTTTCAGCTACAAAAGATAATTCCTGAGTATCTCAAAGGCGTTGATTAGCTCGTCTGGCTGGAGCGTGATGGTAGTGAAGCAGTAGCTGTGGTTCCCTCTGGGTCTGCTCTACAACCTCAGACCTGCCGTGCATCTCAGCCAGTCACCTAGCCAGGCACCCTACTGATGGGAGGACCAAGCCAAAGGATGCAAGGATCATTGCAACCCAGCTCAAGAACAACAGGACCTTGCGGGGGTCAGTAACAGTAGCTTGGGTTTGAAAGACTGGATTTTTTTTTTTTTTTAGAATTCGTATAGAAATAGCTTCCTGCTTTTCCAAATTGCTAATGACTGTTTTTTTCCATTCTTCCTTTTCAGGGCCCCTGAGATCATCCTGGGTTTACCATTTTGTGAGGCAATTGATATGTGGTCTTTGGGCTGCGTCATTGCAGAGCTGTTCCTGGGCTGGCCACTGTATCCAGGAGCTTCAGAGTATGATCAGGTGGGTCCAGACAGCACAGGTGTTCTCAGCCAGCTCTCTTCATTTGTGTGGATGGGCACCCCATCCGTAACCTGACATGGGGTGGGGCTCTGAGGTGTGATACTGTCTCCCAAACCTTCCTTCCCTTCAATCACTTTTTTTTTTTTTTTAATTTAGCCACAACCTTTATTGAAGCATCTTACCTGTGTTATCCCTTCAAGTACCAGTATCCAAGTTTACAATTGAGGATCGCCTGGCTTTTATTTCTTTGTTCTTCTTCCTTTTCCCTTTTCCTTTGATTACTTCATTCTCTCCCTATAAAATTGTCATTTTTCTCTGAGACACTAGAGCTGTTAGTATACCACGTGTATGGTGACAGGAAAAGCCCTGACCTCATTCCCATCTTTCCTTGCAGATCCGGTATATTTCACAAACACAGGGTTTGCCAGCAGAATATTTATTAAGCGCGGGGACAAAGACAACTAGGTTTTTCAACCGGGACACAGACTCGCCGTATCCTCTGTGGAGGCTGAAGGTAGGAAGAGCGCCTGCCTCATTCCTCACCAACACCCAGCTTACGGGGAAGAAGGTCCCCGCGAAAAGTGCCCCCATTCGCCAGGAGCCTTTAACCGAGGCACATGGGTCCTGGCTCTGACTCTGATTTGGCCATGACGGGGTCGCGACTGTGGATAATACATGGTGGATGGATTTTTGAATGTTCAGAAAGCACCGCTTTGCTTGACCTACTGCCTTTGCACCTCAAGCTCTGATTGCTAAACTCCCTCAATTTCATCCAGTAAACCTGGACGACCTGCCTGGTTCGCTGCTGGATAGAGAAATGAAAGAAGTGAATGGTCCCCCACCCTTAAGGAGCTCCCAGTGCAGAGGGAGACTGAACCTGTGTGATAGCCCTGCCCCCTCCCCATGGCCAGCACCATTTCCGGCAGGAACAGAATGTGGGAGCCTGGAGGAGGGAGCCTTGATTCCTGCTATGGCAGAGGGTCGAGGAGAAGCGTTTAAGCCAGGCCCTGAAGGGTGCAGAGAGCCTTGCAGGCAGCTACACAGTATCCGAAGGCTCCGGGAGGGGTCTGCTGGCCCCGCCGGCAGGTGGTGTAGCGCCTCACTGCACACCATAAACTCGGGCGGCTTGACTTTAACGGAAGCATATTTTGCTTTCACTTTGATCTGTGCCTAATAATTAAAATTAATGTTGTTGGTTTTGTTTTTTTCCTGGGAAGGAGAAAATAATATACCTCTTAAGTGTGTTTTGTGTTCATTTTAGGTGTTGGGTGTTTTTTTGCAAGAGTGTAGGTGGGTATTTTTTTAACAGAAACCACAGCCAAACTGTAATACATTTAGAGATAATGCGTGGTCAGTGATGGCAAAAGATTTAGAAAAGAGATCTGGCAGCTGAGCAGGCCTCTGAGGCTCCTGATGGGAGGCTGGCGTTTGGCAGCGGTTGAGGGTGAGCGGCTCAAGGTCAGGTCCAGTGAAAAAGAGTCCTGGCAGGAGGAGGCTGAGGCTGGCCATTACTGTGTCTTAGTTAGGAGATTCAGGCCTTCTTAGCCAGCTGTTCCCTCATCGAAGCCTGGATCTTAGCAGCTCCAGGTGTGCTGTCCTTGAGTGAGTCTTGGAGGATCAATTACCTGTGACCCACGAATAAGTCCAAAACCCCATAGTCATTGGAAACAGCAGCTTCCTAGACTGAGGCCAGTTCAGGAACTGGACGTGTGTCCCCTGGACCCAAGCAGAGGGGACTGTCGAATAGACTCCAGAGCCAGCAGTCACGTGACCTTGGCAAGCTCCTCAAGCTTTCTGCCCTTCTTTGCCCCTCTGGAAGATGAGCTGGTAATCGGCCTCCCTAAATTGGTTGTGAAGGGCATTACATGAGTTCACGTGCTTTGGAACAGTACCTGGGGACTTCCCTCGCAGTCCAGTGGTTGAGAATCTGCCTGCCAATGCTGGAGACTTGGGTTTGATCCCTGTTCCAGGAAGGCTGCACATGCAGAGGGGCAACTAAGCCTGTGCCCCCCAACTACTGAAGCCCATGTGCCCTATAGCCCATGCTCCACAATAAGAAAAGCCACCACAATGAGAAACCCCCTGTGGCCACAATTGGAGAAAGTCTGCACGCAGCAATGACCCAATACAGCCAAAAATAAATACATAGTTAAATAGATGAATAATTTTTAAAAAGTAGTGTCTGACACATAGGGAGAGCTCTATGTATAAGAGTTTGATAAATTAAAGTTTTACAATGTGTGGACCAAAGGCTTCTGCTTTTCCACATATGAAACCTAACCACATCCCTTAAACTTAGGGGAGAACATGGTTCTCGGGGTTGTGGCATATACTGCCTTCTGGGGATCCTCCAGATCTGACTCAGAGCTGGCCCCCCAACAGTGTTCGTGGGAAGGGAGGAAGGAGGAGGGATGACCTAAGTGTGGAGCAGGAAGAGAGGAAGGCATTCTGGGCAGGTCACTTTAAGAATCCTGTCTCCTCTCTGAAAGGTGGGACAAGATCCTCAGGGGGAGAAGCAGAGGTTGGCGGGTTTGAGTCACAATGACTAGGAAATAATTCATATTACCAATGGCCTGGTGCCTCTCTTGACCAGACACCAGATGACCATGAAGCAGAGACGGGGATTAAGTCAAAAGAAGCAAGGAAGTACATTTTCAACTGTTTAGATGACATGGCCCAGGTAAGCTCCATGGGTGAGTATACAACGTTAGCCCTTTCAGAGCCAAGCACAACAACACTTCTGCAGGAGTAATTAACAGAGGATGGAGGGTAGAAATCCACTTGACTCCAATGTGGTGGCTGACTTTGACCTTAAACAATGATATGTTGGCCTTAGGAAGTATACCATTGAGTGTGTGGAACATTTTTAAGACCTTACACCAGCTCTTTAAACAGCTTCAGTTTACTGGCTCTCAATTGTAAAATAGCACTGGCCAATCTGACTGGTGTCTTCATGAGAAGAATTCAAGCCCATTAGTTCATTTGAGTACCATGAGTTCTCTAGTGCCACTTTAACAAGGGGCCATAAACTGGTGACTTAAGACAACAGCGTTTATTCTCTTGCAATGCTGGAGGCTGGAAGTTTGAGATCACAGTACCAGCAGGCCATGTCCCCTCTAACAGCTCTAGGAAGAAACTGGCCCAGGCTGTTCTAGTTTCTGGTGGCCCCCTTGACTTGTATCTGCATCCCCCAATCTCTGTCTCATTCATGTGGCCTTCTTTTCTCTGTGTTCTCTGTGTTCCCTCTTTTCTCTGGGTCCAAAATCTCCCTTCTTTCTCTTACAAAGACACCAGTCATTGGCTGTATGGCCCACCCTACTTCACTGTGACTTTAACTTGGGTAACATCTGCTGAGACTCTGTTTCCAAATTAGGTCCCATTCCTGGGTACCAGGGACCAGGACATCCATCTTTTGTGAGCACACAACGCAATGCAGTCAGTCTCTCTCAGGTCATCCTTGTGTCCAGAGAGAATTCTAGAACACCAGCTATTTTTAGAATAAAACCTAGTCTAAAATCAGGGCAACCCAAAGTGAGTTTTTCTTCAAAGCAATGAGAAACACAGCTCCAGACCAATGAACACTTAACACACTTCTTACTGAAGATGAGTGTAACCAAAACTCATGACTCCAAGTAAAGTATACTTGTCAGTTGATTAGAAGCTTTGATTTTCTGAGAAAACTGAAATTGCTTTCCAGTACATGTCTTGGGGCTGAGGGGGAGAAAGCACCACAAAACAAGCTTTTAAAGGTCATCGTAGTATAGGTTTCCCAGGCAGTACAGTGGTAAAGAATCTGCCTGCTGATGCAGGAGACACAAGTTCGATTCCTAGGTCAGGAAGAGCCCCTGGAGAAGGAAATGGAAACCTGCTCCAGTATTCTTGCTGGGAAATCCCACGGACAGAGGAGCCTGGTGGGCTACAGTCCACAGGGTCAGAGAGAGTCGGACACGACTGAGCACACGCACACGCCGTATAGGCTTGCTCTTGGAAGAAAAATCTTGTGTTCAGATATCCTGCCTGCCTTCGCCAGAGGCGGTCCCAGTGAACCCAGGGATTCAAATAACTCAGACCCTGGCTCAGGAGCTGCTAGGTGTGGGAAGCAGACCCCAATACCTCTGTTGGAAGGTTAAAGAAACAAACCTTTTTGCATCTTATTTTTTACTGCGTGGTTGTAATTATTGTTTTTTAACCATGGGGAAATATGTGTAGCCTAAAATGGTACAACTCTAGGTATGCCATTCAGTACGTTCACATTGTCTCAAGCACAGTCTCCAGAATTCTTTTCATCGTATGGTTCTTTTCAGTGAGGCGTGATGCAAGGTGCATTTCAGCCTAACTGATGAAAGCAGGAGCCAGCTGCGCCCGCACATTCATATCTATGCAGGTGCCCACAGGGGCCTCCCTCTTCCCTGAGCAGCCTACCCCGGCCTCTCCTGCAGAGAGAACAGCCGTGACCTGCGGGCAGTGATGACCCGTGGCAGCGCCCCCCACGGGGCAGACACAGCCTTCTAGGGGCTGGGAAGGGGTGACCAAGAGATTAGGATGGAGCTGCAGAGCACAGAACGGAGGGATGGGGCGAGGGAGGCCCAGCGGAATCTCGGTGACTTGTCCCCACTTGCTTGCAGGTGAACATGACAACAGATCTGGAAGGGAGCGACATGTTGGTGGAGAAGGCCGACCGGCGGGAGTTCATCGACCTGCTGAAGAAGATGCTGACCATAGACGCCGATAAGAGAATCACTCCAATCGAGACCCTGAACCACCCCTTCGTCACCCTGACACACTTACTCGACTTTCCCCACAGCACACAGTAGGTGTCCTGGTCGTTGCTTTATCCCAGGGGTCGGCAGACTTTTTCTTTAAAGCCCCAGGTAGTGCATATTTCAGGCTTTGTAGGACTTCCCTGGTGGGTCCAGTGTTCAACACTCTGAACTCCTTTCAATGCAAGGAGTGCCTGTTTGATCCCTGGTCGGGGAACCAAGATCCCACATGCCTTGAGGCCCCCCCCAAAAAAAAAAAAATCAGGCTTTGTAGCCGTATGGTCTCTGTCACAACAACTCAGCTCTGCCATTAGAGTTGAAAGCAGCTGTAGACATTACAGAAACCGACAAGGGAAGCTGTGTTCCACTAAAAATTTATAAAAATAGTCGGCAGCCACACTGGGACCCTGGGCTGAAGTTTTCTTAACACCAAAAAGGGAACAGTGGGGCATGAGAGGGCATGAGGCCGGGTGGACCAGACCTGGGGTGTCTGCACGAAGGGAGGTGCTCAGAATGGCAGCTTCTGTGATACAGAGCCACGTGCAAGCCAGAGGTCATGCGTGGACTTGGTCCCGTGTGGATTGGGATCTGTTGATTTATTCATTCATTTATTCATTCCCTGGGCTGGGCCAGGGGCTGGAGGCAGTGGGGAGCAGAGCAGATGGGCACCCTGCCCACTGGAGTTTAGAGTCTACAGGAGAGAAAGTGGAAAGTGAAAGTGAAAGTTGCTTAGTCGTGTCTCACTCTGCAACTCCATGGACTGTCCATGGAATTCGCCAGGCCAGAATACTAGAGTGGGTACCCATTCCCTTCTCCAGGGGACCTTCCCAACCCAGGGATCAAACCCAGGTCTCCCGCATTACAGGTGGATTCTTTACCAGCTGAGCCACTAGGGGAGCCCAAGCATACTGGAGTGGGTAGCCTATCCCTTCTCCAGGTGATCTTCCCAACCCAGGAATCAAACTGGGGTCTCCCACATTGCCCGCAGGTTTTTTACCAGCTGAGCACCAGGGAAGCCCCTATAGGAGAGAGGAAGGCACTAAACCAAAGATCCCCAAGTAATCAGGCTGTTCTCAGGGGATACGAAGGGCAAGCAGAGCATGCAACAAGAGGACCTTGCTGGAGGCAGGGCGTGGATGACCCACGGGTGTGACCGCCCAAGGAGAGGGAGCCGCTTGGTGGAAAGGCCAGTGAGAGTGGAAGGGGCCTTGCCAGGTGGAGACCCCAGCACGGGCAAGATCAAGCACTCGGGGACAGGGAGAGATGAGACCTCAGGATAAGCCAGTGGCAGGGCTTCCGTGTTATGGATTTCGCTCTTTCTCCTAAGAGTAATGGGAAGTCATTAAAGGATTGATGGCCGGGAAATGGCTGATTGGAGTTGTGTTAAACAAAGATCGGTCTGCTGTCGCTCGATCAAGTCAAATAAGCTTGGAAAAAATGCCCATCAGATCTAGCAACTTGGAGGTTGCTGGTAACTTACTGTTTCTGTGGATGGTAGAAGCAGAAACCAGTTTAGCAGGTTGAAAGATTGAGTGAGAGGTGAAGAAATAGATGGTACCCTTTCAGGAAGGAAGGCTGTGAAAGGCGAGGGACAAAATAGAGGGGTGACTCAGGAAGGCCCAAGGAGGGGGTTTCTTTTCATATGAAAGAGACTTGAGCATCTTAAGAGGCTGATGGGAAGTGCCTGGTAGTAAGTAAGAGATTAAAGATAAAGGGTGCTCAGAAGATGTTTCTCGAGGTAGTGGGAAGGACCAGGATTCGGAGGGCAGGTGGAGGAATAGGCAACCTCACAGAGGGTGGGCAGAGGAGAGCGCATGGCTGTTGCAAGCGCCTGGTGCAGTGGAGGAGAGTTGATGGGCTTCTTCCACCAGCTTCTGTCTCTCCTTGTTGGAAACAGGGTATTGGTGGTTAAAGGAGGGTAGGAAATCTTAGGTAGCGGAAGGTAGCAGAGACACTTGAACAGAGAAACAGAGCAGAATCCTGACTGTGGGGGTTGGACTGGAAAAGCCCGGGGTGTAAATGAACTCCCCAGATGAAGGCATGGAATCAACAGAGTCCTTCCAGGTTGGAGTTTGGCTGCGCTGCTAAGAGAAAAAGATTGACACAGATTTATGATGTTGGCAGTGAAGAGACTATAATCTGAAGTCATGGCTATGCAAGGCTTAGCTAAAAGAAAAAGGAAGTGAAGCTGGGAGGGGTCCATAGAGACTGAGTGGTCTGATCAGCTCAGAGAACGCTTAGTACCGTAATAGTTGAACTAGCCAGAGGCGTGGAAAGTGTGCCTAGGAGGTGGGATGCTTGAATCTATGGTTGTGGAAATGGCACGATTTCAGGCTTGACAATCCAGGGAATGGGGTGGCTGGAATTAATAGGTCTCTGGAGATAAGAAGGAACTAAGGAGCCAGGGAGTCTGACCAGGAATCAGGGTGACCTCCAAAGGGCTTCCCTGGTGGCTCAGACAGTAAATAATCTGCCCGCAATGCAGGCAACTCGGGTTCAATCCCTGGGTCAGGAAGATCCCCAGGAGAAGGGAATGACAACCCACTCCCAGTGTTCTTGCCTAGAGAATTCTGTGGACAGAGAAGCCTGGTGGGCTACAGTCGATGGGGTCATAAAGAGTCAGACACAACTGAGCAACTAACACTTCCACTTTTTCACTTTTCGAAGTCTCCCAGGTGGGCAGGACTGAGCTAGTGGCCCGGCCTTGGTGCCTGACGGGGAGAGAAGAGAAGGGAGGATTAGTTTGAGGAGGTGCCATCACAAAGCACCACTGAGTGGCTGAGTGTCACAAACAGCAGACACTCATTTTCTTATTCTAGAAGCCCACGAGCTCGGTGTCCGGCAGAGCTGGCTTTTTCTGTGGCCTCTCTCCTCGGCTTACGCGTGGCCGTTGTCTGCCCGAGTCTTCCTGTCGTCTTCCTCTACGCTGTCTGTGTCCCGATTTCCTCCTCCTCCTAAGGAATTGGGTCAGGGCCTGCCCTAATGACCTCATTTCACCTCTTTAAAGATCCTATCTCCAAATTCAGTCCCATTCTTAAGTACTAGGGGGTTAGAACTTTAATATGTGAATCTGAGGGGCACAGTTCAGCCTATAAACAGAGTCAAGAGAGAGAGCACTTCAACCTCTGAGGCACTTAGGACATGAAAGAATAAACAGCCCTCTTTCCCTGGGTGTGTGCAGGGAGAAGCAGGGTGCTCAAGAAAGCAGCAGATTTCAGGTGGCATCAGGAGAGAGAGGGATACATGGAAAGAGCCCAGCTGAGACAGCCACGGGTCACCCATGAGCCCCGCTACAGCCAGAATCAGATCAGGTCAAGTCTCGAGGCTGGATGTGACCCTCAGCAGCATACGAGAAATGAGGGTGTGGCACCCATCACCAGTGGTGCTCCCTCTCTTTTCAGTCTGTTCCTTACTAGCTGTTGTTGAGCAAGTCAGACTGTATTGCAACAACCAGATAGTGCCTCTACTTTAGAAGCATGCTTGCAACAACCAGACTCGAGTACAGAGAAGGAACTGGGACCTGTCCCTTGCAAACTCTCATTACGGGATTCGTCCTGTTTCTGGGTATGGGAGGGGTAAGTCAAGGGGTGCCAGTCTGAACCACAGAGGGCAGACTTGGTGATTTACTGCATAGGGCCCCCATAAGATCAGTCTTCGTGTCATCAGGAGTGAAGTGGGCTGGCTGAGAAACAGCTGTGGATAGGAGATGGAGGGGTGCTCGTTAGCGGGTTCCTGGTAGCCAGGTGCACTGTGAGACACTCATGCATGCCCAGCTGTGTCCAACTGTTTTTCAACCCAATGGACTGCTACCCACCAGGCTCCTCTGTCCAAGAAGTTTCCCAGGCAAGAATACTGGAGTGGGCTGCCACTTCCTTCTGCACAGGATCTTCCTGACCCAGGGATCAAACCCACACCTACTGCATCTCCTGCAGCAGCGGGTGGATTCTTTACCACTGAGCCACCTGGAAAGCCACCGGCACTGTCAGTGAGGCAGTCACACGCATAAAGTTTGAGTCTTGGCTGAATGACCTCAGGGTGTGGTCTTTTGGTTCTACATGGAAGCAAATCAGGGTGTTTCACTGTGGGTGAAGACCCAGCACGGAAACCATGGGCATCAGCTGGCTCCTAACTCAGGACCTGGTGTGGAACCAGGGGAAGCACTGACAACTTAGATTTCAGAAAATAGGCCTCAGAAGGAAAGAAGGGTTTTGGAGCACAAAGTAGGCCTGATCCCCAAGTAACCCTAGAATCTGCTGGGCAGACCATGAAGAAGTCTGGGGCCAGAAGAAACCTCCATCCCACCCCTGCAGCTGGGCCAGGGCTACCCCAACATCTAGATTATCAGATGAAAGAGACTCCACTCGTTTCTCCATGCCAAGATTCTGGTGCTCGAATTCCTTAAAAACCATGCTTAACATTAACCCAGTGTGAAAGTACTTTCCTCTGAAACTAAAAACTCAGATCGTTTCAGTTAGAGAATTCTGAGTCTGAAAGCTTTGCGTTGAATTGTCGAAAAACCACTGATGCATTAAATACAGTCCAGAAGAACACAAAATCCATTGTTTTACTCTTTCAGCCTCCATGTGAAAGCACTTAACAGTAGGTTTGGTACTGAGTCGATGCTCAAAACGTGTTGGCGTTGCTAGCATTAGTGTTTTTAGCTCTTGGTCACCGGAGACCTTCTCTCTAGGTCATCAGGCAGTCGTTGTGTACTTAGTGTGCGTTGCGTGGCCAGTGTCAGTCATGATTAACTCAAAAAGAATGTGTAGGTCAGTTCAGAAAATCTTTCATGGAGAGGATGTTTTGGGATAGCCCGCAAGCACCTGCTTGGCCCAGAATCTCGCTTACCCATAGTACAGTATGCAGTTGTCATCTTAAAATGGTAGGATTTTATTGTTACTACACTACTTATAATTAAAATAAGTATTTTAAATGGAAATTTAAATGGGATCTTGCTATCCTAAATATTAGCATTTGAGGAAAAAGTGAGTTTAATTAGAAGACGACCCAGAAGTGAATGGCGTGGCACGTGTGCTCAGTTGGGTCTGACTCTTTCAGATGCCATGGACTGTAGTCCACCAGGCTCCTCTGTCCATGGAATGTTCCAGGCAAGAATGCTGGAGCGGTTGCATTTCCTACTCCCGGGTGTCTTCCCGACCCAGGGATCAAACCCGCGTCGGCGGCATTGGCAGGCAGATTCTTTACCTCGACGCCACCTGGGAGGCGGAGACGTGAATGAGAAACAATGTACAAACAATTGAAGATCCCGTGGTGGGTTTTCAAACACTTGGTCAAGGCCACTTATGGCTTTCTTTGCCCTTGATGCTGGTGTCCACAACACTTTTATACTTGAATTTCATAATTAAGAGTTTTGTTTTGATTCAAAAATGCAATGGAAGAAGAAAAAGAGAATTTTATGGAACTGGGTAAGAATCAGAAAAAAAGAAACGAAGAATGAAGGAAGTTAAAGAGAATGTACGTGTCTTTGTGAAGACTACCATTAACCAGCTCTTGATCTTGGCAAATTACCTATCCCTTCTCTTTATCCTTACTCGCAAAATAGGGGCAACAGTTGTCTGTCTTCCCCTCGTGGTTGTTGTAGGACTGAGGGAAAGAGTGCTTGCGAACAGACACGCTGTCAGTAAGCTTCACCGCTGTTATTAGTTGTTAAAATCATTATTCTCCATCCATGCACAATCCAGGGAGGAGCAAGAGTGCCAATAGGTCCTGACACCAGGTTGGCTATTCTTTGGCTGGCCCCTAGATGGCGCTGGTGCCCTGGGTTAGCTGGAAAGGGTGTGGGCAAGGAAGATGGCGGCAGGTCATCCATTGCTGACCAGTCCCAATCAGAGAACTTACATGTTTATTTATGGGCCAGAAACCACTTTGAAAGCCAAGAATGAGCTGTGGAAATTGGGAGGCAGATCAGCAGCAGGAGGAAGTGCAGTGAGAGCCAAGAGGTCTGTTGTGTTGGTGGAGAACTGCTACCCACCCAGGATGAGGAGGCGGCAGTGAGAAGGTTCGGGGTGGGAGGGGGCGGCGGGGGGGTGGAATTCCTGTAAATATCACCAACTCTTGCAAATGCAGACACTGCCTGAAAAATCCAGGAACCTGAGACCCAAAGTGAAGTGTCTCAGTGCTTTCATTTATTAGATTGACTCTCTTCTCTTTTTCTCTCTCCGTTTTCTCTCCTGTAATTCCATGTTACTCTCTTTCCCTGACACCTTTGTCTCTGCCTTTTGCATGAACAGCGTCAAATCATGTTTCCAGAACATGGAGATTTGCAAGCGTCGGGTAAACATGTATGACACGGTGAACCAGAGCAAAACCCCTTTCATCACGCATGTGGCCCCCAGCACATCCACCAACCTGACCATGACCTTCAACAACCAGCTGAACACTGTCCACAACCAGGTGAGTGGGGGGCAGAGGGGAAGGCAGACACGGGGCTAACACAGCAAAGGTCAGGGATTCTGTTTTCCCGCCAAGCTGAGTCAGGAGACAGAACTCCATATCGTATACAACAGACAAAATCCCTCTACTGTCACATTCAGCTCTGCAAGAAGGTGTTTGTCTTCATCGTTATTTCCTTTGAGATCCTCAGGCATTCTTTGTATTAACTCCTAGCCGCTTGAAAGGTCCCAGAAGTGACTCACTAAGAGAGTTATTTCTGAGACGGTACCTCCTACTGCTTTCCTGTCCTGCTGTGAGAATAAGGTAAAGGAGATTCTGGGATCCTCTCGTGTCTGACATCCGCCTGATGGAGAATTCTGGAACTGGAAGGGATGGATGCTAGCGGTCATCCAGCTCAGGCCCCCACTCCTTGTGTCCACACTGCTGGGTCCACATGATCTCCTTTCAACACAGACAAAACCTGCCCTTTGCCAAGTCATGTCACCAGAATCCCAGCAGTGAGAACCAAAAGAGGACCCACAGCTTCCAAACCTCTTACAGAAAATTTGCAGAATCTAGCACCTAATATACTGCTGGAAATATGGATGACACCCAGGAAATGTGTACTGTATGAAGAGTCTCCAAGGCCTCGCTCAGGCAGCCTCTGGTATCTAAGAGACTTTAACTTTTATTCCTGCCTACCAGTTTCCCCAAAGAAAGTGTCCCTAGATTTTCTTCAGTATCAGTCTTTAATGATGACAACACACCTGTGTACGCACACACACACACACCACACCCCTCGATAGCAGAAGAGCATATATGTTCCATTGTGAATACTCTGCCTGGCCATCCACTCTTTTGACAGGTCCCGTTCTCTCATGAAGAGTCACTGACCCTGCTTCCCAGGCCATTCCCCGCACGTTTGGTTGCTAAGGCTCAGCGTTCCTTCCCAGCCTGTTCCTCTCCCACTCTGCCTACCCTCTAGGAGAGGCCTCCTAGAATCTGCTGCCCCCCGGAGGCCACTGGTGTCCTTTCTGTTCTCAGCCGAAAGAGTTCATTTCTCTAAGGCCTGGAGTCCTGTGTGATCAACACTCCCACCCAGTGCCTAGCTCAGTCCTCAGGCTAAGGCAGCCACCACCAGTCAGGTGAACTCCTGGACAGAATAACCACTGTGATTCTGCTCTTCGTCACCAGAGTCCCAGCAGAGTGAGCAGGCCATCTGGCTGGTGCCCTGAGCAGGGAGGGTAGAAAATACATTGAGATGGGAAGTTGGGCCTAACTGTGATTGGAAGGAGGGCCAGCCTAAGATGTGTACACAGTGTTCGTTAGGCAGCAACCGGAGACTTGTGAGCAGAGGTGGTATCACACAAAAAGTAGTCATTTGGAAAGAATGTTCTAGCCTCTGTGCCCAAGAAGAATTAGAAAAGAAGTGGAGGCCAGAACATCACTAGTCAAGGCCTTACAGGTCCCAGGCTCCAGGACAGAAGGCCTTAGCAAAGGAAGTAGTGACTAAAGAGAGGGAGAGTGTTCTGGGGACATTTGGAAGGAAGGAGCAGCAAGACCAGTGGCTGGCCAGAAGGGGGAGCCACTGAGCACCCGTGTGGGAACCTGGAGGAGACTGCTGCTAGTGCCCCAAGGAGGGAAGCCAGGAGGCAGGAAGATGAGGGAGCGTGTGGACTCTGGTGTGTAGAGGGCAAGCGGCTAGTGGTGTCTGAGGGGAGCCTCCAGGAGAGGTGAGGCTGCAGAGAGAACAGAGAACAGAAAGGAAACACAAGTCATGCCGTTGGTAACAACACAAAATGCTGGCCCCATGCAAATGACTATGTATGAAATAGATGAACAGCAAGGACCTACCGTGCCACACAGGGAACTGTATTTAGTACCTTTTAGTAACCTATGATGGAAGGGAATAGGAAAATCATATTTATTCCTTTCACTAGAGTTTCCTTTTGTTAGAATATATATACATAACACAACGTTATAAATCAACTGCACTTCAATAAAAAATAGTGACAAGAGATGCTGGCCTACATGGGCCACACATGCATTCCCAGCTACGCTGCCTGGAGGCTGACTGTGTGATGCTGCGCAGACAGACAGCTGTTGTTACAATAATATCTTAAAATCTAAACATGGGCAGTCCCTAATTTGGTGATTACTTTCAAACAAATTCTATGCTTTGCACTGAAATTCAGCATAAAATGTAAGTATAAAAGACATGTAAAATGAGACTTTATCCTTTTCATCAAATCTGACATATATGCCTACCTTTCCTAAGGTCCTAATTTGGTATGCTTCCCAGTAGCCTTGTGGCTCTTGCCCTTTTTACTTTCTTAGTCCTTGTAGCCTCTAGTAGCAAAATCTCTCATAAACAAGGTTGAAATTGAAGCCATGGGTTACTCCACCTATCTTACTAAAGGATCAGCACGAAGACTAAGATGGGGTGAAACTGGAGAATTCCCAGTGTAGAATTCCTTTTCCTTCCATGGCCTTGCTTCACATGGAAGTTCAACCTCAAATGCTCTCTCTTTCTGAAAAAGAAAGGAGAGAGGACATAACTTCAGTGTCTGTCTAACCCATCTCCATTTAACTTAACCCATCTCAAGTTCTCTTGACGCCCTGGCATCTTCTCCTTGCCCTTTAACCTTAGTTTCTGAATGCCAGCACGAGAATGCACCGAATTCCAACAAGCAACCCCAGCCTCAGCACGTCCCTCTCCATCTCTGTTTCTGTAGCGTTATTTCTTCGCAGTAACTGTGCTCTGTGAACATCTAAGGGCATCTGTGAAAGTGCTACCCTTAGACCTGAGCAGAAGGGCTTGCTGCCCAGGCCCTCCCCAAGTGTGTGTGCTTCCTTCCGTGGCAAGCTCCGGGAATCTGAGACCTGGGGCCTTGAGGAGCCACTTCCTAGTTTCATCCTCCCCAGTAAAGACCAAGTCCAAATACCTGCACCCAAAGGCCTTCAGGTTGTGGGACAGAGCTGGGGCCTGGAGAGAAGGCAGGCAGGCACTCGGCTCCACATTCCAGGGCCCAAGCCAAGGAATCCAGATTCAGACTCAAACCAAAGCCTTCCAGGTAGTTATGAAAGTGTTTATGTCTGAGTGGGAGGGCAGATCATAATTCTTTCTAGCCAGTCCTTAACTTTGCAGTATAGACTATAGACTTGACATGCAGGCATCCCGTGTGCACTTGCAGGCCCTGCAAGTATTAGCAACAGGCCCTGAAAATATTAAGAACAGGCCCGAATCTAAGCATCAAAGGTGATTCTGTGTCCTGGGCTGCAGGTGCCTGCTTTCCCCTAAGTCTTTCCAACTGTATTTCCACTCCCGTTTTCGCTTTTTTTTTTTTTTTGGCTCTTGGTTTTCATTCATTCGTTTGCTCTTCTTTGAGTTCATTTATTTGATTTAGATCCGTGTCTCCCAGCATGCCATCTCCCTCATGTTTTATTTGTGTTTATTTTTGTCTAATCCCCACCATTCCTGTAGGCTCCCACCTCCACCAGTGCCACTTTTTCCCTAGCCAATCCCGAGGTCTCCATACTAAACTACCAATCTGCACTCTGCCAGCCCTCAGCGGCATCCATGGCTGCGGTGGCCCAGCGGAGCATGCCCCTGCAGACGGGAGCCGCCCAGATCTGCGCCCGGCCCGACCCCTTCCAGCAAGCGCTCATCGTGTGTCCACCTGGCTTCCAAGGTAAGGCAGAGTGGACCCAGCCTCGCACCTGCTTCCACCAGGACCGCCTCTGCGGTGCTGGCCTCATGCTTTTCTGTCCTGCTGAAGCCCTCTTTGTTTCTTTCTGCGAGAGCCCTGGCATCACTGAACTTGAGGGCCCCCATCCTGTGGCAGCCAACCTAGAAACAATGGACATAGGCTTCTGCATCAAGTCCGTTCCTTGTTATTCGCACCACCTGCCAGCGGTTTTGTCCTGGCTCAGCCACCATCTGTAAATCAGCACATTGTGCGCGCTCCCATTGTTATGCTGATGTCAGCCCTCGCGTTGCCTCCCGTGGAATAACCTCTGTGTGGATTATCTATAGCACACTGCCAACCTCTGACAGCGCACTAGTCCCCGTTCTTGTGACAGGTATAAACCTCCCTGGAAAGTACTTCCTGGCCAGTGCCCCCCACCTCTGGCCAGGCACCCCGGCACTCTTCTCCTGAAAATTCGAAGCAAGAGTTGACCGGGTCTGTCGTTGTAGTTTACCTTGAAAACTCGAGAATTTGGTTCCGAAAACCCCCTGGTGTGAGTCTGTGTGGTTCAGTTTAAGTAAGTGCTGTTCCAGCAGCCTTACCCTCTCTCCCTGGCTTTGACCCAGTCAGATGTATCTTCATGACAAAGGCAGCTGTTTTCCTGCTGTAATTTGTCAGCATAACTGTTCCACTTTTGGCTTTAAAGACTCCTTAATTTGACTGAGTCTTTGAAAACATTCAGAAAGGTCATTTTGGGTATTTTTTTCCTAAGTTAGAGGGAATTCCCTGGTGGTCCAATGGGTAGGACTCCACGCCTCCACTGATGAAGGCCTGGGTTCTATCCCTGGTCAGCAAACTAAGATTCCAACAAGCCATGTGGCATGGCCAAAGGAAAAAACACAAACTTTTTTTAAAGTTAAAAACTGAAGCACGGAAGACTTCCAAAGGACCAGGCAGTGTCTGGTGGGGACTAGTGCAAAGGGAGGCTGAGGGCTGACAGCGGGCTAGGACGGTCTCCTCATCCAGCACTTCCCAGTTACTCAGCCCTTCTCCCCGTCACCCCTTGTCTGCTCTAGGATTGCAGGCCTCTCCCTCTAAACACGCTGGCTACTCTGTGCGAATGGAAAATGCCGTTCCCATCGTCACTCAAGCCCCAGGAGCCCAGCCTCTTCAGATCCAGCCAGGTCTGCTTGCCCAGGTAATTCTTTCTTTATTATCACTGCTGTTACCACGATCCATGTTAATGTTGTTCACAAAAGAGACATATCTCTGATAATTCCCTCCCTGGCAGTGAGTTAGATGCCTCAAGTCATTAGAATACATCAGTAATATTCCGAATGATCCCCAGGTGAATTACCCTCCTAACTATCTAGCTTACAGTTCCAAGAAGAAATTTAGACACAGGGGGAGTCTGGGGAAATTTATTATTATTATTGTCTCTTTGTAATGCAGATTAATATGAGAGACCTAGGTTTTAATCCTAACTCTACTAATAACTCTCTGTGACCCAAGGCAAGTCAGTTAGCATTTCCTTATTTTTTGAAAGCAGAAAAAAAGAGATTCTCTGTTTCCTAGTTGAAAACCAGGATCACGGAGACTTTGGGCTGGAACCTTCCTTATCTGTTCACATAGGTACTCTGGTAGATTCCTCACATGAGATCACAGAGGTGAAACTGGTTGAAAATTTGTGACGTGTTGTGAAAATTTTAGGCAACAAAGTGGTGTAATGATAATAAGTAATCGATCCTTAATCTCGCTTGAACATTAATAACAAATACACTTTCGTTGTGCTGAGCACATCATGGTTGTTATGGATTTAATCCCCACAATATGGTATTTGTCTCCTTCTGCCAAACAAGCCACAGGCACTGGCTGAAAGTCACACAGCAGTTAGGTGACAGACCCACCACACAAGCCCGGGAAGGCTGACCCCAGCACATGTGTTTTAACCCGTCATTTGCTGTGCTGTTTCTTCATCATGGTTTCTGAGTTTGGGGGTCAAGGATGGATTGACTAAACTGTTGTTAGTTTAAAGCACATTTGTTTTTAAAATGAAGTTGGTTCCCAAAGACACTTTATTTATAGTGTCTTTTCTTGAACAGAAGTTTGGGGGTTAATTTTAATATAGTCAAATTGCATAGGTCTATTTTAGTCTCATGGGGTTCCCTGGTGACTCAAGGGTACGGAATCCACTTGCAATGCAGGAGACACAGGTTTGATCCCTGGGTCGGGAAGATCCCCTGGAGAAGGAAATGTCAACCCACTCCACGACAGAGGGGCCCAGCGGGCTACAGTCCATGGAGTCACAAAAGAGTCAGATACAACCGAGCAACTAAACAACAACAATTTTGGACTCACTCTGTTCTAGTCTACTGGCCTGTCTAATATCCTACTGTCTTTACTATTGATTTTATAACTTTAATGTATGTCTTGATATCTGGTGGAAAAGCCCTGATCCTATCACGTTCTTCAAAATTTCCCTATCTGTTTCTATGTGAATTTTATCCTCACCTTTACGTAAGAATTTTCGTTCCAAAACGAACAAGACAAAAACCCAGAACCCTGATTTGTGCGTATTGGACCTGCACTGGATTTATATTCACTTTGAGGAAAATCAACATCTTTGTAATATTGTCATTTCACCCTTGAACATGGTATATAATTGTATATGTTACCTTTTATTCCTTTCACTAGTTTTCCTTTGTTAGAATCATTCCTAAATATTTTACAGTTCTGTTATTAATAACTTTATTAACTATATTTTCTTATTTGTCTTTGGTTAATAGGATTATAACTGGTTGTGCTCCACTGAGTTTGTTATGCAGCAGTCCTTCCCGACTGTGATTAGTTCTGATCGTTTCTGTGAATTCCCTTGGATTTTCTGTGTAGACTATTTTTTCATTTACAAGTGATACAATTTTGTTTCTTCCTTTCCAGTCTATATAATTTTTATTTATTGTTCTCGTGACACTGTGCCAACAGTACCTCCAAAACAATGTTTAATAAGAGCATTGATGTTGAGCATCCTTAACTTGAACTTTAAAGGAAATTCTTCTTGCTGTTTGCCTCTAGAGATTTTGTTTAAAGAGCGGTTCGGTTCAGTTCAGTTCAGTCGCTCAGTTGTGTCCAACTCTTTGCAACCCCATGAATCACAGCACACCAGGCCTCCCTGTCCATCACCAACTCCCGGAGCTCACTCAAACTCATGTCCATTGAGTCGGTGATGCCATCCAGCCATCTCATCCTCTGTCGTCCCCTTCTCCTCCTGCCCCCAATCCCTCCCAGCATCAGAGTCTTTTCCAATGAGTCAACTGTTTGCATGAGGTGACCAAAGTATTGGAGTTTCAGCTTCAGGATCAGTCCTTCCAATGAACACCCAGGACTGATCTCCTTTAGGATGGACTGGTTGGATCTCCTTGCAGTCCAAGGGACTCTCAAGAGTCTTCTCCAACACCACAGTTCAAAAGCATCAATTCTTTGGCGCTCAGCCTTCTTCACAGTCCAACTCTCACATCCATACATGACCACAGGAAAAACCATAGCCTTGACTAGACGGACCTTTGTTGGTGAAGTAATGTCTCTGTTTTTCAATATACTATCTAGATTGGTCATAACTTTCCTTCCAAGGAGTAAGCGTCTTTTAATTTCATGCCTGCAGTCACCATCTGCAGTGATTTTGGAGCCCCAAAAAATAAAGTCTGACACTGTTTCCACTGTTTCCCCATCTATTTCCCATGAAGTGATAGGACCAGATGCCATGATCTTTGTTTTCTGAATGTTGAGCTTTAAGCCAACTTTTTCACTCTCCTCTTTCACTTTCATCAAGAGGCTTTTTAGTTCCTCTTTACTGTCTGCCATAAGGGCGGTGTCATCTGCATATCTGAGGTTATTGATATTTCTCCCGGCAATCTTGATTCCAGCTTAGGGACACTTTATCAAGTTTGCTAATTTTTTTAATGAATTAATGTTTAACTGCATCAAATGTTCTTTCTCCACCTATTGAAATATTCCTGTGTTTTTGTTCCTTCAACTGTTGATGTAGCAAGTTATTTAATAGATTTTGTAATGTTAAATCATCTTTGTATCAATATTTTCAAGGTGAACTTTATTTGATCATGTGGTACTTGATGTGTTTGTATGCTTTTCAATCCTGGATTGTTTGTGAATACTGCAGTTAAGTATTTTTGCATCTATGTTCATACGTGAGGAAGTAGCATGGATTTCTTTTTCTTATAGAATCTTTATCTGTTTTGGTCATGGAGACTACACCCAGGCTCATAAGATACGGTGGATATTATTACTTCTTCTGTTTTCAAGAACAGCTTGTTTCAGATTGACACTAGCCGTTCTTCATCTCTTTGTTCTTACGTCCAGACTGAGACTGCAGATACCCAGTCTCACCAGTTTCTGGTGGCACACAAAATTCTGTCCTGCTGAAGGTTTAAACAGACAACCTTCAGTATATAAAGCACACCTGTACTCCTTCCCCTGTCTCTCTGTTCCTCATAGCTCCCTTTTGTTTGCGCAGTTTGTTAGTACGGAGTTCAGAAAAAGCCCTGGTAAATCAAGAGAACTGCCACTCACTCCAGGGCACGGCAGCCTGTTCACACTTCATCTGCCTGGGAGCCAGCATCCAGGCCAGTTTCCCAGTGCTGCTCCTCTGTGAGCCAAAACCTGCAGAATTCACATGTGCTCCTAAAGGAGACTTAGAGATCCTGTTTTTGTGTTTGCATACTTAACCCTAGTAAGCCAAGAACCATCTCTGAAAGAAATAATACATAGCATCGCTTACTAGCTAAAGTAGATATTCCTTGTTGTTCAGTTCGGTGGAAACCAACAGGCCCAGCACTTCCGAATTTGTCTTAGTCCTTCAATCATAGCAGGGAAGGGCTTTACCAACTGCCTGCTTGAAAAGGAGTCCTTAGAGCACTATAAATCTCCAAGTGGATTTAACCTACAGCTCTAAGTGGGGAAGTGAACCAAAATTACATGTACAAGGATTTTAATTGCTACAGTGTTTATAACAGGGAAGTGCTGGAAGCAATTTGAATGTTCATCAGTAGAAAATTTGTTTAAATTGATAAGGGCATAAAATGGAACACCATATAGCCATTGGAAAAGGACATGGTAGATCAAAGTGTCTTGACATGCAGCGTTGTCTAAGAGATATTAACTTAAAAATTAAAAAAAAAAAAAAAAACAAGAACTGTCCTGTCCTATCCAGTGTCATTGTGTGTCTTTTTTGTTTATTGATTGCTTTTGATTTTTCTTGTTTGTCACCCAATCCATGCCAATATGTTAGCCTGTTAAGGTGGAGCTTTCTCCTAGATATATTTTAATGATCCCTTCAAAGGAAAAAAAATTAGCAACTTGCAAAACTAGGCAGATTCTTGACCCTCTGAGCCACCAGGGAAGCTCTAAAAAACTAGTATGGCAGCTGTTTTTTTTTAAAAAGCAATAATTAAACATTAACACTGATGCCTTCATTTTTCATGGGATTAGGTTAGGTATCAGGCAGAGGCACTCCAAATATTATTACTTTAAATATATCCCCAAATTTCAGTATATTTCTTTTTATTTAAATGTTTAAACCTTTTCAAGGAATTTGTGCATGTTTAGAAATGGTCTTTTGAATCCGTCCCTCAGGTTAGCTTTGTTTGCTCTGCCGTTTGCCAACCCCTCCTCGCCAGTAGCATCATATGTCCCTAAAATGGGAGACAGTCTCTCTGGTGCACCCCGAAGATGTGTCTCTAGAAATAATCACACCCTCTCATTTCAGTAACACGAGGGTGATCATATGGATCGCTTTACCAGTAATGCTTTTTTGGTATCGCCTAAAAGGAGCTTTCATCTCTGTCCGCCCAGCCCCCAGCCAAGAACTGGCATCTTAACCACCATCAGAAATTGTGAATGAGGGACTTCCCTGCTGGTCCAGTGGCTGAGACGCCACGCTCCCAATGCAGGGGGCTCAAGTTCAATCCCCGGCCAGGGAACTAGACCCCACATGCCTAACGTCATACGCCGCAACTAAAGATGCTGCCTGCCACAACAGAGGCTGAAGATCCCACATGCTGCAGCTAAGACCCAGCACAGCCAAATAAACAAATAAGATAAATTTTTAAGATTTTAAAAAAGAAAGAAACTGTGCATGAGCCAGTAAAGGTAGAGAGATGGGAATTACATGCCTTGATTGAGATGGTATCTCACTTTTCAAATGGCAGGATCCCGAACCCCCTCGGACCACCCAGAGCCCCCAGGATATGGAGATTTCCATTTGCCAGATCCTTGTAGACTCCGCCCTGCTGTGAAGAAGTTGTGCGCATTCTTCTAGCCAGTTAACTCCTGTCACCTGAACCCCTTTAAATGTTTCCCTGAGGATAAACCGTTGTCTTGGATTCTTTACCCTTTCCAAAACACAAAACTTCAACGCTTCTTAGAACCTTCTCTAGTCATTTTCAGCAACCAGTCTTTCCAACCATTCTGTCTTGCTGTCTGTGGCAGTCTTGCTGGGTGCCTGATATTGCTAATAAATAAGGAAGACTTTTTCATACGACTCTTAGGCACCTGATCCTGAGTTGGGCCATCGTTTTTGTGTATCGCCTCCATAGAAAGTGTAGCGTATTGGCTGAGAGCATGGGCTCTGGAATTCCACTGCCCATGTTCAGATAGCAGCCTCACCACTCACTGGCTGTTTGACTTCAGAGAAGTTATTTTTGAATTTAAATTTAATTCTTTTTCAAAGTAATACATGTGTCTAATTGTTACAGTTAAATGCCACCACAAACGTCTGAGAAAACAGTAGTCTCATACCTATCCCATCCCCAATTTCTGTTCCCCCAAACTATCATTTTTTTAATTAATTAACTTTAAATGTAGGCTAATTACTTTACAATATTGTGGTGGTTTTTGCCATCAACTGACATGAACCAGCCGTGGATGTACATGTGTCCCCCGACCCCATCCCAAGCCCGTCTCCCACCCTCCTCCCCATCCCAGCCCTCTGGGCTGTCCCAGTGCACCGGCTCTGAGTGCCCTATTTCATGCATTGAACTTGAACTGGTCATCTATTTTTTTAACTGTTTCATTTAGTTATTTAAATCCATGTTTCTAAATAGCATTCTTTAACTGTTTCTTACTGAATTTTCCACGTTAGGTATCAATCAACCATGGAAGAATGCTTAGCCCTCTAACCCTCCATCCCCAGAACACACAAGCCTACTCGCATGCACGCTCTCTTCCTCTCGCTCTCACTTTTCCTTTCTCCCTTTTCCTCCCTTTAAGTTTTTATTCGACCACTTTATATTATCTACATAATTATTATCATCAATATTATATTATACTCAACTGAGCCTCATAACATACTATGATTCTCCTTCCTTTCCTGTATAAGTTGTTTTTCCTAGAATTAGTATTGTCTCATCTTTTCATTGGGTCAGTTTCCTCTGTATGTATTATTAGGCAGCCCCAAAGTCTTCCAGAGCTCTAAAAGGCTTGTGTGTTTAATATATTGGTGTCTTTGAGCATATTGAGAGGTTAAGTGGCTGTTGTTTTTCCTCTCTTTCTGAAAGCTTTCTAAGACTTTCCTTGTCCATGGTGGACATAGTATCCATGAGATTCATGGCTCCATGCTTTCTCATGAGTCTTTTAGAATACACTGTCCGGTACATCCTATTTGCCCTTTTTATCTGAAGAACTTTCTTCTATTTTTGCCCTTGTTAACTTCTTCCCCTCCATTTTCTCTGTTCCTTCTTTGTGGAATTCCTGCTAGTTGCGCGCTGGTACTTCTGAACTGATCTAATGATTTTCATGTCTCCCACCCTCACCCCCATCCACCTTTTCCCTGTATATATTCTATCTATGCTACTTTCTAAAATTTTCCCATCTGTATGGGATTGTTCATTTCTGCTGTCATTGTTCTCATTTCCAAGAGTTTTCTTGTTCTCAGAATATAGATATATATCTTTTATATCTTGTTTCATGGATATATATACACATTTAGTCTCTTTGAGGACACTAATTACATATATTTTTAGCTTTTCTTCTGATTCCTATACTGTTGTTGTTCCTCAGAGTTTCATTTTTTGTTTTAGTCTCCTTCATGATAGAAACTTCCTTTGAAGTCTGGTGGTCCGTGGCTGTTCATTCATATCTAAGACTGAAGGACTGAAAACTGACTGGAAAGCTTCAGGGGCAGCGGGGTGGACTTCTCTATTGCATAAGGAGTGAGCTCAGCATTTTCTTTGGCAGGTCCCCTCTCATCAAAAGTATCTGTGGTTTTCTCTTGGAATGGTCAGTTTCCCTGGAGAGAATCCAGCAGGTTCCTGCTTGAAGATTGGGGGTGGGGTGGGGGATAATAATCCATACCAGGAATCTGAGAGTGACAGAATCCCAGGGTTTAATATTCCGACTTTACCTTCCATTCCGTCAGACTGCTAACTTAGTAATAACTCTTCTGTTTTCCAGCTTCTGAAATTCTGTTAACTGTTATTGTCCCTCCCTGTTCCCTGTGTCCTTATGGATCTATATGTATTTTTTCATTCCTTCACTGTCATTTTAGTTGGGCTTAAAAGAGGGAGAGCTGTAAATGTATGTTTAATTTACTATGTGTCCAGGCAAGCTGTGTGTATCAGTTTATTCACCTGAGAAATGGGAGGGGAGAATAGTCCCTACTCACAGGATTGGTATTAAGATAAAGTCAGAGAATCCATTTATGGTTTTAGCTCTATGCCTGGCACACAATGTGCATCCAGAAATATTGGCTCTAATCTTACAGATTATACAGTAGTAATAAATTATAGAAATATCTGATGCAAAGTGTTGTCTCAAATGAGTTGAACATATCCATCAGTGATAGAGGTCCAGAAATATCTTTTTGCTCCATCTCTGAGGTAAAATGCTAAGATTCATTTTAGAGAAACAGGGAAGAAATAATGTCCTTAGCTTGATATCAAGATTTATTATTTCAAAATGACATTAGTCAAAACACAGGCTTTTCATGGGATCTGAAACAAGTTCCAGACAAAATCAGTAGAATTCTTATTGCCAGTGAGACTATTGTTCATGTAAGCTTTTGAGTTCATAATTATTTTAATCAATTAAATTATTTTTCTGCTTACTGTGTTTGAATTCACTAAACCTGAAATACAGTGAAGTATAGCTAATTGCCTTTGAATTGCTTCTTTCATTTTATCAGCAAACATTTCTTAAGCACTTGTTGTATAATCTGTGGTCCCTGAGCTTTTTGACTATATTTTAAAAGATCGGTAAGCAAACAGGCAATATCTAAAAGGCATAAGAGATCTCACGGAGTCTCATGTGCAGCAGTATAGCAGGATAGAACCAGGTGAACTGTGCACTCGCATCTAAGAGGGAGCCGTAGCATTTTAGTACACATCGCTGTTTATGAAGTTTTGACTCAAATTTATAATCCATTTCTAGAAGTGCTTGTTTGTTAGGAGCCAAAACACTTGAACATATGCAGAGTTTGTGGAGCACTACATTATATTAATTAGCCAGTGTTAGTCATCTCCAGCCTGACGGAAAGAGAGAGAAAGAGCTAAGATCCCAACTCCTTGACCTTCCTAAGAGGTATTTTACCTTAGCAGCGTTCCTTCAAGTGTCCAACTTTGGACAGCTATGTTTAGGGTGAATCATTTAATAACCAAAGGCAAGCAGAATAGTGATTGAAGATACAGAGGGCTCAAAACACAACACACACACACACGTGTACGCACGCACACCTGTAAGTCTATTCAAGGAGGAATCGGGAAAGTTCATTTTCGACTTCTTAAGAAATAGCTTGGTGTTTATAAAAGATCAAACTGTGACTTCCTCACTGTTTCATTTTCTCCTTGAGGAGTCAAGGTATTCTCAGTTAAGCTCAAGATCCCAGCTAAGAATTTTACTTCATGCCTATTTGCCCTTGGATATAGGCAGGTGTCAGATACTTGGTGATCTCAGGATTATGATCAGGATACCAGATACTTGGTGATCTCAGGATTATGTTAACTTAGATTCAGAAGATAACACAAGTTGCACCTCTACATTCTAACTGCTAAACAAAAGGTAAAATATTAAATAAAGGATGCTAGGCGGAAAACTTCTTGAGAGCAAGGAGTTACCCTTGTAGGATCCAATTCAACTCCCTCAATCTCTTGTGCACAGTTGTGTCACAAAACAAATCAATAAGTGAACTTTGGGGAATTTTAAACGTTGTTCATTAGAGCAGATTTATAAATAAGTCATTCTTCAGTGTGAATGAATCGCTTCCATATAGTTCTTTGCCCATATACCTACCTATTATCTTCTATTGACTTCACATGTGTTCATTTTATCTGCCCTGGTGTCTGAGTTCAGAGAGTAGGTCTCCACTGTCACACCTATCAAGGGGTCTAGCACAACCTTGAGCACAGAATAAGCACTTGACTCATGCCAACTGATTTATGATTGTCGGACATAGTGATAGCAGGTGATCTCTGTCCTACAGCAGGCCTGGCCAAGTGGGACCCAGCAGATTCTGCTTCCCCCGGCGTGGCAACAGCTGACCGGCGTGGCCACGCACACTTCGGTGCAGCACGCAACTGTGATTCCTGAGACCATGGCCGGCACCCAGCAGCTGGCCGACTGGAGGTGAGCAAGGCGCAGGCAGGGCTAGGATGGGAGGCACTTCCGCCGCTGACCCAGAGGGCGGCCAGGCTGGCCAGTACCAGAATCCCCTGCTTTGTAGAGGGCTTTTTAAATTAACAAGAATAGCATGTGGCCTACCTGGGTTCAATCCCTGGTTTGGGAAGATCCCCTGGAGGAGGGCATGGGAACCCATTCCAGTATTCTTGCCTGGAGAATCCCATGGACAGAGGAACTTGGCGGGCTACAGTTCATGGAGTCACAAAGAGTCAGACATGACTGAGCAACTAAGTGCATGAGCATACCATGTGGCCTAAGACTGCAGTGTAATGAGAGGTTATTTTTAAATAAATGTATAATGGAGAAGGAAATGGCAACCCACTCCAGTACTCTTGCCTAGAGAATTCCGTGGACAGAGGAGCCTGGTGGGCTGCTGTCCATGGGGTCACACAGAGTCAGATACAACTGAAGAGACTTAGCATGCATGCATGCATTGGAGAAGGGAATGGCAGCCCATTCCAGTCTTCTTGCCTGGAGAATCCCTGGGACAGAGGAGCCTGGTGGGCTGCCATTTATGGGTCTACACAATCGGACATGACTGCAGTGACTTAGCAGCAGCAGCAGCATACCAGGACACCAGAAAACCAGCGTGGTTACTTTAGGATCTGTTGTCATTTTGAACTCCAAATTCAGTTCCATTATTTGATTCACCAGACTTGGCTTGGGATGATTTTTGGTTGTTTCTCCGAATTCACTTCCACTCCCAGAAAACAAAGATCTGTTGTCCATGAAAGGATGCAGAAGAGATCCAGGGGCTCCTTAGCAATTCTAGGAAGTGTTCTCAAGGTGTTTTCACACACGAGCATGCTGGAGTCACATCAGACCTCCTGGGGGAAGACTTGACAGAAGGGGGTTTATTTGGACTGGTAAACTCTGCTCTGTTTGCTGAGTGTGTCTCTTCAGTTGATGCTCATATCTTTGAGATCAAAGTACACTTTCCACAGGGCCCAGAGACATCCAGCTGACAGCCGCAAGCACACCACAACCCCTGCATCTGTTTCCAGAACCTTCCACCCCATCCTACTCACCAACTTCATCACTGACACGTGACTCTGTTGTTCTTATGGCCACTTTCCATTCTTCCTTATACCATGCCACCTATGCCATCCCAACACCACCCTCAGTGCCCACCTTCACCAGTGCAGAGCCAAATGGCAGTCCCCCGAGCTGGCCCCAACTTCTCATGGCCCTCTGGGCTGTCTCTCTTTCAGCCGAAGCATCAGGGTAGGTCACACCCTTCACCCTCTGACAGTCCCCAAACCATCCACAGAACCTCCCGACAGTTCTTTTTCTGTCCCGTAAATCTGCTGTGAGTGAAAAGCTCTGATGAAAGGCAGAGAGACAGGGCCCCAGTCTAGCCTCAACTGCAGCGTCCTCTGTCCTGCCATTTAGTTTTCTACTTACTAATTTACTCATTCTAATTTAGTAGAAAGAAGAGAGGAACGGAGGCCATTTATCACAGTCCCGTTCACTTTCCACTGACACCACCCCCCCACATCCACCGCCTCTCACTGGAAGCACTTTCAAGCCAGGTAAACTGGGCTCATTTCTGGCCCTGCGCGACCTGGGAAAGTTACTAAACCTCAGTTCTTCAGTTAAGTAGGGACAGTAATGCCTATTCATCCAATTGTTGGGAGGTTTAAATTTAAGATAAAAGACAAAGCACTTGACTGGATTTAACATGTACCATCCAGCACCAGCCTTCCCTGGTGGCTCAGTGGGTAAAGGATCCGCCTGCAATGCAGGAGACCTGGGTTTGATCCGTGATTCTCGAAGATCCCCTGGAGGAAGGAATGGCAGCCCATTCCCGTATTCTTGCCTGGAGAATCCCACAGAGGAGCCTGGCGGGTTGCAGTCCACGGGGTCGCAGAGTTGGACACGACTGAGTGAATAACATTTCACTTCATACCAGCGCCTGATCCATGACAGGCAGCAATAAATCTGTTATCTGCCCTTCCTCCGTTCACAGCATGAATGCTCAGCAAGACCACCTTCCCTCTCCAGCTCATTAGCAGCAGCAACCAAGTGGAAAGCTGTTTGACCAGTTGTTTTTTTTCCTTACCCCTTTTTCTCCCAGAAGACCACACATATGCTGTACTTCCATTTCCCTTTGTCTTTCAGCATTTACAGCTTATTTAATTTCAGAGATACTGACATTCTTAACTCATTCATGCACATGTTATCTTTCATCCCTCCTCATCTCTTACCTGGTTACCACAGGAGAGACCTAAAGCCAACACAGTTTCTTTTCAGTCTCTTCTCCATTTCATGTGTAGCCCAAAGAACATCTGGACTCATGGCTAGTGCTAGACCTGTGTCAAAGGGAAAAATGTCATGTCTGTAGAAGAAATAGCAACAAAGTAAAGGAGTTATAACATCAGTTTTTAAAGTTCACTTAAATGTCCAAAAGACTATCAGGATCTCTACAAAAGTGTCTCCCTACTTCTCTTTGTGTTCAGTTTTTTCCCTAAATTTCATAGTATTTTAAAAATTCATATGAACTCTCCTATAGCTCTTCATTTTACCATGTATTAAATGGGTTTTTATGGGCTACTCTCTAAATTCATCATCACTCTTAATATTACTGTAGGAATAAGCCTAACAGCAGATCTCACATACAACAACCCAGATCTCACATAACCCATTTTCAGGATTATGACTGCCAATATTTCTGTCAACATGTGTCTGTTACTAATTTTCACTGATTACCAAATTCTATACATGTCTAATCAACCTTCAGTTAATCTAATTGTTCATTCAAAAAGCATGTAACTCACTGATGAGCTGCTACATTCCTGAACATTGTGCTAACTGCTGAAAGAATTCTAAAGAATATTAACACTTCCTAATGCCAGAAAGACATACCTCCCAATCTTCAAAGTTTGTTTTTCACATAAACTGCAATATTCTTATTTACAAAACGGTATTACTAGGATATCCTGCTTACCTCACAGAGTGGAACAACCCATTGAAGGCGCTTTGTAAATTATAAAATACACAGCCCAGTTAGCTGTTTAGGGTCTTGAAGAGCAGAAGGGAATATTTATTTCCTCTCCCCAGAACTTAAGCTGAGTCCGCCTACTCGGCATTCTCCCCACTTAAAATATGCCTTTTCTCACTCACCAACAAATTGTGTCCACACCACTTAAACATTCCTACACCAGAGACACTCAATGAAGTCACCTGGGAAGGCTCATCTCATCAACAACTATCCCCTCTGTGTGAGAACTACCTTTTGATTTTAATTTGACTTTTAATGGTGGGGAGGGAACTTTAGCTTCTAAAGGAGCTCTGTTTCTATTAAACCATCAAAGAATCTGTTTTCCCATTTCCCTTTCAGGAACACACATGCTCATGGCAGCCATTACAATCCCATCATGCAGCAGCCTGCGTTGTTGACTGGTCATGTGACCCTTCCAGCAGCTCAACCCTTAAATGTGGGCGTGGCCCATGTGATGCGGCAGCAACCTACCAGCACCACCTCCTCCCGGAAGAATAAGCAACACCAGTCCTCTGCAAGGTAGGTGTGTAAGAAATGTTAGAGAAAGAAAACTTCAAGGAGATTGGAAGTTAAAGATCTGGATCCCTGGAATGGGATTTTGAAGGAGGCACTCATCCTGAGGTCTCTGTGAGTGCTGGCTCTACCAGCACCCTAAGGGTGGGGCCCTCAGACCACAGCGTTCAGTGTCCCCATCTTGAGTGATTCTGTCCCCTTCCACTTATCTAGAAAACACTCAGACTGCCCTCTGAAGATGCATTTTTGAAACTATAACTTTCTTTTAGAAGTAGTAGAGAAATGTGCTTTATTTGAGTCTAATGTCAGAAATTTAACTCATTCAGCTATTTGCTAAAATATAATGGCACCCCACTCCACTACTGTTGCCTGGAGAATCCCATGAATGGAGGAGCCTGGAAGGCTGCAGTCCATGGGGTCACTGACGGTCGGACATGACTGAGCAACTTCACTTTCACTTTTCACTTTCATGCATGGGAGAAGGAAATGGCAACCCACTCCAGTGTTCTTGCCTGGAGAATCCCATGGACGGGGGAGCCTGGTGGGCTGCCGTCTATGGGATCGCGCAGAGTCGGACATGACTGAAGCGACTTAGCAGCAGCAGCAAGCAGTAACTTTGGTTAATCATAGACACTACCAGAAGAACAATGATCTTTCCCATTTCCTCTAAATCCAGTTTCATCTCCATGAACTCTTCAAAAAAATTAAGATTGACCAAAGGCCATGTGCTTCTGTTCATTTTATATGGTATTTTGGAAAAGGTAAAACTATAGAGTATGTAGATTGAAGATTGCTGGGAAAGATTGAAGGCCGGAGGAGAAAAGGACAGAGGTTGAGATGGCTGGATGACATCACCGACTCAATGGACATGAATTTGAACAAGCTCTGGGAGATAGTGAAGGACAGGGAAACCGGGTGTGCTGCAGTCCATGGGTCGCAAAGAGTCAGATACAACTGAACAACGACAAAGCTATAGAGACATAGATCAGATCAGGATCTGCTAAGGACTAGAGGGAACTTTTCAAGGTGATGACAAATTTCTGTATCTGCATTGTGATGGGAATTACATGACTGTACATTTGTTAAAACTCATCAAACAATTCAAAGGGGTGTCTTATACTGTATGTAAATGATACCTCAATATACCTTACTTAAAAAAATAGAGATTTCCCAACAAAAAAATCGAGATCAAAATTGTGTGGCTGTAAAATTGTTCCTACATCTCTCTCCAGTGGCTTGGAGGTCCCTAATTGTTTATTTGGAATAGGTTAATCAAGAGAAGTCAAGTAATACATGAAATGTCTAGTGAATTTTGTTTTTATACTTCCTTGGATAGCATGATGCCAGAAATTAGATCTGCCTCTTTTCATTTTTTTTCATGTGAAAACTAATCCAAGAGCTGACTTCCTGAAGTTGTCATCCTTCCTGAACAAGGTTCTTATTTGGTTGTTTCTGACAACTTAGGGAAATTCATGTCAGATCAGTGGCAGGCTTCCAGAATGCTTTTGTTTGACAGCTCTGTGATAGAACACCCATGTCTGTGTTAGACTGGGTGACACCAGAGGCCCCTGGCTCAGTCCTCATGTGCTGTCCTGCGCAGTCTGGTGTGTGGTCTACCAGAACCATGGTCTGGCTTGAGCTTGGCCTCTGTATGCTCACTTTGGCCAGGTAGGGGCAAGAAGAACCCTTAGCCTCTGACCTGTTGGTAAGTCCCTCTTTGTTGCCTTCTTACCACCCAGCTGGCTTTAGAAGGCTCACTGCCAGTGCATTTCAAGATCAGTGGGACTATAGTGAAAATTATGGGTTTGCCTATTTTAAAGACCAATGCCTTAGGCAAAACAATTGGAAAAACCAGAAGGCTCTCCCCTTTAGCAGACGGTAAGATCAGGCATAGTTTTCTTTAAAAATGCCAAGTAGACATATTTTAACTGCTCGAGTAGTGAAAACTTAATCTCAAAATTGTACCATGTTAGTAGTAACAAATACAAAGTTCTCTGGTAAGTACAAATAATAGAACAATCTTATCAATGAAACTTCCTTCTTATTAGGAGCCCCCCAAAAGGAACAAGCAACATATCTGATACCAACTAAATAGAAAATTAAATAGACCCACCTTTATGGAGTTATTTTCATCTAATTACCTTCCCTTTAGCTAGAAGGTGCTAGAATCTCTAAGGACATATCACAATCTTAAGTTTCATTATAGGCTGGCTTTGGTCTCATTGTATAGATACAACCAAGGTCAGCAACGGTTGATGGGGAGGGGAAAGGTAAGGTCTTTTTTCTCTAAAGTTACCAGAAACTACATTGGCGTTTTTGATAAGTAATTTCTAGTTGATCAAAATCAAGAGTTATAGGTCCCTTAAGCATACATTTTCCTTTGCATTTTTCCTGGTTTTTCATTGTAATTGAAACAGACTGGTAAGCTTCCTGTGAGGCTCATGTGTCAAAATCCAGGATTTTCTTTGGGTTTTTTTTTGGTTGCACTGCGAGGCATGTGGAATCTTAGTTCCACAACCATGGATTGAACCCATGTTCCCTGCATTAGAAGGCAGAGTCTTAACCACAAGACCGCCCATTAAGTCCCCAGAAAAATTAATTTTTGAAAAGTTATACCGCCACAGATACTTTTATGGTCATGTCCTTTTCCCAGAGGAGGAAGGAGGCAAAGCTACACTTTAACCTTAGATCTTTTAGCTCCAGGAAGTCTTAGGTAATGAGTGTTGTCATTGAATCAGTGGTGAACCAGCCATGAGCAAGGAAACGAAAGCTTTATGTGCAAATATCTTTTCTTCCACCTCCCTCCAAAATAAGACCTCACTCAGTACACTGGGGAGGATGACAAGATTGAACTTAGGAAGTTGGGCTTTGACCCTGAAGGCAGGGGGCTGTGTTGGGGCAGACACCCCTGAAATCCGCCCCCACTGCAAGACTGGCCCAGTCCTTGGGCATGGTCCTCTGTCCTCTCCTGAGAGCCCTGGCTACCCACTTTGTCCCTCAGCAGGTAGAGCCCAGAGAAGCCAGGATGCTGCCCTGTCTGTGAAGCAGTTGAAAGAAAGAGTCCCACAGGCCACCGCCTCTACAGTCTGGTTAAGCCCGAGTGCACTGGTCCTCTATCTGATTTATGGAGGGCAACACAGGGCTTCCCTGGTGGCTCACAGGTTAAAGCATCTGCCTGCAATGTGGGAGACCTGGGTTCAATCCCTGGGTCAGGAAGACCCCCTGGAGAAGGAAATGGCAACCCACTCCAGTATTCTTGCCTGGAGAATCCCATGGACAGAGGAGCCTGATGGGCTACAGTCCACAGGGTCGCAAAGAGTCGGACATGACTGAGCGACTTTACTTTCACTTTCTACAATGAATGGTGTCGGATTCGTGATCTCCGAAGAAGATATAACTTCAGGACCAGGGACCAGGCTTGAGCACTCAAGAGCTTTTGTATAGCAGAGTTTTATTAAAGTATAAAAAAGGGACAGAGAAAGCTTCTGACACAGACATCAGAAGGGGGAGGAGGAGTGCCCCCCCATGCTAGTTTTAGCAAGCTGTTTTATGTCTGTTAGAAAGCTATTAATCATATAGAGACACCTCACGACTGAGGGAGTTTCACCAGGCCCGTCTCCCACAATATGCGTTTTTAAGACAGGATGGCACGAAGTATGTCATCCCCAGCCATAAAACAATTGATATGAATACTGGTTTGTTGAGCTGTTATCAGCCAAAAGTTAGTCTTAGGTGGAACCATTTTAAAGAAAGGCAAATTCCAAAGCAAACACATAGTTTCATTAACATAGCTTAAGAAAAACATTTCCATAAGAAAAAGGTGTTGGTTAGCTCAAGGTTTGAGAAAAGTTAAGTTCAGGTGGAACTAGGTGTTGTCATGGCAACACAGAATTTTAAGAGAAAAAATTCTGACACTTTTTTTGTTTCCTCCTGCCGCTTAAGGGAGAGATAAAAAAATGTCTGACACTTGTAGCCTATTTCCCCTGTTTGGAGACCCGTGGCCTTCCTGCCCGTGACCCTTTCAATTTGGCCATGCCGGTGTTTCTAGACATTTGGGCTTCGTGCAAGAACCTGGCAGCTCTGACTTTCTCCATGAGCGTGTGTGGCTTTATCGTTCCAGAAACGTCTCCACCTGTGAGGTGTCCTCCTCTCAGGCCGTCAGCTCGCCGCAGCGGTCCAAGCGCATCAAGGAGAACACGCCTCCGCGCTGCGCCCTGGTGCACAGCAGCCCCGCCTGCAGCTCATCCGTCACGTGCGGCTGGGGTGACGGGGCCTCCAGCACCACCAGGGAGCGGCAGCGGCAAACGATCGTCATCCCCGACACCCCTAGCCCCACGGTCAGTGTCATCACCATCAGCAGCGACACGGACGAGGAGGAGGAGCAGAAGCACGCCCCCACCAGGTGAGCCGTGACGCCTTCAGACACCAGGAAGGAACGGAGTGGGGGCATGGCCGGCTCACCCAGAGACAGTTGGGGGTGGGCCTGGACCACTTCCGCGTCATCCAAAGTGATGATTCATCCTTCTCTCCTGGCCCCTAAATCCTGGCCTTGGCATGTCCTGGAGCCCTAAAGTGATTTCAGAGGATGGTCCAATAGATCTGGGCTTCTCGGGTGGCTCAGATGGTAAAGAAGCCACCTGCAAAGCAGGAGACCTCCGTTCAATCCCTGGGTGGGGAAGATCCCTGGAGAAGGGAATGGCAACCCACTCCAGTATTCTTGCCTAGAGAATCCCCACGGACAGAGAGGAGCCTCACGGGCTACAGTCCATGGGGTTGCAAAGAGTTGGACATAACTGAATGACTAACACTTCACTTTCTACTTTTCAAACAGATTTCTATAATTATTGAAAGCCAAAAATAATTTTGAGTCAATTTGGTCTTAAAAAATAGTTATAGGCTCTCTACATTTGGGGGATGTGAGTCCATGAAAGTCAGGCACACAGTGCCATTATATTTTCAGCCCTCATAAGCTAAAAATCTCTGCCTCGGGCTATTGAATGTATTCCCAGTTGGTCAGGCTGTTTCTCAAACATTGCCTTGGCTCGCTCAGAATTTGAGGTAATTGGCCAACTAATCAGAAATTTCCCTGTGTCTGATTAACCCAGTCTTTCAAACTGCCAGGTGGCCTTTTACCCAGAGAACATTACTGTTTATTCCAAAGTAGTAAGAACTCATTTCACTCGCTGTATGCTTCTGGGGGGGAGGAAAGAAATTATTTATTATATTTGCAAGACTGTTAAGCCTGGTGCCGGAGCCTCTTTCCTATACTTGCCAGCTAGACTGAAACAGAGTTTGGTGTGAGTTTGGGCTGTCTGGTGGTCCCCTGGAACTTTTCCCTCCAAAGAGTCGGTCCTCTGGTCGTTAGCATCCCCGAGCCTCGGGACCTTGTAGATCTGAAATCTCACAATCCCAACCTGCTGGCTCTTCCCACTGGGACCCAGGACCCGGGAAGGGAGGCCTGCCAGTCAGAGCACATCCTGTGACCCAGTGTGAAGATAACATTGACATTTGGGCCCAAATTATTAATTTCTGATTGGATACAATGTCACTGATTATAATCACAAATCCTTTTGATTAGATAATAAATTCTTACCTTTGAAATCATTACACGATGTACAGATAGACTGATTAAAACATTCTCACTACAGCTATTCCTTCCTGCATGGGGTATTCCCTTCCCACCTTTATAATGAGCTCAGCATCTTGTCTTTTCATGAGAAGGCTTGTATAGCGCTCATTACAGTGTCCTCTTTAATGGCCCAGCCCAGTTCAGTGTGTCTCAGAGAAGCGTGTGATGGAGCATTTCTGTCCTAGCATTGGGTCAGGTGCCAGAGGGGCCAAGGAACTGAGGGCTGGGGCATAGTGCTTCACTCCCAGCCTGCCTGTTCCAGAACTGGCCTCAGTTTCCTTTGGAGACTGTTTCCTTTGTTTCCTTAGGAGAGCAGTCCCAAGCTGAGTCCATGCCCTGTGCCTCCCAGTCCCTTCCCAAAGGGAAAGGCTCCTCCCAGCCACAGCCCGGGCCCTGGCCTGGAGCAGCGTGTCCACACATCTGTGGCATCAGGCATAAGAAGGACAGGCAACCTCACAGGCCCTTTGCCACAACTGGAAAAAAGCAATTTTAAAATCTGACAGTTGACTAGATTGGAGTATCATTTTAACATTTGAATTGACACAGAATCTCAACATAAGTGCTCAGGAGAGAACCGAATAGTGGTTCTGAGGGGAAGGAGGATGAGAAAACCATTTCTCCACCCATCAGGCTGCTGCCAGGGCTGAGGGCGCAGAGCCAGCCGGAAGTACAGGCTGCCTCTGCAGCAGCCCCAGGGCCCAGAAAGAACAGAGCTGAAGCATGTGGCAGCATGGGAGGATCTTGGTGTCAGTGAGTCACGACTTGGGGGGGGCCGGGGAGAGGCCGATGGGCAGGTGCCCGTGTGAGTGACAGCCAGAGACAGTGCGTGACAGTGGGCTGCTGAGTACCGGAGATGCATAGCACGGAGGACGCGGGGGCCGGCCTGCCTGCCTGCCCAGGGTAACAAGAGGCACCAGAGACATTCCGTCAAACATGCGAGGCTGCCGTTTGAGGCCAGAGCGAAACCGAGAAAGGCGTCAGCTGTCCACAGGTGTGATGGGAAACTCACAGAATGAGTAAACAGTGTTTTCCAGAGAGATCAAATAACTGTTGCCTTGAAGAAATGTTTGAGGACCCAGAAAGGCAGGAGAGGGTATTGGAACCTGAGGAGGATAAAACAGAAACCAGTAGCTATTTTATTTATAGAGAAACCATCGTGTAATGTGACCACATTAATGTGACTGCGTTTTGTAATGAGGAAAAAGATAGGGGGAAATATGAGTACTCATTCTTAGAAGTCAGACTATCATAAAATTTAACTGGGTAAATATTTATTGGCCCCACTGGTAAGATATTATGCTCAGAACCGCAGGTGCTGCATAAATAAGGTAGACAGTCTCTGTCCTCAGGAGGTTTGCAGGGTAATAAGCAAGATAAGACACGTACAAATCTTCATAACACAAAACAGGTTACCAGGCTTCTAAAAACTAGCAGAGGACTGTAGGGATTCAAAGGGGGAATAGCTTGAGGAAATAGGGGAGAGGGGGCTTTTCAAGGTCAGTGGTCCTGATATGCTTAGACAATGGGTAGAGGAGGTGAGGCTGCAAATTCCAGTGAGATAAGTGGTGGGCAGAGCCTCACAGGTGGGCAGAGCCTTAGGTGGGCAGAGGGGGATCAAGAACAGGTGGGGTTCGCTGATAAGAGAAAGTGGGAGGTCAGGACAAAAGGGATTTCAGAATGGAAAGGAGGATTTGGGGGGGAGTCTCCCCTTAGGTGGGCGTGGTCAGCTTTCCGAGGAGATGCTGAGGAGCTCCCAGGAAAGCATCAGTTCTAGGAAAACAAGAACAGGACATGCCCCCAGTGCAGTCCACTGGGGAGCCGCCTGGTCACCCTCGGACTGGAAGCTTCTCTACCCGTCGGGGCTCCAATGTGAACCGTGGATGCGTCCCTCCTTGACCCTGACCGTCCTCATTCCCAAACCTAATTTCTCCCAGCTGTGAGCAACTTGATTCTGCTCTTCTGTGTTCTGACCTCATTTCCTATTTGTGGCTCAGCCCCAGTACTAGCCCTGTAACCCTGCCTGAAATGCCGATGGCTTCCCCTCAGCCTCATGACAGCCTCTAGAGAGTTGAGGGAGGGGGTTGGGGGTTCCTGTGATGCTCACGGGGATGGTGAGCATGGGATCACGTGGCAGCATCTTTTAGAGCCGACCTAAGACAAGTAATCCTTGGTGGCTCAGCGGTAAAGAATCCACCTGCCAATGCAGGAGACAAGGGAGATGCAGGTTCGATCCCTGGCCCGGGAAGATCCCCTAGAGGAGGAAATGGCAACCCACTCCAGTGTTCTTGCCTGGGAAATGACATGGACAGATGAGCCTGGTGGGCTACAGTCCATGGGGTCGCAAAGAGTCAGATATGAGTTAGCCACTGAGCACATAAGCACAAGCGTGTCAATAAATCTCTAGGACCAGGTGACATTGTCTAGAATTCTCAGGGGAATGCCAAGGCAAAATTATCATTCCCAACCCCCAGCATGTGGCACTGTTAGGTGCCAGAGCAAACGGACACTCAACAACTCCTGCTTGTAAGAAGGACTCCAGAGTGTGAGAGGCAGGCTGGGGGCGAGTGAACCAGACAGGAAGGGGGTTGTAACAGACATTCCCCAGGAGTTTTCACCTGCACTGTCTCTGCATCATTTGTTGAGCTGACACAAGGCTGGTAGTTGTAGTCCCATTTAATAGATGAGGAAACTGAGGTCTGAGAAAAGTAAGTCACCCAGACTGGCAAAGGTTCCAAGTAGCAGAATTGGGATTCAGGCTCTGTGACAGTGAGGAAATGGCAATCTTAATTACTGGCAAAAATAATTTATTTCTCCTTAGTCATTAATTCAACACATTATGAATTATGTCCTCGGCCTCCTCTGACCGTAACCATGCCCACACCCATGGTCTCACCTGCTGTGTGCAGGGCACCAGGCCAGGGCAGTGGGGAGTCCAGGGCATGTTCACTGAGCCCTGACTCAGGCCGGGCATTGGTTGAGTGCAGCTGGTCTAGCAGCAGGCCAGGCAGAATTCAGCTGTTCTCATTTCTTCAAGAAGGTTTGAAAAAGCGAGGAGGCCAGGCAAGACCCAGTGTCTTCCTCTTTTTCCATGTTGGATGAGGGGGCTCTGTGGTCATGGCTAGAGTTGTTTGTGTAAGGATAGAAAACAGATATATTTGTTGGATTCCCCAGGATTAGGTAGTAGAACCAGTCTTACTTTAAATACACATAAATGATTTTGATGAGAGGAGCAGCTGACTCTCTGCATATGCTGAATAAGCCATCTTTTCTCCCTTGAAATTTCCTTGGAGAAAGCTTATGGGTGCCTGTTTTATTATTCAGACCTTTCTGCCAACCTTGCCTTGTGCTGAAGCTGTCTTTTAGGGGCCATGAGGCTACATCATACAGGCTTCCAGAGTGTGTGACCAGAGTGGCTCATTTCAGCTGATCCATTAGAAATCATTTTGCCCGGTCTCCATTATTCATTCATTTATCTGCTCATTCAATTATCTATTTCTGGTAGACGGGGTTCATTTACCGAGGTCATCAGGGCACCACTGTATCCTGCATCACTTTGCAAGTGATGCTCAGAGTGTTACAGCTAATCTGACCAAAATGTAAACTTCCCTAGGAGACTGATTCTTCATTATCCCTAAGGGTTTTAGACAGGGGTCATTCTGAAGCTGTTTATCCCCCAAAAGTGTGACACCACCCCCCCACAATGTTCTTTTTGACACTAAATTGAAAATCCAGATAAGTTACTATAGAAAAGTCACAGTCAGGAAGCTGATGTGCTGCTGCCCAAAAGACGGCCTGAGGAATTAACATCCACTTAACAGGGCAAAGCGCACACACCCACTCAGGCCAACTTCGTGCTGTGCTGGTGGCGTCAGAGCCAGGCTTGAGGAAAGAAGCAAAGGAACCCAGCACGCACTGTCATTTGGAGGGCTTGTTACTTTGCGGTGTTAAGTTAAATCTGATGAACCAGTTTCCATCACCTGACTCTTCCTGGGAGATGTGAGTTTTGAGGAGAGTGCCCCATGGCTTCCTCTTTCCTGGGCTTCATTCAGAACATCCCAGTGGTTAAGGGCTGCACTTTATGAAAAGACTGCATTTTGAAGAGAAGACACTGCACCCAACTGTCTCCAGCCACCAGTCCTCCACTTCCCCGTGTTACAAAGCCGTTACTGGCGTGTAGCGACGACCTGCTGTCCTGCCTGCTTTCCACAGGGCAGAGGGAGGAGCGCAGGAGCAGCTTGGAAAGCACGGGCAGAGCCGTGCCCAGGGGACAGGCCCAGCATGATCAGGAGAGGCCTGCAGGCATGCAGAAGGCGGGGGCAGAGTGAACACCGGCTACTGCGCGTGATGCCTGAGGACCAGGCCACCCCTGGCTCCTTCCAGACCCCGTTTCAGATTTCTCCAGAAGGTAGTCAAGTTGAAAGTGATCATAACGGTGGCATGTGTATATGCATATCTTGGGGCTTCCCAGGTGGCGGTAATGGTAAAGAACCCACCTGTTGGTGCAGGAGACATAAGAGATGTGGGTTTTGATCCCTGGGTCAGAAAGATCGATCCCCTGGAGAAGGAAATGGCAACCCACTCCAACATTCTTGCCTGGAGAATCCCATAGACAGAGGAGCCTGGCAAGGTACAGTCCATATTGAGAAACATACATATGTATATATATGGATATGGATATGGATAATGTAGCTCAAATGGAATATATGCACCAAATTTAAAATGTAGAGTTTTTTTTGTTTGTTTTTTTTTTTTTTGGTCTTCAGTCAGTTCACTCAGTCGTGTCCGACTCTTTGCGACCCCATGGACTGCAGCACGCCAGGCCTCCCTTGTCTATCACCAGCTCCCAGAGCTTACTCAGACTTACGTCCATCAAGTCAGTGATGCCATCCAACCATCTCATCCTCTGCCGTCCCCTTCTCCTCCCACCTTCAATCTTTCCCAGCATCAGGGTCTTTTCCAGTGAGTCAGTTCTTCACATCAGGTGGCCAAACTATTGGAGTTTCAGCTTCAGCATCAATCCTTCCAATGAATATTCAGGACTGATTTCCTTTCGGATGGACTGGTTGGATCTCCTTCCTGTCCAAAGGACTCTCAAGAGTCCTCTCCAACACCATAGTTCGAAAGCATCAAGTCTTTGGTGCTCAGCTTTCTTTAAATTGGAAGCCGCGTGATACATCGGAAGGAGCACGCTGGCCTGGTGGCATTGGCACCCCAGCCCCTCCACTCACGTGCAGAGCTAGTTAAAGGCTGTTGGCCATTTCTCTCTGGCTGGGTGGAGAGGGAGTGGGAACAGCACAGTGAACAGCTCGCACCCCCATGCAGGTGGCTGGGCCAGCAGCTGTCATCTCCATCACTGGGCAGCTGTCCTTGCGAACAGTCCCACGCCCCATGCCTCTGCCGCCGACTTGGCCCCTGGTGGAACCCAAAGGAGGACTCTCAGTTGCCTTACATTCTCAGTGCTCATGGATAGGAGGAGCTGTGTAGCTGGTGATGAAGAGGGAGTGCAGGCTCTGGACAATGCAACAGGAAAAAAAAAACAGTAACCGAATTTAAAAGTGGCTAAGGATTTGGACAGAGTTTACTTAAAAGAAGATGTACCAGCAGCCATATGAAAAGTGCTCAGCCTCCCTCATAATCAGGGAAATGCAAAGCAAAACCATGGTGTGATATCACCTCACACGTGGCAGGATGGCTGTTACCAAAAAGACAAAAGCTGATAAGTGTGGATGGAGAAAGTGGAGACATTGGAAGTCTTCTACACTGCTGGTGGGAATATAAGTTGGTGTAGCTACTACGGAAAACAGTGTGGAGGTTCCTCAAAAAAATTAAAAATAGGGACTTCTCAGGTAGTCCAGTGGTTAAGACTCCATGCTTCCAATGCAGGAGGTGCAGGCTCGATCCCCGGTCAGAGAACTAAGATCCCACATTCTGTGGGGCACAACCAAAAAGTGAAAAACAGAACTGCCATGTGATCTAGCAGTCCCACTTCTGAGTGTTTATCCAAAAGAATTAAAATCAGAACCTCAAAGAGATACCTACGCTCCCATGTTGACTGCAGCATCAGTCACAGTAGCCAAGAAGTAGAAGCAACCTAAGTGTCCATCAGATGAATGGATAAAGAAAATGTGACCTGTGCATACAGTGGGATGCTATTCAGCCTTAAAAAGAAGGAAAATGTGCAGTATGCGACCTCATATGTGAGCTATCTAAAATAGTCTAATTCACAGAATCAAAGAATTAAATCTCAGTTGTCAGGGGCTGTGGGTAGGGGGACATGGGCAGTCGCTAATCAACAGGCATAAATCTCAGTTACAGTGAATAAGCTTCAGAGATCTGCTATACAGCGTCACTGATTGTATACTTAAAATTTTAAGAAAGTAGATCTCATGTTGCATATTCTTACCACAATAAAATTAAAAGTTTTAAATAAACTAAGACCACACTCAGTCACAAAAAGAAAAAGGAGCAGAAGAATGCTAGCACTTGGTTCCAGCCCAGCTCTGTCCCCAACCAGCTATGTGACCTTGAACATCCAAGTGACCTAAAGCACCCACCATTTTCCTGTTCTCGAAAGTTATCATTTTCTCCACCTCATAGTCTGGCTGTGAGGATTCAAGGGGATAAAACATGTAAAGGACTTTGAACAGTAGTTGTGCATTCAGTAAACATTATCTATGTTTCAGTAATCAGTGTCATAATAATAGAAGAGCAGTTTTCACCTACAGTGTTGATTATGGCATGGAAGGTTCATTGGTGGAGATGAGTTTTGACTCTGGTCTTGCAGGATGGAATTGACCGGCAGATGGAAATCAGAAGCATATTCCAGGTAGGGTCTTACAGAGAAGGGGTCACAGAATTGTGTCTGATTCTCCAGCCATGTTTTCTCCATTGGGGCTGATTTCTTTGCTTCTTAGCTCCTTGTTTCTTTTCATCACTTGAAAATGATGAAAATCATCTATTGCCATGGCAACACAATGCAGTCGTGAACTCCGGCAGCTTTGTTCCTTATTCAGAAGTGACGTTCTGTCGAGGGCATTTAAGCAAGGATTTCTCATTCTACTCTTGTCACTGTCTGTCTCACTTCCATTAACCAATTCATAATAGGATTGATAAGCTATCAATAATAATTAGACACTGTCGTGGGGTGAATCCCAGCAGAATCGACATGGAGGAGCTAAAAGAATCCGAAGTCGTCGTGTCAAATGCGTGCTCATTTTTAAATTGACTCATTTAACAGCTTCCCTTTTGTTCTTTAATCTGCATAGTACATCAAGTAGAGCATAGAGATTCTAACAATAGAAGAGATTAGAAACAGAGCTATCAAATTAATTCACCTCTTCCAAACCTGTCACATGTAAACCCGAAAATTTAGGTATATCAGCATCAGACTGTGTTGTACCTGTCTGCTCGTCAGGCATAGGGACTTCCAGCTCCGAAAAAATAGGGAGGAATCCCTGAAGAGCTCCGAGAGGTTTTATCCCACACTCCTGATAGATATCAAGAAAATGACACGCAGAATTCCTCTACCTCTTTGGTGGGAAGACTCACTACCTGTTAGGTTTCCATTAGAAGACGACTTTCAGTTCTGAGGGGTCATCTAGATCAGCTGTCAGCTTTATAAGACTCTTGCCAGAAAGCCATCCTCCAGTGACAGGAAGCTCACTGGTTCACGAATTGGCCCACTGTATGTTCAGATAATTCCAGTTGTCAGAAAATTCTTACTCGTATTGAGCTGAAGCTTCTCCGCAATTTCTAAACTTGAGTAAAGAATTCCGAGTATGTCCACCTTGAATTTGGTTATAGCTTGGCCAAATTTACTGGGGTGGGGTATGTGTGTTTAATTTGCCCATTTTCTATTTGTGTGTTAGTCCCTCAGTCATGTCTGACTCTTTGTGACCTCATGAACTGTAGCCTTCCAGGCTCCTCTGTCCATGGAATTCTCCAGGCAAGAATACTAGAGTGGGTGGCCATTTCCTTCTCCAGTGGATCTTCCTGACCCAGGGATCAAACCCATGTCTCCTGCATTGGAGGCAGATTCTTTACCATCTGAGCCACCGGGGAAGCCTATTTAATAGACTACTCAGAACCTAAGGAGGATATGTAGTCAGCAGGGATTGTCTTGGTCTGGGTCTCCGTGAAAAATACACTTACTGAAAGGATTTATTTTCTCTTCAAATTAGAGTAAAGCAAATCCTCTTTTAAATGTCTTTAATAATAAATATTTAGGGGACCACAAATGGCCCCTTTAAGGCCACTCTCCCTAACAATTTCATAGCAGGTTAGAGCTGGAGGGACATCCACGGTCACCCCAGTATATCCAGGCCACTGCCCAAGGTCACACCAATAACATGGACAGCCACACCAGGCCTAGAGCGCCAGCTCTGAGGACACATTTGGCAACAGCCAGCCTCTGTCCTTCACATGGGGTCCACCACCCAGAGTCTGTGCCCTGCAGCAGAACATTTCTGCGTTTAGGGAGGTGACCAGATGAGTCACCGTGTGTGTGTCATTTAATCAGGCGGAACTGGCTGTGACCGAAGTGGAGAGTGAAGGGCGGGGCAGGGTAGCCGCATGCTCACAGTCTCCCAGCGCTGACCCTGGTCCTGGGAGCATTTTGTGATGGTGCCAGGAATCAGGGGGGTTAGAGCTGGGGGCGTTTCCTCTAATAACATCTTATTACACTACAAACTGCTCCCAGGCCCGCCCCACCACCCACAGAGAGCAGCTGTGGCTTCTTCCACCAGTTTGTTTTTTTTTTTTTTAAGGCAGCTCCCCTTCCTCCCAGCGTGTTGTGGGTTAGTCACTCAGTCGTGTCCAACTCTTTGCCACTCCCTGGACTGTAGCCCATCAGGCTCTTCTGTCCATGGATTTTCAGGCAAGAATACTGGAGTGGGTTGTCATTGCCTCCTCCAGAGGATCTTTCCAACCCAGAGATCGAACCCGAGTCTCCGGTTTCTCCTGCATTGCAGGCGGATTCTTTACTGCTGAGCCATCAGGAAAGCCCCAGTGCTCCTTCCCATTCCCACAGCTTTCCAGAACTCTTGTTGCTCTCAGAGTTCATGTCCCTACTTTGGAGGCTTGGGGATCTTTCCCTGGTGCCCCACTTTCTAGTTCTTCTGCCACATCTGAGTTGTTCATCCCCACCTACCTTGTAAGTCCCATTTGCTTTCTTGTCCCTGAATAAGCACATGGACATTAAAACTTGAGAGATAATTTGCGTACCATAGAGTTCACCCATTTAAAGTGTACAATTAAGTGGTTTGGGGCCTATTGCATTTTTTTTTTTCAGTTGTGCCACTCAGGTTCAGTTCAGTTGCTCAGTCCTGGCCGACTCTTTGCAACCCCATGAACTGCAGCACGCCAGGCCTCCCTGTCCATCACCAACTCCCAGAATTTACCCAAACTCATGTCCATTGAGTCAGTGATGCCATCCAGCCATCTCGTCCTCTGTCGTCCCCTTCTCGTCCTGCCCTCAATCTTCCCCAGCATCAGGGTCTTTTCAAATGAGTCAGCTCTTCGCATCAGGTGCCCAAAGGATTGGCACTTCAGCTTCAATATCAGTCCTTCCAATGAACACCAGGACTGATCTCCTTTAGGATGGACTGGTTGGATCTCCTTGCAGTCCAAGGGACTCTCAAGAGTCTTCTCCAACACCACAGTTCAAAAGCATCAATTCTTTGGTGCTTAGCTTTCTTTATAGTCCAACTCTCACATCCATACATGACTATTGGAAAAACCATAGCCTTGACTAGACGGACTTTTGTTGACAAAGTATATCCCTGCTTTTTAATATGCTGTCTAGGTTGGTCATAACTTTCCTTCCAAGGAGTAAGCGTCTTTTCATATCATGCATGGTTGCAATCACCATCTGCAGTGATTTTGGAGCCCCCAAAAATAACGTCTGACACTGTTTCCACTGTTTCCCCATCTATTTGCCATGAAGTGATGGGACCAGATGCTATGATCTTAGGTTTCTGAATATTGAGCCTCAAGCCAACTTTTTCACTCTCGTCTTTCACCTTCATCAAGAGGCTCTTTAGTTCCTCTTCACTTTCTGCCATAAGAGTGGTGTCATCTGCATATCTGCGGTTATTGATATTTCTCCCAGCGATCTTGATTCCAGCTTGTGCTTCATCCAGCCTAGTGTTTCTCATGATGTACTCTGCATAAGTTAAATAAGCTGAGTGACAATATACAGCCTTGACATACTCCTTTTCCTATTTGGAACCATTCGGTTTTTCCATGTCCAGTTCTAACTGTTGCTTCCTGACCTGCATACAGGTTTCTCAAGAGGCAGGTCAGTTGGTCTGGTATTCCCATCTCTCTATATATAAATAATAAAGTTTGCCACTTTAACCATTTTTAAGTGTACAGTTCAGTGACACTAAATACATTCACTGTGTACAGCCATCACTATTTCCAAAACTTTTCCATCACCTCAAGCAGAAACTTTGTACCATTAAGCAGCAACTCCTCAAACTCTTCTCCCCACCCCCCAGCCCCTGGTACCCAACCTCTAATTTACATTCTGTCTCTATGAATTTGCCTATTCTAGGAATCTTGTATAAGTGGAATCACACAATATCTGTCCTTTTGTGTCCGGCTTATTTCACTTAGCGTAACATTTTCAAGATTCATCCATATTGTAGCATGTATCAGAACTTTATTCATTTTTATGGCTGAATACTATTCTGTGATCAGCTCATGGGCACTGAAGCTATTTCCACCTTTTGGCTATGGTGATTGCTACAGCAGTGAACGTTAGCATACAAGTGTCTGTTTTGGCTTTCAACTCCGTTTTGTACTTACCTAGACCAGAATCACTGGGTCATACAGTGACTGTTACCTCAAACTGTGTTTGAGCAACAAGCATGTGGGCCTTTTGCATTTCAGCAGTTATAAGTAGAAAGTGTAGTTCTTTATCCCCTGCAGGAGGAAATGGCAGCCCACTCCAATATTCTTGACAGGATAATCCCATGGACAGAGGAGCCTGGTGGGTTACAGTCCATTGGGGTCGGAGAGTCGGACATGACTGAGCATGCGTGCATGTAGTTTTTCTTAATTAAGATACAGCCATTTTATCAGTTAGAATGAAGAACTATAAGTATATGCAATCAGTTCATTCCTTGCCTTCTTCTGAGTTCTTAATTATCGTCTGCACAGCTCACTTGACAGTTCATCATGGAAGCCTTTATGACATCCTTTCTCTTTAACTGATTATTTTAAAACTTTTAGCGTGTAACATGTCATGTTTTTATACAATCCTTCACTGAGATTTTAATCATCTCCTAGGGTGGAGACACCTATTATATTTCTTTATACAGAAATTCCCTGTAGCACCTAGCATAGATTGCCAAGGATTCTAACTGATGAGTTTTAACTTCTTTCCTATCAGTCTTCTGGTTTATTCCTAGACTGGAAACTTTTCCAGAAAGTCTGTTACCTTCATAGTACTCACTTTGCCTAGAGATATTTTTTGCCTGCAAACCTGTTTTCACATGTTAAATGAGGTAACACTAATAATAGAAGCTAGTTTTCTTAGAATACTTACTCTGTGTTGTGTACCGTTCAAAATACTTTCTGTGTATTTTCTCATTTGAGTCTCAAAACAAGCCTGTGATGTAGGTACTATTATTATCTACATCTTACTGGTAAGGAGATTGAATCGCTTGGAGCTTGAACAGTCACCCAAGGCCACCAACACTTGCTGAAGTTAGACATCTGTCTGCTGGGCCTGTGTCCTCACCCACAGACGCAGAGAGGGGCCCTTCCACCCTGATCCAGGAGGGACAGAAGGTACAGCCCCAGGAGGAATTATCCAGCCCAGATGTGCGCAGTGCACGCTTCAGGGAGCAAGACATCAGGCCTCCTGGGGCTCCAGTTTCTCATTTCTCCACTGCCCTCAGGGGTGGGGCAGAGATCAGTCTTGGAATCTGGCTGTCACTGGCTGTGTGACCTTGGGGAAGACACCTGGGTTGGGAGGTGGCAGTATTGTGGCTCCATTAGGCGCTCTATAAATACTGGCTTCTTAGCCAAGTGGTTGGACACTGACCATCTTACTTAGGCAATCGATATTTCTTAAAAATAGATGATCAATATACAAAAATAGATGTGATCCATTTTTACACCTTTCACAATAAGCAAGCAATTCCGTATCTGTCATCCCACCAGCCTCTCACTGAGCTGGGAGGCAGACAGAATTCGTTCCCAAAGTGACAAACATAAATATCTCAGGAAAAAAGAAATGTGCTGGGCCAGAGCCAGGCAGAGTGTGTTCCTCCCCAGCAGTATATGAAGTCTCGGTGCTAGAACGAAGACCAGGGGTTCAGAGCAGCACTCTCACAGGCATCTTTTACCGCCACCCCACCCTCAGCCCGGCAGTGGAGAAGCTGTAGGAGGGTCGGGACTTCCCTGAGATGGGGACCTGGGGGTCTTGGGTGGCCTGCACGGCAAAGCCATCGCCCCTCCCAGTCTCAGAGCAGAGAGGTGGCTGAGGCTGTAGGGTCCAGCTCCGATTCCTCAGCTGTGTGTGGGATTAGCGGGGTCAGCACCTCACTTTCCCATCCCTCTCACTGCATCCCAGCCCCTCTTGGATGTCTTATCCTCTCTTGCCTAAATCGGTGGGGTCTCCCAGGCCCCACGCCTAATAAAGCTCATGCTCTTCCTTCCCAGGGGCGTTTTTCTCCCACACCACAGCCTCGGGCTGCCGGGGTCTGGCTGGGCGCTCTGTGTGCTTTTCTGTCCCTCCCTGGTGGCTCAGAGGGCGCTGTGTGAATTGGAATATCTCCTGCCTTATCAGTAAACAAGTTTTGGGCCTCCAGATGTAATGTCGAATGGAGTATTTCCTGCCATAGTAAACAGGGATGTCACAACCTAGCTATTTTTCCTTAATTAACAATAATCTTTTGATGTTCGGACTACTTGCCCCTTGCTACAAACTGCTGTATAACCTGATTCCTCCCCCTACCTCCTCGGAACAGTTATCTCAGGATCGTTTGAGATGCTGTCTCTCAGCCTCCCAAGTCCTAGGTCATTGTTGTGTAGTCGTTCATTTGTGTCTGACTCTTTGCAACCCCATGGACTGCAGCACGCCAGGCTTCCCTGTCCTTCACTATCTCCCAGAGTTTGCTCAAATTCATGTCCATTGAGTCAGTGATGCCAGCCAACCATCTCATCTCTACCATCCCCTTCTCCTCTTGCCCTTAATCTTTCCCAGCATCAGGGTCTTTTCCAGTGAGTTGGCTCTTCACATCAGGGGGCCAAAGGATTGGAGCTTCAGCTTCAGCATCAGTCCTTCCAGTAAATATTCAGGGTTGATTTCCTTTAGGATTGACTGGTTTGATCTCCAAGCGGTCCAAAGGATTAGGAATTCCCACCACACAAAAGATAACTCAGTTTCTAGGTCATGCCTGTTTTTTAGTGGACAGCTGCCCCAGAGCTCTGGGCTGCCAGTGCTTCCCCCGCAGGTCTGCTGAGCCCTGCTGCATGGGGGAGAGCCCAGGCCTGCCCAGAAGGTTCTCTCACTCCATTTCCAGAAGCTTCTGTGGGCCCCACTCCAGCCCCTTCTCTTGTCCTCACGTCATCCCCACCCCCACCCCCGCCGGTGAGACTGGTGACGCCTGGGTTTCCCCATCAGGGTTCTCGAGAACAGAAGTCACATTCCTACCCTCTCTCCTGCTCTGCCTCTCTGCCCCTGCCCGCAAGTGCGGCTCTGCCCGGCCAGTCAGGTGTCTCACCGCACAGCCTCTCACCGTCCTGGTTTCTCCCTTTGCGTTTCCAGCACTGTCTCCAAGCAGAGAAAAAACGTCATCAGCTGTGTCACGGTCCACGACTCTCCCTACTCCGACTCCTCCAGCAACACCAGCCCCTACTCCGTGCAGCACCGCGCCGGGCACACCACCACCACCTTTGACACCAAGGGGAGCCTGGAGCCGCACTGCACAGGGAACCCCCGGACCATCATCGTGCCCCCCCTGAAAACACAGGCCAGCGAGGTGCTGGTGGAGTGTGACAGCCTGGGGCCAGGTAATTCGGGGGCGGAGCTGCCAGGAGCATCTCTCTGGAGGCTGGTTTTCTGCTTCCTGCGGCTCGAAATCTTGTTACAGGAGCACTTAATAAGCCCTGGGTCTGGGGAGTGGGTGGTTAGTAGATCTTCACCAAGGATCCTGTTTGAGAAGATTCCTTGTTGCCAGCCCAGGCGGCCAGAGATGACCTCATATCTGTCACAAAAAGTTCTCCCTGTGATGATGGCTGCCTCATTTCTAAACTGTATCTCATGGATGGATGGATGGGTGGGTGGGGAGTTAGCAAAGAGTTTGTCGCCTGAGTGGGAACAAGCCTGGTCAGCCCTCAGTGTTTCCTACTGAGGGTGGCTTTCTTTGCTCTCAAGGGACCGTTCTCAGGAACCAAATGTTCTGGAATTATTCCATTTGGGCACCCCTTAGGTTTCTCACACCTGGTGGCAGTGCAAACATTCAGGAGAGTAAGAAGGGAGACTTTCTTTTGTAAGAGGGGTGAATGCGAGAGAGAAGGCGGGTAAGGGAACCAGTGGGTCCTAGGGCCAGTGCACCCATTTAGGAAAAGACACATCTGAAAGTTAAGAATCTGGGCATTGACTCCTCAAGCCTCTCCTTACCTCACACCCTTAAGTCCTCAGGTCACCTGCATATAGCCCATTTATAAAGATTACAGCCTTAAATGCACACATCTTGGTGTGAGGGGCTCTCCTGCTTAACAGTGAAGGTGTCAAGACTATCTTGTTGAAAACCTTAAGACCAGCAAGAAGAGAATGACATATTCTTTTTCATCTGTAATCCAAAATCAAAACAGCTCTGAAAACCAGATTTTAAGTTCACAGCAAACTCAACTGGTAAAACCAGACCTGAACTAACCAGAGGCTGTTTGCAAGTCCCTTTGTCATATTCCTATTTGTGTCATAGTCATATCTGTGCCACTTAGTGAAATGTCCCCATATTTTATAGCAGAAATATTTACTTCTTTTTATTATGTGGTTAGTACCCAAGGCTCCTTTGGGGGTAACCTAAAATGTTGAATATGTATCAGATTCCCTTATAAAATCTGAAAGTCTTGATTTCAAAAGTGTCTGACCTCAGGGATTTCTGATCAGAGATTGTCAATCTACAGAATGAGATGATGAGTGTTGTAAATTGAGGATGCCCGTGTTCCAGGACCTCTCAGAGAAACTCCGTAGCAGTAATGGCCCCTTTACAATTCAGGACAGTGGTCTGTAAGAGCTGGCTCAGAAAAGACCTTACCCAGGTCCTCTGGGAATTCATAAAGGCAGGGGATGGGGGTGGAGGCGGGGTGGTGAGTAACTGATGCTGAAATTCCCTTGGCCTTTAAACACAGTGGAGGGTGCATGAGAGAGTGGTGACATCATCACAGGTTAGGCATCTTCCAGCTCAGAGTTTTGTCGGTCTTGGTGCTGGCAAAATTGGGAGTTCTGAAACTTTAAGATGAGGTGGTCCAACCCCTAGTTGAGACAGGTGAGGAAACCGAAGGCCAGCTTTGCCCCACCTAACACAGCGGTTTTCTGTCAGGACCCAGAACAATAGCGAGGTGGATGGAGGCGGCTTTGAGGAGCCCACTGGTCACCCCTTTCACATTCCGTTGCCCATTTCCACCATCACCTGTCACGCTGTGGGCCGCCCGTGGCAGTTTTGAGGACACACCCCACTACATTTCCACAAAGACTGTTAGAGCTGAAGGGATGAGAATCTCTCAGGGATACTTTGGACCAAAAAAAAAAAGGAAGTTATTCTCAGAATTCTCAGAAAGGCTGCTGGTTCTAAAGCACCTCATGCTGCTATCTCTGGGGAAGCCCGTGGAGTGATTTCCTGATGTAAAAAGAGATGTATGTTCCCCTGTGAGGACCTGCCTTCCTAGTGACAGCAGGAGGCAGGAAGGAGCGTCATTCTGGTCCCTGTTGGCCCACCAGCCTGTGGTGTCTCTCAACACTGACACCCACCATTAGTGGCACAACCCTCCTAGCTCAGCTCAGAAGAATCAGGAGAGCAGCCTTCCTCGGCCTCCTGGGGCCCATTCGGCCCCTTTATGGCCAAAGTGTGAACCGCAACCTTTGCGGGGATCCCAGGGTTCCCTGAGCCCTCTCAGAGCAAGACAGAGGCCGTGCAGCCAATAGTCCATTTTCTTTCATTCTTGTTTTGGTCCTTTTTCTCTCTCTGTGAGTCCCAGTTCAGAAGGATCCCTGAGAATGTCTCACATAGCCTCCTCAGGTCTCTTGGGGTAGTTAAGGTTCTTCTGGAAAGCAAGAGAACGAACTCTGCCCTTTCATAAGGACAATGCAGGACTGAGGGCAAGGTCAACCACTAAGTCCTGGATGGGACAGAACTCCTTGATCTGAGCCACTGGAGGCCCAATGCCTGCTTTCTGGGCACTGCATCACCCTGACCCAGTGACCCCTAGGCTCCCAGTTTCCCTGTCCCAGGAGACAGGACTTGATGGTCCCAAGTTGGGGCAGACATCTGTTTCTTGAGCATCAGCCTTAGCCAAGGAACAGGGCTCAATAATAAAGACAGCAACCATAGCTAACACCATTAAGAGCCTAACACATGCCAGATACTAAGCATTCTGCGTCCTTTAACTCAGGTAATCCTCACAACGACCCTAACGTAGTTTCCATTACTTTCCCAGTTTTCCACATAGGAAAATAGATGCACAGAGAGATTAACTCCACCACGGCCATGCGGCTGGCCCTCCAGGGTTCACCCGGGATCTGAAGCACTCTGTTCACAGGGGCTACCCGTGAACCCAGGCCTGTTCCAAGCAGCAGATCTTTGAGAGCAGCTAGGAGAGATGGAGGGCAAGAGAAGGGGACAACAGAGAATGAGATGGTTGGATGGCATCTCTGACTCAATGGACACGAGTTTGAGCAAACTCCAGGAGATGGTGAAGGACAGGGGAGCCTGGCGTGCTGCAGTCCATGGGGTCACAAAGAGTCGGACACGACTTAGGGACTGAACAACAAGGCTTAGGTCGAGAGCTCTATACCTCCTTCCAGCTCCAAAATATGCCCCAAGAACTTGACCTTCAGCACTTGCCTTCTCCACTCTGAGGTCACTTCATTTCTCTCCACAGGAGGAAATTCCTAGTTTAGTCTCTTGGTTTCTTTCAAGACCCTCTTCCCTGATTCTGGGGTCCCCTGCCCTGGCAACTTGACAAGCTCTGACACAGCCCCCCACCCACCCCTGTCCCTGTGATGATGGTGGCCTGGCCCTGTCACATCCATTTCATCTGAAGCTCTCTAACCTCTTCACTTACAGGCTCAAGCTGTGGGTCCCTTGCACTTAAGAGTTTCTCCCTCAGATATAATTACCACAAAGTGCCCAGAGCGTTGACACAGGAGCAGAGAGGTGCCGGCCCCATCTGGGCCCAGGCAGCCTGCACAGCTGGTGATCCGCAGGTCAGGGTGGAGCTGAACACCAGCACAGTAGCCCCCATGGCTGAGTGATGGAGACTGAAGTTGTCCTGATAGCCAACATCTGCAGCTTTCCATCCTTCACCCTACAGTGGGTCCCCTGAACACCTCCCTCCACCCCCACCCCCAGGTTTTGGGGGCCTTTGAGAGTCTAACCAAGTTTGGTCTGAGCACAGACCCTGATTCCATGACGCAGGTCAGCTATGTCCACCAGGGCCAGGCTGGCTCCTGCTCTCCTGGAAGCTTGTGAAGAATACAAATTCCTGGGCATCTCACGCTTCAGTGGGTAGAATGGGAGGGCCACTGGGCACCAATACACAGTTGAATCTGGGGTCTCTGCTAGGACCCGCCCCTTCCCAGCGAGGTAGCTCTCCTTCTACTGGGGCAGGGGGATGGGGGGAGTGGCTGTTGCCTCCAGGTAGGAGGCTCCTGTCACCCTCAGTGCTCCCCAGTCTCCTGCTCCCAGGTTCCCGATTTGCCTTCACTCTCCAGCTTTGTCTCCATCAACAGTTAATCAGCATTCTCTCTTGCCGGCCCCAGCCTCAGGCATCTCCTCATCATGACTTTGATCTCATCACCATGGGATTTGTAATAGAATTGATCCAACCCAGTTATGTCAAGTGTGCTTCATTAATTGTTAGTATCCCTACCCCCTAGAACAGCCAGAGTGCAGAGTATGCTCAGTCACTCAGTTGTATCTGGTTCTTTGCGATCCTGTGGATTGCAGCAAGCCAGGCTTCCCTGTCCATGGGATTCTCCAGGCAAGAGTGGGTTGCCATGCCCTCCTCCAAGGGATCTTCCAGACCCAAGAATCGAACCCGCATCTTCACATCTCCTGCATTCACATGCGGATTCTTTGCCACTAGCTCCACCTGGCAATGACCAGATGTGCTCTTTTTACACTCACAGTCCCAGGGTGCCTGATTGAGACCGTATTAGGCTTTTGTGTTTCCCAAAGATGCTCATCCCCAATAAATCTTCCAAATTCTCACAACTGACAGCACGAGAAATAGCCCTGCCTTCTGAGGTCCTGGGTTTGTCTTGCCGCTTCTCCTATTACTGGGGTCTTCTCTTAAAGTCCCTACTCTGGGAGGCTCTTCAAATGTGGATGGTTTTAGAGTCAGGGAGTCTGCAGAGGACACTGCATTTTTTGGCAAGTGTCCGAACTCCCTGTGCTGAAGGCCTCTTGGCATTCACCGTAGATCACTTCCTCTTCATCTAGACAAAGCTTCAGGACAGGAATACCTGATGTCAGGAGAGACACTGAGAGGTAGGCAAGCGGTCACTCTCAATTCCATATGTCCTGTGCCCGTGCATGTGGTTCTCTGACTTTGCCCCCTGGAGACACAAGTCCCACTCTGCTGGGAATTTCACAGGTCACTTGGCACCAATAATGACTGAAATGGTTTCTTTAATATAAACCGCCTCCCCCTCTTCATTTTATTCTGGTTGTTCCCCCCACCTCTGGATATATTGTTGTTGTTCAGTTGCTAAGTTGTGTCCGACTTTTCATGACCCCAAGGACTGCAGCACTCCAGGCTTCCTTGTCCTTCACTATCTCCTGGAGTTCGCTCAAGCTCATGCCCATTGAGTCAGTGATGCCATCCAACCATCTCATCCTCTGTTGCCCCCTTCTCCTTTTTCCCTCAATGCTTCCTGCATCAGAGTCTTTTTCAGTGAGTCGGCTCTTCACATAAGGTGACCAAAGTATTGGAGCTTCAGCATCAGTCCTTCCAATGAGTATTCAGGATTGATTTCCTTTAAGATTGACTAGCTTGGTCTCCTTGCTGTCTGAGAGACCACAGTCCCTTTTTTGAGACTCAGTTTTCTGTACCCTACTACATCTGTCACTGCGTCTTTGCATCTTGGCAGGTGGCCCCCCACTGCACCCCTGGCTGGAACACAAGGAACCTCAGAGAGCGCTCCTTTCGCCTCTTAGACGACCATTAAGGCTTTTCAGTGTCACCAGATAGTAATTCTAAAGTCCATCAGGGTTTGCTCACAACCAGTGGAACAAGCTGCAGCCCAGGTGTCAGTCCAGAGTCAACATCATCACTGAGTCTGGGGGCGATGTGGCTGATGGGGGATCGTCCAGTCTCAGGACTGTGTCCTCGGAAGACTACTGTTGTCCCCCTAGGGCAGGGTCTTCTGGGCAGCCAAGGACCTGTGACTGACCTGTGCCCTTTTCCTCCTCCCGACACAGTCAACACCAGTCACCACTCGTCCTCCTTCAAGTCCAAGTCCTCCAGCAACGTGACCTCCACCAGCGGTCACTCTTCAGGGAGCTCGTCTGGAGCGATTGCCTACCGGCAACAGCGGCCAGGACCACACTTCCAGCAGCAACAGCCTCTCAATCTCAGCCAGGTAAGCACACATGCCACCCCCTCCCGCCCCCCCACCCCTCCTCCCACCAGCTCACCAGGTGCCCTGGGGTAGCAGGAAGTGCCCCAGTGAGCTCTGGTCATCTCCCTCTGCTGCGGGTCACCTTGGAGAAGGTGGATCCTCAATACATGGCGAGCCAGTCCAATGCAAAATGACTTGTCTGATGTTCCAAAGCACTTAGTGATGCCATGCCTGCTTAAAAAGAGTCTGGCCCACATGTTGCCGTTTCAGCCCAGCAAAAGGTAAAACACTGGGTCCAAGCCCACTTCAGGCCAGAACCCCAGAGACAGACCTGGAGTCCAACCAGGCCAAGCCTTCTGAGTCATTACAGCGGAGGAGGCCTCACACAGGGACCCCAAACCCAGAAAAAAGAGCCGGCAGACTTAGGAGACAGTGGTTGATGCTCAGGGGAGTATCAACCAGGCGGTGTCTCCACGGCCAGCACTCGGCCTGTGTGTCTAGGATCACTCAGGTCTGAATTGCAAAGTGGACTCCAGCCCTGCTTCCTTAGTAGCTGGGAGGGAAGATAAGACCACGTGTGTGTTGTGACTTAGAGTCTCTGGCTGAGAGGGTGGCTTCATTTGTATGTGACTTCAGAAGACGGCGATGTTTCTGAGAGCCTGTTTGGGGAGCAGGACTTCATGGTGAGGCAGGAAAGTGGTCCGCACTCAGAGACGATCCCATGTGACACTTCACAGCTGCAGGATGTCCTCGGGAGACATGCTGTCTCCTATTGCCTCTGCAGCTGGCTCTGTTAGTGTGTCACCCGGCCCAGGAAACAGCGGGGCACCGCCTTGCTTCTCGGACAGGTTGATTGATATTTTTCCCAGCACATGAACGAGGCGTCTTCTGTGATCCCTGCCGCGCCGCCCTCCCCACCCTCCCCACGCTCCTCCTGACTCTCCTGCCCACCCTCCTCCTGACTCTCCTGCCCACCCTCCTCCTGACTCTCCTCCCCACCCTCCTCCTGACTCTCCTCCCCACCCTCCTCCTGACTCTCCTCCCCACCCTCCTCCTGACTCTCCTCCCCACCCTCCTCCTGACTCTCCTCCCCAGCCCTCACTTCCGCCTTCTCCCCAGCCCTCACTTCCGCCTTCACCTCAGCCCTCACTTCCGCTTTCTCCCCAGTCCTCACTTCCCCCTCCTCTTCCTACCTCTCTGCCCGCTTCCCCCTATGCTCTTCTGCGCATGCGTGTGTCCAGTCCCCCCGCCCCCCTCAACGCGGTCCTCCTGGTCCTTCTCCAGGCTCAACAGCACATTGCCGCAGACCGCGCCGGGAGCCACCGACGGCAGCAGGCCTACATCACTCCCACGATGGCCCAGGCTCCATACTCCTTCCCGCACAACAGTCCCAGCCACGGCACTGTGCACCCCCACCTGGCCGCCGCCGCCGCCGCCGCCCACCTCCCCGCCCAGCCCCACCTCTACACCTACACGGCGCCCGCAGCCCTGGGCTCCACAGGCACCGTGGCCCACCTGGTGGCCTCCCAAGGCTCGGCGCGCCACGCCGTGCAGCACACTGCCTATCCGGCCGGCATCGTCCACCAGGTCCCCGTGAGCATGGGCCCCCGGGTCCTGCCCTCGCCCACCATCCACCCGAGTCAGTATCCAGCCCAGTTTGCCCACCAGACCTACATCAGCGCCTCTCCGGCCTCCACAGTCTACACTGGATACCCACTGAGCCCGGCCAAGGTCAACCAGTACCCTTACATATAAACACTGGAAGGGGAGGGGACGGGAGGGAGGCTGGCCAGAGGGAGAGGAGGAGGGACGGAGAGGGGAGCTGGGGCTTCTGTACTGAAGATGCCGCACAGCAACAATGCAAACGGGCAGGGGTGGGGGGCTGGGACGGGACACAGGTGAAACTTGAACTAGGAAGTAGGAGGACTGAGAGCGGAGGAGAGAACATTGTGAAAAGGAAGGGATTTAAGGAGGGGGGAAAATCTATGCTTTTTATTTTAAAAAAGAAAAAGGAAAAAAAAATAAAAATAAAACGTCAGTAACAAAACAAAAACCACAGCTCACGAACCCGTTCTGCACCAAACTGGAAAGAAGGAGAAGAAGAGCCACGGAAGATTCCAGAAGTAGGGGGAGGGGGGCCTCCGTTTTTGAAGAACTTTATGAACTTTTCAAAGATTATTTTCATATGGCAGCAAGTGACGTTTAAGAATTTGCTGTCAGGGACACCTGATATGGAAATCCAATAGATTTTTTAATGATTGAACGTAAGGATTAGGGATTTTTCCAGAACTCTATAATGGGTTGGGAGCCGTCTGGAAAGGACAGGCCGTGGCCTGAGGAGGCTGGTGTCTGGGGGTTGGGTCAGGGCTGGCGGAGCCTGGTTCTGGTCCACTTGCCTGGACCAATGGAGAGGGCAGGCGGGCAGCTGGGCCGAAGGAGGACCCCGGGAGAGGGTGTGTTTTCTCTTTCTGAGCACTCTGGATAAATCCCTAAGCAATGATATTCCTCAAATGTCATTAATGATGTGTGTTGCAAACTCTCGCCTTTTTTTTTTTTTTTTTTTTGGTCTTTTCTGAAGACATCTCTTTGAGTGCATCCCGCGTCTCAAAGCGGAGGGCTTGCGGCGTGGCCAGCACCCTGGTAAATGTAGCAGTGTGCAACTGTGTGCTGCTTTGTGCTCACCCCATTGATACCAACAGACTATCCTCACTGTAATTGCACAAGAAAGGCGATCTCACGCAGGCACGTCCCCCGCGCGGTGATCCCGGTGCGCCCTCCCGCCCCCGGCACCGCCTCCGGCTCTCGCAGACTTGGTTTTTACATCCTTTCCTCCTAGTGCCTTAGCGACCGGGGACGCGGTTGAGGGTTTACTTCCACGGTACTCCAAGAAGCCGGCTGAGGCACGTCTCAGCCTCTCAGCCCTTCTTCTGTGCTGTTGCGACATTTTACTCTGGTCTTTTCCTTTTTTTTTTTTCAATTTTTTTTAATAACCTGTTGTCTTTCCCCGGGCTGTTTGCTAGCAGAGGAGTGTCAGGGAACTGGCAGGGGCTAGGAGAGCCGGTGGGTCAGGAGAGGACTGTGGGAGGTGGATGGTGGTGGGTGAGGCTGACGCTGGAGATGGCTTGGCATGGCTTTTTCCTGGTGGACAAAGCAAGAGAGACTGACTCCCCACCCTGCACCCTCACCCAATTCTGCCCCCAGCGGGCTAGCTCTGCCGTCTGTAGACCACAGATCCCATCTCAGTTTCAAGAATGCTGGCCTTGCTTCTGAGGCAAGGAGCAAAGGAGAGGAGCCGCCTACGGCCTCCAGGCCAGGCACTGGCTTCCGGCTGGTCACCCGCTGTCTGCAGGCGGACCTGGTGGCCCGCCCCGTGTTCTGACCGGCCCCACACTCACTCCATCCCGCCAGCCCTGCCCATCTGGCCTCTGCTTCCACCCTCCCACCCCACCAGGCTGTGTTTTGCTCTCAACCATTTCGCCTGATCCCTTTCTCTGTAGACAACCGCCAACCGTCATTTGCTGCTAAATCTTTCCTCGCATTACCCAGGCTTACCCCAGGCATGCCTTCGTTTCTGGTCTTTGAGGGTTCGGGTGGGCAGAAGGCTGGAGGGACATTCATGAGGGTAAACCGGTGATCTTGGACCGCCCTTGGGAAAACACACCCAAAGACAGTCAAGTTTCCAAGGAAGTTTGCCGTTTGCCCTCTGTGCATCGTTGATAACGTTCTGGAAATTTCCTCAGGCTTTGAACACTGGTGGGGGTGGGGGTGGAGAGGTCTCTCTATCCATAGCAAATTACTGTTACACATGAAAACATTGGGAGGTGCTGTCTGGTCCCAGACGGGAATTTTAACTGTGGTCCTTATTGTTTGATGCTTGATGCGGAGCCCCTGACCCCAAAGCCAAGTTTCCAAGGTGCAGAGAGATCGCTCCCGGGTTCAAACAGCATTCTGCACCCACCCTCCCTCACTTTCCTTCCCCATCCTGCGGTCTCCCTTAACGATCTACTGTGAAAGGTGTTTTTAATCTTGATATCCGACCTAATTCAGTAACGAAGCCCAGCCCTTACCTTAGCTCTTAGCTGTGAAATGTGAAATAACTCTGGAAAATATCCCCTCTCCATGCATCAATTCTACTTATCCTACAAAGAAATCAGTCCCCAGGTTGGAACCAGCTTAGTCCCGGCCTCAGCCTGGAAGGAAGGAAGGACCCCGTGTCCGCCGAGGAGCCACCTGCGGCGGGACACGATGGTGTCTTCATGGCGCCACAGTCAATGCATCTTTTATCTGGATGTGGGGAAGTGCCGCCATTCTGAGACAACCAGAAAGTGGTCCGTGGGGGTGGGGGCGGGGAATGTGCCAGAGGACACGTGCGCCCGAGCACTGACGGAGCCACGCCAGCCTGCAGACGGGTCTCTGTTCCGGACTCTCGGCATCCAGAGGGCAGCCGTGCCCCGTCCGACCCTCCCCGTGCCCAGTCGCACAAGTCATGGCTGCAAACGAGCCAGCGTTTTTGCCTTATTGGGTAGCGTACTGGACCCCTGGTACTGTTCACTTCCAGCGCTTTCTAGATCTGATCTTTTAACAGGAAAAGACAACGTAGCCTTCCACTTTAATGAAAATTATTTTGTCTCCTTAAGTTGGAAGTTACTCTTTCACCTGACATTTTCTTTCCTTTCCTTCCTGATCAGGAAATGAAAGTTTCATGCTGCTCATAAAGATAATATTATTGTACTAATTATTTTGGTTATTAACCTTTGTAATTATTATCCTAATCATCATTTTGATATTTTAGTTGGGGTTTTAAAGTGCACATTTATTCCAAGTATCTTTGTGTTTTCTCTTTAATATTTAAATTTATTTTATTATATCTGTGAGTATCTGAGTAGACAGGAGGGACATCCAGATGTCCAGTTTTGTCAGACCAAAAAGAAAAGAAAAGATGGAAGGATTCAGGAATCAGGAAAAAGCTGTCAAGAATGATCCACCAGAGAACAAAAGCCTGAAGAAGAATCAAAGCCTTTATCTCTCTGTAAGCCAACTTGGGCTTTGGACAGCATGGTTCGTGGTCACCATCAAGACTAGATTTTTCTAGATTCTCAGTGGCCTGGGAAGAGATCTGAGGAGTCATCTTGGAGGCTGAACCCTCAGCATGGTCCTCTCTGACCTTCCCTGTTCTTCTGAAATCTGCTGAATAGACCCTGGGCCTGCCTCACATCTTATACTGACCTGTCAAGGAAAAAAAAAAAGAAGCCCTCTGCCCAGAGCTGACCCAGCCCCTTCCCTAAAAGTCCTCCCATTTCCCATCAGCCCACTAGAAGTGTGGCTTATACCCTTCAGTGTGTAGATAATGTTGCCTCCTAGAAGCCACTGAAGGTAATGAGCTGATGGAAGGTGCTTAGGCAGGTGGTACCTTCCCCTGGGAGATGTCAGCCTCCCTGCCCCTCACAAACCACACTGCCCACTTCTTCAGTCCCTGCCCTCACCCAGTACATCTCAGCACACAATTCTAGGGACAAACTGTGGAGCCAAAAGGTAATAATAATAAAAGAGGGATAGTAGGAGGCCAGAGAGCACTGACCGTGTCCAGCAGATCCTTGGACAGTGCGGGCTGCTGCCCCCCTGAACTCGGCCAGTGGAGGGGCACAGTGTGGCCTTACAGCGATGCCCACTGGGCTCTGACTGTGCCCTTCAGGCCACCATGCTGGGTGCCATGGGCTTTCTAAATCAGCTTGAGGTGCCCACATGCTGCCCACCAAACCCAGAAACTACCAGGCCCCAGGTGGGTGAAGGAAGGCCTGGAATGACGGGCTTCACTGAGGCTAATGAAGGGAGACGCCAGGCCATGCCCAGCCCCCCACCACTCAGCGAACATTAGTATCCTCCCCGCGTCCCCACCTGCCTTTTTCTTCCAACCCAAGCACAAAACTGTGGGTCTGAAGCCCTCGGAGAAGGCCCTAGTGGGAGAGATGAGCCCCTCTGTGGGTTCCTTAGCAGCTGCTTGAACTCTCACCCCACCCTCCAACCCTGAGTCGCCCTGGCAGGTAGGCTGAATAAAGGCTGCCCATCCCAGGACGCAGCTCCCAAGTGGAGAGATGCCAACCTAGTCTTCATGTAGACCACAAATAACCTAGAACATCATCTGCTCTGGAATTGGCTCCATCCTCCTTCACTGAAGCAACGTGGTTATGGCTCAGAGGAGCAGGCTAAAAAAGACAGGTCAAGGGGAGCCTGGGAACCGGAGCGCTGGGAACCGCAGGTTGATTTGCTTCTGCTCCTGCGGTCTCACGGGTGCCTCGGGTGTTTGCGCCGCCATCTCTGTGCGTAGTGCCTCCTTTCACGATGTTTTGGCTGTTTCCAAGGGAAGGGTGAGCAGGCCGATGGGTGGGAGAGTCTGAGGCTTGGTGCCAATTAATACTGTGACGTGGAGCATGTGGTTGGTCGAATTCAGAGGGAAAGGAAGGGTTGGTTGTCTCCTGGACTGTCTTTACATTCTGGCCTTACTGGTGGTGAGTGGCTGGCGGGCTGCAGGAGCCTGAAAACTCAACCCGCCCAGACACCAGATTGTGGGATGTAAGGAAGGCAAGGAAAGATCAGCCCAGCTGCTAACAGGCGGATTTCCCTCGACCGGATCTCTGGAATTGCAGACACTCATTTTTGAACAAGCTTGTGGTGGAGGATTTGGGTTGTGTGAGTGTGTGTGAGTGAGTGGAGCAGACTTTCTTGGAAACTGGAGGAAGGAGATGAGGAGGCTTAAGGAACTATTGCTGATGGGCTGTGGTTGATGAAACGTGGTGGGTTGATGGGCCAGCCCCAGCTTTCATCCTGGGTTCTCTGGTGCTGGGGGCGGGGTCGGATGTGGGGCTCTCCATGGCCTGTTAAGTAGCTGCGGGGACAGAGCAGAAGAGAAAAACGAGGTGCCCTCCAGCAGCAGAGAGGCCAGGGCTCCTTCTGCGGGTCGCAGACCTTGCCCGGCGCTGCTCAACACCAGCCCAAGTGATTCTGCCATGAAATATTCCAGCCCCAGGGACCCTACTTGCTTCTTGCCCCTTCTCTATGTTTTCTTTCTGGTGTGTCTTAGAGATTTCAGATGGGGAAGCCTCAGAATTGAGCAAGCTAGAGCTGTCCTAACCAAATTGGAAAGGAAGGTGAAAGTGTTCCTTTCTTTAGCCAAAGACCCTCTCCTCAAAGACACCCCCAGATGTGGACAGAATGGCATTCCGCTCTCCTTCCTCTCCCGGCAATAACTCTGTCAGTGATGCAATCCTGTTTATGTCCTTCTCTTGCCTGACTTGTTTTGGTTTTTTTGTTTTTCCTTTATTTTAAAACTGTGCTCATCTTGTAAGTAGAATGGAGGTTTGTAACCCCCAAATGCTGCTGCTGTCAGGAAACTGGAGGTACTGCATGGATCTGTGGGTGGAACTCACCTCGAGTTACCTCGGGTATCCGCTGGAGCAGACCGGCCAGGAGGTGTGGCTCTGTCTGGGTCAGGTGCACGCCAGGACCGGGCTCAGGGGGTCAGTACTTATCCGCTTCAATGCCTTAGGACTCTCACTTCCGAGTTCCACAGACGGGACTCATTGGAGAGTTGGAGATGGCGAACTGATATTTAAAGTCAGTAGAAACCCCTTGAAGGCTTTTGGCACCCTCACTCACTTGAGTGACCCAACCTAGGAGAGGTTTTTCCCATCCTTCTGGCAGCTCCCAGAAGTTCAAGAGAGCCAGCTCTGAGCCAGTTCTTCATTTGAGACTCAGTGAGAATCTGCAGAGAAGTGACCCTTCTGCAGGGCATGCTTGCTCAGGGTACCTCTGCCAGAAGGGAGCTTCCTGACGCCCCAGCTTGAGTCCCAGGAGCCCCTGCGAGCCCCTAATTGCACTCTCATTGCATTAGAATTTCACATTGACTGTCTCTTTGTTAGAACTTGCCATGTCCCTCGAGTAGGAGCCAACATTTGTTGAATGCTTTCAATACACCAGGCTCATCCCAAGCCCTTGGTGAGCACAGCCTCCCGGTACCCTCAGGCTCACCCCTATTCACAACACTCCTCTCCTCCATTTACAGAGGAGGAAATTGGTGAGACAGTCGACTCTCTGAGAAAGTAGGCTGTGTTAAGGAAAGGAAATACAAGGATTTGGGGGTGGCCCCAAATCCCCGAGCTTCTAGTGAAATTTTGTGTTCTTGAGACCTTTACTAACTAACTGAATTTGTTTCCCTTGTTAAATAATCATCAGTGAGTGGCCTCGTGTTTCTGGTGAACCACCTAATGATGCTCCCATTGACTATATGCCAGACATTGCGCTGGAAGTCGCTCCTGTTTATCGCGTTTCGTTTCGTCTTCATAACAGCCCTATGAAATCAGCAGTACTAGTCCCTTTACAGATGAGGCAGACGGCTTGGTGAACTGGTAACCAGCCCAGCATCACACAAGCCAGTAGGGAAGGCCGGCCGTGACCTGGGTCTGCCCAGCTCGCAGACGCCAACCTCAGCTGTCTCCTGGGTGTGTGCGCGAAGAAGGGCCTCACAGGAGCGTTGCCCCGCACCACCCCTGCCCTGTGCGCGGAGCTCAGCAGAAGGTCTGTATGTAGAGGGAGTCCTGAATCTGATGCAGGCAGCAAGGGCAGAATTAGTTTGACTTTTAGAGAAAATCTTAGGGGAGTCTCTTTGGATTGATCATAGTAGAGTTCATTTTCAATTCCTTTTCAGTGTACCAACTAGCTTTAGTAGTGCTGCTGCTACAACAGACTCTTATAAGAGTGAAGAAAAAAAAAAGTGTTCTTTTCTTCTTTTAAAAAAATATTTTTTTCTTGCTTATAGTTAATTCTAGAAAGGCAATACTAAAAGTATATATTTTCTTCAAAATACTATTTTTTACTGCACTGATAAATATCATAACGACTCTGGTCTCTGTAATCGGTCCACTCTTCAGCTCTGGGTAGAACCAAAGGCGGGATTCACACCAAATTTGTAAATATCATGTGTGAGTCTGGTGTCCAGGAACTGTTTTTTCTTTGTGTTTAAAAATTTAAAAAAAAAAAAAAAAAGGAAAAAAGAGAGAGACGAGATCAAGATGATGTTTAGAAAGAGGAACAAAATTAAGTTTTCTTTCAAGATAGTTTTCTTTCTCAAAGAAATGGGAAGCAACAGTTGTGCAAACTGAAGAAAAATTAGCCAACTTTCAGGATACAAGGAAGGAGAGCCTCAGGCTGAGGTGGGAGATTAACAGTAACATAGAAAGGTGTTTCCTTTGGTTGAAAGGTGGCAAGAATTTAGCAATGCTTTAGAACTAGATTTTTAATTTTGTGGGAAATCATTACTATTTGTTACAAAATATCTCTGCAGTTGTTTGGAATGGGGTTTTCAGTTTCTTTTTTTTTTTTTTTTTTCTTTAAAAATTTCCTTATTGACTGGCTCCAGGCATGTTTGCCTCAATTCTTAGGTAGTTTACACAAGTTCTAGAGTCTTCTAGAGCTTTAATTCCATTGGAAGCAAACCCAGCTAATCAGAATTTGAGATCCTGGTTGGTTTGAACAGGTATTCTGGAATTCCTGACAGAACACCTGAAGACTTCTTTTTTTTTTTTTTTCTTAAGAAGGTTTTAGATACGTTATCTTACACAAACTGTGACCTGATGGCAATAATTACCTCAAATGTGGGCATTCATCCTGGTTTTAGCCTTTTTTGAAATCATGTAGCCAGCTTGCTCTTGGAATTTAAAAGACTATAAATATAAACTCTGTGTGGGCTGAAAATAACAATTACTGCACACCCTGGTCATTGTTGCTTAAGTGAACTCTGAAAATAGGTAATCTTTACAACAGAAGTTAAACCAAGGGAGAGAATATTCTTTGTGTTTTGTAATCAAATGTGAGTTTCAGATGCACATGTTTAAGTATATATGTTTTTAGCTACTGTAAAATGCTGTTAGCCTTCTAAGATATCAAGAGAGTCACATTTTAAATGCATAAACTATAAACAATTGACTGTGGATAGCTAAACATATTTCTGGCCACGTTTTATAGTTAAAGTATTTTATAGTTTACATTTAAACTGGTACTTTTTAAAGAAAATTTCTGTTTATAACTGACATCTTCAGACCCCAGCAATGGCCTCTTTAGTTGGAGGCCACGTCCCCCAAGGCAGGTGTGTTCTGCCCCTACTGTAGCCCACCATGAGCATTTCCATCTGTATTGCTGGTTTCCATGGGAACTCGAGAGAATGTAAAGGGATTTCCAGGTTGAGCAGGAAGGGGTGAGTCCACAGCCTGGGCCAGGTGCACAGATCTGCCCCGTGATATGCACACTGGTGGTCAAGGCCTTCTCTTTGACATCTTGAAAGAGGCAGAGAGAATAGACATCTAGTTCATTGATTTTGTCTTGATTTGAATGTTTAATTTATTCATCGACCCACTGACTTCCAGACACCAGGCAGTAGAAGACACTGGGATTCAGGTGGCCCCGAAGGTACAGCTGCTATTTCTGGGGCCCCAGCAATACTCTGATTGGTGTTTTGCAGGGGAGAATTATACACCCCCGTGCCTATATTTACTAGTTGGGTTTTCCGTATATCTGCTGTCATTTATTCCTTTTGTCCTTTAAAACAAAGTAAGTGTAAAAGGATATGTTTACTTTTTACTCTTTATCAAACTTCTGTTTGAAGCCTAGGTCATTAGGAGGTGGGATCTAGATTTTTTTTTTTTTAAACAGCTCATAGTTTTATTCAGTAAACAGAGGGTAGGTAGTACATCCTCCAGGCATGAGAGCGGGCCAACCCCAAAGAAGAGGCCTAGACTTTTTTTTCCTAGAGATTGTAAGGGCTGCTGAGCAGGAGGAAGGGACTGGAGACTGAAGGACAGCTAGGGGGGCAGATGATGAGATCCATCCAAGCAGAGGTCACAGTTGAGAGGCCCCGTCGCCATGCAGAAGCAGCCTGGAGGGCACCAGTTGCCCTAAGTGTTTTGGTTCCTTTCTTCTTTTGTGCCACAACCTTAGCACAGAGGACCTGCTGTGATCTGAAGGGCATTCCTTTAGCAAATAACACCTTAAAAACTGCAAACACCTGGGACCAGGGAACTGGTGGTGGTTCTTAATGCACTTGCTTTTTCCTTGTGAACTCTGTTGATAGCACGTTCTTATCACAGTATTCAGTTGGAAATGTCACTGTAAAATAGTTTTTGTCTTGCCCCTCCTAATTCAACTATCACTTTTCCTCTGTTTGGTTTTCTCCCGTGATTTAAATAACAAAATATATTTTATGTCATTGTCTTTGGGGCTTAATCATATTTTTAAAAAACAGAGGAATAGAAATTAGCTTTTTCTTTTAAGTAAATATGCTGTATCTGAAAAAAGGGCTCTGCCTTCTCTCTCATTTCCTTTCAGCCAGCCTCCACGCCAACCTCCCAGCACCCTTGCCCCCTTCTTGTGTTGGGGCACTGCTCCCCGCACCGCCCCCACACATGGCCACCTTGGTCTCCACCCTGCTGTCCCACAGCCCCATCCATGCCTAGGCACCCAGGACACCCAGGAGGCTCTCAAGAGCCAGGAAGAAGGACCCGCTTAGCCTTGCCAATGGTGGTCTTGCCTCCCTGTTAGCTATTCGCCTGCTTGGTTGAAGGGGCAATGGATTTATTTTTATTATTATTATTTTAATAGTTTGGCTCAGGTTATAAGGAAGAACTTGGGAAATGGAAAGTGACTTGACCATGCCCATCCTTTGTAGCTTTCTGTGACTTCTGAATGGAACCTAAAGCGTGCCCCACCCCAGTTCCCTCTCCTCCCTTGCGGCAGATACTCCTGTAGACGTCTGCACGGCACGTGGTTTCTCCCTGCCGTCTCATCCTTCCCGTCACTTTCCACCCTTTCACCGTTGCATTACTGCTCCTTTAAAGCTTTCTCCCATGGCTTTTCCAGGGCACAATCATTTCCGGCCCCCAAAGCACCTCCTCATCCTCTTTGTGTGTGTTTCTTTAACCAAATGAAGTAGACCCGGAAGTCATACTTTGGGGCGGTAGGATTTCTAGTCTAGGAGAATCACTGTATAGATAATAGATGTTGATATATATGTGTGTGTATATATATATCAAACCAAATTTCGGATAGGAAAAGTATAGCTTTATGGATGAGGAAGGAGAGGAGCTTTTAGAAGCTGGTTGGTATATCAGAGGAGCCGGGGATGACCCAGGCTGCACCGTCGCACATGGACTGGAAAAGCAGGATGCAGGGGACCCAGGCACCACCTCGGGCTGCAGTGGAGGCAGGTGGCCCCGAAGGGTACTGCTGCTCTCTCTGGGTCCCCAGTAACAGGGCAGAGATGAGTGTGGGGGGGGGGGCGGTACAACACATCAGAATGACTGGAATTTTCCATCCCGTTTTGCTTTGACCACATGTATTGAGCTGCAGCCTCTGATATTATATCCCGTTTCCAAAAATGGTATCCATTAGGATGGAAAGAGAAGGCATCTGTAGAAATGTTTACCTTTCAACAGCCCACACATCAGGACACTCTGGATAGAAAGACTCACTCCCCAGAAAGAGAGCAGGGAAGAGGAGACCCGGTGAGGCTCGGTCGCCGGTCCAAGGAACGTGGCTCCTCCCCAGGGCCATCTCGCCCAGATCTTTCTCTGCCAGGTCATCTCAGCTCAGTTACCCTATGGAAGCCCTGGTCTGTTGTGTTCCTTCACTATACGGTTTCTGTAATAAAAAAAGAAAAGTGTTAATCCATGTTAATCTTTGTGAAAATTATTGCGTGCAACAGTATTTTCTCGTGTACCTCTTTTTCCTATGTGAATTGTCCCTCTTTTCTTTTTTTATTTATAAATGTCTACTTTTTTTAAAAAAAGACAAACCAATGTGTTGTAGGCCTATATGTAACCTATTCCTTAGTCTCATATTATAGGTATGTTATAAGAATGGATATTTTACTTGGCTTTAGAATGTTTTACAAGAAAAATAATTCTTAACTGATCAAGTCCTTGCTACTAAAATGCTTGTGTTTTTCATCATGACGTCGTGTGCTTCTAAATTAATGATCATTTTCGTTGTAGAAAAATGGAGTGAATTTATATTAGTCTTGGAAACTAATAATAGCATTGTAAATTTATGAGATGATTTTAACAGAAAAAAATTATAGAAGAATATAGTTATTTTAATTGTAATATTACTAACTGTAGGGTGAGGAAGGGGGGGGGTCCCGTTGTGGTGAACTATGTTATAGCTTGTTACTCACAGTTTCTTTTTGATCATTTTTTCGGTCTCTGAGGTGAAACGAGTTATTAATTAAAATTTGTAAACTCACATATGCATATTGTATATGTGTAGAAATGTAATCACACTTTGTCTTGGAGTTACATTAAACTGTTTGGAATCACTGTACACTCGCCCTGGCATGTTTGTTTATTCTAGAACCAGACCAGTTCTGAGACTGCAGAGGTGGTTAATACGAGTCACAGCTTAAGTTATTTAGCCCTCTGGAGAATATTTAATACCTCTGAACACGTTCATAACCCACCACTGCATTTGAAATCTGCCGGCGGGACTGTTTGTGCCTGAAGAGGGGAAGTCTTGAGGTCATGTCACTACCTGCTCTTGGGCAGCTGGACTGGGGGTCGTCTCACTGCCACTGACTCACCTTGCTGTTTCCCAGCTCCATCCCGAAGGCCTAAGGCGTTGTTGTCATCTGTCCCAAGCACTCCCCAAAGTCATCCCAGATCTGGGTGAGGGGTCCCCATCCTGTGCATCCAGGCCCACCATCTCACCAGACTTCAGTGCCAGGCAGCCCCCCACTCACCAGCACCAGAGCCCCCCCAGCACTGCCCACCAGCGCTCTACCACCGTGAGAAACTCCACATTCCTCTGACTGGGCCTCCTCACCCTTCCAGCAATCTTTTATGTGTATATATATATATATATATATATATACACATAATGTATACATATATACACACACACATACATAACCACCATAAAGTGGTTAAAATATACATAACTTAAAAGTTACCATCTTAACCACTTTAAAATGTACTGTTAATGGCATTAATTACATTCACAATGTTGTGCACACCTCACCACTAGCTATTTCTAGAACTTTCATCGTCCCAAACCACCTCCTACTTTCTGTCCCTAAATTTGCCTTTTCTAGGCTCAACAACAACAACAAAGACACTTCATGTAAGTGGAACAGTACAATATTTGCCCTTTTGTGTCTGGCTGCTTTTACTCAACAGTGTTTTCAAGGTTTGTCTACTTATGTTAGAGCACGTATCCGAATTTCGTTCCCTTCAAAGACTGATACCACTCCATTGTTTGTGCACACCACATTTGGTCTATCCATTCATCTGTTAATGGACAAGTGAGTAACCACTCACCTTCTGGCTTCTGTGAACCATGCTGCTGGAAACACGGGGGTGTAAGCACCTGAGTCCCTGCTTTCAGTTCTTTGGGGTAAATACCTGAATGTGGAATTGCTGGGTTATATGGTGATTCTTCACTTTTTGAGGAATTGCCAAAATTTTCCACAGCAGCTCTACCATATTACACCCCTGGCAACTCCTGTTTCCTCACCCAGAACTTTTATCCTGTCCTGTGTGGCCAGGGTTCTTGGACCTCAGGTCTGCCAGGCTCCTGGGCCTCCATTTTCTGTGTCTCCTGGTTTCATAAGGTCCCCAACCAGCCTAAACTCTCCCCACCCACCTTCTCTTTTTTTTTGGCCATACCACCTGGCTTGAGGGATATTAGTTCCCCGACCAGGGGCTGAACCCACACCTTCAGCAGTGGAAGCATGGAGTCCTAACCACTGGGCCACCAGGGAATTCCTTCTTCCCAGGTGGTGCTAGTGGTAAAGAACCTGCCAATCCAGGAGACACAAGAGATGCAGCTTTGATCCCTGTATTGGGACGATTCCCTGGAGGAGGGCATGGCCACCCACTCTAGTATTCTTGCCTGGAGAATCCCATGGACAGAGGAGCTGGCTCGCTACAGTCCGTAGCGTTGCAGAGTCGGACACGACTGAAGCGACTTGGCATGCATGCCCTTTTCGCTGGTACCCTGAGCTTCCTGCTACACCTACTTGCTGTGAATTCAACCATCCATGGCTCTGCTTCTCCACCCTGGCTCCCAGAACCGTGGGGACCTCGGGCCAGCATCTGTGCTTGTCATCGGCTTCATGTGTGGCTGCTTGGAAACTTGCCATTCTCTCCAGCTGCAATCCCTGCTCTCCAGAGTCACCTAGAGAAATCCAGGCCCCCACAGGGCTCTCTCAATCCCACCCCCTTCCGAAGCCTGTGCCTCACAAGCCTTTCTCCCTTCAGCCTCAGAGGAAGAAGGGCCTGCACCCAGAGTCCCTTCCTCTCTTCAGAGCTCTTTCTTGTCAAGCGTCTGCCCTTTACCCGGGATTCTCCTGCTTGTCTCACACCGGGTGCCCTTCGAGAACCAGCCTGAGTCATCCCTCTGGTGGGCTTGTCCTCAGGCTCCTGATAAGGCGGGTGTCCCTCACCACAACCTCTTGTGCATAATTCTTAGTAAGCCACACTGTCAACCTTTCTTTCCTGATTTTCCTTCCCTATGGACCACAAACGCCTTGCAGGTAAGGATTTTTCTCTCATCTCTTATTTCCATGGCGTCTATTACCCTGCTAGGCAGAGTAGGAGGTCAAGAAATATTTGGATAAATGAACACCCTACATCAGGCTGCATTCAGTGCCCAATCAACCCACCTTCCCACCAGCCAAATTCCACGTGTCCCAGAATTCAGGACAAATAAATCCTAAATGCAACTCAACCAAAACTCAAGTTCTGTAAAAATCCACGCAAAAAATTTTGACAGAACTTCAGAACTCGTCCAACAAACTTCAAGAGAGAGAAATGCACTCCAGGGATCACAGCCCATGGAAATGGAGGGAGAAGCAGAGCCTATGTTCCAAGTGAGATAAGAGCGTGTCAATGGGAGATACAGGGCAGCTGTGTTTAAGATCTCACCATTAGTGTCTCTGGAAAGTTATTTAAATCTAAAGTGAAAAGACAGAACAAATACTGTATATTAATACATACATATAGAATCTACAAAAAATTGTTCCGATGAACGTATTTGCAGGGCAGGAATAGAGACACAGAGGTAGAGAACAGATTTGTGAACACAGTGAGAAGGGGGTGGTGGGACAGATTGGGGGAGCAGCATTGATACTCGGAGAAGGCAATGGCACCCCACTCCAGTACTCTTGACTAGAAAATCCCATGGGCGGAGAAGCCTGGTAGGCTGCAGTCCATGGGGTTGCTAAGAGTCGGACACGACTGAGTGACTTCACTTTCAATTTTCACTTCATGCATTGGAGACAGAAATGGCAACCCACTCCAGTGTTCTTGCCTGGAGAATCCCAGGGACTGGGGAGCCTGGTGGGCTGCCGTCTATGGGGTAGCACAGAGTCGGACACGACTGAAGTGACTTAGCAGCAGCAGCAGCAGCACTGACACTATCGTGTGTAAAATAGATGGCTAGTGGGAAGCTGCTGTACAGCACAGGGAACTCAGTGCTCTGTGATGACCTAGAGGGACAGGATGGGGGAATGGGTGGGAGGGAGGTTCAAGAGGCAGGGGATATATGTATACACACTCCCAGGTGGTTCAGTGGGTAAAGAACCTGCCTGCCAGTGCAGAAGAGGTAAGAGATCCGGGTTCGATCCTTGGGTCAGGAAGACTCTTGGAGTGGGGCTTGGCAACCCACTCCAGTATTCTTACCTGGAGAATCTCCATGGACAAAGGAGCCTGGTGGACTATGGCCCGAAGGGTCACAAAGAGTCGAACACGACTGAGGCTACTGAGCTCACACGCATGGCTAATTCACATTGTTGTACAGCAGGAAAATAAATAAAATTTGTAAAATAATAATAAGTGAAAAGACAAAGCTACTGCTGTTGATATGTTCCTTCAAGGAAAAAAAAAAAAAAACTGCTTTCCTTGAACTGATGATGAACAGAAAGTGGAATTCTAAAGGCCAGTAATAAATACTATTTCCCAGCAGAGCCAAGGAGACCCTAGAGGAGGGCCAAGCCAACAGGTAGGTGGCGCTCTCACCCAGCAGGCAGCTCAGGACTCTGCTCCCTGGCGCTTTGCTTTTGCGGGGAGGTGCTCCCACCTCACCAAGCCCCACTTCCTTTGGGGGCATATCGCTGGGTCCTGGAGGTCCTGCCCGAGAGGCTGTTCCAAACAGCCACGCGCACTACGTTTTCGGTAAGAGTCTGATTTACATGTTTCCTAACTGTTCCCTGGGAATAGCTAAGCTTAAGCAAATAACCCCTCCAGTATTCTTGCCTGGAAAATCTCCATGGACAGAGGAGCCTGACATGCTATACAGTCCATGAGGTTGCAAAGAGTCAGACACGACTGAGCAACTAAGCACACACACACACAAGCAAATATCAAGTAAGTGTAAAAGCAGAGAATACACCAAGAGCAGAGTGTAAATGTAACACTGATGGGGCGGGTGTCTTCATGACCTCTCCACTGTGTTCAGTCCCTCCTTTCTGCCCTGGGACCCTCCTTCCCCCACCTGGCACGACATAGGCCCAACTTGATCCATGCAAACATCCTCCAACAGATCTTCCTTAGAAGATCTACTTTCCTTACACTGCCTGATGCTGCTTGAGGTTGGAAACCATTCCCTCCGACCACCAACCCCTCCCCCAACACCCTATTCAGCAACAACCCTAGTCCTCACTCTACAGGGAAGAAACAGCCAGAAGTCAGATAGCCCTCCAGTCTTGTGAGCCTGAAACCATGCACAATGATTAATCAAGTCCACTCCACCTGCCTCCGCTGATCTAGAGCACTTTGACAATCTCGTGTCCTCCAAGCAGCTCGTAATCTGAACAGTAAGATCTTTGCCTGAGTTGTTTTCTAAGAATTTGGAGTTACAGCTGCATCTAGTTCAACTGAGCAGGGTAAAATGGACAGCCAGCGACCCTCCAGCTGGACCCCTGCAGAGGCTGGTAGCTTAGTTACATCTGCACAGACAATGATTCCAAACCTTTTTCCAATCACTGTGCGTCAGCAAGACAATGTTGGTTTGGTAAGACAACCATCTAATTCCCTTTCGTGAGTGCTGTCTTCACACGCCCGCATCTGTAGATCTAGTCCCCTCTACTGACACACTCTGCATTTGACAGCACATATAAAACACTGGAGTCCAGGTGCCCTTCTCCAGAAACCGCTTAATATCTGCTTCTATGTCTTTTTGTATTCTGTTTGGATGTCTTATTGCTCTGGCTCTCAGACTGTTTATCTGCTGCAGAATGAGTTCCAGAAAAACATCTACTTTATTGACTACACCAAAGCCTTTGACTGTGTGGCTCACAACAAACTGTTGAAAATTATTCAAGAGATGAGAAATGCCAGACCACACCTGCCTGCTGAGAAGTCTATATGCAGGTCAAGAAGCAACGGTTAGAATCTGACATGGAACAAGGAACTAGTTCCAAATTGGGAAAGGAGTACATCAAGGCTGTATATTGTCACCCTACTTATTTAATTTATATGCAGAGTATATCATGCGAAATGCCAGACTGGATGAAGCACAAACTGGAATCATAATCACAAGGAGAAATATCAATAACCTCAGATATGCAGATGACACCACCCTTATGGGAGAAAGCAAAGAGGAACTAAAGAGCCTCTTGATGAAAGAGAAATAGGAGAGTAGAAAAGCTGGCTTAAAACTCAACATTCAAAAAACTAACATCATGGCATCCAGTCCCATCACTTCATGGCAAATAGATGGGGAAAAATGGAAACAGTGACAGACTTCATTTTCTTGGGCTCCAAAATCACTGCAGATGGTGACTGCAGCCATGAAATTAAAAGCTGCTTGCTCCTTGGAAGAATAGCTATGACCAACCTAGACAGCATATTAAAAAACAGAGGCATTGCTGACAAAGTTCTGTCTAGTCAAAGTTATGGTTTCTCCAGTGGTCATGTGTGGATGAGAAAGTTGGACCATAAAGAAAGTTGAGCACCAAAGAATGAATGCTTTTGAACTGTGGTGTTGGAGAAGACTCTAGAGAGTCCCTTGGACTGCAAGGAGATCAAACCATTCAATCCTAAAGGAAATCAGTCCTGAATATTCATTGGAAAGACTGATGCTGAAGTTGAAGCTCTAATACTTCAGCCAACTGATGCAAAGGACTGACTCACTGGGAAAAACCCTGATGCTGGAAAAGATTGAAGGCAGGAGGAGAAGGGGATGACAGAAGATGAGATGGTTGGATGGCATCACTGACTCCACGGACATGAGTTTGAGCAGCTCTGGGAGATGGTGATGGACAGGGAAGCCTGGTGTGCTGTCATCCGTGGGATTGCAAAGAGTTGGACACAAGTGAATGACTGAACTGAACTGAAGCCCATGGACCATACTGCTTATAAGAGAACAAATTACCCATTGATAGATAAAAAGCCAGAACCAGAAGGGGAAAAGTGGGTGCTTGGAAGAAGCCCTTCTAAAGGAAAAATGATTGCCCCAGGTCTTAAGATAGCACTGGCCAATGAGGCAATAAGAGAGAAGGCATTATCCGTAGCAGAGTGATTCAGAGCATGGCTTTGGAGTCAGCCATATTGGGTCCAATTCCAAGCTCTGTTGTTTATGATGGTAAAAGCCGGGAGATCACTTCACCTCTCAAGCCTCAGATTTCTTTTCTGTAAAACAGGGATAGTGCCAACGGTGGCAAAGACTAATTGGATATTCTCAAAGCCATTTCCTCTTCTTGCTGAGCACACAGCCAGCTTATATTTCCTAGGTTTCCTGGCACATATATATGGCCAGCCCAGGACTTCCCTGGTGGTCCAGTAGCTAGATTCCAAGTTCCCAATGTAGTGGTCCTGGGTACAGTCCCTGGTCAGGGAACTAGATCCCAGATGCTGCAACTAAAATTTCACACACCAGAACTAAAAGTTCCCGAGTGCTGCAAGACCAAAAATCCCAAGTGCCACAACTAAGATCCAGCACAGTCAAATAAATATATATTTTTTAATAGCCCTAAAAAAAGCTCTCCTACTTTTATCCACACTCTCTTTCCTCAATTTCTGGCGAAATGTGGAAGAGCTAATGAAAGACTGTGAAGGCTTGGAGAATTGTGGGACCACTGAATGACTTCATGGCCTCCTAATAAAACCACATCTGTACAAAGCCACAAAGAGTAAGAAAATGCCTTTTTATAATATTTAAGCCACTGAAATTTTGGGGTTGTATGTTATAGCGATTGCAGTTTTGATCCCTAGGTTAGGAATATCCCCTGGAGAAGGAAATGGCAAACCATTCCAGTACTCTCGCCTGGGAAATCCCATGGACAGAGGAACTTGGTGGGCTACAGTCCATGGGGTCGCAAAGAGTCGGACACAACTTAACCACTAAATGACAACAATAAATTATAGCAATTAGCCTATCCTGACTAATATAGACATTGGTTCCTGAAAGTGAGGTACTACTGTAGCAAACAGGTAAAATAAAATCCAAGGCACTGGCTTAGCAGCTGGGCAGAGAAATGAAGAAGCTGATTTCAGGAGCTGGAATCATGGTGACCCACGCTTTGTTTTAATAAAACATTGGATGCACATGCAATTAAAAAGCCTGATCAGTCTGCTGAAAATATAGAACTAACGAGTCAGTCTGGTAAGATAACAGGATAAAAGGTATGACAAACCCAAACAGCCTTAATTGGAGTCCGGGAAGGAGAGAAAAGAGTCAGGCAGGAGAAATATTTAGAGACAAAGGTGATGAATCTTCCAAAGTTTATGAAAACCTCAACTTTTAGAATCAAGAATCTCGTGCAGGGCTTCCCTGGTAGCTCAGTGGTAAAGAATCCGCCTGCTCATGCAGGGGACACAGGCTCGATCCCCGGGAAGATCCCACATTTCGAGGAACAACTAAGCCCGTGTGCCACAACTATTGAGCCTGTGCTCTAGAGCCTGGGAACCACAACTTCTGAGCCCATGCGCTGCAACTATTGAAGCCTGAGTACCCTAGAGCCCATGTTCCACCAGGAGAAAAGCCACCACAATGAGAAGCCTAGGCACCGCAACTGGAGAATAGTCCGTGCAGCAACAAAAACCCAGCTCAGCCAAAACTAAGTAAGTAAATAAATTTATTTTAAAAAAAGAGTTTCATGCATACAACAGGCATACAGCTGAAAGATATTTCTCAGCCTCCCACAACCTTCCTGGTCAATGAACTGTGGATGGAACTGCACCTCTAGCCCTCTGTCTAGTCTAGGGTGAGATACGCTATGATCACAACAAACCCAAAATCTCAGAGGCTTTCTCACTTACACATCTGCTGCAGATTCAGACACCCTCCAGGGAACCCATCCTCCACATACTGACTTAGCATTTCAGAGTGCTTCAGTCTTAGGAAGCCTCCAAACAGAAAAATTATGACTGGCAGTGGAGGAGGGGGCAGTATAGAATATGAAGGCGTGTGCGCTGGTTCTTAAATGTTTCCACCAGGAAATGACATGTCACCTTTCCATGGTTAAAGCTCTGGTGTCACCTGACACCCACCTTCAAACAGACCTGGAAATACAGTCCTTCTACATACCCACAAGGAAAGGAAAGGAAAAATTGGTACCTGGTAGCCTCATCTACCGCATCCCCTAAAACACGTCCTGTGTGAGCCTCTGTGTTCAAAGGCCCTGGATCCAGCAACGCTTTTCCATGTGGTTGACCTGCATTAGTCTGCGGTGTGAGCCACACAGGGATCTGTACTCGGGTAAGCCTCTGAAATGCAGGTATTACAGAAGCTAGCATATTCCAATCCCCTACTCAGTTTATCATCATAGTGAAAAAGATAATAACTTTTTATCAAGCACTAACTATGTGTGTGAAGTGCTTCGCACCATGCCTGGCCTTATTATAAGCTCTTAATTCACATTCATTGTTATTATTCCAATTTTGTCTTAAATGTGTATGTCTTTGTTCAGATGGATTCTGTGCTCTAAAAGATGCTAATCAACATTGCAGGGTGGTTGAGCATCATATCTTTTTCTCTAAAACATCTGCAAGTTTTCATACTTTCTGTGGGCAGCTGGACTGGCACTGCAGATTTCCAAATTCAGAGACAGCATGGTATAGAGGGAAGGAGCCTGTGAACTAGGAGTCAAGATCAGTTCAACACACATTTATTGAGCTCCTTTAGTATGCACCAGGCTCTAGAGAAACAAAGGAGCATAAGAGTGGATCCCCGCCCTCTAGGGGCTTACACTTCCGCGTGGATGGTGAACAAGTGAACAAATAAAGCATGACACGTGCAACAATAAGAGGAAGAGAGGAGCCATAAGACCTGAGGTCTAGCTCTGCCACTAGATGCGTGACCTTGGACATGTTATTTAACCCTCTCTGGGCCTCATGGATAGTGAGAACACGGTCGATCATTTTTTATCCCTGAAATTCTAACATCTACGGTTCTCATAATCCTGTGAGGCAGGCCAGGCAGGCACAATTTCTACTTTATTAGAAGTAAAGCCTGGGGTCTGGGAGGTTGAGCACAGCAGTCTGAGCTGCACACCTGCTCATTGGTAGAGATAGTCCAGACTAGACTCCAGCAGGTCTTCAGAGCCAAGAGGAAGCATGTCCCCTCCAGGCTGAGAATGTATCTCTGATGGGTATGACAGGAAGTTTTCTGGATGCTCCCCCCACCCCGTGTGAATCTCATACTTGCTCCCAGTGTGAGGTTCTTTACCCCCTCCTGGTGTAAGTACACAGCTGACAGTGGACATTTCTGAAAACCAAGTGGTGTTTCACACACAGAACAGCAACATTAGCATAGTTATCCTGGAGATCACAGGAATCTTCAGCAGCCAACCCTAGTCACTCCTGGAAGCCCTCCCTGGGCCCAGTCTCTTGGTCCTCTGTGTATGACGCAAAGAACATCTTAAGAGGTGGAGGGATTTCTCCCTCTCGGCTCACGTGCTCCAGGCCACCCCCACTCAGGCCGTCCAATATGTACGTGCTTAGGCAATGTGAGTGAACTCACTTAACTGGAGCAAAACAAATTAAAGATCTCATCTTGGCCGGACCTCTAAAATCATGCCACGCCCACCAAAGCCTAAAAGACAAGTCTCTGACAGACAGCCGGTTTGCCCCCATGGCAAAGGGTGAAGAGATGACACTCGCCAGGAATCTTATTGTCACCAACAACAATTTTTTTGAGCATATGTTATGTGTGCTACAAAGAGCCAGCAACACACAATCCCTGCTATTCAGAAGCTTATAATCAGACGATAAGAGCAGTCAGATGAGTGAAGAGATGCGTCACAGATGAGAAGTTCCACACACTCGGCCGTGTGAGAGGCTCAGTCTTCGGTGCTGGAGGTGTTGGGGGCGGGCGTGGTCACCGAGGGCTGCTGCCGACCCGGAAGCAGTCCCAGGGAGCGTGAGCTGGACCCTGAAGCGAGAGAAGGGCAGTAGTCAGTATTTGCGTCACTCATGCTCTATAGGAAATTCCACCTGAAAACCAAATGAAGGCGATAAAAGTGCGCAGGGAAAAACAATCGCCGAGGGGCACCCCACGTCCTCTCCCAAGGTGGCTCCTTCTCTCCCCCACGCCCTAGGCTTGTGATGTAGATAGAGCAAGCCCCTTAACCGCCCTGAACCTGTTTCTTCATCTGTTAAGGCTGTAGGAGAATTAAGCAAACACCAGTGAACCCGCCAGCACAGCAACGAACCTTGCCCCCCAGTGTGTCCTAATAAAATCCCTCCTTGCGCCATCTTCACAGCCAACGTCTGAGGATGGCCTGGGAGGCGAGCTCCAGCCTTCGCGCCCCCTCCAGGGATTACTCCGAGAACAGCGCTGAGGTGTGGCTTCAAATCCACCCCGGCTCCCAGCTAAGCACACTCTCAACTCCAGGCAAGTTGCCTCAGAAGGGAAAATCTTCCAAAGGGGCTGAGGAGTGGGGCTGGAGGGTGGTCCTTTGGGGCTGAAGGGTGCTCCTTTGCACCTTGCCCCTACCCTTCTCCCTAGCTTGAAGTGAAGTGAAGTGAAAGTCACTCAGGCGTGTCTGACTCTTTGCGACCCCATGGACTACTATGCAGTCCATGGAATTCTCCAGGCCAGAATACTGGAATGGGTGGGTAGCCTTACCCTTCTCCAGGGGATATTCCCAACCCAGGGATCGAACCCAGGTCTCCCGCATTGCAGGCGGATTCTTTACCAGCTGAGCCTAACCGCCCCCACCCCCCTCCCCAGCCCCCACCCAGGGAGACAGCTCTGAGCTCCAGGCTTAGAAACCCGCAGAGGGTCTGGACTCCATGCTGCCGCCTGTGGCCTCAGGAGGAACCGCACACCCACCCAGCCTGGCTCTCTGTCCACCAGGGAGGCGTGGGTGCCTGGCTGGGCTTGTTGGTATTTTGTTTTGCTTTTGGCCGCGCAGGGCAGCGTGCTAGATCTTCCTCGTCCAGGGATCGGATGGATCGCGCCCCCTACAGTAGAAGGCAGAATCTTAACCGCTGAACCTCCAGGGAAATCCCTGACTGATTTATAACCTTTGAAAGGATTTTCAACCTTTCTCAAGTTTGGCGTGCGGTCTTTTGTTTTGCTCTTGTGTTTCCTTCCTGGGTAGGAATAGATAAGAAAGCTCTGAAAACATCCATGACCTTGGGTCAGAGTTCCTTTTGTTGTTATTCAGTTGCTCAGTCCTGTTTGACTCTACGACCCCCATGACTGCAGCTCATCAGGCTTCCCTGTCCACTACCTCCCTGAGTTTGCCGAAACTTATGTCCACTGAGTCAGTGATGCCTTCAGACCATCTCATCCTCTGTTGCCCCCATCTGCTCTTGTCCTCAATCTTTTCTGCAAGAGGGCCTTTTCCAGTGAGTTGGCTCTTCAAATCAGGTGGCCAAGGTTTTGGAGCTTGAGCATCAGTCCTTCCAATGAATAGTCAGGGTTGATTTCCTTTAGGATTGACTGGTTTGATCTCTTGTAGCTTTAGAGTTCCTTTAGCTTTGCTGAACTGATTTAGAATTGTTGAGCTGCCCCAGGACAAACCAACCCAAGGTTAGGCAGCTCCCCTGCCAGTGTGCCCTGAGGCAACAGGCTGTGGAGCACTGAATGAAAGATAAGATCCCAAGGGCCGTGTTCCTATTCCCTGCCCTCCCACAGTGCTTCCTCCCCGCCCCCTCGTGGCTCCCTTCTTCCCACTTGAACCCACGAAACAGAATGAGAGCACAGCTCCGCTCCTCATGCCTTGGGGCCCTGCCCAGGTACTGTTGGGTCATCTGTGGCAGCATAACCCACCTCAGATCCCTTTTAAGAGAATTAAATGAGGTAAGACTAGCATCACCGACTCAATGGACCTGCGTTTGAGCAAACTCTGGGTGACAGTGGAGGAAAGAGGAGCCTAGTGTGCTGCAGTCTGTGGAGTTGCAAAGAGTCAGACACGAAAACAGCAAAGGCTTTGATGGGAAGACCATCTTTGATGGGAAGATACTGGTGAGAACCCCAGGCCTGTGTATGATTGAGAACAGGTGTGAGTGTGAGACCCCCCCCCCCACTCACCCTTCAGCCCCCGCCCAATCCAAGCAGCAGCAGCAGCAGCTGACCGCTTCCTCAGTCCTCAGCCCCTCAAAACACTTCCCCACAGGGGCTGGAAGGCGGTGGGCTTCAGCCAACCCCCCACAGGCCACCACCACCACACTGCATCCCTTTACCCTCTCCATTACACAGTCAGATTCTACACTGGCTTCCCCATGAAGATAAAACATGAAACCACAAAATACCCATATTTTACTAAATACCTGGAAAGCTTTCAGAAGAATCAACAAAACTGAAGCTGACAGTTTTGTCTGAAAACTGACAGTAAAAGGAGTGACCGGAGCAGAGCAGGATGTGTTTCCCTCCAAGCTGTTTTCTCAGAAAATGGGCCAGGACCCAGATTCACAGACGCAACTCCGAGGCAGCTCCCGCCTGTATCTCCCCCGGCCATGGGCTGGGGAGGCCCAGGCCCCCCCACCGCTTGCTCTGGGCTCCAGGTGCGCGTTGGAGAAGGCGGGACTGGCAGCTGCTGCAGGCCCGGGGAACCGCCAGCCTCTGCCCCATCCCCGCTTCCTTACCCGCAGACCAAGGCGGGACAGGAAGGGGCCCTCGGACTTGCGCAAACTCTTAACCAGCCCAACATGCACGGCATCTCCTCTCATCCTCCCGCCTTCTCCACTCTGTCCTCTCCTAAGGCAGAATAAGCCATCCCTCGGCCATGTTCTGGTGCTTCCCAAGCTGGTCCCTCTGCTCCCTGTGTGCTCACTTGGGGGATAAAGCTGTTGATCCCCCTGCCCGGTGTGGTGTCTAGCACATGATAGGTGTGAATAAATGTTTGTCATGTCGAGTCGAATGGTAATGATGACGCCAGATGGAGCACACCCCTCAGCATCTAAGAATAACACAGTGGCCTGGCAACATTAAACGGTGCCCTGAGGCCACAGAGCATGTTTTTGGCCTTGGTTCCTGTCGCCAGCCACACCAGTGCCTCTTGCTGGTCCCTCTCTAGACGGTCCTCCCGAGCCATGGCCCCTCCCCCAAGCCACGACCATGGAACAAAGGGCAGCCGACTTCCCTGGACGCCAGTCATCTCTTTATTCCACCGGTGACCAACAGCAGCACCACAGACGCAGCAGGGGCCTGCCTGCGACCCCGGGCAAGGCCAGAGGAGTGGATGCAGGGGCCAGGTGAGGGGGGCTGCCCTTCCTGCCTCCCCAGGAGCCAGGAGAGAGATGCCTGGGGAGGGGGTCCGTGTGTGCAGACAGCATGGCAGTCTTTCAGCCCCCAGCCTTCCTCAGAGCACCAGGGCCTCCAGAGGAAGAACTGCTCCAGGGTAGGGCCAGGGAGAGACCTGTTGGGCTGACTAAGGGTAGATTGTGAACTTGAGCGGGCGCTGTGTGCACACGTGTGCATAAGCAAGTGCGTTGGTGTGCATGTGTGTCTGGGGACAGGTGCCTACCGTACTACTGAGCTCGTGGGAGTTGACTGCTGAGCCACAGGACCTGCCTGGGGCCAAGGAGACCAGGGATCAGGACTCGGGGGCTGGGGAAGAGCACCCAGGGGCAGAGAGCCTCCTTCTTGCTGCTTTGCCTTGGAGCAGAGCCCCGAGCCAGCAGGTCTCGGAGCCTGGTTGCAGGGTGGCCTCTGGCATGACCCACCTCACGTGTAGGCCATCTTGCTGCACACCCAGGGCCGGGTCATCAGGCAGTCTGTCGACACCAGCCTGGTGGGCTCCACGAAGACGCACTCCCCCGGGCCCGCGATGGGAAACCTGTGGCCGGGAGAGACGAGACCAGGCACTCACCTCTGGCAGATGCCACCCATCACTGGGCAGCCCCGGAGGCCCTGTGACTCGTCCTTCCCTCTGGAGCTGCCCTGCTCTGGGACAGTCCACCCCACAGACCTTGGTAGTGTGGCTCCCACCAACTCGCAACTCTGCACCACAGCTCCAGTCGCCCTGGTGACACCCACACATGTGTCCTGGACGCACCTTACCCTCCCCATCCGGCTTCCCCATCCTGCTGGCTCAGCTCACTCATCCCAGGAGACTGGGGCCCTGTCTAGGACAAGCCTCCCCTAACTCCCCCTCCCCACGGTACCCTGCCTGCACCTCTTACAGCTATTAATAGCACAGGGGGTTCTCCCTGCCTAAAATCAACCCTTTTGAAGTCAACGTTTCTTCTTAAACTCATTTGGTCACCCTGACCTGAGCCCCCCACCACCAAGGCCAGAACGGGGGTCTCAGAGGGCATCAGAAGGACCCCAAGAGGGAGTGGGGAGGCCAGAACCACGTCAGAGTGGTCAGAGAAGCGTGGCCCCAAGGCCCGCTGGTTGCTGGGTGGTCAACATCCTGGGGCCCCAGCCTCCAGGGCTCCCCAGGTTCTGGGAGCAAGAAGCTTCCAGAAGGGGAGAGGCAGGGGCAGCAGCAAGACAAGAGTTTCTCAGCAGCTCTGAGAACATATTGGGGATGAGGTCAGGACAAGGAAAGAAGAGAATAAAGGAAGGGGCAGTGAGGACAAAGAGAGGCACCGGATGAAGAGTGCAGGACACAGGGAGACGCGGGGACAGGGAAGTCTTCGCGGCCCGAGGGTCACATCAGGTCAGCAGCTGTGCCCCCACCCAGCTCCTCGGGCCTAGCCCTCCAGCCTTAGGGTCTAGATCAGAGGCTGAGGTTCTTACGCCCCTGTGTGTGCTGCCCTGTGTCTCCCTAAGCCTAAAGTGCCCCCCCACCCCGCTGCCACCATCACCCCACCCACCCGCCACACAAATCAGATGCTCACTGCCATACCACGTGGGCCACACAAATAATACCACCCGGCACACGCCACCAACACCCTCAAGGTGTTTTCTCTAAGAGGACCCTCCTGGGACCCATAGTTCAGATCCCCTTTCTCCACAGTAAAACTGTTCAGGTGGCATGTGACTGCCCAGCAGAGAGGTCCCAGCTCCTCCCCTCACTCACTATCAGGTGGGGCCATGTGGCTAAGTTCTGCCCAATGCAGAGGGCTGTCCTGGGATATCCTCCCCTTTCTCTGAGCCACACTGAGCCGTGCAGTGGGATGAGGGAATCACAAGATGGAAAGGGCCTGGGCCCCTTCCAGCAGCAGGAAGCTCTGATGCCTCCGTGGGACAGGGCCACCAAACCAGGCTGGACTTTACTGGGGAGTGAGTAGTAAAGCCATTCCCATGCCCAGGTCTCTGTCCCTCACCCCTGACCCTACAGATGAGTGGCTCTAGCTAACACAAAACCAAGTTCTCCCTCAGGAGGTTTGTCTGGGAGGCTAGGTTTTCCCCAGTTTACGGTCGGTGGCCAGGAGATGAAGCCTCAGCTCACGTGTCCGGGTCAAATGGGTCCCCATTGACCCAGTGGAATTCGTCCCCTACTCTGCGCAGGCCGATCCAGGGCTCCCTCCGTGTGAACTTGAACATGAATTCCTGCACCAAGGAAAGAGGGAAACCTCAGAGTCAGGTGCAGCCTCCTGACTGCTCACACATCCGCAGATGAACCTCAACTTGGAAGACTGGCTCTCAAGATGTGTGGACACCATGAGGGTGACACCTCACTGCACCCCAAGAGTGAGGAGCTGGGTTTACAGATGCACTGCAATGGCCTTCAAGGGACTGGACTCTGGGGACGTGCCAATGGGGCAGGAACCCTGAAATAGGGTTTGTCTCCTAGCTCGGGGACCCAGCATGCCAACATTCCTGATTTTCAGGAAGCCTGGGATTGCTTGATGGATTATCTGGGACTGGCTGTCCTGGGCCTTTCTCTGCAGAAAGAGGCTATTAGACTGTGTATCAGAGACAAACAGAAGTGATTTTAGACTTTGAATTACACGAACTGTTGCCTACAAAATCCAACAATGGCCAAGAGACCTGTTCATTGTGTTACATTCATATTTCTAGTGATGTAACTGTTTGGGGTGTTAGGTGGCACCTCAGACCCTGACATGGACTAGTTGAAGATGCCAATTTGATATACTGGAGTGGGTTGCCATGCCCTCCTCCAGGGGATCTTTCCAACCCAGGGATTGAGCCCAGGTCTCCCGCATAGCAGGCGGGTTCTTTACTGTCTGAGCCACCAGGGAAGCCCTCACATTTCACAAGTGCCTGTATAATTTGTAAAGCTTACACTTGACTGTGTTAAGCTCAGCAAACCAGCCTTGGAATGGACGCAGCTGGCCTTGACAAGAGCAGTGAGAACAAGAGCCCCTCGTGGAGCTGCCCAGATTCCACTTCCGGAGCCCACGTGCACACCCCACCGGTCTGGAAACAGGTCACAGGGGGCACCAGGTCCTTGGGCGTGGCTCTCCCGGATGGCCCCGCCCCTTTCCCCCGATACGCCCAGGCCCCGCCCCGACACGCCCCCGCCCAGCACGCACCAGCTCTTTCTGACTCTGGATCACAGCAAGTGCCGCTTCGTGGCTGTGGCAGTACTGCCGGCCCGTGTTCCAGTCTCTCGGTTCCTCCGAGAAGAAGTAGCATTTCCTTCCGTAGAGCAGCCAGTCCTCCGGGCAGGGCGCTTCGCACTTGATGCAGCCCTTGGAGGCTGCACGGAAAAGGAGGGACTCAGTAGCTGCCAGCACGGAGGGTCTCTGCCCGGCCCCTAAGAATCCCACTGTCTTTGGGACCGCGTCTTTGGTGACCATCAGTCATTCATCTCAGGGGAGGGCCTGTCACAGCGCCTGGCAGGTCGGAGGCTGGGGACTACATGAACTAGGAAGAGAAATTTGGCAGGGACACCCCTGTAAGGGGAAGTATTACAGCATGTTAACCCCCAGGTTATGTTCTCCTCTCTCTCTGAGCTCCCGGAGGCCGTGGAACCCTAGAAACTCAGGCTTGAACCTGGTGACCATGCCTCCTCTCTCTTCAGCCAGGGTGGGAACCATGCCAGGCCCCATGGGCTCCATAACCCGCCACCCCAACCTGCAGCCCCCCAAACCCCCCTCTGACCCCCACTCCCACCCGTTCTCATTGGCCACACCCTCATCGGCTACCCTGCTGAAGTGCTGGAAATTCCTTTTCAATGCTGAGTCCCAACCTGCCTTCCCATTGTGACCTAGCTCGGCGGACCCAGGATCTGCCTCTGGAGTGACCCGGACAGACCTGCTCTGCCTTCTCCTTGAGGTAGGACCCACATCCCCCTCTTCCAGAACCGAACAGACACCGTCTCTTCCACAGTCCCTTGGAGGGGATGCTCTTAGACCTTCTCCGTCCTGCCCACCTCACTGTGATGCGCCCACGTCCCCCCTAAAACGCTGCCACCAGCACAGGCTGCCACACAGCTGTGCTCTGCCACCTGGCAGCGATCGCCATACCCCTTCCGGCTGCCCTGGATTTTCCAGCCTGCAGACTCTCCAATGAGAAGAATCTGTGTGTATGTGCATAGGTGCACTTTTCTGGGAAGGAAGCCCGGAGCTTCCATGCGATTCTCTAAGGGCCTCCTTGCCAAAAGGAATTCAGCCATACTCTTCAACTATTTTCCTATGATCTCCTTCCAAGCCAGGGCCCCTGCCTAGAACACGTGTAAATCACGTTTAAATCTAAATGCAGGGTCTTGTGTTTATTTCTTACACAGTTGCTTCATTCACGTTGGCTCATTTGTGTTTTTAACGATGAATTTTAATCTTGATTTCTTTTTCACCTGGCCTGTGGAACATCCCTTTTTGGGTTGTATTGCCTACAGATTCCATAAGCATATTTTTTCGTTTGTTCTCATACAAGAAGGTTGATTAAAATGTAGACCAGGACAGAGTCAAGAACAGGCCCATGGTACTCAAGCACCCAAGGGAGCTACCCCCACACCAACACCAATTAATTAATTAATTGGCACTCGGGCATTCCTGCTCAGTGAGCTGCAGGCCCACTTAGAAGTATAGGCCACGCTTTTCCATGAGGATGTCTGAAGACTGTTGTGCTTTCCTCCAATCACAATATGCTCTGTTTACACATTGCCCTGCCCTCCCAACACAGCAGTAGAACAGTTTAATTTGTAACAACTAGTCTAGGTAGCTCCAAGCTGGTGGTCACCACCTTCTTTTCTAAGCACCCACAGTGCCCTGCTTAGCCTGCATGCCCTGAAGTGCGGGTTGGATAGAACTGATATTATCCATTTTGAGGTCTTAGGATGCTTCTCAAAGATTAAAGACAGAGGTCCTGAAATCACTTTGGCTTGAATCCATTACAAGCAGCAAAGCCCCAGGTCATATAGCCTGGCCTGCCTTAGTTGTAGCAGTTCCCTCTCTTTTATTCCTCCTTCAACCCTTTCAGTCCTGCCTGCCACAGTGTTTCCCTGGACTCTCCTCCTCAGAATGCCCTGTTCTGTGTTCCTCCTGGTCTCCAGGAAACTATTCATTCTTCAGGGTTTACCATATGGGAGACCCCCAGGCAATACCCTATCACTGGACAAGGGAGTTGATGTCATACTACACTTTAAAATATATATATCTCCAGCACTTAGCCCAGGGCCTAACACACAGCCGGGATAAATAAATGTTTGTTGAGTGAGTGAATGAGATCTTTAAGGCCCTTAACCCCAACCTGTCTCTTTCATGAAGCACTGCTCGCCTAACGCACACCAAGGTTGTTCAGCGTTCTTGAAGCATTTTTGTAATGGTACCTAAGTAACATCTCCACTTTCGTTGCATGGCTTAGTTAAGGGGATGGATATAATCGATGTGTGAACATATTATTTTAGGCTAAAATGTCATCTAGAGCCAACACTCTATTTCCTATTTACTTTGACCCCCACAAAGTTGACGATATGTCTGGAACCTTTCTTGACGTAATTTGACATGCTTTTGAAAGGTGTATAGGAAATGAATTGCAAATGCTCTGACATCCATGCTCACCCAAGATGCTCATCACCACCAGGATGGCGAACAGAAGCACTGCGATGGCCCCCAGCAGGAGACGCGTGGTGGTGTCTGAGGAGAGAGAAAGGGATTGATTATGGCCCATCCCCACCGCCCGTTCCCACTGCCAACCCCAAGTCCTGATACTGAGAAACTGGGGCTAAGCCCAGCACGCTGTGTTTGAACAAGCCCTCCAGGGCAGTGGCCCCCAACCTTCTTGGCACCAGGGACCAGTTTCATGGAAGACAATTTTTCCATGGACCAGGGACGAGGGGGAGGGATGATTTGGGGATGATTCAAGTGCATTACATGTATTGTGCACTTTTCCTCTAATTGAATGCCAATGCTGATCTGATAGGAGGTACCAGTCCACAGGCTGGAGGTTGGAGACCTCTGGTCCAGGCCATCCTGAAGCTGAAGTCTGAAATGCCATTCTCAAGCACAGGTTTGTCCGATTCGGTGATACTTCTGCTTAAAAACCCTCCCGCAGGGCTACACACTTGAACTCTTTCCGTGGCTGTTAGCACTTTCCAGTCTCTCCCCTCCTGCTGCTTCTCTGCCTCATCCCCAGTTTCAGCCAGACCGACTCCTTGAAATACCCAGTTCACCTTCTTAGCCCTGTGGCTGGACCTTTGCTCCCGAAGTGCTCCTCTTCCACGGCTGTCTCTTGAAATTCTGCCCCACACCCTCCATCCTCTTCAGGAAGGCTTTCCTGATCCTCCAGCTTCTCCTTTTAAAATTTTATTTATTTATTGTTCTCACCCCAAATTTTAACTTGATTTTTTAAATGCTCATAGCAGGTTTATTCACAATGGCACCAAAATGGAAACAAGCTAAATGTCCATCAAAGGGAGACTGGATAAAATGTTGGGCATTCATTTAGTGGAATCCTGCACAGCAATTCTTTAACTCTCTATTTTATATTGGAGTATAATTGATTAACAATGATGTGTTCGTTTCAGGTGTATACAACAAAGTAATTCATTATATATATATATACATATATATATATATATCTGTCCTTTTTCAAATTCTTTTCCCACTTAGGTTGTTACATAATATTCAACAGAGTTCCCTGTGCAATACAGTAGGTCTTGTTGGTTATTTTAAGTATAGCAGTGTGTGCATGTCAATCCTGAACTCCCTTACCTTCCCTCCCCTCAGTCCTTCCCACTGGTCACATAAGTTCCTTCTCTAAATCAATGAGTCTGTTTCTATTTTGTAAATAAATTCATTTGTATCCTTTTGGTTTTTTTAGATTCCACATATAAACGATATCATACAATATTTGTACTTCTATGTCTGACTTTACTTCACTCAGTATGGCAATCTCTAGATCCATCCATGTGGCTGCAAATGGTGTTTAATTTGATATTTAATGAAAGAACCCTTATAGACTTTAGACATAGGGTTTTTGAAAGTTTTATTAATTGTGATACAATACACGTAACATAAAAGTTGCCTTTTTAACTATGCTCAAGGATGCAATGCATGGTGTTAATTACAGTCACAAAGTTGTGCACTCATCCCCATGCTCTGCTTGTTAACACTTTTTCATCATTTCAAACAGAATCTCTGTACTGATCAAGCATTAACGCCTCATTCCCAACCCCCTCCAGCCCCTGCTAATCTCTCATTCACTTTCTGACTCTATATATTCACCTATCCTAAGTACCGCATGTAAATGGAATCATATCTGTCTTTTGGGGTCTGACTTCTTTTGCTTAACATATTGTTTTCAGTGTTCATCCATATTGTAGCGTGTATCAAAATTTCATTCCTTTTTGTGGCTGAATAATATTCCATTGTATGATTATATACATTTTGTTTATCCATCCATCCATTGACAGACAGTTGGACTGTTTCCATCTTTTAGTTATTATGAATCATCCTGCTGTGAGCATTGGCCAACAAAGATATGTTTGAGTCCCTGTTTCCAACTCTTTGGGGTATATACCTAGGAGTAGAATTTCTGGATCATATGGTAATTCCACATTTAACTTTTTGAGGATGCACCAAACTGTTTTCCACAGCTGCAACACCATTTTGCATTCTACCAGAGATGCCGACACCACATGCTCTAATTTCTCCATCTCCTCGCCAACACTTGTTAGCTTCCACTTTTGTTTGTTAGTAGATGTGAAAAGCGAAAGTCACTCGGTCGTGTCGGACTCTGTGCGACCCTATGGACTGTAGTCTGCCAGCCTCCTCTGTCCATAGAATTCTCCAGGCCAGAATACTGGAGTGGGTGGCTGGTGCCTTCTCCAGGGGATCTCCCCAACTCAGTGATCAAACCCAGGTCTCCCACATTGCAGGCTCATCTTTACAGCGGAGCCACCAGTAGATGAGAACCCCCTTTTTGTTTTTAAGTCCTTTAAAAATGTTTTATGTTATATATGTGCATAGATGAAAGAACCACCTCCACAGCCCACCGCTGGGTTGTCCACCCGTATGAACTAAGTACCAAAGTCAAGAGGAAGTACCTATTAATAGAAACATCCACAGCAATTCAGCATTCCTGTGACATCCAAGTTCCTGATACTGTTTCTAGCAATTCATCTGTATGGTACTTCACAACAGTTGAGAAAAGAAACCTGGTCCTTTATCAAGGATCTGCAAAGCGACAGATCCAAAGTAAGAAATTCTACCAGGCTTCACTACATAACCAAAGAACATCGCCCCTTCCATAGAGACAACTACTTCCAATTCCTTCAGCGAATTCTTTTGGTATTTACCTTCAAATCTCTAAAAGTTCTGTGTCAAGAAGTCAATACTGCTCAACTTTTCTAATTAAGACATTACTTATTGACGTTCCACAGTAATGAGGAAGATTTAATTCTCTGCATTATTGTCCCACCCTGACCACTCACATACTACTTACCCTCTCAACATCATAGTTTGGGTTGGACTGGTAATTTGGTGAGGTCTTTTTTTTTTGACCATGCCACACAGCTTGTGGGATCTTAGCTCTCCTGACCAGGGATAAAACCTGCGCCCCCTGCAGTGGAAGCGAGGAATCTTAACCACTGGACCACCAGGGAATTCTCAGTGTTCTTTTCTTATGACAATGTAAATGCTGCTGCCAGCAGGCCATGCAGTGTATTACGATCGTTTTCTACACAATTTCTTGTTTCCCTGTAAGTAATCATTTTCCTTTGCCTACACTTCTGTGTGCTCATCCTGATTTCAACTCCAAAGCTCCTTTAAGCTGATGAGGCAAAATCCAGAATTCTACTCCACTTCTGTCTTAGTCTTCACAGGCTAACAAAATCCCCAGACTAGATGGCTGAAGCAACAGGCACGTCTCTCCCCCAGTTCTGGAGGCTGGCGAGTGCAGGATCAAGGTGACCAGCAGATCCGTTCTTGGTCAGGGCTCCCATGGTGGGGTCAATACCCTTACAAAAAGAGGACAAGGCACCAGAGCAGAGCGCGGAAGCCCTCATATCCACTTTGCCTTTTGCTCTATTTCCTGTAGATTTATTTAAACTTTATCTTCTCACTCTCTACTGAATCTTTTATTTTTACGATTATTTTTAACTTGCAAGGTTTTGGGGGATTTGTTGCTGCTGTTCCCTGAATACTCCCTCTTAAAACATCCTGTTCTTACTTTAATGATGCGAAATTTTCTCTTCTCTCTCTGAATAATACTGACAGTTTTTTAGTTGATATTTTTGGGGGGAAGCAGGAGGGCTGGGGGAGAGGTGGGCAGAAAGTTTAGTCTATATAATGACTGTTTTTTCCACACTGCTTCCCCCCTGCCCCGCCATTCATGTGTTTTAATCTCTAGCTTCCATGTCAGGGACTTTCCTCATACATCTCAAGATCCTTGGTTATTTGTTCATGATTAAGGCAGGAGGAATAAGGCTTTATTGGTGCCTCTGAGACCGTGAGAGGAGCTTATTAACTGCGGAGGTCATGGCAGAGTGACCTGGCTGGGTCAGTCCTCAAGGCTCTCTCTTTAACACTTGATTTTATTATTTTTAAAAAAAATATTTATTTATTTGGCTGTGCCGGGTCCTAGTTGCAGCCTATGGGATCTTAGTTCCATGACCAGGAATTGAACCTGGGGCCCCTGCCTCGGGAGCACTGGGTCTTAGCCACTGGACAGCTCTCTGTTTGTGGACCTCCTTGGGTTTCTCCTTTTGGGTCAGCATCCCTGGGGGCTGCCCCTCTGTTTTCACTGCTGGAGGATGTAGTCTTGGCTGCAAGAAGAGGCGAGGAGGCCATCCTCAGCCCTCAATCCGTAGATGCTGCCTTGTTGGCTCTCAAATGTTCTGGTGTCTGGATGCCCTCTCTCCCCAGGGCAGAGGGCTGGGGAGAGGCTCACAGAGTGGGAAGAGGATTGGGGACCTGAAGTCTTCCTAACAAGGGTTCACCCAGCCCTCCTGACATCAGCTCCCTCTTCACTCACTGCTGTGCTGACCAGTGTGGGGTCCTGCGTGCTCCTCTGCTTCCTGAACTTTCTAAGGCCAGGGGAGACAGTGTCAGTTATTGATCACTGATCATCATTGATAATCATCATTGATCCCTAGCTCCCAACTGTGTTGCTCTTGTTTTCTCGCCTGTTATTATTCTTGTGGTCTTTTTAAAAAAATCCCTTCATTGGATTTTTAAGGGAAAGAAAAATGCATGTCTTCAGTCTGCCATCTTTACTTGAAAGTCCCTTTATTGGGACTTCCCTGGTGGTCCCGTGGTTAAGACTGCCCTTCCACTGCGGGGGGCATGGGTTCGATCCCTGGTCAGGGACCTAAGATCCTACATGCTGCAGTGATCCCCTCCCAAATAAAAGGGAAAAAAAAACCTCTTACTATTGTGTGAGTTTCAGAAGGGAAAGAAAAATGCACGTGTTTACTTGCAAGTCCAGCAGACATTTGGGAGTCCTTCCTATGGGCATGGTTTGTACTGAGAACCGAGCAGGATCCAGAGGCGGGTGGCTCCGGGCCCGTTAAGAGCAGAGGGCTGAACCCCCTCTGTGTCGGCTCTGCCGTCCCCAGGGGCTGCGTGTTGTAAGGCTGAGGCCCTTGAGCTGCATGGTGGCGCCAGTGGCAAGCACGCCGTGTGAATCCTTCTTTTCCTTCCGTAAACACTCTCAGTTCGCATCGTAAACCACTTCACCTGGGTTCACATCCCAGCTCTGCCACTTTCTTGTGGCAAAGTTACTTAGCTTCTATTTCATTTTCCTCGTCTTTAAGACAAAGTCATCATAGCATCTGCCTCTTAGAAGTTTATGAGAATTCAACAAATAGTGCTTAGAGCAGTGCCTGGCACAGTAAGCTCTCTTTCAGTGTCAACAACTACCGTCATGATGGCTATTGGCCCACAGGCTCCTTTTCGGCAGTTGTTCAGCTCCCCAGTCGTGTCCGACTCTTTGCGACCCCGTGGACTGTAGCACGCCAGGCTTCCCTGTCCCTCGCCGTCTCCCGGAGCTTGCCCAAGTTCATGTCCATTGAGTTGGTCCTTTGGGGTAAGGGTTGTGCTTTCCTCACCTTTGGGTTCCCTCTAACAGGGCGCAGTCATCACATGGCATGTTACAGAGCCCCCACTGGGGCTGGAAACACACAGGGAATCTAGTTGCCTTGAATGACAATGCCCTTGACCATGTGGATATACACCTGCTCTCAGGGAAAGGGGAGTCTGTGCCCGCATCTCCAACATCACCAGAATGGAGGACTCTCCTCCTCTTTAACGGGATAACTGCCCTGGACACTGTGCTGTGGACAGAGCTACCGGCTCTGACTCTTCGTTCAATCCCAAGGGTGGCCTTGGAGCTGGACAACCCCAGACAATGTGGCATTAGTTTCCTGGGGCAACATAACAAAGCATCACAAACTTAGGTGGCTTAAAACACCAGAAATGGGTCGTCTCATAGCTCTGAGGCCTGCTGCTGCTGCTGCTAAGTTACTTCAGTCGTGTCCGACTCTGTGCGACCCCATAGACAGCAGCCCACCAGGCTCCCCCGTCCCTGGGATTCTCCAGGCAAGAACACTGCAGTGGGTTGCCATTTCCTTCTCCAATGCATGAAAGTGAAGTCGCTCAGTCGTGTCTGACAGCTCTGAGGCCTAGAAGTCCACAATCAAGGTGTCAGCAAGCCATGCTCCCTCTGAGACCTGTAGGCAAATTCTTCCTGGCACTGTCTTCATTTCTCCTGGTTTACTGGTGATCTCCGGCCCTCCTGGGCTTGCAGTTGCCTACTCCAGCCTCTGCCTTCATTGTTGCATCCTTCTCCCTGTGTGTCTGTCTTCATGTGACTGTCTCTTAGAAGGACACCAGTCACATTGGGTTAGAAGCCCACTCTACCCCAGTGTGCCCTCATCTGAACTAATTACACCCGCAGTGACCATATTTCCAAATAAGGTCACAAGCTGAGGAACTGTGGAGTTAAGATTTCAACACATCTTTTAGGGGGATACAATTCAAACCAGAACAAATGTCGAACTCAGCAAACCTTCCTTGTATGCACTGGCCTTTATTAAATGGAGTTTGAGGCTGCAGTTTCCTTATGTTATAAATGCGTATGATTTAGCCTAATGTTAGAAAGAACAACTGAAAAAAATTTGGCTTCCAAGCCCAGACAAATCCCCTGACAACGCTCATATCACAGTGCAAAAAAGACTCATAGCTGATGTCCCTAAGTTGACAGTCAAAAACTCTCAAATGTAGAGTTTGGTAATTTTAAAATTTTTAAGAGGCTTTGCTAAATGCGTGTGTGTGGTTTTGAGCAGGAAGTTGTGGGTTTATGCCTAATCAAGAAACTTTCAACATTAAAAATTCAGAATTGGTGAGCACTGAAAAATCTATAGCCTGAGATTTGCGGAATCATCTGTGGCCCCCCTCCTGTACCCCCCAGGCTGTTTTTCATCACCCCCGCATCCCCAGTGCCAGAAATATTCCCATCTCCAATCACCTCCAGTCTTTCCAGCACCCAGATGGCAGCTCTGGATCACTTTTGCAACCTGTCCCCCAAGGCTGAGGGTGGAAGGAAAGGTTAATAGCCACAGAGAGAGGACTCAATTGGAAGAATTCCTGTTTGGCTTCCTATTTATAAAGCTAACTGTGCATCAAAGGAAAGTCTTAAAGACCTGGGCTCTAATCTCGGCTTTAGATTTAAGATGTTTTCCACGTCACTTAACCTGTGAAGAGGAAAAAATATCTGCTGGAGGCGGCAGGGTCGTCTGAGGAGCACACGGAGGAGAGCTGCGTGCGTCACAAGCACAACTTGATTCTCTCCAATTAGCCTCACCAAGCCCTGTGCCCTTGGTCAGGTCAGGACAGGGTAAGAGCTCTCACGTCAGAGGGCCTCGTGGCAAACCCAACGGGGTTTCACGTGTGACAGAGCAACGTGTGTCCTTGGGCAGGACACTGAGCCTCTCTGAGTCTCCGTTTCCACGACACTGACCCAGCCCGTGGAAGGGCAGATGTGAGGGTTAAATGTGACAGTTATAGGAAAGCCCCAGCACGGGGCTGGCACGTAGTAGGGGTTTGATAAATATTCAGCACGTGGTAATAAAGGAGCACAGGTCCCCTGAGGGTTCAGCTTGGTCAAATCAAGAAGTCTCAAGACAAGGACTTCCCTGGCTGTCCAGCAGTTAGGACTCTGCACTTCCAGCGCAAGGAGGGAGGGTTCAATAGCTGCTCAGGGAATTAAGACCCCACATACCCCGCAGCTCAGCCAGAAGAAGAAGTCTCAAAACAGATGCTTGGCTAAGCAAGGGCTGCAAAATAAATCTCTTGGTCCGCAGACATGGCAGACCACTCATTCCATCACAAGGGTTTCATCATGGGCTCATTAAGTGGGCCCCAGTTTGATCCTTGGGTCAGGAAAATCCCCTGGAGAAAAGCATGGCAATCCACTTCAGTATTCTTGGACTTCCCTGGTGGCTCAGATGGTATAGAATCTGCCTGCAATGTGGGAGACTTGGGTTCAATCCCTGGGTCGGGAAGATCCCCTGGAGGAGGGCATGGCAACCCACACCAGTATTCTTGCCTGGAGAATCCCATGGACAGAGGAGCTAGGCGGGCTACAGTCCATGGAGTCGCAAAGAGTCGGACACGACTGAATGACTTAGCATGCACACAGTTCAGGGTGGGGTGTGGACTCACACTAGGCAGACCAGCAGTCAAAGGATTTCGGTTGAGCAGACAGTCACACACTTTGCCTGGGTTCCCCCACCGGGCTCTAGGGACTGGGGAAAGGGGCCACCTGCACACACCCTCCACCCCAGCACCTCTGTCTGTGTAGGCCTGAGAGGCAGAAATCCTTCTCTAGCTTAGCAGGTGGGAAAACTGAAACTCGGGCAAGTTTGAAAACCTGCCAGTGCACTGGCAGTGAAAGGATCTGGCTCAGGCTTGGCCAACCCCAGAATTCATTCTCTCTTCCCCTCGACAGGCTGCCTTGGCCCCTGCCCCGCGATCTCTTCAGGCAACCTGTGCCGAGAGGTGCGCCAGGACACTGGGCCCTCCAGGAGTGTGTGTGGGAAGTGAGGAAGAGTGAATGAGTTGGCGGGGGGCGGGGGCGGTGGTGGCCAGCACAGGGCAGGACCTTGGAGAGCACCATCCTGGTTTGAGAGCTCCCCTCTTTCCATGGGAAGCTCCCCTCTTTCCATGGGAGATGCGGTGCCCAGGGAACACCCAGGAGACTGGCAGAGGGGGAGGCCCCTGGCAAGGACACAGACTCCACGTGCTAAAACAATGGGAAAGGCTCATAGGCCCCAGAGGCTGAGCCACCAAGGTCCACAGGCATCAGAGTGGGCCTGCTTCTGAGGGACCATGTGAACAAGGGCAAGGGACCAGAGGTGCCCTGAGACCCAGAGTCAGGCCAGGTAGGGAGCCATGCCCGGACAGGTGAGATGAGGCTGGGCCACAGGTAAACACAGACCACAGGGTGGCCCGGAAGACCCAGTGTCCTGAGAGACCCCCTGGACCACTTCCTGCTAGGCGTGCAGCCTCTTCTTCAGCCTAACTTGCAGGTGGATGGCCCAGTCACCCCTGGGAGTAGGAAGCAGACGGGGCCAAGGTCAGGATGAGGAGTAAGACAGGAGGCAGCAAGCGGAGGTGTTGAAAGAGGCCACACCACCTCTGAAATGGCCCTAACCCCTGAGGATTAGAGCTAGGTTGGGGCAGATCCTGGAGAAATGCTTACGAATGAATGAGTGGAAAATACAGGTAAGAGGTGTGAGCAACTTCAAGAAATAACTTAGGCAGGCAGGAAGGAGGGTGTCACATGCAAATCTAACAATGTGCCCGGAGACACACATCAAAGAGAGGGGTCTGTCCGCCTTTATCCTGCTCAGCTCTTCTCAGCCTGAAGCCCCTCTGCAAAAGGTCTTCTCCAAGTTCCAACATCTTTGCCTCCTTTGTCCCAAATCACCACCCAGGTGTCCAGCTTTCCCCCAAGTCTGCACTTCTCACCCCCCCACCCCCGCCCTCAGGCCATCCGTGTCTCCTGGTCCACCCACCTTTGGGCCAAATGCAGACACGGCTGCTCCATCTCTCCCTCCTCGGCTGGCACTGGCTATGTCCCTCCTCTGACAACGGCTCCACCTTCCTCACTGACCTGGCCTTGGTCTGACCCCTCTGGGCCACCACCACTTTTCCAGGGGCAAACTCGCTTGGAAAATGAAACCCGCTTCGTTTTCATTCTATGCTTTAAATCTCTCAGTAGTTGCCTCAGACGAAGTCCAAACTCTTTGGCGAGGCCTGGGTCGCCGTTCACAATCTGGGTCCTCCAGACTCCTCTCTTCTCACCCCTCCCCGACCCTGTGCTCTGAAGGTCAGTTCCCCACAGGGACAGGCTAGCTCTCACCATATGACCCCTGAGCACACCACTCCTTCTCTTTCCATATGTCTATGAGGTCACCTACTCCAGGAAGTCCTCCTATCCTGATATTCCTTCCCTAATGGCTGGGTAATCCAGTTTAGGGCTTCCCTTAGCTGATGCTGTCCCGGTCCTCAGCCTTGGGACTCTGGGTGTCAAGAGTACTAAGAAACTTCCAGAGGACCAGCCCTCTGGCCACACCTCCCACACCACACACCACCAGTGGCCACACAAGTGGACTGGGAGAACTCACGAACTTAAACTCTCTTTTCCACTTTGGTTACCGCCCCCCTTGGCCAGTCAGGGATCACCTCCTGAGCCCCTCTGACTGAAAGAGGTGGGTGGGACCCCTGCAGGTTCTCCAGTCCATCACCTCCAGGCCTTCACCCCCACCTCCTAGCCAACCCCTTCTCACAGGGCATTAACACCGCGACTGGGGTCTACAGCTTTTGAGCTTTGCCCAGGGCGTTTTCACTGCTGGAGAGTCAAGCCACTCTCTCAGTATGCCTCCCAGGTAAGGGCGGGACAGTAACCGCCCCCTTCACCCATGAGGAAATTGAAGCTCAGCGCAGGAAACCTACTCCCAAGGTCAGAGTGTGAGTTAGCTGCAGAGATAGGTGGTCCCCAGTTACCTCCTCCCCACTGCCCCACAGTGTGGCATCCGATGCCCTGACATCCATCCTCGGGAGTCCAGAGTCGCCCTCCCTGCCCTCCCCATGGGAGATCGGCCAAGGTGACTCTATCCCGCCTCTCGCGTCCCGCTCACCGCTTACCCTCCAAGGCCGCTTTCCAGCTGGTGCTGCCCTCGTAGCCCGACCCCGATCGCCGCAGCAGCCCCTCTGGACCGCGGCCCTCCGCCTCGGCGGGCGAGCGCGGCCTGGGGGCGGCAGGGGCTGGCGCGGGGCGAACGGCGGGAGGCGGCGGCGGCCGGGGTGCGCGCGGGGGGCTCCCGGGCCGGCTCCATGCCCCGCGCTCCGCCGCGCCGCGCCCGCGCTCCTGTGCCGGGGTGCGGGGCCCAGCCCCACGCGCACTCGGCGCTCCGGGCGCCCTGCGGACCCCCCAGGCCGGCCTCGGTGGGCGAGGGCCGCGGCTCGTGCAGGCCGGGGCTGAGCCCGGCTCCCGGCTCCGGACCCGCTGCACCCGGTGGCCGCCGCCGCCGCCGCCGCCGCCGCCTCCTGGGTCCCCGCGCGCCTGCCCGGCGGAGCCGCAACCTCAGCGCAGAGCCGAGGCGCGGGGGAGGAGCGCGGGGAGGCGCGGGGGCCCGGGCAGGGCGGGGGCCGGGAGAGAGGGAGGAGGCGCCGGGAGCGCGGACGGCCCCACCGCCCCGGGCCGCCGGCCTCCCGCCCCCTCGGCAGGAGTCCAGATGCTGCGGAGCGGGGATCGCGGCGCCAGGAGCCCGGCGTCCTGGCTCCCAGTCCACCCGCCAGTTTCTATTAAAACGGGAATCAAGTTCCTGCGGACGACGCAGCGAGGCTCAAGGAAGATGAGGGGCTTTCCTCCGGGCCACCCTGGAGCCAGAGCAGTGGGGTGAGGGCTGGGACGTGGCCCAGACTCTTGGCAGATGAGAGAAACGACGGAATCGGTGAGCACGAGAGAGCCAAGGGCCGAGGGGACGCGTGGAACAGCATTTCCGATTCACTTAAAGTTGACTGAGCCTCTAAAACGTGCCAGTTTTTTTTTGTTTTTTTTGTTTTTTTGCAAACCTTAACTGACAACATCCTCAGTTTAGATTGAGATCGGGGAGAGAGAGAGGTCAAGAGCATTGCTGAAGGCAGCACCGTGCAGGCGCGTGTTAGGCCACTGTTCTACTCTGGGGCCAGGGCTTCCTGGATGGTCTTCACTCGGGCCGGTTCTTTCCGTGGTTGACCCCAGGTCACCTCAGGCTCCACGCAGAGGCTGGCGTGTCCTTCTCCAGGCCCCATCCCACATCTGTTTCCTATCTCAGTCTGTGATCCCTCATTCTCAGCCCTCCTGCTCTCTCCCCCACCACCCCAGTAAGGTACCAACAACTCCTATGAATTCTCCCTTTCAGCGGCTCCATCTGTCCATCCTCTCTTCCTGCAGCCACTCGCCAAACACAAGTCCATTTCACCTCTTGTCTAATTGCAACCCCAGCCTCCTAACGGTCTCCCTCAACGTTGCACAGCCATCATCACTTCCTAATTCCAGAACATGTTCACCATCCTAGAAAGAAGCCTGGTACTCATCAAGCAGTCACTCCTCATCCCCCTCTCCCCCAGCCCCTGGCAACTGCTAGCTGCTTTCTGCCTCTGTGAGATTGCCTGTTCTGGATATTTTGTATCAGTGGAATCATACCCTATGTGGCCTTTGGTACCTAGCTTCTTTTTACTTAGCACGTTTTTGAGCAGCATCCCGGTTGTAGCATGTGTCAGTCCTTCATTCCTTTTCACCTCCTTCTGTTTTGAGAGCTGCTGTCTTTTCAAGGTTGTATCAGAATCCCCAAAGCTTACAGGGACATCCTGGCTGACACCTGTCCTCTGAGCTGAGCAGACTCTGCTTCCTGGCTTTCATGAGATGTGGAGTCTTTGCTAGCCCTGGGGTGCTGGGGCCAGAGCTGCGCCTCCAGGCCACGGGGCCATGTGGCCCCTCCAGAGGCTCTCGTGGCACTGTGGTGGCCCTGCTGCCCTGAAGGAGCCTCCAGACTTCTCTGCCCTTCCTGGGCAGGGGCCCACCCTCCTTACTCCATCACTTCTCCAAGGACACTCTCCAGGACACCCCATCATCTCATCAGTGAACTTAGGGTCTTAGTGTAAATCACCTTCATCTTCAAGCTGCTTTGCTCTCTGCCCCACCGAAATTCTTAAGGCAAGGACGTACAAAGCCTAGTGAATTGCTTTCGATCAGGCTCAGTGGGTAAAGAATCTGCCTGCAATGCAGGAGACACAGGAGACGAGGGTTTGATTGCTGGGTTGGGGAGATCCCCTAGAGGAGTCATGGCAACCCACTCCAGTATCGTTGCTTGGAGAATCCCATGGACAGAGGAGCCTGGCGGGCTGCAGTCCATAGAGTCACAAAGAGTCGGACATGACTGGAGCAACTGAACAGGCACAGGAAATGCATATACAGTCAAACAAAAATTTCACTAGAATAGGATCTTCCCTGGTGGCCCAGAGGTAAAGAATCTGCCTTCCAATTCAGGAAACATGAGTTTCATCCCTGGTCCGGGAACTGAGATCTCACATGCCGCAGGGAAATTAAGCCCGCGTGTGCAAATAGAGAAACCTGCGGGCCACGCAAAAGATCCCGGATGCTGCAACTAAGACCTGATGCAGCCAAATAAATTTCATTAGAACAGGTGCTTTTCCTGCTAGCTGTTAGAGTGAGGAATGTTGCACCTGCATCCTCAGTGCACTGAGTTGTTCTGGAATGATGACGCCTGCTATGGTGTTTGCTAGACCAGGAGGGCACAGAATTGCAAACCCAAATGCCCAGGGGCAGACATCTGAAGGAAAGAGGGAGTAAATCCTACCAGTGGGGGACTGTGGAGGACCCCCTCACTCAGGTCAGCGGGTCATGGCCAAGTGGGAACACCACTCCACTGTTACCAGCGCTTCCCAGCGTTTGGGTATTTTCCACAGGGGTTGGAAATATGAGTTGTTATATGAAACTTCATCATTTCTAGTTCTGGCAAACAATTCATATTTTAATAGAAAACTTGTATAAGTCAAAAATGTAACAACACACACACACACACACACACACATCTACAGGATTGATTCAGCCTCTGAGGTACCAGTTGACAGTCTCTGATTTAAGGATATATTTGATGTCAGGGACCCATATAACATAAGACATCACAAACCCTTAGGAAAAATGGTCACTAGATGAGACCCATGAGGGCAATTGTCTCCTAATTAGGCAAGGGCCTCCTTTACTGGACTGTCTCCATCATCTGGAAGGAAACTTCCTCACTGCTTATTATGTGAGCATAGGGTGTGGGGGTCCTTATGGCTATGAGCAGGTGTTGAACTGGGAGGATATTAAGAAAGGCATTTCCATACAGATGAGGGCTGAACCTATATACTGGTTATAGGTTTTCCCTCTTATTCCTTTGGATTGGGCTTGAGAAATCACACTACCTTCTCCCCATAAGTCAATGTCATCACCTGAGATCTGCCAGCAGACTGCATATTACCGTGGGATACCAGAAAGGTCTTCGCTCTTGGCAAGAAGAGGAGTAAGAACAGATCACTTATAATAACAAACATAAATAACTCACTTTATTGTCTGTAAGTTAACAAAGTAAAAAATGGTGAAGCCAACACAAGGAGAAACTAAATATTGGTTCAGTTCAGTTCAGTCGCTCAGTCATGTCCAACTCTTTGTGACCTCATGAATCGCAGCACGCCAGGCCTCCCTGTCCATCACCAACTCCTGGAGTTCATTCAGACTCACGTCCATCGAGTCAGTGATGCCATCCAGCCATCTCATCCTCTGTTGTCCCCTTCTCCTCCTGCCCACAATCCCTCCCAGCATCAGAGTCTTTTCCAATGAGTCAACTCTTTGCATGAGGTGGCCAGAGTACTGGAGCTTCAGCTTTAGCATCATTCCTTCCAAAGAAATCCCAGGTCTGATCTCCTTCAGAATGGACTGGTTGGATCTCCTTGTAGTCCAAGGGACTCTCAAGAGTCTTCTCCAACACCACAATTCAAAAACATCAATTCTTCGGCGCTCAGCCTTCTTCACAGTCCAACTCTCACATCCATACATGACCACAGGAAAAACCATAGCCTTGACCTGACGGACAAATCCTTGTAGTAGAATATATTTTGTCACATGATTTATTTTGGCCTCATCTCCTTCACGAGTCTATTCTTGGCTGTCAACAACCAAATTCTCATTGCCAAGTCCATGTGAGTCTTGCCATATGACTCACAATGCTGCTTGGAGTCATGGGGTGTTCAAGGTCCTTTTTCTTGAGTTCAGGAAGTCAATTAGTTAGTGTTAGTCACTCAGTCATGTCCAACTCTTTGCAACCCTATGGACTGTAGCCCACAAGGCTCCTCTGTCCATGAGATTCTCCAGGCAAGGATACTAGAGTGGGTTGTCATTTCCTTCTCCAGGGGATCTTCCCGGCCCAGGGATAGAACCTGGGTCTCCCTCATTGCAGGTGGCTTCTTTACCCTCTAAGCCACCAGGGAAGTCATTGTCCTTTTTGTAGCACAGAAGAGACATCCATCTGTTGAGGTTCCTCTCCACTGGGGCAAAGACCCCACCCCCACCCCATCAAGTTGTCCAGAGTTTCTCTCCAGAGCATGGCTCATCTGCTGAAATAAGTCTCCTCTCCCTGGTCCTGTCCTTCTTTGTCAGGGGTCCCCAGTGATGGGATTTGTCCTCTGCCAGTCTCAATCAGGCCAGATGATGACTCTGACTTTTTCTCATCCTCAACGCAACCCTAATACACAGGCTAACCTTAAGACCCCAAGTAGCACACATAAGCATATGTTCAAGCAGAAATAATGAGCGTAGCCGAAAGACTTCAGTCAGGAGATTTTCCAATCCCAGAGTCAACTGTGAGACACATGGAACAAGGAATGAGTGTTGGTTCCTGGACTTGTGCACAGCAAGAGAGGGTATGGTGAGGGCTTCCCCAGGGGTCCATGCTCCCAGTGCAGGGGACCCGGGTTCCATCCCTGGTCAGGGAATTAAATCGTACATGAAGATTCTACATGTGGCAACAAAGATGGAAGATCCCGCATGCTGTCACTAAGATTCGGCATAGCCACATAAATAAATTAAGAATTTAAAAAAGACAACTGTAATAGTGTTTCATTACACTATAGGAGGAAGGGATAGTTAGGCAGTTTGGGATCGACATGTACACACTGCTATATTTTAAATGGATAACCAACAAAGACCTACTGTATAGCATAGGGAACTCCGCTCAACGTTATGTGGCAGCCTGGATGGGAAGGGAGTTTGGGGGAGAAAGGATACATGTATATGTATGGCTGAGTCCCTTTGATCTCCATTGTTAATCAGCTATGCGTGTGCTAAGTTGCTTCAGTTGTTTCCACCTCTTTGAGATCTCTTGGACTGTAGTCCTCCAGGCTCCTCTGTCCCTGGGGATTCTCCAGGCACGCATACTGGAGTGGGTTGCCATGCCCTTCTCCAGGGAATCTTTCCCACCCAGGGATCAAACCTGTGGCTCTTATGTCTCCTGTGTTGACAAGCGTGTTCTTTTACCACGAGCACCACCTGGGAAGCCTCCAATACAAAATAAAAAGTTTAAAAATTAAAGAAAAACTTAATATCATCCCCACCAAAAATAAATAAAAAGAGGACTGTGGTGAATGAATCTTGGAAGCACTGAATAATTTTGTAGGGCCAGCAGTTTTCCAAAACTTCTCCATAGACTCTTCTCGGGAAAGAGGAGAGTCCATGGAAATTGAAGCCTGTGAGAGTGAAAGGGAGGGGGCGCAGGGCAGCTGTGACGTCCCCACGCTAGGGCTTTTCTGTACCTCTAGTCACAGGCTGGTGCTGCAGGACCTGGAGATTGCCCTGGGGCAGAGGTTTCGTGAGCCAGCGCTGGTTTCTCTGACAACACAATCCAGTTGGGATTCCAGGGGCTTCCAGACTGTCCCTTCCCAAGTGCCGTGGAGTAGGAATGAAACCACTGGCTGCCCAGTCATAGCCAGGACTCTGTGCCTTACCTCATCAGGATTTACTCGCTTAACTTCCTCCTGCTTTTATTTTCCTTATCTGAAAATCAGCATCTACCCCAGTGGGTTCTTAGGAGTAATGAGCTCATAGATGCAAAGCGTACAAGAGACACCTGAGTGTCAGGTCGCATGACGAGCCTCCTCAGTCTCACCCTTCTCTCTGGCTGTTTTCTGCCTCTCGGCCTGTGCTCCCAGTGCCCTCAGCTTGTGGCAGAAAATTCAGCTTTTCCAATAGAACTTGACCAGACTGTCAGCCATACTGGCTTGCAGGTCCCAGGCAAAAAGGGGCCTCTCATAATAGAGCTGTGTTTCTTTCCTTCCGTGTATGTTTTAACTAAAATACGTGCAAAGTAATATTTACCATCTTAGCCATTTTTCAGTGGCTCTCAGTACGTTCACGTTTTGTGCAGCCATCACCACCATCCATCTCCTGAGCTCCTTTCATCCTGCAAAACTGAAACTCGGTATCCAAGAAACAACCATTTTCTGTTCCGGCTCCTCCCAGCCACTGGCAACCACTGCTCTACTCTCTCTCCTTCTGAATTTGACTAGTCTAGGCACCTCATGGAAGTAGAATAGTGCCCTTAGTCTGAATGGCCACAATTTAATTAGCCGCTTCGTTACTATGTGATGAGAATGGCCAACCTGCTACCACGAAGAGAAGGATCTCCACCTTCTTCGACTCAGCCGACTCAGCATGCTGGGGTCCCTTGCCATCCCTCATTTGTTTATTTATTCGGCCGCATTGAGTCTCAGATACAGCGCTCAGGATCTCTGTTGAGTTATGTGGGACCTTTTCCTTGTGGTGTGTGGGCTCCAGGTCACGCAGGCTTCAGTAGTTGTGGAGCATGGGCTTAGTTGCCCCAAGGCACATGGGATCTCAGGTCGCCAACCAGGGATCAAAACTATGTCCCCTGCGCTGCAAGGCAGATTTTCAACCACTGGACCACCAGGGAAGTCTTTTCACTCCTCATTCTTGATGCCAGTTTCTATAGCAAGACTCTTCCTAGGGTGAGCTGCAGAAAGCCCTGCCCAATTTGCTTAGGCAAAAAAGGAGTCCATTGCAACATGTAATTGAAAGTTCAGGGTGGAGATGGAGGGCTCCAGGTAAACCTGAACCAGACTCTTAAAACTCTGCCATCAAGACAGGCATCTCCCTATTTTGGCTCCATTCTTCTTCATATAGGCTTCACTCTCAGGCTCCACATGATGGAAACTGCTCCAGGACCACATTTTCCTGGTTCCACGTTCAGCAGGAAAAAGAGAGCTTCTCTTACCTTAATAATTCATATAAAACTGTGGCCCTCACTGACCTTGCCGGCATCTGGGTCACATGTCCACCCTTGAACTAGTCTCGATGATAAGGTCTGGGTTGTATGTCCAAGGCTGTAGCTGAGGTCAAGGCCATCCTCACCCAAGTCATAGGACTGAAGGTAGGGAGGAGACAAAGGAACTCTCACAGGATGAAATGCTACTCTCCCAGGCTGCTGGGCAGGAAAAATACAGCAAGCGTTCCCCATATAGACAGTGGAATAGGAAAGCCCTTTAGAAAGAATAAGGTAAGGACTTCCCTGGTGGTCCAGTGGCTAAGACTCCGTGCTCGCAATGGTGGGGGCCCAGGTTCAATCCCTGGTCAAGGAACTAGATCTCATAGGACACATCCAAGTCCTAGCGCAGGCAAATAAATACAGTTCTTTCAAGACTCTTATGAGAACACACAGGAAAGAGTTAGTGGGTATTTATCTCTGTGCAGTAGAACTAGGGGATGTGGAAGGAAGAATATTTTTTTGTTTTCCATTCTTGCGCATTTTCATTAAATATCAACTGACCACAGGCTCCATATTTAAGCTGCATTCAGAGCACCTATGTCAGAACTTTTATCTCACAGAAACCAGGAAAGATCACTGGGAGTAAGGACTCTGAGGTCTGGCTGAGATTTTGACTGAGGAGCAACAGACCTGGGGTAGCAAGGCCAGGGGGCCTGGGCCAGAAGCTGGGCAAAGCAGGGCCACCAGTCATGTTTTCTGTGTCAGGGGTGGAAGCCCAGGAGACCTTCAGAAGGAAGGGGAGCTTGAGACTCAGCTCTGAGAGCTCACGGCTGGGGACCACCTTCCTGTTTCAGAAACAGAGAGAGTTGGCGTGTGGGTGGGCCTGATTTGGAGTCCAGAGCATCTTTGAAAGGAGCTCAGAGCAGTTACAAGTCCACTTAGATCCCTGTTTGGCACCCAGGCTCCAAAGACACCCCAGAAGTGATTGCTTCAGCCATGAACCCACTTACTGTTATTTAAGGTAATTACCATTTACATCAGGGCTTCCTCGGTGGCTCAGTGGTAAAGAATCTGCTTGCAAAGCAGGAGACATAAGAGATGCAAGTTCAATCCCTGGGTTGGGAAGATACCCTGGAGGAGGGCATGGCAACCCACTCCAGTATTCTAGCCTGGAGAACCCCATGGACAGAGGAGCGTCGCAAGCTCTAGTCCATAGGGTGGCAAAGAGTCGGACATGACTGAGCGATTGAACTGAACTGAACTGACTGAGCAATTAATACAACAACTGTGTAGCGGAAACATTCTGCAAATTGCTCACACGTGTCACATCAACTCCATGGCATCCTGTCTGAGTCCAGGACAGTGTCTGCTCCTGTGGGTTAAGACTTTACCAGGTGCGGCTCAGGTGGCTCAGCCAACTCACAGAGTTAGGAGCCCAGGAGGCACCCTGCGTGGAAGCTAGGTCGCTTGGTGAGCGTCCTGGGTACCAGCTCTGACAGTGAGCTGTATTTGCTATTGGAAGCAACTTCTGCAGTCGAGAAAAGCTAGTCTTGGGACTTCTCTGGTGGTCTAGCAGTTACGACTCCACGCTCCTAGTGCAGGGGGAGCAGGTTTGATCCCTGGTTAGGGAACCAAAATCCCACATGCTCTGCAGCCAAAAAAAAAAAAAAAAAGCTAGTGTTGGCCAAAAGATTGACTTTATGATAAGAATGATGTCTCCAATAATAATCCTGCTCCAAACCACTGCCCCATACATTAGCCTTCTCCCTGGAGGGTAACAGGAACCTGCAAGGGACAAAAAAACTTACACTGGCTGAGGATGAAAACCAAATCTGACTTTGTATCTTTTTTTCTAAAACAACCAAAATAAACACAGTTTTTTAAATTATAAAGTTAATACAGAAAATGTTTTCATGCAGGCAATATATAAATTTTTTAATTTTAACCTTTTGCTAGAGTTTGGTATACTTCATGTGCTTCTAAGCACCTTTTAATATATGTAAAATAAGTATTTATGATTATTTTTTACAAAAATGAAGCTTATACATCCTGCAACTTGCTTCTTGTGTCACCTCCTATAGCTCTATAGCATTTTTTTTTTAACATATAGAATTCCACAGTATGGAGATACCATAATTATTATTACTTCATTATTCTCCTATGGATGGTCATTTAAATTATTTGTAATTTTTTAAATAGTACGAGCAGTGCCGCGATAAATATTCTAGCACATTTACTTCTGTGCCCTGTACAAGTGTTTCTGTGGAGGAAATTTCTTGAAGGGGAGTTACTGGGTCAAAAATTCTCTGAAATGGTTCAACTCAAAACACTGTGTGAGTAAACATTCTGCAGAGCTGAGAGTTATAAAATAATGCACAAGATTAATTATTCAGAGTGAGAGTTGAAGTGTGCCCAAGGGTATGCTTCGTGCCTTTGCACTGCCTGGTCAGAAATATTCCACTTTCCTCCTGAGGACAGGAAATCAGCAAAGCAGCATTCCTGAGCTGGGTCTCCCTGACCCCACTGACGGGAACGTGTGAAGGGTTTTGATGGCAGCATCAGAATCATTCATGGACTGAACACATCAGTTGATCACAGGAGGGAAGGGATCACAGGTGAGTGTAAGCCCTCAGCCTCCTACTGCTGTTCTGAAGAGAGAACAGCGCCCCCAAGAGGCGTTTAGGTGTCAGCACCTGTCCTCACACAACGGGGCTGTATCTCCCTCTGCTTAAGTTTCTCACTTACGCTAAACCCACCCAGTAAATACTCGCAGTCTAGACCTCTTAAAGAAAAGTAATACCATACAACCCAAGAAGACTCTGGGTAAGTTGTAGTGAGTCTAAGTCTTAGTGTTCTCATTTTGTGTGACCAAAGTCCCATGATATATAGTGATGTGTAGTTTTTCAAAAGTGTAGAACAGTTATCCAGTGAGTGGGCCTCACTTAGCCAGCATCCACCTCTCACCGCGATTTTGCTGTTCTCCCTGTATTACTGAGGGCTTCCCAGGTGGCGCTAGTGGTAAAGAACCTCCCTGCCAATACAGGAGACAGAACAGATGAAGGTGCCATCCCTGGGTTGGAAAGATACCCTGGAAGATCCCTGAGTTGGGAAGATCCCCTGGAGGAGAAATGGCAACCCACTCCAGTATTCTTCCCTGGAGAATCCCACGGACAGAGGAGCCTGGCGGGCTACAGTCCATAAGGTTGCAAAGAGTCAGACACAACTGAAGCGACTTAGCACGCAGGCACGCATGCAGTACATTACTGAACATTAAGGGATGCTCCAGAAATGATACAAACTGGCACAATGGTTTGAAAAAACGTCACAATGTAAAAAAGAAACTAGTAACAAATAGACAACAAGTAGTTAACTTGCAGTATGAGAATAAGCACAGGAACACTTTGGACTGAGATTTTTTAAACTATATTTGGTTTATAATATTGTGTTAGTTTCAGGTGTACAGCAAAGTGGGTCAGTCGTATTTTTCATATTTACATTATAGGTTATTACAAGATATTGAATATTGTTCCCAGTGTTATATAGTAAACCATTCTTGCTTATCTATTTTATATATAGCAGTGTGTACCTGATAATTCCATATTCCTAATTTATCCTTCCTCTGCCTTCCCCTTTGGTAACCATAAGTTTGTTTTTTATGTTTGTGAGTCTGTTTCTATTTTGTAAATAGATTCATTTGTATTCTTGTTTTTAGATTTCACATATAAGTGATATATGATATTTGTCTTTTTCTGTCTGATTTATTTCATTTAGTATAATAATTTCTGGGTTCATCCATGTTGCTGAAAATGGTGTTATTTCACTCTTTTAACAGCTGGGTAATATTCCATTATGTATATATATACACCAAAACTTCTTTCAGATTGAGTTTTTCTTTTTTTTAAGGAGCAATTCAGGAGTCAAGTAAACCTTAAAAACCATGTCCCAGGGTTTTGTAACTTCTGCACTGTTGACATTTTGGTCTGGATGATTCTTTGTTACAGGAGTAGGCAGGTGGAGGGGGGCTGTCTTGTGCAATGTAGCATGTGTAATGACAGCATGAAATGAAAGTGAAATTTAATCACTCAGTCATGCCTGACTCTTTGCAACCCCATGGACGGTAGCCCGCCAGGCTCCTCTGTTCACAGAATTCACCAGGCAAGAATACTGAACTGGATTGCCATTTCCTTCTCCAGAGGATCTTCCCAACCCAGGGACTGAACCCGGGTTAGGTTCAGTGTCTCCTGCATTGCAGGCAGTTTCTTTACCATTTGAGCTACAGGGAAGCCCTGACACCATTCAGTTCAGTTTAGTTCAGTGGTTCAGTCTTGTCCAACTCTTTGCGACCCCATGAACTGCGGCACACCAGGCCTCCCTGTCCATCACCAACTCCTGGAGTCCACTCAAACCCATGTCCATCAAGTCGATGATGCCATCCAACCATCTCATCCTCTGTGGTCCCCTTCTCCTCCTGCCCTCAATCTTTCCAAGCATCAGGGTCTTTTCCAATGAGTCAGCTCTTCACATCAGGTGGCCAAAGTATTGGAGTTTCAGCTTTAGCATCAGTCCTTCCAGTGAATATTCAGGACCAATTTCCTTTAGGATGGACTGGTTGGATTTCCTTGCAGTCCAAGGGACTCTCAAGAGTCTTCTCCAACACCACAGTTCAAAAGCATCAATTTAGTGTCTGTCTATCCACTAGATGTCACTAGCACACACACACACACACACACACACACACACACACAGTTGTGACAGTCATTAAATTCTCTAGAGCCAGTCCCATGTTTGAACAGTTGAAGATTTAAGAAGCCCCTGAGAAAGAGGTCTCTTGAAGACAAAGCAGCTGCTGCGGACTCTTTCCCCAACCATGTGAACTGTTTTGGACTCTCGGCAGTTCCTATGAGATGTTTTCCCTCACCCAGACCAGAAGCCCGAATTTGGCAACCGTGGGGCACAGTGAATAGCCAATAGGGAAGGGGAGTGCCCTCTGGGGGCTGGAAGCCAAACAAGAAACCCATAACTCGGTTTCTGGAGCAGCAGCTGTGGTGGCAGGGAACACTTCTAGAGAACTGAAAGTTCCGGGGCAGCTCTGCCCAAAGAGAGGTGGAGCAAGAACGCCCGGGTGAAGGGGCAGGTTGGAGACTGGAGACTTGCAGGCACTCCTGGGCTTCCGGAGTGGATGCTGTAGTGGGGGGAGGGGTAGGCAATAAACCTTACCCGGGTGGGGTAGTTTGCTATGAGGAGACTTAAGGAGAGAGGGTAATGACTGTTGGTAGGTAGGGGGCGCTGTTTTAGGTGGGGTGATCAGGGCCCAACATCTCTCTGAGTAACTATCAACTATCAAAAAGAGGAACCTGGCATCTTATTGAGTGCTGAATTCCCTGAACTTACACAGCGTCTAGAACACAAGCCATCTTGGCACAAGCTTCCTGTGATTCGGCACAGACTAGTTTCGGCCCTAGTTGGGCTGTTAATTTACCACTGGGCTTGGGCAAATCACCTCCCTGCAGTAAAGCTCCGTTCCCCATCGCCCTGAGGGAGTTGTTTTAGGACTGAAATGAAACATACACAAAATATATAGTACTGCAAATTAATATAAAGGGTGAAGATTTGAAAGTGGCCACTTCAAATATGCCCAGACAGCGTCCTTGTGGCTCAGTGGTAAAGAATCCGCCTGCAATGCAGCAAACACAGGTTCGATCCCTGAGCGGAGAAGACTCCCTGGAGGAGGAAATGGCAACCCATCCCAGTACTCTTGCCTGGGAAATCCCATGAACAGAGGAGCTTGGTGGGCATGTGTCCATGGGGGTCACAAAGAGTCGGACACAACTGAGCACCCTCGGACCAATTCCACAAGCTTCCAAACACACTGCAGAGCTTTCATTATTGTTGCTGTTGTTTGTTTTGGCGAAGTCGCTTTAGTTGTGTCCGACCCTTTGCAACCGTATAGACTGTAGCCCACCAGGCTCCCCTGTCCATGGGATTCTCTAGACAAGAATACTGGAATGGGTTGCCAAGCCCTCCTCCAGGGGATCTTCCCGACCCAGGAATCGAACCTGCGTTTCTCACGTCTCCTGCGTCGGCAGGAAGGTTCTTTACCCCTAGCGCCACCTGGGAAGCCCGCTGTTGTTGTTGTTGTCATTATCTAAAGTGTACAGTTGCGAGCCACCCTGGTTTTTCTAGGAACCTGCCCCGGGTCTGACCTTGCTGCGGTGCGCGGGCGCCACCTTGGCCGTGGCCTTGAGCCTGTGCCTTGGAGGCCGGTGCTCAGCCGTGAGTGTTCTCTCCCCGTCTCGCAGGGCTCATGTCTTTGCCCTGAGATGATGCTTCACCTGAAAACAGCCTTTGTGGGGGGAAACTGGTCCCCAGCGGGTAACGCAAGTAGCCACTCCGCGTGTGCGCACAGCTCCGGAGCCGCGGGAAGCTGGGCTGGAGCTTAAGCGCGCTCCTGGGGAAGGACATCACCCGCTCCCGGGGGGTCTGGGGGAGGAATTGCCCCCCGGAGCCACGCCCCCGGAGTCCCCGGGCGAATCTGAAAGCCACCACCTTCCGCCTGCACCGTCTTCCGTCTCGATTCCCTCCAGGGACCCCGCCTCGGCCGAGAGTCAGGCAGGCGGTGAGCGGCGCTGTTTCCAGCGATGTTTCCCTTTCCCTTAACGCAGGGTCGCCATCTAGCGATATCTAAGGGTATACTACCACGTTCTAACCTCGAGTGGCCGAAGTAAACCTGTGTAACGTTCCGATGAGTGCGGGAAAGTTCTGTGGAGGGGACTGGACCCCGTTCCAGAAGGCCTTGTTGGGGGAGGATGAGGGATGGCGCTTCCCTGCCCGACAACAACACGCGGCCTGGGGCCATCTCCGCGGGTGGAGGCGGGTCTGGTCCGAGCTCTGAGTCAGGCCTCCTGTTGAGGATGCCTCGCTCTTCAGCAGGACGGACCGGTGGCCCCACACAGGTCGGCTCAGAGCCACACTGCGCATAAGACCTCTCTGGGAGAATTCTGGCTCAGGATACCCCACTACTTGTCGGGACTGGGGAAAGGCGTTCGGGGAGACCAGGGTGTCAGAGGGAGCACCACCAGGGTTAGCCTGAGTGCACCCTCCCTGAGTGCACTCCGGGTCAGAGACGCAGAAGACCTGGCGGGACCGACCTCCGAAGTTTCTGGACCGGCCTGGCCCTGCGCCACCTCATCCCCACCAGCCCACTTGCTCCAGAAAAATCTCAGGAGGCAAGTGGTTTCTGCAGCTCAGCAAACAATCAGGTGGAAAAGGACTCCAGTCTCCTCTTTTCAGACACCCCGCTTAGGGGTTTTCTTGCAGTCTTCAACTTGGCTTCATGGAGGGAAGGCACCACCCGCCTTTTAAGAGAATAGCTTCTCCCCACAAGCACTGAGCTCCCAAAGGCTGCTGACCTCCTTCCCTATTGGGGGCGTGTTGAGGGAGGAGGATGAGGAAAAGGGAAAGTTTTCAATAGGCGCCACTCAGTCAGCCCTGTGGATAGGCTTGGTCTGATTGTTGGCCTCCTTGGACTTAAAATGTGGACCACCCAGCACTTCTTACCCACATTTGGAGCCTTGGCTGCCATTCTTTATATATATATATATATATTTATATATTTATTTTTACTTACTTGGCTGTGCTGGGTCTTAGTTGCGGCATGTGCGTCTTTAGGTGCAGCACGTGGGATCTAGTTCCCTGACCAGGGATTGAACCCAAGCCCCCTGCATTGGGAGCTCCCAGTCTTAGTCAGTGGACCACCAGGGAAGTCCCAGCTGTCATTCTTGAGCAACAGGCTGTCCCCGACCCATGTGGAACAAGTGCGTGAATAGAAGCAGATACAGTCTGAGAACCAAGAGAGCAATAAGAACGGCCATTCACGTTTGTGCAAGCTGCTCACAGAACACCCAACGCCTGGCCTGTTTGGAAGCCATTAGGACCTGGAATTCAGCTCTTACCTGATCGCAGAGCCATGTCACCTGGAGGAAAGGGCGTATTTTTCAAAACCTCCTGCTCTCTATGAGCCTGCCCACAGTGGATGGGAATGGTGGGGCTTTTCCTAATTATCACAGATAGGGGCCAGCTGCAGCTTTCGGGGAGTTAGGTGACTCCTTGGAGAACAGGCTCCTGCATGGAGTCCCAGCCCATGACTCCCTGGCTTCTCTGGACCGCTTCTCAGCTGTAGAAATCCCTTCCCAAGTTGCTCCGTGTATTAGCTGGAGTGGCAAATCTTTTCCTGTGCCTGTGGTCTCCACCAGGGGGCGCTGCTGCGGAGTGTAACGTCAAGACTCTTACCTCTGCATTTGATCATAAGGTTTTCAGGCAGAAAACGTGTTTGCACCATTCTGCTGACTCTAGCCTAGCTCTTCAAACCAAGCTGTGAATGGCTCACCTTCGTTTCTCTTGTTCCCAGACTATCTCAGATATACAGACACTCCTCTGTAAAGAGAGAGGTCATTACAGTTCCGGCAGACAGAGATTAAGGTGGGCAGAGAGTGAGTTTATGTTCCCACCACCTGGTCTGTAAAAATCTGTGTAGTTGATCACTTTTTGATGATGTTTGAAACAGGACAATGAGGCATTTCCTTGTGGCCTACCAAAGGCCCCGGTCAGTGTGTTTGTTTCCTGGGGTTGCTGTAACAAAGTATCATAAACGAGGTGACTTAGAACAGGGGTCCCCAGCATCCGGGATCTAATGCCTGATGATCTGAGGGGGAGCTGACATCATAATAACAGAAATAAAGTGCACAGTAAACGTAATACCTTGAATCACCCTGAAACTATCCCCTCCCCACTCCGTGGAACAGATTTCCGTGAAACAAGTCCCTGGTGTCAAAAAGTCTGGGGATCGCTTGCTTAGAAAACAGAAGTGTCCTGTGTCACAGTTCTGGAGCCTAGAAGTCCGAGATCAAGGCATCAGCACAGCTGGTTCCTTCTGAGGGCTGTCAGGTAGAATCTTGCCTCTCTCCTGGCTTCCAGTGGTTTGCTGGCCATCTTTGGTGTTCCTTGGCGTGTAGACACATCTCCCCCATCTGCCTTTATGTTCACATGGCGTTCTCCCTGCATACGTGTCTGTGTCCAGACCTCCCCGTTTTATGATGGATTAGGACCTTCCCCGATGGCTCAGTGGGTGAAGAATCCACCTGCAAAGCAGGAGACACAGCAGATGCTGGTTCAGTCCCTGGGTCAGGAAGATCTCCTGGAAGAGGAAATGGCAACTCACTGCAGTATTCTTGCCTGGAGAATCCCATGGACAGAGGAGCCTGGCGGGCTGCAGTCCATGGGGTCGCAAAGAGTCGGACTTGACTGAGTGACTAAGCACATACGTGTGCTCGCAGGGCCAATCCTAATGACCTCACCTTAACTAATTACATCTGCAAGGACCTCAGCTCCAAATAAAGTTACATTTTGAGCTACTAGGGATTAGGACTTCAACATACAAATTTGTGAGGACACAGTTCAGCAGATACCATGAAGATCCCCAAACAAGATAGCACTAAACCCCTCATCTTCTCCTCCATTGCCATGGTGATGGGAGGAGGGGAGGCTGGAGGGACAGAGAAATTCAGCTCATAAAAGTTACTAGAAGGCTTTTCTTTCTGTGTCAGGTTGGATTCAGAAACCTGTCTGATCTCCAGTAAAATCTCTTAAGATAAACAAGCCAGACAGTCTCAAATTTATGTGTCTCCAGACCCCAAAGCAAAGGGAGGCTTTGTAGCCCAAACAGACCCTGAGCTGTCTCAGCAGCCAGAGAAACATAAGTCTATGAAAAGCTGGCCTCCTCGGTCAGAGCTATCATCATCCTTGCAGGAGTTTACCCCTTCAGGTTTTTTAAATTATACCTTGTCTTAATCATCACAGTGAAGGTCTCTTCAAAATTAGCCACAGCTTAAATGCCTGTTTCAGTTGTTGTATTTTGCTTGCAGAAATGGCACAGTTCTGTGTCTAATTCTCAGGCACAGTGACTAGACTGGCTCTCCTGCTGTCTGCTTCAGGGTATTTAAATCTGCTATGTTTGAAAGTCATGTAATCCCAGTTTGGGGGTCTGAGGAGACAGGTGGAAACCAGCCTTCCAATGGCCTATGAAAGAAGTTTCATGGGCAAAAATGCAGTGGAATAGATAAGCCAGATGGTTAGAGCTTCAGCCTGTAGACCAGGGGTTCTTACCTTGCTGCTCATGGGTGGGCTTCAGAGAATCTGTGACCCTGCCCCCCAACACTGAAAACTGCTAAGTCTATGTATTTTATTAGGGAGGATGCTCCCAGGATTCACTGCAGAGTCAAAGGAATCTATACATAAACCAATTAAGAAATACCGTCCTAAAAACTCTCATCCCCTCACACATCTTTAGGGTAAATGAGTAGTTTCAATTTTCTTCTAAAGCATAGACATTCATCGTGAAATTGGGAATTGATCTTGACAATGGTTATCTCCCGATCTGAACCCCGAGGAACTTCAGGGCTGTGTATGTGGGTCTATAACTTGGATTGGTGCAGGCTAGGTTCTGTGGTCACAGAATGGCATCTAGTGCGGTCCCTGTGGCCTGGGTTCTCTGATGGGTCCCCAGGAATAGAAGTATCTGTTCCTTTGTAGAGAAAGATGGACCTTGATGGAGTCCATGAACTTGGTCCCAAGAGTGACAGGGATGTAAGACCCTTTCCCTAGAAGTTTGCCTCTCTGGAGGGTTTTTGTTCACATCACCCAGAGCTGAGTGACCGACGACTCCTACTTGACCAAAGATTCACAGTGTTTGTATTTAAGACAGAAGCTGGTCCTGCTCTCCCTGTCTCTTTCTCTCTCTGTCTCTCTCATTTGTCTGACCCTCTGCCACCACTGTGTGTGGGCATGCTCAGTCTATCTGACTCTTTGCAACCCCATGGACTGTAGCCTGCCAGGCTCCTCTGTCCATGGAATTTTCCAGGCAAGAATACTGCAGCGGGTTGCCATTTCCTTCTCTAGGGAATCTTCCCAGCCCAAGGATCAAAGCTGAGTCTCCTGTGTCTCCTGCATTGGCAGGCAGATTCTTTACCACTGCACCACCTAGGAAGCCCTCTGCCACTACTCTGCTGCTGCTGCTGCTGCTAAGTCACTTCAGTCGTGTCCGACTCTGTGCGACCCCATAGATGGAGGCCCACCAGGCTCTGCCGTCCCTGGGATTCTCCAGGCAAGAACACTGGAGTGGGTTGCCATTTCCTTCTCCAATGCATGAAAGTGAAAAGTGAAAGTGAAGTCGCTCAGTCGTGTCCGACGCTTAGCGACCCCATGGACTACAGGCTATGAGGCTCCTCCATCCATGGGATTTTCCAGGCAAGAGTACTGGAGTGGGGTGCCATTGCCTTCTCCGTGCCACTCTCTATGATAAATAGATGAAAGAAAGATGTTAGATAGATAGCTGTATACCTTCATGGTACATGGTAGAGAAAGTTCTCAGTCTGCATTATTATAAAAAATCTAGCTTTCCCTGCCAGATTTATTTTACAGAAATAAAAGAAATTTTAGCAAGCCGTTTAAACTAAATAGTTCCCTAAAACTAACAGTTTCCTAAATAGTTTCCTTCACAGCCTGAGATCTCCAATAGTCTCCCCATCAGACATCAGTTTTTCATTAACTGATGAATTTGGCTTTTATTTTGAGGGGAGAAAGCTTCTTGTTTTCTACTCGCCTGCATTTTTGCTTTAACGTCTTCTAGAAAGCTGGGGTGTTTTGATGCACATGGACCACACCTGGGAGTATCTCCACCTCACTCTGTGCTGTGAGCATCTCCATCCAACCATCCCTCTCCTTGTATTCGACAGGCTGGCAGCCAAGTCACAGGCATCACGGGTGCAGGACTGGGGAGGGTCTGCACAAATACACGCACTGCTTGGAAAGCGTCTGTATGAAGTCACCAAGAGCCCAGTCTGATGGAAACCCCCGCCCCGGCTTAGACTTGCTTCACGGGCGTCAGTGCCAGGGCGTCACACTCTCGCCTGCTCCCGGCCTCCCCTGAAGGGTGTGATCATTACCAGTGTTACTCACCCGGGCAGGGAAGAGCCTCACAAGGCCTGCTCCTGTGGCCATGGGGTGTCCCGGCACCAGGGCATCAGGTCGGCAGGGAGGAGAGGTGGCCAGGATTTGGGGGCAGGGTGTGGAGAATCCCCTGGGTCCCGGTGCTGCTCCCTCATGAAGGGAGTGGGTAGCCCTCGGGGGGAGGGTCACAGTGCAAATGTGAGACCCCTCTTATTTCTCACTTGGAAAGTCCTTGAAGGTGTGGGGCCCTTCCAGTATCTGAGACAGGTCTCGGGAAGCACCGCCTGTCTTGAGGTGGGTGGAGGGACTCAGGGGACAGATGGCAGCAGGGAGACAGAGCCCTTAGAGAATTGGGATGGGCCGGGGCCTGGGAGGACAGAGGACTCCATGCCTGAGCCAGGCGGCCCCTCATCTCCAACCAGCAGAAGTAACCAGGTCAGTTCAACCCTGACAGAGCCAAGTCTAGGGCCTGAAAGACAGTCGGGGACCCCCTTGTGGGCCGTGGGGCTGCTGAGGCCTTTCATCTTGCCGTTTTTGTCCTGAGTGGCCTTGGGCTGCCTGCTGTCTCTAATACCACCATGTAGCCCAGCATCGGGCCACACTGGAGCAGCCCACCCTCCTGGGAAGACCAGGCTCTTTGTCCTCACTCAGGTCTGCATGGTACGCCTTGAGAAGGTAGTTGGGGTCTTGCAGGGAGACCCCACATCTTCCACTGTGGTCACTCACCCCTGGGGCCTGGGCACAGAGCTCAGTGGCAGGTCTCTTGACCAAGGTGTGCATTCAACAGTGCAGGCCCTGAACTCCCCTGGACTCTGATGTGAGCGCAAGCCCAGCATCTCATCCCCTCTGCTCCTGACCGCAGTGAAGAGACAAAGCCGACGGGTAGGAATGGTCTGATTTGAAGTTAGCCACCTGGGTTTCCGATGGACTCACTACCAAAAGAGAGGTATTTTTCTGCTTCTTCCTCTTCAGAGGGCGGTTGGACTTTGTGTCCTAGAAATTGAATTGTTCCTAGCCCCAGGGGAGAGTTGAGTGCTTTCATTTTTAAAAGCCTGCCTAGACTCATAAAATAATCATAACATTAGAGGTTTTGGATAGAGGAGGACTCCATGGACTGAGTCCAAAGAACAGCCCGAGGCTGGCGGGGACTGGGTGGGGACAGGCATTCCCACAGTGCCAGGTGCCTGCCCCGGAGGGTCAGGGAGGGGCAGGACCTCGGCCGGGGAGGGCACGAGTGGAGGTGTGGAGCTGCCTCTGGGAGGTGCGGCCCTGGAAGGACGGCAGGGAAGAGGGAGTCTGTACCACAGAGGCTGGATTTGTCAGGGTCTTTAGAGAGACAGAAACACTGGGGACATATTGTTGTTGTCTAGTCGCTAAGTCATGTCCAACTCTTGCGACTCCATGGACTGTGGCCCGCCAGGCTCCTCTGTCCATGGGATTTCCAGGCAAGAATACTGGAGTGGGTTGCCATTCCCTTCTCCAGGGGATCTTTGTGACTCAGGGATCAGAACGGTGTCTGCTGCATTGCAGGCAAATTCTTTACCCCTGAGCCACCAGGGAGGCCCATTAGAGACATACGTGTATATATATTTCCTATATATATATATATATAATTTTTTTTTCTGTATGTATAATCAGGAGCAGGCTCATCCCATTATAGAGGCTGAGCAATCCCCTTTGGCCCTCCCTGTCTCTTTCCGCCCCTGTTTCCTGTTCCTTGCACCTGCCCCCATCCAGGTCTTTCCACATATGGAGCCCCAGACCCCTAGAGGTCAGCCACAGTGGGAACATTAATCCACAGGAGGGCTGGGTCTGTCCCACGTGTCACTGTCTATTCATCAGGGCTCTCTGTTCACACAGGCCAGTCACTTACAAGCCAGAGTGTACAGCATCCAGCGTGCTGTGTGGTAGGGGAACGGATTCTAGGAGTGGAGCTCCCGGCAAGGGAGGCTCTTTGTTTCGACACGCAGGGAGCAAGCAACCGATGACTCGGGGAGCCGTTTTCCTGCCGTATGGCTCCTGAGTCTCCTCAGGTGAGCCTGCATGCGTCCAGGTGGGACGTTTTCTCATCCTCGCTGCAGCCCTCCCTGTATCTGCACACCTGACTGCAGGCCACCACTTGCTCCTCCACTGGTCTACATTTATCCCTCCTCCAGCTCAGGTGGATCCTCCACCAAATAACCGAGGCAGAAGCAGGATGCCATGTCACTCCCAGCCGACAGCTACTGTCTCAGAGAGCAACAGAGAAAAGATCGGGGTGAGGAGGCGGCTGGAGGAACTTGAAAGCGAGTAACTGCCGAGTAACTGGGTCAGCTCCCTCACCTCAGCCTCAGCCCGTGACTTGCAGGGAGCCTCCAGAGACTGGGAGAGAAACCTCCAAGGGCCAAGGTGGGCAACAAGTAGGAAATGGGGAGGAAAGCCGCGTCTAGGGTTCAGAGATACACGACCGCATCCCAAGTCTCCCACTTCGTGGTCGTGTGACCCTGGCAAGTACCTCAACCTCTCTCACTCTCAATTTCCTGTAAAGTAGGAATTTTAGTAATTTTAGTGTCTTCTCCACAGGGTTATTAAGGTGAAGAGTAAATAGACCTCACAGCCGAATGCACTGTACCAAAATAAACCAACTGGACCCTAGTTTGAAACTAATTGGGGGGATTTAAACTAATTGGGGGAATTTAAAATGGGGGGATTTAATTGGGGGGATGTCTCTGTAACATCATCTGGTGTGGAGTGCTTGTTCATTTCTTGGCACGAGGATGGTCCATACTGTGCTGAGTCATTTCAGTTGTGTCCGACTCTGCAACCCTGTCGACTATAGCCCGCCAGGCTCCTCTGTCCGTGGGATTCTCCAGGCAGGAATACTGGAGTGGGTTGCCATGCCCTCCTCCAGGGGATCTTCCTGGCCCAGGGACTGAACCTGTGGCTCCTGTGCCTCCAGCATTGCAGGTGGATTCTCCACCGCTGAGCCCCAGGGAAGCCAGTGGACCTCCGTAGAACACTGTATTCATGGGTGATAACATGCTGAAGTATTTAGGCACAAGTTTCTTGAGGTCTGAAGCTCATTTACGTGGTTCAACACCAACAAAAACTACATTTGTGTGGAGAGAAGCACAAAGCAAACATGATTATATGCTAACCGTCGGAGGCTCTGCCTCCATGTTCATGTTCACTGGGTATGCTTTCCATTTTCCTTAATGTTTAAAATTTGTCAAAATTTGTCAGAGGGTGGGGGAGGAAGAAGAAATGAGACAAGATATGCCAAGCACCCCACCCAGCACCCATTCAACAATGTTTATGTCATAAATATTCATGATATGTCACCAGGGGTAAAGTCAGCAGAGAACCATAGAGGGGCCTGCCAGGTACTGTCCTGGGGATACAAAACAGTGGCTGCTAGAGGGCTGGAGACAAACGTTAAATGACAAAACAAACATATGAACACGTTGGCCCAAAACAGTGCCGAGTGCTATGAAGACAGTCACAGGTGAGGGAGCGGGGCCCCAAGCGGGGGGTGCCACACTCGCTCGGGGGCCCCTGAGGTTCTGAGCAGGTGGAATGTGAACTGAAGATGGACCGTGCCAGCGAGCCAGCCGTGCAGAAACCTCCCCCTCCCCATCGGAGCATCCAGGGGCCCGGGAAGGGTTCAGGATGCTGCAGCAGGTGACATCAGCCAAGAGCCAGGGCTGGGCGTGTCTGCTCCTTCTCTGGGAGCGACCAGCTGTGGTTCAGTTTACACTCAGACAGGCCAGATACCATCAGCCTCCTGGAGCAGTGAGCTCTGTGGTTTGCTAGCAGGTGACAAGGGTACCTGCTGGGCCACTTCCTGGAACCAACTCGTGATCTGGAACGGGCCTCAGACGGAATCTCCGTGGCCCTCTTCACTGAGGCTGCCAAAGATACTCGTCAGCAACGCAGTGAACAAAGCGTATTCAACCTCATTCACCCCTCAAGAAATGCAAGTTGAAATTTCACCCATCAGATGAGTAATGACTAAGAAAATATCAAGTCCAATGAGAGAGGGACCATCATAACAGATTCCACAGGCATTTAAGGGAGGGACTTCCCCATGGTCCAGTGGTTAAGAATCCGCCTTCCAGTGAAGGGGACCTGGGTTCCATCCCTGGTTGCAGAACTAAAAGCTCACATGTGGCAGAGCAACTAAGCCCACTGGCCCCAGAGCCTGCATGCCACAGTTAAGACCTGATGCAGCCAAATAAATAGATAAAAATTTTTTTTAAATATTAAGGGAGTATTTTGAACAATGTTTTGCCAATATATTAGAAAACAGGCATGAAATGGACAAACTCCTTGAAAAACACAACTTTCCCAAACTGACATGATGAAACAGAAAATCTGAATATTGTAGTCCTATATCTATTATAGAAATTGAATTTCTTATCAAACTTTTCCTACAAACTCCAGGCTCAGGTAAGTTTTACCAGTGAGTTTTCCTGCGTCTCCTGTATTGGCAGGTGGGATCTTTACCACTAGCGCCACCTGGGAAGCCCCTTTGTCTCTAGAGAGCTGTGGAGCTGCGGAGCTCTAGGGAGTTGTGACAACTCCCAGCTCCAGATCTCTCAGAATCAAGTGCCAAATTCCTGCAAGGGCCAATCTGATTGGCCCAGCTGAGTCAGTGGCAGTGAACTGTCAGGGTAAGCTGTCCCCCTGACAGGGAGCCATCTGAACTGGAGACACTTGTATTGGTTTCCTAGGGTTGCTGTAACAAAGTACCACAAGCCCAGTGGCTTAAACAATAGAAATCTATTGTCTCACAGTTCCAGAGGCTGAAAGTCCAAGATCATGGCATCAACAGGGCTGGTTCCTCCTGAGGACTGCAAGGAAGAACTGGTTCCAGGCCTCTCCCTGAGCTCTGGGGGCTTGCCAGCAATCTCTGGCATCCCTTGACTTGTAGGCACTTCACTCCGATCTCTGCCTTCGTGTTCACAAGGCGTTCTCCTAGTGTGTGTGTCTGTATTCACACCTCCCCTTTTCATAAGGACACCAGTCATATTGGATTAGGGGTCCACCCTACTGCGATGTGACTTCATCTTAACTAATTACCTAATTTCAGATAAGGATACATTCTGAGGCTCTCAGGGTTAAGACTTCAACCTATGAGTTTGGGGCAAGACAGGGTTGTGGGACAAAATCCAACCCATGGCGCAGCTGTTATGGTCAAGGTCAGGAGAAAGATCTGGGCTGGAGAGAGAGCTGGAGACTCCCTGACATGACGGAGGGTGGAGAGCTCTGGGAGCAGACTCAAGGAGGAGCAGTGGGGCAGTAAAGGAAACCCAGCAGAGTGTGGGGCTAGGAAAGCCACAGAGGCATGGGGCGTGAGGATGAGGCAATGACTGACAATGGCGAGAGCTTCTGAGAGGTAAGAGGTACTGAAGGAGGTCTGCTGGGTCCGGTGATATATTAGGTTCTTGGCAAAGAAGGCTGGCAGACTAGTGAGGCTGAAGCAGACCGTAAGTGGTTTAGGAGTGCTTAGGATGTGACGAAATGGAGAGAGGGGGGGACAATTCCCTTGTTAAAAATGGTTGGCTGTTATAAGGAAGAAATAGAGAAGGTGTTGGCTGGAGGGGACTTGGGGTCCAAGGAGGCATGTAAAGCTTAATCATGTTTGATGATGATGGGAAAGAACCAGTTGAAAAGGGAGAGACTGAAGACAGAGGACAGTCTTCCCTGGTGGTCCAGTGGTTAAGAATCTGCCTATCAATGCAGGGGATGTGGGTTTGATCCCTGATGGGAGGACTAAGGATCCCACATGCCAAGGGATCTCAACTATGGAACCACATACCACATCTGGAGAGTCTGTGTTCTGCAACAAAATGATGTGATTGAAGATCCTACTTGCCACAACTAAGTCCAAATGCAGTCAAATAAGTAAATATTAAAAAAAAAAAAAAACAGATCACTGTGGTGCAGGCTCCTAAGCTGGTGCCCTGGCTATTTACCCACATGCCAGGCACACAGCCTGTGCTCCATAAATAGTGGTAAACTGAAACAGGACAGAGGGGACACAATCCAGAAAGCAGGTTTGAGGGACGGGCCAGGCTCTCACTCTGCTGCCCCAGGTCTCTCCACTCCTGACCCCTCAGTGCCAGAGCCCATCACCAGCGTCCCAGGAGCACTGTGGTCTACGGCTCAAATTCCAGATGGAACCCTGAGCGCCTCTGAGTCTGGAGCCCAGCCTGGGTTGGTGGCTGTGGCCAGGGGAGCCAGGCCTTGGCCTCTCCCTCTGAAGAACCATGTCACAGCGGAACATGTCATGTTTTCCTCGCTGACTCTCTCTGAGTCAAAACACCTGGAAGATAATTTAATTTTTATAAACATTATGTGATGATCATCATCCCAGGTGAAGATATTTAAGCAGGAAAGCAAGTCAGGAAGCCTCCCTCTCAGCTCCAGTCCATGCTGAAAATGAAAGAACGGTCCATCTCAACAGGGACACTGGCTGCCCCTGAGAGGTGACATCCAGGTACAGAAGAGAGCTTTATATATTTTATATACTTGTTGAACTATTTTCATTTTTATAGTAATCTTTCGGTTCAGTTCAGTTCAGTCGCTCTGTTGTGTCCAACTCTTTGCGACCCCCGTGAATCACAGCATGTCTGGCCTCCCTGTCTAGCACAAAAAAAACCTTAATATTAATATATGCCATCTCTTTAAAAACCGAATTTTTATGTAACAATATACATACTTTCCAGTAGTCATGTACAGATGTGAGAGCTGAACCATAAAGAGGGCTGAGCGCCAACAAGTTGATGCTTTCAACTATCATGTTGGAGACTCTCAAGACTCTTGAGAGTCCCTTGGACAGCAAGGAGATCAAACCAATCCTAAATGAAATCAACTCTGAATATTCATTGGAAGGACTGATGCTGAAGCTGAAGCTCCAGTACTTTGGCCACCTGATGTGAAGAGCAGACTCATTGGAAAAGACCATGATGCTGGGAAAGGTTGAAGGCAAAAGGAAAAGGGGATGACAGAGAATGAGATGGTTGGATGGCATCACTGACTCAGTAGACATAAGTGTGAGCAAGCTCAGGGAAATAGTGAAGGGCAAGGAAGCCTGCTATGCTGCAGTTCATGAGGTCCCAAAGAGTTGGACACGACTGAGCAACTGAACAACAAATACATACAATAAATACCTTCTCTTTCAAGAAAGTGGGAACATGGCAGATCAGGTTAAGTCTTCTAGACAATCCCTCTGCCCATCCTCCAAACAACCTACAGCAAAACCCACTAGTATTATCACTTTGGTATGTATCTTTCCATATCTTTTAAAATTCACTTTCATGCATATATATGTCCTCACATTCAATATATAGCCTGGGTTTGGAAGACATTAAATATAAAGTGTTTTCATATTGTGTTTTCTTTCTGCCGGACTTTTTCTTGCAGTCATTTGTCTTCAGGGAGCTTCCTTTCTAGTAGTTTAACTGCCCTCCTAAGATCCTTCCCCTTCACCACCTCCTTCCTTCTTTACCCCAAGAGTAACAAGTCTGTGGTCTTTTCAAACGCTGTTCCCAAGACCACTCCAGCAGAAGTCCCTGGAAATAGAGTTGCCTGGTTTCGTGAGTAAAAATATAGGAGGCAGGGACTTCCCTGGAGGTCCAGTGGTTAAGACTCAACCTTCCACTGGAGGAGGTGTGGGTTCAGTCTCTGGTTGGGGAACAAAGATTTGCATGCTGCACAGCATGGCCAAGGAAAAAAAACAAAGTAAATAAATACAATCACATCATTAAAAAAAAAAAAAGAAAAATATAGGAGGCAGGTTAAATTTTAATTTCGGATAATGGAGCACTTGGGACGTACTTATCCTTAAAAAAAAAAACAACACTTTATTTATTTAACTGAGTGGTCTGTATTATATCTGCCAATCCTACCCTGGGGCTGTGCTCTGCCATGTATGCTAAATCCCAGTCAAGTCCCACTCTTTGCGACCCCATGGACTGTAGCCCACCAGGCTCTTCTGTCTGTGGTGTTCTCCAGGGGAGAATACTGGAATGGATAGCTATTTCCTAGGATTCATTAAGCCCTTGAGGGGGTTGAAGAACAGAGAGAGGTTACTCTGAAGTTAGTTGTTTGGTAGAAAAAATAGAAATTTTGGTGCTTCCTTTCAAATGAAGAATACTTTTCCTTTCAAAGTTCTAAATCAAGGTTTTATTCTCAATCCTTACCATTATAGTTATCTACAAAGCCTAATTAATGAGTATTGTGGAGGTTATAGAGAAGAGGGTCTGCCATGTTTTTATGGGTAGGGCATTTTGTTGTAAATTGTGTTGATTTGATCTAATCTCTGCCTCATTATTTTTAAGCTTTTTCTTTGTTTACACATTTAAAATCTGGGGGAAGAAATTAAAGAAACCAGATTTTACCCTAAAAATATTCTTGCCTCAACTTTGCTAGTCCCCTAACCTGATTCCCTGGTGGCTCAGACGGTAAAGCGTCAACCTGCAATGAGGGATACCCGGGTTCGATCCCCGGGTCGGGAAGATTCCCCTGGAGAAGGAAATGGCAACCCACTCCAGTACTCTTGCTTAGAAAACTCCATGGATGGAAGGATCCTGGTGGGCTACAGTCCATGGGATCGCAAAGAGTCGGACACGACTGAGTGACTTCACTTTCACTACCTGAAACCACTTGCCAAAGCCAGATAAGATTTATGTACTGTTTCCCAAACCTTCCTGCCTTCCTAAGCTTTGTCAAAGATGGTATGCCAATTTGGAATGCTCTTCTTTCCCCATTCCTTTGGTCTAAGGCCTGTCTTTCCTTCAAATAATGGCTTCTATGTATTGCACAAAGCCTCCTCTAACCTCTTCAGTCCTGTGGTCATTCTAGTCTAGAATCCCTGCAGTACTACTATTTGATAGTATTCCATCCATTATAGACATTCATTTGGCACTTGGATCATGCCCCTTTTGTTGTTACTGTATTTAATACCCTCTCTTCTCTAGGAGAGTGATGGGCTCCTTGAGGGTAGAGAGCTTGTCTTAATTAAATGCCTCTTTGTAATCCCATTGCCTGGCACAGAGGATATCTTCAGGAGTCGGCTTGATTCTTTGATTTGGATCCAGTATCAGTGTAACGGAGCAGTTGTTTAACTTAGGTTATTTTTATAGTGAGGACATACCCAGAAACCCCAAAGATAAAGTACATCTGAAGTACATTTGATTAATAATTTCTTGTGTTGTAGGGAGATTTGGTTCATATTGGTTCCTTATTAATTACAGCCCCTCTCCCCACCTTTGTTTTTCAGTGGGTGCTGTTGTATCCAGTTTCTTTTGAAAAACATGGTTTGGGCCAGATATGTTGACAGAAATCAAAATTACTAGTATTTTTATTTTAAAATTCTTTGATTAGTCAGATGATACTTTCATGGTATAAGCCCAAATAAACTTATTAAATACTACATGGTAATGTAGCCAAATTATTTTAAAATGTTAACCTTGAGGTCTCTTAAGTAAAATTTTAAAAATACCAATAGACAGATACTCAGTTGCTAATCCTTCTCACTTCTGTATCTCAGATTATTAGGAATTTTATTATTTCTTTGTTTATAAAGATTTCTTTATGGTTCAGGCTGATGTTTGATAACTGTGTTTATTGTATTTGCTGCAGTTATCAAATAGAGCAGACATTTATATGCAGTGAAGAATTAATTAAAAATACTTTTTGATGTTTATAGAAACGGACACTTTTCTTAGTATCCCCACACTCACTGGGGATAATTTTGTTTAATTCATATTTGAAACTGTTTACATTTTATCTGATAGCAGTGTCTTCAAGGCACATATGTTTATATTAGACTTATGTTGTGATTTCTTACAAAATGCTCAACTAGTAAAACTAAAATCTTAATTTTGCTCTGAAGCCTGGCTTATAGTATTCTGGAGCCATTAGTTTGACAAAGCATTGAAATGATACTGCTGCTGCATTACTGAAAAGCTTAGATAATTGTGGCAGGGGACTTGTAGAATACAAGGTTTTTTCCTCTTCAAAAATTTTTATTTAAATTTCTTAGCATAATTTGCCGAGAAGGCGATGGCGCCCCACTCCAATACTCTCGCCTGGAAAATCCCATGGACGAAGGAGTCTAGTGGGCTGCAGCCCATGGGGTCGCTAAGAGTCGGACACGACTGAGCGACCACTTTCACTTTTCACTTTCATGCACTGGAGAAGGAAATGGCAACCCACTCCAGTGTTCTTGCCTGGAGAATCCCAGGACAGGGGAGCCTGGTGGGCTGCCATCTATGGGGTCGCACAAAGTCGGACACGACTGAAGTGACTTAGCAGCAACTCCAGGGGATCTTCCCGACCCAGGGATCAGACTAGAGTCTCTTATGTCTCCTGCCTTGACAGACAAGTTCTTTACCACTAGCACCACCTGGGAAGTCCTGGGGCGCTTGTTGAAAATTGGCCTCTTTATCCCCTTATGAGATTCGGTAGGTCTAGGTGGAGTCCGCCAGGAATCTATATATTTTTAACGGTATTTAGATTACTGGTCCCGGTGAAAATACACATTTTCAAGCTTATTAATCTCTCAGTCTTTATTGAGTTCGCAGAGTGGGAGTCGGGCCTCCAGAGTAGGTGTCCCTGCGACTTCTGCCTTGGGGGCGACCTCTCAGGTGTCCCGCTCCTTCCCCAGATACTCAGCTCTGCTCCTTTCCACAAGCAGGCCCGTTTCCTTTGGACCCGCTGATTTTACTGAGGTCCCAGGATTTCTACAGGCTTGGCCAACCGCTCTCCGCCCAAGCCATAACTTTCAAAAATCAGCACAGTCCAGAGCGCTAGAGGGAGAAACGGTTGGGGTCAGGGACAAGAAAAAGAAGAGTCTGAACTCTGGGATCCCCCTTATGAGTCTGTTCCCAGCTCTGTCTTTCTGAGTGAAACCTCAGTCAGAAGGGAGCCTGAAGGGGCGTGGCCAACAGAACCCGGGCCATAGCCAATCCCAGCGGGGCCCTGGTTTGGGAGGAGGGAGTGGGTGTGGCGACAGGGAGGGGTGTGGCTTGACAACCTAAGCGACTCCTCTGGACCAATCCCAACCCGGGAGGAGACGCTAACCCCCTACCTGGGCCCAGGAGCGTCCCGCTCGGCGTCTCTCCGCTCCTCTGCGCACAGGATGGAGGGGGCCCGGGCGGCGCTGGGGGCGTCGAGGGAAGACCGAGCCGGAGCCGAGTTCGAAATGGAGTCCTTGCGAAGCCAGGTCCCGGAGCTGGAGCAGCCGCAGGACCCTGTGGAGGAAAGGCGCCCTGAGAGTCCCGAGAACAGCTTGAGTCTGGCCCCCGCCAAAGAGGCGGCGGGCGCGGGCCAGGACCTGTCGGGCGAGAAGATGCTGCCCTCGCCTCGCCCCGCGCCCCTGCGATTACTGCCACCCAGCCTGGGCTATGGCGCCTTCCGCCGCCAGGCGTCGACCGGCCCGGAGCCGCCGTCTCCGGACCCCGTCGCGGCCGAGCAGCCCCGGGACGGCGAGATGCCTGAGACCGAGCTGATACCCAAGGCCGCGCCGGGTGAGCCAGCTCCGGGAGCCTGGACCCCGGTGGAACTACAGGTGGACGTGCGCGTGAAGTCTGTGGGCACGGCTGGCGGCAGCTGCGCGCCCTCGCCGGCGCCCTCCACACGCTTCCTCACCGTCCCGGTGCCCGAGTCCCCGGGCTTCTCCCGCCACGCCTCCCCCGCGCACACGCTCCTGCGGCGGACCCCGTCCCCGGGAGGCACGTGGGGCCGCGACACGCCGCCGGCCGCCGCCGGGACTGAGCGCGGCCTCGACGCCGAGGGCTGCGCCAGACCGGCGGAGGGGCGCGCAGAGTCCCCGGGCTCCCCTGTGTGCCGCTGCCGCTGCCGGGAGGATGCCGTGCTCCTGCCGCACGCCGAGCTGGACGGCGACAAGAAGATGTCCCGGATCATAAAGCGCGTAGGTAAGCGCGCGGGCGCCGGGAGCAGCGCTGCCCGGTGGGGGTTGAGCCACCGGAGTGGAGGAACCCCCACCCGGTCCCTCTGGCTTAGAGCCAATAACTTTAAGGTCTACGTAGTTATCATTCAAATTGTTGGTAGTGAAAAAATAAAACCACTGTTCTCCCTCCCTGACCCTCCAAGAACTTTCGCGTTCCGTCTTAGTGTGCGCAGCATCTTTGAGAAGTAGGGGTGGAAGGAATTCCAGGCGCGAGGAAGGCTTTCAGGATCACGTGACGGTGGTGGCGACCGGATAGAACAACCTACTCCTGGCTCTGGCTGGCCGACCTCTCTAGGCCCAGGGTTCCTCTTTCCCTCCCATATATCAGGGATCACTTGGCCCCTAACACTCATCCATTCAGCAGCTACTGCGGGGGGACAACAGGCCAGACTGGGCGGGAGGGGTGGGGGGCGTGCCCCGCGGCGTGGGGGTTTGCAGGGAAGAAGAAAGATCCTAAGTATAAAAATCCTGGACACGGAAGCAGAAGGGAGTGGTTGGTGAACTTGAGGGCATGGGAAAGCTTCGTTCAACTAAGAAGCTTAAGGAGTTGCGGGTGGTAGACTCCTTCTAGGTAGAAAGCCAACAGGAACAGGGACCCTGGGGAGCTAGATACAGACACATTGCTAACAGCTTGGCCAGCCGAGTGGAAGGATGGGTCAGCTGGACAGGCTGCAAATCCCGAGGGGCTCTATGACGGAGGTGGGGAGGTTGTTTTTGGACATGATAGAGGTCAAGGACTCCGATCACTCAGGAACTTGTGCAGAGTTGGGTGGGAGCACACTTTATGCATGAGAAGTGTAGTCGATTTCTGGTGCTGCTGTAACAAGCTGGCACAAACAGAGGCTTAAAATGGCACTGTTTTATTATCTTGCAGTTCTGTAAGTCTGAAATCTGATGTAGGCTCGGGGATCTAAAGTCCAGTTATCAACCCCCGTGATCCATTCTGGGCTTCAGGAGATGGTTGTTTCCTTGCCTTTTCTGGTTTCTAAGGGTGATCGAGTTCCTTAGCTCACGGTCCTCTGTATATTCAAAACCAAACAATGTCTGTTTGAAGCCTCCCACTGCCATCTTTGACTCTCCTGTCCTTCTGTCCTCCTCTTCCATTTATAAGGACCCTTGTGATTACATTGGACCCACCCAGAAATCCATCTCAAGGTCAGCAGATAAGAAACCTTAATCCCCATGTACCTGTAACCTAACATATTCCCAGGTCCCAGGGATTAAGACATGGACGTCTTTGCTGCCATGCTGTGTGCTCAACTGTGTCTGACTTGTTGTAATCCCATGAACTGTAGCCCGCCAGGCTCCTCTGTCCATGGAATTTTCCAGGCAAGAATACTGGAGTGGGTTGCCATTTCCTCCTCCAGAGGATCTTCCCGACCCAGGGATCAAAGCTACATCTTCTGCATTGGCAGGTGGATTCTTTACCAGCATCTTTAAGGGGACGTTATTCTGTCTACCAGAATGAGTCTATAGCTTTTTATCAGATTAATAATAGAAGTTGCTCAGTCATGTTCGACTCTTTATGACCTGATGGACTGTAGCCTGCCAGGCTCCTCTGTCCATGGAATTCTCCAGGCAAGAACACTGGAGTGGGTTGCCATTCCCTTCTCCAGGGGATCTTCCTGACCCAGGGATTGAACCAGGGTCTTCTGTGTTGCAGGCAGATTCTTTACTGTTTGAAGGGTGGGGTAATAAGGAAATGACTAGAAAATGAGCTCTGACAGCACTGTGGAGGAAGGTTGGGACAGGCATGAGGTTGAAGGAAGGCAGACCTTAGGAGGTGATAGCAGTTGTTCAACCAGAGACGATGAAGGCCTGATCTGTGGCAGGGGTAGGAGGGAGGGTTCAAGAGGTAGGATTAGTGAGCGAGGCCACTGTGCCCATGAAGATGCGAGAACAGGAGGAGTGGGGATACCTCCCAAGTTGCTTATGAGTAGCGGAGTGATGGATTCATTGGGTTATCCTTCCAGAGTGGAGAATGGGGAAAGAGGTGGGGAAGAAATAAGCAGGTGCGTTTGGGAGTTCCAGGCAGTGATGTCATTTAAAGGAAGGAGAGTCAGACGTCCCTGGCAGTCCAGTGGTTAAGACTCCAAGCCCTGACTACAGGGGTCTCAGGTTCGATCCTTAATCTGGGAACTAAGATCCTGCAAGCCATGCATCACCAAAGAACTGGCACCAAAAGGAGCCAGTCACAGACTGGGAAAGAAAAGTATAGGTGGTAGGAAGAGAATCAGGATACAAAGCAGCTGCAAAAGGAGAAAGTTTGAGGAAGATGTGGTCAGCGGTGTCCTGGGGAGAGGCAGACTTAGGGAGTGCTGCCATGTGGAGAAGGAAATGGCAACCCACTCCATTATTCTTGCCTGGAGAATCCCAGGGACGGGGGAGCCTGGTGGGCTGCCGTCTGTGGGGTCGCACAGAGTCGGACATGACTGAAGCGACTTAGCAGCAGCAGCCACGTGGGAACAGAGCTCTGGGCATGAGGCAAGGAACCTGGGGGCATGAGGATGAATTCTGAGGGTATAGGGGGAAGACAGCTGACAGAAAATACTGCAGAGTGCACACAGACACTGGTGCTTTGGGCTTGCTCTCTAGGAAGTGTGGGATCAGAGAACTTTAAGGTCCCCAGCACCTGGCTGAGGCTTGGTCTGAGGGAGGCTGCCTGGATGAGCAACTCTGCGTGTGGTTTCTGCCTGCTGTGGCCTTTACCAGAAGGGATCAAGCTAGTGACCTACCTCAACAACAGGGCACTTGAGGGCACAGGCTGGGGGACTTGCCCAGGCCCCCAGCACAGTAATTTTGCCACCCAGATGTTTCATGTCCCCTCCTTGTGAACCCGAGAGGGCAGAGGCCACTGTGGAGAGAGTTAGGGGACATCACTGCTTTGTCTCTTCACTGCTCTCGGGGGCAACTGTCCCAAAGGTGCTGGCCCCATGTAAACTGAAAAATCAAAGACTCAGGGAGGGGCTTGCCTGGTGACCCAGTGGCTAAGACTCCGAGCTCCAATGCAAGGAGCCTGGATTCAATCCCTGGTCAAGGAACTAGATTCCACATGCTGCAACTAAGACCTGGCACAAACTAATAAATATTAAAAAAAAAAAAAAAAAGACTCAGGGAATGTTCTCAATGGCAGCATGCACCCCAGAAGAGAAGTCACTTTTTGCAGACAGCCTAAAACTGGAGGGACAGCTGGATCCTGGGATGGAGAATATGTCCCCTTCGGTGTTGGTTTAGAGTGACCTCATCTGGTCCCAAGGCTGGTAGGTGTCTCTATTCTGTGCTCCACGGGCCCTTGTGCTGCCCAGCTCAGCATCCCTCTTGTGAGTATCCTCAGGATTCCCGAGCCCCGCGGGGCATGGCTGGTGACAGCCTACATCTCACCAAATCTCCAACACCTGGCAGTGCTCTGTGAATCTATACTCAATGGATGGCACTAACTTCAGAGTGTGAGCACGTGCCAAGAACGCTTCCTCCCCAGCACTGTCGGGGCAGGAGAGCCACAGCTGGATCTCAGTGGTTGTCTAACCCGCTGGTTAGACAACCATCACATCAGGGAGGAAACAGAGCCCTGACCCTGCCCTCCGGCAGTCCTTACTCTGGAGAAAACAAAAGGGCCTGGCAGTCTGCGATGGCATGGCGTGGGGGAGGTGAGGGACATTCAGAGGAAGAATGTTCTGAGTGTCTGGAGGAAGTGGAGCTGAGAGAGTGGTGTCCAGCATGCTTGAGCTCAGCCGGAGGGACAGAGGCCACCGGCCTCAGTGGCAGGAGCCCTCTGAGTCCTCCGGCAAGTTTTGTATTTGAAAGTGTGTATTTTAGTTTTTATAATGCCCCTTGGCTGCCCCAGGTGAATAAACTGTGAGTCCTCCCAAACTGGCTCTGCCCCAGCTGTGGGATTTGACTACAGGAGGAAGCAGGTCGTGTTTCAGTTGTGGGTTGGGAAAGGTAGTCAAAATATAGAGACTGGATGACAATGGATGAGCCGTGAAGAAAAGCAGCACAGGGTGTGACATCAGAGATGTCAATACCAGATACAAAAAGGGAATCAGATGGTGGGTATATACAATGTATGTGGCTTTTTTTTTTTTTTAATGGAATTGATCTTTTCAAAATAATGAAATATTTGCCACAGACTTACTTCTGCTGTTCTAGACTTTGGGAAATATGACTGATTTCTTAAGACCCTCACACCAATTATGCGGCATTCCTGACCCACATCCCCAAGATCTGGGTGGGTCCGGGGCCCCCTGCAGCAAGATGTTTTTGCTCTGATTGATTTCACACCTGAGTTGTGGCCGAGGTCCCATCCTGAGTGCTCAGTGACTTCAGATGCGCGTGCCTTTCTAGGTGGAAAGCTGCTTATAACTATCGATGTCTGTGAGCAAGCACTGACTATGTTTTGTTCTCCAGGTGTTCCCCTCTGGTCTCCCCAGTTAGTCTGTCTACGGGGTAGAAGGTGACCTCTGAACACATTCTATCTGAGTCCTTCCTCCCTCCTGGAGTGTCCCCTGTCTTCCTTTCCCCTCCGCAGCCTCTTTCCAGCCATCTGGTCCCCCGGTCCCTGAGCAGCTGACTGCTCACGTTTGTCTAGAGCTCTGCAGCCTGCAAAGCACTCTTTGCCTGATGCTTCACCAGTGGTCTCCAGTGACCTGGAGCAAGAGAGCAGAGGCAGGTGTGATTCCAACATTAAAATGGGAAAACACCAAGAACACTTGAGGGTCCCATGGAGTCAGGACTTAAACTTGAATTGGAGGGTCTGTTGAACTGTGAATCTAGCCCTGGGCCCTCTCTCCTGTGGAATTTTATCTCCTGGTATCTTTGTCCCGTTAGCAACCTGAGTGCAGGGACCTTGCCCCCTCCTCCGTGTTTGTTGGTGCCTTGCCTCTTGTGCACATCAGGCGCTCCGTTAATGGTTGTTAGCCACTTAACTCTCTCACTTGAAGAGAATCTCTTGTCTCCTAGTTACTTATGAAGTGGAATATCTTCTAGCAGTTTTCTCCCAAATATGAAGTTTGGACCTAAATTGAATGGTTTATCCTGGTGTTATGGGCCAAGGGGGTGGGTGCTGAGGTGGGTGTGATGCTTTTGTAGGATTCAGCATGGTCCTGAGTTGCGATGATATCCTAACCTGTGTCTCCTGGTGTTCCCCTCCCCCACTTCCAGGGCTGCCCATGTACATGAGGTCCCTGCGCTGGGCCCTGGCAGTCATGGCCGTGCTCCTGGCGGTGTTGGCGATGGCCGTTGTGGCCCTGGCCTCGAAAACAGGTGTGGAACTTCTTCCCCACCCTCACCCCTCTCCTCCCCCTCCCCAATCCCCTTTCCTCCCCTGCTCCACCGGCAGGGTGTCTAGTCCTTCCAGCTCCTTTGTGAAGTTAGTAAAAGACATCCCCAGGGACTTCCCTGGCAATCCAGTGGTTAGGACTTCGCCTTCCAACGCAGGGAGTACAGGCTCAGTCTCTGGTTGGGCAGCTGAGCTCCCACGTGCCCCGCGGCCAAAAACCTCAAACATGAAACAGAAGTAATATTGTAACAAGTACAATAAAGACTTTTTAAAATGGTCCAAATCCAAAAAGTCTTTTGAGAAAAAAAAAAGAAGAAAAAGACACCCCCCTGGGCAGATGCACAAAGATAGGGGGCTCAGTGAGCAAAGGTAAGGGATTAGAACCCCTTCCCGGTGGATGCAGTTTGTGCATAAGCCTTCCCGGGACCTGCCGCACGCCCCGCCCCCACCCCCGTGCTCGCCCCGCCCCCGTGCTCGCCCCGCCCCCCCTGCTCGTTTCCCTCTCCCCTTCCAGGCTCGCCGGCTCCGTGTCTCCGCACCTGCCCCCTGATATTTGAACATCCATACCAACCCTGAGCTCTGTACAGTTTACCCTGTGCTCACCTCCGCTCTCCGTGCTGCAGGGATCAGATGCCGACCATGCCCCCAGGGCTGGATGTGGTCCGAGGGGCACTGCTACTACCTCGCTGCCGAAGCCAAGGCCTGGGAGACCAGCCAGGCTTTCTGCTCAGCCCACCACGCTACCCTCCCCCTGCTGAGACACACCCAGGTGAGAAGGGGGGAGGTGGGCAGGGGAGGGGCATGAAAGTACTGAAAGAAAGTATACTAATGGTTATCACTGGACCCACAAGTGATTGTTACAAGTGATTATTTTTCTTCTTTCCAGCTTTTTGGAATGTTCTAGGTGTTCCACAAATAGTATGCTCTAGAAGTAGGGGGAAATGGTAGAGGAATGGTAGCCCAAGAGATCAGAATAGAATGGTTTCTGCCAGACCCAGCCTGGCTGGGTCTGCAAAGTGAAGGCCAGTGGGAACTTGGTGGATCCCTAGAGAATGCCTGGAGCTGATGGGGGGTGGAGGGTGAACTGGGCAAGGACTTAGCAGCCCATCTTCTGAGACTCACTCAGCGCAGCAAGTGTCATCAGAAAACTGGTGAAGCAACAGGTCCCTGCCCTCCAGCCTCACATCAGACAGGTTTGGCCCACAGTGACTTTGGATGTCACCTGAATAAATGGCCTTCCTGTGACTGGGGTCCTCCAAGAGGGGAGATGGGCTGAACTACCCCAATCGCAAATGGATCTTAAATTCTTTTAAAACTTAGCACATAGGATCAATCATTTGTGACACAAGTATATATAATCAGAAAATATATCACAAAGTTTTGATAAGCTTTTTTCAAAAAGGAACTTCCAAAATGCCCCTTGCAAAAAGACCAAAGTGAAGACTTGGGTCTCAAGCAGTTAAAATCCTGAATATGATGGTTGTGGACTTCTAGAATTCTCCTGAGTTCTGGACAAGGGCCAGAAGCTGCAGGAGGCACCGAGACAGGGGTGGGAAAGAGCAGCTGAGGACAGGCCGGCGGCTGGTAGAGGGGCTGGGCTGGCTGGCAAAGGCTGGGCTCACTAGTTGGGAGGCAGGGACCCCTGGGACACGCCAAAGTGCCAGAAGTACACAGAGCCCGACATAGCCACAGCTCCTCTTCCTCAAGAAGTTAAGAGGAAAGGAGAACGTTTCAGTGCTTCACAGGTGGCACTAGTGGTAAAGAACGTGCCTGCCAATGCAGGAGACACAAGATGCACAGATTTGATCCCTGGGTCAGAAAGATCCCCTGGAGGAGGGCATGGCAACCCACTCCAGTATTCTTGCTTGGAGAATCCCATGGACAGAGGAGCCTGGCAGGCTATAGTCCACAGGTCGCAGAGAGACATGACTGAGGCAACTTAGCTTGCACACATGTGCCATCAATCATTAGATTCACTAGCCACTGGTTTAAGATCAGCTGGGTTTCCCAGGGGTGAGGAAGTTCAGTTCAGTTCAGTTGCTCAGTCATGTCCGACTCTTTGTGACCCCGTGAACTGTAGCCCGCCAGGCTCCTATGTCCATGGGGATTCTCCAGGCAAGAATACTGGAGTGGGTTGCCATACCCTCCTCCAGGAGGTCTTCCCGACCCAGGAACCGAACCCAGGTCTCCTGAATGGCAGGCTGATTCTTTACCATCTGAGCCACCAGGGAAGCCCCCCAAATTTTTAGAATTTACTTTTATCTCTGCTGCTGCTGCTGCTCCTAAGTCGCTTCAGTCATGTCTGATTCTGTGTGACCCCATAGATAGCCCACCAGGCTTCACCGTCCCTGGGATTCTCCAGGCAAGAACACTGGAGTGGGTTGCCATTTCCTTCTCCAATGCATGAAAGTGAAGTCGCTCAGTCATGTCCGACTCTTTGCAACCCCATGGACTGCAGCCTGCCAGGCTCCTCCATACATGGGATTTTCCAGGCAAGAGTGCCGGAGTGGGTTGCCATTGCCTTCTCTGACTTTTATCCCTAAACAGTGCTTTTCCCACACCACAATTTTCGCTAACAATGGGAACAGGTTAGTGGACTCTGAGCTGCAAGGAATGGAATGGGTGGAGCTGGGTGGGGAAGGCCCAGGGAGAGAGCCAGATGGCCTGGAGCTAAGACAGGGAAGGGTAGGATCACCTTGGCAATGCCAAGCATCAGATGAAGTCATGTATGTTGGGATCAGACACGAAGATTTACATACCACCCAGCAGACTGGAGACTCTTAATTTAATGAGTGTATACTACACGCCCTTGGCTTTGTGGACATGATCTCAGGCCTCATTGCAAACATCTTCCCACTTTACAGAGGATCACACTGAAGCTCTGAAAAGTCAGGGAACTTGCCTAAGGTCAAGTGGCTTGCAAGTCACAGAACCAGAATTTGAGTAAGGGGTGGCCAGGCCCCATAGTGCTCCTCTGCAGTGATAGCCGCCTTCTCAGCACTGGAAGAAGCTCCAAGATCTGGTGATTAGGCAGTGACTGTTCCCAGGAGGTCGGGGCTGGGCAGCAGGAGCCCATCTGCTGCAGCCACAGTTGTAAGATGCTTAGGAGTGCCCTGCCCTCGGACTCACAGCTCAAAGCCAGCCCACGTTCCTTCTCATCCCCTCCAAAGCTCCCACCCAGCCCTGCCCCTGGGCCCCAGCCTGTGGAATCCAGCCAGAGAGGAAATGAAATGCCCAGGAATGGCTGTGTGTGCCTTGTACAGTCTGGTCTTCTGGTCTTTGGGGTTTCAGAAGGGGTAAGGTTGTCACCCCTCAGTCTGGAAGTTCTTTTAGGTTCCTCTCCCAGCTGTTGACCAGCTGATGTTCCTGAAAGGGGTGGGTGGGGGATGGGTCTGCACCAACACCTCTGGGTGCAGGGCTGGCCTCACAGCTTGTGTGTTACCTGTGACATGGGGGTTGGAGGGTTGCATTTTGTTGGGCTGGTCTGCTGTGTGCTGGGCTCTTACGGTCAGTGATCAATAGGGCAGGCCCCCAGTCCTCACCAAGTTCACTGATACAGAAAACTGATGAGTTCAGTGTCTCACACCAAGCTCCAAACTATGAAGGTTGTAGTGATCTGGGGAGGGGTTCAGTGCAGTGTCCCTACAGAAAGTCACCTTTAAACTGAGACCTGAAGGACAAATAGTGTCATCAAGGGGGCAGGCATCATTCTGTGCTTCCTTTCTGTGGGTTTTATTTTTTTGGTCATGCTGCACAGCCTGTTGGATCTTAGTTTCCCTACCAGGGCTTGAACCTGCGCCCTCTGCAGTGAAAGTGCAGAGTCTTAACCATAGGACCACCAGGGAAGTCCCCGTGCTTGCTTCCTAATCCCCAGGGTCAAACATACAACTTTTGTCTCTGTCATCCTGAACACTGGTGGAGAGGAACTAAGCCTATGTCAGATGTGTGCCAGGCCACTTCCTGTCATCACTAACGTGTGTGCTGCTCAGCGTGGTGAGCGCCATGGGCTTGCTGGCATGGTCTGCTTTTTCCCACTTGGCATGACTTCATATTTACATTTTCTTGCCTAACTGCGTCTTCAGTGTGTCTGTCATCTTTAAGAGCACTGTAATTTTCCATCATGTTGATATCCCATAATTTGCCTAGTTATTTCCTGACTGCTGAGCATTTGGGTGGTTTCCATTTTATCTTTATAAATAGCAGCAGGAAATTTTAAGAACGTTCATTTTCTCTTTCTGTTCTTGGATTTCTTCCCCAAAGTGGAATTACCCATCTGAGCAATAGGAACCATGATACCGCTCTTGTGACATAGCACAATTTATGTTCTGCAAAGACTGGGCTGGTATGGACAGCTGCCCCACCCCTCCACCTTCCAGTTCCCTACACCAGGGCTTAGGACATGGAAACATCTTGAGTTGAAGATTTTTTTTAAATTGGAGGATAATTGCTTTACAATGTTGTGTTGGTTTCTGCCATACTACAACGTGAGTCAGCCATAAATATACATATATCCCCTCCCTCTTGAGCCTCTTTCCCACTCTGCCCCCCTCAACATTTTTAAACACGGGTTTTTTGCTTTAATTCATTGCTAAAAACATGACATTGAGGACAAATATTTAAAAGAAAAAAGCATCTCCAACAGCTCTCTGCACATCCTTGTTTTGGTTTTTGTTGTTCCTCGTGTGTCTGTGTCCACGGGTGTATAGTGTATTTCATTCTTATAATCAGGCCACAACTTTAATTCAGCTTTTTCATGGACTCTAACCTCTCACATACTATAACTTTTCCCCATGTTGTCCCATGGATTTCATACTCACCCTTATTTTTAATGGTCTTTCTTTAAAACATTTTTATTATTATTGATTTTGGCTGCACTGGGTCTTCATCACGGAACACAAGCTCTGGAGCATGAGGGCTCTGTAGTTGCGGTTCTCAAGACTTAGTTGCTCCTCTGCACGTGAGATCTTAGTTCCGCAAACCAGGGATCGAACCCTCGTCCCCCCGCATTGGAAGGTTCTTACCCACTGCACCCCAGGGAAGTCCCCTTTAGTGGCCTTAACAATACTTCCTGAGTGGATGTAATGTAGTTTATTCTTCTTGCTGGCTACTGTGGTGTTGACCATCTGTTCCCTGACCACCTCTGCAGCCTCCCGCCCAGCGAGGCTGCTTGCTGTCTGTCACCTGGATTTCTCTGTAGCTCCCAGCTTTCCCCATGCCTTTCACCATCTTCTCAGAGCTTCCTTGTTTCTCTGTCTGCTCAGTACCCATCGTGCATTGCTTGTGGGGATGGAGGGTCACGTCTGTTCACCCCTTGAAGGCTGAGAGGGGATCGCCCCCATTTCTGGTCCCCAGCCCTGAGCACAGTGCCTGTCAACCAACGAGCATCCAATACAGCTTCCCACTTCCTGGCGTTTGGGGAGATGAGTCACGTCTCCGGCTTGGGGAGCTGGGAACTTGTGGAAGCTGGGGTGGGGGGATCGGACAGGGGGATGGAAGCCCAGGTGAGCCGTCCCAGTAACCTGAGAATGACCCGCTGCTTTCCTTCCTCAGGATTTCCTGAGCAGACACCCGGTCACCAAGTACTCCTGGGTGGGAGCCCGACGAGGCCCCCAGGGCTGGCACTGGATCGACGGGACCCCCCTGCCACCCCAGCTGTGAGTGACTGTGGCTGGCCCCTCTGTCCCGTTTGCTAGTACTGGCCCCCTGTGTGACCAGCGTGACATCACGGCAGCACCAGAGGGACCCGGAAGCCTTCCCCTTCACCTGTCCCCAGGTTGAGTCCTCTCCCACCCCCCGCCCCTTCTCCATCCCCCTCCTAGGATGGGTATCTCAGTTTCACTTAGTCCCCATCATGCCATCCTTTGTTTGGGTCCCCCATGCATTTGCCCAAGGACTGTCACCCTCTTCTCTGGATAAGGGGTGTGCCTCTCAGGTTTGGTGGTTTGCCCAGGGCCACCCAGCTGACACCTGGGGCAGGAGGGGTTGTGGCCTCCTGGCTCCTGCCCCAGGGCTCTTTCCCTGACCCCGGCTCCAGGCGGCGATCCCAGCAGTACACAGGCATCGGCCGCACAGGCCAGGAGGGCCCGTCCTCCTGAAGGCCTCTCCATCCTCTCACCCTTCCCCAGGCTCCCAGAGGAAGACCAGGACCAGCCGGATCTCGAGTGCGGGCGCCTGGAGGGAGGCAAGCTGGTGGCTTCGGACTGTGCCTCCCCCAGACCCTGGGTCTGTGCCAAGGGCACCAAGTGACTTAGGTTTCTGCTGGCCCTGAGTCTGCTGGGGGATTGTGGCTCCCCGGGGAGGCCAGGTTGAGAGCTGGGGCAGTCTCCTCCCTGGACCGGGTGCCCAGGTCTCCCCGCTCGGTGCTCAACAGTCCTAGAGAACCAGGGAGCGTGTCCCAGGGCAGGAAGATGGGGTCCGCAGGAGAGGAGAGCCGCCGTGGCCCCGAGGCTGAGCCCCCGCTGGATCTCTAGCTGCTCAAGTGCATTTGCTGTGACCTTGTGTTTTTTTTTTTTTTAAAGCATTCTAAGCCTGTTTCTCCTTCGTTAAACCAGCCATTCCCCATTCTCACATACCTGCTGCCTCACAGGCACGTGCCCTTTCCGAGAGGAACAGAGAGAACTCACAGGTGATCCCAGCCTCGGTTCTCGAGCCCGCAGAGGAGGCTATTTCATGCCCGGGATTTGGCAGCAATGATGTCATTGCTATAAAGACCCTTTCCAGGTGGCCAGACACACCCACGCACCCACAGCGTGGGGAGGACGGGGCAGGAGAAAGGGCCGCCCCAGAGGAGAGAGGAAGCAGGTCCTGTCCCTGCCCCGGGAGCAGGCAGAGAGTAAGGTTCTTTGTGCAGACTGGCATCGGCGGGTTGCTGGTGGGGCATCCACCCAGATGATGTCAGAGGCTGAGAGGATGTGGCGACTACAGAGCCATCCAGGCAGGGGAAACCCAGGGAGCACCCCCTCTTGGTTGGTGAAGCTGCTGCAAAGCTTGGGGTCTGAGTGAGAAAAAGGAATCAGAAATGTGGGGAGGCAAGAGGCAGCGCTGCCTCTCATAGCCATGGGGACACAGCCTGGAGATGCTCCCCAGTTGAGGTTCAGTGAGGGGTCTTCGGGTTGAAGGGCATGGCAGCAAAGTGGGGGGAAGAGAGTGTGTGCACACACACACACAGGCTCATTCAGTTGAGTCCAACTCTTTGAGGCCCCATGGACTATAGCCCACCAGGCTCCTCTGTCCATGGGATTCTTCAGGCAAGAATACTGGACTGAGGGGTGCCATCTCCTCCTCCGGGGGGGGGATTTTCCCAACCCAGGGATTGAACCGACGTCTCTTGCACCTCCTGTATTGGTAGGCAGATTCTATAACACTAGCACTACCTGGGAGGCCCTTCTGGGCTGGAGAGGCTTCTCCAAAGGAAAGAAACTGCCTGCCCTGCTTATGGTGCCTATCAGGTGCAAACCAGCCTTCCTCTAAAGGCAGGCAGGCCCAGTGCCCACACTCCTCAGAGAAAGCTCTGCTGGTCGAGTTAAACTAAGAACGTGTATAGAGTGTGTGGCTGCCTGGGAGAAAGGGGTGAAGAGCCGTGAGAACACACCTGATGATCAATAAAAATCTTAGAAACACGCTGGTATTTCTCATGACTTCCTTCCAACTACAAATTAGTCCAGAGCTTGATGACGTGTCCTAGTTTAACTCTCTTCGGGGCCCTTCTCGGCAAACATTCTGGTGTTGTCAGGCTGGCTTCATGTCAGTTTCAGGGTCATCACCGGCCTGGAGCCCTCTGGGCTCAGTGCCACTTAGGATCACCTGCGGTGCTTAAAGGACCCAGGTACCCAGGGTGGGTGGTGTGGTGCTGCGGTGTAGAAACCTGAGATTTTCTCAGCTTCAGTGGGTAAGCTGCTGCTGCTGCTGCTTAAGTTGCGACAGTCGTGTCCGACTCTGTGTGACCCCATAGACGGCAACCCCCCAGGCTCTGCCATCCCTGGGATTCTCCAGTCAAGAACACTGGGGTGGGTTGCCATTTCCTTCTCCAATGCATGAAAGTGAAAAGTGAAAGTGAAGTCGCTCAGACGCGACCCCATGGACTGCAGCGCACCAGGCTCCTCCGTCCATGGGATTTTCCAGGCAAGAGTACTGGAGTGGGGTGCCATTGCCTTCTCTGTCAGTGGGTCAGGAAGGAGAGTAAACAAGTGAAGTTTGATCTACTAAAGTAGGAAGCTCCTAGTTACTGTCCAAAGTTGGCAAACCAAGGAATAGCAGTGTACAGTTATTTAGAATTATGGAGAAAATACTAGAAGAAATGGGCTTCCTTGATGGCTCAGCTGGTAAAGAATCTGCCTGCAATGCAGGAGACCTGGGATCAGTCCTGGGGTTGGGAAAATCCCCTGGAGAAGGGAAAGGCTACCCACTCCAATATTCTGGCCTGGAGAATTCCATGGACTGTACAGTCCATGGGGTCACAAAGAGTCAGAAAGGACTGAGTGACTCTCACTTCACTAGATGAAATGGCAAAAATCATTTCAGATGGTCACCTTAAAACTATTTGATGGTGACAGATGTCATGAGAATACTTGTCTTGAGGCAAGGCAGTATTAACTGGACAAGGTGCCAGAGTATTTGAGGATGCTGAAATGGTCTGGATCTTGATGTGGGTGAGGTTAGGTGGATACATGTGTAAAAATTCATCAAGCTGTACACTTAAGGTTAAAAAGCTTAAATGTCTAAGGAACAGAAGTGAGACTACAAGGGGACTGATGTTTGTTCTTTTTTGTAAATATACATCCTTTAGTACTATTAAGATAAAACCATATTCACTTCAAAAAAAAAAAAAAAAAAAAACCATGTTTGAGACTTCCCTGGAAGTCCAGGAGTTAAGACTCCCAGCTTCCCCTTCGAGGGCTCAGGTACGATCTCTGGTTAGAGAACTAAGATCCCTCTTGCTGTACCATGCAGCCAAGAAATAAAAAAAATTAATTAAAAAAACCCATATTTGTGTACTACTTCGATAAAAAGAGAAATGGAAATGTTTAAAAGGTCGAAAAGATTCTGATGTGATTCAGAACTTGAGAACTTGATGTGATTCTGGCTTGAGAACTATTGGTTTTAGAAAGGGTTCCTGTGACTGGAACGCCTTTTCTTACAACCTGTAATTATCTCTTACATCAAGATACGTTTTCCCAAGTTTCAGCCTCACCTCACCTTCAGAGTGTGTGTTTCCCTTTCTACTAAATGGAAGCTGGAAAAGTCACACAGCAGGTTGGTCTGCATGGAATTCCTCTTGAGTAATTTTTCTAGGCTCTTTTCCCACCAGGCACTGCCAACTGCTATTGTTTGAAATCCACACTAGTAATGCTGCCACCAGCACCCACTTGTTTATTGGAGCTTTGGAGAACAGCCTCTGACACAGGCTGGCCCAGCAGGTCACAGCAGCTCAGAGGCCACCTCGCTTGTGGAAGTCACCTATGTGTAGCACACACAACTCATCCTGAGATGGGCAGGGGGTGGGTACTGACTCCCAAGTCAGGTTTTTACCAGCTTTCCTGGTGAGACACACTGTCTAAAAGAGTCCGTATTATCACCAGGAAAAGTATATTTTGTCAACTTCATTGAGGTATAATTTGCAAAGAAAATAACCTCATCTCAAGGGTACCTTTTGGGACTACCCTGGGTGGTCCAGTGGTTAAGAATCCACTGCAGGGAGCATGGGCTTGATCCCTGGTCAAGGAACTAAGATCCTGCAGGCCTTATGATGTGGCCAAAAATAAAAAATAAAGAGGGTACCTTCTGAAGACTGTAGGCACCCAAACCACTGCCAGTCAAGACATGGAGTAGTTCCAACACTCCAGGAAGTTCCCTCATGTCCGTTTGTGGTCAGTGCTCTCTTTCCTGACCTCCAGCCCCAGGCAAACTGAAGTTTAGCTTGTTCTGGGATTTCACATAACAGAACTGTACATTATGTACTCTGTGTGTGTGCTTCTTTAGCAACAGCACAAGGTTTTAAAGACATGTTCAGGTTGCCACCTTTACTGATAGGAGTTCCTTTCTTTGTAGGGATAAGTCAGAATCTGTCTATCATCTCTCTAGTTGTCTGTCTCCAGTTTACGGCCATTATGAATACAACTATACATTTAAATATTAAGTCTGTGTGTGGAAGGAGGCTGGCAATTTTCTTGAATATCTAGGAGTAGGGTTACTGGGTTGTATGGTACAGGTGTGTGTTCAGGCAAAGAAATCATCAGGGATACTGGGCTTCTCCCTATAAGCTCCAACCTCCTACCGCCACCATGGAATAGCCATGTGGTCTGGCAGTGACGCCAGTTTGCAGGTGGAGGTGAGCAGCGATAACCTGGGAGGCACCTGATACATCTAAGCCTAACGTACGCCGTGTGGTCCCAGCCCTCTGGCCAGTGTTTGGTTCAGGAGTCCAGACCAAAGTCAATTAGGGGTGTCATTAACTCTATCCACTTTGCTTGGTTTCCAAATGGGAACTTGACTCAATTGGGCTATAGACCTAAGCAAAGATGGCCTTGCTCTTTACAGACACAGGAGCAATGGTTTTGAAACGGTAGGTGATGATTGATCAAATCCATTTCACCTGTCTCCACTAATCAAGGACACTTGGGTGTCCTCTCAAACAGCAGGTAGCCTGAACAGTGTCTGCCTGGGCTATTTTCCAGGACCTTGGAGCCTCAGCTAAGCTGGTTAAGGCTGGATAGAACCACCCACCCTCCACCTCCGCCAGCGTTGAGTGGGTGCCCGCTCCCATAGCCTCCTTGTAGCTTCATTATACCTGTGCACAGCAGGATTCCTGCCCCTCTTTCCAGTCTCCTCTCCCCATCCCTCACCAGTCTGCCTCTTTGTCATCCTGTGCATACACTGAGCCCCTCCCTTTCCGGGAGTCAGATTCAAGATGTTTTCCCATCTCCTCTCTTGGCTGGAATAAACCCTTTCTTTGTCCCCAAACTCGGCATCTCAGCGTTTGGCTCTCTGTGCAATGTGGCAGGACAAAGCTGACTGGGTAACACGTTTGTGGAGCCAGGTAGGAGGGGAAGTACAGGTGGACTTTATGCTGGTTGGCCCTTGGCTGGTACTGAGAGCCCGTGGACGGGTCCAAGCAGCTGCCGGGTCCATTTGTTCCAGGACCTCCCCCGAATCTCCCCTGCCAGGTGCCACTGACGTTTCATTTCACAGCAGCTGGTTTGGAAGATGTCTTGTGGGTGAGTAACAGCATCAGAGAAATCCAGCCGTGCTTAAACCATCCGATAATCCTGACCAGGTCATGGGCTGGGGGCCCGTCTACCAGGAAGGATTCTGGCAGACAGTACAAACGGTCACAGCTGCTGAGGTACCCTCTACCTGCGTTGGAGGCCAGGGGTTTTTGGTTGCTGATCTTATTTGTTTGGGTCTTGTCTCTGTCCATCTTCATCTGATTGTTTCAGCTGTTCAGAATTGCCTGTTGGGGGGACTTCCCTGATGACTCAGTGGTAAAGAATCTGCCTGCCAATGTAGGGGACACAGGTTCAAGCCCTGGCCTGGGAGGATCCCACATGCCGTGGAGCAGTTAAGCCTGAGCACCCCAGAGCCTGCGCCCCCCAACTGGAGATGTCACTGCAATGAGAAGCCCGTGAACCACAACATACAGTAGTTCCCGCTCTCTGCAACTAGAGAAAGCCCATGCGTGCACCAATGAAGACCCAGCCCAGCCAAAAATAAGTAAATAAGAAGAGTTGAGACTTGGGGATTGAGCTTGGTAATGGCAACAAGGACCCTTAGAAAGACTTCATTACTGGGACCACCTGGAAGCAAAGCCCCTTCAAAACGGGAAGTACTCAGTTCTCCCTTGCAGCCCTCTAGGCTGCATTTTCCAAAATTGGGAGACTTTCAGGTATGAATCCATGGAAAAGAAAGTGATGGTAGTTTTTGGTAACACAGCACGACCACAATATCCTGTAGACTCCTGAGCAAAATGGCCTGTAAATGGATCCTGCATTTACAACATCCCTCTGCAACTGGGTTTACTTTGTAAATGGGAAGAAAAATGGGATGAAGTACCTTAGGTACAGTGATTGTATCAGAATAAACCTGTGCAAAGATGTCAGGTTATGGTCCAACAGGAAGGGAAGGCAGAGAAACGTTTTACTTAATCCTAGTGGAAAGTGGGGTTTGCTGTCGACCCTACGCGAGGCGGCGGCTCTTTCCACTGTCTGAGCACAGCCTCAGCCTTGGGGCCCTCCGGTCTCTGAGGGGCCCACAGGAGTCATCTCGCCCTTCTCATACCTGTCACTTGACTGGGCCAGGGAGCTACACAAACTCAGGTGGGGTGATGTCCAGCAAGCCAAGTCCCCACTGGGGATGTGAATGCTGAGACCGGGCAGCCAATGGGAATGATCTGGGTCCAGTCTCGCTTTCAACTTCAGATTTATTTAATTGGAAGAACAATATGCCAACTTATAGAGACGAAGCAAAGAGAATGGAAGAATTCTTGTTTCATTTAAAAAAAAAAATTCTTTTTTTAAACTTCAAATCCGACCTGGGCAGATGTTCAGAATTCATTCAATACCCTTCTCATTTCAGATCGCAGAATGGTGCTGGATAAAACTCACGAGGAGGCAGTTATGTAGCCCTGGCAAGCTGGCGTGGGAGGCTGTGAGCCTGGCTATGTCAACAACGGATGCTAAGTGGGACGTGAATGCTGGGGATAGGCCAAAACTTGAGACTGATTCAGAGGGATGTGCAAATGAAGAAGCTTTAAAAGTTCAAGAGATAAACGAAACCCAAAAGAGGGTCTTTCAGAATTTCTAGCAAGGGTCTTCAAAGCTTAGAGGCATTATACAGATACAGACCCTGAGGCCCCAGAGAATCTAAAGGTGGTTAGTAAGACTTATTGGTCAGAGTGCCCCCTCCCACTTCTACCATACACAAAAAATGGAAGGTGCTCTTGGAATGCCTATGTCTTAACCTGTTGAGATTGCCTGCAGTTTCTAATGGCAGGGCAGGCTCAGAAGGGAACAAGAGAATGAAACAGGCCACTCTGTCTTCACAGAGGAAGAGCTGGACCAAGGTGAAGACCCTACAAGGGACTCGGCAAAAGGTAGGAGGCCCCAAGCTTCTACATAAATGGGGCAATCAATAGTGAGGCCTCTGGGACTTCCCTGCCAATCCAGTGATTAAGACTCCACACTTCTACCACAGGGGGTGTGGGCTTGATTCTTGGTCGAAGAACTAAGATCCTACATGCCACATAGCACAACCAAAAGAAAAAAAGACACCCCCGGCACCACTGTGCATATTTCAAACAGGAGGGACCCCAGAAAAGATTGTGCCACCCTAAGGAAGACTCTGGAAGAAGGTAAGACAAGTGGCACACCAGATGGCTGAGATAGCTGAGAATGATGGAAACCAAGGACCCCAAGGGCTCCCCTAAATCCTGCCAAGTCCATCAATTCCCAGCATGTAGAACCTCGCAGAACTGACAGTAAGAAATCAATTTTTGGACTTTCTGATCAATATGGGGGCCACTTACTCTGTTTCAAATATCTAGCTTTGAGACTATTTTCATAACTAAGGTGTCTGGAGAAATTTTGAAAAGCCTGGTCTCTAGTCTCTAGACCGTCAGATGGGGAAGGTTCATGGGAAGCAGCTACAACTTTTTTAAGTCACATAGATTGTGGGTTCTTCATTCCCCAACCTGGGATTGAACCGGGGCCCTTGTCAGTGAAAGTGCCAAGGATCTAACTGGTGCCTGGACTAGTGCCTCCCCGAAGCAGCTATGTGCTCTGTGGCACATGGAATATTCCCACACCAGGGATTGATCCGGTGTCCCCTGTATTGGCAGGCAGAAGTTCCCCAGGAAACTCTTAGAGGAGACAATGAACCTCTACCCTGGAATCTTAGAAGGGTAAACATCTAGAAGATCAGTGCCAGCCTTGCTGGACTGGACCTTCTGAGGAACACAATGGGAAAGAGAGACCCTGCTGCAGAAAGGAAACAAACCTCACCCAAGGTCACTCAAACCTTGTCTGGTTCCATACCCGACACTGACTTCTCGGAATGGGCAAGTGAGTCCCTAGCAGATCTTAAGTTGCTTTCCAGAAAGAAGCCGTGAGGAAGAAACTAAGGTGAACAAGACTGCTGCAGGGCTGGCTCTGGTTAAATAAAATTCTCCAGAAGGTAAGTTACTTAAATAACTTGTTAGGTCACCAGAATGACCGTTCTTTCGTCTTTTCTGGACTTTTGACCTCCCGGGCTTGGAAGAACAATGATTAGTATTTCTCAGACTCTGGCAAAAGCAGGTACTCTCTCTAGCTGTTGGATATGTTACCCCAAACCTTTTTCTATATTTGATCATGCTGACCCCTTAGTTATGCCTGTCAGCAATTTCCCACCACCTCTACCTTCACTGACACTTAGGATATAGAGCCCTCAGATGTTAAGGTCAGGTTGGACTACTCAACCCAATTTCCAGTCCCCTGGAAGCTGAAACTCAGGCCTCTCCTTGTGTCCTCAGATAACCCTGGCTGTCTTTCCCCTTAAGAGTCCACTTGGTCAGCATATTGTAGCAATCATACTTTATTTTCCCAGCCCATGTCTCTTCCATATTTAATATCTAAGTGTTTCAGCTAAACTGGTTAACAACTGAGGCACTTTAGGTCAAAGTAAGCCACTGACCCCTAACTTGATGTGTGAAGTTTATCAATGTCTTGCACTTACATTCTGTAAGTACCCTCCCCTCCCCATCTTTCTCATTACCAGCTTTGGCCTGTGAATGCTGTGACAGCTGGCATATAGGTGCTGTTTGCTTACTGAGGTCAAAATGTTAACTCGAAATCAGAAATAAGAGCATTTTCAAATGAGTGCTAACTGCTCCATTACTCAAGTCCTTCTTAGGTCTACACAACCCTTTTCAGGAAAAAGCATTCAGAGTGGGCATTGCCACTCCTTCCTCAAGACTGAGGAACAAGGGACTTTCTCAGTGGATGAGTGGTTAAGAAAATGCGCATCCACTGCAGGAGAAACGAGTTTGATCCTTATTCAGGGAACTAAGCTCCCACAGCTGTGTGGTACAGTCAAAAAAGATAAATTTTTAACACTTAAATAAAAGGTTGAGGAATAATCCAAAGATGCAGTGGGCTGAGATGGTGCATGAGGATTAGTCAAATCTGCTTTACCTGCCTCACTGATCAAGGTCAACAAATGTATGTTTCCCAAGAGGCCAGGAGCCTGAACACTAAGATGGATGGCTGGGTTATTTCCCAGGCACTTGGGAGTCTCAACTGCACCTGGTGCAAATGAACTGGTTAAGGCTGGCTAGGACCACCCACTCACCCTCCCTCCAGCAGAGCATGCTCAGACACCCGCCTGGTGGCCTTTCCAACCTGCAGAGGCCTGTAGCTTAGCTCCACTAGTGCAGAATGACCCCAGTACCTTCTCCAATCACCTTTCCCTGAGCACCCCACACCTCCCTGCTTTTTATTGAAGTATTGATTTACAATGTTAATTACTGCTGTATAGCAAAGTGATCTGGTTATACATACATATCTAACACTTACCCATTGTGGTTTATCATAGGGCACTGAATATAGTTCTCTGTGCTATACAGTAGGGCTTTGTTATTTATTCTTTACATAAAAGCTTACAGGGAATTCCCTGGCGGTCCAGTGGTTAACACTCCATGCTACCACTGCAGGGGGCCTGGGTCTGTTCCCTGGTCGTGATATTAAGACCCCAAGAGTCATCCAGTGCAGCCGAAAAAAAAACCCCAAATACCCCCTATCAACCAAACAAAAAGCAAACCTTCACACCAACCTTCTTCTCCATCCCTTTTGATCTTTTATGGCTCCATATGAATTTTAGGGTTGTTCTAGTTCTGCGAGAAGCGTCATAAGTAATTTGATTATACACTGAACCTGTATAATGCTTTGGGTAGAATGGATATTTTAACAATGTCAATTCTTCCAAGGCAAGGGCATGCTGCCCTGCTTCTTAACTCATCATCCTATCAATACTCTGATGCCTTTGGGTGGCCGGATAAGATCTGTTCTCCCACCTCCTCACTCAACTGACTTGCCAAGAAACCCTCTTTTGCCTCAAACCTTGGCACTTCAGCATTTTGGTTCCCTGTGCGTCAGGCAAGACGAAGCCGGTTTGGGAACAGTTCATCTGGGTTATCTGGTGCTACCCTGAGAATGGAGCTGCCACATGGAACTCAACCATGCGAGTTCCGAGCGATCTTGCGTTAAGGCTGCTGGAGCTGGGTCTTCTGTTACAAGCAGTGAGCAGTACCCAGGTACAGGAGTGACCCTAGAAGCCTCTCCCAGAGCAGTTATCAGCAGATTCAGGTGTGGGCGCCTCCTACAAGGCCTCACTTGGCTGAATCCTTGACCGAGAGCCCAGTTCTGCGAGTTTGAATGCCTTGCTTGCAGCCAGAACCCTGTTATGCTGTCGGTTTGATTTGACCCTTGGTGTACTTGTAGACCCCACACCTGTGACATCCTGGTCTCTGCTGATACCTGGAAAACATGGAGGCCCACCTTGAAGTTCAGAATACCCGCTGCCCCCGTTACCCAAGTCCTGCTCACCTCTGGCCCCAGCACCACTCACTCCACTGGTAGGCCCATGCCGGGCCCTCCACGTCAGCCTCTGCCACCAAACCTCTGTTCTTAGCCCTCTCCTGCCCTAACTCTGCTGAAGGTGAGACCTTTTTTTCATTTTCAAATTCCAATGGCTAAAGAAAAAACAGAACAACTTTGTATTGCCTTATTTATACCAGGGAAAATCTGAATACCAGTAATAGAGGTATAATGAATAACGGATGTTAACAGCTTTTTTTGGACAGGAAAAACAGACAAGAACTTTCTTCCCCCCAGTTATCAGTACAGCATATTGTGCTGGATCAAGATTCCAAAGATTCTCAGCTGTGCCAGAGCTAAACCTGAGATGTGATCCTTGAAAGGATCTTAAGTTATACTCACAGATCCTTATATTACTTAATATATTTCTCAGCTTTTCTAGAATCACAAGTTTAACTACTGTTTCAACATGAGTGGATGTATAACTTTTCAACGCAGAAATTGTTAAGTCTCTTTACACTGGTTACACCATGTTTTTATTTCAGTTTGCTCAATGTGAAGAAAAACAAAACAAACAAACCCAATTTCTTCTGCAGGTCTGGTCCTCCTCTACAGTGGTTGTTACAGTCCTGAAGCAGCTGGAATATAATCAGCAAGGGCCCAGGTGGAGCAACAATTCATCTTGAATCTTTGTTAAGTATATATTTATTTCCTTTGGTGCCTTGCACAGTAAGGCACTATAATAACAGAATAGAAATGGCCACCGCAAATAGCTCTAGTGACAATTTACTAGACAAGTTACAGTTTAATGATGGTGGTGGTGATTCTTTCACTTTATTATTTTTTTACAATTAGGGTGTCATCCTTGTACTCCACACACACAAAATAAAACAAGTGCTTATGAAAGTCCCTGCCCCCACCCCCCATCTCAAAACATCCTGAATGTAGCTATTCAAGAAGAACAGAAAAATCAAGACATGTTTGATTTCAAAATTTCAATAAAAAAAGCAAAGTATGTAATGCAACAGCTGTTCAACTTCCAACTCTAAAATAGGCACCGTTAGACAAACAAAACTCATATTTTAAATTTCTCCAGCACACATTCCAGTATAAATGTTTTGAACTGTAATCAGCTAGTAATTAATAATGGGAATAGAACCTTAGAACAGAAGTTATATTGCTTCCTTGTACCCCTTTCTCTTACCACTAGAGGGTAGAAGTGTCAGGGGATATAGAGTCAAAGGAAGAAGGATTAAAAAGAAATACCCAAAGTTGCTGTTGTTTGGGAGTAGAGAGGAAGACAGCATTTTAAAAATGTTCAAAAAATCCCAAGGCAAGTAACACAATTCACTCACTATCAGTCCTACTAGAAAGAATAAAGACATCTGTGTCTTATTATATAAAACTGGACTTTCAGAAGTGTATTACAGGTTCACCAGAAACTATGGATGTAGTTTTAGGCTTCATCAAAGAAAACAAGTACAGACTGAGTTAGATGCTGTACACCTAGCCTAGCTGGATCGGTGTCTGGAACTGCTCACTGTGTCAGCCCGAACAGCTGTCAACTAAACAATAGTATGTAACTCCAGAAGAAGCTTAAGGATTGAGGATATGGACACAGCTAATTATATCTCCCCTGCTTCGCGCTCTTCAGAGCTCCTCCTGTCTTCTGATCTGCCATTAGCGCTCTCATAGGACCGCTTCTTATCTTTTCGATCTCTGTCACGAGGTGATCTGTCTCTTGAATTCCTGTCTCTGTCACGTGATGCTAAGTCTTGGTCTCTGAATCTTTCTTTTGAGGATCTGAAAAATATTAATTTGAGGAGCAAAATGTGTTGGGAAACCCAAAACCCAAATGAAAGAATCGGATAAATATTAAGGTACTGATTAGTTGAAGATACACAGAATACAACCAAGAAAGAGGAGTCAGTTTTCTGACAGAAAAGAGCACTACTGTATTTGGTAAGGGCACTAAATAAGGAGACGGGTAAAAACCAAGAGCTAAGGGTAAACACCGTAAGCCAAAATAATGATTTCCAAGACAGTCTCATTATCTCAGAGGCAACCCTGAAGCTGCTCCAGCTCACAGCAAATGTATTTAATATGAAAATATATAAGACAATACCTTAAAAATGTTATCCAACATTTTAAACAGAATGTACATTCCAAATTAGATGGAAAGCACTGACTTAGGAGTCAGGAACTAATTTTTCTTTGCTGTCTGGCCAGAGATGTAAAGATTTTAGGTGTTGCAGGTCCTGTAAGTGTGGTATATTCTTCCTCTTCCCTCTGTCAACTCCTTAGCAATATAAAAACCATCATCCATAGCTCCCTGGCTGTATAAAAACGGGCCAGTGGGCCAGATTTGGCCTGCAGGCAACAGTTTGCCAATGTTCAACTTAGATAAGAGAACTACTCAGTGATATGGCTTTAAGTAACCATTGGTTATTTTAAAATTCTGCTTTATTCCTCCTGAGTTAGCTCATTCAACCAATAGAAAAAAAAAAACAGAATAAAAGACAGGTGATCAAACTATAATAAATCTTAATTAACCATGACTGTTTCTTAATACCACCTTTCCATTCCCATACCCAGCCAATAAGAAAGGTAAATATAAGCTCATACCAGAGATTCAATCAGAAGGAAAACCAAAGGACACTAGGGGATCAGAATTAACATGGAATCTTCTATACCTTCAACATCTAGAATAAATTAGGAACATATCACATTTATTTGGTTCTTTACAGGTGACACGGTACTTTTACATAATTATCTCACTTAACCCGTGCTCAGAATTAGGATCTGAAACCTGATTAAGTAATACTTTCAACTATTAAGGCAAGGGAAAAGACACTACTATACTAGGCAGTTTTAGAAATATCATTTAAAAAGATTAAACCAAAAGGTTGAAAGATTAAATGTCAACTTTGAGCATTCTACTGAATTAAGGTTTTAACAAGCTTAATTTAAAAAGGATGTGTTAAATCACATTCCACACATCCTACCCATGTCTTTGTAGGAATGGAATATGGAGACAGAAGACTGAGATGCTGCCTAAGAATAAGGACATGTACTGCTGGTAAGCCCCAGAGAAATGATGACAAGCTATGAGATGAGTATCAACTAATACTCTGCCAGAGGTTACAATGCCCTGTACAGAAGCAGTTTTTACTCAGTATACCAATAATTCTGATGAAGCAGGTATTCTACTAAGTAGATAAGGAGAGACAGGAGGGGTAATTAGATAATTTGGCCAAGGCCCTTTTCATCCAAGTAGCCTGACTCTAAAGTCCGCACTGTATGCACCTGAGCACAGCAGGCAGCAGAAAAATGCACATGGTCCTCGTTTACCAAGGGTGGCTGTTGCCAGGAAAGGCCGCAAACAGAATCTACTGAGACCAGTACTTCACAGTCGAAGCAGAAGAAAGCCAAGTCATAAAAGACCTTTAACTGGGATTTTTACTTTGAAATTAAAACTGGTACTATGTAGCAATAACTTGATATTTTCTTTTATATCAAGTAGATTTCAATAGCAATTGCTCATTTTTGGCAAAAAACAAAATACTGCTTTGAGACAGTAATCTGAGTATCAAGATTAAAAGTGTTCTTGAGGAAAGAAATACTTCTACAAAAATAATCCTCTTTATGAACAATATGCTGAAAATATTGGACGAGGGATGTCAGGTAGCATGGTGGTCAAATTTCCTATATATCTTCATAAACGTAGGAAACATTAAGGACTGGCTCCTGGAAGAGGGAGACTTCATGCCTAACCCGCCATCCCCACCACCAATGACAACATTTAAGAGTGCAGATATACCAAAACAATGACAGGGGGCCAAGGTGACAAGAGAAATTATCTAGACCTTCTACCAACCAGCAAGATGATTCTTCAAACTTACAGTGTAGGTAAGATTCATGGAGAATTTTTAAAAATGTATTTTTCTGGGCACTGTACTGTGTGCCTAGTTGTAAGGATATGAGATAAGTGACCTAGAAGCACACTATGAACAACTCTGTCCCTTAAAAATTTACAAATTCCCAGCTCATTCTCTGCATGTGCCTGTAATATCTAAAATATCTCTTTCCTACCTGGTTTTATCTATTCAAATTATACCTACTCTATTTAGGCTTTAGGCTACTCCCTGAAGCTGTCTTTTAAAATTACTCTGATATTTCCCTCATCTAAACTCCCAGGTGGCGCTAGCAGTAAAGAACCTGCCTGCCTTAAGAGATGCAGGTTTGATCAGTGGGTCGGGAAGATTCCCTGGAAAAGGAAATGGCAGCGCACTCCAGTATTCTTGCCTGGAGAATCCCATGGACAGAGGTGCCTGGCGGGCTACAATCCATAGCGTCGCATAGAGTCGGACACAACTGAAGCGACTTAGCACTAGCACTAACCTCCCATGCTGTTTACTCTGATTCCAGTTTAGCGCTTAGGTCAATCTCATTATTGTCAAAATATTAGTCCTATGTCCTAATTCACTTGAATAAAGTTGCTCAACTACCTTATATATATATATATATATATTTATTTACTAGGCCTAGTGCAGTAGAAGAACTACTTGGTTTTCTAAGAGTAGAACATAAATGTTCTCACCAAAAACAACAAAAATATATGTCAGGTGATGGATGTGTTAACTAGATGGGAGGAGTCCTTTCACAATGTACATGTATAGCAAATCACCACAATGTACACTTTAATTATCTTACAACTTTGTCAATTACACCTCAATAAAGCTGGAGGAGGGGGTGGGAACCTACTTGGAAGAAGGTGAGAAAATAATAAATAAATAAAAGGGCCTATCATATCCAACTCAGTCTGTGAGCAGTTTCAGGGAATGGCTAGCTAAGCCGCCAAAAATAAAAAAAGGAATCTGCAGAAAGCTGTTAAAAATTTATCACAGGTTTTATGTAGAGTAATAATCCATAGAAAGCTTGAGATTAGTAGATATTAGGCACTCAAAAAAATGTTTCTGTTCCATAGAAATGACCTGGCTTAAGGGCCATGATGGGACCTGAGAAGTTTCTGGAGCTTGGTCTATACAGACCATGAGTGCAAAGGCTCCATTACATTCTAATCTTTTGTCCTTTGTCTAATCAAGTCCTTAAACATACCTAACCCTGGGTCTGCCCTCCCTGCATGTTTTGAATTTTCATGCCAGTGATGTCTAACTTCCTTAAAATTCTGAACCTGCCCTGCCAAGCTAACTGTATATATAACATTGCATACCTATAGTGCAGAATAAACAAGAATATACTGAATGTATCTGCTCTGAAAAAGTACACCAGCTCCAAGAAGTTTAGAAAACAGTAAGTCAAACATCTCTGAACAAAAGGACTTCTCAGAGTCCCTAATTTGCCAATATATACTGGAGAAGCTCTCACAGTACTGGTACCTAAAATTATTTGCCCATCAAGTACTTTTCCCCCAAGACACACTAACCAGAGAAAAGCAATAACCTCTGCATGTATTGGTTCCAATTTCTTACTCTGGCTCATAAGTATATTCTTTCTGAACTACCCATATAATCAGGAAAAAAAAAAAAAAGTTATACACTCACACACAAATGTGTACAAATTACCAGATGCAAGTTCAAACCACTAGTATTCCAAGTCTAAACTGTAAAGGTAGTTCCATATCCTCCTATGGACCTCAGTACCTCCTCCTCGATCGCTCTCTGCTCCTGTCTCTAGAACTGTGCCCACTTCTCTGGTGGCTGCGGCTGCGACTACGGCTGCTGGAGCGGGACCTGTGGCGATGGCGTTTCTCCCGGGATTTGGATCGAGTTCTCCTTTTCCGTTCTCGTGACATGGAGCGAGACCGATGTCTGCGATGCTCCCTGGACCTGGATCTATAAAAGATATTTAGTTTTTAGTTTCATTGGCACTAAGTTTCTCATTTACTACAGCCTACTCTTTAAAGAGAAACTTACTTAATGCCAATACTATTTCAAATCAGCTAAATCTACACTGAAATAAACTGCTGGTATATTAAATAATTACATACTAGAATTTTGAAATAAACAGTTCTCAGGTCATTGTATAAATTTACATCAGGAATATTTTTTTTAAATGAAGGAAACAATCTATAATACTACTACATGCCAAGGACTATATTACCTAGATGCTTTATGGATTTAATTTTAAATCTCTATGGGTTTAACTATGATTTTTAGTATACTTTAGAAACAAAGTATGTACCTAGTGAACATGGACAGAAGGGAGGAGACACATGAGAAAGAATACTGTTTAGGGTAAGTTTTAACTCGCTGAACTGGAAAGGTTATATGAATATAAAAATAAATTTAAATGCCCACAATGTGTCTTGTCAGTGTAATCAAAACAGTTAAGACAGTTCTCTACGCAAGTAGTACATAATTTATTGAGAAGAAAAAGATTAAATGTGTAAATCATTTTAGAGAACTTTACTTAAACTGCAAAATAATAATAGTACTTGACAAGTATGTAGGCATACAGAGAAGGAAAAACACTTCTGTAGCCTCTATTGGGTTACAAAACTAATTTATGTATTGTGTATATGGTCAGGGTGGGGACAACATATACAGAGGATATGAAACATTTGGGGAACAATGGGGAAGAAATGAATGAATGTTGTTCAGAGTGATGGAAATGTTTTAAACTGGTCTGTGACAGTTGCACAACTTAAAAATTTCCTGAAAAACCAACCTGCAAGCTTAAATAAGTAAACATCACATGGTGTGTAAATAATGAAATATTTGCTCGTAATCTGATTATAGTAAATTAAAAAGCACATTATTCAGGTTATTTTCAAATGATTACTTTGTTACAGTTTAAAAGTATTCAGCGTAACATTAGCAAGAAAGGCATCCACTATGGGTCTAGTATCAATCTCAGCTGAATACAGTGTTTCCACAATTAAGTATTTTTGAGAAGAAACACAGAGAAAAGAGAAAATCCATTCCATGTGTTTTTATCAAATGGTATTTTCTTTTAGCACTCACTCTGAGGTACTGTAACATTATTTCCCCAAGGCATATTTCATTTTACCTGAAAATAACTGTCTGGTAAAAACATTTACTGGGTGCCTACTGCACTGTTCAGGTCCTAGGGAGACTGAGCAGCACATACAGCAGGGTCCTTAACCTCATGGTGCTTAAACTCCAGAAACAGGCCTCCACAGACAGCAAATGAACGATAGGTCAGGTAGTAAGGACACGACAGAAGGGTAAAGAAGGAGAGTGAAATCAGGCGGTCCTCTTTTATACAGAATAGGCAGGAAAAGTTTTTCTTATAAAATAGCATTTAAGCAAAGATGAAATGAACTAAGGGAATCAGCTAATGAGGGAGCACAGAGAAGAATGCTTTAGGTAGAGAGAACACAGGTGCAAAGCCCTGAGGGGGAGAAAGTTCACAGGAAGGAAAGAAACCCTTCTGGCTGTAATGAGATTAGCAAGGGGGAGTAATACCAGGAGTCTAATAAGCAGGATGACCAAGTACTCTGTCATTCAAACCAGGATGCTTTCAGTATTAAATTATACAGAGGAAAAGAGGGAGCTATTAATAAACATGCTGAGACAAGAAATAAACTGTAACTCTCCAAGGGCAGATTGATCACTCTACTTAAAAACCATGGTGAGGATTTCAACTTCTCCTCTGAGTGAAATGGGAATAACTTTAGAAGGTTTGAAGACACAGCTGATTTGCTTTAGTCCACTTTTTAAAGAATTCATTTTGGCTAATATGTAAAATAACAGATTGAGGCCAAAAAGGGACGTGGACATGAATATAAATTTAAGAGACTCGTTAAGAGGCTACTGTAAATAGTGAGGTAAAAAGTGGCTTAGACTAGGGTAGTAGAAATTAAATTTCTAGCCTGAATATCTAAGGATGTTCTATGTACAAAGAGTTTAAATTTCTCTCCAACAAAGGGACAAGCCTGCAGTAACCAATCAGTAAAAAATCATCATCATTTAATATTTCTACTTCTCATTCTGGATTGAGAAACCCACAATCATATAAATTAGCTGATACAACTGGTCCTGACTAACGTCTTAGTTTTTTAGTGTTTTAAGCAGAAATACCACTGAAAGATGCTAAAAAGTACTAAGTAAGTGTTAGTCGCTCAGTCGTGCCCAACTCTTTGCGACCCCATGGACTGCAGCCCACCAGGCTCCTCTGTCCATGAGATTTTCCAGGCAAGGATACTGGAGTGGGTTGCCATTTTCTTCTCCAGGGGAAATTCCTGACCCAGGGATCAAACCCAGGTCTCTTGCACTTCAGGCAGATTCTTTACCAACTGAGCTACAAGGGAACCCTCTCCCCGCCACCAAAAAAAAGTACCCAGTAGTACTTAGTACTAAAAAAAGTACTGAAGAGTACTAAGGGATACTTAGTAGAAACACAAGGTTTTGCTTTCATAACAGCAAATGATCTTATTCTTTAGAGTCAAGAATACATAGAAGGTTTCAAAAAGATGTGATTTGAGTAGAGCAATAGAAGAATTTGGGAAAAAAGCTTCAGAAAGTCCATCAATACTAGGGCCAAAGATCAAAATTAAGTCTTCTCCTCCTCCTCTTTTAAGGATGTAACATGCCCCATCCAAGCTTTATGTGATCCCTGCACAAAGGGAGAAGCAATAAAACCCAAGTCTAGCTTGGGTGCAAACTAAACATCTTCGTTTCCCTTAATAAACTCACCATGGATTCCCTCATTCAAAACATTCAACTATTTATTTGTATTTTGAACAATCTCCTAGAATATGTTTCTTAGATGTACCACCCAAACTGATTTTTAAAAAGTAAATCTTGTCACATGTATACTCTGAGCTTCTAAACAAGATTTTAATGAAATATTCTGAAATATTTTTAGTTTTCTCTGTAACTTCAGGGCACTGTATATAATTTACTCTAATAAAACTAAACTGTAGCTCATGAGTATCTTCTGACCAACTTCTTCTCAAATGACACTGCTCAAATATGCACTACAAAAGAATTAAGAGAACTAATAAATTCTCATTCATTACCCTCAGAAAACACAGCTTCACCATTTATCTTGTATAATACCTACCTTTTAGGATTCTTGCTATGTGATCGAGACCTAAAAAAAGAATTCTATTTTTAGAAAAATAACTATAATAAGGAAGAAAAGGTACAATGTGCTATTAAAATTACATTCCCATTTCTAATTTTTATATTAACTTTATTAATACAAGGCACATGTGTGTATACACAAATTTTCCCAAAAAGCACCACAAATTTTACAGACTTTCCCACTCTGGCACACCCCTTTACTAGGCTACCTGGCTCTTAGAATACGCTCCTAGAAGACTTAAAACACAATGCAATTCACCAATTCTCCAAAAACCACCTCCCAACCTGGAAAGAATTCTTTGTTATTTACATCTGTCATTTCGTCTTTCCCTCTTGAAACAGAATACAACTTCTGAGGGACACATACTCTGGAATTCTCACCTCATACAATAACCCCTAGAACACTCAATTCAATCTTACAATGTTTCTTAATATGACACACAATTCTCTGATATAAAGTGCTCTTCATGATGCCCAGCACACAATTAAAGCTCAACAGATAGTAAGAGCAAGTATTACGGTTACCAGGAAGTCAAAGGGTTATTTTTGGTGAAGTGTATATAGCTTCGTTGGAACATGAATGTAGATTGAGCCTCATATAAGCCATAACTGTTTCCATCACTCACTATCTGTGTGGCCTGGGCAGATTATATATCTTCCCACAGCTTAGTCTGCCATTTGAAAAAGAGGAATAGTAATAAAAAATTCACTGGGAGCTTTTAAGTAATAGACAAATAAATATAGCAAGCCCTATTAGCACAGCAGCTGGCACACAGTAAGCATCCAGTAAAGTGATGATAATTTCCATCATTATCCTTTCAACACCATTGTTGGAACCCCATTTTGTGTGTAATTTTATACTTACTGGTAATTTCCTCATCTTCCATAATTAGGGTCTTTCAAGTTCACAGATAGTTAAAAAAAAATTTTTTTAAACATTTCTGAAATAGTGTTAACATTTCATAACCAATATTAAAAGAAATATGGCATTAAAAGAGTAAGATGTGATGTACTTTCACCTCTGATAGATGTGAAAATGTAGTCCTGCAAAGAATTCTCTTTCTTATTTGGCTATCATCTCAGATGTATTATTTGTATTAGTGGCAGTATATTCTGTTGCATTTTAACTTAAACTGAGATTCAAATTCCATTTATATTATCTTAAATATTATAATACTAGGTGCTACTTTCATGGAAAATTAGTATACACAAAAGAGAAGAGAGATAAAGCTCTGAGGTAAAATTTACTAGTAAACGAAGAAAATATATTGATAGAAGAATAAAAGCACTTCCTCTAAACAGGAACATGTCCATATATAGCTTTGTTTCATTTTTGTCATCACAGTGCAAAAAGATTACCTGTTACAAGCCATGTAACAAAAATGAAGTCAGTTTAAGTGTCTTGAAATAGGTTGCATGTAACATGCTCAAAGCTTGGAGGAAGTTGACACAGCCGAGTCACATATTATCAAGGGTTTTAATTAACTTAGGGACATCTACTAAAGAGAAGCTATTTAAATTTCAGAGAAATATAATAGCATTAAGGAAACACTGTAAGTTAGAATGATAGGTAAATCTTTTCCCTCCATCTGAAAATTGTTGAAGGTCACACAACATACTGCCAATGGGTAACAATGATCCAGAACATGCACATGTTCTAAATATGAAGAATCCTGATTTTATCAACTAATACACCAATATAAAAAGAACTATGCACATTTAGCTATTATTAAATTAATACAAGTTTTAACAGTTTATAGCTCCTAAATTGAAGAAATACAGAATCGAAGTAGCATGTAAAATAATCAGTGAAACAGATTAAAAAAAAAACAACCAACACCCAGCCCTTCTGTCAATAAGTATGTACCATAAATTAGTTCTGTGCCAGTCTGGCACAAAGTGAGACTATTATGGTAATCAAAGGGCTAGAAATGGGCCTTGTTATAAATCTTACTAAAGATGTGAGGTGCTCTTGACTCCCTCTTACATACATTTTGAAGGAAATTTCCTGGACTTAAACAGTCTTTAGTTACTATACTTGAATAAACACTGTTTCAAATGGTAGTATTTTTAAGAGTAAACAGAAACTTCCCAAGTCCAGATTTACTGATGTCTAAAATCTTATGTGCCATCACATCTTTTTTAGACCCCTGGACCACTCCAGTGATCACGCCATACCTCCTCAGCTTCTCCCTTTCTTCTCTCTCCCTTTCTTCTCTTCTCTTCAGGCGCTCCTGGTTTCTTTTCTCCTGCTTCTCAGCTACAACTCTCTTAAACACAAGGACAGTTCAAATAATATTAAACGAGAAGCATTATTTACCGGGCTCATTCTTAGCATTATCCTCAATTTTACCATATCTAATAGCAAAACTTTTTAATACCAATTCAATTTGAAGTTTTGTCAGGTTTAATCACTAAGCTTACAAGTCTGGTTTCCAAAATCTTTCTTCCCTTTGATATAAAATTTCATATTTCTCCATGCCTCCTTAATATTTCAAAATCACTTTTATATGATTTTTCTCCTCTTATATCTTCTAAATTCTTTAAAAATGATTTAAAAAATCAATCATTATAAATCACTATTTCCATGCCCTATGATTTCCAACACAGAAATGTCTTCTGTTGACTTCTGGTTACAATCCTGATGCTACTACTTTAAAAAATACCAGTGAAACACTCAACAGTTCTGCTTCTAGGTTTGTATTTGGCACCCAATCAGGTACCATTTTGGAGAAGGCAATGGCACCCCACTCCAGTACTCTTGCCTGGAAAAGCCCAGGGTTGGAGGAGCCTGGAAGGCTGCAGTCCATGGGGTCGCTGAGGGCTGGACAAGACTGAGCGACTTCACTTTCACTTTTCACTTTTATGCATTGGAGAAGGAAATGGCAACCCACTCCAGTGCTCTTGCCTGGAGAATCCCAGGGACAGGGGAGCCTGGTGGGCTGCCGTCTATGGGGTCGCACAGAGTCGGACACGAGTCAAGTGACTTAGCAGCAGCAGCAGGTACCATTTTTATCTTTGAGGCCAATGATCATTTGCTATGGTGACACTCACTTTTTAATTTCAAAAAACTTACCCAAGATCATCTAAGCTACTCAGAATACTGACAAGACCTCACAATAAACTAAAAATACAGAGACATCCCTAGGTGATTCTGATTCTACATTATTTTAAATGCCCAGCTATGGATGCTGGGTTAATTTCAGTGATAACTACACAAAAAGTCACTACTGGTGTTTGCCATCTTTGAGAAAGTCCTCAATTCATGACAAAATGCAACAGCGCCAATTAAAAAAAAGACAGAAAACAACTAGCCACATCAGACTGCTGAAAAGTAAACTGGCTTTATCCATTGACTATGCTTACTTTCAGTGGTTTAGATATATCCTTTTCTGTCTTTGCTTATCTTCTCAGAAGAGTTCGGCAGACAAGTAAGAGTTGTGTTGCCTTTCTCACATCAGCCTATATATTTAAATGACACAGACTGTCCATTAAAAAAAGTAGGTTTTTAAGTTCTTTCTGAAGTGGGAGCAGAAGCATAAAACTAGAGGTTTTAAAGTCTGCTATTTAGTGAACTGCAAAATATTTTAAACAAATATTGGATCATTTTTTAAAATCTTCCTTTAAATGTTATATTAACATTATTACCAGTTGTCTTTTTTAAAGAAAGTATCATTGGAAATTTTAGGTGGCTTGTATGATTCCTACCTGATTCAATATGATGTCCAAGACAAAATATTATCTCCACCAAGAATAAGAGGATTTTTAAAGTTTGTCAGACATCCATTAAACAAGCTGCTATTTCCGTTTACAATTCTACACAAAATCCTATAATCTGAATTATTAACAGAATCACAGTTAAGAACAGTCTTCAATATCAAAGAAAAATACTACACAAAATGAGTGGCTATAACTGGATAAAGTGTGGGATATTAATTTATCAATATACCTTTAATTCTTCAAGCTTCTCTCTTATTTCAATAAATCCCAGGTGCAGTTTACCCCCAAAATGATCAGCCAGTCGTCTGTCATTATCATGAAGACCTAAATAGGCAGAGCAAACTTCACAGACTCGAAGTTTCTGCTGTTGGAAACTGGAAGCTGGCATAGAATTCCGATAAACTTCCTAAACAAAAGTGAGAAAAACCATGTTCATATAAACTGCATTCTAATCACACAATTAAACAAAATTCACTATGTTCATACAAAAAAAAAAATGCTTCTAATAAACATACAAAAGTATGGCTATTTTGTCATGAAATAGATTCCGCCCCCTTACTCCCATCCTCTGTCCTCAGGACTTCTCCACTAGAAATGAAAGATCAGAGCCTCAAATTATCTTTTGCCAAGAACTACAATAACATAAACAGGGTATAACTTTCTTCAAAGGTTTTCTCAATGTTCTGTTTTCTGTATTTTTTTGTTAAAAACGAGATGCAGCAACCCCAAAAATATACATTAGTGAAGAATCAAGGAAGTAGTCGCCCACGCTTGCAGAAAAGGAATGCATGTCTTCCATACTAGTACAGCTTCCTTCCACGTATCATTTTCCCCACTATGTAAATATAGACAAGGCCTACAAATGATAAAACTTCGCCTCAAACAGAGGGGCTCTATAAGACATAGATGAAAGGTGCCTTACTGAGATTAAGAGGTCTTGGACTCATCATTTTATTTACATTAAGCTAAGGAGGCATCTGGTCCCATCACTTCATGGGAAACAGATGGGGAAACAGTGGAAACAATGTCAGACTTTATTTTTGGGGGCTCCAAAATCACTGCAGATGGTGATTGCAGCCATGAAATTAAAAGAAGCTTACTCCTTGGAAGAAAAGTTATGACCAACCTAGATAGCATATTGAAAAGCAAAGACATTCCTTTGCCGACTAAGGTCCATCTAGTCAAGGCTATGATTTTTCCTGTGGTCATGTATGGATGTGAGAGTTGGACTGTGAAGAAGGCTGAGCACTGAAGAATTGATGCTTTTGAACTGTGGTGTTGGAGAAGACTCTTGAGAGTCCCTTGGACTACAAGGAGATCCAACCAGTCCATCCTAAAGGAGATCAGCCCTGGGTGTTCTTTGGAGGGAATGATGCTGAAGCTGAAACTTCAGTACTTTGGCCACCTCATGCGAAGTGTTGACTCATTGGAAAAGACTCTGATGCTGGGAAGGATTGGGGGCAGGAGGAGAAGGGGACAACCGAGGCTGAGATGGCTGGATGGCATCACTGACTCGATGGACATGAGTCTGAGTGAACTCCTGGAGTTGGTGATGGACAGGGAGGCCTGGCGTGCTGCGATTCATGGGGTCGCAAAGAGTCGGACACGACTGAGCGACTGAACTGAACTGAAGGAGATAATACATTAGTATATTTGTGCATCCACTCTACCCTTTTTCCTGACAGAATTCTGATTTGTTTGAGGCAGCAGCATGCCCATATAAAAGCATAGCATTTCCAAGTTTCCACGTAGCTTTGGCTAAGGAAATATAAACGGACACTGCTGGAGAAAATCTATAGGAGGTTCTTTAAGAATCCGCCTTGCAAAGCAAAAGACACCAGTTCAATCCTTGGTCTGGGAAGATCCCACATAACACAACTACTGAGCCAGCACTCCAGAGCCTGTGCTCCGCAATAAAAGCAGCCACTGCACCACGACTAGAGAGTAGCCCATTTCCCACAACTAAAGAAAGCCCACATGCAGCCAAAAATAAATGAGTGAAATTTCCTCAAAAAAATAATAAAATGCAGCCTCCACTTTGGGCCCAGTTTTTGTATACCAACATTTTTTTTTAAAGGCAATGGGAGAAATGTCTATTTAGGTCTTCCACCCATTTTTTTATTTTTATATATTGAGCTCCATGAGCTGTTTGTCACTTTGGAGATTAATCCATTGCCTGCTGCTTCATTTGCAAATATCTTCTTCCTAAATAAGACGTTTCTCCCATTAGTAGGGATTTCCTGTTAGTTCAGTTGGTAGAATCTATCTGCAGTGCAGAAGACCCAAGTTTGATTTCTTCCAGAAAGATCCCCTGGAGAAGGAAAGGGCAACCCAATCCAGTATTTGTGCCTGGGAAATTCCATGGACAGAGGAGCCTGGCAGGCTACAGTCCATGGACTTGCAAGACATGACTTAGCAACAAAACCACATATTACCGTGTGTAAAACAGACAGCTAGTGGGAAGCTCCTGTATAGCACAGTGTCCTGTGATGACCTCAAGGGGTGGGTGGGGGAGGGAGGCTCTAGAGGGAGGAGATATAGGTATACATGTAAACAAACCACTGACACATGCCTTTGATAGGCTACGACATGATCCTGGACTGGATCTTAAACAAAAAATCTTTTTCTTTTCTGAAAATGAACATTATTGGGACAAATGGTAAAATCTGAACAAAGTCTTCAGATTAACAGTATTGTAACAATATTATTCCATGATTCAGACAACTGTACTGTGGTTATATAGTAAGATGTCTTTATTTTTATGAAATACACACTGAAGCATTTAGGGATAAAGAGGCATCATTTTTATAACTTATTGTCAAACACTTCAAATACACACACATAGTGATGTAGGAAGAGAATGATAAAGCTAATGTGGTAATATGTTAACATTTGAAGAGTCTGTGAAGGATACGGGAGAATTCTTCACCCGATATTTTAACTTTTCTTAAAATATTTCAAAATAAAATATTTGTAAAAAGAAAAACCAAAAGCACAAGACAGGTCAACTCAATTTTTGTGCCATATTATTCCTCCTCTTTCTACCTAGGGAGAAATCAAAGGCTTTTGGCTTAGAGGCCATGGTGGTACCACAAACTTTATTTTCTGGACTGACATTAACTACATTTTAAAAAATCCTAATATTAAGAAATTAAAACTACCTAGAATGGCTACTTGGTACATTTTTTCCCAGCCTATAACCTTTAATTTGTGTCTCTGTATTTAGAGTGGGTTTCCTGCAGCTAGTACACAGTTAAGTCTTATTTCTTTTTGTTGTAAATGTAGTCTCACAATCTCTTTTTAATTGGACTATTGAGACCATTTGTATTTAATGTAATTACTGATACACTGGGTTTAAGTCTACCATCTCACTATTTATTGTCTACATACCTAATCTGTTGTTTCTTCCTTTTCTCCTGCCTTTCTTTTGGATTAAGTACTTTTTCAGGATTCCACTTTATTTCAGCTATTAGTTATACCTCTTTTTCTGCTCCAGTGGTTTCTCTAGAGTTTATAGTATACAACTCCAACTTATAAAAAAAGCTAGAATCTTTTGTTAACATCAGACAAAGGAGATTTCAAAACAAGGGACACTAATAGGGAGAGAGAAGGACATTTCAAAACAAAAGGTTAAATTAATCAAAAGACATAAAAATCCAAAACAAATCCACAATAAGACTTCAACCACTCCTCTTGGTAAAGATTAATAGTAGAATAAGTAGGCAGGAAAACCAACAGGATATAGATAAGTTGAAAAAATCTATCAACTATCTTGACTCAGAGGACATTTCCGGAATACTTCATTTAACAAGACCGAGTATCATTCAAGTGCAAATGGAAGATTCACTAAGACAGGCCATAGGCAGGGTCACAAAACAAGTACTGACATATTTAAGAGAACTGAAATCACAACATGTTTTCTGACCACAACAGAATTAAAATCAGTGAAAATTAAAAACTAAACAGATCTCTTACAACTCACAGGTCAGAAAAGAAATCATAAGCAGTATTAGCAAATATTTAGAAATGAATGAAAATAAAAACACAACATATGAAAATCTGTGAGATGCTATTGCTGTGCTTAGAAGAATGATCCAAGGGGGATGGAGGAGGGAAGGACTGGAAGCTTGGGAATAGCAGACACAAACTACTATGTACAGTATGGATGGACAACAAAGTTCTACTGTATAGCACAGGAAGTATGTGCATATTTCATAATTCATGATAAAATATAATGGAAAAGAAAAAAAATGTAATAACTGAGTCACTTTGCTGAACCTGCTAAGTTGCTTCAGTCTTGTCTGACTGCAACCCCATGGATGGAAGCCCGCCAAGCTCCTCTGTCCAAGGGATTCTCGAGGCAAGAATACTAGAGTGGGGTGCCATGCCCTCCTCCAGGGGATCTTCCCGACCCAGGGATCAAACCAGCGTCTCTTAGGTCTAACCTGCATTGGCAGGCAGTTTCTTTATCACTAGCACCACCTGGGAAGCCAAGAAATTAACACAACACTGTAAATCAACTATACTTCAGTAAAAGTAAAAAATGAAAAGCAAATCAATAAACTAAACTAAATCAATGCTCTAAGCTTCTGCCTCAAAACGCTAGAAAATTAAACCCAAGTGTGATACAGTTAAGAACAATGGAGACTATGGCAAAAGGGGAGAGTACAATCTTATTTGAAGGTATTTGATTTTCTAAAAAAATATTGGGGGGAGGGGCAAAAAAAAATAGAACTTTGTCTGCAGGATAGCAGATTATGAGTTGTGCTGTGGAAGAAGAATGAGAGGAGGCTTCCAGTGTGCTAGCAGACTGTAATGAGGAAGGAAGAAAAGGGAGAATACTATAGTTGCATGAGGATGGAGAAGGGGGTAGGGTATCACAGTAACCATGGATATGAGTACTGCATGTGTGTATCTGTGTGTGAGAGAGATGTTGTTTATGTAATTTCAATTCCAGTTATAAACTTCAACAGATCAATGACTCTAAATTCCAAAACAACCACTAGTTTTGATATATAACCCATTGGCATGACACAAACTAGCTATTTATTTTTAAACTGGTTTAAATTTCCTTTAACTTTTCAATAATTTCTGATTAAATATATGTTCTTTGGAAGTACAGATGCTAAGGGTCTATAAACTGTAACTATAAACTACCTCTGCTTCTCTTTTTTTTGCCCGTGCTTTTTCCACTTCATCCATAACTTTCTGGGATTCCTCCACATTTCCTTCGGCTCCTAGCTGCTCCACTTTGGCCAACAATTTACCAATTTCTTCATTTAACTCATGAACACGTTCTGCCTAGAAAGAAACAGAAAAGAAGATCATGAATAAAAAGCAGCATGTACCAAAGTTCAAAATATTTTGTAAGTGCTCAGAAAAGACGTTTGAGCTCTCTAAGGCAATATAACTAATGCTTTCTGAGCATATCATAAATGAATTGGTGGACATTAGAATATTTTGAGCCTGCCTCCCTTTACTTTAGTGAGTTCAAGGAGACAACTGATCTCAATATGATCTCAATATAACTACTGCTTTTTAACTTCTGCTTTGGCAGTGTATTCCAAGTATAAAATACATTTTCTTCCACATTCTGGCACTCTATCTTTCCAAACTATCTCAGTTCTCTGACTTCACAACAAATCTGTTATATGTTTCCCAAACTCACCCTGTTATTTTCATCCTCTCTGACTTTCCACATACTGCTCTCTCTTGCTAGGACGTCGTCCATTATCTCCTTTGCCTGCCTCATGCATGTCTGTCCTTTCAGTAAGGTCCAACTGAACAGTCTATTATGTGAACAATCAATAGCCACACCTCACCCTCACTTAAAACACTTAAGCAGAGAGCATCATACCCTCCTTTGTGCCATCTCTGTATCTTCTATGACAATTACTTCTATCTATATCACATTACTCTGTATGCCACTTTTGTATTTCCAATGCCTAAGATACTATGCTCATATATGAGTAAAAGAAATGAATTGGCGGATATTCTTTAAAGTGAAGATATGGCTTTAGAGTCCAACATATCTATCTGGTTTTTGGACAAACCAATTAACAGCTATGTAATTGTGGCCAGATTACCACACCTGAATCTACTTCCTTATCTGAGAAGTAGGGATAATACCTATCTCTCAAGGTTGTGAGAAATGAGAAAATGTGCCTCGTATACGCATGTGGCATATTACTAATATTCAGTATACTAGCATGGCACCTTTCTCCCGTGGTCCATCCCTTTCCATTGGGATTATTTCTTTCCTTGGGTTCTGATATACTACCTCACCACCATTATGGGTATCTAGTTCATTCCTATTGTTTTAATGGCAAATGACAGTCTTTATTCTGGCTACAAAATAAGTATTCAGCCTATTTGGCCAATTAGCAAAAAAGGTTTTGATTTTATATTGACATCCAGTCCCAACAAAGTAGTGTGCCAATAACCTTGACTCCTTAAATTTCCCTCAATCCAAGATATTTGTCCCTCAAAAAAACCTCCCAACTGTATCACCACTATTGTCCTACTTTAACAAAAGGGTATTTTCCTCAAGTATCTGCCACAGAAAGACTGCACTGGTGACCAAAGCTCTTCACCCTCCTGCACCTGTGCCCTTTGCTATGTGAACAACACCATACGCTGACTCTGAACTTGGCCATGTAACTAACTGGCTTTGGTTAACAGGATGGTAGCAAATATGACATAAGGGAATGCTTGAAAACTGCTTGTACGATGGGGCTTGATACTACTGCACCTCTGCTACCACCATGAGAATATGTTCAGGCCAGACTTCTGGCCTCCAGCTGACTGGAAGACATGAGTGAGCCCAGCTTAGGGGAGTCACTGCCTAGTCAATATCAGCCTAAGTTACTCATCACAGACTCATGAGCTAAATAAATTCTTAATGTTTTAAGTTTTGAGGTAACCTGTCAGCATTTTTGTAGTGATGGATAACTAATACAAAGCTTTATAAACCAGTACAGCTGGGGTCTAGCCAACTGCTATGGATCTCTTCCTGCCATGAGATATGAAATCCCTTGTACTTTAGGACACCTATCTTTATAGTCCCCATATTAAGAAAACTTTCCAGAAAAAAGTTGGTTATACATAATCCTCTCCTCAGACAAGGGATCCATTTCACTTTGTACACACATATCTGAGCGCTACATTTAATGATGTCACCTGAACTCTATTGGGTAACTTTGTCTCCATTCTGCATTTCCATAAAATGTGCCAGACTACATTGAATGGTACACAACATTACAAAGCAGTGAGCCATCAAATCAGCAAAAGTCAATATGTGGACTTCTGAACTCTGATTTAACACACCAACTCTACATAGGAAAATGAACTCATTCTGGGTATTGGATAATATTAAAAATGTTACCTTTATGAATGTAATTTTGTGGTTATGTTTCAAAGGTGAAATGATATGACATCTACAGTTTGCTTTTCAAATAATGAAACAGCAGAAGACTGATGCGTTTGAATTCATTGGGATTCACTGTACTTTTCTCTCTACTTTATGCATAAGTTCACAACAAAACATTTTTGCCTAAGAATGAACTACTGATACACACAACTTGTATGAAACTGAAGGAAGTTGTACTGACTGTAAAAAGCCAATCTCAAAAGGATACAACCTGCATGATGCCATTTATGGAATATTCAATGAAATAACATAATTATAGAAATGGAAAATAGATTAGTGGTGGCCAGGGGCTAGAGAGACAGAGGAATGAGTGTAGCTATAAAGGGGTAACATGAGGGAGTACTGTGGTGATGCTACAGTTAAGTAACTCAATTATAGGGGTAGTTACCCGTTACACATGTGATGAAATTGCATACAGCTACACACACATGCACAACTAATGAAATGTGAATAATATGTAAGGATTGGCCCAGTATCAACTTCATGGCTTTGACACTATTAATTATGTAGGATGTTAACATAGGGGAGGACTAGAGGAAGAGTATATAAAATTTCTACATATGTCTCTGCAATCTCCTATAATTATTAAAAAATAAAGTTATAAAAAGTATACCTTAAAGTATAGTAAGGTAAAACTACTTTGTATTAATGAAATAATTGAACATCTTACCTTCGCTGCAACTTCAGCACTAATTTCTTCTTGAGTCTCTGCTAATCTTTTCTTAGCCACTTCTGTTCTTCTATCACAATCTGCAATGAATGACTGCAGATGATCCATAGCCTACAAAGTTCAATTAAGACAACTACTGTAAGAAAAATCAACTGTATCCATAAATATCTTTCCTCAAAAATTATACTTTATTATTTTAAATGCTATTATGGGAATAAAAAAAAATAAAAGTGAGTTCAACTACAAATTGAAAACCACTATCATCATCTATCAAATATACGAAGAACAAACATAAAAATTCCCAGCAAATTTAAGGCGGTAAGGAAACGGCCACTCTCATACTTTGCTGAAGGAATCACAAACCAGTGCAGCCTCAATAAAAAGGCAATATGGTAATCTTTATCAAAAGCCTTAACAATATGCCCTGACTTAGTGACTTTTACTTCTAGAAATCCATTTTAAGAACATGATCAGAGGTATATGGAGAAATTAATATTCAAAGATGTTCTTCACAGTGTTAAATGGGGAAATATCCAGATAACATGTAGAAAATTTAACCTTCAGTCATTTAAAAAAGGTGTCAGTAGAACACATAAGGACCTAAGAAAATGCTCATGCTTCATTTGTAAATAAAGTTACAAAATGGTATATGCAGTAAGAGCCCAATTTTGTAAAATAAAAAAGCTTTAGAAAAATTGATGAGCATACATTAGATATTAACGATTTCTGACTATATGGGTAATTTTTAGTAATCTGTTTTTCTGTATTCTTCAAATTTTCCGCAATGAAAATGTTACAATTAGAAACAATTGCTCTTTTCTCAAAGAATAAACCACTGAGAATTTTGTAAAAATCTACATAAGTATTTACATAGATGTTTATCAGGCATATGTTAGTATGTCTATAAATAAATTACAGTTCAAATAAAACTAAGCTTTAAAGATGTATTCCCAACCCAACCAATTTAGACTTTCATATCTTACTGTACAGAAATACAGCTAATTCAAAACTCCAATGTTTAAAAATATAATTAGACACACATTAAATTCTAAAAATGGTTATTTAACCCATGAATTTCATGAAAATGTAAAACCTTTTATCTGTGATTAAAAAGAAATAGTTATTTAACTCTAATTAAATTTTATTTTTTAAAAAAGAACTAATCAATAGTGTTGAGTCAACTAAGCAGCTATGTAGAAAGTGAGATCTATACCTCAGTTCCTTGTAACAGGATACATTTAATCACAGATTCAAATACATAAAACAAAGCCATAAAAATACCAGAAGAAATCATGAAACAGAATTCTTATCACAGCAGGACAGGGAAGGCCTTTTGACTTAATTTAACAGATTTTTAACCATTAATAAACTACACAACTACACAAATATTTTGCAAAACTCACAACTCCCAAAAAAGAAATAGAAAAAAACCCACAACATATTATCTGAGACAAGGGACTAATTTTCATTATATGTAAGGTGCTATTTAGTACAAATCAAGTAGAAAAATACTAACATCCGGGACTTTCCTGGTAGTCTGATGGCTAAGACTCCCTGCTTCCACTACAAGGGGTGTGAGTTTGATCCTTGGTTGGGGAGCTAAGATCCCACATGCCACATGGCAAAAATTAAAACAAAAACAAAAACATATACACACACACTCACACACTAACATCCAAAATTAGTAAATAGCACCCCCCCGCCACACACAAAATGTACACTGAAAGTTCACTGAAAAGGATACATAAATAGATCTTAAATACATGAAAAAATGTCAAACTTATTTATAATAAAAATGCAAATTAAAATTATACTTATATTCCATTTCATTTATTAAAGCTGCAAGGAAATCGTGACCGACACACTATGCGGCATATGGGAAATAGTTTCAAACACACTTGTGGGAGTATAGGATTGAAAACCCCACACCCTTACATCTAGATGTTGGTGAATTTCTGCAGTATTTTACGCCCAGTGTATGTTAAATCATAACAAATTCACTTAAGGCATTTCCCCAACTGCTCCAGCCCCATATAAAAATTATGTTTACATAGATGACTTCATTTCCATTAGCAAAAATTCTTGGAAGTTCAGAGAAGTAAATGGAGGTCGGGGTGAGGGGTGGCTATTTACTACTTTTCTCCAAAACCAAATAAACCATCTATTGCCTCACTGATAAAATACACCACAAGGTTTATGGACATCAGGATGCTTGAGGCAATGCTGATTAGCGTGTCTTCTACTAAAAACCAGTCCCAACTACTCTCGTGTCTGCATAGCAAGGCCGAGCCTTTTAGATGCCTATATAGCATCTTCTACTTCCTCTCGTATTTCTTCTCTTACACATTAAGAAAAAACCACAGTAAAACACCGTCCTTAGTATCTTCCCTCTCCTTATATGTATATTTATAGATACAAAAACAAGTATGAATATAAAAATTCAGTTAATCATTAAAGGGTTTTATATACACTAGAAATTAGTTGTTTACATTCAAAATGGTATTTTCTTAATCACAAATACCTACTTGGGAAGAATATCCTTAATTTTCAAATCAATATATGAATTACACAACTTTCACACACTTTCTTAAAATATGCAGTTTCATCTCACATTTTTCAAAATGATTTGTTAGTTAGAAAGTACATAATCTTACTAAATTTAGTACTACCGTTCATGTGTGTGTTGTGTGTGTCAGTCACTCAGTCGTGTGTTTGACTCTTTGTGGACTTCCCTTAAACCACCCTTCATATTAACCACAAAAGAAGATAATTTTGCTAAGAGGCTTTTCCATTAAGAAATATCAATCTATATTCAAAATAGTTCACTGCAAAAGGTTAATCTAATTTGTTAAAACAAAATGACATACATCAAGTTCAAAGAAAAAATCTTGTTCTTTGGATGCGATTTCATAATCTGCTCTTAAAGCCAGGTCATGGACTTTCAGACATTCTCCAAGATCCATTCTCTGGAGGAGGAAAAAAGATACATATTATTACAACAGAAAACACTTTTTTCAAAAATTTATTAACAATCACAGTTCTCTTCAGAATAGTTATTGAGTCATACAGATGCTTCTTTATTTATGGATTTTCAAATCATGCAAAATTTCAGACAACTATAAAACTTGGTGCCAGAAAAAACCCACGTGAATTCTATCTACCAACAGATGGAAACCATGATTACTTTTGTACTTAAGAGCAAATAGAAAAGGAAAAGCCTGTCAGAAACTGAAAAAAGCTTCTCACTTCTATCTCAAGACATATTTCACTTGGTTGTTTAACACAAAAAAAGATAAATTTAAAATCAAACTAGCAGAACGTGTAAACCAAACTGCTGAATTATAGTCAATACTCAATGAATAACATTCTAACTTTCAAATAAAGATGGAGTCCTCAAACAACAGACTGGTAATCTTGATATGGATTCCAGACAAGACTCCAGGTGAACTAGTAAAGAGGTAATTTATTAAAACTCGTAACAATTTGACAAAGAGTAAGTATCTAGCCCCACTATGATTAGCATATGTCAGGAAAATAAATACCTACTTGGTATTTATTTATACCAAGTAGGTATTTATTTCAATAAGGAATCTAGTAGGGACCTTCTATGGGAATTCCAATTTGACATTATTTACCTTTCCTGGTGGCTCAGACGGTAAAGAATGTGCCTGCAATATGGGAGACCCAGGTTCAATCCCTGGATCAGGAAGATCCCTTGAGAAGAGAATGGCTATCCATTCCAGTATTCTTGCCTAGAAAACCCCATGGACAGAGGAGCCTGGAGGGCCACCGTCCACGGGGTCACAGAGTCCCCAGTCAACAGGACTGGGGGCTAACACTTTTACTTTTTCACCCAATTAGAAGCTTTCCTCGTATCTGAGACAAAAATTTCTAAAAATCTTTTCATTTTTACATGTATCTGGGCAACTGATAAGATCTTTCATGAAATTCTTTTAGAAGCATATTGGGTTAAAAAAAAAAGGGCTTGCTGTGAAGATAATTAGATATGATTAAAGGTGATCATGGCATCTGGTCCCATCACTTCATGGGAAATAGATGGGGAAACAGTGGAAACAATGTCAGACTTTATTTTTGGGGGCTCCAAAATCACTGCACATGGTGATTGCAGCCATGAAATTAAAAGATGCTTACTCCTTGGAAGGAAAGTTATGACCAACCTAGACAGCATATTCAAAAGCAGAGACATTACTTTGCCAACAAAGGTCCATTGGCCAAGGCTATGGTTTTTCCTGTGGTCATGTATGGATGTGAGAGTTGGACTGTGAAGAAAGCTGAGCACCGAAGAATTGATGCTTTTGAACTGTGGTGTTGGAGAAGACTCTTGAGAGTCCCTTGGATTGCAAGGAGATCCAACCAGTTCATTCTAAAGGAGATCAGCCCCGGGATTTCTTTGGAGGGAATGATGCTGAAGCTGAAACTTCAGTTACTTTGGCCACCTCATGCGAAGAGTTGACTCACTGGAAAAGACTCTGATGCTGGGAGGGATTGGGGGCAGGAGGAGAAGGGGACGACCGAGGATGAGATGGCTGGATGGCATCACTGACTCGATGGACATGAGTCTGAGTGAACTCCGGGAGATGGTGATGGACAGGGAGGCCTGGCGTGCTGTGATTCATGGGGTCAAAAAGAGTCGGACACGACTGAGCGACTGAACTGAACTGAAAGGTGATCAGAGCAAAGCAGGTTTTCCAGTTGGAGTTATGCTATCCAGCACTGGAATGTGACAGAATCTCTATAAGGGTGGTAAAAGGGAATACAGTAATTCAAAAAGCTAAATGTTCCTTTTGTATTTATTACACAAACTATATATAAAGTAAAACTACAAAAAAACATTGCAGCAGTAAAATTATTCCTTCAACTGAGTACCCAACTTGTGCCAAGCACTATGTTAGGTGCAGGGGACATGTACTAAATGACAAAGCTATAGGTCTCTGACCTCACGGAGCTGACATTCTAGAAGAGGAGAAGCTAATAATAAACCATATTTGTATCTCTGAACAATGTTAAGTGATCTAGCAAAACAGCAACACTCCTATTACCAGGGGAAGCTACTTGGGATAAAGTTGTCAGAGAAGCCCTTTCTGATGAGGCTACATTCCAACTGGATCTAGAAAGTGAGAGGAAGCAGGCTAACCTTAGGGAAAGCTAAGAAGAGAGTCTTTCAGTTTTACAGATTTAGAAAGCAGATCTTTAAGAAAATATATACAAGTGTTACTCAAGAGGGAAGTTTCTAGTATCAACGAACAGGACTAACCTATCTATAGGACACAGGTCTGGGTCTTACCTCTGTATATATTATCATGACTCTGCCTATTTAACATTTTTGCAACCACCTGGACATATAGAAGGATATGATCAACAATTCTGTGCAATATCCCAAGCTAAAAAGGATAGTGAATTCACTGGATTAAGATTCAAAAATACTGATATACCAGACTAAATCTAATATGAAGACAGAAGCACAAAGTTCTAAAGGACTTTCCTGGTGGCTCAGATGGTAAAGAATCTGCCTGCAATGCAGAAGACCCAGGTTCGACCCCTGGGGTCAGGAAAACACCCTGGAGAAGGAAATAGCAACCCACTCCAGTATTCTTGCCTGGAGAATTTCATGGACAAAGAGGAGCCTGGCGGGCTACATACAATCCATGGGGTCACAAAGAGTCGGACACGACTACGTGACTAATATTTTCACTTTCACAGTTACACCAAAAAATCAAATTTATAAATAACCAAGTATAAGCAAAAAATCAGACAAACTGAAAAACTTGCTAGTTAAGAGTAAGGGTTACAGGGTGGCATGACTGAGATCAATTTAAGTGATACAATAGTAATTTATAGGATATAATATGAGCAAGTGAGAACACTCTTACTGAAGGCTGGTTTAAAAGCAAGTCCCTCTCTTCCAAAACACAAATTCTGCGTGCTAACACATTCCAAAAGTGATATGAATAAATTAGTGTCTCAAAACAAAGCTTTACAAAATAGCCAGAGAACAGATGTAACTAAACTGGAGAATTAAGATGTGAAAAGTCAACTGAAGAACTTTTTAATATGGAATCAGACAAAGATTGTATTATGGCCCCAAGGGACTCCAGAGAGACTTTGGTCCTCTTAATACATTCTAACGCTCAGAGTTTTCAAAAGATGGACAAGCTTTCTTGGCAGTTACTTGAGTTTCCAGGTAACAGAGATTGAAATACTGTTTAGACAACTACTTCTTTGGGCTATCCAATAAAGAATTCGAACATCAGGTAACTGTTAAGTCTTTCTTCCAACTCCAAGATTTTATGACTATCTTAAAAAATAAAAAAGTTCTCAAAACTGTATTACCTTGGTTCTTAATTATATAAAGGAATGAATGGGAAAATATAAATAGACAATGTCCTCAAAGTTATCCTTTGGGAAATAATAAGGACTATTTACCACCATTATAAAAGTCATCATACTAATGGTTTAAAGCAGGCTGGAACCCAACCCCCAGGCTGGAACTAGTCCATGGCCTGTTAAGAACCAGGCTGCACATCAGGAGGTGAGCAGTGGGCAAGTTGAGTTAAGCTTCTTCTGTGTTTACAGCTGCTCCCCATTGCTTGCATGACCACCCGAGCTTCACCTCCTGTCAGATCAGAGGTGGCATCAGATTCTCACGGGAGTGGGAACTGGCCTGTGAACTGCACATGCAAGGGATCTAGGTTGCTCCTTACAAGAATCACTCTGAAACCAGTCCTTCACATTCAGTCTGTGGAAAAAGTATCTTCCATGAAACCAGTCCCTGGTATCCAAAGGTTGGGGACTACTAAAGTGTCATCGTGATGCTGAGATTTTTTCCAGGCTCCAATGCTTACTCTCAATCATTAATTAGTCCATGAATTAACAAACTAAGGAGCTTTCCAGTGAGAAAAAAACAGCAACTGAAACTTTCTACAGATGTCTGGAAACTCAAAGCTGTTTATTAGGCAATGCTTATTTAAAAAAAAAAAAAACTAGAAAAATATTTAATACTCTTTTTAAAAAATTACAGCAAAGTAAGATAGGAATGAAAGAAGTTAATGGCAAAAGAATGTTCTTACCCTCTGTTACACTAGCCTGTTGATTTAATAATATCTTAATATTACTCATCCCAACAATCCTATTTACATATATTTCCACAGCTATAGTTGTTCATGCTATGCTTACTTCATCAAATGTTAAGATGTCAGAGCTTTGTAAATGTCTTTGATCTTGGGAGCAGTTCTGAATCTGAACTTGGATTTAAACATTATCAGCAGAAGCTTCTGAAAATAGGCCCAAGCCCTAACCTCCAAAAACTGAATGTAAAAGTCCCCCAGAAGTTTTTAATGCAAGTGTTGTGAACCACTAGCTGATCTACTTTTATTCCCATTCCAAAGACAACGGAACTGAAGCACACAGACGGACTTCTTCAGGGTACTCACCAGGAAACCTGGTTAGAGATTTCTGGTCTAACACCTCTTCTGCTTTATTATGCTAATTCCAATTATTTCAGTACTGACTTATCTTTTACTATTTTTAGTCGACAATCATCCCCCGTAACATCTAAAAAAGCTTTGCATACAGCTGATAGTCAAAGCAGCTGTCTACTGCCTTTACTTCAGCAATCTCCCTTATTTTTATCTTGTGCATAACTGTATTTCCAATCTGTTTTCAAAAACATGTTAATTGCCTCACTGAGCTTAACCTAAACCTCTGTTGTCCACCCATACTATGCTTTGGCAGGAATTCCAGGCTCCCCCTGCCCCCTGCCTGCCTCTATCTTTAACTTCACACCACACAACCAATCAAAAGAAAAGCAACTATGTCGATCAACAACAAAATGAACACTAAAAAAAGGTCCCATTATATCACTATAGCAAAGTTGGAATCTGGGTGAAAGTAGAGCTGGGGGGAATATATGCCTTGTAGGGAACTTACGGAAGGCAAAATGTGAGCTCCACAAGGATAGTGACTTTTTTCTACTTTATCCACTACACACCTGGGTCTGTACATCAAAATGCTTAAAATATTTAACCTTTATTGAATGAACAAAACTGGGCAGAGAAGAACATTTGGCACAGAGGGTCCTGTTCTTAAGCAAGGGTGGTCAAGATGCAAAATTGGACCAGGGCAAAACTGGTCTGAACTCTGGAGAGGGAAGGTCTTCTTAGCCTCTCCTTGGATTCTGTCCTTTTGGAGGCTCCCTTTCTTCTTAACTGTTTTGAGCTACTCTTCTCTGTTTTTCCCTATGCACGCCTCTCCTCCAAGGAGGAAGACTTACTTGGGCTTTTCACTATGGTGGGGTAAAAGCATCTTCAGCTTTAGTCTTGTCTAGCTCACCAAAGTAGATTTGGGGGTCAAAGCCGTAGGAGCTCAAAGAGCCTAGTTATGATGAAAATTCCTCCCCAACCCCCAGCCCAATAGCCTCAGTGCTTACTTCAGGGACCTATCAGGACAGCATGTGTAGCAAGGCAGATTTTCAATTCTGGATACTAGCCATGTTTTTTCTTCAGTCTAAACATCATTGCAACAGTACTTTGAACACCAAGTGCACGGATAGTTTCTGTTGCTACTGCTTCTCTTTTGAAATAGTTGAGCTTCAAACTGAACAAAATAAAATGTTTGGTCATTTATTTTAACCTAAAATAACTATTTACGATGAAAGCCACAGGAAGAGTTAAAAATTTTTAAATTTAACGAGTAATTTACTTCATAATTTCTTTCTACAAACTTATTCTTGATATTTTAATTAACGCACATTTAAATTCTTAGATTATTGGGAAAATGGATAAATTCAGATCTGCATTTTGCCCTCTGCATCCTAAATCCACTTTTCCCATGAAGTCTTGATCAAATAACTATACCTGATCTTAACAGAATTCTCTTACAACCTCCCAACATTTTATGTTTTACTATTTAACAAAGCTGATTGTGTTAAGTGCTTTTTAACTGTTCTTTTGAAATCCCAACAGAGATCAGGTTTGCATAACCCACAACTTGGCCATTTTTAAAGAGACACTGCTATGAGATTGAATATTTTGTTTGGATTTTTGGATAATGGTTGAATTAAATGTAAATAAAGACGTATATACAAGCATTTCATTGCCATACTGCACACCAAAAACAAGAACAATTACGAGTCATTGGGTAAGTAACTTAGGAAATGGCTATATTGTGAAATATTGTATCTGCATTTAAAAAATATAGACCACTGATATGGAAACTTCTCCACGACAAGTGAGCAAAATTCAAAGATGCTATTTGTTAAAACACACACATCACACATACTCGCAAATGTACAGAAAAGGAGAGTGGAAGATGTACATTAAATTGTTAACAGGGTTTAGTTCTGGGAAGAGGGGTATGATGAACAAGGGGAAATTTCATGTTTTATGTTTTTCCTCATAGTTGAAGACTATATTGCCAAAGTAGTAAATAAAATATGACAGACCAGGCACTGACCTGGTCTGAACTCAGAAAGCATCCCATTTTCTCATTATCCCATATCTCATTCTCCATTTAACTCTGAGAAATTCGCCTCGTCTCTCAGAACTTCTCTTTTCTCCAGGAACTTCAGGACTGCAGTACGATTTACTTACAGACTGACTACACTGTGGAAGATTCTGAATGTGAATCAACACATGCAGAACTTTCTCTGGGGGCAGAGAAGAATGCTGGATTACTTGGACAGAAATATGACATGATAAAACCTGTTTCAGAAGCATCATCACCACACTACTAGGTGGACAAACATCCTTGTCAGACAGCAACAAATGTTTAAGAATGGACAGCAATGCTGGCAAAGTACTAAAAGGAATACAAACCAACTGAAGCAGCAGCAAAGCAGAGCCATGACAGCAGGGCAGGGCGCACAGCAGACACAAGCCCTTGGTCCAGCATCTGAACCATTCCAGGCACAGTTCCAATGCCAATGCTATTTTCCAAAACACAAATCATCTATACTTTGACGTTTACATCTTCATATTTTACATCTTCACTTTCTTCCTCCTCCTCACACTGATAAAATCTCGCTCTTCCATCCATGTTCAGTGCCCACCTTAAGACCCAGCTTAAGAACAAGAGAAAGCTGAATAAACTACGGAAAAAGTCTTAAAATAACAAAACCTGCATACGAGTTTCAGTTATGCCACGACTGTTTTAAGAAGGCTTTTCTTTCCTAATTCCAATGTTGGCACTCAAAACTAACAAATCAAACGTGAGTGGCAAATGAAGAGGAATGGGGCCCACTGGGAACACACCAAGTAGCTCCTGCTTTTCCACCACTTCCCTACTTTTGCCCATTCTCACTTGAATGTTCTTCCTCCAAGTTCACCTTTTCCTGAGTGGATAAAGAAAAATAAAGCTCTTTGTTTACCATTTCTTAATGAATGTTTTTTGATGAATACAGTAGGAAATATCTTATCCATTTCTAATCTTAGATATGCAAACATAACGGGATAAAATTAAAACAGAAGGCCTTGCCTCACAAAGACTATCTAACCAAGGAGAGAAAGGATATATATAAACAAGATAAAAAAGTGACCACTCAGTAATATGGAGGGCAGGTGCTCCCCTGGGGTTGAGAGCAATCACATGTAGTATCCTAGGCAGGATTTAAATTTGTAGAGAAAGGGTTATTCCAGGCATGGAAAGGCAGATAGGTAATAATGAACAAGCTGGGCAAGGAAAGCAGTGTGACAACAATGAAAAAAATCAGTCTGGTCCAAACAGGACCAAACTGATTTATTTATTCAAGGAAGAGACAAATCCAACTGAAGATTTTCAGATTTTTGACCATCTATGAATACATAATAGGGAACCACCAGAAGTTTTTGAGTGGAGGCAATATATGCCAAATTTATTTCCTCTCAGGAATAACTGGCTTCTTTTCCCCACATTTAGAACTCTTCAAATGTCATCTCATCAAAATGTTTTCTCCAGTCGTCCTGTCAGAGCAGCCCCTTGCCGACCATCCCAGATCTAACCATGCATTTTTGTCACAGCACTTGCAACATTCCTGAAATCACAGTATTTCTTTTCACACTTGACTGTGGAAGAACCTTAGAAGGTAAGCTCCCATCACTGAAAGAGAAACCCCCATATACTTCTGTTATCTCCAGCATTTCTGCATATGGCACATAGCAGGTCCTCAACATGTAGTTAAGTGAATTAATGAATGAATGCTGATCTCAGCAATTAGCAACACTCCCAGAGATGTAAAAAAAAAATTAATTTCTTGAAGGAGAATTTTCTGTTTATTTTTACTGTGAATTTTCTTTACGTTTTCCATCTAGCCCCTCATTAATCTGATACTCTTGCTCGTCCTTTTCTATTTCTTCCTCTGCCTAACTTCATTGTTCCAAACACTATAATAATAAATACAAAAGGGGTAGGAACACACAAAAATCTACCTAAATTTGGATATTTTACAAATTGCATTATACAAACACATCAACATATATGCTTATATTTTTTGACTTTATAGACCAAAAATGTCTATAGGGTAATATATAGTCAAGATGTTTTAGTCAATATAAACCAGAGTAAAACACCAAATGTTTTTAAGTTTCCTTTGTAACTACTCTTAAATAAGGAAGGATTATACTAAGTCATTTGACCTTGCCACCAGCACATCAAGGTAGAATGCATCACATTAAAAAAAACATTTTCAATGATAAGACATTTCATGATTTTACTTGATGCCTACAGTTAATTACCTGTACAATAAAAATGTTTCAAGTTTTTATTTATTACTATATGTCTGCTTAGTGTTCATAGTCTGATTCTTCCAAACAATGCATTTATAACTCATCCCACCTTTCTCAATGAATAGCCTCAGAAAACACACTAATTCAGATTTGTTAAAATGCAATTCATAAAACTGTTCCTACGTCTAAAAAAGACCTAAAGAGTTCAAGAGACTACTGAGTGATGATTCCTAGTTTTTAAATAATAAAAATTTATTGAGAGCCACTGTACAGAGAAACAAATGTGTGGGAACTACCTGGCAGTTCAGGGGTTAGGATCCACACTCTTAACTGTGGAGGGTCCAGGTTCAATCCCTGGGGAACTAAGATCCCACAAAACACCCTGCCCCGCCCCCAAACAAAAACCGATGTGACAGTGAAATATACTGACCAAGCACCAGGGCATTAAAAACAATCTGCTTGAACAAAGACTTCCAGACCTCATTCTTCTTTGCTTGGAAGTTACTGGTCTTTGCTACTTTATAGTGTTTCAAGAGTTATCCTAAATGACAGGTCCAAAATGTTAAGATTTACCTCAAAAAACAAAAGGATGAAGAGGACATTAAGTAATTATAAATGACATAAGGTAGTTGTGTGTAAAATACTTATGAAGTTGGTATATGGGTATATGAAGTTCAGTATACAACTCTACTTTTACATATAGTTGAAATTTAAGTTTCAGAAGATTCTTTCCCCTCAAATGGATTCAATAGCACAGAATAAAAATGAAAAGTAAAATTAGTTTGTATTTGATCTACAAAGACTGGACATCAGCACAATAGATGCACATATATTTACATATATGTACTTTTGTATTTAACCATTAATCCAAGTGTCATGGACAAATATGCTGACTGATCTTAACCAGAGACAATAAAGTAGAACAAAACCCAGAGATGGTCTCACGATCTCCTTTTAAAAGATTACTTCCACAAGCCTGAAGTATATTAACTTATTTTAAGAACATGAAATGAATGACCGCAAGATTATTCAGAACAATAGAAAACGGTTATTTCCTAAGGACAGAACCACCTGAAGCTAAACAGTTCAGGGTATTCATATTCCAAGTCAACAATACTCCAAATTATATTCAGGACTTGGTTTCAAATTTTATTTTATTTTTTTTTAATGTGGACCATTTTTAAGTCTTTTGAATTTGTTACACCATTGCTTCTGTTTCATGTTTTCATTTTTTGGTCTCAAGGGACTGCACCGACACCCCCTGCATTTGAAGGCGAATTCCTTACCACCTGGACTGCCAGGAAGTCCCCAGGACTGGGCTTCTCTTTTTTTTAATTGCAGGATAACCGCTTTACAATACTGTGTTGGCTTCTGCCATACAACAGTGTGAATCAGACACAAGTACACTTATGACCCCTCCCTCTCCCTCCTGAGCCTCCCAGGCCATTCCCCATTCCTATCCCTGTCGCACTGTACTGGGCTGAACTCCCTGAATGTTAAGGGCTGAATTTCCTGAATGTAAACTGATACAGCCGCTATGGAGAATAGTATGCAGTTTCCTTAAAAAGCTATGAATAAAACTATCATATGACCCAGCAATCCCACTACTAGGCACATACCCTGAGAAAACCACAAATGAAAAAGAACATGTACCCTAATGTTCAGAACTGCACTATTTACAATACCTAGGACATGGAAGCAACCTAGATGTTCACCAGCAGATGAATGGATAAAGAAGTTGTGCTACATACATACAATGGAATATTATTAGTCAGCCATAAAAAGGACTAGGTTTTTGAAGCATGGCAGTAAAGATCAAATTATTCACTGGGAAGCTCTTAATGTGCCTCTGCTTTCCTAGGCTTTACTGTAAGGCACTTTCTGTAAGAAACCGAAACTAAAATACAAACAGCAACTTTGATAATGTAAGAACACCTCAAAAGCCAACTCTGCTAAAAACCTAGGTTATCTGGCAGTTTCACAAATTGGGAAGCTCTAGAAACTGGGGGTCACAGAAATTAGGGGGAAAAATTTCAAGCTAGTAATCTAGGCACGTGTTTTATTTTGCTTTCCTTTTTTTTTTTTTTTCATTTTAGCCATGCCACCACAGCTTAAGGGATATCTCAGTTCCTTGACCAGGGACTGAATCCAGGCCATGGCAGTGAGAATGCTAAATCCTAACCACTAGATCACTTGGGAACCTAATGTTAAAAACACTTGCTTACCAGAGGGATGGTATGGGGAGGGAGGTAGGAGGGGGGTTCAGGATGAGGAACACATGTACATCCACGGCAGATTCATGTTGATGTATGGCAAAACCAATACAATATTGTAAAGTAATCAGCCTCCAATTAAAAAAACAAAAAACAAAAAACACTTGATTAAAAATGTTTAAAGTGTCCAAAAACAAACCCTTTCCAGAGGAAAGGCTGTGAGTTTATTTAAATCATCTACAGACTTTTTCACATATGCATGGGAAACCACTGCTGTCATGTTTTGGTAAGTAATTCAAAATCAAGATACACCCCTTATCCACGAGAAGATAACACTTTTTTCCACAATCATTAATTTTTGAAACTTAAAGCTTGTTCTGAAAAACACTTGTTCCATGTCCTACTTGTGCTGCTGCTGCTGCTGCTGCTAAGTTGCTTCAGTCGTGTCTGACTCTGTGCGACCCCATAGACGGCAGCCCACCAGGCTCCCCCGTCCCTGGGATTCTCCAGGCAAGAACACTGGAGTGGGTTGCCATTTCCTTCCCCAATGCATGAAAGTGAAAAGTCAAAGTGATTGATTATTCATGTTAACACAAGGGAAGAACACCATTCTAGATTCTAGAGATACAGCAACTGAATGAAATGTGTCTGCTCTCACTATGAAATTTACATTCTACTTAGTGGCTGAGAAAATTTTGTGCAGGTTTATTTCTTATCAATGCTTCTCTAAACTTTCATGGCTCCTTTAAATTTGTACTATCAAAGACACTTCAGCAGTTGTAAAGTTCAGGTTTGTAGGTATTCAAGGAACTGACTTTAACCAAGTCTCAAGAGAGAAGCAGTAAAGGAGTTCTGATTAATAAAAATTTCATTTTGGATAAAACCCAGAACCTACTGGGGAACTGAAAAATTTTTGAACCTACTGGTTCAGAAATCGACTCAGGATTTTTGACAATCAATACTCCCACCCAATCACTTCAAAGAGGCAGATAAAATTTTACCTTATCCCTGTCCCTAAGTATTTCTCTTGGAGTCCTAAGTCAAGTGGGCCTTAGGAAGTATCACTATGAACAAAGCTAGTAGAGGTGATGGAATTCCAGCTGAGCTATTTCAAGTCCTGAGACATGATGCTGTTGAAGTGCTGCACTCAATATGCCAACAAATTTGGAAGACTCGGCAGTGGCCATAGGACTGGAAAAGGTCAGTTTTCATTCCAATCTCAAAGAAAGACAATGTCAAAGAATGTTCAAACTACTGCACAATTGCACTCATCTCACATGCTAGTAAAGTAACGCTCAAAATTCTCCAAGCCAGGCTTCAACAGTACATGAACCGAGAACTTCCAGATGTTCAAGCATTTAGAAAAGGCAGAGGAACCAGAGATAAAATTGCCAACATCCACTGGATCATAGAAAAGGCAAGACAGTTTCAGAAAAACATCTACTTCTGCCTTATTGACTACACCAAAGGCTTTGGCTATGTGGACCATGACAAACTGGAAAATTCTTCAAAAGATGGGAATACCAGACCATCTTACCTGCCTCCTGAGAAATCTGTATGCAGGTCAAGAAGCAACAGTCAGAACCAAACATGGAACAGACTGGTTCCAAATTGGGAAAGGGGTACGTCAAGGCTGTATAGTCACCCTGCTTATTTAACTTATATGCAGAGTACATTACGCAAATTGCTGGGCTGGATGAAGCACAAGCTGGAATCAAGATTGCCAGGAGAAATATCAATAACCTCAGATAGCAGACGACACCACCCTTATGCCAGAAAGCAAAGAGGAACCGAAGAGCCTCTTGATGAAAGTAAAAGAGAGTGAAAAAGTTGGCTTAAAACTCAACATTCAGTAAACAAAGATCATGGCACCTGGTCTCATCACTTCATGGCAAACAGACGGGGAAACAATGGAAATAGTGACAGACTTTTTCCTTGGGCTCCAAAATGACTGTACATGGTGACTGCAGCCATGGAATTAAAAGACGCTTGCTTCCTGGAAGAAAAGTGATGACCAAGCTAGACAGCATATTAAAAGGCAGAGACATTACTTTGCTGTCAAAGGTCTGTCTAGTCAAAGCTATGGTTTTTCCGATAGTCATGTATGGACACGGGAGTTGGATGATAATGAAAGCCGAGCACTGAAGAAAGGATACTTTTGAACTGTGGTGTTGCAGAAGACTCTTGAGAGTCCCTTGGACTGCAAGGAAATCAAACCAGTCAATCCTAAAGGAACTCAGTCCAAATATTCATTGGAAGGAGTGATGCTGAAGCTCCAATACTTGGCCACCCAATGCGAAGAACTGACTCACTGGAAAAGACCCTGATGCTGGGAAAGATTGAAGGCAGGAAGAGAAGGGGACGACGGAGGACAAGATGGTTGGATGGTATCACTGACTCGATAGACATGAGTCTGAGCAAATTCTGGGAGCTGGTGATGGACAGGGAAGCCTGGCGTGCTACAGTACGTGGGTTTGCACGTGTCGTGTTTGCACGTGGTTTGTCAGACACGACTGAGCAACTGAACTGAAGTATTTCTCAAGATCAGCTCTTTACAACATAAAACATTAAAGAGTATTTGGATTAAAATAACTCTAAGATTCCCGTGTGGCATAATATACCATGATTATCTGTGAGACATCTGACAATTTCCCTGAATCTTAATTTTTCTATCTACATAAAATGATGGCCTTAAGCTGGAAGACATGATGGCCTGTCAACACTAAAACTATGCTATGATGAAGTCTGTAAGAAAATTAGTAGTGGCCATTTTTGAATTTAGGATAAATGTATTGTGAGTATACATCCCCATCCCTGCAGATCTTAATTTCAATCTCTGATGCCACCTGCTTCAGATTTAACACCTTCTGTAAATTATTACTATTATATACCTTTCCCCCAGGTTCCTAGGAACTAGATGCAAAGATTTTTTTAAGCACTTCAATATCCTTATCTTTCCTTAGGGAATATATGAACCAGAAACAATGTGGTTTATTTTGGTGGAGGGAGGGAGCAGCGGGAGATGACAACTCTTAGGCTTTTTGTTTTGCCTAAATCTGAAAGGGGGTGCTGTCTACTTTATGCATGCTAAATATAAGGAGACAACTAAATGGACCAAAGGATGAAAGAGTGAGACAAACAAAAAGTTCTAGATGAATAGGAAAATAATCCAAGCTTTTGAATTAGAAGGAAATGGCAACCCACTCCAGTATTCTTGCCTGGGAAATCCCAGGGACAGAGGAGCCTGGTGGGCTACAGTACCTGGGTCACATGTACTTAGCGACTAAACAATGATATTTGTATGTATGTATGTGTGTGTGTGTAAACACTGTGTGTGTGTGTAAAACACTGAATCTGTCTGCTGTATACCTGAAACTAATACAACTTTGTAAATCAACTATACTCCAAAAAAAAAAAAAGTTATACCAAAGTACCAGACTAAAGAAAGGTACAATGCTACAGGGGCCTTTGCATCAAAGTGAATTTCAAAAATATTCCAATTTGTCAGTTATGAGTACTTTTTCAGAAACCATACCCTTTATCTCCAAGCACTCAGTATAAAGCTCAACCTTTGCACAATAATAATAAAGAAAAGCCAGAGAACATATTTCCGTGTTATCTTCTGCTAAATAATCTAGAACACTGATGAGTCCTATTCTCCTGGCAGTGACAGATCTGAGGAACAAGGGCTGGAAAACTAAAGGGCAACTTTTAGTTATAAAACAAACAAAAAGCACTATAAAATCAACAATTACAATTTGGTTCTTTTCATCTTTGATCTAAGAGGTCAAAAAAATATCTTCAACGTACAGAGGTGTGAACTATTCGATTCTGTGCCAGAAAAGCATTAGCCTGACACAGATTGGTTGCTAAAGAAGTCAGAGCTCTGTAATTAAAAACCACATGCACATAGGATAAACTGCTATAAACAGCCCTTTTTAGTATTATAATAAGCGTCATAAGACAGTCACTCATGGGTGCTTTCAAGTTCTCAAGTTCCTCACTTTAGACAACCTTGGACTCTTACAAAATTCTAGAGCCAGCCCTGAAAACTTTGCTTAAGAGGCTCATAAGGACTTAACTCCATCCCTACATAAATGACAATCTCTTGCCTATTAAGCTGACATAAAGAAGATATGTCTCATATAGAATTTCTCTAGCAAGTGCCTTTCAAAGGTCATTCGCTATTTTTCATGTGATCCAAAACACCAATTTTAAGCCTCACTGTAAGAAAAATGTTACAAATTAAAATAGTATTTTTCTGTCATCAATTTTAAGATGCATACTACAGAGACACTGAAATCTGAAAAGATGTGCTTCTTACAAATCCACCAGCAAGAATTTTACAATGAAAGTCTAAGACCAGCATGATGAAGGATTAAGTATTACCTACAGAGTAAACAAAACTAGAGCTCAGAAAATTTGGCTTTGGTCCCAGTTTTACTTTAAATCAACAGAACTGAATGATTTTTAATAAATCACTTTACTATAAGGCTAACTATGGAACATATACTTAACAAATTGTTTTACCCAACAGAGAAATAAATGAGTGTAACTGAATTATATAATTATAAACTGCAAAAGCACAACTGTGATGTCAGATTTTTAAATGCCATACCTGAAGAATGTAATAATGTGTCAAAGTCTTGCTATTGCTGGTTTTAAAGTACCAAAAACTTAAATTCTGCCGCTTAACAACTAATCTTGTTCTCAAAATCCATTTGAAGTGATAATTTATCCATTAAGTATCATTAAGTGTTAAACAGTAAATGTGAAGAATCAAATAATACCACAGATAACTACAGATAATATAGATTTCAATATTACAGCAGAGCAGAATATTTTAATTATGCAAATTCTAAACAGTAGATATGAGGGTCTAACAGAGATATATCTGTCACAGTCCTAATTCAAGCACTGAGAAACCAGCATGCTTGTCTTGTAATATATTGATACTTAAAAAATAAATTTAAGTATTTATACGTTTTTTATATGTTAGCACGTCTATTCCTTTTAACTTATATAACATAGTTTCAATGGTCCTCCCTATCGGAAAAAGACAAGTGTAGTAGTGTTAGTCGCTCAGTCATGTCCGCCTCTTTGGGTCCCCACGGACTGTAGCCTGCCGCCAGGCTCCTCTGTCCATGGGATTCTCCAGGTAAGAATACTGGAGAGGACTGCATTCCCTTCAGAGGACCTTCCTGACTCAGGGATAGAACCCAGGTCTCCTGCATTGCAGGCAGATTCTTTACCATTTGAGCTACAGGGAAGACCAAACACTGGAGTGGGTAGTGACAGTCAGAATACTGGAGTGGGTAGCCTTTCCCTTCTCCAGGAGATCTTCCCAACCCAGGTCTCCTGTACTGCAGGCGGATTCTTTACCAGCTGAGCCACAGGGGAAGCCCAACAATACTGGAGTGGGTAGCCTATCCCTTCTCCAGGGGATCTTCCTGACCCAGGAATCAAACTGGGTCTCCTGAACTGCAAGTGGATTCTTTACCAACTGAGCTATCAGGGAAGCCCCCAAAAGACAGGTGTTTTTTTAAATCAAAAATGCCTGGATACCTATACATTCGGGGTATTTTACTCCTACCAAAAAGACACTACTAGTTAAGACTCCACACTTCCACTGCAGGGAATGTGGGTCTCATCCCTCGTCAGGGAACTAACGTTCCACGTCTTATGGCAGAAGAAACCATTCATTTAGACATCTTTAATTAAGGGAGCTCACTGCTTCTGCAAATGAAGTATGAAATCCTTCCATTTTAGAAAAATGACAAAGTCAGCTAAATATTTAGGCCCTACTAGCCCTCCTCTGCTATCCAGGTGACCAGGAGCTCTTAAAAGTATCATTTCAATCAAATCCAAAACCCAGGTAGCCAAATCCTTTGTTCTACAGGTCCATGATATGTGATTTATCCACCAAATTAAAAATAATACTTTAAGATAAACTAACATCACTCGATGTAGAATACAAATTAAGTGAGCTTTATGCATTATCAGGAGTAAGCAATATAAGTGAGTTTTAACCAACAGCACTACTCACAAACTTTACTGTGAATTTAAGTGATTACCAATATACTGCTTCACAATAATTTCTACAAATGGGCAGAAATCTTAATGAATATGTAAACTGTTTTGGATAAAAGTCTACTATGTTCAGCACTAAAGCAAATAATTTAAAAAATCATATACATTATTTTTAAACTAAAAGTGTAACTGCTGTATTATAACTGCCTCTTTGTTCCAATAAATGCTCTAAAGAATGGAAAATATTATAAAGTAAAATAGCAATAATTTCTGTGAGGAATCCCATTATTGCAGACCTAAATAATCAACCTGAATAAAATAGATGTAAATTGCTCTGCTAACAAGTGTTTTTTAAAAAAATCACTGCACAATAATTAGACACAAAACTAAGACTTTATCAAACAGTTTGTTTTTCTAGTATACCAACAATAAAATAATAGATTTAATAAACACATACAGTTCCAGACAGGACATCATGGGGGCAACAGTTGAGAAGGTGACTCTTGCATACTCTGTCATCACTGAATTTGATTCGTTGACGAGTAGTATCTCCTGTAATAGAGGAAAGTTAATGACATTCAAGGTTAGACATTTGGAAAATATGTATTTTCTGAGCGCCCTACTAACACTAGCTTTTTATGTGTGGCTATACACACACATTTATAAATCACCTCAAGAGGGGTTAGTTCATATAATATCCTACAGAAAAACTATTTTAGACAACATGCAGTTGCAGTACATGTACCGCACATGTAATTCAAACAGTCAAAATGGGAAAGCAATGCATTCTGTTAAATAGAGTACTTCAGAAAAGCACAGGATTTAGAGCAGGAATGGACCTTAAAGATTATTGAGTCCAACTCCTTCATACTGTAGATGAGAAAACTGAGGACCCAAGAGGTTAAACGACTTGCAGCAGACCCACTAGGAGAATTTCTATTGGTATACGATGTTCCCTACGTTGACACTAAGCACTGATTTATTCTGTAATTATTTACATTAATTGAAAAACATAAAAAGTAATCTTGCAAACATTGCATACACACTGCGAATCCCCACTGAACCCCAGACGCCATTTCTTCCACTATTTTGTTCCAGCTGAAGTGTCTCCCTTTTGCTGCTGGGAGGAGTTAGAGAGGGTAGAGTGACGTGTTTAAGAGTGTACAAACCTGGAAGAAGGACTTACACACCAGTCAAACAAAGGAACACTGCCTAAATGAAACATTTAACTTAATGGCTCCAAAGGTCCCATACCTCCAAGTTTTAGGTAGTCTGTGCTATAAATGGCCAAACTGGGTACATTTAAATTCATTCTGTCTTCACTTAACACAATAACACCTCCTAGGCAACAGAAGCTTCCGACCTGCTAGTCAAATATACCTATCTACTCAAAACTTGAAAGAATCGAAGAAAAAGAAAGGTAACTAGCTCTAACAACAACAAAAAATAGATGTTAGTTACAATTTTTTTTTTTTGCTTCAAATCTCTTTGGGAGGGGGGAGCTCTTAAGGATGGTTTCCTCTAAGGAGACTGAGTAAGCCCTAGGAAATGAAAGTGTTTTATTTTTAGCCTTAAATTGACATAGTCATTGATGAATGAAAACCTACTGGTGAATTACTGAAGCAAGAACTGTTGGTACCAAAACAGACTGTAAATAACACTGTACTAAAACTTTTCATAGAGGAAGATGTTCAGTTGTTTGTTTTTCACATGTGAGTAACAAAAAAGGTTAAAACTTTACCCCTTTCACATGGTGTTATTTTAAAGAGCTTAACTCAAAGTCAATTAAATACTACCATTTTTAGGTGGGGTAAGATTTTGTTCAGATTGTTTTAACTTGGTTAAAAAGACTTAAAGAACATATTAATTTGCAATCATGGTTTATAAAACTTTAAGAACAGTAACTTATAGCTAAAACAACAGCTTCAGAGCAGTTCAACAATAGGTTTTCTAGAGGCTAGTCTCTAGTTAAAGTATGTTATTTTTGACACCACAATTTGGAGTAATTCATTTAGTGTTCACGCCTGCTACTATAATAGAGGTTATTTTGATGGTCCTTTTTTCCTTTTAAACACAACTGCTTTTTGTTCCACATTCATTAACACATCTGAAAAGTTAGTGATAACTCACGGCTCGGCGAATGCGGGGCCTTTCTGACACTCCCTTGCAGACTGAAGTAGGCAGGCATAGATACATTGAACCTTTACAAATAAAACAAGGGGCCAGATTGTTCAGTTTGTATAGAATAGACTCTGCCAGCAATTTCAATACAGCATCTAGAAGTACATGTTGACTGTAAAGATTCTTGTATATGAAAACAAAAGTGAACAAAATCGGGGTGGGGGGGGTGTTTTCTGTGTTTTAATATTGACTTAACAAGTATAAACCCTGGAGAAGAATATGACTGATCATAGGTGAAAGTCCAAGGCTGGAGCTCTGTAAAGCGGTCCCTGGGCCAACTGGGGTTTCAGAAAAAAAAAATTTTTATAAAGCTTATTTCATTAAGACTGATCAGGGCCTTAAGCTCATGTCATATGGTACTCTGATGAGCTCACATCAGAATGGCAATGCCATTATTAGAGGCTTTTTGCTTCCTCACATGTAAGAAAAAATATTTTACCTTAATTCTGTACCCAAATTATGCTAAGAAATTTAAATAAAAATTTTTGAAGAGGAAAAACACTTATATTCAACAAGTCCCCTGCCACAATTATCTAAGCTTTTCAGTAATGCAACAGAAGTATCGTTTCAGTGCTTTGTCAAACTAATGGCTCAAGAATACTATAAGCCAGGCTTTAGAGTAAAATTAAGATTTTAGAAGTTTTACTAGTTAAGCATTTTGTAAGAAATCACAACATAAATCCAATATACATATGTGCCTTGAAGACACTGCTATCAGATAAAATGTAGACAGTTTCAAATGTGAATTAAAATTATCCCCAGTGAGTGTGGGGATACTAAAAAAAGGTATCAGTTTCCATAAACATCAAAAAGTATTTTTAATTAATTCTTCACTGCATATAAATGTCTGCTCTATTTGATAACTGCAGCAAACACAATAAACAGTTATCAAACATCAGCCTGCACCGTAAAGAAATCTTTATAAACAAAGAAATAATAAAATTCCTAATAATCTGAGATACAGAAGTGAAAAGGATTAACAACTGAGTATCTGTCTATTGGTATTTTAAAAATTTTACTTAAGAGACCTCAAGGTTAACATTTTAAAATAATTTGGCTACATTACCACATAGTATTTAATAACTTTATTTGGGCTTATACCATGAAAATATCATCTGACTAATCAAAGAATTTTAAAATAAAAATACTAGTAATTTTGATTTCTGTCAACATATCTGGCCCAAACCATGTTTTTCAAAAGAAACTGGATACAACAGCACCCACTGAAAAACAAAGGTGGGGAGAGGGGCTGTAATTAATAAGGAACCAATATGAACCAAATCTCCCTACAACACAAGAAATTATTAATCAAATGTACTTCAGATGTACTTTATCTTTGGGGTTTCTGGGTATGTCCTCACTATAAAAATAACCTAAGTTAAACAACTGCCCCGTTACACTAATACTGGATCCAAATCAAAGAATCAAGCCGACTCCTGAAGATATCCTCTGTGCCAGGCAATGGGATTACAAAGAGGCATTTAATTAAAACAAGCTCTCTACCCTCAAGGAGCCCATCACTCTCCTAGAGAAGAGAGGGTATTAAATACAGTAACAACAAAAGGGGCATGATCCAAGTGCCAAATGAATGTCTATAATGGATGGAATACTATCAAATAGTAGTACTGCAGGGATTCTAGACTAGAATGACCACAGGACTGAAGAGGTTAGAGGAGGGCTTTGTGCAATACATAGAAGCCATTATTTGAAGGAAAGATAGGCCTTACACCAAAGGAATGGGGAAAGAAGAGCATTCCAAATTGGCATACCATCTTTGACAAAGCTTAGGAAGAAAGGAAGGTTTGGGAAACAGTACGTAAATCTTACCCGGCTTTGGCAAGTGGTTTCAGGTAGGGGACTAGCAAAGTTGAGGCAAGAATATTTTTAGGGTAAAATCTGGTTTCTTTAATTTCTTCCCCCAGATTTTAAATGTGTAAACAAAGAAAAAGCTTAAAAATAATGAGGCAGAGATTAGATCAAATCAACACAATTTACAACAAAATGCCCTACCCATAAAAACATGGCAGACCCTCTTCTCTATAACCTCCACAATACTCATTAATTAGGCTTTGTAGATAACTATAATAGTAAGGATTGAGAATAAAACCTTGATTTAGAACTTTGAAAGGAAAAGTATTCTTCATTTGAAAGGAAGCACCAAAATTTCTATTTTTTCTACCAAACAACTAACTTCAGAGTAACCTCTCTCTGTTCTTCAACCCCCTCAAGGGCTTCATGAATCCTAACCTATATTTAGGAACACGTGAGTCACAGGTGTACAATAAAAACTAGAATGCACATTGTTCCTCTTAAACAATGTTCCTCAGTAACATTAACGGAACCTGAGGTGCTACCAAAGCAGCTTCACTCAGGGAATATGGACAGGTCACTCTAAAAAGGCGACTTCTGTCCAAACTACTCAAAAACTGCTATTCTCAAAATCCCCTTCAATCTGCAGGGAGAAAAAGCTAGGCCCACTGTAAATCCCAACACTGCCATTGTATGGTCCTGCCTCTTCTGAAACAGACTTGTATTTAAACTGCAGTAGTAATACTTAAAATTTTAGCTTGTATGATATCTAACATCATTTTACATGGTGCATGCTATTTCCCCAATATCCACCCCCTCCCTTCGAGTGCCAACCACCCTCTCCCTCCCATACAAACAATAAATCAAATCAATTTTCATAGATTCAGGTGCTATTTTAAAAACATCAAAATTTTACTTTACCCATTCTCTCCGATGCTCCCTGTATTTTTTTAAGCTGTGAGTGGATGACCATGCTATGTGATCAACAACTGTGAAGGCTAAGCAAAAGTGAACTGAGTTTAGTATTGTAATTTCAAAATAACCTTAAAGTCTGTAATATTTGACATATATAATGGTATGCAGAATCCTTATTTTACTGCATTTTATCAGGCATTAATGGCAAGCAATTTATAGAAAAACAACTAATTAGTATTTCTTTTGTACAGAATTAGCTTAAAGCTTAGCTTAGAGAAAACAGAGGGGAAAAACTCAACAGCACACAAAGCAAACAGAAGCGTCGTAGCTGATAAACGGGGCCAAGAGGGGAAAAGCGCTCCCACGCTCTCTTCTGTGGTAACCAAATCCCTCCCCTCCCCACACGTGTACTTGTTGGGGCCATGTGTCACTACTGGCTGGGGCAGGATAGGCTTACTCCCTCTGAAATAAATTCCTTACTCTTTCAGTGAAAGAAAAGCCAGAGCTAGAAAGAGCAGTGAATAAGCTTAAAGTTTCTTATTTCCCTGTGCCCTCATATCTTCAAATGTGTCACCTTCTTATCACCATTTCTTACAACATAAGCTATGAGTCAACAGAATGTGGAAACTATATAAATACCAATTTCTAATCTAGTACAGAGCAGAAAGAGACCTGTCCTGTACTGGTAAACACTCATCTTCATATGTTTTTGTCAAACTCTTAGGTCTTCTTGTGGAACCAAGATAATAGCTACTGCTACACAGTAACTATTACAGTAAAGAACAAATTTGATCATTTTTACAGCTTTCTCCAACAGTCTCACCAACTCCCCTACCACCAACTTCTCCCACCTACCTTTGTTGTTCCTTTAGCCTGAAGCTCATCTACAGCCTAAATTTAGCCTAAAGCTCACCTGTAAGGATCCTTTTAAAATAATCTCTAAAGAAAAAACTCATTACTCCCTTTACCTTGTAATAAATACACTGTTTAATCCATCATATATTTATACAGTACAAAGTGTAAGTTCATTTTATGAAAGCATTCACTACCATGTCTTAAAATAATGATTATTGATGCTTTAAAAATATTTAATATAACCTGGCACATATGCAACTTTCCAGGAACATATTTATTATATAAGGAAAGAAAAAATACTCAAAGATGGCAGCAGGAAAAACTAATGAGGGCATTTTCCCTTCCAAATGTAATATCAAGTCATTTCTTTCTAACAGAACTTAGGAAATCATACAGAATACTAGTAGAGGCTTTCCTTTCCCCCAGAAAAATCCAAAAAAATTAGGGTATTAAAAGGCTAGCCCTCTTAACTCTTTCAGATGGTCCTATGGGTTTATCATCACAAGTTGGTACTTGTATCACCCCCACTATCATATTCCCCATGACAAGCCCATTTTTAAAATGCAATGCCCACTGCAGAAGAAATTCCCAAGACAAGTTTGTTCTTGCTGAATATCAAAGATAAATAATGCTAAAATAATTTTTTAAATTTTCCAGTCTATTTGTCTGTGAAAATAGACAATAAGGAATGAAACAGAAACAGCCTTGTAGTGGGAGAAAAAGCTTACTCAGGGTCTTTAAGAGCTAACAGAAAATGGTAAAAGAAATGTTCAAAAATAAATACTAAAGTAGCTGCATTCCAAGAATTCTATTCCACCTCTTGCCCCAACCCTATTTTCTCTCATTATAAAGCAGAGTCTAGGCCACTGGCAGGGGTCAGTGCCATCACACTTCCGCCAGGGGATATATGCTTTAGGAAATCAACATGTTGCTCCTCTTAGATTTAAGGCACACATTAGAAGTGTGTCTTGAATAAATAGTTATCCACAAATGTAGTTCTAAAAGTGGATTACATATACTTTGTTTTATGTACCTGCCATTAAGGGAAGTCAATTATTAAAAAGCTGTAGCCTGCTAAATTTTATATTTTGATGCTTACTTGCAGAGCTGCAATTCTGATACAATAACACTCATACTCTGGATATCTGGTGCCTTCTATCATCCACAACGTTTCATACACAAAATTAGAAGTAACAAAAGCTATCTCTGGCTATGAAAAAATAGCTGAAAACAGCAGAAGAAAAAGTATTCGGCAGATCTGTCTATTAATGAGGCAAGTTTTCAATGCTTGATGATTGCTATAAAAGCTAAGCAGAACCTCCCCAAATCTAAAACAAAGTAAAGAAACAAAAATGGAAAAATGAGAATATCAAAGGACAGAGGTGACAGACAACTCAATGATAAAGGAATTTAAAACGAAAAAACAGATTAGCATGAAGGAGACTGAGCCTTGTAACTATTGAAACAACACAGAGGAAAATCCACTGACATATTCACAAAAAATGCCTTTGGGGGAAAGGACTAAAAGTGTGAAGGAGAACCTAAGAGACTTCATTTGTAACACTTTTTAAATTTTAACTTAAGGGAAACTTACAAAACATTTGCTCAGTCTTAGAGGTGTTTGGCGGTGTTTTATATTTTTTAACATTTTTTCAAAATTAGATATCTATATATGTAATCAGCATACAGAATTTATCACTTACTGTACACCTTCACTCCCTACCAGACTTTCAGTCCATCTAGGGTCAGAGTCTTATGTCACTACTTTATTGCAGAGTCAAATGACAAAAGCAGCAAATATGTCCATAAGCTCTAAGAAAAGAAATCAAGAAAAATCTGAAGCAACCCAGCAACCTAGGGATATTCAGGTTCTAGTCGCACCAACAATGACTACATCCTAAAACACATCAGCCGGTATTAGAATACCATGTCTGGGGAAGTATTCCCTGTAATACTATGAGGCAAATTAAATCATTTATTTTCATACCAAAATTTCTCAAATACATGGTTTCTAAAATCTGATGTGAATCAATTGTTTTCCTTAGTAAGCATGCGCTGATGGTTCCCTGCCCATAATGCAGAATTACAGCACTTCTCCCCAGTTTCTAGTCCATGAGTTTTCTCTGACAGCCAGCCAGCACCTTTTCACAATCCCACTATGGAATAGGTTGGTGAAATCCTGCAGAAATACTGACCACCACAGACTGGAACATTAATGGAGAGGTAAGATCGAGCTAAATAGGGAATTTCATCCCAGAAGTCTGAATGGACCTCTCTAGGGGCTTCTATATCGTTCCATCTTATGGGTGTGTATTTCTATGTCTACGGAAAAGTCATTTCTACTTAGGGGTTTAGATATGTACAGTTCAAACAGCTTTCCTTCCATGTAAGGAACTAGCACTGCATTCCCTAAAGTATGGAATTTGTACAAAAAGTGAGTTTAGGTGTTATGTAATTTCACCAGCATGACACTTTGAACATCACTCAATCACTTAGTGGTGATTATATGTCATGATTAAGTCAAGAAAAAAGTTCCCACTTACTGCCTAGTATGTGTTTAATTAATACATCTAACGAGCTCATTTTTAACACAGGTAAATGACAGCAGAATCTAGTTTTCTCTTATAACACCATGTTGTTTTCACTGTATTTATTTTTCTGGTGACATAAGCTTTCACCTTAAAGTTAGCTTAAATTTTCAGAAAGTGAGTTGACAATTAAAAATGTTAAAACAGGGTGAAAAATAGTACAGTGATATATGTGACTAACATTTGGGAAACATTTATCTAGAACAGGGTTTCTCAAACTTTTAATGTGCATTAGAGTCACGTGGAAGGCTTCTTAAAACACAAATTGCTTGCACCCAACCCCAGAACTTCTAATTTGGTAGGCCTGGAGTGGTAGGTCCAAGAATCTGTATTTGTAACAAGTTCCCAGGTTCCCTAAGGTTGATCAGGCACCACACTTTAGAGAAACACTGATCCAGAACAATGGTCAGCACGCTTTTTCTTAAAGGGCCAGATGGCAAATACTTTAAACTTACCAGCTATATATCTCTGCTGCAAAGCAAAGGAGACATAGACCATATGTCTATGTACAACTGTGTTCCAACAAAACTTTATTTACAAAAAGCGAGTGGGCTATAGCGCCAACCCTGACCTAAAACACACCCTCAAGAGACAGAGAAGAGTATAATGTATAACACAGCAGTAGGACAGAATACAGAAGCCACCAAACAGCAAGGTTCGTACACTATAGATACTATCCATAAATATCTAACCAATTATATTGAAAGGAAAAGCTTTGTAAAGTTTAACTCTGAAAGAGAAAACTGTCTGCAGAAAACTGAGGTCTCAAGAAAATAAAAACAAAACAATTTACCATGCATTCAGGAGACATGACAAAAGATTCAGCAAGGGCAGCTGGTTAAATTCTTTTCATGTAGAATCACAGAGGTCAAACATCATTGCACATGGTTCACAACTAAATCAGAACATAAGGATCAGTATCTAGTGAGTGCTTTTTTAAGAAAAAAGTTTTAAAGACTCCTTTCTCTAGCCCATGTTAAATAGCAAAATATAACAGTTATTCAGCTGACTGAGTTACATGTTATTTTCTCATGGCTTTGATTTTTCAAGTCTTAAGCTACTTAGTTAAAACACAAAACTGTAGCTAAATTCAGAGTTTTTACAAAGTACTTCTCTCTACATCCTCAATAATCTTACATAACTGATTAAATGATCAAAAGGCCTTGCCTTCTAATTTCTATCCTATGAGAACTTAAACTGGAAAGGAATAGAATCACTTTTGCAGGTGCTGAATCCGTAAGATTTCTGTCATAAACTTACCCTTCCGCCCACTCCCTCACTCTTTCTCCAGCAAAATGTTCCAACTTTCTTCATCTTCTTACCTACAATTTTTCCATACACCAATTATTAAGCTGGGTAGTACAGTCATCTATGTGTCCTCAATGAATATACTAATAGCCCTGAGCTTTTAGGATTCAGTCCATTTCAAGCACCTTTCTGGAATTCCATTCTTGAGGAGTACCTGTCTCATTTACCTAGTCTTGCCCACAGTTTTAAGCCCTCTGCCTATCCTTGCAATCCCGAATTTGCCTGAACCCCAGCAACTCCGAGGTTTAATGTTTATATGAACCACCTGGTACTGAACACTGACTCACTAACCCTCACCCACATCCATGACACCTTACTTGCCCTTAACTTCCTACTACCCATCTTAAAAGATGTGGCTCACTCACATTTATCCCTATATGACATCTTAACCAAACCAAATAAAAGTATTTACTTGCTGCTTATAAAACTTATGCACTGATAGACGAAATGATTTCTTTGGTTTTATTACTATTTTTTTTACCCGAAGCAAAGAATGTCTCAGAAGCACAGGCTTCCTTCAGGAGAGCTAAAATGTAGAAAATCCAAGAATGATGCAGAGTTGTAGGAGGTGATACTATTATTGTTTTCCAAGCTGTACTGTAGTCAGAAATATCAGTCAGAGTTCAAAACTAGTTTTTTTTTTAATGAATTCACTATGTGGGTATTAACAGTTTTCAATGTTTTGATATGCCTGGACCTCTGATAAAATCCTATATTTACTAAAACTGTTTTAACTTTATGTTTAACTATTTAATGTTTGTTAAAATTTCTTAAAATGTCAACAGAATTCACAAGCTCTAGAACTAGATATATCCCATTATTATTTCAAAAAATGTGTGCTTACACACTAAAGGCTACGCCTCCTTCACTTAAAATGAACAATCCAAGTGAAATACAAGAATGATTTACAACTGACCAAGAAATAAATGATCCATTATGTTAATGAGAGAAAATGAGGAGAAAATGCTCTCGATGCTGATGACAACTAAGGGAACACAGATTACAGTCAAGGTGATTTTATGAAGAAAAGCCACTGAAAAGAACACTACAATCTTTGATTCACTATTTATTTTGAAGAAAAGCAGCATGGTCATACTGTCCTATAGGTTCAACAGTTATGCGTCACTAGTACCAGGAACAAGTAACTGATTTTCTGAACTGTATCTTCCTGATTATCTCCTGGGATTCATGTCCCTTTAACTTTATATCCCATAAGATACAACCACCGTGCAATATAAATGATCAGCAAAAATATTTAATTATGGTTAATGTGCTGTTAACTGAGAAAGTACATCATAGGTTCAGTAAGATTATCATCCAAAACAGCTAAAATTACCCGAAAACTTTAACCTGCCCCAAACATTCCCTAACCATAATGGACAACAAATGATGCTGTAAAATTCTTATCTATATTCTGAATCCTATAGTCTACTGGTTGTTTTTGAGGGCAGATTGCCATTTCTGGCCTGATATAACCTTTCAGAGATGGACTGTATTCCCATTTAAGAGTTATAATCAATTCAAGAAGTATGGAATCCTTAAAACTACCTTCTGTAACTTCCCTAGTTGCTAAACTTAGAAAGCAATCTAAATATACAGCCTCAATTTTGTTTAACTCCTATCCCTCAAATCTTGCAAGACCTTTCTGGGGTCAGGACAAGAGACCTCTCATAACTAAACCGTACTTGCCGGCAAAAGGGCTTTAGCTAAGGGACACCCTTTCAATTAAACCAACACAACAAAAATGACTAGTCTGTGTGGGGACACTAGGCTCCTCCAACCATCACAGACAATTCAACTGAACCGCTGTTTGACTTTTCCTGTGTTGCTCCTTCTTTTCAAATGGAATATTTTGAGGAAAACAAACTATCCCTCTCTTTTCTGTTACTGCTAACTAAAACAAAGTATAAAATTTAATGTATCTTAAATAAGATGCTAATATCTACCTATGGTTTCTTCCTTTAAAAAATTTAAAATATATTTGTCAACATTTCTGAGAATAACATAAGAAATTACTTGACTTCTCATTTAACAAAGTATAGATTTAACTTGAGGCAAAAAAGGTTAAGTGACTTACCCAAGGTTACAATTAGAGGTACAGCTGGGGCTAGAAACCAGGTCTCCTGAGTCTCAGCCCAATGCTCTTTTCCTTAGCCCATGATGCCTTATCAGAAAAATCCAAATACAGTCAGACCCCCAGTTACATGTGTATGAGTTACACTGATTCACATATACAAACTTTATATAGTGTGACCAATGTTTCAACTCACGCGGTACCCTGCTTCCATTTATGCAGTATGCCAGGCATCGGCACGATTTTCAGTGGCACACAGGCGGTTGCCACCACCAGGGCCCTAGGCAAAATTGCAAAGAAGGCAAAGTTTGTCTTTGGCCCTCCCACTTCCCTTATGCATTCCTCTCCCACCTCCTGGTCATCCCCCTGCCCAGCCTCCCAGCGCGATCATGCTGCCCTCTGGTTGTCCAAAGCCTCCCACTTCCACCACCCACCCAGGACTGTCCTTTCTGGAAGTGCCCAGTGATCCAAAATTACCTCTCCTTTTCCCTACTAAAAGTCCCTCTTCTGAGAATTTCAGTAAAGTTTAGGTCATCTACATGAATTAACTGATTTGAGTAATGCCAAGTTACACTTAACACACAAATCTCCAAGGAGTTTAAAAAGGAACTAATTAGAAATTCTGATTTGGGGTGGGAAAGAGGAAATAAATTTTTCATTAGAGGGGCAAAGGAGGTGAAAGAGAAAGTGCCCTAGGCTTCCTGTGCCACTTCAGATTCCCTCACAGACAGCACTCTAAGAGTAGAGGGGGTGGTTACTGCCACCCTGACAAAAAGACAGTGGTTGCTTTATAGTCAGTCTCTGGGATTAAAAAAAAAAAAAAAAAATTGGACACAGCTGCTTTAAATACTCTACCTACCTTTTCCATCTCTCTCCCACCCCTTGGACCCCATTTCCACTTCTTAGTAACCATTCCCTTAAGCTGTTCCTGTGTCCCATACAAAGCTTCCCATTATATAATTTCAAATTACATGGTGTTATTCAGGAAGGCGTCCATATCCCCTATCCCTGGATAACTTGAAGTTGACTGAACACTTAAAAAAAAATCCTATTTGAAGGTCCTGAATAAGGTGAGTATATAAACTCATTAACAATGTGGTAAGAAAGAAAACAATGCTCTGATTCCTATATACATAAAATAACTAATCTGGGTATCTAAAAAAACATTCTTCTCCTTGAAAGTAGTATGTTTCTTACTTCTAGCCCAACACAGCAGTGAAAATCCAGTCATTTCAGCTAAAATAATATCGTGGACTTGTAAACATGAGTTCACTGGTAAATCCTTAGTCTGAAGGCAAAAAAAATCCAGTAACAGACACATAAAAATATAAATTTATCTGTATATAAAGCAGAGTGGATTTCAAGAAATGCAAGTTTCTGCAGATTACGCACATAGGAAAAATAGGTATGTATGTATATATGTGTGTGAGTACACACATATTTTAATTCAGTTTTGCAACAGTAGATTGCAGTCTAGTTGGAATTTATCAGGTGACAATAGTTGCTTTGATTCAACTACCCACCCAGTAAAATTAGGAAACTAAATCCATGAAGAAGGTACCAAAAATGGCACCCAACTAGGATTAACAGGATCGTGTAAAGTATGTCTTAAATAAAATGATTTCTATAATTTCACTACAAAGATTAGTTATTCTGTTAGTTAAAATCCTGAATTAAGCCCCTTCTCAACACCATCTTCACAATGGAAAAGGAGCAATGTTAAAACACCCTACAGTTATAAAAACCACTCTAAACTAAAAGTGAAAAACGTTAACTGATAGAAATTTCTCCAGTGGAATTTTTAATCAATGCTAACTTTCAAGGGTTTACTACATAAATAAAACTCATTTCCTTCCCAATCTTCCCCTCCTCTATACACAACCACAAGTAGGTTTGCGATCTACACCTGTTTTTCTATACGTTCTAAGAAGAAAAGTTCCAAATGTGGGTTTTTATTAAAACTGAATTATGAACACTGATAAACCATGCAAATTATGCGCTGCTAAAAACATCTGAATTCAATAAAAATGTTTTAAATCTACTCACATTTTGCTGCAAAGCACTCAAGGAAATTTTAACAGCGACTGCTCAAAAGTTAAGAGTGTGCCTTTTCTCTTACATCAAACAACTTAAGTAACTCGAGAAAAAAGCATTGGTTTAATGGCTATGAAACTATTTGCCTGAACAAACAACATACAAAAATGAGCAAGTATTGGCTTTGTTTCTAAGAAAGTAGTGGACTACACCCTTCCTCCATATTAGCATGGGCTTCACTCGAATTTCAAAGAGTATATTACTAATTACCATCACCAAAAAAGCAACAGCATTTCATCTTACCTAGAAATTCTCTATGACAAAAAGATATCCAGCCTTTAGTGCTTCTTTGTACAAACACTAACCTAAGTGCCTAAAAGCATCGTTGTTTCCCTCAATTCTACGTCACTGGGCACCACATTTTCAAAATGGTTCTATTCGGGGCACATGCAAAGTTCGTCAATATTTACTGAACAAAGCTTCTATTAAATTGTCTAACAAAATGGAGGTCTCTCGGAAAAAACAGGCCGTAACATTCTCTTCACAAAATGGGCCAAACACACCCGCTTCAGGAAACCATGGTTTGGGTCAGATTTTCCCATAAGAATGGTGGTTTCATCTCTGGAACTGGATTCTAGGAAAGGTTTTCTCCGGACCCAGGTAAAGGAGTGGAGGGTGGGGACCAGTTCTCTCTGGATACTCCGCAGGGCGGCGGCGAGGGCTGATCCCACAGCTCTGGGTTAAGGAATTAGTTCAGGGGGCGGAGGCCTTAGCGGTCCGCAGGTACCTAACCAGCGACAACACAGGCCACCAAACTACGCAAGAGAGACGTGGGCTCTCCCGTCCCAGCCAAGTCAACACTCGGGGCTCAAACTCTCCCTTCAGGCTCCAGGCCCCGCCTGACCCCATTGGCAGCAGTTCCCGCCAATCCGCTCGGTCGCCGCCCCCCGGGCCCGCCTGCCCAGCCCTCATTGGATGGGACGGGAGCCGGGACCTCGTGTTACCAATCTGGGAGCCCCTTACTCAGCCACACACACAAGCCCAGGTGCGCCCGCGGAGCCCCTTCCCCTCGCCTTCCCCATCCCTTCCCCCACCCCCAGGGCACTGGCAGAGACTTACCGTCCCGGGAGGTGCCCATCAACTGGTCCAGCATCGCGCGCATCTGGGCTTGCGCCGACATGGCGGCGGCGTAGCGGGCGGGCGGGGGTGGGGCGCAGAAAGGGCCCTTTAGGGCGGGGGGGACAAGGGGAAGGGGTGGGGGAAGCTGAGACGCCTGTCTCTGCCGCCGCTGCCTCGAGGCGTGCGGAAAGGAAGCCGGAGGGGTTGCAGGAGAGTCCGGGCTGCGGCTCCTCACGACGACGCGTACGTGGAAGTCAGCAGCCCCCGAAAGCGACCCTCGTTCCCTCTCTCTCCGTCGGTTCCTGGGACGGAAGCAATACCGGCTAACCAAGCTCTCGTCTCCAACACCGCCACCCGCCAGAAGACGTCAGCCCCCCCTCCAAGTTCTGACGCTGCTCGCCGCCACCGTCGCCGGGACGTGAGCGCGCACGCTCCTCGCGCTTAGTCGTTTCCCGCGGGGGCTCCACCAACTGGCGTCTAACTGTATTCGCTCCGCCCGCCCCGCACAGGAGGGGTTCCACCCTAACGTCTCTCGGGCGCGTGCACGCCGGCCTCTCCCGCCCCTGCCTCCAGATATCGCGAGACTCGGGTGCCTCAAGCCGGATACGCCCCGGGCGCGAAACCTCGCTCTCAGGCTTGAGGGTCCGCTAGGGCTTCGCCGGGCGGCGTGCTGGCGAGCCAGACCCAAGTTAGCCAGTGGGCTAGAGGGTTAGCCAGAGTCGAAAGTAAGTAGAAACCATATCTGGCATTTCGACGGAGGTTAGCAGCGTTAGTAGCTATTATGGGCGTATTCCTGACATACTCATTGACCTGACCAATTAACTCGTTTTCACAGGCCCAAGGGCCTGTGATCATGTAGACTCAACCCTTTTCTCATTATGACCCGACCGCCTACGAAAGAAGCCCTGGAGATCTGACAGCTGGGTCATTTTCCTTAATCTATGCAGAGAGGCTTTAAGCCGCCCAACTGGAATAAGTTAGGTTCAGGAAATAATGTCTGAAATTAATACACTAGGAGCAGGTCATCCAACCCATTCGGATTTATCATCGTTACTTATATAGCAGGAGGCTGTTAGTCTAAATTATAAACTATAAAAATTAAGCAGTATTCTAAAGAAAGGAGGTCATTTTGTAGAGAATTTTCTCCCTTGCTTGACAGCTAAATTTGAAGGATGAGGCTTTTTTGGTATATCAGCAGCTTTGACAATGGAAAAGAAAGCCTGTGGGTTGGGTTAGCTTAGCCATCACCCTGCGTTCCAGACATAGGTGGACGGATTCCTAACTGGGACCTTCCGTGATTTTTTTTTTTCCCTTAAATCTCAATCTCCGATGAAGCTATAGGTATGTGAGGACTAAATGAGCTCACAGAAAATGCTTATCCCAGAGCCTTGTCCTGATGTTTTAACTTTTATTGTAAAATAATAGTTCCTTAAGAGGAGACACAGGTACTTTGAAAGGAAATAATGGTGAAAATTTTTGTTTCATTAAAATGTTATATACATCGCCTGTGAACTTTATTAGCAAGATCAATAAAAAATGTACGTGAAATAGCTATTGTAGTCTCAAGGTGCCCCCCCACCACACCCTTTTTATTCGGCCCTACGGTGCAGCTTGGGAGGGAAGCCTCTGAGAACTAACCACTGGCCCCACCGCCAGGGACTATCCCCCGAGATCCCTTTAAAAGCATATTGGGTCTATCTTCGAATAATCGCAGTGTTTAGTAACTGAAAAGATAGATTCCTACCAGTTATTCAGAGAGTTGAAAATTCAAACAACTCCAAATACGTGGAGTGTCATCCTTTGGAAACTATTTGCAGTAAAAGAAAAATTTACAAATTAATACGTGTGAGAGAAATGCACTACTATATATGGCCGTCCCCGGTGGCGCATGAGGTCGCAAAGTAGGACACGACTGAACAACTAACACTATTACATGTGCAGTATCCTTCAGTCGGTCAGTCGTGTCCGACTCTTTACGACCCCGAGGACTGCAGCACGCCATCCTTAAGAGGAAAATATACTAAAATACTGAAATGGTTTGTGTTAGTGAAGACAGTTTAGTTCTTATCTCTCGCTTACTTTCTACCTTTCTGATTGCTCACTTTTTAGATAAATCTCTTTGTTTTCAGAAAACATAGTTTTTGTCTTTTTTAATAATCTGATATTCACTGCCTTTTAATTGAATTTACTCATTTATATTCATATAATTACATACGTGCTTGATTTTAAAGCTCTTGTCTATATATCTCACCTATTTTGGGTTTAATTTTCTCTCCTTTCTTGTCTGCCTTTTAATCATTTCATTTTTTCCACTTCTGGTAGTTTGGAAATTTTAGTCTTTTCTTTTAGCAGTTACTCTAGAAGTCCATAGGGTCGCACAGAGTCGGACACGACTGAAGCGATAGCAGCAGCAGCAGCAGCAGCTAGAAGTTATAAGGGCCATTTTTAATGTATCAAAGTCTAATCAATGCCTTTACACTTCACTCAGCTAATACAGAGAACCAAGAAAACTAACTACATTTAAACCTCTTCCCAAGATAAATGCACGTGTTAATCATATGGTTTAGAATTTTGGTTTGTTTTTTTCTTTTCTTTTTTTGGCTGCACCCCAGAGCTTGCAAGATCTTAGCTCCCCATTAGGGATTGAACCTGGGCCTGCAGCAGTGAAAGCGTGGAGTCTTAACCACTGGGCCACCTGGGATTTCCCAGTTTGTTATGGCTTTTTAAAACCAAATTTCATATCAATGTTTGTTTATTTACCACTTTTTCTTTCTTTGTGGAATCTGCCTTTCCATCTGGGATCATTTCCCTTTTGTCTTATGTTTAAACTTTAGGACAGGAGTCAGCAATATACAATTCACTCATCAAATCCAGGCCATTGCCAATTTTTGTGACTAGTTTCATTGAAATACTGCCAGGCTTGTTCATTTGTTACTGTCTACAGTTTCTTTAGACTACAACAGCAGAGTTAAGTGGTTGGCAGATACCATACCCTATGACCTGGAAGACTGAAATATTTACTGTCTAGCTCTTTCCGGACACTTGCCTGCCCTGCCTCCGGGTTTGCTTTCCTGTTGGCTTGCTAGTAGAGAACTCTGCCATTTTTGTTGATCTGAAAAGACCTTTAGCTTGCCTTTCTCAATTCTAGGTGGATATTCTAGGTTGAAAGTTATTTCCTTTTGGCACATAAATTCTGTCATTCTGCTGCCTTCCTTGCTCCTGGGAGGTCAGTTCTCAGTCTCATTCCTTTGAAGAAAGCTGGGCTGTCTACTTTCAAATTGTGTTCTTTTTGCCTGTATTTTTCTGCAGCTTACTCTATCTGGGTATGGATTTATTTTTATTCTGCTTGTGATTCATTGAGCTTTTAGAAACAGTGGACTGACATCTTTTTTTTAATCAATTTAAGGAAAATTTTTTAGCTATTCATGAATACTGTCATTCATCAACTTCTGGACCTCTAAATCAAGTTTTCAGTGTTTCCTCTATATCTCTTTATTCTCTTTGCATTTTCCACCTTGTTGTGCCAAGCTCCCTTCTTGATGCTTTTTTTTCTGATGAATTTTATTGTTCACTAACCTCCCTTCAGCTGTATCTAGTCTGTTGTTAAACCTATGTGATGAATTCTTAATTTTTTCAGTTACAGAATTTTTATTTGGTTGTTTTTCAACTCTAAGTAATTTTTTATGGTTTCTGGTTCCTTGATGAAATTCCCAAGGTTGGCTATTATTTGACCCAGTGATCATAATTGTCTTGTAATCTGAGTTTGCTAATTATAATATCTGAAGTTTTCTATGGTTCTGTGTCTGTTGGTTCTCCTGGATTTCACTTTTGGGGTCTTGTTTTCTTATCTATCTGATTATCTTTGTCTGCTGAAAATGTACTTGAAAAAATATGTGTAGGATATAATGCTGTCTTTCTCCAAAGAGGATCATAATACAAATTCAATGCTTTAATTTCTCTTGACACCAAAATGGCAAAAATCTGGTCTGAAAGGCTGACAAGGACTTTTTTATTTCCATTTCACCCTTGAGAGTGAACTCCAGAGTCCTAGTTTAAAGTGAGTGTGGGTTTCTTAGAGTGCTCACCTTGGTGGGCCTGAGACTTTGCTTTTTGCCTCCCTAACCTCTATGATCCTACCAAAAGTGCAGGTTAATTTCAAAACTGAAGCTGCTGCTGCTGCAAAGTCGCTTCAGTCATGTCCAACTCTGTGCAACCCCAAAGACGGCCTCCCACCAGGCTCCCCTGTCCCTGGGATTCTCCAGGCAAGAACACTGGAGTGGGTTGCCATTTCCTTCTCCAATGCATGAAAGTGAAAAGTGAAAAGTGAAAGTGAAGTCACTCAGTCGTGTCCGACTCTTCACAACCCCATGGACTGCAGCCTAGCAGGTTCCTCTGCCCATGAGATTTTCCAGGCAAGAGTACTGGAGTGGGGTGCCATTGCCTTCTCCAAAACTGAAGCTATTGCTACTAAATTGGCAAATGTCCTGAGGCCAAAAATGTGCCTTTGTGTGCTGCACTTTTCTTGGTTCTTGTCTTCTAAGATTTGGCCTACTATTTCCTACTTATCTTAACAGCTCTTTAATGATTTTAAGAATTAAAATATTTCATCCATGGTTTTTAGCTGTGTTCAACTGAAGTGTTAATCTAAATTACCTAGACTGTCATTAACAGAAGTTTGTTCTCTTTTTAATCTTTTTCTAATTTTTAAAATTTAGTAACTGTGTATTCAGTCAGTTCAGTTCAGTCACTCAGTCGTGTCCGACTCTTTGCGACCCCATGAATCGCAGCGCACCAGGCCTCCCTGTCCATCACCATCTCCCGGAGTTCACTCAAACTCACATCCATTGAGTCGTGATGCCACCCAGCCATCTCATCCTCTGTTGTCCCCTTCTCCTCCTGCCTCCCAGCATCAGAGTCTTTTCCAATGAGTCAACTCTTCGCATGAGGTGGCCAAAAGTACTGGAGTTTCAACTTTAGCATCATTCCTTCCAAAGAACACCCAGGGCTGATCTCCTTTAGAATGGACTATGTTACTCTTATCCAAAAACAAAACAAAACCTGTGAATATGTCTTTGTGTACATTCTAGCAATGATATCCATTCCTTAGGAATAAGTTGTCATAAGGAAACAGGAACTTACAAGAGTAGTATATACTCTTAATCTATACATGCCATCAACTAGGTAATTAAAAATTAGAGTAGGTACAAGGTTGGTGCAAAAGTAATTGTAGTTTTTGCATTGTTAAAATTGGAATACATTCTTAAATGTGGTTATATTATACATCATTTTAATGCACATTTCTTGCTTTGATGTTTTGCTAATGACTTATTACTTGCTGTTTATTTTATATTTATTTTAGACTAGGAAATGATGTTAGACCAAAAGTAAATTCAAGCAATTTTCTTAATTCGAGTTCAAAATGGATCGTAAAGCAGCAGTGACAACTCGAAATATCAACAACGCATTTGGCCCAGGAACTGCTAGCGAACATACAGTGGCAGTGGTGGTTTAAGAAGTTTTGCAAAGGAGATGAGAGCCTTGAAGATGAGAAGTGCAGTAGTTGGCCATCAGAAGTTGATAACGATCAACTGAGAGCAATCATCAAAGCTGATCCTCTTACAACTACACAAGAAGTTGCTGAAAGAACTCAGCGTCAACCATTCTATGGTCATTTGGCATTTGAAGCAAATTAGAAAGGTGAAAAAGATAAGTGGGTGCCTCATGAACTGATCGAAAAAAAAAAAAAAACGTCGTTTTGAAGTGTCATCTCTTTATAAAACTGTGCAAAGCAACAAACCATTTCTTGATCAGATTGTGACATGCGACAAAAAGTGGATTTTATATGACAACCAGCTCAGTGGTTGGACTGAGAAGAAGCTCCAAAGCATTTCCCAAAGCCAAGCTTGCACCAAAAAAAGGTCATGGTCACTGTTTGGTGGTCTACTGCCAGTCTGATCCACTACAGCTATTTGAATCTCTGGGAAACCATTACACCTGAGAAGTATGCTCAGGAAATTGATGAGATGCACCGGACACTGCAATGCCTGCAGCTGGCATTGGTCAACAAAAAGGGCCCAGTTCTCCACAAGAATGCCCAACTGCACATCAAACCACTAGTGCTTCAAAAGTAGAATGAATTGGGCTATGAAGTTTCACCTCATCCGTCATATTCACCTGACCTCTTGCCAACCAACTCCACTTCTTCAAGCATCTCAACAAATTTTTGCAGGGAAAATGCTTCCACAACGAGCAGGAGGCAGAAAATGCTTTCCAGGAGTTCATGGGATCCTGAAGCATGGATTTTTATGCCACAGGAATAAACATTTCTTGTTGGCAAAAATATGTTGATTGTAATGTTTCCTGTTTTGGTTAATAAAGATGTGTTTGAGTCTAGTTATAATGATTTAAAATTCATGGTCCAAAACCACAGTTACTTTTGCACCAACCTAAATAGCATACATTTTGCTAGCCATCCAGAGTGGACAACTCTTCATTTTATTGTAATTTATAAATTAATCTAGTAAATAAAGGCTATATAGTAAAATTTAATATTGCAGTGATTCTTTCATCATGAGTACCTACCTAATAACAAATTTTATAAACATTGTTCCTATTAATTTAAATACAGCTTAAAAACTTCAAATTCTGGGGTAATTCCCTTGTGATCCAGTGGTTAAGAGTCTGTACTTCCACCGCAGGGAAGCACTGGTTAGACTGCTGGTTGGGCTAAGATCCTGCATGCAGCATGACCCCTGCCCCCCCAAAAAAGAAATCAATGTAAATTATATCTTTTTAGTTGAGTGATTAAAAATTTACCTTACAAACATAAAGTGCCTTGGATTAGCTTGCCTTTAGTTCAAAACTACACTGCTTTTTTTCCACCCCACATAATCCTAGTATGTGAACATTTTGTTATCATTATGTTTGTATTTATGTCTTGAACATTTATCCATACAAAGGACAAGCTAAGTACTAATGACTCAAAACCAGACAGAAACAGTCTAGTCAAAATTCATAAACATTTGAAGTTTATGGAGAGGAGAAATAGTGAGACATTACCAACAAAGGTCTGTCTAGTCAAAGCTATGGTTTTTCCAATAGTCATGTATGGATGTGAGAGTTGGACTATAAAGAAAGCTGAGTGCCGAAGAATTGATGCTTTTGAACTGTAGTGTTGGAGAAGACGCTTGAGAGTCCCTTGGACTGCAAGGAGATCCAACCAGTCCATTCTAAAGGAGATCAGTCCTGGGTGTTCACTGGAAGGACTAATGCTAAAGCTGAAAATCCAGTACTTTGGCCACCTGATGCGTAGAGCTGACTCATTTGAAAATACCCTGATGCTGGGAAAGATTGAGGGCAGGAGGAGAAGGGGATGAGAGAGGATGAGATGGTTGGATGGCATCACCGACTCATTGAATATGAGTCTGAGTAAATTCTGGGAATTGGTGATGGACAGGGAGGCCTGGTGTGCTACAGTCCATGGGGTCCCATGAGTCGGACACTACTAAGCAAGTGAACTGACTGAAATAGCAAGAACCAAGCCTAAACTGAGTGAGCTACTTGACTGCTCTATTAAAGATAGAGGTTTTAAAGAGTGAAAAGTAGATATCAAAGCCACAGTCAGCCCCATAATAGGCATTTTAAAATGCTTATTGAGGGAATTCCTTAGCGGTCCAGTGGTTAGTACTCGGCGCTTTCAATGCTGTTGCCCAGGGCTCAATCCCTGGTTGGCACACAGCACGTGCAAAAAAAACCAAAAACCTTGTTGAAGGAAGAAGGAAAAAAAGAGAGAAAGAAAAATTTAACCTGAGAGCTAAAGAGTGAATCAGAATTAGCCTGAGAAGTGGGGGATAGTTGGGAGAAAGAGCTTTCCATGCATATGGAACAACAGAATGTTGAAAGAGAGCCATGGCTTGTAGAACTGAGTGAATTTCTGTATGGCTAGACCGTCAGATGTAAAGAGAGGAGAAATGAAGCTAAAGAGATTTAGCAAGGGCCAGATCCTAGAGGACTTTGTTAAGTTTAGCTTGAAGGGTTATAAGTTGGAGAGACAAGATCAGATCTGTACATTATGGAATATTAATTGATTGAAGAGCATAATTTGGATTTAGTGAGACCAATTAGGAAGGGCAAAGGTTCAGAGAAAAGATGCAAGACATAAGGTCTCCAATAGGGTAGTAGCAATAGAGGTTCAAGATTCTTAGGAGAGTATTATCTAATTTAGTGATTATTTAACTGAGGATGTGAAGGTAAGGAAGCAGTCTAGAATAACTCAGATTTATGACTTGAGTGATTGAGTAAAAATGTTAGGGAATGCCAGAGAGATTTATGGGGGAATGAGGAGGTTCCATTATAGATGCACTGAATTTGAGATGCCTTTCAGTCATCTAAGTGGTGGTTTCTGGCCACTGGACAGACAGGTTTTTATAACTTGACTGGGGTGGGGGTCATGGACTGGAGTTAGCCTGTTGATAATTAAAGCATTGGAATGGAGGTGATCAACCAGGGAAAGCACATAGAGTATGAGGTTAAAGACCTAGGTCTGCACCCAAGAAACACCAACATATAAGGGATATACAGAAGAGGACACCGAAGACAAATGGCTGGAGTGAGAAGAAAACAATATGTATCATGAAAGCAAAGAGAAAAAAGGAAGGAGTGGTTAATAGTGGCAAATGCTCCTTCAGTTCAGTTCAGTCGCTCAGTCGTGTCCGACTCTGCGACCCCATGAATCACAGCACGCCAGGCCTCCCTGTCCACCACCATCTCCCGGAGTTCACTCAGACTCACGTCCATCGAGTCTGTGATGCCATCCAGCCATCTCATCCTGGGTCGTCCCCTTCTCCTCCTGCCCCCAATCCCTCCCAGCATCAGGGTCTTTTCCAATGAGTCAACTCTTCGCATGAGGTGGCCAAAGTACTGGAGCTTCAGCTTTAGCATCATTCCTTCCAAAGAAATCCCAGGGCTGATCTCCTTCAGAATGGACTGGTTGGATCTCCTTGCAGTCCAAGGGACTCTCAAGAGTCTTCTCCAACACCACAGTTCAAAAGCATCAATTCTTCAGCGCTCAGCTCTCTTCACAGTCCAACTCTCACAACCATACATGACCACAGGAAAAACCATAGCCTTGACTAGACGGACCTTTGTTGGCAAAGTAATGTCTCTGCTTTTGAATATGCTATCTAGGTTGGTCATAACTTTCCTTCCAAGGAGTAAACGTCTTTTAATTTCATGGCTGCAATCACCATCTGCAGTGATTTTGGAGCCCCCAAAAATAAAGTTTGACACTGTTTCCACTGTTTCCCCATCTATTTCCCATGAAGTGATGGGACCGGATGCCATGATCTTTGTTTTCTGAATGTTGAGCTTTAAGCCAACTTTTTCACTCTCCTCTTTCACTTTCATCAAGAGGCTTTTTAGCTCCTCTTCACTTTCTGCCATAAGGGTGGTGTCATCTGCATATCTGATGTTATTGATATTTCTCCCGGCAATCTTGATTCCAGCTTGTGTTTCTTTCAATCCAGCGTTTCTCATGATGTACTCTGCATATAAGTTAAATAAGCAGGGTGACAATATACATCCTTGACATACTCCTTTTCCTATTTGGAACCAGTCTGTTGTTCCATGTTCAGTTCTAACTGTTGCTTCCTGACCTGCATACAGATTTCTGAAGAGGCAGGTTAGGTGGTCTGGTATTCCCATCTCTTTCAGAATTTTCCACAGTTTATTGTGATCCACACAGTCAAAGGCTTTGGCATAGTCAATAAAGCAGAAATAGATGTTTTTCTGGAACTCTGCTTTTTCGATAATCTAGCGGATGTTGGCAATTTGACCTCTGGTTCCTCTGCCTTTTCTAAAACCAGCTTGAACATCTGGAAGTTCTCAGTTCACGTATTGCTGAAGCCTGGCTTGGAGAATTTTGAGCATTACTTTACTAGCATGTGAGATGAGTGCAATTGTGCGGTAGTTAGAGCATTCTTTGGCATTGACTTTCTTTGGAATTGGAATGAAAACTGACCTTTTCCAGTCCTGTGGCCACTGCTGAGTTTTCCAAATTTGCTCAGCAAGATAAGGAATGATCCATTGGGTTTAGTGGATGAAGGCCATTTGTAAACTTGCAAGGCAGTTCTAGTAGGGGAGAAACCAGACTGCAGTGGATTAAGGATGAATGGCCATGAAAAATGTAGAAAATGTCATGAGACAACATAGATTATTAACTTCAAAATCTGTATGCTGAGCCAAAGAAGCCAACTTAAAACAGTACATACATATTATGACTACATTTGTATTAAATACTTGAACAGGCCAAATTAATCTACTGTGACAACAAGCAGGTCAGTGGTTGCATGGGACCAGGTGTAGGGAAGGGGAGATGTCTGCAAAGGGGGGCATAGGGGAACTTTGAAGGGAGGTGAAAATATATGGCTTTACTGGGGTGGTTATTACACAGGTGCATTCATTTGTCATTATTTGTTGACCTGCATATTTATTATATGTAAATTATACCTCAATACAACTTATTTTACAAGTTTAAAAAATATAGAAAGTGAGGACTTCCCTGGTGGTCCAGTGGTTGAGAATCTGCCTGCTGACAGGGGACACAGGTTTGATCCCTGGCCCAGGAAGATTCCACATACTGTGAGACAACTAAGAAGCCCACAACTACTAAAGCCCATGCACCCTAGAACCTGTGCTCTGCACCAAGAGAAGCCACTGGAGTGAGAAGCATGCCGACAACTAAAGAGTGGCTCCCACTCGCCACAGCTAGAGAAAGCCCACATGCAGCAACAAAGACCCAGCACAGCCAAAAATAAATAAAAAAATTTTAATGTAGAAAATGAAAATTCATTCAATTCACTGAATACATTCAATTCATTGAATACATTCAATTTGTTTGCAAAGAGGAACAAGTTAGAAGATAGCAGCTGAAAAAATATTTGAGATAAAGCTGACTACAATTGAGCCTTGAATGACAGGTGTTTGAACTGTGCTGACCCACTTATACCTGGACTTTTTTCAATAGGAAATACTAAAGTACGACCGGATCTGTAGTTGGCTGAATCCACAGATGCAGAACCATGGAGGGCCAGCTGTAGTTATACTCAGAGTTCTGTGTGGAGGGTCAGTGCCCCTAATCCTCCAAATTGTTCAAGGGTCAATTATAGTTGCTTTTAGATGGAACAGCCTTGAACATATCTAAATACTAATAAAATTCAGTGAGAGGAAGCAGTTAAAGCATAGCAGGTAAGAGAAGGAATATGATAAAGTGAAGGAATATGATAAAGGATGAACCACATCAAAAATTAGAATAGTGAGCTAACAAGTGCCCAAACCTCAGGAGTCCCTAGTTTTAGGACATCCAAGTATAGAGAGTTTATTGCCAATACAATTCATATTCCACAATCAGTTCCTTCCATTTTTCATGTTGAGTTCAGTTAATTCTGGTTAGTAAGACCACTGATAAGAGGTACAGGTTGGTTATATATGGACAGAAACGGCCTAATCAAATCATTTAAACCATGGGAAATAATTTATTTCAGAAGACTGGTGGCAATAGGGCTTAGAGAAATTGTTGTTTAGTTGCTAAGTCCTGTCTGACTTTTGACCCCATGGACTGTAGCTCGCCAGGCTCCTCTGTCCATGGGATTTCCCAGGTAAGAATAGTGGAACAGGTTGCCAGTTCCTTCTCCAGGGTGTAGAGAAGGGTTCGTGATAAAAGAATAAGGGTGCAGTGGTTGAAGATGAAAACAAGATTTTCTTTGTCAAGCACTTCGGTACTGTGCAAATGTTTTATGTCAGCATTATTCTCATTTGTTACAACCACCTTGTTGGCATTCTCATTCTACAGAAGAGGGAGCAAGCCCAGGTCAATTAACCTAGCCAAGATCACACACATTATAAAGGTGGGATTAAAGCCTACGTCTGTATTTCAGGCTTCCTCGGTGGCTCAGCAGTAAAGAATCTGCTTGCAGTGCAGGAGCTGAAGATGTGCGTTCAACCCCTGGGTCAGAAAGATCCCCTGGAGAAGGGCATGGCAATCCACTCCAGTATTCTTGCCTGGAGAATCTCATGGACAGAGAAGCCTGGCAGGCTAGTCTATGGGGTCGCAAGGAGCAGGACACAACTGAAGCAACTGAGCATGCACACTATATGATTTCAAACCCATAGTAAGTATTTCTTACCCTGCTATTCAGGGCTTGGGGCTGAGTGGTAAAGAATCCGCCTGCCAAGCAAGAGATACAAGTTTGATTCCTGGCTTGGGAAGATCCCCTGGAAAAGGAAATGGCTACCCACTTCAGTATTCTTGCCTGGGAAACCCCATGGAGAGAAGCCTGCTAAGTTACAGTCCATGGGGTTGAAAAAGAGTCGGACAGGACTTACTGACTAAACAACCCTGTTATACAGTTCTGCCTCAGCTCTCATTCTTTAAAAATGCTATGGGAATTCCCTGGCAGTTCAGTGATTAAGACTTGGCATTTTCACTGCTGTGTGTTGGATTCAATCCCTGGTCGGGGAACTAAGATTCCCACAAGCCGCGTAGCCAAAAAAAAAAAAAAAAAATTATTATATACAGCCGCCTGGGTATGTATTTTAACAAAAGCAATAAAAAGATCAGTCTATCTTAATCCTTTCACTTTCTTCATCTTAGTAAAGTAAAACATCTTAAGATAATAATATACCCAGGTGGCACTAGTGGTAAAGAACCCACCTACCAGGGCAAGGAGATGGAAGAGACGCAGCTTCAATCCCTAGGTAGGGAAGATCTCCTGGAGGAGGAAATGGCAATCCACTCCAGTATTCTTGCCTGGAGAATCCCATGAACAGAGGAGCCTGGCGGGCTACAGTCCATGGGGTCACACAGAGTCAGACACGACTGAAGCAACAGAGCACACATGCACATATGAAATAAAGCAGGGGAGATAGGATATTAAACATTTTTACTTTTTTGATCTGTTCAATTGAATAGATGCTTGGTTTGACTCTTAATACTGTTATTTTAATGTTAATCTCTTAGAAGAAAAAGATGATGTTTTGAAGTACTTTATGAGTGTTTGTTTAGGTTGTACTCCTAGTGAGTAGGACTGAGTCATGCATTCAAAACACTGAATAACTGTCTATGTAAGTCACTGTGGAAGACGCTTTACAGAATACAAAAATGAATGAGGTGTCTTCCTTACTGTAAAGGAGCTGACATTCAGGGAAAAAGAGGTTATATGTCTACAATTATTCCAGAAGAAACTGCAATATACCACAAAGGGGGCACAGGTAAAGAATGATTGGTAGTTCAGAGAATTTTTATTTAAGGAATTCAGGATGTTAGAGGCAAAGGAAACATTTAGGAGTCTAGTTTAATAGTTCAGGCCAGTGATTTCCAGTGCTTGAACCAGGACAGAGATAGTGATGCTAACAGTTCTTGCAGAACTGTTTTCACTCCAAACTTATTGACTGGATGTGGAGAGTGAGAAGAAAAATACAGAATGAAGCCCAAGTTCTTGACTTTTTCAGCCAAGTGCATGGTAGAGTCCCTCACCTTGATAAAGAATTCAAGAGGAAGAGCAATTTGACATGGAGGGTAGAAGGCAGAAGGGGAGATAAGTCAGTGTTCTCATTCCATCACCCTCTCTGGTCTTTCTGCAGCCTGTACTTGAGTGGTGGCCGTGTTCTCATTACCTAAGGGTCAGGCCTAGGGAGGCACTAGCTCTCCACTGTTGTAGCCCATCTCGTTCACCTTAATTCAAACCATATCTTTATATATATACATGCTGCTGCTAAATCACTTCAGTCACGTCCGACTCTGTGCAACCCCATAGAGGGCAGCCCACCAGGCTCCCCCGTCCCTGGGATTCTCCAGGCAGGAACACTGGAGTGGGTTGCCATTTCCATATATATCCCATCGTTAACTCTCCTCAATAACCCTGTTTGAATGTACCATCTGTTTCCTGCCAGAATCTTAACATCGTATTTGTGTACTTTTAAATAAAAGGTACATCTGTATAATTGTTTGTTTATGCATAGGAAACATCTAGAAAGATGCACACCAACTGTCAGCAATTGTAGGATTGGTAATGGGTTTGGAAGAGGGGAAGGAGATATAAGGGAAAAGATGAGAGGGCTTTATTTTATATATCTATACTATTTGAATTTCTTAATAATAGGCTGTATTACTTTTTAAATTGAAAAATAACTAAGAGTTTTCAAAGTAAATCAAGGACATCAATCAGCCTAGTGTAAGAACTTCAGTAAATTCACTGAGAGTAAAGATGAAACCTCCCTGAGAAACACTCAGTCAACAAAATTTCAGAGAAAACCCCTAAACTTTTTTTAAAAAATTTAATGATAAATACATATTGACAGAAATTAGTAAACTCTTGCATGAAGACAGCATCCAAGGAATTTCTCCTTCATGGCTCCCAGCCCTTCCCTCCAGGCTGCTGGGGCAACTTGAGACCCACTAAGCCAGCAGACTCCTCCACTGAGCGCTCACCCTTGCCATGAAATTCCTGATGAAGGGCCACGTGTTCTCGAATGCTGCGTAGCAGGCAGAGATAGGTGGCAGCTTGGAAATGAAGCTCATGCTGGGCTCTGCACAGTTTCTCACTGGTGACCTGGAGAAGTAGCAAGGTCAGATAGTCTATTAACAGCCCATCTGCAGATACAGGAACACTGTATTGAGACAGCGTCATTAAACAAGCATTCTCTAGAATAAAAGTAAACTGCACATAGGAAATACAAACATATGTTTGTGTATACTTAGTACATCTGTAATTTCCACCTGTTAGCTGAAGAATTTTACAAGTTTCACTGAAGCATTTCATTGAGTGTCCTCAAATTTCAATACTGGGAAAAAAAAGTTACCTCATTTCAACATCCTCATTTAACGAATAAGGGATCTAAAGCCCAGAGAGGTTTCATGGTTGGTTAATGCAGAGATGGGGAACTATAGTCAGGTCACTAATCATTAATGTCACCTAAAGAATAAAATACAGAACTTTCTACCCTTCAAAAAATGAAGGACTACTTTATTTTATGTGACTGTGGACTTTGGTTAACATGGCACATGCCTTTCAATGAAAACTAAAAACTTATTTTATCTGAAAAATAGTTTTGTCTTCACCAGTAACAAAATGAAGGTTTTATATATATGAGAATCATATGTTCATATTACATAATTACATATACTCCCTCTCACAATTTACGTTTTCATCTAAAAAATCTATATTCTGATGACCTAAGGTCATCTGAAGCTAGTGATAATTAACTTTAATATTAAGTACATTAGAACAGACTTTACTTGACTAGTTTTATGTTCTGAGGCTGTGATAAAGGGGCAGGAAAAGTGAGAGGGAGGTGTATGCATAGCCTCAAATGACTCAAGGAGCCCTGCCCAAGTGTGGATTAAGCTCTAGGCACCACTGCCTACATACGCTTTTCTTTGACCTTTCTTTACTGGAATATCTAGGTTTGGAATCTGAAAACTAGTATGTCTGATTTAAGATCTGCAGATCATACATATGAAAATATAAGCTGCTCAAAAACAGAATTCATCCGTTTTAATCAATTTAACTTTTATAATTAAAAATTTATGAGATCAACACTAACGTTAAGCATCAACAAAGAGTAATATTCATCTCTTAAGTCTAGTTTGATAGAATTTGAAACAGGAATTCTACATTAGTATAAGACAGCACATAACCAATCTTGATTAAGCTAAGCCTGAATTATGAGGAGAGAAGTGTCAGTAATATAACTTGGTAAATGAACCACCAGAGATCAAGAGATCTAATGAAACAGAAAGCTGTATTTCCCCTATGGCGAAAGGGGAGACCTCTCCCTAATTGAATCCCTTCAGCCTAGAGAAAGGAGACAATAGGCAAAAATGATTACTGAGTTAGCTCTGCTGCTGCTGCTAAGTCGCTTCAGTCGTGTCTGAGTCTGTGCAACCCCACAGACGGCAGCCCACCAGGCACCCCCGTCCCTGGGATTCTCCAGGCAAGAACACTGGAGTGGGTTGCCATGTCCTTCTCCAGAGTTAGCTCTGAGCCAGCAGGAAATAGAAACCATTCCCAATTCCTCTCATGTATTCCAAAGAGTTGTTTCCGGAATATTTAGCATGAATTTTCTCATTTATTCCCAAGGGATTTCACAGCCATTTCCAAGCCTCTCTCAAGGGCAAATAATGTTGCCTCCGTAAGGCATAAACTATAATCTTGTCACATTAAGAATCTTAGAGTGACTTCCTGTTGCATTTACAAGAAAGTTTAAATTCCTGCCTACCTCATCTTCCTCCACTTCATCCACCACACCCTAAGCCTTAGCTGCTCTCAACTGTCAGTTCCTCTACCCTCTTGGCTTTCAGTTGTGCAGCTTCTTGGACTTTTACTAACCCTCATTTACTTGCTAACTCTAATATTCTTCAAGTTCCTGGGTAATAAATTTAATAAATTCCATCCTGTAAAGCCTACCTTTTCTATATACCAGGACTCCAGGGTCTCTACTCCTTTAGCATTTGTTTATTCTAAGTCCTTGGTCAAATGGCTCCTCAGGTGGAATGCAAGCTTCTTAAAAGACAAGACCCATGTGGATCTTACTCATCATTTTTAGTCGAGTTCCTATTAGTACCTAATATTGTGACCTTTCAAAACTTAGTTGAACTTTAGTTCTAACATTTTGCATTCTAACTTCCATGGCTCAGAAAATCGAGTTTAAGATAATGGTTCTCCCCTTTCCACATCTGCTCAGAGGACACCAGGTTTCCTTCACTAAAGCCCAAGCTAATTAGTCAACTTACTTTTGAGATAGATTGCAAATTCTTTCCAACCCAGATCAGTACTCTAAATCTAGTTGGGCTTGTATAGTCCCTGAGTCTCAGCTGCCCCATTTGAAAAAAGATACTATCTTTCATTCCATCCTGCCTATCCGGGGTAAATGGAGTGCTGGAGTGCAGAATTCATAAAGGACTTGTCCAAGGATGATGCATAGAGTCGGACACGACTAAGCGACTGAACCGAACTGAACTGATGGATGTTCATACTTATCTGCTACAGATGGAAAAATTGTTACTTGGTCATACATCACACTAACGTTGTAACTCAACAGTACTACCTCATTAGAGGTGTCTAGTTCAGCTCTACAACGTGTGTGCTCAGTCCTGTCCCACTTTTTGGGAGCCGGTAAGAATGAGCTCCCATTTCCTCCTCCAGGGGCTCTTCCCCACCCAGGAGTTGAACCCGCGTCTCTTCAATTAGCAGGCGGATACTTTACCACTGAGCCAGCTCCAAGTGGCGGTGTAGTCATGCTCTTCAAGTAACTCCCAATATCCCTCGCCCCATCTAGAACTGCTTCTCAGAATAGCTCTCCTAGTGAAGGCGCGTGTTGGATAGATGCTGTGACTAGCAACCCTACACTCATCTTTCTGCTTGTCCCTCTGTTTCTTCCATTTCACTTTCCTCTAACTTTCCCATCCACACAGGCCAAAGACGGCCAGTGGAATCTCCAGGGACGGCTCTACCCCAGGACGACTTTGCTCTCCCCCCGGTCCTTGCTTAGTCCCTGGGCTTAGATCTTAGACCAGGGCCTAGGGCCTGGGTCTGTCTGGAGGAAGCCTGGGCCTCAGAATTAATGTTAAGGCCAGGCAGGCTCCATCCCGCCCAGACGCGACTCCCTCCCTCCCCGGAAAGGGGACGCTGGAGCACCCGGACACAGGCTTCCGTACCCGATGTGCACGGAAAGCTTTGACGAGGTACCGATAGGCCGCGGTGTCGCGATAGGGTCGGCCTGTGGCCGCGTTCAAGTAGCGCAACTCCCGTAGAAGGCCTCGCCAAGTGCGCAGCGGTGACCCTAAGGCCGCCATTTTCCCGTCGTCGGAGTCAGGTGCGGGACGGCGCACTACGACCCCCCTGCTCCCTCACCCTCCGGCCCAGCCGCTCAATGGTAGGGTTGAGACCAGACTGCAGGCTCCCCCTATCGATTGCAGGATAGTGGGATGTCTCACTTCCCTTCTCTGCCGAGCAGCATTAATCGAACGCCGAGCGGCTTCCTAAGGTGTTAAGAGAAAAGCAAACGAAAGCCGAGTGTAACTGAATGGCCTGGAAAAAGCCTGGCGGAGAGAAAGAAGGTCCTGGTTCGTTTCCTTACTGCGTCATGTCAGACGCCATTCGCTGACGGACCACCGCTGAACCTGGAGAAAATGAGGGCATATCGCAAGTGGGTGTCAATTTAAAAATAGAAAACTTTGAGATTTTATTTCTAAAGGGGATATAAAAATTGAACCTATCGGCTTTCCCAAAATCTTAACGAGATTACGGCTCAGAAGGAAATGGAAGTCTATTGATTTTCGCAAACTGTAGCCCCAAACCTAGAAAAACCACGCATACACTTCCCATCGTTAAAAAGTAAAATCAAGTTAGCATATTTCTCTATAATTGTTTAAGAAGGGGAAAAGGCAAAAGTTACTGAAAAGTTCATTTTAAAGGCAAAAAAAACCTTACCACCCCAGATGGGACTCGAACCCACAATCCCTGGCTTAGGAGGCCAATGCCTTATCCATTAGGCCACTGGGGCTTCTGTGAATAACGTGCTCAAACAACGTTTTCAATTTTTTTTCCTTCTTGGTACGTCACGTCAGGGTTTCCTTTTAACCTATCCTAGGAAACCACACTTAGTACCAATAATGGGGGCGAGGCATGCTGGGAGTTGTAGTTCAAGAAACAAAATTCCGCGTTACAGCTCCAAAAGGTTTACCCTCGAAAACAGCCCCGATGCGCCGGACGGAGAACGGGCGCGCGCACGGTTTTGTGTATACATTTCCTACGCGGTCCCCCCGCGCCTGCGCTGAAGCGCACATGCGACGTCGCGGAGCCGAACCCTCTTGGGACGCTGGCTGACTCTTCTAGATTCGCCTCTAGAGTTTCTGTTGCGTTGGGTTTTCTCCGGAAACAGCCGGCCCCTTCCGGTGTTGCGGCTTTCCGGACTTAGATTGCCCTCCATCCTGCCATTAGGTGGCGTTTGTGGCGGTCATTTTCTGTTTCCGGTTGAAACTTTGAGGCCATTTCCGCAGAGTAAGGGGCCAGTTAGAAACGTTTATCTTGCGTTCTGAGTTGGCTGTTCAGTGGGAAACATGGGCCAGCAGGGAATTGGAGTTAATTAATTACTGCTGCTAAGTCGCTTCAGTCGTGTCCGACTCTGTGCGACCCCATAGACGGCCTCCCACCAGGCTCCCCCGTGCCTGGGATTCTCCAGGCAAGAACGCTGGAGTCGGTTGCCATTTCCTTCAATGCATGAAAGTGAAGTCGTTCAGTAGTGTCCGACTCCTAGCGACCCCATGGACTGCAGCCTACCAGGCTCCTCCGTCCATGGGGTTTTCCAGGCAAGAGTACTGGAGTGGGGTGCCACTGCCTTCCCCGAGTTAATTAAGAATTAGTTAATTGGAAACAACTAGGAGTTTATTTTGGTTCTTTAGTTGCATAAATCGGACAATTCATTTCTGAGTTTCAGCGACATTACCCCTTGCTTAAAATCTCGCAGTGGCTCCCCGTTGCCAGTAAGAAAGACCGCTGGGCCCTACCTAAATTGACCGTCGCCTGTATCTTCAGTTCATTTCAGTCGCTTAGTTGTGTCCCGTCTTTGCAACCCCATGGACTGCAGCACGCCACGCCTTCCTGTCCATCACCAACTCCGGGAGTTTACCCAAACTCATGTCCATTGAGTCGGTGACGCCATCCAACCGTCTCATCCTCTGTCGTCCCCTTCTCCTGCCCTCAATCTTTCCCAGCATCAGGGTCTTTTCAAATGAGTCAGCTCTTCGCATCAGGTGGCCAAAGTATTCAGAGTTTCAGCTTCAACAGCAGTCCTTTCAGTGAACACCCAGGACTGATCTCCTTTACGATGGACTGGTTGGATCTCTTTGCAGTCCAAGGGACTCTCAAGAGTCTTCTCCAACACCACAGTTCAAAAGCATCAATTCTTTGGCGCTCAGCTTTCTTTATAGTCCAACTCTCACATCCATACATGACTACTGGAAAAACCATAGCCTTGACTCCACGGACCTTTGTTGGCAAAGTAATGTCTCTGCTTTTGAATATGCTGTCTAGGTTGGTCATAACTTTTCTTCCAAGGAGTAAGCGTCTTTTAATTTCATGGCTACAGTCACCATCTGCAGTGATTTTGGAGGCCCTCCCCCCACCAAAAAAAAATAAAATCAGCCAGTTTCCCCATCTATTTCCCATGAAGTGATGGGACCAGATGCCATGATCTTAGTTTTCTGAATGTTGAGCTTTAAGCCAACTTTTTCACTCCCTTCTTTCATTTTCATCAAGAGGCTCTTTAGTTCTTCACTTTCTGCCATAAGGGTGGTGTCATCTGCATATCTGAGGTTACTGATACTTCTCCCAGCTATCTTTATTCCAGCTTGTGCTTCATCTAGCCCAGCGTTTCTCATGATGTATTCTGCATATAAGTTAAATAAGCAGAGTGACAATATACAGCCTTGATGTACTCCTTTTCCTATTTGGAACCAGTCTGTTCTGTGTCCAGTTCTAACTGTTGCTTCCTGACTTGCATACAGATTTCTCAAGAGCAGGTCAGGTAGTCTGGTCTCTTTCAGATATTCTCCCCTTAATTGAAATTTGTTTATCCAGCTTTCAAAGATGTTGCAAATTTAAGCCAGCTCTGAGAAAGAAGGAGAATAATTGGAAGTAGGTTTTCAGTAACTGTTAATATGTTATGGTAAGGGGCAATAAGACATAATTCTGAGTTCCTTTTTACTGAACTGCTAAGGGACTCTTCTCTTCCATTTTTATACTAAAGCAGAGTAAATAGATAATCATGAAAAGTTAGTTCTGTGTAGCCACTCGTCACCAAAGACGGCCTCCTAACAAGCTTCCCCTTTCATACATACGTTGTTTCTTACAAGAGGTGAAGCGTTTGACCCATCCTTTCCACCATTCCTGCTCTTAAATCTGAGCAGCCTTTGTGACTAGCTTTAACTAATACGTAGAATGTTCTGGAACTTCTATGGTACCCCAGGCTTTAAAACCGTTACTTTTCACAGTGTGCTTCTTATCTAGCTACCATGCTATGAAAACCACAGGGCTCATAGAAGAATCCTGAGACAGGCCCAGCTGAGCTCTCAACTGACAGCACTAATTACCAACCAGGGAAGTGGGCCATCTTGAATGTTCCAATCCAGTAGCACCCACAAACTACAGTAGTCTTAATTGGTGTCACATGTAGCAGAGACTTGCCCAGATGAATCTAGTCAACCTAAAGAAACGTTAAAATAACATGACTGTTGTTTGGGAATAAATTCCACTAAATTTTAGAACAACTGTATGTCAAAAGAAAATCAAATCAGTCAATGCAATGCTTCTTTAATTAAAAGTGTTAGCAATCAGTTAAAACCAATACTGTTTGTTGAATAAAAAACTTCTGTTGACCTGACCTTATATAATCTAAGGTTGCAAGGGTACACACTGTGTCCCAGGGCATTTCACAGGCAATGTCTCATGGGACCCTATGAGGTAGTACTCTTGATTTTACCTACTTTGAAATGTGGGAACAAGCTCAAGGCAGTTCCATGGTTTAGTCAGCTTTACTGACTGCTCAGTGATAAAGCCAGCAATGCTCTCAGGCAGTCTTAACTCCAAAGCCTATTTTTTAAACTTAAAAAAAGTTTTATAGCAGAAAAGGGATTTTTATGAAAAAGAGGTGGGGTGTCATAATCAGAACTGGGTAAGGTTAGAGACCAGGTTTGGAAGCTACACAGCCAAGAACCTCACCTAAAAGCCTGCTCCAGATGTGGTCCAGTGAAAACAGCAGCAGGCAGGCAGTGCAGCTTGCAGTGCTGACACAGGGACGCTGCACAGGGTCTGGACGCTGGCACCAAACCTGTGGCTCCAGGACGTTGTCAGCAGCTGGCTCCTCTGCTCCAACGTGAGCCAGAATGGAGAAAGTCACTACCTAAGAATCAGAGCTCTGGGCTGAGTACTTCTAATAAACATGGCCTGGGTCATGTTCCCATGCTGGTCAGAGGCGGCTGGGAGAGCAAATACTTTGTCATTCAATGAATTTTTATTAAGCTTCTACTATGAGGCAGGCACTTCTAGATGCTAGGGAAACAAAAGCACAAGTAGTTTAGGTCAAACTTTCCTCTACTCATGAAAGTTTCCATTCTAGAAAGGGGCAGACAGACAATAAGCAAATAAACAAGCAGAACATAAAATCTGTCCAATGGTGAGGAGTGATATGAGAAATAACTAAATAAAGCCAGGGGCCGGGGATTAAGACCTGTTTCGGGTTCTGGGCGGTCCTTCCAGATAAGGTAAGGGCATTTGAGCAGAGACCCAAATGATGTGCAGAAACTGCATCTTCAGCTTGTGTGTGTGTGTGTACCCACATTTTAAGTAAGACCCTGCCTCCATTTCCCACCCATTGTGAGGCCACCGTTATTCTGTCCTTCAAGCTCTGTGAGGTACAGAAGTTCTGGGACCAGTTTTCTATGCCCAGAGAAATGGTAGAACAGACCCTTGGAAGTCTAGTCTTAACTCTGCAACTACAGCAATGACTGGCTACCTGGCTGTGCACGTGGGAATCTGGGGGAAGTTTTAGTGGGAAAGAGATAAGACTAATGAAAGAGGGTGATTCTGAGATGAGACATACATAGGCACTTGCTTCCATAAGTCATGATTCTAGAGACATATGTCACAAGGCAATGATTTCTAAACATCTTTGTGTATCCACAGTGGTAAAAATCTTGTGCCTCCCCCATAAGTTTTTGTATTTATTTTAAAATTACATACATGCACTATTGATTAGTATATATATTTAAAACGTGCACAAAGAAATGTTTTAAAAATGAAAAACAGTATTTTGAAAACATTTTTATTGTATTTATTAACAGTAAAAAACAAAGTCCTAATTTCTCTCAGTAAAGAAAGATGAACATACTTTATTGAAAATGCAGTGTAATACAATATGTTTTATTATTTTGAAAATCTTGGTCTAACACATTTGGGGCAACAAGACCACACAGTGATAAACATTTCTAAACATCCATTTTCAAATTTCTCTCTTCATTGCATGAGTTTCTTTTAAAAAGGCAGTCACTTACAGTTTTAAAAAATTACTTTTAACTTAAAGGGAACCTTTAAATATGTTCATTTCTTTCAGAAGATCAGCTAGGCAGTTGTATCCATCAGGGATGAATCAGAAAAAGAGAAACCACTGCAGGCTTTTCAAGCAGAAAGCAGTCGAGTGCAGGGCATTGAGATGCCTGATGGCGCTATTAGAGGACCTGCAGGAGTCAGGGGAAGTCGCCACTTACATTCAGCAGTTCAGAGTATTGGGAGGTTGCTGCTCTTACAGAAGTTGGAAAATACAGGGACACTCCCCGCCCCCGCCCCAGTGCTGATCAGAGCTGCTCCCCCTGACCCCAAGTACTCATATAGGAGCTGACAGGAGATTACCTGTGAGCTGCAGAGAACTTTTAAGTCTCCCACAGACAGCCCATTTTGCTAGGTGCTGCCGCTTTTCCCTCCCATCTACAAAATACCCTATGAATACATCTGGCAGAAAGAAATCACATCCAGAACCTCAAAGGCAAGGAGTTTGGGAAATGTTTCTATAATTCTAATCCCTGTGATACATAAAAGGATGTAGGAATGAATGCTGGCTGCCAAAAAACCAGACTGTAGCCCACACAGCAGCATACTCGTGAGCCTCTTGTCATCACAGAAAGGGACAGCAAGTGAGAAACACTTGCCCCTTTCATAAAAGAAAAATAGGTAAATTTTAAGTTAGACAGCTCTTGTAAATCTTTTCCAGCAAGCTAATCACTGCATCAGTGTAGCTTATGTATTTTTATGTAGTCTACTTCCCATTTCATAGTAGTTTCTGCTTTTTAAAGGTCTTACTTTTAAATATTAACCTTACCAATAACATCCTGTAGCATATAGACTGCAGTATAACACTCAGAAGCAAAGGTGACTATTAACCAGCAAGCCAGACTTGCTGGATGTAAGCAGAATGCAATTTATCCCTCCCACCACTGCTGCTCATGGACTTCTTCCTCTCTGGCATGAAATCCTGGGTGGTTCACATAGCTTTTGCAGGGAATAACAGGCAATTGGCTTTTTTTTTTCCTTCCCCCAACCCCAGACCCCGCTTTGGTTTTTTAAAAAGTTCAACCTGTTTAACATTAAAACTCCAAACTTGTTTCCATAAAACTTCTCCCCGTCGTCAGCTGAGGCTGCCACAGGCTGAGACGAGCAGTCAGGACTGCAGGATGCAGCCTACTTCTCTCTCCCGCTCTTCAAATGTAACCTCTTCCTGGAACAAGCTGGATTTGTATAAACAGAAAGCAACGTTGTTTTCTCAGGAGTGCCCCTACACCAGGAGTGCCCCTACACACTTGCTGTAATGATTTGTTATGCTTGGATGAAATTCACGGCTTTTTTTCTTTTAGGTGACAAACAGGTTAAAGAGTTATCATTTTAAGAAGTCTTTTTTTTTAGGTATGAACCAGTCTCATCCAGTATCAGATCAAAACTGCAAATGCCAGTTCTGATTTAACATTTCTCTCCTCCTCCAGCCTGGAAATGTGAAGAGAAGGGCTATCAGGGTCAGTGTCATTTCTGATTCTCACTCCCTCTTGCCTCCTTGCTGGCTGCTGTTCCAGCAGCAGTTGCAGCAAGGGAGAGAAGAGATGAGGTTTTTTTCGTTGGTAGAGAGATAAGCTGGTGTCCGTGACCTCTAGGAGCAGCAGATTCCAGCGTTGCTTCTTCTTTTATAGCGCAATAGTTTCTCTTTCTCTGGGGATCTCTCAGCTGCCGTCCTTTGTGGGCCGTGTCCTCTAGTTACTCAGGATGCCTGCACCAGCCGCTTAGTTTACAGGATCCGCCCCTCCACTGAAGTCATTTCATACATCCAAGTGTTCCCTTTGGCTGGGTTCCTTCATAAAATGGGCAAATCTGATTCCCTTTCTTGAGAACCACATCAGACTCACAGGTACTCGAGAACTTGGGCATGCAGTCATGCCACACTCCCCATGCAGCCTTCTCTCCTCTTCTGTCTTCTCCAGGAGCTCGTCACCTACTCACTTGTCTTTAGACTTTAAGGAGTGAGTCAGGCTCCTATGTCCCTCAGATTCCACCGGAGATGGGTCAAGCCCTCCAAACAGTCCTGTGGAGGGCCTCCCTCATTTGGCACGAGTTGAAGAGAAAGCACCCCAATCCTCTCCTGCTTGGGCAGCAGAAAGGAAATGTCCAGCATATTGACAACTGCTTCCAGAGGAATCTTCTCACATTCTCTCAAGGAGCCTGGAGGCAGGTGCCAAGCCAGCTCATCTGTCCCAGCACTGAGGTAGTGCTTCCCAGGATCCTCTTCACAGTCTTCACGTGGCACACAGGTAATCTAGTTCCCTTTCCTTTTAGAACGTGGATGGACTTGGCACCTACTGTTTTGTTCTTGGCCTTTGGGGTTTCTGGTGAAACTGACACAGAGAGTCTCACTTTAGTAAATGAAGGTACCATTTTCAGACTTTCCTTATGGAACCCCCGTTCTTTTATCAGGATGCCTGAGGCACTGCAGGCAACATGGCTAGTGAACTGGACTGCTTGAATGTACGGTTAATACAGAAGTATTAATATTTGCTTTTTAGTTTTAGTGACTAAGTCATGTCTGACTCTTTTGTGACCCCATGGACTGTTGCCCACCAGGCTTCTCTATCCATGGGGTTTCCCAGCAAGAATACTGGAGTGGGGATTGCCATTCCCTTCTCCAGGGGATCCTCCTGACCGAGAAATTGGACCCATGTCTCCTGCATTGCAGGCAGTTTCTTTGCCCTTACATATTAATTATTAAATATAATCTTATTGATTTGTTAAATTTCAATATTACATATGTTTATGGGGCTTCCCAGGTGGCGCAGTGGTAAAGAATCCACCTGCCAATGCAGGAGACGCAAAAGGTGTGGGTTAAATCCCTGCATCAGGAAGATGCCCTGAAGAAGGAAATGGCAACCCACTCCAGTATTCCTGCCTGGAGACTCCCATGGACAGAGGAACCTGGCGGGCTACAGTCCATGGGGTCACAAAGAGTCAGACACGACTGAGGACAGTGACCTTGACCTTAACATACATTTATATAGAGAGATAGCTATTTTTATGAAAACTATGTATAAGACTTTTTTTGCGATATGAAATCATACCTTTAATCTCTTATCATGAAAACATCATAAAAATATCCTTATAAAAATTCCCCATAAATATAATTTAGAAGGAATTTTAGTAACACTTCCTTTATTGTTGGATATTTATGAACTCTTTCTTGATTAAACACTGTGCTGGTGTGAAAATCTTTATGCAAAGGTATTAGCTGACATTCTGAAATATTTCCTAGAAGTTGTTTTTCACATTGCGGAAGATTAGATGTACAGAGAAATCTCAATATAAGACACCTTAAAGTGCTGGGTGAAATCTCCATACACATAGAAATATTTTTTCAAAGTGTGAATGAGTAAAAGAAGCCAGAATAACCAGAAATCAGAAAGGAAGAAAGGTAACAATAAAAGTAGCATTTACCCTGAGGGATAATCCTGGTGGCCTGCTATCCCTGGTGGCCTAGAGTGTGGATTTTAGTTTGCCTTAGTGAAGTCACTTAGTCGTGTCTGACTCTTTGGGACGCCATGGACTATATAGAGTCCATGGAATTCTCCAGGCCAGAATACTGGAGTGGGTAGCCTTTCCCTTTTCCAAGGGATCTTCCCAACCCAGGAATTGAACTGGGGTCTCTTGTATTGCTGAGCCACAAGGGAAGCTCTAATTTGCCTTAGGCAGTCCAAAAAAAAGAGAAAGCCTCATATCACCTTGGTGGTAGGTCAGATCACGTTGCTATGCTCCTCAGTCGTGTCCAATTCTTGGGATCTCACAGACTGTAGCCTGCCATGCTCCTCTGTCCATGGGATTCTCCAAGCTAGAATGCTGGAGTGGGTTACCATTTCCTTCCTCCAGGGTATCTTCCCGTCCCAGGGACTGAACCTATATCTCCTGCATTGGCAGGCAATCCTTTACCACAGAGCCATCAGGGAAGCCCGGGTCAGATCATAAACTCTTACAAAATGATGGCACCCCCAACAATTAACCTTATTGCTGGGAATGAAAACAATATCCCTGACCTCACTGAGAGGAGACTTTTCTGTCTCAGCTCAGGGCTGGGTGGCATGTGAGGAAAAGCTTCTATACAAGAATTCTTAACCACCAGCAGTAACTACTCATATACATCTGTGGCTGGAAAGCCATCCTATCTCTGTGGGCTTGAAATCCTTAAGCTGAACATTTAGTTTGAAGTGGTCTTGGATTGGTAATGTCCCTAGAAACCTGGAAGAAGCAAACTCAAATACTCTTTAGAGGAACACACTTTAAATCCAGGCCTCAAAGAATGCCCAAAGTCAAAGTGCAGGGGTATATTAAAAAAGAAGAAGAAGAAATCACCAAACACATGCAGAAATAAGCCAGTATAAGCAAGTTAGTAGAAAAACTGTAGGATTGGACCTACAGTTGGTTCAAGATCTGACTCTGGTGTCTAGAACTTTGTGGGTCTGATGTTCCCAACCCACTAAGCACATGCTAGGGCCCTGACATTGGCCTCACTCTTTAGCACACTTCACCAGCTAAGAATGCTGCTAAACCAAGGAAAAAATCAGCTCACACATGAAAATGAGATATTTGAGGAATATAATCACAACAGAGAGGCAATAAATGCAACATACCATGCTAGACAAACCAGAATGGAACAACACTGATCAAAAACTTAAGCATAATAAAAGTCCTCACAAACAGGATAATAGTAAGAAACAAGCAATTATGTAGAACTAAATGGAAATATATATGAAATATGTAATAGCTGAAGAACCCCAATACAGTGGATAAAAACAATGGCTACCTAGCTGAAAAATGAATAATAATCTATATCAGCTCAAGCAATTTTCTTAGAAGGTATTGGAAAGAGATGAAAAATATGAAAGAACATTTAAGAAATAATAGTAAGTCAATATCTGAACAATATGAATCCCACCCAGAAAGAGAGAAAATGGATTTAGGGAAGAGATACTTAAATCATAAGTAAGAACTTTCAAAAATTAAAGATAAAAAGGATTCCAAAGTTCTCATGGAGCACCAAATAGAAAAATTAAGGAAAAATCAAAATTTTGACACATTATATCATATTTAAGAACACAAGAGGGAGGGGATATGTGTATACTTATGGCTGGTTCCCATTGTTGGACAGCAGAAACCAACACAACATCGTAAAGAAATTATTCTCCAGTGAAAAATAAAAGTTTTTAAAAAGACAAAATGCTAGAAGCTTCTGGAGAGAAGCAGAAAGCTCACAAAAGCATAAGAATTAGATTTATATTAGTCTTCCTAAAAAATACAATGGAGACAAGAAAACCAGTGAAGTTATATATTCTAAGTGAATACAGAATATATTTTCCTAAGGAAAATAACCTAAGAGTATTTTATCCAGCTAAACTATGACTTAAATGTAAGGACAGAAAGATGATATATTCAGACATACAAGGCCTTGGAAAATTTATAGCACAAAAAGTCTCTTTGAAAGCCCTCCTGCTTAAGTGAAATGAGTCAGAGAAAGACAAAAACTGTATAATATCACTTACATATGGAATTTAAAATATACAGCAAACTTGTGAATATAATAAGAAAGCAGACTCAACAGATACAGAGAACAAACTAGTGGTTACAAGTGGGGAGAGGGAAGTGGGTAGAGTACAAACTTAGGTATAAAATAAGCTACAAGGATATACTATACAACATGGGGAAGAAAGTCAATATTTTATAATAATAAGTGGAATATAACCTTTAAAAATTATGAATCACTATATTGTATACTATAATATACAATATTTTACATCAGCTGGGAATGTAAAATGGTCCAGCTACTGTGGGAAACAGTTTGATGTTTCCTCAAAAAAATTACACATAAAGTTATCATATGACCCAGGAATACCATTCCTTGGTATATATACAAAAGAACTGAAGACATATATTCCACAAAAGCTTGTACACAAATGTTCATAGCAGTATTATTCATAATATTAAAAAAGTGGAAATAGCCCAAGTATCTATACTAATAAATGGATATATATAAAAGTATAATATATTAATACAACAAGATACTATTCAGGATATAGATAGCTTAGATATTAAATTTAATATTAGGGCACAAATATAAAGAAAGATAAGCGACATTATATATTGTTGAAAAGAAAAATATATCAAAAAGATATAACCAAAACAAATACAACACTGTAAATCAACTATACTTCAATTGAAAAAAGAAGAAAAAATAGATATAACCATAATGAACATATATGCACTCAATATATGCCAAGACCAAAGGAAAAGGAAGAAGATGCACATGAACAAAAACAGAGAATGAGAGCAGGAAAACAAATGCAAATGCAACAGAGATTATATATTAAAAATATTATTTAATAAAAATATTTTTAATACACTTCTAAGAAACTGTCTACAAGTGGATTGATCATATATAGGTGCTACAGGACAAGCAACTGACATAATTCAACTCATACTTAATAAGATTTACAGAAAACTAGGAATAGAATTTTAACTTCATAAAAACTATATACCAAAAATATAGAACAAATGCTATACTTAGAAAATTTTCCCATTAAAATAAGAAACAAAGATGGGAACCCTGGCTGCCAAGTGGCTAAGACTTGGCACTTTCACCACGTGGGCCCAGGTTCAATATCTGATGAGGGAACAAAGATCCTACGAGCCACATGGCATGACCAAAAAAAAAGTGAAAAAATTGGAAGAGGAAATTAACCTGCCATTATTTGTAATTATATGATCAACTCAGTTAAAAAATTAATAATCAGACAAGTAACTAGAAGATAATAAAGCTGCTGGATACTAACTCAACTTGTGAAATCAAAAGCATTGATCCCAAGAAAACCACTAGAAAATATATTAACATAACCATTTGTGAAAATAACAAATCTAAAGTACCTAGAAATCAATACATGAACAATACCTTTACAGAGAAAATTTAAAAGCTTTACTAGAAGACATGAAAGAGGATTTTTAAGAATGAAGAACAAGAAGCAGAACAAGAAGCAAAACTAAGGGTGGGTACTTTTGGGATAGAGGGAGTGGGGGATAAGAAAGGAAGGAGAAACCTAATTTATCATAAAAGGAGGACACGAGAGCTTCTATTAAGAGATGAAAACCATGTGCTATGGATTAAGGTACACAGTTAATGCACTGCTTTGCATTTGCGGTACGGAAAGCAGAAATGAACTATATACAACACACACTGACACACAGTTTGAAAATGCAGCAGCAAACTATGATGGGAGAGGCAGTAGTTGACAGAGGGTTACGTGTGAAACCTGATACTTTGAGTGCAAGGGCAGAGACAGGTGAAACTGAAGCACTGGATACAGCTTTATTTCTCTTCATGGCTTTACTTCAAGCTTTACTTCAATACAAGCGGAGAAAGTGGAAGTAGTGATTTGGACTCCAATCAGTGTGGACGGTGAGAAGCTATGACAAAACTAGACAGCATATTAAAAAGCAGAGACACTACTTTGCTGACAAAGGTCTGTATAGTCAAATCTAGTTTTTCCAGTAGTCATGTATGGACGTGAGAGTTGGACAATAACGAAAGCTGAGGGCCAAAGAATTGATGCTTTTGAATTGTGATGCTGGAGAAGACTCTTGAGAGTCCCTTGGATAGCAAGATCAAACTAGTCAATCCTAAAGGAAATCAACCCTGAATTTTCACTGGAAGAACTGATGCTGAAGCTCCAATACTTTGGCCACCTGATGGGAAGAGGCAACTCATTGGAAAAGACCCTGATCCTGGGAAAGATTGAAGGCAAAAGGAGAAGGGGGTGGCAGAGGATGAGAAAGATAACATCACTGACTCAATAGACGTGAATTTGAACAAAATCTGGGAGACAGCGAAGGATAGAGGAGCCTGGCATGCTGCAGTCCATGGGGTTGCAAAGAGTGTGACACGACTTAGCAACTGAACAGCAACAAAGCTAGGTTTACCTCTAGACTGCTCATTACATGAACCAAAAGATTCCCTTAATTGTTTTGCTTAACAGACGTTTAGCGCAGTCTCCCTTCACTTTATATGCCAAGGGACTGACACTTGTGATGGAGGAGTTTTAACTGGTATTTATCCACCCCTATACTTTTAAATATATATTATTTTAAGATTTTAAAAAGTACTGGTTTCACTTATATATTCGGGAAAATTAGAGCAAGAGGAAGCATGAATTTATGCGGGGGAAAAAAAGAGGCAGAAGAGACAGAATAATAGCAGCCACCCTGTATTAGTTCTCATGTGCTAGGCACTATGCTAGGTGCTTTCCTTACCTTGTCTCTTAATTCAACAGCAAAACCCACCACTGGGAATTATCCCTGCAGAAATGAGGAGGCTGAACGGAAAGCCACATGTTGTCTGAGGTGCCACCTTCATGAAGGGGACCTCAGAGCCCAAGTCTAATGTCACCCTGTTCTGCACGCTGTGCCACCCTGGTACAGAAACGATAGTGGGAAAATAGCGAAGGGACAGACACAGGGACACAGACGAGGTAAATACACACAGAGACAGAAAGAAAACAAGCCACATCAGGGCACATGCCGATGAGGAAGAACCATCATACGAGCCGACACCTGTCACTGCCCTTTGAAAAGCTCGTGATCTCACCTGCAATGTAATGCAATCCTTCGAGCATCCAGAGTCAGCTCTTCTGCTTTTACTTCCAATTTTCAAAACTCTTAAAAAAATATTTATTTTCTCAAGTATTCCTCAAAGCTTTACATGGATATGAAGCAATGTTACAGATTCCAGACACTGAGTTTCAAATCTGGAATGTCAGTCCTTATTATCCATTACAAAACAAACCTGTGACTGCTGGTTTGGTTATGCATACAGATACCAAATACCTAAAGGATAGCACAATTTGACCTGTAATAGTTATCTAACCGCTCATCAATAATTGTGGTACTGCAACTATGGAATACTATATGAACTGTCAACAAGTAAAGACAGATCTCTATGTACTCACATGGAACAACCTCCAAGATAATGTTAAAAAGTTGGATACATATTTATACTTTTAACTGGAGAACTTGGTAGCAGTGGTTGGTCTGGGGAAGAAAAAGGGGGACAATGGGTAGCAAAGATGCTTTGCATTCACTGTCGATCACGTATTTGGTATTTCTTCTATCCAAGTGCAAGAATAATCTTTCCCCCTAAAATCTTTTTATCAAGCAGTTCAGTTGTGTCTTCCCTCTAAACCAGATCCAATTTTGCGGTCTGAGTGGAAGAAATAAATTATTTATTTCCCTTCTCCCAGTGATTAGATAGCAAGAGGCTCCTTCCCATTTTTTCCCCCTTTTCTCCAACTAAGCCTACCTCTTTGTTTCTTTACAAAACTCCCAAACCAAAAAACTTATTCATGGTATCCACGTTCATTGAAAATCCATTTATGTAAAAAGATGAAAAAAAGCATTTATCTTACCACTCTTTGTATTTTGAAGTGTATGTCCATGTTTTTTTCCTTTCTTTCTGTGCATATGTATGTGCATTAACACTTATAACTGCTCTTTTATTTAATAATAATACATGGACATCTTGATCATTTCTTATCTTAAAACAATTTTATTTAGTAGTATGATTTTATTCACTCAACCAATCCCCTCCAGCACATTAGGCTGTTTCAAAATTTTACTGTTATGAGCAACACAGACGAACACCCTTGTATGAGTCCCTTTTCTCCTTAGAATATGTTTGTAAAAACAAAGTTAACTTCTGCCTTTGAGCTCCATCTACCGTTGTCACTTTTCCTAACTAGCCACAGACACTTTTCTGCACTAAAACTAAGGTTGGAAATGATTTCTTGACTACATGGACAAGTATAAAACATACTTGCTGCTTCAGTTTTCTATATTCCTGTGAACCAACCCCTCTGGACATCTGTCCCTCATTCAGTTCAGCCTCAGAGAACAGGCTGCATCTCTTGTTTAATTCTTGGCTCTATATTGACTTGGTTATTCTGAAATCCTTAACTCCTTGGGCCATGTTTTTTTCTTCTTAAAAACTTCAAACATATATATATACACACCATATAATCAATAATAAAGCAGAACTAGTATAAATGATGATGAAAGCCAACATTTATCTGGTGCTCACTGTGAGTCACTGTGCTAAGTGCTTCACATGCCTTACATATAATTTAATGTTAATCAAAGTTACATGAGAAAAGTATTCCACAGTCAAAGGAGCTTGAGGAAATTATGGCTTTAAAAAATCCTGTTTAACAATGGCAGTTTTAATACGTTAATCCACTTTTGCAAGATAGTAGTCAGATTACTTAGTTACAAATCTGAGGGGCTGTTACTCCCAAAAACACACTTTTGCAAAACTGGCCTTAAATGTTACTAGTTTTTCGTAAAAGCACTTGCAGCCTACCCTCTCCTGCCTAAGGACTATGTCTTTAAACTTCATCTTAATGACAGTGCACTGAAAATACACTTAAATACCAGGACTGTTTATATTTGAGGGCATATGTTCTTTTCTGTATCTTACACGCACATAACACATTAGACGAAACTGTTCGACCGTTCTCTCACAAATTGCTACCTTTTCACCCTCTTTCCCACTCCTTACCTGGATTTCTAAGGTTAAATTCTTTTTTTCACACCAGTATTTTCCCTAAAGAAGTCCTCTACAAGTAAGACTAAAAGATGCTCACCTATGCGACTCGGTGGGCATCCTGTATCTGCAACTGCAAGCCTTGACCCTGGAGGCGTACACAGGCACACACCCTCTAATCTGAAGGAGGAACCCAGTATGCCGGCATTCCAGGACTCCCACAGTCTGGCCTCCTCTAGTCACCCCAGCACCCACCTCACACCAGCCTGGCCTCCTTCCCGTTTCTTCCTGAGTCTGCTCAGGATGCTCCCTTTTCCTCCTTCCCAGTCAAATCCCATTTATCCGTGGAGGCCCAGTTCAAATGTCATCAACCTGACAAGGTCTCCTCAGATCTTTCCAGCCCATCTCTCCCCTGCTCTGAACTCAAGTAGCAGGTGGCCATGGACCACACCTTTGTGACACATTTTGAACTGTAACTTGTCATATGATGGGAGACTCTTTGTAAATACATGGAGGGTAGGGCCTATGCCCGGATTTCTGTATCCCATAGCGCCCAGCACAGTGATACAAGCAAGAGATACTCCAGCACCACTGAAAGAATGAGATATTAAAATTCAAGTTAACTCAATGATACAACAGACGCAAGAATAATATGTACATTCCTCTTTATTTAATACAACAACACGTAACACATACAAAAAGAAAAAACACTCATGTAAAAGGCCCTGTCGCAAAGGATAGACAGGAAACATCTACACAATCAAATAAGGCTCCTGCTTTAAAACAGGGGTTTGCTTAGCTACACTTGGAATATGAGCAAGGCTGTTGCGAAAAAAAGAAGAAAAAAAAATCCCTGCACTGAAGGAGTATATATTATCAATGGGGTCAATTTACTAAATTCACAGATCCACATCTAGGAATGTTTAAGTCCTCTTACATATCCAAAAGTCATCAGGGTTTTATGAAATGTGATTTTTTGGGGGGGGTTAAAAATTTTTACCTGTCCTCTCTTTTTAGAAAATAGTGACAAGAGCTCTCTAAAAACTAGAGACCAGCAAACCACCCAAAGTTTGGAAAGCTTTACCACCATTAATGTTCAAAAAGTGTGTAGAACTGAGAATTCAAAGGCAAGATGGCAGTGGGAAGAAGAATTTAACTTAGTCATTTCCTGATCAGTCACTAGGAAACACAATGGAAACATCTAGGCTCAGTGCAGGGTTCGGTAGCAGCAGTTTGTCCATATTCCTGCTCTGATTAGAGCCGGAAATTAAACAAGCACCAGTTCATCTCAAAAGAGCCTTATACAAACATACACACCCACACCCATTCACATCTCCTCACCACCCCCTTTTATTTAAATTTATTATTATTTTTTTACTAAAATAATACAAAAAAGGGAGACAGGTATATTTACAAAAATCCATGGCTGGTACAGTACATAATTTTTAAGACACACTAAATGCTACAATCTTTCAGGTCCTGAGATTATTACAAATATCAACTCAAAGCTGTGTTCAGGTCCAGTTTTAAAGGAGGAAAAAAAATTCCCAAAATATTAAGTCACACATTTATTTAAATTTAAAATACAGCATATCCCTTCAAGTTAGCAAAAATGCACCTCCCTAAAAACAACTGCAATATGGTAGTCAGGGCCTTTCACCCAGAGGAGCAGTAATTATTTAGGCTCCTTCCTTCAAGATGCATTATAAAACCTGTTGGCATCTATATAAAGCGGGGAGGTGGCTCAAGAAAGAAGATGCTGTGTAACCGGAGGGACATTCCTCTATAGAGTGAACATTCACTGTATAAATAAGTCCCGTTTTTCCTTCTGTTACCAAACAAAAGTCTTTCCTTTATCAAAATTCATACTGCAAGAGTTGGAAATATGTGCTTACCCAGACTAAAAATCAGAATCCTTATTTCCAATCAGTTATAGCAAATCGGTCTGCAGTCCCACGATAATTTTTACAACTGCGAATAATTTTCTTGCTTGTAATAAACGAGAAAACACTCATCACTTGGTTACCTTGGGAGACTTTGATTAACTTATTTGGGGCACAAAATTTTCACCAGCCAGAGATTTCCTTTCCTTTCCTTTTCAGCTTGCCAGTGTTTTTAGCAAGCAACAGAAGGAAGGGCAAGCTCCAAGATTTACATACTCTTAAGAACAATTAGATATTTTTGATACATTCTGTAATATAATTTTTCAATGACAGCCAACAAAAGAGCAGTACAAAGCTTGAATCCCTTCTCTGGAGGCTGGCCAAAAAAATCGTGTGTATGTTGGAAACCTACCTCTACCAGTGCAAGGGCCCCTTGCTTATCTACAAGCCTCAGAAGGTCTATGTAATTAATTATATAAGCATAGCCAGGATTTTAAAAGTTGGCCAAACTTGGTCAACTTTCCGACTACCTATTTAAAACAGTAATAACTCTGTCAACTGAGAATAATTTCTCTTTTAATGCCTCTGGCCAAAATTGGGGGTAATTCTTGGTAATTTCACAGAAAACCCAATATGCTGGCACAGGGCACACTACCCCTGCAAACAGATGAGAGAAGCAAAAAAGGAGGGAAGTTTATAGCCAAAAGAGCATGAAATGTAATGTAGCAGGTTGTCACATAGAAGAATATGCCACTTGGCTAGTCTTGGTTACTGCCAACTCCTAAATGTGCTTGGAGGGTAGATGGAACTGTTAAATTAAAAACCAGTATCTCCACGTTATCTAAGGTAATAGTCACCTTGCTTGTGTTTCAATTGAGTTTCCATTAGTGCTTTGTTACAAAATATTTTAAAACTAGACAAGATAAAATAGAATTATATTATTATTGGCAAAACAGTAACAAATAATATATCAAGAGTTTTCTGAGGAACCTAAAATTGGTACTAAGGATTCATATGGCCTTTCTGAGGCAGACCTTTGTAAAGTAGGTTTATTCCAGAGGAATTAATGAAAAGAAGCAAGGCAGACTGTTATGTGAAGTAAGAGCCCAACAAAAACAAGTAAGAGTTCTCTTTTGAATAACCTTGAAAAGTATCAAGAAGAGGCCATGCAATGTAGCTACTACTATATTATATAGTAGAGGAATCTATTTTTAACACAAAGGAGAAGAGAAAAAAAAATTCAGGTCACCAGTGATGATTCTAAGTCCTGGACATATAGACCCCCTTAATTATGCTACTGAGATTTATTTATTTATTTATTTTTAAAGTATTCTTGACCTGTTTGGGTAACAGTTCGGAAAAGTGTCCAAAATTTAAGTACTAACCTGCTCTAAAATGGACATATGAAAGAAAGTCTGAAAAGCAGAAGTATTACATATTACAGTATGAGGAAATTAAATAAAGATCGCAAATAGCTACTTTCAAGCAAATGGTACTTTGGGAATATCTGAGAAAAATATCAAGTTATTCAAAGGCAGCCTGATTAAAATCCTACCAGTCCCTGTCTGAGTGTGCTGGGATGTAAACAGTCTCCTACAACACGCTTGTAGTCTTTACTTTCAAATTCAGTGGGGACCCAGCGTAGATGACCAACGTGAATGAGAAGAGGAGGTGAAAGTTAAACCTTTCCTCCCCAGACTCTCAGCAACTTTTATTCTAGTGTAGCCACTGGTTGATGAAATGGTTAACTTGAGAGCTCAGACTAGAGAAAAGAAGAATGAAAACTAAATAAAGTGGAGAAAGAATGAGAATCTGACATTAATATTTAATGCCACTTTGTAATGATAGTCTGACCATCTGTTTATTAGCTCCACAAACCTGAACACTGTGCCAGAGAATCTAAAACTTTCTCAGAATTGAACACTGGGATGGTTTTATCTTAACAACCCGAAGACATTCCATGATTCTAACTACAGTGTGCACCAGAATCTGTACTTAGTTTCTGAATATAAAGTTCACATTTTAGGACAGATGAACACACAAAATATCTCTATTTTTATGTTTCCATTAATTTTCCCAAGAGGAACAAACACACATTCAACAAAACCCTTATGCCTTATTTCTTTGGGTAGAAGTCTTAATTAACATCTGTTATTTAAAGAATGGAAAAAAGAGGAAGAATGTGGAAAACGTGTATGTTTATCTGCATAGTTGATATTTAGAGGCTACTAACTAAGGCTTTATCTGGAAAACACAACAAAAAACCAAAAAGTGACTTTTAAGGAAAAACATCCTATCACTAGACAGTAAATGGGCCTCAGCCAGTTCTGGGAATTAACTCAGAGGCTTTGTCTACTTGGGCCTGGGGCCTTCTTCCGACTCACTCACACTGGATCATTTGTTTCTAATCCCCTGACATTCTCTTTCCTGACCCTGAATATGTGCTACAAAATCTACACACATCTCACAAATGGTGCTCAGCATCTAGCTCTAACAGAGAAGCAGCATCCAATGTTTCCTGTTGTTACTGTTTTAAATGATAAAAGGAAAATTCTACGTATTACTGCTTCATATACCTGATGGAGGGCACGATAAGATGACCTTCCTCTCGTCCCTGGAGCTGGGCAAAATATATTTCTTTGTACCCCCACCCTTCCCACGGTTGCCCCAGCTAGGAAGAGGAACCTGCCTCCTCTCTCCCATTTTTCTACAACCTGAGCAGTTGATGGCTCCAACTCTTTCATACTGAAGAAGCATAAATCACAAAGGGAGACAGGCTGAAGTGCGCCTAGCAGACTGTGTAGTGCTTGCCCCTTCAGTGCGGAGCTGGATGAACCTACGGTTACAGGAACAGGACACAGTCTCTACGAGAAGGAGACCCCCCATTCATTCTTAGAAAGTTAAAAGCTTAGCTATTCTCATCACTGAACAGTAATATAAGGAAATTAGGCTGAGAACATGGCAAAGTGAGGCAGATAAAACATTTGGGATCATTAATCAACTCCAGTAACCAATCATTCACACTTTAGCTAGCTTCAGCTCCACAATCTTGGCAAAAATCACACATGTAATAATACCATAAACAGCTTAAAAAAAAAAAAAAACTACTTATAATTAGGAAACTTAGTGTTATTTACCCCCTCCCCTCTTATTAACCTGAAACTAAGCATTTTATCCAACCACAAATATAGTATGTTTAAATAACACATATGTATCTAAATTAGAATTCCAGTGATTTTTTTTAAACCTAAAAATCATATGGTGCTTTTTATACCCATCATAGGGAAACATTTTTTTAGCCTCTGCAGGAAGATGATAATACTTTTTTAAATTATATAGGACATTTTAGAAAAACTCAAAATATTTTTGAAAAAGTCTCTGATATCCCTGGGAGGTAGGTCAATATTATTATACCCAATTTTCTAATGGGTAATCTGAGGCACAAAGGTTAAACGATATTCCCCCTAAACACAATAATTCAAGAGTAACATGACTGAACTGAGGCTACCTGATAACAGTCTTGCTATCAAGTAACACTGCCAGGAGCCTCTGCTTTCTCCTTTTTGGCCACCAGTCTCCTCAGTTAAAATGAATTTAAAAGGGGGCGTTTATTAAACATATTTATACTGGGTTTTGAGGATTGGTTCAACTTAAGTCTCCCTTCACATGTCACATCTGTTTTCAACAAGAAACAGATGGACACTAATTACTGATATGTTATTTTGCTCAAAGGAGAAACATAAATAACCATTAAATCATATTAAGCCAAATGTAATTATTTGGCAAATGAGAAAACTGAAGCTCTCTCAAGAATGCCATGGGTTATACGAGTGTTTCCCTCCATATCTGAAGTCCTTCTGCTTCTAAGTTTATTACCCTTTTAATAGATAAGCAGCTCTATGAATTCTTCAAAACCCATTTTCCAGAAGAGTATATGGTGCATTTTTAATATGGACAAAGTTGCTAACTTGCTTCGAAACTCAGAAACAAGACCATGGTTCTAACTCTAGCTCTCCCATGTCTCTGGTCTTGCCTGACATCATGTGCCTTATCAACCTGACCTGGACAGACTCTTGTTGTGCCGATGCTTTCTCTAGTATTACATATGCCCAGTCCAAAGGGCACAGCAGTGGATTACATCCAGGAGCAGCCAATGAGCCCACTAAATTTATTTCAGTTATAGTAACTGACTTGTTTTATATGTAGTTGTTGTTCCTGTTAACTTCTACAAACAGATATTCGAAGGGCAGAGACAGTATCTTGTGAGAAGACAATTTCCCAATCTACCCATTCAAATCAACTAAAGGCAATGGAATAAACAAGGCAGAAATTTTGCAAACATTAAAAGGGGAGTGCTTGGAAAGGACGCAATGGTACAGCAGCTACTAGTTATATATATATATTACATATGTATACAAATATACACACATATATACATATGCATGTATGTGTGTATCTTACACATATATCCATATACATATAAAGAAAAAGAAGATTACAGCATGGCATGATCTTGGCAACTCTGAGATTCTTCCTCCTGAATCCCCTGACGTTAGTTATTAGCCTGTACTTTAGGATATCTGAGAACAGTTTCAAAAGAGGGGAAAAAAGAAAGGAAAAAAAGGCACTTAACAAAGACAAAGGCCTGAATTGAATATGCTTCAGAGGAATAATACAAGCCATTTTACCAGAGCTAAGAAACGATTTACAGAGTTAAACCTTTTCTCTTAAATTTTGTGAAATAAAACTAACATGTTTCTAATCATTTACCTACTACTGCATTTGTCTTCTGCATCATTGTTAGAAAAACAAAAGCCCCCTAAAAGCAAACACAAAAACAACAAACAAAAACCACCATACATGCACAACAGCAGGTAAAAGTGCCCTTCTGAGAACGTAAGGTCAGCAGAAACTGCAGTGCTGAAGCACGGGGGCAAGTTCTCAAGTTTGGCCTGATTGCAGATTTCTCTCCCTCTTCTAATTTAAAACAGGACAAAATAAACATCGACCAACAAAAAGAGCAAACAAAAATTCAAAACCTAAATGATGAAAAGAATACAAGGACCAGTGTGCTTTTATGGTACACCCCTAAAATAAAGTATCCTAGTTCTGTACATGGGTCAAATTATATGACAAAGCCTCCCAGAAATAAAGAACTGTAAATTGAAGTTGAACATTACAGGCAAAGTTCATTTTACAAATGTAGCAGCAAATCTGATAGATTAATTGGAGTGCTAAGAGATGATCCCAAGGGACACAGTATTCGCGTAATCAATGGCAGTTTGAATAACAGTAGAATTCCATTTCAGAAAATGTCTTGAACCAAGTAGAGGTGGAAAGGGGGTGTGGTAGAGGGCAACGAGAGGAGAAAGATTAGAGGTGTCTGCCCTTTCCAAACCTGGGTAGTAAACAATTTAAATCTGCTTTGGGGGTGGGTGGGAATCCTCGACTAAATATCTTTTTGTAGAAGTTGTTTTCATACAGGTGTCAAACCCACAGCATTCAAACAGGTGTGTGCCCGGTTCTTCCTTCTAGCTGGGTGATATGATAAACCCTATTCAGCTTCTATGATATTAAAAAAAAAAAAGAAAGAAATTTGGGCTAACAACATCCATCAAAGGGGTGGCAGGCATGAAGGAATGTGCTGACACAATGCTCTGAGTCCCTCAAAATTGAGATTTGGGGACCTCAGATGAACTTCACTTCTTCCCCCAATACTTAATCTCTTCAGTTGGTTTTAAAATCATGATTTCTTTTACCCTCTGATCTCAGAAGCAGATGAGAAAGAATTATAACCGACTGGTAATGAAATTATTGCTTACATCGATTGTGGAGGCTCTGAATGAGCTTGACACTTTGCTCTCAGTCTCCAGCCGAGGCTCAGCACTGCTATCTCTAGAGACAGCTCTGCTGATCATTCATTATTGCTTGTGAATACTGAGGATTAACTTGTATGTACAGTAACAGCTTATACGTCAGCGAAGGCAATTTAAAATACAAGACCGTTGAAAACAGCTTACGTTTCCTGAATCAAGAATCCCATGGCATGGGATATAACTGTGTGCTGATTACTTTTACACTGGGATGTTGCTAATGCTCTTCAGAAAAGACACATTGCTCTACAGCCTTTCCAATTACTCTCCACTTTAAAAAATAACATAATTTGATTTTCAAGTGCAAAAATAGAATATGAGTCGCAAGCCTCTGTGCTAAAAAATAACTGATTTGTATGTATGTTTTTAGTAAGAAAAGCTGTAAAAATAGGTGACCATACGGTATGGACACCATTTTCAATGTTATGACCTAGAAAAGAAACAGGTATTTACATGCGGTAACTCTTTGATCATACTTTTTAAGAAATATAAGGATGTTTATTTCATTTGTACAACATAAAAGGGCAGTCTTGATTGAAATGGATGAAGGTAATGAAAATGTGATGGGGGTGAGGCAGCAGTTCTCACAGAATTAGGATTGAAGAGAACAGAATAAAATCTCCACAGAGGAGGCCTCAGAGCCCAGAGCCCTCAGGTGTTTATAAAACGATATGGGGGAGGAACTGATAATCCCACTCTTCTCAAATGAAGACAGAATCATGGCGGGGCCGGGGGGGGGGGGGGGGGGGAGTGTCTTCATATGGTGTGATTGAGTTGATGGGCTTACCAAATTAAAGTTGTCATTCCTCAACTTAAACTACCACTGAACTCATCTATCAATAAATGTATGTGTACAAACACACACACACAGATGAGTACATGCACCACTCTCCACCAGAAGAGAGAGGAATCTGCACTGGGTTCCCTCCTTGTTCAGGGAAGTAAAATGAAGGTGGCTTCTCAAAGGAAAATCCCTAAGGATTAGCAGACTTTTTTTCCCCTCTAAATTAGATAAAAGCAAGAGGTATGCTACACTGGAAGAACTCAAGAACTGGGTAAGCTTCCCTAGTTAAAAAAACCGAACAAACTTTAATCAAACATTCTCTATTCAAGCCAAACCTATCTGCAACATCCCAATATCCTTTCAAAATATCTACTAGGGTTGACAGAACATTCTTATTTGCTTTACTGAAAAACTAAATTCTTAGAAGCAAGTAATTATATCAATGATTTTTTTGAAATAACCCTTTCCTCTTATTGTAACAAGTTCTTGGAACTAAAGTTTTCGGTTATTAACTTTTTTTTTTCCGCTGTGAAGTAAGCCAATATGACTCTGAAGTCAAAATATGGGCTTACAGATCTAAAGCATTGTGTTAATTTATTCACAGTCCTAAAGCCTATTTGCAACTTTTGCTTGTGAAAGGAAAAAAGGGCCTGATTATACCCTTATCTGGATAAATATTAATGGTATTGGGTGACCTGTAATGAAAACATACGTAAGAAATCTTGCTACCACCAATCTGGTGCAGTTTTTTTAGGTGTCTGGCGTTATTAATGGACCAACCTTACACCATTCTTGTGAACAGTTTGAAAACATTCAGAAGCCTAAACAGGAAGAAAAAGACTAGAACAATGATGAGGTGAAAAAAGTCAACAAAATGTATCCAAACACTATAAATTTCTCCCTTAACATCCTTTGTTGAACATGCAATTTGCATGAGAAAGCTCTAGTAATGGAGTCTTATTATCTGCAGGTTTACTCATATATCAATACTCTAAGTATTAGTAAAACTTTAAAATTTCAAATGCTCCAAATCAGTTTCACTACAGTGGATATAGGGAGTAAAAATACACTATGATTGTTATAAAAATAATCCCCTGTACACAATGATCCTAATTTAATTCCTCCCTTTAAAATACCATCTTCAAAATTCCCCCCAAATATATATATGCCATTTGAATGACCAATGAAGAAGCACTGCAACACACACTTATACCTGTTTATATCAACAGTTAATAATCACCTGAAATACCACTAGCTAAAAGAACAGAAGGAGAGGTTATGAACTAAAGTGATGCTGGGGGAAATTGACAGTTCATACTGGCAGGCCTGCAAAGGCTAAGTGGACCAAAGCTGCAGTCCTACAACAAAGATCCCCATTTCTCAAGAGGAAAATGTGAACACAAGTCACATTTTAACATCAAGAATGGAAATAAGAATTAACCAGTCAACACCAGATGCACAAATCACCTGAAGAAGAGAGTTAAGTACCTGCTTCTGAATGGAAGATGTAATTGACCCTTTTACAAAAAGGGGACATCTAAGTTTCATCTGTTATGAGCAACAGGCTCAATTTTTTGACTTAAAAAAATGTAATATATATCACTGTGCTAAAATAACTTTCCTGAAACATCTTTAGTCCACTGATTTACACAGGAGTTGCTACACACTGGAGAAGATTCAAGTTTGTTCAGGATTTTTGAGGGTACATGATTTATACTCAGCTACTGTCTGCATCAGACATAGGGCCATTAAATATTTCTTGTGGCAAATTTGCTGCATAGTCCACTCAGACATGACCATTACTCCTGACAAACTGGCCTAATTTGGGGTATACTGCCTTTTATTATGCAGTTATGTCTACAAGTGTTCAGATCCAACCCCCAGGATGGATGGAGTTTACCCAAATCCTCAATTTCCTTTTTCCTGCCCAGGGAAAAATCAAATTTGTATTTCTGTGGGTTTGACAACTGAGTCTCTTTCAAGTCAGTTAATATGGTAACTTTGTCTTTCTTTAGAAGAGACTAAGGGTCACACTTAACTTTGCACAAAAGCATTTCTTCCTCCTGCACCTGGCTTTACTCAAGTAATGTTTCCTTTTCTTTTTCCTCCTCACCACAGTGCTTGGGACGAGAGAATGTAAACATCGACAGAACAGCAGCCCTAAGACCACACGAGTACTTTCCCATCAGGTAGGTTCCAACAGCCAGCCAAGTGTGCCATCTCCTTTGTTTACTGGGAAGTCACTGAGATTTCCGTGGTAACTTAGTGTCCCCTTTACTTTGGCCTCCATCTGAGAAAAGAGGTGTTTAATCAGTATGGGTCAGCATGTCATAAAAAATAAAAGCATATGAAGCAAAACATACAATTAACTTCTAATTTTCATGTGGATGACGACACTGCTAGAAAGATAACCTTTAGTACCTTAAATGTTACAGCACAGAGAAGTTGAGATATAAAGAATGATCCTCTTATCTCAATATGACTATGGTTTAATTGGTTTCCAGTGTCCTACAAATACTATTTCAACAAGTATTTGTTATCTACCTTATAGTCAACTGTGTCAAATGCTGCGAGGATTATAAAGAAACGTAAAAACACAATCAGTCCCCCTCCTTCAAGGAACTTATCACATTTTTTGATTCCCTTAGAAAACAAGGTCAACTTCAAGGTCGACTTCATTTTCATGCAGGTGAAAACTTCTTGCCATGACATAGCAGTTAATAACTCTAAATTATTTATGTAAATGATTGGACCACACTGGGAGTGAAAATTCCAGCTGCATCTTTTAGTCCTAACCTGGCAAACGTAAAAGGTAGGAAAGTTTGCTATGGGAAGAATGATTTTTCTAGTTTTACATATGGCTATGAAACTTATACTGGGAAAATGCTAATCACTCTACTTAAACTGGACAAGAGTAGGACTGGGTCACTTCGAGGGCCAAAAAAAAAAAAAAAAGTAGAAAATCTCTCATCATTTGTTGCCTTGTCAAGGAAAATTAAGCTCCATCAGGCCTGAGTATTCTTGCCTGGAGAATCCCATGGACAGAAGAGTCTGGCAGGCTATAGTCCATGGGGTCGCAAAGAGTCAGACACGACTGAGTGACTCACACTTTGTTCCCACACTGGCACAACTGTGGCCTTGTGTTCCTTCTCTCAAGGAGTTAGTCTGGGGCAGCTTAACACTTGGGTGTCTTAGAGCATTTACTACAACCTACTGCCTCAAGATTGCTTTGAAGCTCCCATTTCCACTTTGTGGTCAGCTGTAAACTTGCTCAACAACAATTTTAAATGCAGTGGCCAAAAAGAACAGTGAGGCCCTAGTCAGCTTTCAAAGTTAAGAGAGCAGCTGAGCTGCTCAAAGATGCTGAAAATGGCCCTCAGAACAGTTTCAGCATTTTACTGGGGTCAGCTGCTGATGAGAGCGAGAATCTGGAGGCCAAGGTTGGGTGCAGTGTCCACTGTCCAACTCCAGATCTCAGAGAATCTAGCTGGGCTGCAAGTATATAACACAGACAGTCTGAAATCACATTAGTTTAATCAGCGCTAAGATGCACAGAAGAGTGATAGTTAAGAATACAGGCCATGGAGTCAGACTTCCTGGATTTGTATCTCAGATTAAACACTTATTATCCCATCAACTTGGGCAAGTTGCTTACCTCTGATTCCATTTCCTGATCTGTAAAATGGGGACTGTGATCTCATTCACAGCTTTATTGTAAGGATTAAATTAGCTAATTGTGTCACAAGACTATCTGGCACTTTGGAAAATTTCCATAAAGGTCAAGTGTGATTAACTATTGGACATGATTTTTGCATACTGTCTTATGAATCCTATTCTTTGTCCTCATTCCCATATAACAAACACCTTCAAAAAGGCTCTCTGCACATGTAACAAAAGATCTCCTTTACCTGTTTCCTTTCTCTGAAAAGGCGTTTATTGCCGATAAGGATTTGCTCATATGAAAATTACTTTTTCCAATCTTTGTCATTCTCTCACATTGTTTAATATATTTGTAAATCTGTATAAATATTAGATAGAGGAAAAAACAGGGGGCTCTCTTACCATTAAATGTTTGCTGTACATGTGTAGGCAGAGGTGCGTGGGAAAGCGCTGCTGCGTGCTGAGCTCCTGGCTGTAAACCCTTTAGTAAATCTGGGGGAAGAACACACTTGTCAGTGATCTTCTTCAAACTAAGACCTGAGCCCTCTTAGATACAAAAATGAAAATAATTTATCCAATGCAAGCACAGACCTCGACTTTAAAGGTTTTTGTAAACTAGAGCACATACATTATGTGTATAAATATAAATGTGCATGCAAATAACCCAGGAAATCTGACTTGCTCTTACTATAAATTTCATTAAGATAGAAGTATGGAATAGCCAGTTCACTTTAGAACCTATAAAAAAATTTCAGAGTCCAGTAATTCCACTTATTTTATATATACACAAGAAATAAACTGGATTTCTTCTAAAAAGAAATTCTATAATCTCCACTGACTCCAACTGGACTGCTCTCAATTAGTATAAATTTGTGAGGTTTCCTGTTCTGTCAAGACTAGGCAGCCATGTAAGAAAAAGAGCCCCACTTACTCTGAGTTAGGCTATGGTGGAAAGCGGCTGAGGTAGATCCCGAGGTGGTTGTCACTCCAGCTGTGTCCGTTCCAAAGCCAAGTAGCTCCAAGGGAAACTGGAAGGGCATGGTCACTGGAACAAGGCCACCCAGCATCCCAAAAGGAGTCACATTTTGATTTGTTACAGACAAAGGTGATGTCATGAGAGTCAGAGGTGAGGCATTAGCCAATAATGATGCTCCTGCTGTGGACTGCAGAAACCAGGGGTCAAAATACATAAGAAATCAAGTCTTTAACCTGAATTGATTTATTTTACTTAATATCCTCATGGATGTGAGACTGTCTTACATCTACTCTAACAGAAACTCTGGGAGACAGAAATGAAGGCTTAAGTGTAAATTACACATTTCAATGAGTGACCAATACTTCTACGTAGCTCTTCAGCAAGCTTCCTTAACTGTTACTGCAGTGTCTACATTAATACCCATTCCTCTCAATTTCTAAACTTGGATTTCCACTTTTGCTCTTACCTCTACATCTGACACAGGGAATTAATTCCATATAATTTCAATTTGGTCTCTGATCTGCAATTTAACTGTCTTTCTGGGCACAATCTCTGCAGCTTCTGTTCTAGACTATTACTCTCTCAGATCCCTCAACTCGATACCCTGTACTTTCATCGTTAACGGCCATCCGTGTTTTCCTCTTCAAAAGCTTTATCTGCCTCTTCCTCAAAAGCTAACCACCTGACCTGTGCCATGAATATCACCCCTGAAGAACTTTCTGTCACAGATGTCAACCAAGAACTGCACATTCTCTGCATTTCCTCTGCTTTTGCATATACAGGGACCGCTGACATATCTTAAAACCAACTGTCTTACAACCAACCGTTAATCCTGGCTCTTCCCTAACCCCTAGCGACAACCTGACTTATGTATCTTTCTTTTATTATCAAACTTATTGAATGGCAGCCTTCATTTTCCACACTATCTCATCTCTTCTTAACCCCTGAAAGCTGATTTTCAATTCCACTACAGTTCTGAACTCAAACTCCTAAGGCAAAAGGTAAATTATAGAGTGTTTTGACACTCCCCCACTTGGGCTTTGATGCCATCGTTATGAAGAAAAACACTTCGAAACATGCCAGCACTGATAAGCTTTCATTGAGAAATTACTGAAATATACTCTATAAAGCTAATTTAGTTCTTTGAACAATTTTCTATACAGCAAGTAAACATTTTTTTCCATTCCGACTTTTTTTGTGTGTACTTAATAAAGATTATAACCAGAATTTCTCAGTATCAGATATTACCTACTATATCTGCAACTGTGAGCTTTCCTTTATAGCCTTATTTTATCAACTCCAAATTTCTGTGGTAAAAAATTCTCACAGTTCTAAGTTTGGTCAAGAAAACTGAATTCTCTGAATATTTGTTAATCAATAATAAGCATTAGCAACTGTTACTTTTATTTTGTATACTGATGATTTCTACCAGTAAACATTATTAATAAAGGGCTGGTCATTTTATTTCTCAGTTAATCTATAGGAAAAATGTAGGTGATTTTCCCATGCAAAAATGCCACATCATCTCACGTATTTATACACTCAATGGTCCACACCACTGAACGAAAAACTGAAGAACGTTCTTAAAAAGCTTTCTAAAACTGTTTTTTCACTAGTTCTCCAATTGCCTTCCCTCACCTCCTTTATTTTTGTCTCAAATTTGTACCTACAGTTCTAACCTCTCACCTCAGTTCCAATCCTATTTAGCTAATGGTTTAGTGAAGAATTCCACTTGGATATCTAACCTCACCAAATTGTTATGCTCAGAACTGAACTCATCATATGTTACAATCATTTCCCTCCCATATATGTTAGCTGCTAAGATCAGTAGTTTCAATTCTTTCCCACCACTCAAGGCTTGAAACCTTAGTTTTTACGCAACACAAAATGAAAGACAAAATGATCTCATATTCAACATATCCTTTTTTTTTTAATCACAACTTTCTCCCACATTTAAGTGCAAATCGTTATCAATTTACGCTTGGACTTAACTGTTTTTCTTATTTGTCAGTTGTTCCCCTCTACTGTGCCAACCATGATATTAAAAATGGGTGATTTAGGAAAAAATTACTAACTTAGAAACAACAGTGGTTTGAAGCAAAAAAAAAAAAAAGGATCAGTATCAAGAGTTAACAAGAGTTTTCTCTTCTTTTTCATCAACATTCTACTACAGTCTCAGGATAATATGGGGAACACACTCTAAAATTGTGTTCCCCAAGTGGAGCCCTCCTGGTGAGGAACATTAAATACTGCTAATAAGGAAAACTCTTATGCTTTTCTGGAGTAGGTTCATTGAAGCATTAAAGCTGACAGAAAATGTAAATTAGGGCAACTTCCAAAATTAAGTTATGTGTATTAGCAAAAGAAAAAAATGGCACCAGGCCCTAACTGTCTGACATTTTATACTTATAAAAACCTTCCATATCCACTTTTGTTTATAAAACTAAAATGAAACACCAGCTTTTCTAAATGTTACATCACAGTTCTAATTTTCTCTCACAGAAGATGGAGACCTTTTAAAAGCAAGGTATCCCATTGTTGCTATTATTCAGAAACACTACAGGAGAAGCTATCAACATGAAGCAGGCAAACAGTTCAGGATAATGCCCCATAATCAGAAATATTTTCCATGACCTCCACATTTCATCTCCAGGGGAACATATAAAGGAACACCTTGCTCTTCGTGGTGGGCATTAGATTTCTTTTTAAGGACATGTTTCATTTTGGTGAATACATCTGCCCCCCACACTCTCTACAACACCCAGAGTGATTTTTTGAAATGTGTATCAGACCATATCACTCCCCTCCAACGGCTTCCCACTGAACACAAAGTAAATGCCCAAGTCCTTACTGTAGCCCCCAAGGTCCTCAATCACATGGTTTGGAGTTGTTTTTCAACCTGTCACCTCCCCATCTTTCCCAACCGTCCAGCCCTGTCAGGCTCTTTCCTATCTCAGTGTCTTCACATCTACCTTCCCCTTCTTGCCTGGGCTGTTTGCTCTTCTCTCCAAAAGGCTTGGTCCTAGTCATTCAATTATCAGCTCAAACGTTGCCTCTTCCAAGAGGCCTTCTCCATCTCCCTTATCCATGTTAGCAGCAATCGCACTTTATCATATTATTTTTATTTTTATAGCACAAAATATTTTTAAATACTGTGTTCTGCTTATTTTCGTTCTAGAATATATGCCCCATCAGTGGGGGCATGATCTTGACTCATCCCAATTTCCCCAGCATCTAGAAGAGTGCCTGGCACATATTAAACACTTAGTAAATATTTGCTTAATGAATTATTTTGGAAATTATAGAGTGGCAAAGACTGGATTCAAAGAAAATCAATAAGCTGAAGGGCAAGAAAGAACAGGAAAGCCTTTAGTGCAAAGTTATTAAATAAAAAGCAGGTAGAGATTAATCTGAACCTAGAAAGACTTTAACTTTGGTTAACCTCAGGACCTGTCATTTTCACATCTGCACACAGCTAAAGACATCTTTCAGAGGCAAGTGGAATATTTTATAGACATAGATAGGAAATCTGTTTTTCGTGTTGGCTAGCTTTAGAAAGACAGGATCTAGGGGCCACAAGGTAGCTGATAAGACATCAATAAGATGTTGTGTTAAAAAAGAGAATAAAAGTTAGGAATAACCTTATTCAATTACTGATCTTTTCTTCAGTCAAACCAATAAGAAAGACAAAAAGGATCAGATATGAGGCAGGAACATTAAAGTCTCCAAATCATAAAGCCATTTTGGAGAAGAAGAAATCAGAAGAAAGGAGTTACATTTTAGAAACACAAATTTTGCCATGTAGGTTCCTTGATAAGAAACTAACTGGTAAACAATAAACCAAATTGTTCTTTTGGGATAAATGATCAAATGTAGGAAGTTTTCCGAGGGGGGGGTGGACAGAACTGATAGATTCTGGAGATGACGAAAGATAGAGGGAGATTTAACTTTAAAGAAAACAAAGTAAGTGAAAGAAAAAAAACAAGCAAATTTTAACTCCAGGAAACAAGCCCAAAATTTATGATTGAAACCACAGATCACAATAGTTAGCTCAACACAGACAATCTTTTACAAAGTCACAGATTTAACCAAAAGTTGTCATTTTAGTCTCTGAAGAGAATGGGAGAAGTATAAGACAGTTAAAAGCCTTATTTATCACAATGAGAAGCCGAAAGATAACACTAAAAGAGACTTCCATTCATTCTTATTTTTAAAAAACACAAGAGAAAAAGCTAACAGTTAAAAGTAGTTGACAATAGGAAGGAGGATATGGGCCATGGAACTGTCATTTTGGTTATAATCCTCTCACATCAACTTAAATCAAATTAAAGACTGATTTAAAAAACAGTCAACATTTTAACAAAGATAATAAAATAAGAATGTAGACTAACTCCTAGACTTTAGTTATAACTTAAATTTTAACATATGATCCCTAGGGTTTTGTTTTTTTTTTTGGCTATTTTCTTATTTCTGATAAAAGCAAAATCATATGGATAAAATATCTATAAATCCTAGATTTCAATTGATGAAGTGTCAGTTAATGGGATTTTGTTCTATATCAGAATTTTAGAATTCATTCACTTCCAAGCCTATAGTAGAGGCAGAGTGACGGTCTGGGTTTCAGGTGTACATTGAACATCAACACTTAGCTTGTACTGAACAGCAGGAAATCTCTCCGATACCACGCGGAAACTTACTTCATTAGATGTTCCTATTCCACGTAAATAAGATGCAGTACAAAGTCAGAGCACTTTCTCAGACACCAGAGTTTCACAAATAAGTCATATTTTCAAAGGATAATTGAGAAGCTAAGAAATAACATCATAAATGCTATTTTTAAAAAAGCTTATGAAACATACTATTATATAAAATCTACTTTCTTGAAGAGTCTAATAAAAGTATCTGGAAAACATCAACACTGGTGAGGTGATATATGACTTTTCTTTTTAAAATTTTTTCTGAATTTTACCAACTGTGAACATGGATATGTTTCAAGGGAGGGGGGGGAAGTTAAAGAAACCAAATGAGTAAAGTGAAGAACAAATATGAGAAAGCCTCAGAATACAAATAAGTGGTAGATAGATGAAAATAATAACAGAAGAGATGACATGAAAGGCAGAGAGATGAAATATATGAGCAATAGAGCTCTCAAAAACCTAGGCAAATGGATCAGAAATGATAATCAGGCCCATAACAGAATAAAATATTCTTGAGCTGAAAAAATGGGAGGGTCAGAGACTGAAAGATGTTACTATTTTCTAGGCACAAAATTAATGAAAACTATCTAAATAAACCTAGCCATTATCTAGGAACACTTGATTTTCAAGGAAAACGATAAAATGTGATTAGCATTTAGGCAGAGAAAACCTGTTACTTATAAGGGAACAAAAAGTCAGAATGGCCTCAAACGTTTTTATAACCTTAAATAGTAAGGGTCAGTGGAGCAGTCTTTATAAAATCTGGAGTGAGACACTTAGTGACCCAAGAAGTCTGTATCTATTCAAGCGTGACAGAAATCATCAGGTATATAAGTGCTGAAGTAGAACAATTTTCACATTAGCCTTTTCGAAAAGATTCCTTGAATTAGGTACTCCTGTTAACTGAGAGAGAAATTTAAATGAAAAACTCATGAATGGGGGAAGTATGGTATTAACAGACTACTGATACTAATTTGACAGACAATTATATATGAACAACTGCAAAATTTATAAAAAATAATAATTTTATTCAAAAAGACATAGTTAAAGGAAAAAAATAATATGAATGTATAAATTTGATTTAAAAAGTTATGAAAGTCGACAGGAGAAAGGGACTAGGACAGGGAAAAGAAGAGACAAGCAAAGGTATGTTAAAATCCTAAGTGACTACTTTGTTCTGGACTTTGATAAGATACAGTTTTAAATTGTGTTTTTCAAGAATTTTGAAAGCAAGCATGTGATGAAAAAAAACACACCCCAACAAAAATTGTGTCCCCAAGATTATCCATCACTGTGACATCAACATCCATAAGTTATAAAGTATAAACAACTGACACATTATAATAAGATCATTAAATGGACTGAGAGAGATTACACCACCTTCCGCTTCATCGGGTAAGTGCATCTGACATACGTACCTGCACACTGGCTGTTGCCGCTGAAGACCCTGAGGCAGAGGATGGTCTCTGTGGAGTAGACAACGGTTTAGTAGCACCCTGTGTTCCACTTCCTGTTCCCCCAGACAGACTAGTCCTATTAGCTCCGCTTGAGTTAAGGTTGCTACCTCTGCTGGCAGGTACATTCATTGCAATTCCACTCAAGCTATTCTTCCCAACAGTTCCAGTGGATGGTGAGTTTGTTAGCTTTGAAGGGGCCTGAAGATTTTTTGTAGACGGAAGGCCTGAAGTGCGATTCAAGGGCAATAAATTCAAGGTGGGAGACTGTCTGCTGATGTTCATTCCACTGGGCTGTTTATGGACTGGGTTGTTACTGCTCGAGTGGCTACTCTGGGCCACTAGTGCATTTGGACTGGAAGAACTTGGGGATACAGTAGGTTTGGGAGTTGGGTTGGATTTAGAAATAAGTTTAGTCGATACCGAAGGCTTAGCTGACTGAGAGGGCTTGGGTGAGGCAGAAGGCTTAGGTGAGGGCAAGGGTTTAGGAGACGTGGCGGGTTTTGGAGATGAGGCAAGTTTTGGGGATGCAGCCATTGAGAAGGGGGACTTGAAACCCTGCGTGGAGATTTGTGACACCATCGCCTTGGCTAAATAGTTAGTGGAGGTAGTGGTGCTAGGTACTGTCCTAGAAACCAGGGAGTGGGACCCTTGAGAACCATTTCCAGGTGGGGGTGTGGATAAGGGAAGGCGGTACATAAGTGGCTTGTCTGAAGTCTTAGTAAGTGGGGATGAACAGGAAAGCTGGGGATTATTACTTAACTTCACCACTGGGTTGGTCTGTGATTTACTAATAGTTGCTTGTAATGGAGACACATAGTTCTGCTGGACAGCTGAATGCTGGTGCACCTTTGTTACTTGTGTTAAAGGAGAAGCGTCTTGGGCCTCTGATGTTCCCAGAGTATGAGAAGAGGCAGCAACCTGGGCTTGGGAAGAGGAGGAGACATGGGTCTGTGAAGAGGAAGAAGCATGAATCTGGCTTGACCTCTGCAGTCCTTGCTGAAGCAGCCTGGCTGGCAAAGGTTCTAAGGAAACTTTTGGGTTCTGAATTGAAGAACCAGCAATAAGGCCTGAAGAGATGCCAGTATGAGCTAAATCCTGGGGTTTCTTTGGTACTGGCCCCGTGTGGCCAGCAATGAGACTCGACGAATGTGCAGTCTGAGTAGAATCTAGTTTTTTGGGCGTAGCCAGTGGCAGTTTACTCATGATACTTGCTAATTTTTCTTCTCTCAGTCCTGGACGAGGTTTTGCAGTTGGCATACTTATCCTTGAGCCAGCTGGAGGGCCCTTGTTCCCATTGTTGATAACAGCTAAAGCTTCAGAAACAAGATCCAGAGCAGGTGGATGAAAGGAAAGTTCTTCATCTAGTGAGTCATCAAGGCAGATGGTCTCCTGCACTGGCGTGGAGCCAGAACTGGTAGAGGCCACGGCCGATGTGCTAGAGCTCGTTGAAGGACCACCAACTGAAGCCACTGAGGATGCAGGAGTTTTCTGGTCCTTTTTTGGACTACACTCCTAGCATAAGCAGCATTATATTGGAAAAATAAAAACAATTAATCAAAATTTACACAGTATTAGTTTTTAAAGGATTAGAATTTTCATAATTCACAAGTCCCTTTGCCTTTATCTTAGGATTTTACCCATCTTATATAGTATAGTTTGCTATGATACAGATCATCACTCCCTGCTTCCTTGCATTTTGGCCTCTTTATATGCCTGTCTTACAGCTACCTACAGACAGTACATAGAGAAACCAGAACATCAAACTGGTAGATGATTCAATTCAAGCACATTTGAATTATGTTTTCTATTCATTATGGTAGAAGTCATTCATAATTTATTTCATATGTATTCACTATGAGCAAGGTACTATGCTAAGAAAACAAGAGTATTAGAAATTAAAACTCTAAATACCTAAGAGAGAATTAAGAATTTAACCTTCTTAAAATTCAAGGAAGAGATAGAATTAGAGCAGTTTAAAATACTTAAAGAGCAAAAGCATTAAAAAAGTATCTTTCTCAAGAAAAATATGAAGTACTTGACATTTTATTTTTATAATTAAGAAAAAAAACTATACAAAAATCATTTCAAAGTTTCAATTAGTTTTTCAAAAAGAGACAAATCCAAATAAAACCAAAACCTTATATACTAATTTATACCACCATAGCACTTACCTTAACTATAGTGGGGAAAGCATGGAGAAATAGAGTCTCTACCATCTACCTTCTAAGGTATTATGATAACAATAAATAGGAATAGTAAATTCTTATTTCTCTTAAGAATGCCACTGCACTCTAACTTTGTTAGCAATTTCTCTAAAACTTCTAAACAGCCCTGACTGAAAGCCTCCGTGCCTTTTAGCAGTCTGAAGTGTAGCTACATTAAGGTCAAGACTGTCTGCTAAGATGAAATGCAGATGAGACACGATGGCACTGACATACCGTTCAGTGAAAACTCCATCACTATAACGAGGACAGAAACTGAGAGTGAGGGAGGGCATCAAAATAATATCGGTAGTGTTACCAGTATAAAACTGCCATTTTAAAGTAACTTCTTTATTAATATTTTTTCTTTATAAAAATAACATTTAATCCATCCAAGAGTACTGTGTAGATTTATACTGGCCAATTGTTTAGGATAAATGAGTGGAAAAAACAGGTTATTCCTTTTATATAAAATGTTAATTCAATCTGGATAAATGAATGACTGGATGGGCAGATGCATCCGGAAGGAAGGAGGGGAGGCAAGCACAGAGATCCAGAAGAAAGGAGGGCAGATGTGTACCAGAAAGTAAGAAGTTTTTTTCCCTCTGTGTGAGCAGAAATTTCAGGATACTTTTACTTTCCTCCTTCACTTTTCTATATTGTTTGCATTTTCCCCTGTAAGCATTCCTTGTATTACCTTTATAACTGAAATAGGTATTGAAGGGGCATTAGAGCAGGAAAGAAAAATCAGAATACAGTTTTTTCCATCTGGGGAAAAGAAAAAGGTAAGTTCATCACAGAGATGAATGAAACAGAACTACCCTGGTGGTTCAGCGGTTAAGAATCTGCCTGCCAATGCAGAGGACAAGGGTTTGATCCCTGGCCTGGGAAGATCTGACACACGTTGGGGGCAACTAAGCCCATGCCCTACTACTACTGGCATTAACTGCTGAGCCCTTGTGCCTGGAGCCCGTGCTCTGCAATGAGAATCCAGAGCAATGAAAAGCCTGCATACCGCAATGAAGAGTAACTCCCACTCAAAGCTACTGGAGAAAGCCCGTGCACAGCAACAAAGACCCAGTGCAGCCAAAAATAAATTTAAAAAAATTTTTTTAAAGATGAACACAACAGATAATCCCACTGTTAACACACTCGTTATCAGAGTTCTGGTAAATTTAATTGTATGTTTAAATAGATGTACCAAAAGTTAACCAACTCTTTATGGTGGGTATTAGGAGTTTAAAAATAAGTCAAATGTCAAAACAAAGCATGAACCAATAGATTTAATCAAATACTGGCTCAATATTATTTGGATTAGAAATTAAAAGTAGGTTAACCAAGAAAAAGACAACTACTTAATCTGTATTCAAAAAGCCTCTAACACTATTAAGTTAAGAAGACCACAGAGTAGCAAATACAGATCTTCTGCCCATAACCTCACAAGCAAAGAGACTTTATTCAAAGAGTGAAAGCTATCAGAAAAGTCTGAAATCTAAAAGGTATGGGCTTTCATTACAATTTTAATTTCAAATGATTACAGTTTTCACTTCTAGAGGTTCATTTGGTTTTTTCCAAACAGCCTACAGAAAAACTCAAACTTTTTGGCCAACCCAATACTTGGTTCAACTGTGCCTTGTCCTATTTTGACGTTTTTTGCCCCCCCCCCCATTTTAAAATATTAAATAACTTAAGTTACTTTATGTTCTAAACATAATAAATCCATCACTTGCTGTTCTCAGGGATTCTATTGGTTGTCTCTGCTGACCCACTCATAGGAATACTTCCTCACAACATTTCCTCATGTATTCCGTATTTTCAGATGTTTGACACAGTATATATAGTGGCTAGGATTTGGTGTTTTCACCACCACGACCTAGGTTCGTTTCCCAATTAGGGAAACCTTTCTTTGGGCTTCCCCAGTAGCTCAGCTGGTAAATAATCCACCTGCAATGCAGGAGACGCCGGTCTGATTCCTGGGTCTGGAAGTTCCCAGGGAGAAGGGATAGGCTACCCACTTCAGTATTTTTGGGCTTCCCTGGTGGCTCAGATGCTAAAGAATCTGCCTGTAATGTGGGAGACCTGGGTTTGATCCCTGGGTTGGGAAGATTTCCTGGAGGAGGGCATAGCAATACACTCCAGTATTCTTGCCTGGAGAATCCCCCTGGACAGAGGAGCCTAGCAGGCTACAGTCCATGGGGTCACAAAGAGTGGGATACGACTCAGCAACTAAGCACATGTAATAAGCCTTTGAGGTATGGGATGAGGGTACATTATTCCAGAAAGAATGTGATTTGCCAATGCCCTGGATTAATACTAATCTAGCAACTTTTAAGTTATTTTCTTAGCTTGAGGTTTTCCCAGATCACGCAGGTTGTATAAACTAATCCACGGAAAATTTTCAGGAAAGACTTTCTTTTCCTAATTCAGAACCAAAGCCAAAACACACAAATTTCTTAATCTTTCTACTGGTGAATGGATTTCTTTTCTAGTCCTTTTACTAAAAATGTCATCCTCTGAGAGTCCCAGGTTTATGGAGAGCTTCATTCCAATTCCCAATCTATTTAAGTCTAAGAAAATCTTATCAGCTATGCTGTGAAAGGTGATAGAAATCAGCAATGCATCTAAGGCAACTGAAGTTTCAGTGACAGATTAATTTTCTGGCAGCTTCTCCTTTGTTTTGAGACAGGGATTTCACTCATTGAAGATCCCAGCCATGCTTTTAAATGCTATTTGTCATATTAATATTTTATCCAATATTTTTAAGTAGTACTAAGCCTTAGAATTCAACTAATGTATGTAAACTTCCCAGTGCCACAGTCATCTATTCTCCCAAATACAATGGTTCCAGGATTTTTACAATGCTTGAAAATACCCATCTTAAGAGAACAGTACCTAAATCTATGCTAACTGCCATATAACCTTTTCATCAAAAGAATGTATTTGAATAGTCACCAATTATCACCAACTACAGATTTGGTTCCATACTTACCTTCACTTTGGGTTTAGGTGCAGGAATCACCTTTTTCTTTGCCCTAAGAGAAGAGATTAAAAAGGAGGTTATCTCAATAGCAGTTAAGTCACTCATTAGGAAATTGTAACACATAATCTCGTACGTATGTAAGTATTCAGTTTATATGTGAATATACCCCAATATTTTTACTAATTTCAAGTCCTCAATTAACTACAATAAAGGTCAAACCATTAGTAAAATGTAGATGATAAATTTTTTTAAATTAAATATAATTATTAAAAATAAAAATTAAAACTCAAAACAGGCTAACGAAGCTGCCTAAAGGAGACATATTTCAAAGAATTGGTAGGAATTTGTAAGTATTTATAGAAAAGAGCTTCAAGGAACTTCAAGCTCAAATGAAACCATGCTAAGAGGTTATAAATGAGATACTATTTAAAAAACAAAACAAAACAAAAAATCCTCAAGTTTTTTAAGAAAGTTATTTTTAACATAAAGAGTTCAAATAAAAAATTTCAAAGCTGACAGAAAAAGGGCAATAAAAAAATACCATGGAAGCTTAGAACATTTGTGAAGCAGTGTGAAAAAGTGAAAAGATTAAAAAACTCTTAAGGGTTCTTTACACAAGAAAGTACTCACATGTTTGCTGAATAATTAAAGGGTTGTAAAGCTAAAATTGTCTGAATATTTCTGAACACTGTCTGAATATTTCTACTTCACTAAATTAAATTAACAAATGTCTCAATTAAAATTTTACAGTCAATCTACAACTTCATTAAGGCAACAGTAATATTCATGACTTCCAGGCCTATATTATCACACAGATTCCTACTTTCTGATATAAAACAAAACAAAAAGTTAGCCATAATAATGAGGCTACTAAAAAAAAAAAAAAAAAGACAAACTGAGGGAAAGGATCTATGTAAAACTTGTTTTAGAATTAAAGAAATAAATCATTTCCATACTTGAATTGTAATGGGATTTTAGGACTATAGGGAAATTAAAGGCCTGGAATACTGACACAAATACACATAAATGCATAAAAAAATACATTTACGCTGACCCTGGGATATGTAAACCACCTGCAACAAAGTAAACCTATAACATATAAAACCAAACTACTCCAAATTTATACCCCCAAAAAACAAAAATAGCAAGATCTGAAAACCAAAGCCAACTTCAATATATTTCCGATAGTATACTAACAAAGTGTCCTTCCTAAAAGCTGTAAAAAAAATTCTATCTACTACAACTATATATAAGGAGAGGGGGAATTTTGTAACACAAACCAGATTGTTATCCAGACCTCTTAGTGAAGTACTGCACTAGAGTTGTTCAGTAACTTCTCAGTGACCTGCTAATTTTATATTTTATTAACCCTTAACACTACACTTCTAGGCTATAGAGAAGGAGCCTTAAGTTGTAATTAAAAATAGAATCCTTGTCAAGATAACCAGTAGAGTGAAGTCACTCAGTCGTGTCCGACTCTTTGCGACCCCATGGACTGTAGCCTACAATGCTCCTCCGTCCATGAGATATTCCAGGCAAGAGTACTGAAGTGGGTTGCCATTTCCTTCTCCAGAGGATCTTCTCAACCCAGGGACCGAACCTGGGTCTCCCACATTGTAGGCAGATGCTTTACCATCTGAGCCACCAGGGAAGTCTTTTAACAAAAATATAACCACAGAAAAAACCTGCCTTTTTACTAGAGACCATTCTTTAGTAGTTACATCACGAATGAAAAGATCCATTTGGGGACAGAAGGAAGGACATGAAGAGTACATTAATCTTGTGGAATAAAACACTTCGCAAGGCAAGGCTAGGTAGGATATATACAGAACTGTAGTGGAAAGCAGGAGGCTAACAGATTACCTTTGTAGATGGTCATTAAGAGGAAAAGAAAAAGGATACAAAAGAACTGGAGGGCAGACTGTCTAGGAACAAAGGAAACCACTGAAGCCTTACTATTTAAATGGCTTCTCACCACCAGATTTAAAGCCAATATATTACATTACGGATTCAAATTTTTAGAGACCAGCCTGAGAAGTTTTTAAATAGAGAAATGTGTCCTTAGGTCTAGAGAGTCAACAGTTAAAATGATTTTTTTTTAAAGCTGTGTTAAGACAGATTGTATGTTTAAGTCCTATTTTACCTAGCATTTAATGAATATTTTGTTTTCTAAATATAATGTGAATAAAAATAAATGAAGAAATCTGGGGTCTGCATTTACTCACGGAGCAGAAGTAAGATGATTATGTACGCTCCGACTTTCCTTAAAAAGCATTCTGGAAAAATTAAAAAAACACAGTTATTTTTCCATAGCAGACAGTAAAAGGATAATCATTTTGTAATTTTAATCATTTGATACTCAATAGGCTACTACTTGCTATTTACCAAATAAAGACTAACCATGGTACAGTAAATTCAATAACCTATATTATGCAAAATTTTGTATTACCTCTTTATTTAAATCTTTTAACAGATTTCTGTTGATTTAAGATGAACACTTTACGATGACAGGTTGAGACAAGCAGGCCTATTGATTTTAACATTCTACATTTAACTCTTTAAACTGAGCTACCCTTAGTTTTTGAGATACCACTCTACACTGACTATATTTTCAATAGAAGTAAGGCTGTGCCTCTTTTTCTGCAGTCTAAATCTTGTATTCAGTTACTTATCTTGAAGATACCCATATAAGGTCCCCCTTCCCAAAGTTCATAACCTTCTTCCCCCCTCCCTTTTTCTCTATTAGGAAGATTTAGGTGTAAAAAAGAAAAAGTGGTCAGTTAAAGAGAATCACTTCTACGTTTATCTCTACGTCCATATGACTTTTTTCTTTTAAGTGAATGAAGCTTTCAGAGTAGGCATCCTCTGAGATGACTTACAGAATGTTAAACACACTAGGTTCTTAGGAAAATGAACGTAATGTGTGTGTATATATGTGTCTTTAACAACAGCAATAAGAGAGTAAAATAAAATCTAGGATGTCACATTTCTTACCTTGCCTGCATCCAGCCCTTAGGCCACAATGGTTTCACCTCTGTCTCCATAAAGGATTTAAGATAATCCTCAGCAGACTGGCTTTTATTTGGCTCTAACTCATAGCATCCCAATTTGATCTCAACAAGGTTACATAACAAAGTTCTAAACAGATTAAAAATATATATTTATATATAAATCTGACTGCAAACTGTAGAAAATTAAGCTTGAAACAGATGTTTTAAAAAGCACACAAATCTGACAGCAATAATAAAGAATATTATCTGAAGAATTCAGAAGATGACATGAAGATAAATAATTTCTAACATACATCATTCAGTGCACTATAGCCAAATCCCCAGTATGAGATAATTCCCTTTGGTACCTTTAATCCAGGCACCAAAGTTTAAAAGGGGTAGTCCTACAACTAAACCCTCTACTCAGAGTACAGAAATACTGGTAAGAAAGATGACGTGTTACACGAACACACTGAGTACTTCACCTCTGAAACCAGTATGACTTACTCAGTAAGATTAGTTTATGAAAACCACTATATGAAAATAAAAGTGACAGAACTCTATGGATATTAGAACTAAATTAATTCCCCTTGAATAAAATTTTCCTACACACTAACTTTTGGTTGCTTCTAATCAAGTTTTCCATTTACTATAGTCTTTTTTAATGAGAAACCGTAAACACTGTACTTCTGCATTATCTATTTCGTTGAAAGTGAAGGTTTTCGTTAAACCTTACCTAATGGTGTCATCCCAGTGGAATTTCTTCCTTGGTCCTATCACACGTTTCCCTGGTTTCTCCTCATCATCTTCCTCGGACCCATTTTTCTCTCGTTCTTCATCTGTATGAAACCTAAAAATGGAAAACACTTTATGCAGCAAAGTGGTAACCCAACATTGCTATAATATGCTCCTTGGATACTTGTTGAATTGCTTCAAAGACAGGGTAAATAAGGAATTTAACTTTCCACATAGTACTTTGAATTTGAAGTGTATTATATAGCACTCTGGTAAATAAGGTCTTCAAATTCTAATATAAAGGCATGAACACTTATCTTTTGTATCTAACTGCAACCAGTCAAGTAGGTCAACCTGTAAAATGTCTTACCAGTGTCAGCTCTAGCTTTGATCACACTCATACACATCAAAAGATCTTTTGCCTTTTACCCCAAAGTAACTGAGTGGGAAGTGATTGACCATTTAGAAAATATTCAATTATACCACTCTAGTGGTTTAGGTGGATTTCTACTTAAGACCAATCCCTAACAGCAACAACTATTTCTCAAGTGCAAAAGCCAGTCCAATTAAAAGAGGTACATACTTGGCACACTTAGCCTGATTACGAGCCTGGCAGTCCTCCTGGTATTTAAATAGCTGTTCAGGCATGACATTGCTGACAGCCAGTTTCAGCTTTTGCAGAGGTTCTCTTAAACGATCATCCTGAGGGAAAAAAAACTAAAAGTTTTTTCAAGCATATTTACATAGCCTATTTTGTAAGCAGATCCTCAAAAGATGAAATATGGGTTTTAGATATTGATCACACAATAGCATACTCAAATACAGACATTTCTTCTACAACGCTGACTTCTCATAATGTACACTAGATATAAAATTAGGATAACCATACTTCTCAGACAGCCAAATAGAGTCCCAGTTTTTGCCTGTTCAGTTCAGTTCAGCCACTCAGTCATGTCCGACTCTTTACGACCCCATGAATCGCAGCACGCCAAGCTTCCCTGTCCATCACTTACTCCTGGAGTCCACCCAAACCCATGTCCACCGAGTTGATGATGCCATTCAACCATCTCATCCTCTGTCGTCCCCTTCTCCTCCTGCCCTCAATCTTTCCCAGCATCAGGGTCTTTTCAAATGAGTCAGCTCTTTGCATCAGGTGGCCAAAGTACTGGTGTTTCAGCTTCAACATCAGTCTTTCCAGTGAACACCCAGGACTGATCTCCCTTAGGATGGACTGGTTGGATCCCCTTGCTATCCAAGGGACTCTCAAGAGTCTTCTCCAACACCACAGTTCAAAAGCATCAATTCTTCGGTGCTCAGCTTTCCTCACAGTACAACTCTCACGTCCATACATGACCACTGGAAAAACCATAGCCTTGACTAGACGGACCTTTGTTGGCAAAGTAACGTCTCTGCTTTTTAATATGCTGTCTAGGTTGGTCATAACTTTCCTTCCATTTGCCTGTTGCCTCAGCATAATTAATAGTGTTCAATTACATTCTTAAAAGTACTCCATGTTTGGGCAGTAAATTATATGGACACTTTAAATGTAATAAAATGATTAAATAGTGACCAAAATCTAATAAAACACAAATATTACTAACAAGCATTTTACTTATTTCATGCATACCAATTAATATTGCAGCACACATGACAGTGTTTGCTATAAAATATCATTCTTAAAAATGCAAATCCAGTATCATGGTTTCTTGATGATCTTAAGAATTACATAGTTGAGACTATCTGCCTGGGAAAACATCAAGTATCCATCAACAGTTAAATGAATAAATTAACTGAAATATATTCATAGAATGGAACACTGTACACACAGCAGTAAAAATGGAGTCCCACTACACGTAAAGACAGATAAACCTGAAATGCATAATCTTGAGTGTAAATAAGCAAGCTAAAGAAGAAAACAGACACTCTTTCTCCATTTATATGAAGCTCAAAAACATGCAAACCACACAATATGTTTAGGGATACAAAGGTACATAATTATACCACATGAAGAAAAGCAAGGGTTAGATAAATGTCTTCTTCCATAGCTAACATTCCACAGTCCAGGAAATCTGAGACCTAGAATAAATTTCATTTGTTCATTAACCTGCTTGAACTGAGAAAGAACTATAGTTTCTCAATTCAAAAGAACCATTTTATTAATGGAAGTATACAACCTGTAACAGAATTCCATGCCAAAAGCAGAATTAGGGTCGAAAGGATGGAAAGGACTTGGATCTGGCCCAATGTATGGAAGAACTTCCTGATATTGTAATGAAACACTTAGAAGGGTTGTAGTGGAAAAGAACCTAGCAAAACACGGATGATTACAATGAATAATCTTTGAGTTTACATGCAACCCTGTGATTTTTTTCCATTGGTCTTCATGCCTATGTGAGTAAGTATATCTATATAGGTCTATTTCGGGAATAAGAAAATTGAGTGACACATGTCAGATTATTTGTTGAAGATGAAGTTGTGTCAGCTGTGGAAGGAAGTTATTTACCTCATCCAGGAAGCATTAGAAAACATTATTTCTCATTGAAACTTATCAATTGTTGAAAAGCAATTGTATCCCAGGCCTTAAAAAGAACATTCTATGGTTATTAAATATATATACTATGACTATACAGCAATTAATATGCAAAAGCAGCAAACAGAAACCAGTCTCTTTACAGGTTCTAAAACCCCAGATGCAGTTATTATTGTTCCTCTTCTTACCTGGACATTGAGATGTAACTTCTTCAGACGTTTTACCAGTGTTTCTTTATTGCATGGCACGAAAGCTTCAAGGTGGGAGTAGACACCACTACGAATGACAGGGCCTAGTTCCTGCAGCTGTAACTCAATGCTGACCAAAAACAATAACAAATATGTAGTAGAGAATTTCTTTTAGGTAGTAACAAACAGGTAAGGAGACAGAGGCAGATTCTTTTCTCATTTTATACTTCCCTGATTTTCTGGACAGCATTGTTCAAGTAAAAAAATAAAAAAAAAACAACATAAATAACTATGCTATAAAAAAATTTCAATGAATCTAGTTTAAGAGTAGAATTTATAACCCTAAACAAGATGGCAAATAATTTGCTTTCTTTTTTTAAGTATAGCCATTTACAACATTGTGTTAGTTTCAGTTATACAGGAAAGTGATTTAGTTTTATATATATATACTTTTTTCAGGTTCTTTTCCACTATAGGTTATTATGAGATATTTAACACAGTCCCCTGTGCTATACGGTATCTTTATCTATTTTATGTATCATCATCATGTTAGTCACTCAGTTGTGTCCGACCCTTTGCAACTCCATAGACTGTAACCTGCCAGGCAAAGAATTCTCCTTGGGACTGTAGCCAGCAAGGCATGGAATTCTCCAGGCAAGAATACTGGAGTAGGTAGCCATTCCTTTGTCCAGGAGATAATCCCAACCCAGTGACTGAACCCAGGTCTCCTGCACTGCAAGCATATTCTTTACCATACAGCAGTGAGTATCTGTTAATCCCTAAATTCCTGGAAACCCTCTGGCAGTCCAGTGGTTAGAACTCCATGCTTCCACTGCAGGGGGCAAAAGTCTGACCCCTGATTGGGGCCCTAACATCCCGCAAGCCACACAACATGGCCAGAAAAAAGTCCTTAACTCCTAATTTACTCCCCTTTCGTGCAAATAATTTTTGGGGGGGATCTTTTATTTTTAATTGGAGGATAACTGCTTTACAACATTATGTTGGTTTCTGCTGTACACCACCACCACGTGAATCATCTATAACCAAATAACTTCCTAATGATAGGGATACAGTCTCCATCTTTGCATAAAGCACAGGAACTCCACTATTAACCAAAAACTCATTTCATCAAAGAGATTTCATAATTCTCCTCACCACCCTGCAGCCGCTATACTAGAGTTACAATTTCCATAAGTTCTGAGTAAATTTTCCTTAAAGGTGTTTGAAAAAATTACAGATTCAGAAGAGGCTACATACACAGATTGTTTTATCCATCTTTTATTGGCCTTACTGTGCCTCCACTGAACAAGCTAGGTATTTATTAGTCTACTCAATATATTCTAATTCTCCAGTTCCTAAGGGGTATTTAGCCAAATAGTTGCTTAACAAAAAAAAGATTTTGTAACAGCCACCATATTCTTAGCAGGACAGGTCTATAATAAACAGTTGAGATTTCTTTAAGATGGAAGACATATCTGGCAGCTGCTACTGTAGAAAGGTGAGAACAGATGTTAATTTGAAGGCCAAGACCGAACTGGGGCCCTTGGTAGCAAATTATGTCCAAATCATCATGTTCTTCTATAGGAGAAGGTGCTGACAGACTTAAATACTTTCATAAATGTAGGTGCATCCAAAGATTCAATTAACAGCTTTTGGAGGAAAAAAGAAACCAAAACGCCTGCCAGATCAAATGTACCTAACACTTACAATACATACTGCAATTTCAGAAACAATGAAACGTGGAAAACTAACTATATGCCTTAGAATGGACAGTGTAAAATTTTAAGTATTAGAGAAGCCAACCCAATAAAGAAATAAATGAGCAGAAGTTTAAGACCTACTAGAGCCAGAGGGTCAAACGCAGAGGTACATATGGAAGATAACCACTATGGTCATAAGTTCTGTGTGTAAACATTTGGCTAAATAATGTGGTTAGAACTTATTAAAAGTCTAGACTCTGAGTAGGAGGAATTTTAGGCTTGTCCCATTATAAAAAGTTAGTTAAAGCTTAAAATAAAACAGAAACTCCAAATAGAAAGAGATTCCAAGTAAGAACACATTAAATCAATGACTTACTTATAAAAATTAGTGGTTTCCAAAGAGGGGGCAACTCAGAAACTGGAAGCACTGACTCTGCTCCCAAGCCCCTGCTAAGTCGCTTCAGTTGTGTCCGACTCTGTGTGACCCCATAGATGGCAGCCCACTAGGGTTACCCCCGTCCCTGGGATTCTCCAGGCAAGAACACTGGAGTAGCTTGCCATTTCCTTCTCCAATGCATGGAAGTAAAAAGTGAAAGTAGGGAAAAATTAGAGAAAAGGATTAACCCTAGAGGTTACTGACTATACTGGTCTATCCCAAACAGATACAAATTCGTATCCGAGAGCAGTTTAAGTACACATCCCTCACATATATACTTTAATATTTTTTTCTAAGAATTCCAATCTTTTAGTATATGCTGCTGCTAAGTCACTTCAGTCGTGTCTAATTCTGCGCAACCCCACAGACGGCAGCCCACCAGGCTCCCCCGTCTCTGGGATTCTCCAGGCAAGAACACTGGAGTGGGTTGCCATTTCCTTCTCCAATGCATGAAAGTGAAAAATGAAAGTGAAGTCGCTCAGTCGTGTCTGACTCTTAGCAACCCCATGGACTGCAGCCCACCAGGCTCCTCCGTCCATGGGATTTTCCAGGCAAGAGTACTGGAGTGGGGTGCCATTGCCTTCTCCGCTTTTAGTATATGGGGATGACTAAAATTTATCTGAAAAAATTCATGCAATTACCACCCCCAAATAATCATGTATCATATGCCCTTAGACAATCAACTCAGTACAGAGAAATAAGGGATGTTTGTTCAGGAAAGTGTAAGAAGACAAGATAGCATAAGAAAGTTACTAAAAGGGAAAAAAATTCAAAGCCTGAACACTAAGGCTTATAGAATTACAGGCACACTCTCTGTGAAATAAAAAATTTAATAGGCTCAAAAAAAGACTAGAGGATTTGTTTTAAGACAGACATGGCAGGAATCAACAGGGAAGCCTGTTAACAGAATACTTGTAACTGGTATTCTGCTTACTTGAGATGTTATGTCCCAAGTATGACCTTTTGATTCTCAAAGAGAGAAAAAGAGTTGTCCCCTTAATAGAAGAGTAAAATAAAAAAAAGACTGTCTCAGTCACAGGAAAAAGACCTAATCTAGTAAACTTGGGCTATTAGGTAAAAAGAAAAAGAGCTAGTCAGACCCCTGATCCTGAAATCTGGGGCAGCTGTGATGAGTAATGGTTACACTGGTTACTGAATTTAAGGTTTAGAGGAGAGCTAAGTAAAAGGAGATGGCACTGACAGGAAGCATTTGCAAGCAAACTGAGTAAATCTAAAAACCCCTGGCTAAAATAAATAATAGGAACAAGAAATTCCTCGGTCTCCATGCTAGCAGCATACTAGGTTATGTGTTTTATAAGTCCATGGGACCAAAAAGATTTTTTCAAGTACTTCAGGAAAAAGAGAGAATGCATTAATTAAAATAGTTATCAAAACCAGTAAACCAATTCATCTTTTATATCTCATGAGAAACTATCTTCATTATACATTTAAAAGACAGGAATCACAGTATTGGAAACAGTGCCTCGTTTCTGTATATATGATGCTACTAAACCACCAAAAGTAGGCATAATCATTTTCATCAGAAAGGAATTTACTGCTTTCCCCAGGACCACTTCTCTTTTGCCCATTCCTGTCTGTAGCCAATTATATACTCAATTTCTGGAACCATGGTCAAAATTTATAAGGCAACAGGTTTACAAATACAGCTTAGTTGACCACAATCTTAGAACCTGTAATTTCATTAACATCAAATTCTACCTAAGGGTGAAGAGCATCACTAATTTAAATACTGTTTGTATCATACACCAGCTTTTACCCTTTCCTTTCCATCTGTCTTCTCTACACTGCCTCCATCCTATCCCATAACAATGATTCTTCGTTAAACCATCTACTTTCCATTTGGATATAAAATGTTTGTGTGAATTTTAATGTAAACAATCAGAGATGTCTCAAAAAGGTATCTTCACATAACATGACAAAGACTGCATTTAAACGTAGGATAACATTCAACCCATACAGTAGTCACTTGCTCTGGCGGTTTTCACATTGGAAGCTTTGATTATCTTAAGGGGTCACTGTACACAGACACATAGTTTTGCTAAGAAACTTAATCACACATGTTGTGAGGCCAAAAGGAAAGAGCTAAGGCCTGAGACTAACCAAACAAGCAGCATCTGCACCTCAAAGGTCTACAATATTTCTCAAAGAATTCTTACGGTTTTTTAATCAAAGAAGAAAATTACTTACTCCAGAAGAATATTATTCATATCCTGTGTAAAGAATTTTTTCCTTCCTTCTTCATCAAAAAGTTTGGCAGCCTACAGAAACACAAGATTGTCAATATAACTCTCAATAAACACATTTGTTTCCATATCTATTTACTTTAGAATAAGCTCCTTGAGGGCAGGGCTAGGATTAGTTTCACTTTACATCCCAGCTATTACCTGGTGTGACAGGCAATTAAAGGGTGCTGAAACAAAATTTGGCATACATGACATTCTTTCCTAATTTTACATCTGTATTTCATTTTTCTGAATTTTCCCAAATTCAATAAGTTATACATGTAAGATTTTTTAGTGCTATGGGTGTCTTGCATATTTTGAATATAGTAGTTTTATTTATTCTTTCTGTTATCCAAGATAACAGAAAGCAGCTGTCTCACTTTTTACTAGACAATATTGTCTAACAATATGTCTGATATTCTATATACTGTACACATTATCATGTTTAATCTTCGTAACAGCCAGTGACACTGGTATTATAGCTCCCATTTTACAAACAAGGAATCTAAATCTTACAGAAGTTACATGATATGCCCCCAAATCACACTGCTAATAAGTGGTGGATCCAGGACTCAGACCAGAAGCTTTCTGACTTCAACTGTATAATACTGTGACTCTGTACAAAGATACTCAGCTTCTGCAGCCAGTCTGTGAAGTGAAAGTCACTCAGTCATGTCCAACTCTTTGGGACCCCATGGACTATACAGTCCATAGAATTCTCCAGGCTAGAATACTAGAGTGGGTAACCTTTCTCTTCTCCAGGGCATCTTCCCGACCCAGGGATGAAACCAAGATCTCCCCTATTGCAGGCAGATTCTTTACCATCTGAGCCACAAGGGAAGCCCCGCAGCCAGTCTGGGTTCCACTTAATTACTAACAATGAAAAAACTGGCCATGATCATTACCAAGGGATAAGCAAAAATCAATTCAACGAAGATAAGAATGATATTTTCATCACTGTGTCTCTTAACCAGTTAATCAGAAACAAAAAGTATGCAACCAGTACACTACCATAAGTGAAACTTACCAGGGAAATCACAAAAGACAGCTTATCTTAAGACACTTGAGATGTAAAACATCCTGATCCAATAATCTGAGCAAGAAACATGCTGACTCTGTCAACTTTGTTGATAATTTTACACTGTTTGACAACCTCACATGCTATAAATAGATGAAGACAATTTTGGGGATGTGCCTCAGCATTTTTTAGAAAGGAGGAAGACTGGGTATGTGTAGGAAGAAGAAATATAGGAAGAAAGCCAGAATGAAAACTAAACTTTCAAGAGGCTGAACAGTGGAAGAATGCTACAAAGTGAGAAAAGAACTACAAGAAGAAAGTCCTTATCAGACAGAGGTGAGCACTGTAGGCAATGATGAATCCTTACCTCCTGAGGAAAAAATACCAAGTCCTATTTGAAAGACAAAAATATGGAGAATTTACAGATACTAGCAAATGAAATGAATCTTCTTACTGATCATTTCCTAAGAGGTTAGGAAGTAGCTGCTTCAGTGGTATATGAGATATGCCAGCACCCGACAAAGCTGAAACACACTCACTGCCAACCAGTTTTGTTTATTAAGTGGGAAAGAACGGTACACAACACAGTGGACAGAGTGCAAGTTATATAAAGCTTGATGGTCCTCCCTTTCAATTCTGACTTTGCATCATGGCTTAGCCACTTCCACTCAGGGCACTGTCTCCTCAACAGTAACTGGGGTCCTGTGAAGTTGTGGGTCCCAGGAGCACTACACTCAGTGCAGGGTATAGGTATTTGCTAATAACTATTTGCTATTTCTTAATAATAATAGCTGTTATTATTAATTACATGTTGAAAAACCTGGATTACATCCCTAGCACTTTTATATTTAAACCATCAAAGAAACTAAAGATTTTAGGGGCAATACGCAATGGCAAAATGCACGTACCTTGGAGTCAGGTGAACCCTTGTGTTTAAATTAGGGCTCCACCACTTACTAGTCGTGGGGCCTGACCAAGCTACTTAATCTATCTCCACTTAAGTTTGTTAACCATAAAAAGGAAACAATACCTATACTTCATACAGTGGTTAAGAAGATTAAATAAAAAAACTATATAATGATAAGCATAGAAAATAGCAAGAGTGAAAAAACAAAGGAGGGGGAGGGAATAAAACAATATAAAAGAAAATGACAGAATAAAGATTATGTCATTATCATTGTAACAGCTGTAGGTAAGAGAAAATCCTAAAGAGAATCTTAAACAAACAAACTCAAAAAAGAGCTAAAATGAAGGGAAATAATGGGAAAAGCTATTCCATGCAAAAATAAAGAGAAAGGAATCCACAGTAAAATCGGACAATACTGAATTTGCAGTAAGAAACATTAACAGCACAGACAGGGCCATCTTCAAATGATACACATCCAACAGAGATCTAGCCAGCAAGAACTATATGGGCCAACAAACAACACAGCATAGACATAAAGCAAAAATTATGGTAATACAAGTCATAACCTAAGAAACACTGGCAATGAGATACTTGAACACACTTCTGTAAGTCCTGAACTAACAAATTACCTTAAAATAAGTAAAAATTTTAGAGCATTTAATAAGTGATGAGCTCAGAAGAAATGCTAAAGAACGAAAAATAGAAAAAGAATAAAATTGATAATTAGAATCCATGAGTCACCTGTTGGAAAAATTGGATCTCTTGCTCCCCTAATCAGATTCTTGCCTGGAGAATCCCATGGACAGGATTATTTTATTTAATAATTATTTTTATTATTTAATATGTTTAATAATCACAATAATTATTTTTAATAACAACATATTTGCAAATGCATGAAATGAAATCCAGAAAAATAAGTAGTTTAATAGTGGTTGTCCCATACTGGGGGTGGAAAATGTCTGATTATCAGGTATGTTTCCCTCCCTAAGTGAAAAATACAACTTATATTGAATATATAACTTCTGTAATCAGGGAAAAAAAAATAAAAAAGAGGACTAAAAACATGGCATGGGTTTAGACAAACATGCCAAAGTACTAACAAAAAAGGGAGGGGGCATTTTAAGCTATGTTTGGAACATTTTAAGTCAAAATAATATCTCCCTGAGATTAAAGGAAAAAGTGTACTCACATACCTGAATCTGCAACTGAACAGAGATTATGTATCCAAGTCAATCGGCAGAGGAATCCATTGTGAAATGCTAAAAGCTCAACTCTTAAAAGTTTGTCCAGTGAGAACACAATGTGCACTTACGAAAGCTGATGAGTAGGTCAGGACTAGCTGGTAAGATCAACTGTAGAATAACTAGCAGTCAATATAGTTGGACCAAGTTCAGGTACACTTATTTGCTCCTACCTTCCCTGTATTTTCTTTACCAGGCTATGTAAGCCAATAAAAATTATATTTATGAAAATTATACAAAAAAATATGATTAAGTGAGGTAATAAAACAATGAACTGTATCTATGTCATGTGTGCATTCGTGTTCAATCACTCAATCACTTCCGACTCTTTGCAATGCCCTGGACTATAGCCCACCAGGTCCCTCTGTCTATGGAATTTTCCAGGCAAGAATACTGGAGTGGGTTGCCATTCCCATGTTATAACTATACCTAAAAAGGCTATGCACAGATCCAATGCTTAAAAGGAAATATAGAAAATAAAGTTACTTAAAAGTATGTTAGGGTTACAGGTTATTATTTTTGCTTGAAAATAAGTATTTATTGCTATGTTTATGCAGTAAACAAAAAACAAGAGAATTATCACACTTACTACACGGAGGTCTTCAATACGTTTTTCAAGGAGGACAGGCAGACCCTCTGGGAGTGTAGGTACCACCTTGGGCATAACTTGAGAGGCATAGGTTGGCTGGGTGGTGTTTCCATTCTCTCCCCCTGACTCCGAGAGGGGGCTACCATTAGAAGCAGCATCCAGTAATCTGTCAAAGTCGAAATCATCTAGCATTTCTAGGGCATTTTCAGCTTCCTGAAATAGTTCATGTTCGTTTGTGCTAACAAAGATGGGCAGGTCCGGATCAGCACTATTCAGATTCAGGTCCGAGACATCATTTCCCAACGCTACAGCAGCAGAGGGGGGTTTATTCAGAGAGGAGGTTGAGAAGTTCACTGGGGTTTTAGGGTTAGATTCCTTCTTTAATGCATCCTTCTCTTTCTGAAATTTTCTTATCATGGCAGCTAGAGAAAGAGAATCTTTATAACGTTTCTTCTTTTTTTCAGATTTGTGTGAATTTAGAGCCATAACTCTGTGAAGAAAATAGTGATCAGTTAGGCTATGTATGATTTTAAAGGTTAAAACCCCATGGAAATAAGGAGGCATAGAGTTAAAGTAACATCATCTTCATCATCTGGACTGTCATTTATGAAAGGCAGATGGGTAAATGGCCATTAGAGTGAATAAAATGAAAGGGATAAAGTCAACAGAAATAAACAACACTGAATAGAGCTCTGGTTTATTAAGTATACAAAGTTAGGGAATTCCCTCTGGTCTAGTGGTTTAGGACTCTGAGCTTTCACTGCCAAGGGTGCAGGCTGGATCCCTGGTCAGGGAATTGAGATCCCGCAAGTCAAAAAAAAAAAAAGAAAAAAGGAAAGTATATGAACTTAAACTTCTACACCTTTTGGAATATTCTTTCTTTGCCACATCTATAAAGTAGTCACCTAAAGAATTAATGAAGTAAAGAACTGCACTTTTGCTGAAAACAGAGCTGCCTTTAATAACAACCAGAGAAGCCTACATAGTACACCTTCAAACTGGCGCCCCAGGCGGTTCATGCTACCAACTCCCCAAGGAATGCAAAGTCCTCTGTGTCAGTCTGTGAGCCTTCATTCATCACCATGTCATCTATTCAGAACCCATTCTGTCTGCTACTACCTTCTGATCCTTTTTCACTTTCCATTTCTCTCTGAGGGTGTCATATAGATACATGTAATTTTCAGTGACAACTTTCTCCCTGTGGGGATTATAAGGAAAGGGTGGTCTTGGTTTAGCCATCAGTTTCTCTAAAAAATCTTTTCTAATTTCATTGGCTTATATGCTTCTATGTGCACTATAGAAACTAAAAATGATGATTAGTGCTTTGAAGGTAGGCCAGTGTTTCATTTCATACTATTATATATCCAAAACCCAGACAGTGTCTGGTATGCAGGAAGTGTGTTTGTCGCTCAGTCGTGTCCAACTCTTTTGTGACCCCATTGACTGTAGCCTGCCAGGCTCCTGTGTCCATGGGATTTCCCAGGCAAGAATACTGGAGTGGGCTGCCACTTTCTTCTGTAGGAGATCTTCCCGACCCAGGGACTGAACCTGCGTGTCCTGCGTTGGCAGGTGGATTCTTTACCACTGCGCCACCTGGGAAGCTCAATCTCACGTATAGGAGGGGCTAAATATGTCCTTACATTAACTCTTGAGATTTTGAGAGTCCCAAATTCAGATGTACCTCTTCCTCTGCTAAGGAGGGGAGAAAAATCCAGCCTCTCACAAGTTTTTGTCCCTGGGCTCTATTTAAAAAAGCCGAGAGAAGTAGGGAGACTGGTAGTTTCGTAATTGCAAGGTACATTTTATTTTTATGACTTTTTATTTCATTTCTCTCTCGCTCTTTTTTTGTGGCTGTGCCTCTCAATGTACAGGATCTTAATTTCTAACCAGGGATTGCACCCGGGCCCTGGCAGTGAAAGCACCAAGTCCTAACCACTTGACTGCCAAGAAATTCCCTCTTATGACTTGTGACAAGCATTAAGAATAGCTAAATAAAATCAATGACTTTTAAAAGATATTAAAACGACCATCAATCATTAACACAAAGACTACTGCCAATTCTCAGACCCCGGGTATCTAAGCTTTGTTTTAGTGCAAAAAATTAAGAAAACGTGTTCCATTTTTCAAACTGGTTCTTGTTGATAAAATGTTGTAATGAGCAAAATACTTCATGAACAAATATGTAAATCTGATCTAAAACACCTGAAGTCTCTAAGATGACTTCTACTTAATAATACTAAAAATAAGTTAATAGGTCACTGACATTTATAAATACTGTATTAAATTAGATCCAGCTAAGTTGAACTGATTAATGTTAAATATATCTTTCTAAAAAAGAGTGCTTGTTATGCTACAATGCTAGTTCCCTCACTATGTCTAATTTCACTTACCCCAGTTGCTTGGGTACTTTTTTCCTTGGCTTCTTCTCCTTTTCCCCTTCCTCTTTCCGCTTCCTCTTCTTCATCTCAATATCATCTTCTTTTATTTTGGGAATCTATAAAATGATAAAGTACATCACTTACTTAAGTATTACTGCTTTACTCTTTGATGATATCAATCCAGCATCCAGGGAAAATGATTTTACTCAAATTTCAGGGTGCATTAGAACTGCTTGCTAAAAATGCAAATTCTTTGGGTCCATGAGAACCCCCAAACCTTGGTTTTGGTTATCTGGGGGAGAGCCTTTTAATCTGCATTTTTAACAAACATTTTGATAATTCTGGTACAAATATGTCTTTGGCTCACATTTCAGGAAACATGTAAAGACATTTTATTCACTTCTCAAATACAATATATATATTCTATAAAATTTGCTTTACATCGTAGAACAAGTAACTACCAAACCGGTCATTTCCATATTAAGTCTTAAGCTATCCTAGAACCACAACCTTATCCAGAAATAGTGGATTATTAGACTACATATGGAGAGAGAAGTTTTAACAGAAAATATAACTTATTATGATATAAGAATATATTTCCCCATATTATATAATTTTACTTTAAAGCATGTAATTAACTATAAATTCATTAAAAAATGATTAGCATTTTACTTTTCCTTATATTCACAGCTGTAAAGCAAAAGTAAAATTCAAAAACCACATCTTTTTAATTGAATCCTCTCATTGCTGTTGCAGTGTTGGATAAACTCACTTTGGGTGGCTTGTGCTTTTGGTTGTCTGTGGTATCATCTTCTTCAGTATCTGAAGCTTGGCGAAACTGGAGAGTGCCAGTATTGATATAAAAGCCTCCATATTTTGTTGTTAGAGAAGCAGGAACTAATTCGTCATACTAGATTGAAAAAAATTTTTCAGATATATCTTACTATATTTAATTCCATAAATACGTCAAAGAAATTCAATCCCGTCAGCATGTTCCTTACATCTTAACTACAAAACTAACTGCAATGAAGATGTCTGTGAATAAACTTAGAAAAAGTTAGTATCTGGAACAGAAATGAGCTCTGATCATTCAGTATTTGTTAAAAAAAGAAACTTCTCAAACACTGAAGCTAATTCTAAATATATCATCTGCTGAGAAAAACTTAACAATCACTGCTATTCTTAATGACAAATGATTCTGCTGAGAAATCGAAACAAGTTAAAAAAGACTAAATGGCCAGACGACAAATGAACTTCATTTCTTACCAATACTGGTATTACTATATAATTTTATTCATAAATAGATTGTAAAAATTAAAGGTTATTTCTTCTGCCTTAGTTCTAAGCTTTTAAGTAAGGAATTTTTTTTAAAATATATAAAACAAAAATAAATTTTAAAGGGAAGGAGAAAAAGAACTGCCCCGTTCAGTAAGCATACACTGAGAATCCAGGTACTGCTCTGAAAAACAGATTTAAATTGTATAAATCAGTATGAAGATCTGGTCTAGAATATCACATTAAGCTGATGTCCTCTAAGCTTCAATTTTTAAAAACTTTATGTATGTATGTATTTATGGCTGTGCTGGGTCTTTCGTTGCTACACGGGCTTTCTCTAGTTGTGTAAGTCTGGATTTTAAGGTTTATCTTATCTCACCTGAAGAAGAAAAAACAAGCACTAAATGGAAGGTCAATCTTAAGTAAATGAAGGTATTCATGGCAAAAGAGAAAAAAAGGAAGTACTTATCTAACAGAAGCAAGATACCTGCTACCTGGGGTCCCCAGAACTCTACTTAAGGGTACTCTTCATATTATATAATTAGTCTTTAAGAAAGTCATATTTGTAAGGAAAATTCTTTTGCCATGGGCAAAAAATGTACAGAACATATTTGTTAAACACATTAAGGCTAAGTACAAAACTTGTGATTTTAAACTGTATCCTCTTAAGCTACATAGAGAATGGAGAAAGACTGTACATTTAGTGATTTTGAACCAAAACTGAATGATGTTAGAAAAAGAAAAAAGGAACACACTCCTTTCTTGTTGCTCCACTTGAGGGGTTACTACAAAGACCTACAGCTAAGACCTTCAGAAAGGGCCCAGTACTATCTCTAAGTAAAGGAGTAATGTGAGGAGTAAAGAATAAAACGTGAAAAGACCAGGCTTCCACAGTGGTCCAGCACTTAGGAATCACATTTATCTGGAGAAAAACATGATCCTAAAGAATACGTGCACCCCAGTGGTCACTGTAGCGCTGTTTACAATAGCCAAGGCATGGAAACAACCTAAATGTCCAGCAGAGGAGTGGATAAAGAAGATGTGGTACAAACGAGAAGGCACTGCAACGGGAAGCCCATGCACTGCAACTAGAGAGGTGCCCCGGCCTGCTACAAGTAGATAAAGCCCACGCACAGCAATGAAGACCCAGAGCAGACAAAACTAAATAAATTTTTTTACAAAGTGAAAAGTCTCTGTAGTAATTATTTTGAAAATGTGTAACTGTGATAAGATAAATACACCTGCACTTTTTGCTTACATAAACTTGTATAATGCTTTACAATTTTTAGCTTCCTCATATAAATTACTTCACTTGGTTCCCCGATCCCCTTTTGAGGCAAGGAAGGCAAATATTACTCCCATTTTATAAGTGAAAACCAAATTCAGAGAGGTTAAGAATTTTGCCACACTACCTGTATTGGTTTATGGCAGTGTCACTGACTGTTTTCCCAACCTATCCATTATAATAAGCAGCATCTCGCTTAGAAACACACGCATCACCAGGCTACCAGACAATGTGGAGGTGCTCAATGTCTATCTTCTTCTGCAGTATTCCGCTGAGCTTTCCCTATCAAAACACTCTTCAGGAGAACAAACTCTTTATGCATATTTTATTTAGCCTTTTTAAAAAAATATAACCAGGTGGACTACAGTTGTACTTGATAAACCTGGCAACCACGCTAAAGTGACACAACCAATGTTACAGAGCAAGGATTAACACCCAGCTTCTACTGCACCGTGAGGTATACATGTACCAAGCATTTTTTTTTTCTTGCAAGGTACAGGATATATTCTGGGGTTGTTTTTGTTAAGGTAACACTAATTTATAACCTTACATAAGTTTCATGAGTATGTGACATTTCTACTTCTGTAATAATTTTAGCCTTTTGAGTACAATGTATTAAGAGACAATGGATCACTGAATCTGCAAACCAGATTTATTAGATCCTTTGTCAACAGAGATGCCTAACTATTGTGACCTAGAATACATCACTTCACGTCAATACTTTGTGGCTGTGAAACAGATTCAATATTACTTACTTCACTAAGTTCTAGTGAAATTTAAAAGACATAACCTACATAAAAGCATTAATCATATTTGCTATTATTTCAACAATAAAAAGATTTCCCTTGTTTTTTTAAAATTTGGCAGCATACATCTTAGACTAAAAATAATCTTCAAAAGCATTTATTTTCAGATATTACAGTAGTATTAATAGTATACAATTCTTAAAGTGAAACAGAACCAGATTATTTTCAATCCCTATTGAACAATATACAAACAGAGAAAGCCTACTAGTGGGAATTTCCTAGCGGTCCAGTTGTTATGACTCTGCACTTTTACTTTCAAGGGCCCAGGTTCAATTCCCAGTCAGGGAACTAAGATCCCATGACGGTGACGCAGAGGAAAAAAACCCAAAAACCCAATTGGCAATATACCCATTGGAAAAAAACAAGAAAATAATCTGGTTGGCTCATAAGTGTTTTGTTTGAATCACTGAATTATTTCATGTAAAAATGAAATAATCTGTTAAAGAAAATGATGCAAAATTATTTTGCAAGTCAATAAACAACCTGTGTTTTAGTTCAATTTCCTCCTATAAAACAGGGACCGAAACTGTCCTATAAATGTCAGTAACTGTGTAGTTATATATACATATATAAAACAAATATATATGTATATATAACAACGACTTATACCTACAAAATTTATCCTCATTTATTAGCAGTGGCTTGCAAATTTTGTTCACCAGCCCAAGTGGAAAATACACTACCCATCAAAACCCAGTGCATGCGTATATAAACACACACACATAATAAAAACTGCATAATGTATCAGTGGCTTACTATAACAGCTCCTACTCTATTTCATTCTCTGAAAATGCCGGCCAGTCTTTAAATCAATACACAAAGAAATTACAGTTCGCAAAAGTCAGTTTGAAAAACACTTTTATTCAAATATTTGAAATGCTACAAAAGGAAAATACTAAAAATGCTCTTTATGAAAGGCTACATACCATATGATTCTAACTGTATGACGCTGGAGAAGAGGCAAAACTATGAAGACAGTAAAAAGATTAGTGGTTGCAGGTGTTAGGGAGGGGTGAATAGGTAGAGCATTTTTTAGGGCAGTGAAACTATCTTGTATGACAGTATAACAGTGGATACATGTCATTATACATTTGTCAAAATCCACAGAACGTACACCAAGAGTCAATCTGAAGGTCAGCTATGGGCTCTGGGTGATGACGTGTTGATGCCGATTTTCCACCTGTGACTAGCATACCACTCTGGTGGGGGAACACTGATAATGGGGGAAGCAGTGCATGTTGTGAGGGCAAGGAGTACGTGGGCAATTTCTGCACCTTCCATTCAATTTTTCTGTGAACCTCAAACTGCTCTAAAAAATTTAGGTTTACTAATTAAACTCAAACAAGGGCTCTGTATCAACTAGGTGGGGAGATAGGGAGGGAGATGGGAGGGAAGTTCAAAAGGGAGGGGAAATATGTATTCTTATTGCTGATTCATGTTGAGGTTTGACAGAAAACAACAAAATTTGGCAAAGCAATTATCCTTCAATAAAAAATTAATTTAAAAAAATTTTAATGCTATTTATGTAAGCCTGAGTACATGCAATGTTCATTTATATATGGCCATGGCTGAGTTTCCTCTTGGGTTATTTAGAATTGAAAATCTACTTTACATAGAGTGTTCACATCAATACCATTGCTCTATACTTGCTTTATGCTTTTCGATGGGCCTCCCTGGTGGCACACTGGTAAAGAATCCACCTGCAGGAGCACTAGGAGAGATGAATTCGATCCCTGGGTTGGGAAAATCCCCTGGAGAAGGAAACGGCAAACTCCTCCAGTATTCTTGCCTATGAAATCCTATGGACAGGGGAACGTGATGGGCTACACGGTCCATGGGATTGCAACAAGCTGGACACAAATGAAGCGACCGAGCACCCACGCAGGCTTTGCAGCATGCCATTATCTTGAGTCCCAGAGGACATAATGCTGCTGGGCAAGTCAGTCGTAACAGAGAGAACTGAGTGATGCTAGAATAAAAGACTTGCTCCTGGTCCACAGTGAATTAGAAAACAAGTGGAGTCGAGAATCCAGGACTTTTGACTTCAATGTCAAATCAAAGCCAAAACTCTTTGCGACCATTCCATGCCCAAACCTACAAAAAGGCTGACAATCTTTTTGGTAACACAAAGTCCTCTCAACTCCAAAGGACACTGTCAACATTTTACTTCTACAGAGTAGGTTTGCAAACCAGTTTATGTCAGGAAACCAAAGTAACACAGGAGTACGACAGGGTACGTATGCCTCGTGCTGAAGTCCTTCCTATCCCTTTCCTACCACTACATGCCTTGTCATCCTCTATACAACCAAGCACTGTAGTAACAGGAAAAAGAGGTACTAATTTGTGGGTAGTCTAACAGCCACCTTAGTGTAACCTTCTGTATATTCTAAGTAGTCACTACACAGTGCAGGGGATATCATAATGCAGGGATTAGATTATTCCAGCACACTGAGAAGAATGTAAGGACATACAACTTACCAACCCCTAAACACGACATGCCTTTATTTATTTGCTACGTGACCAATGCACTGTTATAGTCATGAAATGCTCTCCTAAATTCCTCTTCCTTTTATAAGAGAAAGAAGATTCCAGGGGGAAAGCTGTAGGGCTTCATCAAAACAGGCTGTGATGAAGGATAGCATTCAACTATCACCACTGTAGTAAGGATTGGCAGCAATAAAACCATGAAGCACAATTTCAAGGTATTTGCCAGATTAACTACAACCCAGCAGCCCCAGTCTTCAAAATCTCATGGTTCTGATCTGGAAGGAGTTTCAAAACACACCTTCCCTTGGGAACATTGATTAAAAACTCAAGATGGAAATATTCTCTGATCAATAAATCCCACTACTAGAAACTTAACCTATACATATAATTTTAACTATAATTATCTTACATACATACTCAAGTACACAAAGAGAAGTATATACTACTGATGGCTCAATTACCTGTAAGCACATAAAACTGGAAACTTATTTTTTCCTTTGGTTACACTATGCAGCTTTTGGGATTTTAGTTTCCCAACCAGGGATCAAACCCAGGCTCCGACCCAGAAAGCACTGCGTGCTAACCAGTGGAATGCCAGGGAATTACCAAAACTGTAAATGATTTAGACATACATCAAAAGGGAATTAGTAAAAACACTTGCTGAAACATTTACTTTGAATTCCACTACCCAAATAAACAAAGAAGTGCTATTATATTAAAGACAAATTACTCACAGCCTCTGAGTTATCAATAAACGGATCTGTCTCATCATAGCCAAAGCCTATATCGATTAAATCTTGTAGCCGATCCCTCCGGTGTTTACGGGGCTTCCCACCCTGTGAAGAACAGATATGTTAGACTGAATCAGTACTCATGTTGTTTCCATAAAATTATAAAATACCTGTCAGAAGAATCTGCAAATGACTTCTGTAAATAATACCCCTCAGGAGGTTGAACTTAAATCCCCTCACATCTTGAACGAAAGCTATACTTAGGGACTCGCTTCCAAAGTAAGTTTGAAGTGAAAAGCCTGGCTAACGTTGCTCAGCCACATGATCGAGGTTAACACCAACAGTGGTAAGTCATATTGATACAGCATTACTCTTGACACGAACAGACACAAATGGCACTTAAACTCTGCAATCTTCCTTTCAAAAGCCCGTCACCTCAGTTATAGGTTAACCACGAGATAAAATCACGACAAACGGAACCACAAGAAAAACACCAAACTCAACTGAGAGACATTCTTACAAGTAAATGACCAGTATTCCTCAAAGTGGTCAAGATTACAAAAAACAAGAAAAATCTGAAAAACTGTCATAGTCTAGATAAGCTTAGAGAGACAGAAAAACGAAATGTGATCTGCTCTCCTGCCTGGCATGCAGGCACTAAAAAAACGACATTAGGGGGAAATAAGCAAATCTTGAATAAAATGCAGTATCAATTAATAATAATGAACCAAAGTTGGTTTGTTACTTGTAACAAGTCTGCTATACAATCATAAGATGTTACAGGGAAGAGTGGGTGAAAACTATATGAAAATTCTTTATATTTTCAACTTTTCTGTAAATCCAAACTATTCTTAAAAGTATTTTTAATGTCCTAGAATTAATTATACACATAGACATATAAGAAAATAAAAAATGAATGCATGGAGAAACTGGTGAAATCTGAATAAGATCTATAGTCTAGTTAACTGTATTGTGCCAATGCCAATTTCCTAGTTTTGGTAACTATAGTTAAGCCACTGAGAAAAACCAGGTCAAACCTGCTGTGAAGCGGGAGTGGGGAAAAGGAGGCTCAGAAAGCAGAGAGAAAACCATCAGTGCTAAGGGTGCTGCCTGCCCACATGCCACCAATGAGTGAGAATGAGCCCTTGTAGAAGCTGTAACACGTGAGACCCAACTCTCCTATGGTTTGTATTTCCACAGTGCACATGTCTCTCAATGCACAGTTCATTTCACCATTTCTTCCACCGGTGAAAGATGGCTGAGTTTTCTGCAACATGGCTCTTAAATGAAAGCAAATTACTTCATCTATTTCCATGTGAAGAAATGGTGATCTCTTCCAGTGATCACATGAAAAAAAAAAATTTATGATGAACTTACTGAGAAATGTCTCCAACATAAAACCATTTCCTTTTTAGGTAATTTTGTAAGGTAATTCTGACTAAATGCTATGTTTGTATTGCATATTAATGTTAAAAAAAACCTACCCCCCATAACTATGACGCCATTGTATGCTTTTCATTGAATAAAACCGTTACAATACCATCACCAGCGAGAGTGTCATTTTGGTTTGAAATAAAGTAGTTGCTCACGTTTTCATATTTTACCAGTTTTAAAAACAATTTGGAGACCAACACAGAGTGGAAACCCTTTTATTTTCCTGGATAAGATGACTGAGTTCAGTTCAGTACAGTCGCTCACTTGTGTCCAACTCTTTGCGACCCCATGGACTGCAGCATGCCAAGCTTTCCTGTCCATCACCAACTCCTGGAGCTTGCTCAAACTCACGTGCATTGAGTCAGTGATGCCATCCAACCATCTCATCCTCTGTCGTCTCCCTTTCCTCCCACCTTCAATCTTTCCCAGCATAACGGTCTCTTCAAATGAGTCCGTTCTTCACACCAGGTGGCCAGTGTTGAAGCTTCAGCTTCAGCATCAGTCCTTCCAATGAATATTCAGGAGTGATTTCCTTTAGAATTGACTGGTTTGATCTCTTTGCAGTCCAAGGGACTCTCAAGAGTCTACACCAACACCACAGTTCAAAAGCATCCATTCTTCAGTGCTCAGCTTTGTTTATGGTCCAACTCTCACATCCTTACATGATCACTGAAAAAACTATAGTTTGACTAGATGGACCTTTGTCATCAAAGTAATGTCTCTGCTTTTTAATATGCTATTAAGGTTTGTCACAGCTTTTCTTCCAAGGGGCAAACGTCTTTTAATTTCATGGCTGACAATCACCATCTACAGTGATTTTGGAGCCCAAGAAAATAAAGTCTGTCACTGTTTCCATTGTTTCCCCATCTATTTGCCATAAAGTGATGGGATCAGATACCATGATCTTCATTTTCTGAATGTTGAGTTTTAAGCCAGCTTTCTCACTCTCCTCTTTCACTTCCATCAAGAGGCTCTTTAGTTCTTCCTCACTTTCAGCTGTAAGGGTGCTTTCATCTGCATATCTGAGGTTACTGATATTTCTCCCGGCAATCTTGATTCCAGCTTGTGCTTCATCCAGTCCAGCATTTCTCATGATGTACTCTGCATATAAGTTAAATAAGCAGGGTGACAATATACAGCCTTGATGTACTCCTTTTCCAATTCAGAACCAGTCTGTTGTTCCATGTCCACTTCTAACTATTGCTTCTTGACCTGCATACAGATTTCTCAGTACAAACAGTATGTACAGTATGAAAAGGCAAAAAGATAGGACACTGAAAGATGAACTCCCCTGGTCAACAGGTGCCCAATATGCTACTGAAGATCACTAGAGAAATAACTTCAGAAAGCATGAAGAGACAGAGCCAAAGCAAAAACAACAATCAGTTGTGGACATAACTGGTGATGGAAGTAAAGTACAATGCTACAAAGAGCAATACTGCATCAGTGAGTAAGTTCAGTTGCTCAGTTGTGTCCGACTCTTTGCAACCCCATGTACTGCAGCATGCCAGCCCTCCCTGTTCATCACCAACTCCAGGAGTTTATTCAAACTCATGTCCACTGAGTCAGTGATGCCATCCAACCATCTCATCCTCTGTTGTCCCCTTCTCCTTATGCCTTCAATCTTTCCCACCATCAGGGTCTTTTCAAATGAGCCAGTTCTTCACATCAAGTGGCCAAAGTATTAGAGTTTCAGCTTCAACATCAGTCCTTCCAATGAATATTCAGGACTGATTTCCTTTAGGATGGACTGGGTGGATCTCCTTGCAATCCAATGGACTCTCAAGAGTCTTCTTCAACACCATAGTTCAAAAGCATCAATTTTTCTGTACTCAGCTTTCTTTATAGTCCAACTCTCACATCCATACATGACTACTGGAAAAACCACAGCCTTGACTAGATGGACCTTTGTTGGCAAAGTAATGTCTCTGCTTTTTAATATGCTGTCTAGGTTGGTAATAGGAACCTGGAATGTTAGGTTCATGAATCAAGGCAAACTGGTAGTAGTCAAACAGGAGATGACAAGAGTGAGTATCGACATTATAGGAATCAGTAAATTAAAATGGACTGGAATGGGGGAATTTAACTCAGATGACCATTATATCTACGACTGAGGGCAATTCCTGAGAAGAAATGGAGTAGCCATCATGGTCACTGGAGAGTCCGAAACGCAGTACTTGGATGCAATCTCAAAAACGACAGAAGGATCTCTGTTCCTTTCCAAGGCAAACCATTCAATATCACAGTAATCCAAGTCTGTGTACCAATCAGTTAAGCTGAAGAAGCTGAAGTTGAATGGTTCTATGAAGATCTATAAGGCCTTCTAGAACTAACACCCAAAAAAGATGTCCTTTTCATTATAGGGGACTGGAATGCAAAAGTAGGAAGTCAAGAGATACCTGGAGTAACGGTCAAGTTTGACCTTGGAGTACCAAATGAAGTAGGCCAAAGGCTAACAAGAGTTTTGCCAAGAGAACGTACTGGTCATGGCAAACACCCTCTTCCAACAACATAAGAGAAGACTCTATACATGGACATCACCAGATGGTCAATACCAGTCAACATCAGTCCTTCCAATGGAATATTCAGAACTGATTTCCTTTAGGATTGACTGGTTTAATCTCCTTGCAGTCCAAGGGACTCTCAAGAGTCTTCTCCAACATAGTTCAAAACCATCAGTTCTTCAGCGCTCAGCTTTGTTTATGGTTCAACTCTCACATCCATACATGACTACTGGAAAAACCATAGCTTTTGTCGGCAAAGTAACGTCTCTGCTTTTTAATATGCTGCCTGGGTTTGTCATGTTATTTCCTCATATTAATCCTCCATTCATCCTGCCAAATATCATCTAACATTTCTAAAATATCATTTCGTATCATTTCCTTGCTCAAAATACTTCAGAAGCATCCTATTACAACATAAATCCAAAACTTACTATGGCATTAATTAAATGCCTTCTATATGCTAACTCAAAACTACCTTTCCAACTTTTTTCACTTGAGCACTTTAATCCACTTAGTTTATATACCCACTCTCCTCCCAAACATGCTAGCTTATCTTTCCTCATGCTTTCCCCTTACACCTCTCTGAATACTCCCACCCTTTACAGCTTAGCCCAAGTTGTAAAGCTTTTCTCCTAGATGTTTTCCACTCAAAATCACAATGATCTTTTTCTGCTCTCCTAATATATTTTTTTGTCTAGGCACAATTAGTTGCCTAAAAAAGATTTATCTAGGGAAAACTTGAAAAACAAATAGGTTCTATTTTAATGAGCACAATGAGACTTATGCATAAGTCCAGTAACTTACGCCTAAGTAGAGAGATTTAGGAACATTTAAGTCTAGTCAAAGATACCAGTAATTACCACTGAAAATGATAGCTGTTATGAACACCAGCTCTGAGTCCCTATTATATTCAGTAAAATGGTTAAATAAGTAAATGTGACACTTGTTAATGATAGCAACCAAAATGGCTAATGCTTTACCTAACAGTATTAATCAAACTAAAATGCCTCTAAAAATAGGATCTTAGAAGTATAAGGATTTTACCAAGCTCCTATTATAGCACCATAACAATGATAAAGGTATAAATTATATATACTATGACAAATCTATTCAATATGAACAGCCATTTTAAAACAACGTGGTAGAAGACTATTCAATAATATAGAAGGTAATAAGAACAATTTACCAAATGTTATGTATAGTTCAGGCTATTCACAGAAAAAGTAATGCTGATGTTCACTAAGTATCTGGAAGTGCTCAACCTAACTGGTAATCACAGAGACAACATTAAAAATAACAAGTTGTTCATTCAACTATCATACAAATGGAAGGATTTAAGAAAAACATAACAATATACATCTATAGATATATATATAGCTTTATATATAAAATCTTGAAGAATTATAATCAGTGGATAACCATGGTTATTACCAGTGTGGAAGGGATATAATTGGAAGTACCAGTGAAGAAAGACTTTGGCTTGCAGGATCTCAGTTCCCCAACCAGGGACTGAATCCAGAACTACAGCAAAGAAAAGTCTGGAATCCTGACCTCTAGGCCACCAGTGAAATTTCTTTTTTTTTTAATCTACAAATATTAAAATTCACCTATAGAAACTCAAGACAGATTGGCAAAGGACTGTATTATCATGTCTTTCCTACTAGGCCTATTTGGAACTGCTCTCTTGTCCAGTATCTTTAGCAAAAATACTCCTCAGAAGCATCAAAGCCTTACCTGATAAGTTGTCTGGCCTCCTGCAGTTATATTGTTTACATAGTAAATGCATCTTAAAACAACACAAATTTTATTTTCCAAATTTTAAAAAGCCTTATTTTGCTACATCTAAGACGAAGAAATCCCTTTAAATCTATTCCTGGAGGGCACTAGTTCACATACCATAACTCAGAAAAAAATGGTTTACGAGTCATTAGTACCTGCTTAACCTAATAATCAGTGTTTCAAGCCAAGGAAGCCCAATGATACTGGAACACCAGAACGGAAAACAAACTTACAGGACCACCTATTGCCTCCAAGTTATAATAACCCTAGAAGGCTCTTGAGAGTCCCTTGGACTGCAAGGAGATCCAACCAGTCCATTCTGAAGGAGATCAACCATGGGATTTCTTCAGAGGGAATGATGCTAAAGCTGAAACTCCAGTACTTTGGCCACCTCATGCGAAGAGTTGACTCATTGGAAAAGACTCTGATGCTGGGAGGGATTGGGGGCAGGAGGAGAAGGGGATGACAGAGGATGAGATGGCTGGATGGCATCACGGACTCGATGGACGTTACTCTGAGTGAACTCCGGGAGTTGGTGATGGACAGGGAGGCCTGGCGTGCTGCGATTCATGGGGTCGCAAAGAGTCGGACATGACTGAGTGACTGAATTGAACTGAATAACCAACTTTCATTGATTACCTACGCAAGACAGAAGCATGATACTGCCAAGACTCCAATTGATAACCGAGAAGAAAGTATCTCCTGGTCACACAGATAGTTGTTGCACCCCTATCACAACCTTATCTTCCACCTTTACTAATTTCCTTAACCTACCAACAGAAAAGGGTAGAGATTCAAGTCAGTGGAAAGTCAGTCAAGAGCTGACTTAACAACACAGAAACAGTATACTCAGATTTCTATAATCACCACTTATGGATTCAGAACCTTTCTCCCAAATACCCTAAAACTGCTGATTCTCAACTGTTCCTATGGGATCTAAAGAAGATGAAGAGAACTTATTTAGCTTAAACAGGCCAAGGACTTAAAAGGGCATGTCATGGCAAGCAATCAGAATTGTTAACTGCAATAAAGAAACTATTATTTGAGGGGAGAATTCTCTCTTGCCCTTTGAAAAACCACACCCATCAGACTGCTTTAAAAGGCTATTATTTTACATTTTTATTGTATTTGCAGTTCCACACTATTACTGGTCAAAAGAACTTAAATACACTAGCGCTTTGTAAGTAGAACTCATTTTGTGGTAGTATTAACAAGCTCGCCCAAACTGTTTTACCCAAAGTCCTACCAACTTGATCCTTAGGGACAAGATCTAGTATAAGGCCAAAACAAATATAGGAAAACCAGCCCAGGACGTTCTCAAGGAAGCTTGAATGCCTCAGCAAGTATGGATGATGATCTAATAATATGAAGAGCAGAGAGAATTTTTAAAATTCCCAGACAGGGCACATAAATGCTTTCTGATATCCACTTATATCATTCTCACAGTTGAGGATACTTTTCGAACTTATAATTATTTTAAGTACAAAAATATATTTCATTTCAACTCAGTTTAGTATATACTATGAAGAAGCCAATTTCATTGAAAATTAGTTATGCCAAGATATTACCATTTTTTAAAACATAATTGAACAAAATCAGTTTTAAAAGCCATACCAGAAGAATGACTTTTTATGTACTTTTTTATTAAAAAGTATTAACTCTACTTCATCAAATGCCTTACTTATAAGACTTGCTCATAACTTTTAAACCGTCAAATCTACCCCATCCTCTCTTTTAAAATAAATATGAAGCTACTTAAGGGTTCAGAAAGTCCAAAATCAAAGCATCAGAGGTGGGATTCAAAATCTATGTGGTATAATAAGCAGATTTTAAAGTCACGATGTGATTTTATAAAGGCCAATAAATGCCTGGCAGAATATATGTCTTCCTGTTTAGAGAGTCATTGAGATTCAAATAGTTTTAACTGCAAGGTATCAGATATTGGGTTGAGCACTTTCCTTTAGATTGTTGAATTTATATCCAGTTCTAGGACAGCATGATCTTTCAAGATGCTGGGGTAAGAGAGTGAGGAAAATCACTAAAACAAATCTTCCAACCACCAACTGTCATCCTATGGCCTTGCAGGCTTAGAGAGCAAGTCTATACCCATCAAACCAAACTTCGTTCCATGCTCTAATCTAGAGTATACATGGCCTCAGAAAAACATACACAACCTAGAAATATCTAAAAACTGAACTGGAAAGTACTATACATATTTAGCCTCAACATGTGGAGCCTTAAGACTGGGAATGAGGAAAGTTATGGTGGTCTCTTTAAACTGTCTTCTACTTCCTGCCTACAATAACCAATAAGACAAATGTCAAATGTCAAAACTTGGACTTAGCTATTTATTATGAGTGTACAACAACCATTTTGATATATTCTAGGTAGAAGTAAGTGCTGAATACTTATGTTGCCCTTTTTCCAAAAAATAATTTAGCAACTGCTGCTGAATGCAGACTGTCACATACTGAGGAAATACATACTGTGGAAAATTCTTCAAGAGATGGGACTACCAGAGCACCTGACCTGCCTCCTGAGAAATCTGCATGGAGGTGAAGAAGCAACAGTTAGAACTAGACATGGAACAACAGACTGGTTCCAAATTAGGAAAGCAGTATATCAAGGCTGTATATTGTCACCCTGCTTATTTAACTTATATGCTGAGTACATCATGCAAAATGGCGGGATGGATGAAGCACAAGCTGGAATCAAGACTGCCTGGAGAAATCAATAACCTCAGATATGCAGATGACACCACCCTTATGTCATAAAACGAAGAGGAAGAGATTCTTGATGAAAGTGAAAGAGGAAAGTGAAGAAGCTGCTTAAAACTCAACATTCAAAAAACAAAGATCATGGCATCCGGTCCCATCACTTCATGGCAAATAGATGGGGAAACAATGGGAACAGTGACAGACTTTATTTTCCTGGGCTCCAAAATCACTGCAGATGGGGACTGCAGCCATGAAACTAGAAGACGCTTGCTCCTTGGAAGGAAAGCTATGACCAACCTAGACAGCACATTCAAAAGCAGAGACATTACTTTGCTGACAAAGGTCCATCCAGTCAAGGCTATGGTTTTTCCAGTGGTCATGTATGGATGTGAGAGTCGCAAACAGTTGGACATGACTGAGAGACTGAACTGAACTGACACACTGTCACATTTTTTGACAAGTAATGTAGCTAGAAATATGACAGACAATAAAAATAGGATGGAATGGGGGAAAAACACAAACCAATCATTCAATACAGGGTTCTATACGCCCCATAATTTCTGTTATCACTGCTTTTCAACTACCAAAGCTGTCTCAGTCCTTCTATCCACAAGCAACGGCTGCAGGATAAAGTGCATCCTATACTCCACAGGCAGCCTTCCCTTCTCCCTTAGGTGGTCACCTGCTCCCCCTTCACATAACTCCTCTCCAGCACAAGTAACAGCTATATATACTAAAGACCACAAAAAGCCCACAAACTGGCCTCACAGGCTTTCCAACAAATCACAGAATTTATCACTAACATCTCTCTTGTACCCAGCCACATCTCAGTGCATCCTATTTTCTCCTTATCTGGAAATCCCCAACTGAGTTTAGCTTGCCCAGTTCTCTGAATCTTCATACAAATACATGCTTCATCATAGTAGAAATGGTATAGGCTCCTATGTGTACCACCAGCCACCCTGCTCACAGAAGAGAAAGAGCAGAATGTAAAAAGTAGATGAATTGACGAGTTAAATGGATTAGGAAAAAAAAAAAAACAGCGAACCAAGTACACAAAGGTCTCAAACAAAAGCTTGAGAGCCAAATATGGCCCTCTGATATATTTTGGCTAGCCTGGGAGGTGTTTTAGTTAGAAGCCAACATTCAAAAGTAAGAATAATAGAGTAAAATGCAGATTTCAGCATTCTTTGGAGAAATGGAAAGATTTGGCAACCCTAAGGCCAAATTCCTGCAAAGTTAACAAAGGCTGGAACCCAGCAGCAGTGTCCCCTTTTAGATAGGGCATGTGCTGTCTGTCCCCTGTTTGGAAGAATTCCCCACTTCCAGTGTCCATCAGATTTGCTTCACTGATTGATCACGGCACAACTGAGGACATCTGAATTTGCTACTCCTGAATTTCAAACACTAAAATAACTATAGGACAGTATAAACTATAGGGCAATAATACCCCATTTGTTGTTTAACCGTACTCTTTTTGTGAGAGCCTAGATTTGGAGAAGATCTCTTCTCCCAAGTCACTGTTGGCCAATAATTTTTCTTAAAGGGCTCCAAATAATCTGTTGTGGTCTGTAAGAAGACACAACAGTTAAGAAGAATATGTAACAAGTGATTGGAAGACCAAAGATAAAGGCTACATGGAACAGAATGCCTGAAGGAAAAGATCAAAATCAGTGGGGCTGTCAATTAAGAGGTTAAAACCACACAGATGTTTATGTACAAAGAATTTATGACATGTACAGAATAAAGCAACTCTCCACAAGAATGATAAGCTTTAATTTCTGTTTTATCCAATGAAGTAATTCTCTGCATAGATCTAGCCCTCTGGGTAATCAGGAGGCCAGGTTAATATATCTGCCTAAAAGAGAGAGAAAAATATTGGTGTTTTAATGTCTTTTTTTGCAAAATTAATCTGTTACTTGCTATTTCCTGAAATAAATTATTTTTCAGAGAAAAGAATGATATGTTTAAGTGACTAAACAGCATTTTGCATTTAGATAGCACTTTAAACATCAACAATCTATTTTTCATCTTATGCTGACAAAACTTTTGTGTTATAAAGTTGACTAAGCAGACCTTACTTTCCCCTCACACATACTAAAGCACAAAAAAGCCAAGAGGTTTCACTAAGGTAACCCAGCTAGTTATGGCAGAGAAGATTAGAATGCAGCTTCATTAAATCATAACCCTGGGTTCTTTCCACTACAACCCACTGCTACTGCCGCCTCTCATCCAGTGTAAGCCTACAAAGGGTGGAAAGGAGGTTCAAAGGATCCATTCAAGTCTCTAAAATTCCTCCCAATTTTAAGAATGAGACTGGCTCTTCTACTCAATTTTAGGTCCCCAAAGGAGAGTCATTCATTTCCACAGACACTGCATTTGTGTGTCATATATGTTTTGTCTTCCCAATTATTTTTAAAGTTTCTCCAGGAGGCGGCAAATAACAAGATTCTTTGTATGTCCAACATAAATACTCAAATATTTATTATTTATATACAGAATTTAACAAATTATCTCCATCTCTTGTTACAAGAAACAAAAGGTCAGAAATAACCTTAAGTGATTGTCAGAAATAATGACAAGGACATCTAAGTTATATTACTTAGGGGGAAAAAAAGTAAGAAGAAAAGGTAGCTAGGGATACAAGTTTTATTTGTGTTTTATAAACCTCAAAAGGTTTATAAGTCATCTTTTTGTCATATGCACAAAAAGTAATCGAACTTTGGTGGGTTAACATTTTGCAAATATCTAAAAGATTTTCTTTTAGTTAAAATATAAATATACATATGGTACTTATATAAACAATTGTCATATATGTATAAATATACATATAGACATCTGCATATACTGTCTTTAAACACCAATAAAAATCTGCTGTTTAAGAGTGATCTTTTGTGGAGCCTGGAGCCTAGAGCTGGACAAGATATCTTCTCACAGGTCACTTAAGAGTCTGACGATTTTCTTAAAAGGTTCCAAATAACTTGTAATAATATGCATACTTAACATTCACTGTTATGATATTCATGGCATGCTTTTAGATCTATGTACATAAAACCTTGATGAGGCAGAATATTTTAAATCTCTACTTAGAATGAAATAAAAGAGTCAGCAGTCAAAATAAAAAACTAGAGAAGAAATATAGTCCATTAAATTCAATGATAACAAGAGCAACATTTTATCCTTGCAAAACGACAGTGCTTGAGTATATCCTAATCACATAAAACAATTTTACACAACAACCAACTTCTTCTGGACACTGGTTTTTCTATGCCAAGAACTATCTAAAAGATCCCCAATAAGATTTAATGGAAACTATGAGGTTCCTTCCTTATAGGATATGCTGGGAATCTTCCATTTCCAAAGGGCAATTGTAACCCTTGGTTTTATAACCCATGGGGGAAAAAAACATTTTAATAAGAGTATTAGAGGGAGCAGAAACTAATAATTGAAACTCCTAATTTGATAATACTGTATATACCAAAAATATACATGCATAAATGTTTTGACCTAAGAAGTCCCCTTCTAGGAATTTGTTCTACAGATAAACTTGAAGAAGTATGAAATGCCATGCTACTAAATTTACTATAGCACTATTAGAAAAGCAAATTTTCAGAAACAATTTTGCAATTATGTGGGGGACTAGTTAAATAAACTGTGATATTTCCATACAACGGAATACCATGCAGCTTTGAAAAAGAGAGAAAGCTCCCTTTGCCTGGATATGGAAAAAAATCTCCATGATATAGGAAATGAAAAAAGCAAAGAGCAGAATCATGTATTCTGCAATATGTGTAAAAGGGTGGTGGCAGGGGAAGGAACAATGTATAAAGATACACATAAAATATCTTTGGGAAGGACACTCAAGAACACTATTTGCCTCTCGGAAATGAGATTAGGTGGGTGGACAAGAGAATAAATGGAAGATTTTTCATTCCATACTTTTGAATTTGAACCATGTAAAATGGACTAGCTGATTAAAACACTAAATTTAACCAAAGTATTTATTAATTTGTAGAAAAATTATGGATAGGTATTTCAGGATTTATAATCTGAGAACACTGCATTATAATTAACACTGCAAATCAGTGTAACAACTTTGGCTATTCTTTCCATCAGTTCACCCCTCAAGATATTATACAGCTGCAGACTACAGAGCCAGAGAAGTGTGTGAAAAATCTGAACTTCTCAAATTTACAGGGAAGAAAACTTTGGCACAAAGAGGTTAAATAAACTCACCAATGGATACAATTAGCAGCTGGCAAAGTATGACCTAGAACCTGACCCACATTTCAAAACATTCTCATGTATTTTCCTCCCCTCAAACTGCTTCCTCATTACCACAAAGAGCCAACAAGTGTTCACCAAGATCACCAAGAAATGACAGTTACTACTACAGCCACCCTAACTGCATTTTGAAGATAACACGAACGACAGGGCTAGGGTGAGCTGATATCCTGTCTCTGTGAGATACTTTTCAGTGCTCTCAGAGGAACCACAAGAGAGGTAAGGTCTTGCTTCTCTTGGGTCAGGTCTAAGCAACAAGACAGGGGTAGTTAAAGCCATAGAATAAACATGGGAAGGGTATGGGAGGGATTTTCCAACAAAGTCAATTACACCAGAAAAATTGAGAATAACAGTAAGCAACTTCACAATCAGGAAATTCAAATTTATTTTTATATTAAAACAAATACTAATCTATTGTGGCACAGTTTATAAAATGCACATGGATTTTTAAGGTAGACAACGCACTTATAAAGAAATTTCATGCTGCTTCTGATTGATCCTGTAAGTGGCCTAGAAGGACACACATTCAAAATCTCTTAAACACTTAAGAGGCAGGAAGGCTAAGAACTACTATACCAAAGGAATTAAAGCAGTGTTCTCAATGGCAGTGGAAAGAGCAAAGGATTAAGCTAAAATAGACCTGGAAACGCAGTCTCATTTCTGCCATCAGTACATGTGACCTTAGATCAGTTATTTAACCTTAAGCACAGACCTGTTTCCTCATCTGTAAATGTGGTCAATGTCACTTACCTTGCAGTGCTGTTACAAGGATTGCAGATAATGATAAGCAAACTGCCTAAACTCCAGAAGGAGTACAAGAAATGACAGTTACTACTATAGCCACCACATACCTATCAGCATCTTTATTTGATCATCTAACCATTTATCTGGGTTCAATTTATTAGAACAAGATAATGTGAGCAATGGATGTCATAAGCCCTCCCAACCAGTCACAAGGAAAAAAAAAAGGCCCACAGGATAAAATTACCTCAGTGAAGTTTATTATACTCACATATTTCATTTCAAACTTCTTAGCCAACATTTCCACTTCTTGCCTCTCTTGATGATCATCACTGAACGGATCTTCTGTGTAAACAGGCTTTTTCTGATTCAAAGTGAATGGTAAAAGAAACAGAAGTATTAGTATTACTTCAATTAGAGTTGACTATACTTTAAAATTTAGTAAATGAGTCGATTTTTCCAAATATTAACAAATAAATTAGAAGCATTAAAAAGTAACTAAAAAACACACTGTAAATCAACTACACTTGATTTGAAAAATCCATTTTAATTTTTAAAAAATTTAAAAATTAAAAAAAAAACTAGAAAGAAATGTGAGTTTATAGCAAAAATATTTGCAGTTTTAATGGAGTCTTACACATTTTAAAGTTTTTCAACAGTTAAAAACTCAACAATTCAAATTGTCTTCAGTCACAAAATGATCTATGGTTACCCTATCCAAAATAAAAAGGCCAAAGAAACCCAAGAAAATTAGGTTAAAAAAAAAACCAAAACACCTATAACTGTACTTTGATAACTTCCCAACAAAGATTAACCAATTTGGTCAGAAATTCTTTTGCTTTTAAAAGTTTATTACAATCATCATTTAATCATCTGCCCTGAGTTAGCACTGGAATATCTGTAGCTGCTATAGCTTTTTGCTGAGGCCAAGCATAGACAAGCTCTGTATCACCTACATCCTGTCAATGAATATCCATTCAAGAAATTCATACGACTTCTGAACAAGGCAGAAAAGTTCAATAGCTACGGATTAGATTATCAAGGCTTCCTTTTAGCAGGAAGAGTTAAAATCTACTATAAAGCACAGTTCAAAACATACAGCCAGGATCCAGCATTTACCACCTAGTGATCAAAATAAACAAAAAGACACATCACATCTTTTACTTAAGCTTACTATTTCACAGACACACTTCATATATATATATAGATATAATCCAATATATTAAAAAAAAAAACAAAACAAGGAGCTACATATTATCTAATTATGAACTGACTATAAAGTTCATGGGAAAAAAAGGCTAGATGCTTTAACTAACGTACCATCTTCAAGCAGTAATTAAAATGAAAGTACAATACAGCTGAAATATTAGACACAGATTTGCCCTGAAGGTCAAGAAAAAATGTAGAAGGGATGACATTTTGCGAACTTTGAAACCAAGATATTTCATCCTGGCTATAAAGGCTGAGACATGATTAATCGAAAAATATGGACAGAATGAATACAAAACAATTCATCATACTTAGGAGGCATTAGAATGAAAGGATACATTTTAAAGCTTAAAGGAACTTTTAAATCAATTTTGAAAATTATCTATTATATTAAATAACATGTACAGTCCTTTATCCCAACAGGAGTTATCAAAGGAAAATATAAATATGACCTGAAGCAAAAAAAGCAGCAGAAAGGTGATGAAACAAGAAAGGAAAGAAACAAAACATAAACGAAAGAAACAAAAAAAGCAAGCAAGCAGAAAGGTAATGAAACAAGAAGCACTAGGCATGTTCAGGAGATAGCCTTAACATGAGATTAGAGTTACGGACAGTAAACCACCACCCTTGCCATTATAAACTGTTCCCCTTATATCACAATGGAGCCCAAATACTACATCTCACTACTGATCTGACCCATTTCTGTATGAGCAAATATAAACACACGAATAGATATTTTCAATAAGAATCACCTTATATACCATTATCAAATATTTTATATGTGGATTTTTATATGGGCAGCAAAATTAAGTCACTTATTTACTCATCAAAATCTATAAAAGTAAATTTAAGGAAACTGACTTGCTTTCAAAATTAAGGCTCTAAGCTTTACATTTTTCGGGTGAAAAGACCTAATAATTAGTAAATACCAAAATAACCGATCAACCCATAGGCAAAACTGACGCAACGATTCTTTCCTTTGATGTTAATTAACACCATTTTCAGAAGAGGTTTCATATATGTTATCCAAAATATGCAGTATGACAAATAATGGAATAACACAGAGTTCTCTGGGAACAGTATAATCACATTACCATTTTAATCATTTATTTTTATACAAAATGCTCAATTAATCATGTTTATGGAAAGACGTTTTCTGGTTAAGTGATTTTCTGGTCTACTAAGAGTTAAAAAAGGATTTCTTGTGTACCAATTCCCCTGAGCCAGAAAAGGTGAACAAATTACTCTTTCAGGATAGAGGTGATTACAATGCCTCCACCTCAACCAGGATCAATACTCCCGCAGACAAGGTTAAGGGTTTAGCTAATCTGTGTTCTGACAACTAGAGTGGGTTTTGTTTTCCGTATTTTGCCAACACCTGCTCATTTGATTATGTTTTCCCTTATAAATAAAAAGTAAGTTTAGAAAAATTCCTGACTGCATTTAGTTAATAGGGGTTTTACTGTTGTGTATTTATGAAAGATGGTTTAAATTCATCCCAGTACAGATTGTACTCACATGTAACAGGTTTTTTATACTTACATATCTATCAAGTAAAGTCTTACTGGGTAATAGCTATCCCAATATTGCAGAAAGTTTTCTTCTTTTAATTTTACAAGATCTCTTTTCCTTCCCCTGCTACACAGTATGTTGTTCAATTACAATAAGGTAAAATGAGGGCTTCCCTCATAGCTCAGTAGGTAAAGAATCTACCTGCAATGCAGGAGACCTGGGTTCTATTCCTGGGTCAGGAAGATCCCCTGGAGGAAATGGCAACCCACTCCAGTATTCTTGCCTAGAGAATTCCATGGACAGAGGAGCCTGGCAGGCTACAATCCATGAGGTCAAAATAGTCGGACACGACTTAGCCACTAAATCACCACAAAATTTAAAAACTATTTTGAAAATATTCCATCATCATTGAAAATAAACTGGACTTCTGCTGAGGGAAGAAAAACCAAAGCTGGGAATCTCTTTGCAGATTAATTCTACTGCTTACATTTTGCCTTTTCCTGGTTTCTCTTCCCAGGACTTCCTTTCATGGAAATGTGACAACTTCATTTAGAAAGGTGTTTTCTATACTTCCTTATGTAATAAATATGTTCACTGGAAATAATCATAGGAAAATCTGGCAAATATTTGTTGCAAAGGCACACTATATGTATAAACAATGGATATTTTGGTTCAGTGGAAGATGTCAAATGATATATGGCTGAATGTACAAGATAACTAGACTAATACACCACAAATTGATAGTGTAAAAGAAAAATTAAATGAATTATTCACCTTTCTTCTAGTACATGAAATTATTAGTTCTGATATTATCAAATTAATAGGGTAGGGTGTCAAAATCAACTTCATAATTAAAAGATACATATCTATTATTAGTCTATCATCCCATGAATATTATAGCATAAAGATCATAACAGAGGTCTTTGTATTTCTACTATAATTCTTTTTTTCAGTTCAACTGGGCAGGACTTTCTAAATTTATACTATATGAGTTAATTGTAAGAATTCTGTTTTTATTAAGAACTGGTACTAGCATTTGGGAAAAAGTACTAATAAGATGACATATAAGCACTCTGGGAACCAGCCGCCTCTTTGTAAAATGGGGATGAAGGTTTTTTCTCATGCAGTTCTGCTGGACTAAACTCCACAAGCCACAATTAGAACTGTGTTTAGCACACAGTGAGAAATCAGTAAATGTCATTATCATGTATTTTTTCCCCAATATAATCACCTATAATTTATGAAGTAGATTAGGGAGTACAACTGCAAGCCTTTTTTAGATTAGAAGATCAAATATAGCACAATTTTTTGGAAAAATGCTTCAGTTCAATATTCTCAAAATTCTTTGGAGGAAAAATATGTGATCACTTTATGAATAACAGGGGCACTAAAGTGAGGACAAAATGCTGTGTGGAAATGACCAAAATGATCTCTATCCTTAACAATTCATTTTGGTTGCAAACATTTAGTAATGATTCTATCACACAATAGTATTTGTAAATAATGATCAAAAGATTGGCTGGTTTTACGACAAACAAAATCTAGTGACATTGTTTAATATGCTATTTTTAAACTAAGTTATTCATTTCAACTATAAAGAAAATCGAGGATGAAAATAAAACAAGTGACTTTTGGGGTCCTGGGGTCCATTAGACGGGTGCTAAAGCAAAACCTAATAAACAGAATAGTCTCTAAACAACAGAAGAAATTGTTCTTATTACTCTTACCCCGTCATTTCCCTTTCTAGCCGACTTCTGAAGATCACCAACCAACAATACAAATTACAGCTACCAACAAGCCCCTCTTCTATCTCCATTGTTCACCAGTTCCACCAAAGGCATACCTAGGTATTTTTAATAAAGTTTTTAGAAATTCAAAGCTAACATTATTTTCATCATCCAAAAATCACAATGGCCAAGTGCAATATCCTTCAACTAGGACCAATAAACTAATGATATGTACACTCAAATAAGAATATGATGGTAAGCACCAAATGAAACGAGAGACACCCTCCCATTCAATTGCTGCACGAACACTAGAGAAAACAAAGCTTAAAAGGTTTACCAATATCAACACGAAAGAGAAAAATAAGGAACCAGATAACTAGCCCAGGTATCCTTCATTCCTAAAGTGGAATCCTTAGTCTGAAAATGTTTAGATTACTTTTAAATCCCCTTCAATTAAGAAAAATACCCCACGCTCAGAAGCACATCTCAGCGCTCACAACAACAAACAGCGACGAAGGTGAGGATGATCCTGGAGGGGTTACACAATGTCTCTGCTTCACACTGGGGGGCGTGTCCCCCAGGTTTTCTCTTCCTTTCTACCGAAACGACTGCTGGAGGTCCGCAAGCAAAACCCAACAACGCAACTTGCAGGGGCCCCAGGTTTTTTTGTAGAAGGCAGAGAGGAAACCTGAGGTTTCGAAAGGTGCAGGGGAAAGCCAGATCCGAACAGCGTCTGGAGCGGGAGCGAGAGCAGGATGCGGGGGGTAGGGGAGGATGGTCGGTGGAGCGGGTAGGAGCCTCGGCCAACCCAGGGGAGCAGAGGAAAGCACACCCGCTCGGCCCCTGCCCCTTCCAGCCACCCTCTGCAGAGACCCGAGACGCGCAAGGTGGGCGTCGGAAGGTGCAAACCACTGGGGGGAGGCGGACGGGTCTGGTCTCGAGGCTCCCGGGGTCTGGGGGATGAGGGAGGGATCTTCTGTACCCGTTGTTCTCCACACAGCAACAGCTCCGGGTAACTGAACTCCACGCAGCTCTCGTCGGTGGGATCTTTGAGCACCAGCTCCAGGCGCACCGTCTCCCTCGGCGGCCTCGGCTGCGGCTCGGCCCGGGAAGTCGACTCCCGCGGCGGGGGCGGCTGCAAGTGCAACTGCGGGAGCGGCGGTGGCGGCGGCTCGGGCCGCGGGGGCTCGCGCTGCAGCGACATGGGCGGCTCGGCGCGGCTGACCTCGCGCTGAGGGAGCGGCTTCTCCCGCGGCGGGGGCTGCGCCTCCGACCTGGGGGCAACCTCCCGCGGGGCCGGCGGCTCCGTCCGGGCCGGCTCGCGGTACGGCTGCGGTTCCAGCCGGGGAGGCTCGCGAGGATACTCGGGCTCGCGTTCGGCCCCCGGGAACTCGGCCTCGCGCCGCCTCACCGGTGACAAGCTAATAAACGCTACTCTGCGTGGCTCCGCCATCCCCACTGTTCTGGCCCTCTGCCTTCGCTCGAGCCGGCGCTCGGTTCTACACCGAGTTGTTTGCCTGCCTGCCTTTCCTTTTGCTCTCTGTAGCTTTTCTTCCCTCCACCACCCTCAGCCGTCTCCGCCGACGCCACCGTGAGTGCGGACTGTGCCCCCTTCCCCGCCACTATGTTCTGACGGGCTCCACCGCCATCGCCAGGGTCGCCGCAGCCGCCATGTTGGATCCCCCACATAAATAGAAGCAGGCCGCCGAGCGGGCGCATGCGCAGGCAGGAGACGCTCGCATCCACCGTCGTGGCTATGGCTCAGTTTTCCTCTTTTCCTCCCAACAGTCTGGAGTCCAGACAGGTCAGCGGAAGTGACATCATGGCAGGACCGGTTTCCACGGAAACAGAGACGCTGTCTGCGCCCTTCCTAAAGGGGAGGGGTCTGGGGGTAAGCGAGAAGCTTCCTGTTCGTACCTGGAAACCCGAGGGGCGCTCAGTGGCGAGCGTGGAGATGTGCCTGGGACCGACCTAGCTATGGCGCCGGGTCGTCTCTCTCTCTCTCTCTCTGTCTCTCTCTTTCTCTCTCTGTCTCTCTCTCTCTCTCTGTCTCTCTCTCTCTCTCTGTCTCTCTGTCTCTCTCTCTCTGTCTCATCTAGAGAGTTGGGGTTGTCAGCTGGTTAGTCAAGGCCAATGCGGGGAAAGAGTAGAAGGCCGCAAACACCAGCCTCGGTGTCTGCCCGCCCAGCACCCGGCTGCCCGAAATGTCAGGGGAAGAAGGGAAATGGCTAACTCCAACCTGACTCACCCTGCGGCTTCCTTGCGCAAAGCGCGGCGTTGACTCCCAGAGGCCTCCCTTTCCTAAACTGACTCCTCTTTTTTTTTTCGGTCGGACTGCGCCGGGGATTGTGTCACAGGGTCATAAAATGCCCAGTAACGTTTTGCAGTTGGGAAATTGAACCAGCCAATGAACACTTCTGGACTCATTCATAAAGTCTAAGCTGTTTAATTTACCAAAAAACCCTTCTCAACAGAGTGTGTTGGTATTTTATGAGACTCTCTTGAAAGTGGAATGCTACATGACCCATTTCTGGTAGGAGAGGAGCCTTAGTTGGAAACGACTCACAGGCACACCTGTCATAAACTAATTGAAATTCACCTTTAAAAGAATGAGGGTTACGGTCCATTTGATTAATAATACATTTAATAGAAAACAAATCTGAGAGCTTGCCCTCCACGCCTTCTGTTAATTCCATTAACCAAGTTAACAGTGTTAACACCTATGGATGACTTTGAATCAGTGTGATGTCGTAGACGAATTAAGAGTAGGTTCTGGGTTTTTTGCCTTCATATTATTACTTTCATATTGTATAAAGATGGTGTTGGAATCGATCGTTCTGATGTTCCCTCCCAGCTCTCAACTGCTAATATGAGAATCCTAGTTTTGAGGTCATTTAAAGAAGCTGGGAAGAGGTCAAAGTCAATTCTCATTCAAAGTCAAAATATCTTTGTCTAAAATACTAGATTACCTAAAATGTGTCAGATACTCATGTTATCTAACTGTAACGCTGTGAAGTGAAAGTCCCTCAGTCGTGTCCAACACTTTGCGACCCCATGGACCATAGAGTCCATGGACTTCTCCAGGCCAGAATTCTGGAGTGGGTAGCCAGTCCCTTCTCCAGGGGATCTTCCCAACCCAGAGATCTAACCCAGCTCTCTCTCATTGCAGGTTGATTCTTTACCAGCTGAGCCACAAATGAAGCCAACATAGCGGCTGTGAGCGCAGGCATTCTTTGTTATCTATAAAATATCCTGTGAGATCAAGCTACTCATACCTTTTTAATGGATAATTACTATCTAAAACATCTTCACAGCAATTTTGATAACTTTACAGACTCTCAAGTCTCAGGTTGAGGATCAATGTTCTGTCCAGGGTGCCATAAACATACACTTATGGAGAAGTGTACTTATAGAGAAAGGGCGGGTCAATCTGATCCTTAATTTAATGCCTTTCCCTTAATGTTCTGTCCTAGAGGCAGAGCAGCAGGATTGTCCCCAAATCTCTGTCTTCCCCAGAATTAATTTAGCAATAAGCTTAAAACAGCTGCTTTGTGGAGTTAAATAGGAAAATCTTAATTGGTAATAGCAGAGACAAATGGAATTAACATGAACAGGTAGATTTAAAGACAGTTCAGTATCATGTTAGTCCTTTTTATGTTAATCCTCTCTGAGGATGACAGGTTTAAGATTAAAATGTCTTGGGAAGATCCAAAGGCAGAGTATCACTGAGAAAGAAAAGCAAGTGCAAAAGGTCTGTGTAGGGAGTGAGTGGGACAAAAGGTCAGAGTGGCTGGAGCACAGTGAGCAAGATGGGGAAAGAGGCAAGAGACAAATCTGAGACAAGAATAAAATTTTATTTCACACCTTTCAAAAGGATAAATACATAGTGAATCAAAATTTTAAATGTAAAAAAAGAAATAAAAAAACTTTAGAAGTAATCAGCTGAGATGTTTTTAAAAACTCACACTAGGAAAGGCCTTTCCAATTATGATTGATAATTTTGACTATTTAAAATAAATTTCATGAAAGAAAAATAGCCTTAGTCAAAAGACAAATAGGAAAGAAACAATTATAACACGTTCCACGAAGGGTGAATCAGGGAGAAACAACAGTACCCTGGCAGCTCAGTGGTAAAGAATCTGCTTGCAGTGCAGGAGCCTCAGGAGAAGCGGGTTCGATCCCTGGGTCAGGAAGATCCCCTGGAGAAGGGAATGGCACCTCACTCCAGTATTCTTACCTGGAGAATCCCATGGATAGAGGAGCCTGGCAGGCCTACAGTCCATAGGGTTGCAAAGAGTCAGACACGACTGAAGAGACAGCATGCATGCACACAATAACCTAATAGAAAAATGGGGAAATACAAGAACAGATAGTAAAGCACAAAATTCAGGAGCTAATTTTATGAAATTAAATACATGTCTGAAAAGACATTTGTTCTACTGTATACTTGGATGACAGTTTCTAGTTGGAAACAGTTTTTCCTCAGAATTCTTAAGGCTTTGCAACACTGTTTTAAAGCTTTCAGAGTTGCTACTGAGAAGTCCAAGGCCATTTATCAATTTGATTTTTGGATATTTGTCTGCAACCTGTGCCAACCTTCCCCGTTATAAGCTTTAGTTCTCTTCGTCACCAATGTTCCAGTAATTATCTTTTTTAGTTCCACTGACACACTGGACAGTTGCGCAGGTCTCATGCCAGTTTCCAAACAGTGGTTGCAACTATAGCAGGTGAGCATGAACTTAAACCTGGGATTCTTTTTTATTTCTATTTTTTATTTTATTATTATTTTGGCTGCACCTTGCAGCATGTGGAATCTTAGTTCCCCAACCAGGGATTGAACTTACACCCCCTGCATTGGAAACAGAGAATCATAACCACTGACACCACCAGGGAAGTCCTCTCTATTCTTTTTTTAAAATAGCTTTTTTATACCAAAAAAATCATATATACATTAACAAATCTATATATAACATATATATTTTATTCATTGGAAGGACTGATGCTGAAGCTGAAATTCCAATACTTTGGCCGCCTGATGCGAAGAGCTGACTCATTTGAAAAGACCGTGATGCTGGGAAAGATTGGAGGTGGGAGGAGAAGGCAATGACAGAGGATGAGATGGTTGGATGGCATCACCAACTCAATGGACATGAGTTTGAGTAAACTCTGGGAGTTGGTGATGGACAGGGAGGCCTGGGGTGCTGCAGTCCATGGGGTCACAAAGAGTCGAACACGACTGAGTGACTGAACTAATGACTGTATACATTTGTCGAAACCATCGAACTGTAAAAAACATACATTTCATGATTTCCCCAGTCCTTTCCCAAAAGGACCTATGGCCATTTACTCAGATGACAGTAAACTGAGGAATACTTGACTTTTCTGAGGACTGGGAGACTCAAAGTCCTAGTTGACATTGATACAGAGACCCAGGATGTACCCTTGCCCTTTTGGTACAGCTTTGGAGTCTGGGAACCAAGTAATAAGTGCAGTCCTGGTCCAAGTCCATCTTACTGTGGGTCTGCTGGTTGGCAGACCCACCTTGTGGTCATTTCCCCTTTCTTTAACATATAATCAGGATCTACAAACTTGATAGTTAGAGAAACCCCAGTGAGTCTTCACCCTTGATATTGGAGCCTTTATCACTTCATGGGAAATAGATGGGGAAACAGTGGAAACAGTGTCAGACTTTATTTTGGGGGGCTCCAAAATCACTGCAGATGGTGACTGCAGCCATGAAATTAAAAGATGCTTACTCCTTGGAAGAAAAGTTATGACCAACCTAGATAGTATATTAAAAAGCAGAGACATTACTTTGCTGACTAAGGTCCGTCTAGTCAAAGCTATGATTTTTCCTGTGGTCATGTATGGATGTGAGAGTTGGACTGTGAAGAAGGCTGAGCGCCGAAAAATGATGCTTTTGAACTGTGGTGTTGGAGAAGACTCTTGAGAGTCCCTTGGACTGCAAGGAGATCCAACCAGTCCATTCTGAAGATCAGCCCTGGGATTTCTTTGGAAGGAATGATGCTAAAGCTGAAGCTCCAGTACTTTGGCCATCTCATGTGAAGAGTTGACTCATTGGAAAAGACTCTGATGCTGGGAGGGATTGGGGGCAGGAGGCAAAGGTGGCAACAGAGGATGAGATGGCTGGATGGCCATGAGTCTGAGTGAACTCCGGGAGATGGTGATAGACAGGGAGGCCTGGCGTGCTGCAATTCATGGGGTCGCAAAGAGTCAGACACGACTGAGCGACTGAACTGAACTGGAGTGTGAATTATTTTGTGTCAAATTAGATGTCAAAGCTTCATGGTTATTATGTAATGACAGTGTAATAATTCTAGAACAACACAATAGGTCACATTTCCAGATTAAGCAGTCCCCACACTATTTCCAGCTCACAGGAAAGCAAAGTTTGAAAACATAGGAAAATTTAAAATGATGTTTCATCACAGCAGAATTTCTTCACAAAAATAAAATGTGAAAATGAGGCTGCAGTGGTTTCTGAGTGGCTCATTTGTTAGTCAAGCAAGGAAAGCCATTTACCAATGGAGAGTTAATTAAACTGTGTTTGCTTGTAGCAGTCGATGAAAAATGTATGCAAATAGAATAAATCAGCCTTGTGTCAAGAACAGTTGTTCAAGGAGCTAAGATATTGGGAGCAACATTAAGAGTCAGTCCAAAAACAAGGCAAATGATTTGAGTGATTTCTGTGGGCTCTTTGGTCTGAAGTCTACTTTGAAGTGAAAGTGAAAGTTGCTCAGTTGTGTCCAAATCTTTAGGACCCCATGAACTATATAGTCCATGGGATTCTCCAGGCGAGAATACTGGAGTGGGTAGCCTATCCCTTCTCCAGGGGATCTTCCCAACCCAGGGACTGAACCCAGGTCTCCCACATTGCAGGCAGATTCTTTGCCAGCTGAGCCACCAGGGAAGCCCAAGAATACTGGAGTGGGTAGCCTATCCCTTCTCCAGGGGATCTTCCTGACCCAGAAATCAAATTGGGGTCTCCTGCTTTGCAGGTGGATTCTTTACCAGTGAGCTACCAGGGAAGCTAAAGTCTGCTTTGCCTGGTTATTAATATAGACACTGCAGCTTGCTTTTGATTATTATTTGTATGGTATATCTTTTTACATTCCTTTCCTTGTTTTAAATAGTGATTAAAAAAATCACAAAACATTGATGATCTTAATCATTTTTAAGTGTATAGTTCAGAAATATCTTCACGTTGTTTTGGAACAGATCTCCAGAACTTTTTTATGTTTTATTTACTTTTTATTCTAGTTTTATTGAGAGACAGTTGATGTTCAGCAGCACTGTAGAAGTTTACAGTATGCAGCATAATTTGACTTCATCATGAATTACCACAAATTTAGTGAACATCCATCATCTCATAGATAAAAAAATTAAGAAATAGAAAAAAATATTTTTCCTTGTGATGAGCACACTTAGGATTTACTCTTTTAACAACTTTTATATATAATATACAGGCTCCCCTCATAGCTCAGTTGGTAAATCATCTGCCTGCAATACAGGAGACCCAGGTTCGATTCCTAGGTCGGGAAGATCCCCTGGAGAAGGAAATGACAACCCACTCCAGTATTCTTGCCTAGAAAATCCCATGGACAGAGGAGCCTGGCGGGCACAGTCCGTGGGATCACAGGAGTCAGACACAACTGAGTGACTAACAGTTTCAGTTTAGCGACTAAACTACTGCCGCCACCATATATAATGTACACTCCAGAACTTTTTCATCTTGGAGAACAAGAAATTCTGTATCCATTAAACAATTCCCTCCCTGCCTCTGGCAGCTACCATTTAATTTTCTGCTTCTATGAATTTGACTGCTTTGGATACTTCATGTAAGTGTAATTGTGTAGTATGGGAGCTCAGAGAAGTCCCAACAATTTTTTCAAGCAACCACACCTTTCTTGAAAGTTTCACTGAGGAAAATAAGGTAATATTCTAGGGCAGGAGTCAAAGAACTCTTTCTGTAAAGAATCAGTAAATACTTTAGGTTTTGCAGACCCAAGAGGCAAATTGAGACTATTCGGTAGCTATTTACATGACAAGAGAGAAAACAAAGCTCCCCAAATTTCTTATTGATGAAATTAAAAATAGAAACTGACCATAATTTTTTTGGTAATACAAGTCTACTAACAGGAATAGAATTCTTCGCAAGTGGGAGAGCCACACACCAAGTGTTTCCTGACATGACAGGTGTCTCTTGTTGCAGAGTACAGGCTCCAGGTGCTCGGACATCAGTAACTGTGGCACGCGAGGTTAGCTGCACCATGGCATGTGGAATCTTCCTGGAACAGGGATCGAACCCATGTCCCGCACACTGGCAACAGATTCTTGACCCCAAGACCACCAAGGACATCCAAGAGTCTCTCCTGAACATTTACTGAAGAGTGGAATTCCTGGGTCATAGTATGAAGCTAAAGTTTACAAAAAAGGTCATACCGTTTCTCAAAGAATAAATGAAAGTAGGTAAATAAGAATAATTATGGAGAAGGAAATGGCAACCCACTCCAGTGTTCTTGCTTGGAGAATCCCAGGGACGGTGGAGCCTGATGGGCTGCCGTCTATGGGGTCCCACAGAGTCAGACACGACTGAAGCGACTTAGCAGTAGCAGTAGCAGGAACAATTAAAGTTAAGATTAAACATCTGTAAATATTATTCAAGCCTTCATTTATGTTATCTTCATTGGACATAATTATTGACTTATTCTCTATGTGGTTAAATTCTGTACTTCAGGTTTCATCTTAAGAGGCACTTCCCCTATGTAGCCTTTTCTGTGTGACGCATCCACAGTGTTTTCCCTGTTACATTTTCTCAGTAAACGTATTAATATAAGCTATACTATCCTATCATTTCATTGCTTTTATAGTACCTTGTAATTGTTCTTTAGGTTGCTGTTATCTACATTTTCATCCTAACATACACTTTTAATTTTTAAGACTTGAATAACATGTCTCATCTCCATCATATTCATAGCTACTTCTCAGTTTAAAACTAGCAAAGGAGGGTATAATTATATGTCTATGGAGGAAATGAAAATTGGAAGGGCTCATGTAATTAACTGTACATAGTATATATGTATAGTTTATACATAGTGGGAAAGACTTATACATATTTAGAGATGCAATAAGATTCCCTTGAAATTTTTGTTACACATATAGCTATGTCTAAGTTATAATGCAGAAACCCAATTCAGAACCCCATCAACAGAGATCCCAGGTTTTTTTTCCCTATAAGGAGTTTATTTACACAGATGGACTGAGTTTTTTATCTGCTTGTATTTCCCTTTTTGCTTTGGTTTGTGGGAAGCTTGAAAGTAGATTTCTGGCCCATTTTTCATAATTCTGGTACATATTTTTGTGTATTAACTTTACTCATGCCTTCCTCTTTTTTTGACCAGACTGCACGGCTTATGGGATTTCAGTTCCCTGACCAGGGATCAAACCCAGCCCCTCTGTAGTGAAAGCACGGAACCCTAACCACTGGACCACCAGGGTATTCCTTCTTTTACTCTTAAATGCCTTCTATTTGTTATATATATGTGTATGTATATATATTTATTTGGTAATTTATCTCAAATTGTTTCCTGAACACAGTAGAAGTAACTGACCAAATAAATACATGACTCAATACACACACACACACACACACACACACACACACAAAGGTGAATTAAATCAAATGCTTCTGTAATTTGCGGTATGGATACTTACATCTGTGTTTCCCACTGCCCTCTCTCCTGAGGTTCACCTAGCAGCCTCCTGCTTTCCTATATCTGAGGTTCGTAAACTGTGTTGCCTTGTTTGGTAGCCCGAGTGGTGGGCTTGCTGTGTCTGCTTCCTTTTCTCTTTTTGCCCCGACCACCAAGGTATTCCTTTAGTATTTGGCATCTAGACTTTATTTCAAGGAAGGGGTCTGATGCAGAAAAGAGTGCAAGGTTGTCTATACACTACACAGTCAATACACATGCATCAGCTGACTGTGTTCACACATCCTTTTGGTGTGTGGCTACCTCATCATGTCACATATTCCTCCAAAGTCGAGGCAGGTTGTGGGCACATCATCAGATCTCCAGCTCTGCTTTTCTGAGAGCATCTCTAAATAAGCAGATGACTGTTTGAACATTATCATAAAATACATACAAACCTGAGAAGTATTTTATAGGATGAAGAAGAAAGAAAGATACCTATTTATCTAAGTCATATTAGCAAATGGCGATCCACTCCAGTACTCTTGCCTAGAAAATCTCATGGGCGGAGGAGCCTGGTAGGCTGCAGTCCATGGGGTCGCGAAGAGTCGGACACGACTGAGCAACTTCACTTTCACTTTTCACTTTCATGCATTGGAGAAGGAAATGGCAACCCACTCCAGTGTTCTTGCCTGGAGAATCCCACGGACGGGGGAGCCTGGTGGGCTGCCATCTATGGGGTCGCACAGAGTCGGACACAACTGAAGTGACTTAGCAGCAAGACATTAAGGGAGTCATAAATACAGGAACTAGTAAATCACTAAAATTAGTAAAAACTAAGATCATAGCATCTGGTCCCATCACCTCATGGCAAATAGAAGGGAATAACTGGAAACAATGACAGATTTTCTTTTCTTGGGCTCCAAAATCACTGTGGACAGTGACTGCAGTGAAATTAAAAGATGCTTGCTACTTGGAAGAAAAGCTATGATAAACTTAGACAGTGTATTAAAAAGCAGAGACATCACTTTGTCAACAAAGGTCTGTATACTCAAAGCTGTAGTTTTTCCAGTAGTCATGTATGGATATGAGAGTCAGTCCATAAAGAAGGCTGAGTGCTGAAGAATTGATACTTTTGAACTGTGACACTAGAGAAGACTCTTGAGAGTCCCTTGGACAGCAAAAAGATCAAACCAGTCAATCCTAAAGGAAATCAACCCTGAATAGTCATTGGAAGACTGATGCTGAAGCTGACACTCCAATCCTTTGGCCATCTGATGCAAAGATCCAACTCACTGGAAAAGACTCTAATGCTGGGAAAGGTTGAAGGCAGGAGGAGAAGGGGACGACAGAGGATGAGATGGTTGGATCGCATCACCGACTCAATGGACACGAGTCTGAACAAAGTCTAGGAGCTAGTGTCTCAAAGTCTAGGACAGAGAGGTCAGGTGTGCCGCAGTCCATGGGGTCTCAGAGTCATACACAACTTAGTGACTGAATAACAGCAAAAGTAAATCACAAGTTCATTTTTGTTGTTAGAAAGTAGATATTGTGATTTAATGCCCACTAGCTTGAAACTTTTTAAGTGTATCAAGCCATGAAGAAGGAAAGCAGTCCTTTGGCTTCTGTGTACTTGGATATACATTGCATGTGCCACACAAATGGCAGAGGTCTGGGCGTCTTGGTAGCTGTTGAGTTCTAGGATCCATTCTGGTTGCTTCTCCCAAATGGGGAAGGAAGTGTCTCCTATATATGGATACAAACATTCCCACTGCCTTATTTTCTCTCTCAGTAGCTTGTTCCTATTGAGACAACAATCACATGTTACTGTGTTTCGGTGGGTATACTTCTTTTAGACTGAGTTTCTTAAGGATCAGGATTGTGCGTTCTCTCTGCATCTCCAGCACCTAGTATATGCTTGCTGTGCTATGCAGTGCTTAGTCGTTCAGTCGTGTCCAACTCTTTGCAACCCCATAGACTGTAGTCCGCCAGGTTTCTCTGTCCATGGGGATTCTCCAGGGAAGAATATTGGAGTGGATTACCATGCCCTCCTCTGGGTGATCTTCCCAACCCAAGGATCAAACCCAGGTCTCCCACTATCCAGGTGAATTCTTTACCGTCTGAGCCACCAGGGAAGCCCAGTATATGCTTGGCACACCAGAAAACAATTACTGCTCTATCTAAAATGGAAAACTAACAAGAACCTATTGTACAGCACAGGGAACTCTGCTCAGTGTTATGTGGCAGCCTGGATGGGAGGAGGGTTTGGGGGAGAATGGATACATGTATATGCATGGCTGAGTCCCTTCACTGTTCACCTGAAACTATCACATCATTGTTTATTGGCTATATCCCAGTACAAAATAAAAAGTTCAAAAGGAAAAGAAAATTAGATGGGAACAAGAATACATGAGGTCAGATCTCACAAGTACCCTGCTCTTCCAGTTACTACGTTAAACTATTCAGTCAAGTATTTGGAAGCTTTCTACATATGAGACTTGTACAGTGTTGTATAACGTTCGTTAACATTGTATAACGAACTTCTGGAATGCACTGTGACTTAGTAGAAAGCCAAACCTAACATGGCTAAGCAGGAAATACAAGCCTTAGTGGACAAGGCTTCTTAGGGCTGTCTATTCTCTTCTCAGAAAGAGTAACTTGTGGAGAGTAAAACTTGGTGTTTCCCCCTTCACTCTGAGGTCAGGAAAGAAAGGGGAGGACGCACATTATAAACCCACTGCCCTTACTCACCACACTTAACAGAATACCGTAAATAACCAAATAATAACTTTAATTTAAATATGTTACAGTGGAACATAACAATTCTTTGGAAGTATAAAAATAACATTTTTTCCATTTGCAAGTAGTATCTGCTACAGAGTAAAAAGAGCACATTGATGCTATGAATTGTACACATTACCACTCCATTCCCAAACCTGGACCCTCTCCTCTCCATGCAACAGTACTCTGCAATCTTGAGACCCACCCAGGGGCCAAGCTACTTCAGAAGTAGCTATCCTTAATAACAGAATTGGGCAGTATCTCTCCTAAACTAATCTCTATGGGGTTTGGGGGGGGGAGGTCGGTTCTATAGATAAAAACTTTTTAAAAAGTTAATCTAAAATTCTGGGAATTGCTCTTTTTGGAATATCTGTTTTTTCCAGGAGACAGAAAAATGGCAGGGAGAAGCTGGAGCATCAAGATCAATGAGAGCTCATTTAAAAGTAAATCGCCATCCGTGGAAAAGCTTTCCAAGTATAGGAAATTTGAAAATAACAGCAACTAACTGGAAGACAAATTTTCTTGCCAAGAACCACTGAAGAGGCCCATGCGTCTTTTTCTACTGTCATGTTTCCTAATATTTTGAGTGAGGTAAGGAAGAATCACAAGGACTCTAAAGATTATGGCAGTTTCTGTCCAGATCTGATCCACCTAGTAACTTAGATACTGAGAACAAACTAGTGAAAAAACATAAACAGTATAATAAGGAACAGAAGCTTTTGTATATAAAAAATTGTGGTGTAATTTTGTTTTCTAAAACTCAGCTATTTGGGCCAGTTTATTTTGATTTGTGCTTTGACTTGTGGCCATCTTCCTGAGTGGAGGTGGGAGAACCCTCATAATTGTCCAGAAGGCAAGACCCTCTGCCGTCACTGAGCTCACCTCCGCTGCGCCGACTTCTGCCACGTTCCCGTCTCCATCCTATGCAACTCCTTCGCCCACAGTGGATGGGGGGGGTGGGGGTGGGGGGTGGGGTGGAAAAACCTGACTCAGTGCTTATAGAAGTCTTGTCTTTACTGCTTCAAGGAATTGCAACCTTGAGTTCTCCTGCTGGATAGGAATGGCTCTGCACTTTCTGTATCTGTAATGCTGCTACCTTCAACTCGCAGAAACAAAGTATGTAATACAGAAACAAAGTAACCTGGTACATAAAATGTGTAGGTCAATCTTATGAAAATAGGTTGTGAGCCTAAAAATGCTCAGTTGTATAAGATGTGTTGTAAGAGCTCAGCAACATTGAGCTGGAATACGCTTCGGACAAAGTCCAGCCATTAGGGAATCCCTCAAAGAACTTGACATGATTCATATTCTATTATCATTACATTAATAAATAAAATAGTCTTTGGAGCCCTACTTTCAAAAATTGATGTGTACTTAGTGAGATATAGGAAGGAAAACCTAACCGGTAAGGTTACATAAAATATAATGGAGAAGTGACTGATGAGACCTGTATACTTTGTTTGCTGAATATCTTTAAAATGTCCCACACAGGTTTTCTTCATATAGAACTCACCTTTTAAAAACTTCAGTATACATGTTACTCTGCTGTAACATGTTATTATCATCAACAATTCAACTATCAAAAGAATAACCCCGTAAGTCTATTATCTATTAATGCCTGGACAGTTTGATAAAGGGTCTTACTGCCATTCTTAGAACCAGGTAGCTATTTATAACTTCTGCTCTCCTAAGATTCAGAGATGCATTACAAAACTTTTGATGGATTTCCCCAGTAACACAGGATCATGTACACAGATGGCTAAAATTAAGATGACAGAAATGATGTGACCCTTGAGCAGTAAAGGCATCTGTTATTGCAACTTGGAGAAAATGCCATGGAATGCTAATAAATAAAAAAAGTTTATGTCATTCTCCTTAAAGTCAGTAAATTACATAAGAGTGCTCTGAGTATTTTTAGAATAAAGGCACTGGACAAGTCCAAAGTCTTATTGCTCATGGGATCATATGGGAGCCAGAGCCCAGACTACAGCTCTTAACTCAGGCAGAAGGCTTGGTCTAAGCTAGCCTGTCACTGATCAAGAGGCTTGGAGACCAAGGAAGGAGATGTCAATAAACAGAGCCCTGTCTCTAACATACACTTGAGGGAAACGATCTCCAGTTTTATGTCAAAGTGGTGATGGGTTCCGGAGGACTTGGGGCTGTTTTAGACAGGCACTCTGTTTTCCTTGGCCCATTTCTTCATGATCCGGACGATGTACTCGACTTGCGGGTTACCCGTGCTTCTCAGTAAGTGGAGCACTTCTCGAAGGGTCTCTCTGAGGAAACGGTGTGGAAGGACAAGAATGCAAATTAACAGCTAAAATAACTTGTGACGGTTCTTCACATCCTTCTAGCCGGCATATCTGCCTGTCCTTTTCCTGTGTTTTCATAAACCAATCACAGACTTCCTAGCTTTCTATTCTTACGGCGCCATAGTAAAATGGAAATTCTGTGAACTCCTCACCAATCTCAGTCTTCTTTGTTTGCATACACACACACATATACACATATTTTTTTTTGTCTGAGTATGACATAAATATTTCTGTTTCTATGGTTATTCTGTAGGACAGAATAGAAAGTGTGTATTAAGGAGCTGGGTTCAAATTCTAGCTCTGTGCTAACAGGTCACTTAACTTGACTGAGTCCCAGAGTTCTCCTTTGTTTAATGTGGTCAGAAAGCTGGGGTAGATGATCTCTTCAAGAAAAGTGACACACTAATAAATACAGAAGAGGGGAAAATTAAGGACCAAGATTTGGCAAATATGCAATGTTTATATCTGACTAATTTAAATTTAGTTAAGATTAAAACTCATGTTTTAAGTAATACATACCAAATCTTCCCTGTTACATCATCAGATCTATAGATGACTGCCTACTGATCCTCTTCCCTAAGTGTTCTCTCATATTTTACCCTTTTTCCCTCAAGTATCTTCTTTCAACTACCCAAAGTCTTTTAAACTCTTAATAGTACTAGAAATATACACAGGTAGGAACTAATTTTTGATAGATTATTTACTTATAAAATAGTCATTATCTTCTATCATATATCAGTAACAAATACATTCCATGAAATTACTTTCAGAAAATGGAATTTAGTTTTCAGTAGTTTAACTTTTATTACAAATGGAATTATATGCCATGTAATTTTGTGTGGTCTAATGTCTCAGTATTTCCTGAAATATGAGAAGGCAAAAAAAAATTAATTTTTAACCACACTCACTCCATTTCTAATTCTTTGAGGTCTAAACTAAGAGACACAAGAAAAAACCCAACAGGCAAAGAAAAGAGCAGAAGAGATTGAAAAAGACATTGCTTGTGAAAATGGCAGTATAAAACTTAAACTTTCATTCATCATTCTAAAACGTCATTATTTTATTGCATTGAATCTATAGGTTGCTTTGGGTAGTATACTCATTTTATTGCATTGAATCTATAGGTTGCTTTGGGTAGTATACTCGTTTTATTGCATTGAATCTATAGATTACTTTATAATTTTTAGTTTTCAGAGGACATTACCCAGGAAAACAATTGTCACCCCCAGGAAACCAGCAAGTGCACAGAATAGCGTCTCTTGTCTGTCTACTTACTTGGGTTCTCTCCCAGCCAAGATCATCTGGAATATGCCCACACAGGCACCCCGCTTGCCTTCCCAGTATTCAGGATTGGGGTCCAGCCTCTCTAAGACATCAAATGCTTTTGCTGAATAGTAAAACTGGCCCATCTGAATAAAAGAAAGTATTGTGGTAATACTTGTAGTCAAAAGATCCCACAAAATGAAACTAAATGTAAAGATACCATGAAACAGAGCTACATAAGTACATAAAACAAGTGCATGGGTAATGACAACATTCTTAGTTAGCAAATTAACTTCTATTCCTTATTAAAACAAGAAGGGAAATCACAGTTTGTGTACATGGGTTCAGTTTAAATCCCCTTACCTTCATTAAGTTTGCAGCAATATGACATTTCTTCTACATATAGTCAAGTTATGCTATAATCAACACATTTGTCATTTCTTCTAAATCTATTCTTCTGTTCTTGAGGATAAACACCAATAACTGATCCAAACTGGTTATTTTTCAAGTTTCCTCAATACATACCATAGCTGACTACTTTCATTCATTTTCTGCTAATTTGATCATGTTTCACCCAAGAGGATGATCTTTCCCTGACCTTTTCCCTGTCATCTCAGAACGCCTAGATGTATACTGACTCTGAAACAGCAAACCTCTTAAATATTTAATTCCTTTTGACAAGTTTCTTTCCCAAACACACTACACACTTCCATGGCCTTGTACAGTATGCTATCATTAAATTTTGCTTAGATGTTGTTGTTGTTCAGTTGTGAAGTTGTGTCCAACTCTTTGTGACCCTATGGACTGCAACACACCAGCCTTCTGTCTTTCACTTTCTCCTGGAGTTTGCTCAAACTCATGTCCTTTGCGTCAGTAATAACATCCAACCATCTCATCCTCTGTCGTCCCCTTCTCCTCTTGCCCTCAATCTTTCCCACCACCAGAGTCTTTCCAAAGAGTCAGCTCTTCGCATCAAGTGGCCAAAGTATTGGAGCTTCAGCTTCAGCATCAGTCCTTCCAATGACTAGTCAGGGTTGGTTTCCCTTAGGATTGACTGGATTGATCTTGCAGTCCAAGGAACTCTCAAGAGTCTTCTCCAGCACCACAGTTCAAAAGCATCAATTCTTTGGGGCTCAGCCTTCTTTATGGTCCAACTCTCACATCCGTACATGGCTACTGGAAAAACCATATGGACCTTTGTTGACAAAGTGCTGTCTCTGCTTTTTAACATGCTGTCTAGGTTTGTCATAGCTTCTCTTCCAAAGAGCAAGCACCTTTTAATTTCATGGCTGCAGTCTCATAAATATATAGGGTTACCAATTTCACTGAAGTCTTCAAGTTGCTGTGAAATCCTCCCTTATATAGTGTGGTTTAATTACTTCTCCTTTTCCATAAACTGTTAAACCTTTCCAATTTCCTTAAGATCTCTATTGCATTCTTAGCTTAGCATTTTTCTCTACTTCATAGGGAAGACACAACTTTCCTGCCTTCCATTGAAATTATACTTCATTATTCTGCCTATCTCACAGAAAGAAGTGTTCTTATTCCTTTTCAAGGTTAATCCTTCTTCCTATGTTCACCTAAAATATATATATATATATGTAAAGAAACACACCAAATGATGTGAGAAACATACATGCACAGTTTAATGACTATAATGTCAATACAAGTGTAACTACCACCCATGTGAAGAAACAAAACACTGATAGCAAAACCAAAGCTCTGTGTTTCACTTCTACACCACAGCCCGCTTTTCCCCTATTTTCATAACTACTAGTCTGAGTCTTACGGGCATCATTTCTTTGACTGTATAGTTGTATCAGCTTTGTATATACGTTTAGACAACATAATTGAGTGCTGCCTCTTAGTATGTTAACTATATGAAATAATGCTGTAAATATTATTTTGTATCTTTGTTTGTTTTTACAACTTATCTATATTGTTGGATATAGCCCTAGTTGGGTCATTTGCTAAAGCCTTTTTATTTTGGAATAATTTTAAACTGACGGGAAGTTACAAAGATAGTACAGAGTGGTCCCACGGAACATCAAACCCAGGAAACTGACATCACTACAATGTATGTAAACATTTCTGTTATTTAATCAAGTGTGTCAGACTCATGTAACCACCACCCCTATCAAGACAGAACTAGTACATCACCACAAAGCTGTGCCTCCCAGCTGACCATTCCTAACCTCTGGCAACCATCAGTTTTTTCCTACATCTCTGTAATTTGGTCATTTCAAGAATGCTTTATATATGTACGTATACATATGAAATCATTTATCAGTTTTTTAAAGATTTTGGGTTATGTTATTCTCACTGAATCTGTTTCCTAATCCAATTCTCTAACATACCTAGTAGTGTTTTCTCAGGCCTCATGCAATTCAATGTAGCTACAGATTTGACATTTTCCTTCCTTGGCATTTGATAAAATAGGAACAAGAAAAAGAGTAAGGAAAAATGCTTTTTTTCTCTCTCTTCTGGTTCTTTTCTTTCCCTTCTGTTCATCCTCATCATCTATCTCTTTTACTGACTCCTCTGTTTATATACCTTAAATAGTGACTGGTGTTCCACGTGGTTCCTCACCCCAGTCACTGGTTACTCTCATTCTTTCCAATACTCTGCAGCTACCACCACCACCGCCACCATACCTTCTGTTGACTTCTGAAGTCACATCTCCAATGCAAACCTTTCACATGCATTCCTGAGCTCTGGGTTCACCCTGCGTATTTCCTACTATAATATCTCTACCTGGGAGCCCCAAACACACTTCAGATTTTATACATTTAAAATTGAACTAAATTCCTGTCTTTCAGTGTTTTCTTTCCCTCTGCCTTCTCTAACTCACTTAATATCATTGCCATACACTAAGTTCTATTAAACACTTTCAAGTTTCCTATGTTTTAAAAACCTTTTCCACTGATGGTGATTTGCTTTATTTTTGTAATGATTCACTTTGAAATGAACTATTATTGATTAAGTTGATACTAGACTCTCTTTACCTAATGTTTTCCTGTCTTTTGAACAGGAAGAAATATTCACCAAATAAGTTTTCAGAATTTGAGGTTAGTTTTGTAAAAAGCTTTTAATCTATAGGATAGGGTCCCAAATTCTTCCCTGTCTTTCCAACTCCCTACACACACACACATACACACACACACAAAGCTCCTCTTTTACTAAATCTGACTCCACTTTTTCTGGTTCCCTTGTCCTTCCTGTCTACTATTTACACCAAGGTTTCCCAAAGGTTTGGTTTGCAACTCTTTATTCTTCTTACTTGACTCCCTTATCTGGGAAATTTCACTGTTTTTCAGGGCATCTATTACTATTGACAGAGAAGGCAATGGCAACCCACTCCAGTACTCTTGCCTGGAAATCCCATGGACGGAGGAGCCTGGTAGGCTGCAGTCCGTGGGGTTGCTAAGAGCCGGGCACGACTGAGCGACTTCACTTTCACTTTTCACTTTCATGCATTGGAGAAGGAAATGGCAACCCACTCCAGTGTTCTTGCCTGGAGAATTCCAGGGACAGAGGAGCCTAGTGGGCTGCTGTCTATGGGGCCACACAGAGTCGGACACGACTGAAGTGACTTAGCAGCAGCAGCAGCAGCAGCAGCATTACTAGTGAAGAGGTGACTTCTCCAAATCTGTCTCTCAATGTCAGAGGACACTGCTGTTTTTTCTAATTTGTTTACTTTGGGCTGGATTGGGTCTCCATTCCTATGCATGAGCAGCGGCTACTCTCTAGCTGCAGTGGGCCGGTTTCTCATTGCGATGGCTCCTCCTGTTGTGGAGCACTGGCTCTAGGCAAGCTGGCTTCAGGTGTTTTAGCTGGTAGGGTCAGTAGTTGTGGCAGCCGGGCTTAGCTGCCCCGCAGATGTGGAGTCTTCCCAGACCAGGATCGAATCCATGTCCTCTGCACTGGCAGGCACATTCATAACCACTGGACCATCAGGGAAGTCCAGAGGCCATCATTCTTGAGCTTCAGAACAAAACTTCCAACTACCAGATGACTATCTCTACCTGCATGATACCTAAAGAGTCATAGCCTTTAGAAATCTAAAACCTCCTCTCTAAACCACTATTTCCGTACATATGATTTTCACGTTTCATTTATATGTATACATGTTTTACATACACATAAAATCCTGCCTATCTCTGAGTTCAGTTCATTTATAAAAGGGATGACATTTCTGATATCACTATGTAGATTCTCCCACCTATGACCATTTAGTCTCTAGGACACTTTCCCCTAACATTTAGTCAATGCACCAGTGTGATACTGATCTTTACCTTCCCCTTAGATTTCACTCAGACTCACCTTGTAGCAGTCATTAGCAATGAGCTGCAGGAGGCTAAAGGACTCGCCAGAGGTTTCCATCTTGAGATAAAGCTCCCAGGCTAGTCTTGGCTTCTTATTCATAATATCTACAAAGAGAAACAAAGATTTACGTTTTCTAAATGTACAAGAAGTACACTTCTGCATCTTGCTAGTCTATGGATTTGGTTTTATGTTAGAAACATAGTAAGTAATAGTAAACAGTGAACATTTTACATGGAAAGCTTGCAATGTTGGCATTAAACTGGTTCCCCATCAGGACTCTATATACAGTGCTTAAAATACTTGTTAGGCTTCAGGTAAGTATGTCTTTTTAGACTGAGTTGATTTTCAGTAGTTCTCATGTTGCTCATCTGCTTAAAAAGTCATCTATCATTCATTCAATCCCACTAATAAAGTTTCAGCCTCACTTAGAAGATCTAATTGCTAAAATTTCCTAAGACATCAAAAACTTAGTGAACATTTTAAATCCAAGTGAAAAAAAGGAACAAGAAAAAACACTGGAGAGAGAAAGACAGATAGAGATGATAGGCTGTATATATACATATATATATAGCACACAAAAATTATGTTTTTGACATTTTACTACTTTTCAGGCCTGCACCATAGTGAAAAGGTAAAATTAACATAACAATATCATTTAGCAAAAAAAAAAAAAGGCAAAGTAAACTGAGACTCTGGAAGCCGAAACACGCTAAAGAAAGAACTTGGCATCTTTTGGATTGCTGGTGCTAGGTCACGGCCATATGGAAGAACTAACCGCAGGGCACACTTATATACATATGCATACATGGCCACCTCTACTGAGCAGCACTAACAACAGAATCTCAGAGTTTAACCATTCTACAAGACAAAATCAGAAAACAATAAAAGGAAGATTCCTCTATAATGTTTAAAAGAAGACTCACAGCACCGAGCTAACCAACTGAGGTAAATGTAGTCATTTTTCATCTTCTCACTTTGGATTAAAAGGAAAACCTGCAAGAGGAAGGAAAAGGGAACAAACATACAGAAGCTTTTATAGTAAAAATATCCACAGCAGCTTGCCTTAGACTAATGAGCATTATAATGACCAAATTCTATACAGGCTGCTGAGAAAAGTGAAGGATAAAATTGTGGTGATTTTAACACATTTCTCTCAATTATTGAGGCTTTCCTCGTAGCTCAGTCAGTAAAGAATCTGCCTGCAATGGAGGAGACTTGGGTTTGATTCCTGGGTTGGGAAGATCCCCTGGAGAAGGAAATGGCAACCCAGTCCAATATTCTTGCCTGGAGAATCCCATGGACAGAGGAGGCCTAGCAGGCTACAGTCCATAGGGTCGCAAAAGTCAGACATGACTTAGCGACTAAACTACCATCTCAATTATTGAGGGCTTCCCTGGTGTCTCAGTGGTAAAGAATCCTCCTACCAATGAAGAAGGGTTCGATCCCTGGGTTGGGAAGGTCCCCTGGAGAAGGAAATGGCAACCCACTCCAGTATTCTTGCCTGGAAAATCCCATGGACAGAGGAACATGGGCTACAGTCCATGGGATTGCAAAGAGTCAGTCACAACTTAGTGACTAAGGACGAGCACTCAGTTATTGATATCATAAGGTGACATGAGGTTAGTAATGATATAGAAGATTTGAACAGAATAATTAACAACTGCAGATGCTACTGGGCATTAAAGCAAGTCTTAACAGATTTTAAAGGATTCGTGTTATACAGACCACACTCTATGACCACAATACAATTAAGTTAGAAATCAAAATAACCTGGATATATATATTTCCCCTCCTGATTCATGTTGAGGTTTGACCAAAAACAGCAAAATTCTGTAAGGCAATTATTCTTCAATAAAAAATATATTAATAATAAAAAAAAACCTGGAAAAGATAACATACACACTTGAAAATCATGAAACATGTTTTAAAATAACTCACAGTTAAAGATAATAAAAAGATAATTTCTAAACACGATGGAAATTGGAAAACACTTAGAATTTCAATAATAATAAATTGAGTCATTTGTTGAATAATAACAAAACTGAATTAAGTAACTCAACTGAAATATTTTGAATCATTTGGATAATCAATCTATGGAGTTAGATATCAAGATAGTGGTTAGCCTTGTGAGAAAGGGGCTGCCTCCAAAAGGGGATGAGAAGGTTCCCCAGGTTATGATAAAATTCTATTATCTGGGTGCTGACTATTTGGGTATGTTCACTTTAAAAATTCATCAAGCTATGTATTTTGATTTGTATACTTTTCTCCATGTATGTTATGTCTTTATAAAATTGATCCAAAAAAGGAAAATATGAATGTGTTTATACATGTATATCTGTCAATATGCACTGTAGCCTGCCAGGCTCCTCTGTCCATGCAACTTTCCAGGCAGGAATACTGGAGTGGGTTGCCATTTCCTTCTCCAGGGGATCTTCCCCACCCAGGGATGGAAACCCGCATCTCTTATGTCTCCTGAACTGATAGGAGGGTTCTTTACCACCAGCACAACCTGGGAAGCCCCATAAAATTTATCCAAAAAAGGAAAACATGAATGTAGTCATAATCTACGTGTTTATTTATATTGTACTTTTTAATGTAACCTAAGAACAATGGAACTTTCAATAATCCTTTAGCTTTAAACATGTATTTCCATGAGAAAAAGATAATGTTTTTAGATAGAATCATTCAAAAGTCTTCAAAAGCAGGTACCTACCTCTTCACCCTCACTGGTATTACCAGTTGCAGCTTTGGCTTGGGCATAATTAAAGTTAAAGATGTCATCATTATAGAAGTAACTCTGAAAAACATCCCAAGAACAGGTCACGTTGAGCTTTAACATATAAAATATAAAAACAACAGTTACACCAGATAAATATAAAAATAATTTTGAGGAATTAGCTGATACCACTATTACTCCCACAGTAAAAGGGTCATCTCCAAAAGTATCTTATCTGTGACATATATAGAGTATTTGTATACAAAATCACCTAGAAAACTCTACACTGACCTTAAATGAGTTGAGGTAAATCAAGACATCATCAAACTGCTTAAGCAGGAAGAAACAGGAAGCCATGCACTGCCTTCCTGGTATTGTATCTGAAATGGAATGGGAAAAAAATCAGGTGCATTCATGAAACTAAAAGTTCTCTTTAGCTGAAATGTGAGTTATTTTATAATTTAGCAATAAGAAATGTATTCCAAGACATCTTTCTAGATTCTGAAGTTAGATTCTGCTTAGTGGATAGAACCTCGGCATATGGAAGTCACAGTACTCAAGAATGACCAACAGTCTCTCCTGTGGTTAACTCTGAGTCCCACATGAGCATGTGTCCTTCGGGCTACAGTTTTCCCTAGGTCTTTTTTCCAGGGCTTTGATTCTCTCATTCAGCTCCAACACCTGCACATTCAATGAATATGAATTAGTACTCATCATTACTCATCTAAGACAACCTAACACTTCTGATCTCAAATGGAGAAATATTTGGCCATGGAACCATCTGATCCTGATTCTGACCAACTTGTCTGATAACAGATTCCTATTTGAAGTGGCAGAGGATTCGTGTAATACCCTACCTTCGCCACGGTCACTCCTGATCCTCCTTCCTCTGTTCAGTTTTTTCCTCTGTAACACTTATCGCAGTCAGATACACTGTATAATCTATTTCTTATGTCTATAGTTTATTCTCTCTAGACCGAACACTGCACAAGGGTGGGGGAATTGCCTGGTTTTGTTTACTGCTGTATTCCTAACACCTCAATAAATTTTTGTTGTAAGAATGAAGTGAAATGGGGAAAGAAAATATGATCCAATAAATGGTTTTGGTGAAACATTTGAAAGAAAATGAATCCCCAGCGGTGATCAGAATACTTAATAATCACTTCAGCATGAACACTGTTTGTCAGAATAGATGCCAGCCATTGAAAACAGGCACAGCCAGCCATACTGGTTTATACTGGCTAACTATCAGTCCTTTTTAGATGCCTTTTTCAAAACTTACACTGAATCTTGAGTGATGAGATCAATAGTTTAATAACAAAAATGAAGCCACAAAACTACTGGCAAAATATAGGTGAATATTACATAACTTCAGGAATAAAAAAGCATTTTCTAAGCTTGATACCCATAAAATAAATCATTATAGAAAAGATAAATAAGATTTAAATGTTTTCATATGGGAAAAATACCATAGGCAAAATTAAAAGCAAATGACCTTCTGAAAAAATATCTACAGCATGACAAAAGCTTTATACCTAAAGAGCTCTTGAGAAATCAAAGTGAACATTTCAAATAAAAAACAGAATCAGATATTTAAAACTGTTATGAACTACAGAATATACTTATTCTCCTCTGTTTATATATCCTCTCATCCCATTTTAGCTGAGCTGTTAAGAAGGGCTAATCTAATATTCTCTCCTGTGTCTGGGTTCCTGCTTTACAATGGGAAACCTAACAGATGTATCCCTGGACACAGAATCAAACTTCATCAGTCAATATACGACCAACTCCAGTGATAAATCATGCTCACATGTACAGATTCAAACATACCACATTCGCTAGCTGATCCTCCCACCAACTGGAAGAACTGCTGGGCAATTTTCATATGATCCCTCTAAAAAACCAAGCAGAGCTGATAAGAGGAATGAACTGAAAATACATCATTTGTATTACACTTTATGGTTTCAACATATTTGTCAGGATTTAACAAATTTTAAATTCTCCTCAAATCAGCAGTACTAATTTTTATTAGCATCACCAACTAGAAAGTGACAATCTGTAACTGAATTAAAATCTAGTTAAGATCAGATAGAAAAGAAGAGGAAAAAAAAATTCAATTCCCAAATTCATTCATTCATTCATTTAACAAATATTTATTGCTTATATCATATATCAGACCTTGTGGTAGGCGCTAAGGCTAAAACAAGGAGTAACTTAGTAAAATCATTAATTTATTCAATAGCTATTTACTGCCTATTTGAGGCAATTTGGAGGGAGCTGGAGATAAAAAGATTTATTTACATCCCATTTCATTCCAAAAAGAACCTACTATGCCATATTCAGGTGAATAAGAGCTTAATTTTAGTTAGTGTTTTGTATTTATAAAAAACTGTCCCAAAGAAACAATTATTCTCATTTTACAGATGCCAAAATTATAGCTCAGAGGTATGCAAGGTTAAAAAAAAAGTCAGTGAAAGTAAAAATGAAGTTTTGCAATGATTTGCTATTGTTATTAGATAAACACATTGTTCAACAATTGGGCTTTTTTTTCCCCTTAAAAAGCAGTAACTCTTAAGCCTATAGCTTTTTTTTGTTTTTTTTTTAGTCTTTATTCGATTCCGCTTTATTTTTTGGACAAGCCACACGGTTTGTGGGATCTTGTTCTCCATCCAGGGATTGAACCTGGGCCCTTGGCAATGAGAGCACCAAGTCCTAACCACTGGACCACCAGGAAATTCCCTTTTTCTGTCTTCAAATAACACAGAATTCTGTCACAATGTAATCTGGATTGGTGGATATGGAGAAATAAAAGGAACTGAGGGGAGCCTATTTGTAAGGTTATTACTAGTTGAACTTTGACATTCATTTTAATTTTTTCCACACATTGTAACTTCACAAACTATAGATACCAGTGGTTTTATACTCACCGAACACATTTCCTGGCCAAGGGCTGCATTGACCACTCCTTTGAGGATATACTCCTGGAAACGTGCAGTATCAGTAATTAATTTAAAAGAAACAAAAAACTAACAGATATCTCTCAAAAAATCATTTGCATCAACTCAATGCTTTATATATATTATCAAAAGTTACCCAAAGTCACTTTGCTCTGTTCTATCCCTGGTAAGAATAAAAGAATTAGGAGACTGTCATTTGGCTCTCAGGAAAGTATTCATATAACAGAATTAATCATATTTGTAAATTCTCAATCATAAGCAGAAAAACTCAGTGGACATGCATAGGAGTTTTGTTTTTATTTCAGTTCAGTGGAAAAATTTAACCATAAAATTTTATGTAATAATTTTTATACTTTATCAGCCACTGCCATTCTCTGTGACCATACCACACACACATACACATATAATTTTCCCTTTCTAATGATACAATAACCTTCCTTTGCTAGTGATTCCTTTCCTCAAAAATAAATTAATTAATTAATAACAATAATTCTCTGACTCTCATTTGTAAGGTATTCTCATTTTGGAGTCCTGAGTCCTTATCTGTATCCCCTTCAGACTTGGTTCTGTTCTTTAACAGATACTCTTCTTAGCTTTATGAATTTTTCATTTTTTTGTACCGCACAGGATCTTAGTTCCCTGAACAGAGATCAAAAGAGTATCCCCTGCAGTGGAAGTATGGAGTCCTAATGACTGGATCACCAGGGAATTCTGATTTTTATGTGAGTACTATTTTTATTTAAGACAGCTCTTAAAAAGAATAAAACAAAAGATGCTGAAGCTTTTAATACACTTGAGAAATATACCAACTTAGATCTGGAAGTATTTTTCAGTCTTTCACTCAATGAGTGGGACGCCTAGTACATGCTTAGCGTTCATATCACTGGAGACACAATACTAACACAGTGCCTGCATTCAAGGAGTGAACAAGCAGCAGGGGACAAAGGCACAGTACAGACAGTCATACCGGTGACATGTTTCCATGTCTCGTTTCATCAGAATTCTAGATTTCAGCGTTTTCAAACCTCAACCCTTTTGAGGAAATGACCATATTTATGGGAGTTTACAAATGTCAAAAAGCCCAGAATATTGACTCTCATATCAAAAGTCTCATGTAATATTCCCAGATCAACATACACAAACTTTCCTGAGAGTCTACAAGCAGGAATCTTCCCTAATATGCCTTCCAACTACCTTTCAACAGAAATTCCACCTTCAGCACAACTTGGTTAGTAAAAATGTAACACATTGTCAATTACCTGAGGAGTAGTAGGTTCCAGATCCTTAATTAAGTTATAAGCTTCCTGTACGTCATCTGAAATATAAGAAATAAGTAGCCATATTAGTCTGTATCCTAGCAAACTTTTCTGAAACAGTCGCCCCAAATGATTAGGTCCTTCAAATATTGATGAGAAGTATGATTTGCTTTTCCTGTCTCTTAACTCTCCATCAAGTTCAATGCTTAGTAGTAGATAACCAAATATCTGTAGGAAACCTGTATTAAGCCACGAAGCACTTAAGGGTTCAAGCTAAAAATAAGGAACAGAGAAGTATATGCTTATGGCATTGTAATTATATAAGAAAAACATCCATTTTAAAATATATATATATGTGTGTGTGTGCATATATATATATATAAAGTACATAGGAGTAAAATGACACAAAGGCTGGGACTCGCTTTAAAATATTTCACAACAAAACTGGAAGAGGGAGGATAAATGAAGAAAGACTGGCAATATCTATAAGACTATTGTATCTGGGGTTATTATTTGGGTGTTCATACTATTAACTTTTGTTTTGTTTATGTTTGAAAGTTCTTAGAATAAAAATTAGTTTATAAAATATATAAGGTGTTTCTTTAATTCTTGTCCAAAAGCTTATTTCTTTGTGCTGATGTATCAAATGGGAGAGAACTATTTGCAAGTTCATGGTCTCCTGATAATAAACACTTCACATTTCCCTTGATGAGGATGTTGTCTGGTTGGTTCCTACCATGCACCTTAAACGGCCCACACTTAGTCCGAGGCCTATGACAGACTGCCAGCACCCCTGCATGGGAGCTCCCACTCTGTGCTCACGACTGTGAGACAACACACTGCTTGGGCCTGTGCCTCCAATTTATCCTTACTTAGGGGCAACAAATACCATGCTCACTTCTCATCTTAATATTTCGCAGAAGCTGGGGGCACAAGGAAATAGAAAGACAGATAATTAGAGCAAATAAAAAAGTTAATGATGAGAAAGAAAAGACACAAGGAACTGTAGATGGACATTACACACCGAGGAACACACAGAAAAGAAGAAATGAGGGAGGGAAAGGAAAAACAGAAAACCTGAAATAAAATGAATAGAGGACAAAGGGCAGAAAAATAAGAGGAAAAGAAAAAAACCAGAATGGGCGAGAGATTGGAAGCAACAGAAGAGGAAAGAGGAGATAAAGAGAAAAGGCACAGCAAATAAATATCAATAAATTTTCTCTGTCCTGTGAACCTGCTACAAATATATTTTTGGAAGTATTATGAAGTGATTTTAAAGGTTAAGCAAGTAGTTTAGTTGGAGAGTAAATGTTCTAAAATGTCTTACACAGGCAAGATCAAGACACATTTCTCTTACCTTGACGAAGATAGTAAATCACTAAGTTTAGCCTAGCTTCAGGAATGACATCAACCAGGGGAGGCAAAACCTGCAAAGCTCCTTCTCCTCCTCGGAAAACTACCTAAAGAGAGAAAAGCCGTTATTATGGCAGCAAATACGAGTATGTTTATTGGTGGAAATACACACGGAGCTGGCACAACAGTTACTCTTTGGAGGGACGAATATATTTTTGAAGCTTTCTCTATACACACATGACCTTGATCTCATTAAAAAAAAAAAAGGCATCCTAGGGACTTCTCTGGCAGTCAAGTGGTTAAGACTCTGTGCTTCAGTGTAGGGGCTACGGATTTGATCTTTGTTTGGGGCACTAAGTCCCACGTGCTTCACGGCCAGAAAAAAGTCATCCTAAATGTAAGAAATAGAATAAAGGCATAGCCCTATTGCATGTATTTCCTTTTCTCCTCATAAGAACTATACTAAACTCTTAAAGTACCCAATAATTAATGAAACTTTTTTCTAGACAGATATTCTACATTAAAAACTCCATGAAGGAATTTATGAAATCCTTCTGAGATTATTTCCTCATCTCTAAATGGCATTAGTAATGTCCACCTTTCAGAGTTATCATAAGAATGAAATAAGTTAAAGTGGGCTACCTGCATGGCATATCATAAGTTATATTTTGTTTTATTAAAATATTAGTAAATATTCATTAACACCTACTATATGCCTGGTATTGTAATACCAGGGCTACACCAGGAAAAAGTCCTTCTCCTGTCTGACTTATACTATAGTTATACTATAGTATATAGTCCTGTCTATAGTATATAGTCTGTACTCAAATGGGGAGAGACCTTCAAAGAGCAAGCTTAAGTATGCTGTCATATGGTAATAAAAGCTACAGAGGATGGCTAAAACAAAAACACCATCCATGAAAGGATGGTTTTACATGCTGTTTTGTACCCACAGCCTAGCACAGTATCTGACACATAGTAAATTATTTCACAAATAAATATACAGAAATCAAGGCAATCAGGCATAAACTACCTAATCTCTTCTTTCTATATCAAAATATCCATCTGGTCATTTTTTTTTGGTTCTCCTTGTCTAAGATGTTCCCTTCCCTTGCCAAGATTAATTCCTACAATTGTCTTCTTTGATGTCATGATTTTAACTCCATTTGGATCTTGTTTCTGCAGTAATATTCTATTTCATTAATCCTGGTCCACTTCTCAACTTGAAATATGCACAAAGGTTTCTACTCTCTTGAAAAATCTTCACTTCACTTGGTGCCACTGTTCCCTCTGAAGAGCATCATACTTTTTCTCCTTTTTTCAATGCCACACTTGAAAAGTAAGTGGTTTGCTGTTTCAGCTTCCTCTCTTCCTCTCCTTAACCTCCCAGAAAACTTGCTGCTGCTCTCTGCACACTAATAAACCCATTCTACAAGTCACAAATATCAACCCCTTTGACCAAATTCAATAGACTTTCCTCTCTTCTTGCTCCATGACATATCTGCAGTTTTGACACTGGTGGCCACAGCATGACAATAAAAGCACTATTTACTAAATGCTTACTGTATGCTGTATACTGCCTGAGGTACCTTACATATATTACCTCATTTCATCTTCACAAGGAAATAAGGTAGGTGCTGTGATTTCCTCTATTCTACATAAGAGAACATAGAGACTCATCAGTGTTTAGTGACTTACCCACAGTTACAAAGCTAGTATATAGTGTACCTGATTTTGACATTAGGTCTGACTGCAAAAGCTGATGTCAGTAACAATTTGTACTGCTTAATATTTTTTTCAGGTTTTATCTTAAACTATAAAATTAATCTGTATTTACTAGAAAAAAACTTACATATGGCAACCCACTCCAGCGTTCTTGCCTGGAGAATCCCAGGGACGGGGGAGCCTGGTGGGCTGCCGTCTATGGCATCACACAGAGTCGGACACGACTGAAGTGACTTAGCAGTAGCAGCAGCAGCATTACAACAGGCAAAAGGAAAATTACCATTTTCTCACTTTTCTTTTTAATCCCACCCTCCAAGTATAACTCCCATCACTAGCTAATATGCACCTTCCAGTTATATGTATATATAAAGGTTCTTTACTCTGGCTGTATATCATATCCACTTGGAAAACTTTTAAGAGAAGTACTGGAACCTTGAAGTACTACTTGAACCTTAGCCCAACCATTCAATAAAAATCTCACACATTAATATTTTAAAAAATCTCCTGGGTGATTAGAACGTGTAGTTGTAATGACATTACAACTTCTGTGGTGGCGTCTCTGGTGGCTCAGACAGTGAAGAATCCACTACAATGCAGGAGACCTGGGTTCAATCCCTGGACTGGGAAGATCCCCTGGAGGAAGGCATGGCAACCCACTCCAGTAGTCTTGCCTGGAGAATCCTCATGGACAGAGGAGCCTGGTGGGCTACAGTCCATGGGGTCGCAAAGAGTCGGACATGACTGAGCGACTAAGCACAGCACAGCACAATGACATTACAGTCAGAAGCAACCTATGTGTCCATCAACAGACGAGCTGAATGGACAAAGAAGATGTGGTCTGTATATACAATGGAATATTGCTCAGCCATAAAAAATAATGAAAAATTTGCCATTTGCAACATGGATGGACCTGGAGGGCATCATGCTAAGTGAAATAAGTCAGACAGAGAGACAAATATTGTTTGATATCACTTATATGTGGAATCTAAAAAAAAATTCAACACACCAGTGAATAGAGCAGAAAAGAAGCAGACAGACTCACAGATATAGAGAACAAACTAGTGGTTACCAGTGGGGAGGGCAGTATGTGGGGGGTGGGGGAAGTATAGACTATTGGGTGTAAGACAGGATATAAAGACGTATTTGTATAACACAGAGCACATAGCTGATATTTTGTGATAACTGTAAATGGAGTATAACCTTTAAAAATTATATGAAAATTAGAAAACTTTTATAAAATGACTGTTGACTACTGAACAATGGTAAGGGGGATCGTTTAAGGGCACTGATTGAAAATGCAAATATAATTTATAGTCAGCCACCCACATGCAGGGTTCCTCCATATATGAGGATTCAACCCACCTCAGATAGTATTGTATTTATGACTGAGAAAAATCTGTGTATGAGTGGACCCATGCATTTCAAACCTGTGTTGCAGAAGGGGTTGTACATTATGTAGGTGTTTTCTCTCGCCTGCCCCTTTTTGAGTTATTTTCTTATTCTCCTCTTTCAGCCCCTTAAATACAAATACTCTCTTGAACAATATTTCTCTTTTTTTAACCTTTTCTTCAGCTATCCTTACTCTCATGAAAACTCCTAAATGTTAATCTCTTAATCTTCCAGTCTTAATCTCTTTCCAAGTTTAATTTCCAGACTACTCTCTCTAACATATCATATTCTCCACAAAAATGAATCTGGCTTTAATTTATAGACTAAATTAGAAGTGAAAAGGTTAGAGGCAGGAGCTCATAATGCAAAATAATCTCAGAAAACTCTGTGATGGAGGCCTGAGTTAGAGGAGGAATGGAATAAATAGGAAACACTGCCAACGAAGAATTAATAGGATTAAGTGACTGAGTATCAGAAATAAAGGGGAAGAGAGAGTCTAAACCAGCTACGGTTTTCAGCATTGGTACTGGGAGACTTAGTGCTAACGAAGGTGCAGAGAAATCAGAAGGAAAAGGTGTAGTTATTATTATTGCCATATTCACAACAAGGAATCTGAAACGCAACAATACTGAGTAATTTGCTCAGTGTCCCCAGGTGTCTGAGTTGAATACAGCTGCTCTGCGCCCACTTTACTGCTGAGTCAATTGAATCAAACTTGAAACTTATCTGAATCTTTTTTTTTTTTAGCAACTATCCCAGTGCAAATTTTCTGTTCCAGTAAATTCAGTCTGCTCACATACGTCTTCCTCATTCATTCATTCATGTCCTTGCCACTAATGAACCCTTTAAATCCAAGTCATTCTTCAAAGACCAGCTCAAGTTTTACTTTCATCAGAAAGTAAAGGATTTTCACTTTCATCAGAAAGTAAAGGATATGTTCCTTTGTCTTTGCCAACAAAATGAACACTTGGATCTCACTGCCTCACACTTCTTTCTAAAGTATGTGTTACTGCCTTCCCAGTAAGGAAAGAACCTGGTATCTTAAACTCATTCTCTCTCCTCCACAAGAAGAAAGAATTCACTTGGAATAGAGAAATACTTGTTGAGATATTTCCCTTCATTCATCTTCCCAACCACTGTAATGTACCCAAAATAGGGTAGGCCTCAAATCATCAAGACTGGAAACTCTTATTCACCAGATTGTGCCTGATGAGCTCTTTAGCAAATTCAAAGGAAGAAGAAGCGTTGTCCATCAAGCTTTTGAGTTCTGCCTGAAATTAAAAAAAGGAAAGGCTTATGAAAATGACAAGTGTATAGTTCTTACATTACCTGTAAGAATTACAAAGTTTTATAGCTTACAAATAATTTAACATGCTGCTTCCTTTGTTCTGCAGGGCTCTGAGAAATAATCAATGTAATTATTATTCTCCTCATTTTACAGATGAGAACGTTGAGGCTTATAAACATTAAATGACTGAACCTCTAAGCAGCAAGTCTGAAACTGGTGAACCCAAATCTAAAGACTCCTAGAGTTAGTCTTTCCTTTCAGGTGATAAACTTTTAACAACTAAGGTTGGTTATTTTTCTTTATTTAACATTTTATATTAATTAACTTATTTATGTATTACTTATTATTTTTGACTGCACTGGGTCTTTACTGCTGCACATGGGCTTTCTGTAGTTGTGGTGAGAGGGGGCTACTCTTCATTGAAGTGTGTAGGCTTCTCTTGTTGCAGAGCATGGGGTTGAGGTACTTGGGCTCCAGCAGCTGCAACACTCGGGCTCAGTAGTTCAGTAGTTGTGGTCAAGGGCTCTAGAGCCCAGGCTCAGTAGGTATGGTACACAGGCTTTAGCTGCTCAATGGCAGGCAGAATCTTTCTGGACCAGGGATTGAACTTGTGCCTCCTACATTAGCAGCTGGACTTTCAACCACTGTAACACCAGGGAAGTCCACTAAGGTTGATTCTTCAGTCTGACCATTCCACCTGTGTCCTGAATTTTCCTATACTTTCTTCCTGCTGAATTGGCCTTTATTTACATAATGCAATCAATGTACCTTCTCCCTTCTATGTTACTATTTATTAGAACTATCAGATCTCTTTTGTTTTATCCTGCTTCTTTAACTTCCCCTAGAACAAATGGTCAGCCATTTCTACAGTGTCTTTAGTAATGTCTGAGGCTTATTTATCCACTTCCTCAGCTTTCTGCTATTCCCTCTTGCCAATTTATAATTCTGACTAATTCTCACCTTCTTTTTCTACCTCCATCAGTGGATACCTAAGATTTTCTGGATAAAATAATTAAATTCTTGACTGTTCTCACTAAGCACTACAAACTTGTTCTACCTGATGCCATATGGGAATGCACACCTATTTAGCAACCTTTTACTAATCTCCTCTTGTCTACAGCAGGAATTCCAAAGTCTTGGGTAATATTAGGCTAGTTCAGCAGTTTTCAAGCTTTTTGATCTCAAGGTCTTTTTTAAACCTTAAAAATTACTAAGGATCCCAAAGAGTTTTTGTTTAAGTGGGTTACAGCCATTCATATATATTGTATTAGAAATTAAAACAGAAATTTCAAGTATTCAATTGATCAAAAGTACTAATAAACTAACTACACATTAATACAAATAACATATTTTTCATTTAAAAAAAACTGTATTTACCAATACAAAAATTTAGTGAGAAGAATGGTACTGTTATCTATTTTTGCAAGTCTCTTCAATGTCTGCCTTAACAGATGATAGCTTGATTGGCATATCTGTGCCTGCAATCAACCTATTTTGAAATCATGCTGTCTCTGGAAAACTTCACTGCACACACAAAAGTGAATGAAAGTGAAAAGACAAAATCTTTTAGTATTATGAGGCTAGCTTTGATCTCAGACAGGGCCAGCCAGGACAAAAGGTGAGGCAAGTGAGATGCGCAGGGCACAAAATTTAAAGCAGCACTCACTGCACATGAAAAGATGCTCAACATCATTCTAGCTATCAGGAAAATACAAATCAAAATTACAGTGAGATTCCAATCCACATCCACTGGGATGGCTAGAAGAAAAAAGACAGATAATAACAACTGTTGGTAAGGATGTAGAAAAACTGAAACTCCAAACTCTTACACACATTGCTAGTGGGAGTGGAAACTGGTGCAGCCACTTTGGAAAATAGTCTGAAAGTCCCTCAATTAAATATAGCTACCATATGACCCAGGAATTCCATTTCTAGGTATATGCCCAAGAGAAATGATACATATTCAAAACATGAACATGTATATACATGTTTACAGCAGCATTATCATAATAGGAAGAATGTGGAAACAATCCAAATATCCATCTCTGACGATTGGAAAGATACAATGTGGTATATCCATACAATAGAATATTATTTGGTGATAAAAATGAATGAAGTACTGAAACATGTTATAACACAATGCACTTCATAGACATTAAGCTAAAGTAACACAGGCCAATCATAAAAGGTTATATATGATTAATATATGACTCTTTTTCAGAGGAAATATCCAAAACACACAAATCTATAGAAACGGAAAGTGGATTAGTAGCTGTTTGGGGTTGGCGGGATGGTGGTTGATAGCTATAGATTATAGAGTTTCTTTATGAAGTAATGGAAGTGTTTTAGAATTGACTGTGGTGGGAATTCCCTGGCAGTCCAGTGGTTAGGACTCAGCACTTTCACTGCCAAGGGTGTGGGATCAATCCCTGGTTAGGGAAGTTAGATCTTGCAAGCTGCATGGTGTAGTCAAAAGTAGGGGGGGGAAGCGTTTAAAAATAAATAAACAAATAAAATTGACTGTGGTGAAGATTAAACACAGTGGTGAATACCTACAGAACTGTGTATTTCAAAAGGGTGACTACATGGTACGTTAGTTATACCTCAATAAAGCTGTTACAACATAGAGGTATAAATAGAAGACGTAGGTCATCTTATTTTAGAGTTAAAATGACTTGTCTAAAAGTACAAAAACATAATAGAAATCATGTAAGAAATATTCCTCATGATATACATGCTTTCACATTCAAATTTTCTGTATCCTATATTTAAAATGAAAATCCCTTATGATTATACAGTGGAGATGACAACTAGGTTCAAGGGATTAGGTCTGGTAGACAGTGTCTGAAGAACAATGGACAGAGGTTTATACATTGTACAGGAGGTGGTGACCAAAACCATCCCAGAGAAAAAGAAATGCAAGAAGGCAAAGTGGCTGAATGAGGAGACTTTACAAATACCTAAGAAAAGAAGACAAGCAAAAGGCAGAGGAGAAAGGGAAAGATATACCCAACTGAACGCAGACCTCCAGAAAATAGCAAGAAGAGATAAGAAAGCCTTCTTTAGTGAATAACGCGAAGAAAGAGGAAAACAATAGAATGAAAAAGACTAGAGATCTCTTCAAACAAACAAGATAACAGGGGAACATTTCACGCAAAGATGGGCACAATAAAGGACAGAAATGGCAAGGAATCACAGAAGTAGAAGAGATTAAGAAGACGTGGCAAGAACACATAGAAGAACTGAACGAGAAAGGTCTTAATGACCCAGATAACCACAGTGGCGTAGTCATTCACCTAGAACCAGACATCCTGGAGTGTGAAGTTAAGTGGGCTTAAGGAAGCATTATTATGAACAAAGCTAGTGGGAGTGATGGAATTCCAGCTGAGCTATTTCAAATTCTAAAAGAAGATGCTGTTAAAGTGCTGCACTCAATGTGGTAGCAAATTTGGAAAACTCAGTAGTGGCCACAGGACTGGAAAAGGTCAGTTTTCATTCCAATCCCAAAGAATGTTCAAATTACCGTACCATTGCACTCATTTCACATGCTAGCAAGACTATGCTCACAATCCTTCAAGCTAGGCTTCAGCAGCAGATGAACTAAGAACCTCCAAATGTTCAAGCTGGATTTAGAAAAGGCAGAGGAACCAGAGATCAAATTGCCAACATATGCTGGATCATAGAAAAAAGCAAGGGAATTCCAAAAAAACATCTATTTCTGCTTCATTGCTAAAGCCTTTGGCTGTATGTATCACAACAAACTGTGGAAAATTCTTAAAGGGATGGGAATACCAGACCGCCTTAACCTGCCTCCTGAGAAACCTGTGTGCAGGACAAGAAGCAACAGTTACAACTGGACATGGAACAATGGACTCGTTCAAAATCGGGAAAGGAGTACATCAATGCTGTATATTGTCACCTGCTTATTTAACTTATATGCAGAGTACATCATGTGAAATGCTGGGCTGGATGAAGCGTAAGCTGGAATCAAGACTGCCAGAAGAAGTAGCAATAACTTCAGATATGCAGATGATACCACTTTAATAGCAGAAAGCAAAGGGGAACTACAGAGCCTCTTGATGAAGGTGAAAGAGGAAGGTGAAAAAGCTGGCTTAAAATTCAGCATTCAAAAAATGAATATATGGCATCTGGTCCCATCATTTCATGGCAGATAGATGGAGAAAAGTGGAAACAGTGACAGATTTTATTTTCTTGGGCTCCAAAATCACTGTGGACGGTGACTGTAGCCACCAAATTAAAAGATGCTTGCTCCTTGGAAGAAAAGCTATGACAAACCTAGACAGAATATTAAAAAGCAGAAATATCACTTTGCCGACAAAGGTTCGCATAGTCAAAGCTATGGTTTTTCCAATAGTTGTAAACAGATGTGAGAGTTGGACCATAAAGAAGGCTGAGCATCGAAAAATTGATGCTTTTGAACTGCGCAGCAGGAGATGACTCTTGAGGGTCCCCTGGACAGCAAGGAGATTAAACCAGTCAATCCTAAAGGAAATCAACCATGAATATTCACTGGAAGGACTGAGGCTGAAGCTCCAATTCTTTGGCCACCCAATGTGAAGAGCTGACTCTTTGGAAAAGACCCTGATGCTGGAAAAGTCTGAGAACAAGAGGAGAAGGGGCAACAGAGATGAGATGGTTGGATGGCATCACTGACTCATAGACATGAGTTGGAGCAAGCTCCAGGAGTTGGTGATAAACAGAGAAGCCTGGAGTACTGCAGTTCGTGGAGTCCCCCAAAGAGTCGACAGGACTTAATGACTCAACAACAACAACACTAATATTTAAAACATGTATTAGGGTTTTGTCTTTTCAATCTAACTTGTCAATCTTTGTCATTAATTGAGAAACAAAACCTTTTAGATATAATTAAGATAATTTGGGTTTGTAAAAGGCAAAACAATAAGCTTTTAGAATATCAGAGAACAAAATTTGGGCTAGGAAATATTTTTTTAAACAAAATACAAAAAGCACTAAACATAAAGAAAAAGATAAATCTGACTATGTTTCAGCCTATAAAATCTTTGATAATTGCTCAGCTCACTATCTACTATGTATATAAAGTTAAGGACTTTATATACATCACAAAAACCTACAATAATTCAGTACTGTTATTTTGCATACTTTGTACTGAAACCACATAGCTAGAAACCTAAGATTGGAATTTGGATAAAATGTCTTTATCCTCTGAAAGTATTCCTTCCTTTCACAAGCATCCTATACTCACTGCTTCTATTTCTTCATCTACTTGTCTTTCTTCTGCCATATCCCTTAGGACATTTCTCAGTCCAAGAGGTTACTCATTCACTCCTTATCTCCTTGACATCTAGCTTCAACACTCAATAATGATACTCTCATCAGCATAGGAAATACCAATTATGAAACCCAATGGCTTTTTCTTAATCTTCATCTTTATTGACCTGTTTTGAACCACCTCCTTTTTTGAAACATGACTCGCCCTTAATCTGTTAGTCCATTTTAAATTTCTCATTCAACCATTACTTCATTGGCATCAACTTTGTATATACATTGTGCCAGGTCCTGGGATATAAATGTCACAAGGCTTAACCCTCAATAAGCTTATCTAGATTAAAGATAATTAAAGCAGATTCATGAGGCCTTGCTCCAGTAGGACCCACCACCATCTGGACCCTAAGGGCCCCCATGCAGCTCAGTGCCATGGCTCTGTGCTACCCCATGACCGTGGGCATCAGCAAGGCCTACAAGATGACTAAGAATGTGAGCCAACAGAGCTATAGCCACTGTTACTGTGGGCACTTCACCAAGAACAAGCCTCATGATCTGAGAGGTCTGCAGTTTCACCCCTTAGGAGTGGCAAGCCATGGAGCTGCTCAAGGTCTCTGAAAGCAGGGCCTCAAGTTCATCAAGAAAAGGGTGGGGACACACATCCATGCCAAGAAGAAGGGAGAGGAGCTGAGTAATGTCCTGGTAGTCATGAGGAAAGTTGCAGCCAAGGACAGAGCTCCTTCCTCTCTGTGAATAATAAAACTTGTTCAGAAAAAAAAAAAAGGTAATTAGGCAACTACCAAACAATAAGCATGATTTTATATATAGATATAGAATCATATATAATAGCCATATTATTACCAATTATTTGTTGGTAAGATATAATAACCATATTGTTTGATTATATATATATATAAAATCATGGTTGTTATTTGGTAGCTGTATTATTACATGTGTATGTATGTATACATATATATAAGTTATATATACATATAAGCTAAGAGCAGAGAAGAATGCACACCTAAGTTTGCATTAAATTTTAGTGGTTACGTCTATGGGCTTTATTTTTTGTTTTGTTTCTTTTTTTAAATTTATTTTTTAGTTGAAGGATAATTGCTTTACAGAATTTTGTTGTTTTCCGTCCAAACATCAACATGAACCAGCCATCTATGGGCCTTAGAGGATCTGAATTTCTCACTTGTTAGTTGTATAACTTTAGGCAAGTTGTTCGAAGGACTTTAAGAATTGAATGAATCATTACATAATATTTCATGCTTACTAGAGAAGAGCAGAATGCTTTGGTGTTTGGGGAGAGAATGAATTATAATATAGAGCCCATTATAAAAGATACTAGAGGAATGGTTGCTTTTAGAAGGTTTAATAAAACTATTATAAGTAAAAACAAACTATATCCTACTGCTGTCAAAAAAAAGAAAGAAAGCAAGCTCCTAAGGGTACATTTGTCATAGTTATCTACTGCTGGAGAACATTATACAATCAATATGTAATCTGCATGGGCACAATTTCAAATGAAAAAGCATGCTTTTAGTGAGTAAGAAGTACAATTTGCCGTCCTGCGTTGGATAGCATTAGATCTAGAACATATTGGTTAGCCATGTCACCCATTCCAGACGATGGAAAGAACATGTGCAGACAAAATATAAGCATTTAATAGGTTGGACCTTTGTCAAAACTGGCAAAGCCCCCAAGACTGACTCAATATAGAAAGACAAAAATATACTTCTTTTATTTATTTTAACCAAAACTCTAATTAAAGATCAAATTGCAAATCCAGTTTACTATTAAACTGCTGATGCTGGGAACTAGTTAATTAGGCAGGGACTTTAGCTGAAATGAGGCTATCCAAGAATGTATTTTATTTCATACATAAAGCAACCGTTCCATTGCATACTAAGCAATTTAATTGTAGGCACTTCTTTTGCCTCAAGTGAGCACCTTTATCAACACAAGCCATGAAAAGTGAACCTGAGCAAATGTTAAGGATATGTGTTCTCTATCCACCAGCTGATATATGCGGTTTCACTCACCAACTCAATCTGCTGTTAGTGTAAAGTATATCAATAGTGCTTCCTGCTATTACACAATAAATTTTGTTTGATATAGTAGTTCATTTTCTAGTTTCAATTTCTTCCTTCCTCCCCCTATTCTGGACTTCCCAGGTGGTACAGTAGTAAAGAATCCACCTGCTAATGAAGGAGGCTCAGTAGATGCAGGTTTGATCCCTGGGTTGGGAAGACCTCCCTGGAGGAGGAAATGGCAACTCACTCCAATACTCTCGCCTGGAAAATCCCATCAATAGAGGAGTCTGGCGGGCTATAGTCCATGGGGTCACCAAAGAGTCAGACACGACTAAGCACAATCATTCCTTCCCCTAATCTAGGCTGGTATGATGCCACTTACACTACCTTTTGGGCAGGGTGTTGGCACATAAAGAAATTTTGCATTTAAATTTTGGTGGCTTCTGACATCAACTAAAGTAATGGCCAAGGAAGTAATTTGTACTCATCAACTCCCTCATAGGGTTAACCTAAACATATCTATACATAAAGTATATTCAAATATATATACCCGAATCTGTATAGATATAGTATAGAACATGCTATCTATTTATATCTATGTTTATATGCATATATAGTTGTATGCATGTGTTTGTGTGTAGTTTAATAAAATGAGATCATAATGTATGGACTCCTGTATACTCTGAGTTTCAAATAAAATGAGAGCTATAACAACAAGGAAACAAATCAAAAAAAGGAAAAAAGAGAGAGCTATTTAACAGAATTTATCCACAGGATTGTCAGGAAAACTAAATAATGGATACAAAGTATTCTGCACAGTGCCTATAAGTTAACGACTTTCTAACTATTTATAAAATGCCTCCCACTATTGCTTCTTGGGGTAACCTTAAAGGAGATACTGCAGTATCACTAAGCCGAGAAAGGCACTCCAGGAAACAGAATGGAGTGTACAAAGCCAGGGCAGTAGGAGGATCTGGGTGTGTGAAACAAACTCAATGACTGGACTGAAGAGAACAAAGACGAGAGGCAAGGAAATTATTTGGGGAGTTGAAACAAGAGGTAAGGAGTGCCTGAACGAGAGCAGTGGCAAAGGAGGAGGCACAGAGAAGAGAGGTATCTGGAACCGAAATGACAGGAACGGGTAGGAAATTAGAGTGCGGATGAAGGAGAAGAGAGCCATGGGCACTCTAGGTTTCTGATTACGTGTTGATGACTCTGAGCCACAAACATATTTCAGACAAAGAAGCAGAAGTACTTGGTTTTTAACATATTTCTGGTAATGTAAGACACAGATAAAGATCATCTATAGTTTATCAGATGCACACAGAGAATTCAGAAGTCAACGTTCTTTTTAGAATATCTGGTAAATATAAATATTTATACAGTTGGCTTCTTATAGAATCACACTGGCAACAACAAAGGGATATTAATCAAGAGTAACAGATAATAGTTTTATGAATAACCTGGGAAGTATAGGGTAATTCAAACTGGAATTAAGTGAATTAAGAACAAATTTCATCACTACCTCAGCGGCTTTGCCGTTGTAAAGGCGAAAATGATTACAGGCCTTAAGATTGAGCGCGATGGTGCTATCAGGAATCTGCTGAAGATAAACAGCCAGAACTTCTTGAGACACGTCATAGTAATCCAACTTGTAGTAACATAGGGCCACATAAACATTGAGGGCAAGGTATTCCCTATTAGATGAAAAAAATTAAGGATTAACAATTTAAGTCTATTTCACAAAAATACTGTCAAACTACAGACATTTTTAATGGCTCCACTGGACACTAAGGCAAAGAGGACATTTCTTTTTTTTAAAGAAAAAGGCAATATAATCAGTGTAGTCTTTTTCTTTCTGTGTTATAATATTTGAGTGTTTTGATATAAGCAGAGTAAAAGATCACAACTAGAGGAGAAAGGGAGAAGTTCAACTACTACCTCTTCATGTTAAAAAAAAAAAAACCCAACAAAACTAATATAATCAGTAATGAAGTATAAATGCAAATAAGCTGACACCATACAGAACATGGACAGACAAGGCAAGTAGATTGGATAACTGAGAACGGAACAGGTGGGAGACTATGACAGTACTGCAAAAGGAGGGAGAAGGGAGATGGATGAGACATTTTGGGACGCAGAAGAGAGACCAAGTAGTCAGTGATAAAGTTGGAAAGTTCTTTAGAATAGTTTGTTTCTAGTTTTGTCAGCAAATTACCTTCAATGTAACTACAACACTGAAATGGATACATCTAGACCATGCATTTTCAACAGGTGTGATATCAGCCTCAAAGGGGTGAAAACTGGCTCTTATGGAGAGATGAAAAATAGTATTTATTTTATATATATACATACATACAGATATACATATAGTACATATATAGATATCTGTATACGGAGATACATACAGTACATAACCAGATATACAATATACCTGTGGTACTGAAACTCAATGGGAGGGCAATTAAGAGGGGGAAAGACAATAGACAATAAGGAGTATAGTCTATAAGGAGTTCTTAATCTCACCAGATTATTAGCTAAACAGACTTGAACACACGGTGATATTAGAACCAAAGGACACTAGGTCCTCAGCCAAACTGGGTACAGAAGAAAGTAACAAAATGAGAGTTCAAGGAGGAGTAACAGGACACACACCTGTTATCTAGCAGTATTCGCTTGTAAATATCAATGGCTTCTTGGTAGTGAGATCGCATATAGTGGATTGAGGCCAAACTGAGCTGATCTTCTGTGATATCCTGAAGATTCTGATGGAAGTTCATCAGTTTCTTCTCATCATTAAACTAAAGTTGTAAGAGAGAAAAAAGACATAAAAATTCATGTTAGATGTCACGTAAGAATTGAATCACCAGTCCATGTCTGACGTAGGGTGCAGCTTGCTTGGGGCAGGTGCATGGGGATGACCCAGAGAGATGTTGTGGGGAGGGAGGTGGGAGGGGGGTTCATGTTTGGGAACGCATGTAAGAATTTAAGATTTTAAAATTTAAAAAAAAAAAAATAAAAAAAAAAAAAATTCATGTTAGAGTATGGTTAGAGAAATCAACACTTATGTAACACAAATTTAACTCCACCCATCCTTCAGCCACTTGCCTCTGTTCTCCCTATTTCTCTTCAGCTCCCAGTCTTCTTTATCTCTCCTTCAGACAAAGGATAAAATAGTCTCTAGAGACAGAGTCGTAGCCTTTAGTTACAACTCATTAATTACTTAACCCCCTCCTTCTTACTTTCTGTTTCTATTTCTTTCTTTATATCTTCTCTCTCCCTTTTTATTTTCTATGTTTCTTTTTTATATGTTGTTTATTAGAGAGACATTTAAAATATGACATAGAAAAGTAGAGAATGAAAGGATATAAAAAGATGTAATAGGCAACCACTAACAAAAAGAGAGCTGATAGAGCTACACAAATGTGACAAAGTAGTGTTTACATGAAGAGAGAGTTTTAGAGATGAAGACAGACATTTCATAATGATAATGATAAGTGTTTCCATTCACTAGATGGACATAACAATTCTATATCTGTATGCACTTAATGAGAGTCTGCTTTGGCCACAGCAATCAGAGCAGAAAAAGAAATAAAAGGAATCCAAATTGGAAAAGAAGAAGTAAAACTCTCACTGTTTGCAGATGACATGATCCTCTACATGGAAAACCCTAAAGACTCCACCAGAAAATTACTAGAGCTAATCAATGAATATAGTAAAGTTGCAGGATATAAAATCAACACACAGAAATCCCTTGCATTCCTATACACGAATAATGAGAAAGTAGAAAAAGAAATTAAGGAAACAATTCCATTCACCATTGCAACGAAAAGAATAAAATACTTAGGAATATATCTACCTAAAGAAACTAAAGACCTATATATAGAAAACTATAAAACACTGATGAAAGAAATCAAAGAGGACACTAATAGATGGAGAAATATACCATGTTCATGGATCAGAAGAATCAATATAGTGAAAATGAGTATACTACCCAAAGTAATTTACAAATTCAATGCAATCCCTATCAAGCTACCAGCCACATTTTTCACAGAACTAGAACAAATCATTTCAAGATTTGTATGGAAATACAAAACACCTCGAATAGCCAAAGCAATCTTGAGAAAGAAGAATGGAACTGGAGGAATCAACTTGCCTGACTTCAGGCTCTACTACAAAGCCACAGTCATCAAGACAGTACGGTACTGGCACAAAGACAGACATATAGATCAATGGAACAAAATAGAAAGCCCAGAGATAAATCCACACACATATGGACACCTTATCTTTGACAAAGGAGGCAAGAATATACAATGGAGTAAAGACAATCTCTTTAACAAGTGGTGCTAGGAAAACTGGTCAACCACTTGTAAAAGAATGAAACTAGATCACTTTCTAACACCGCACACAAAAATAAACTCAAAATGGATTAAAGATCTAAATGTAAGATCAGAAACTATAAAACTCCTAGAGGAGAACATAGGCAAAACACTCTCAGACATAAATCACAGCAGGATCCTCTATGATCCACCTCCCAGAATTCTGGAAATAAAAGCAAAAATAAACAAATGGGATCTAATTAAAATTAAAAGCTTCTGCACAACAAAGGAAAATATAAGCAAGGTGAAAAGACAGCCTTCTGAATGGGAGAAAATAATAGCAAATGAAGCAACTGACAAACAACTAATCTCAAAAATATACAAGCAACTTATGCAGCTCAACTCCAGAAAAATAAACGACCCAATCAAAAAATGGGCCAAAGAACTAAATAGACATTTCTCCAAAGAAGACATACGGATGGCTAACAAACACATGAAAAGATGCTCAACATCACTCATTATCAGAGAAATGCAAATCAAAACCACAATGAGGTACCACTTCACACCAGTCAGAATGTCTGCGATCCAAAAATCTGCAAGCAATAAATGCTGGAGAGGGTGTGGAGAAAAGGGAACCCTCCTACACTGTCGGTGGGAATGCAAACTAGTACAGCCACTATGGAGAACAGTGTGGAGATTCCTTTAAAAATTGCAAATAGAACTGCCTTATGACCCAGCAATCCCACTGCTGGGCATACACACCGAGGAAACCAGAATTGAAAGAGACACATGTACCCCAATGTTCATCGCAGCACTGTTTATAATAGCCAGGACATGGAAACAACCTAGATGTCCATCAGCAGATGAATGGATAAGAAAGCTGTGGTACATATACACAATGGAGTATTACTCAGCCGTTAAAAAGAATTCATTTGAATCAGTTCTGATGAGATGGATGAAACTGGAGCCGATCATACAGAGTGAAGTAAGCCAGAAAGAAAAACACCAATACAGTATACTAACACATATATATGGAATTTGGAAGATGGCAATGACGACCCTGTATGCAAGACAGGAAAAAAGACACAGATGTGTATAATGGACTTTTGGACTCAGAGGGAGAGGGAGAGGGTGGGATGATTTGGGAGAATGGCATTCTAACATGTATACTATCATGTAAGAATTGAATCGCCAGTCTATGTCTGACGCAGGATACAGCATGCTTGGGGCTGGTGCATGGGGATGACCCTGAGAGATGTTATGGGGAGGGAGGTGGGAGGGGGGTTCATGTTTGGGAAGGCATGTAAGAATTAAAGATTTTAAAATTTAAAAAATAAAAAACTAAAAAAAAAATAAATAACTAAATAAAAGGAAAAACAACTGAAAGAACTAAACAGAGATAATTACAGCATGAAATTTTTAAATATACCAAGAATATTTATTTTCAAATACTACCTCTATAGATAAATTTCCTGTAAAAATTTAGCACTATCAATTAACAGTTTTAAATTTTTATTGTTCATACTCAATAACTCAATAAGTCTATTTCTAGGATGTTAGAACTTCATTTTTATAATTAAAATCAAAACCAATCTTGAAGCCAAATAACTAGGAAATGCTGAATGAATTGTGGCACGTGCATATGATGGATTGTTATTTAAAAAGGATGGGTTTGAAGACTAGTGACTCAGGGATACGCTCATAATTTAAAGGCAAGTTGTAGAATAGAGAGTATATATTTAACATAAATCTCATTCTGCAAAATGAACAAAAATACAAATATGCATATAAAAAATGATTACCCCTAAAGAGATATGCCCAAAGGTTGAAATATAGTTAACTTTAAATGTGGTAGACGTTTGAACAAACTCTGGGAGATGGTGAAGAAAAGGGAAGCCTGACACTGCAGTCCACGGAGTCACAAAGAGTCAGACATGACTTAGCGACAGAACAACAACAACAATATCTTTTTATTGCATATTTATATTTTGATTACTACCATGTGTGATTTTATAATATGAAAAAGTATTAAGAAATAATTTTATGATGATCATCAAAATTATTGCCAGAAGGCAGGCAATTCAGAAAAGTATGTATTTATTTTCAGGAGTCAGGACAGGCATCTTTGCTTCTGTTTCCTAAGACATAATAAGATGGTGGAAACAAACTAATCATAAAAGACTACTGCTTAAGAAGAACTAAAACCTAATATCTCTAAATAAATTACCAGGGTAAAAAACATTAATGGGGGAGAAAAATCGTATAAAATTAATACCTGTATTCTACTTGCTCTAAACATATCATTAACAAGAATTTCTACTTAATTCTCTTTCACCCATGCTGGTAACAAGAAAGAAAGAGAAAAATATTTTAAAAACAAAAGTTTTAATTTATGTCAATTAAAAAAGGAAAACAAAATTTTACACTTAAAAAAAGTGTGAAATAAGCACAGAAATACCTTGTGAGCCAAGTGGAAGAGGAGGCGGTTTTGAAGTCGGCTTTTTGGAGCTGAGGAAGAAAATCCAAGGTGCTTATTAAAGATCTCAATTGTGTATGGCACTCAGTCCCTTGTAGGAGTGACATGAGGCTCAGATAAGGATATTCCCAAATCCTCACCCATGGGATCCTGCTACGTCTCTGTATAATACATATTATTTTCGTCTAGTCCTACTGGAGTAGAAGGAACATCATCAAGAACCAGAAGGAAAACACTCTGGGGTTCTGCTCGTGCCCACACTGGTTCTTCCTGACTCTGTCGTGGTAAAGCACGGCCTGCACTCTTCACAATGCCCGCAGCAGCCCATCCTGTGTAGTTCACACGCGGAACCAAACACGGGAAGCAAATGTTGTGGTCCTATCAGTACATATAGGAATCCAGTGTTGTCAGTTCCTTCTGAACTCTTCTTTTCATTGTTACACTGCCATGTTTTCCTAAATGGGGCGTCTCAGGTGCCTCAGTGGTAAAGAATCTGCCTGTCATTGCAGGAGATGCAGGTTTGATCCCTGGGTCACAAAGATCCCCTGCAGAAGGGAATGGCAACCCATTCCAATATCTTTGCCCAGAAAATCCCATAGACAGAGGAGCCCAGTGGGCTACAGTCCATGGGGTCGCAAAGAATCAGACTCAACTGAGAACACTCGCATGCATTTTCCTAAATACTAGCCCATTCTCCACAGATCTTCTGGCATGATAATCTGCCATCTAAAAGAGATAGCCAAGCAAAAAGGTTAACATCTTTTAAATTCCAGATCCCCTTTGTGCTCCTGGAGAATCTTCCTAATTCTGGACACTCAATATTATTAATCTATCTCTTTACAACAAAAAGTCATACTTCAATGTTAAAAAAGAAAAAAAATATATGGAAAGAGAGAGAGGTACCTTGATCACCTTACATGCATCTAACTGTTTTACGCACAAAGTCTAGAAGCATGAGATAAATAACTCAAACAAAGACCATTATAACTCAATTGGGAAAAACTACATCAGTAAATTGAAACAACTTGGGTACAAATCAAGAGATTTTCCATGACCTTGAACTGAAATTCTATCTAAATATGTATGTGCCAGTTAATTCTCTAAGAATTCTACCCTAGAATACACTCGTCACTCACATATTTCCTAACAAACATTCTTTTGCCTACTTTCTCTATTTTTCTTTGATTTTAATTTGATTCATACTCTAATTATTCTTAATCTTTCCTCCCATATTTCCATTTTGCCCTACACTTATTTGCAAATTTGAATTCACTTCTCCTAAGTTGACTGACTTCATGAGTCAAACAAAAGGGAAGAAATATGGATTCTTCAAGCTGAAATTACTAGGCTTCTCATTTAGAAGTAGGGCAAGAAGCTATAAAATCCACATTCATGAGAGCTTGACCAACTATACCCAACTCCTACCAATAGCATGAATGTCCCACCACAGGAGGACCTAAGAAAGGCACCTTGTCTTTTTCTTCTCTCATCCCTCTGATTTTTGGCTGTAGATTCTGGGGAAGTGAAGTGGGGAGGGTAAGGGTAAGGCACACAGAGATTAACTCTGTCTTTAAAGATAAAGTTGCTAAGATCCAATACGCTTTGAAGAGTAGAGCTTTTCTTTCTTGGTTTTTTTTTTTTTTTTTAGCTTTCTAATGTCACTTGATTTTTCCTTGAGAAAGGTATTAAGTTTAAAAATCTCCAAAATGACTCTTAGTATTAGTGATGAATTTCAGATATTAAAAGGGCTCATTTACCTTTAAATCCAGCTGCTTCAGCTTGTTTATACATTCCAAGAAAAAAGTAGGTACAGGCTAGGTTCACCCAGACTTCAGGATTGCAATTTTCTTCTTTTGTTGCATTTTCATATTCCTGAAATATACAATAAGCAGTGATCCCTTATAGCAGTAAAGCAATCAATGGGCCATTCCTTTATATATAATGGAATAGGAATTCTTGATTGGGCAATTTCACATTTAGGAGAATTCTATACGCTCTTTAGGGCTTCCCAAGTGGCGCTAGTGGTAAAGAACCTGCCTGCCGATGCAGATGTAATTTCAGTCCCTGGGTCGGGAAGATCCCCTGGAGGAGGGCATGGCAACCCACTCCAATATTCTTGCCTGGAGAATCCCATGAACAGAGGAGCCTGGAGGGCTACAGTCCACAGAGTCGCAAAGAGTCGGACACGACTGAAGCGACTTATCACGTACACACATGTGCTCCTTATATTCTATACCTGCAATATTAAATACTGCAGTTAGGGCTCAAGCCTACGCATGTGGGACTGTTGCCCATAGAACCCTACACTTGTTTTATTTTCTTTCCCTTTTAATACTGATATGGGCTAACAAACAGCAGAAATGAAAAACAACTAAAATATTCTGTTTTTGCTAACTTAAAAAGACATTTAAAAAGATATTAAAAATGCATAGTTTCAGCTAACTTAAAGTCTGATACCTTAATACGCTACAAATTTTATTTCATTCTAATTGTTTTCTGGCTTTGTTTACTTGGCTTTACATTTTAAAAATTTGGTCTTTGAGGGTTTTTCCTTCCCTGTTAAGGACAGTTTCTGAAATTCACTTTGTCAATTACATTTTCCACATACTCTTTTACTATCAGTCTTTACCACATGCCTATTTTCTTTTTTACTCCATTTGACCTATTCTCTCTTCTCCTAAATCTTTCACAAATACTACCAGCTTCTATTCTGCCCTCTTCACATCTTCACTTTTCCTTCACTGATTTTGTTGCTTTTGTTCATATCAGTTTCTCATTGTGTGATCTTGGATATTTTTCATTTTAGTAGTGGAGGTTTTTAATATCTTTAAATTACATTTTGAGAGTGAGAATATGTAAGAAAGGTCAAAATAATTTCATTTATGAGTTAAAAATCATTGACATAAGGCATCTACAATTTTATGTATAGCCATAATTCTACAGATTGTTAGGTTTACAATGTAGGGTTGTAAACCCATTGTAGGGTTTACAATGACCAAGAAAAACAATTTTCAAAACTATACTTTTAAAAATATAAAAAATAAATACTATATTAAAATATTTTAAAATATAAAGATAAAATAATATTTCCTATGTCTAAAATTAACCTTTCAAAATAACCATGAACATTTTTTGAGAAAAGAATCATAAAACTTTTAATCAAAAGGGCTTATTTTTCTTCTCCTGAAGAGTTCCTTAAGAAAGACTAATATTAATATATTGAACAATCTCATTAGTATATATCTAAAAGGAAAGAGTAAACAACATTGCTACATATACTTGAATATATATAGAAGATTTCCAAAGCAATACATCAAAAAAGATTCAATGTTTACTCCTGTTAACAAAGAAATAGGATGGAGGAAGGCAGACAGGGTGACTTTTTTCCTTTTTCCTTTGTTCCTCTCTGTATTGTTTGAATTTTACCATAAGCATGTATTATTATAATACAAAACTTAGTAACATTTCAAAACCCTACAGTTATTTAAAAAAAAAACAAAACAACTTTAAACTAACCTCCAAAGCTCTCTTGTAGTCACCCAGGTGAAAAGCACAGTATCCAATCCACAAATTAGTATCCTCTTCTTGTTCCCCAACATGACGTTTGAACTTCATGTTAAAATTTCATGAAAAAAAAAAAATCACAAATACTTTGAATGGTAAGCCCTTGTTTAAAAAACTATGTTATTAATGAACAATAGGAAATTGCAAATTATGGAAGCAAGATAATCTCAGTTTAATCAAACTGATACCTACAGAACTCAGCACAATTAACTACCTTTTCCTCAAATATTTCACAACTGTTTTTGTGTTTACTGACACCTTACTCCAGGAAGTATCTAAGAGTTATCCTCATAAAAATTCCGGGTGATAATATAAGCATCATAAGAACTCTGTGAAATTATTTAATGCCAAATAACTGAAGGTTAGAGAAATTAAGCATTGACCTGAAGGCCACACACAGCCAGTAAGTGTGGGGGAAGGGACCACACAGCCAACTGACTCCAAAGCCCATGTTTTCACCCCTATCCCATGTTCTCCTGCATTTAACTTCACACTTCAAACCTGTCCCATGAGCACACACATATATTTATTCATAGGTTATAACTTTTCACTGAAGATAAGGCATTAAATCCTTCTATTACCCTTGAACGGGCTTGCCAGGGCCTATAAGAATTAAAGATTTTAGAAAACCATCTAATCATTTATGTCCATTGTGGAAAAATATTCATGAGTTCATCATCCAATGAAAGAAAAGTCCTGTTTTGGAGGAAAGGTGTGAGATCCTGAAGGAGCAGTCTGAATTACCATGAGCTTTTTTTTTTTTTTTTTGTAAAAGGAAATTTTTTTTTCTAATTTGTGTGGTGATAAGTCAAAAACATAGGTGAAAAAGTAAAAACTAAACAGATCATTGTTGATTTGTAGGAAGGAAATCTAAAAAACAGTGGAAATATGTATGCGTATCATGATTCACTTTACTGTACAGCAGAAGCTAACAACATTGCAAGGCAACTACACTCTAATAAAAATAAGATAAAATTTTTAAAAGCCAATCATTGTTACAAAACTTCAGGTGCCTTGACCAGTACAAGATGAAGATATCTACTGATACTCTCTCTAAATAAAAACTTACTCTTGTAGCTAACTCTATAATATTAGAAATTCTCCTTTCACCTAGAGAAGGAAATGGCAACCCACTCCCGTATACTTGCCCGGAAAACCCAATGGAAAGAGAAGCCTGGTGGGCTACAGTTCATGGGGTGACAAAGAGTCGGACACCACTGAAGCGACTAAACAATAACAACCTCTCACCAAATACTGTGAATTTGAGTGCAGTGCCTTAAGTCTGAAGAAACTCTTATTAGAGGTCTCCCTGAATTTGCCCCTGGAATTCCCTGGAGCCACAGCAGAGCTCACAGGCCCTTCCTCATCCCAGACCAGGGCAGTTCCCATTCCCATCCATCATGGCACTTTGGCTACCTAAGAATGAAAGCATAGAGCTGAGCCTCCCTGGACAACTTAAAGGCAGCATGGGATCACACAATAAGGAAAGTGTAGTCACTTCCTTAAAGAAAAGAGAAAAAGAAACTAACAAAAATCACACATGTATCTACCAGTTGGTCCACTGATTTAAGGAGCTAGAGGGTCCTTCCAAGGCAGCTCCCCTGATTTAAAGATAAGAAATCTGACACCAGAAAAGTTTAAGCAATGTGCTCAACACCAGCGCACTAGCAAGAAACACAGGACTTGACATGCAAGACTGAGAAAGATAAATAAAGCCAATTAAAACACTTATTGTTGATAAGAGTAATATGGCTGTTGTAGTGCTTTAGAGAAATGACTATGGCACAACACAACCAGGCTGTGCCGTCAAAACTCCTCCCTTCTTTGTTCTTTGGTGCACCCCTTCATTCTCCCACAACACGTGCTTCCCACAAAACCATATCCCAAAGTGCAGTATCCTTGGACCATCTACATCAGCACTTAGGCTACTTGCCCCAAATATTGGGTTCTTGAGTTTCCCTGGTGGCTTAGATGGTATAGAACCTGCCTGCAACTTGGGAGACCTGGGTTCAATCCCTGGGTCGGGAGGATCCTGTGGAGAAGGGAATAGCATCCCACTCCAGAATTCTTGTCTGGGAAATCCCATGGACAGAGGAGCCAGGTGGGCTATAGTTCATGGGGTTGAAAAGAGTCAGGCACGACTGAGCGACTCACACACACACACAGGGTAGGAGTCCAGAAATGCACATTTAAACAAGTACCACGAGTGACTCTAATAAGTATTAAAAGTTGAGAACTACTGCCATAGCGATTTGGAATATCTTCTGAAGATACAGTATTTCAGACAGTAAGCATGAAACATGGCAGAATTATTTAAATTTGATCAAAATGTTATAACATATTAATAGGAATAAATCATAAACTGGTCAGGGGGTGGAATAGGCAGTGTTTGAACTGACACTGAATTAAATGTCCCTCTACATTTTTAGGCTGGACTTGCCATCAGTGGAACTAGACATAATTAAAAGTGTCCATCAAGAAATAAGTCTATCATGTAACAAAAGAGAGAGAGAAGGAAGTCAGTCTTTTTAGTTCATCTTTAGTCAGGTTTACAGTTAACCTGGAATCTGTGCCTGACTAGACTTACAGGAAGTCCCAGAATGCACCCACCTGTTCCATGCATAGCAACCAGCATTCACCCATGCATTCCTCTATATTCTGATTATTTACTTCCTAAGAAGCAACTCTCTTTGGACATTACCTCCAACAGGGTAATAGCTCCAGTGAAATCTCTTTGTGAAAGTAGCTCCTCTAGCTTTGGAATCTTCCTACCTTTCTTCTTCCTTTTGTCAGTGTGCGGTGGGTCCCCGCCTACAGCAGGTTTGGCCCTTGAAAGCATCTGTGAAAGAAACAACAAAGATAGCTGTATGATCCCAATCCCGTGGTCAATTTTAAACTGAGAGTGACGGCTCCCGGATTCATAAATCAAGTTCTGAACAACAAACCCCTTGTAAGCCTATTTAAACTCTTTCCGTAACACGTATTTTACTAAAAGGTCCATCACCCGGGGCTTGAGCTGAACGAAACCGCTATCCCCTACTTCTTCATCTCCTCCAACGAGAATGAGGTAAGAGATGCTTTCGCGGAGCTGTTGTCATCTCAGCCTTCCCTTGGTCCACTTCCCATCTCACGCGCAGCTCAGGAGTGGGAAAACGGAGAAACAGGAGGGAAGAAAGCAACGATGTGTCTACAGTTGCAGCCTTGTCCCCGGTGGGAACACGGGAGCGGGCACAAACATCTGCCTCCTCTAACACTCTTAAACTTAAACCAGAAGTGTACTAGGAATCTCTATCTCCAGTCCCAGGACCTACTCAAACTTATTCCTCACTATTCGACGCCACTAACCATCTTGGCGCCGGTCCTGCGAACCCTCTCTGCAGACAGACAGCAGAAGGCCTGGCTTCAGCGCGCCTCAGCATCCACAAAGCTCGCTTGGTCTCCACGGCAACCCCGCCAGGGGACTGGTCCTTCCCGGAGTAGCGCTCGCCGGAGAACTGGTGCCCTGCGCATCTTGGTTCCCGTAGGCTTATCGCTGCTGCCGGGCGTGAAAAGTTTTCTCTCCGGATGAAAGTGTCTTTCTCTGTACTGAGAGCGAGAGTTTGTCTGTATTTCTGTAAGTTTACATTAGGAAAAAGCGAATTTAAGTGACACGGTTTTTCAAAAACAGGTTCCCGGGAAAGTCATTTTCAAGGAACCACTTCCGATTTGGACCTCATTGGGCTCCAGAGCAGCCTTGGGCGCTGACTGGCACGTGATCGCGGGTCTCCTGTGCTGTGCGGCTTTGAATCAAATTTCTGCCGGAGCAAGGATGCTGATGTTTGGAGGCGGGAGTTCCCCTGAATACGATTTCTTATTTCTATAGATACATCTCCATTGTGATGTGACATTATAATTCCTACTTCGAATTTAGAATAGAACCTCTCGTTCGTTAGAAATAGGGAAACAAGATACAATCACAGTGACCAATTGCAGCACCCATCTTGATTGTTTCTAAAGGTCTGATGTAATATTTTGAATATGTAAATTAAGATAACTGGAGTGAAATAATTAAATTTATTTTGGCTGTGTGTGTGTGTGTGTGTGTGTGTGTGTGTGTGTAAGTTTTGTTGTTCTTGTTTGGCTGTGTCACGGAGCTTGTGGGATCTTAGTTACCCAACCAAGGATGGAGCTGGGACCCTCCTGAAGCTAGGAATTCTAATCACTGGTCCACCAGGGAATTCCAGGAAATTGTTTTTAAAGGTGTGGAGAAAAGGTTTAAAGATGTGTAACGTAAGAGCTGTGAGTTTTAAGTTTTAGTGAGGCTCTTTCTAAGGACTAAAGCCCAAGAGACAGCCACTTAGGCACTCTGAAGCAACCACTCAGTAGAAGTAAGGGAAAAGTCAGTTCATACATGACTTTTGGCTGGCGGATACCTGCAGTCAAGCATGTATCTTGGTAAGATTACTGCTAATCATAAAGAACAGATGTCTCCAGTTAATCTTTTTAGCTTTTCTATGTTTGGAGGATGGAAGAATCTAGAGTCATTAAAATTCTTCCTGAGATATACTTTTGACTACCTATGAAAGTGAAAGTGTTAGTCACTCGGTCCTGTCTCTTTGCAACCCTATGGACTGTAGCCCAACAGGCTCCTCTGTCCGTGGGATTCTCCAGGCAAGAATAGTGGAGTGGGTTGCCATGCCTGTCTCCAGGGATCTTCCTGACCCAGGGATAAAACCCAGGTCTCCCACATTGCAGGCAGATTCTTTACTGTTTGAGCTACCCAAAGCCTGGGACCTGTCTGTATTCATGTGCATCCAAAGCACAGATGCCTCATCCTGTTTTTGCCTTAAATTCCTCCAAGAGTCCTACTGTCAGTCAGCAAATGTGGTGAGTTTACAAATGAACACTTGTGGAAATGGGTGGTGAGCAATGATCTTTGTCTTAGCAATCCTGATTTTGGGGGAGTCTATGCTTGTATGTTGGAGAAAGAAATGGCAACCCACTTCTGTATTCTTGCTTGGGAAATCACATGGACAGAGGAGCCTGGCAGGCTATAATCTGTGAGGTTGCAAAGGTTGCATGCTGCTGCTGCTGCTAAGTTGCTTCAGTTGTGTCCGACTCTGGGCGACCCCATAGACAGAAGCCAACCAGGCTCACCCGTCTCTGGGATTCTCCAGGCAAGAACACTGCAGTGGGTTGCCATTTCCTTCTCCAATGCATGAAAGTGGAAAGTGAAAGTGAAATTGCTCAGCCATGTCCGGCGCTTAGCAACCCCATGGACTGCAGCCTACCAGGCTCCTCTGCCCATGGGATTTTCCAGGCAAGAGTACTGGAGTGGGGTGCCATTGCCTTCTCCAGAGTCGGACATGACTGAGCAACTAAAACACACACATAACACACACATGTACACACACATGCTTGTATGTTGACTTTAAAAAGTGCACAACCTAAAAGTTGAGAGTTATGTTTATTCAGGGAAACTTTTAAAGGACTATAGCCTGGGAATTAGCCTCTCAGATGGCTCTGAGGAACTGTTCCAAAGACATAAACGAGAAACCAGAGTATATAGGGGTTTTTGTTGAAGAAAAAAATGTAGTCAAACTTCAAAAGATTACTGTTAAATAAAAAAAACCCAACACCTCGAAGACTTCAGTGTGTTTTATGTATGGGAAAATGGAAGTGACTGGGCTCATTGAAATTATTCCTTTGATATGCATCTTAACGATCTAGGGCCACTGTCCTCTTTTTCTCCATTCTGAATTCCACTTAAAGGCACTGTCAGGACAGCTGCAGTGACTGTTGGTTTGATGGCAGACAGCACTCTGTTACTGAAATAGAAGACAACATTGTTTTGTCCAGAGGTAGGCTCCTTGTAGCTGAGATTGTAACTGTTGCACCTTAGGGACTGTACCTTACAAAAGATAGGGTCTGAACACATAAAGAAAGCTGATGGTCGAAGAATTGATGCTTTTGAACTGTGATGTTGGAGAAGACTCTTGAGAGTCCCTTGGACTGCAAGGAGATCCAACCAGTCCATCCTAAAGGAAATCCAACCCTGAATATTCATTGGAAGCACTGATGCTGAAGCTGAAGCTCCAATACTTTGGCCACGTGATGTGAAGAACTGACTCATTTGAAAAGACCCTGATGCTGGGAAAGATTGAAGGCAGGAGGAGAAGGGGGAAGCAGAGGATGAGACGGTCGGATGACATCACTGACTCAACGGACATGAGTTTGAGAAGGCTCTGGAAGTTGGTCACGGACAGGAAGCCTGGTGTGCTATAGTCCATGGGGCCACAAAGAGTCAGACACGACTGAGCGACTGAACTGACTGAACGCATTTGCTGGAGAAGGGTCTCAGTGGAGCACACATACTAAAGTGGAGACTGCCCGTGTCAGAAGCTGCTGGAGTAGAAGGTAGCTGCTCAGAAAAGCCAGTGCCACGCTGGTTTCCATGCCTACATGCAGAACCTGTGCCTGCCACCTGCATTGAGAATGCCTCCTGTCGCTGATCCCTCCTCAGAGTGGTTCCTCAGACTCTGTATTTTCTTACTATTGGGTGTGACTAATTTGAGTATATTGAGTGCAATAAGCTGAGTGACTTGAACTTCTTACACACTTGGCTCATGACATGTTTTATGACTTCTCAATCCCATGATTCTTACTTGGCCTTGTTGCTTTGTCTTATGACACCCACACACAAGAAGAAACTATAATATGTGTTGTTGGGTGACTTGATTTATCTTACTCCTGAACCTGAAACAGGAGAGAAGGGGGCAGGGCACAGCCTTTAAGAGAATGATATAGCCGTAGGACATGACCAAGTCTGGTTAGAACCAACTGGATCCAAGATGATGGAACAGTTGACTTCCAGTAGACCTTTGAGCCTCATAATTTCCTCCCTGTAATACACTGTTGTTGCTGTTTAGTTGCTAAGTTGTGTCCTATTCTAATAGTAACATAAGCTAAATGACACACCCACTAGTGCCATGACAGTTCTGACCAAAAAGTGGGTGGTAGTCCAGTTCCAGGAAGTCCCTGTCCCTCCCCCCAAATAATTGAAATAAACCTCCCACTCATTAACCTATAAAATTATCCAGCTCATAAAAACTAACCATGCCATATATCGAAGCTCTCTTGCACCTTCTGAGGTGCCCATTCTCTGTCTGTGGAGTGTGTTTCTCTCTAAATATATCCACTTCTTACCTATGATTTCATCTCCAAATTCTTTGATGATGAAGCAAGAACCTCAAATTCACTGGGAACAAATCCAGTAAACACAGCTGCAACGGTAATCTAAAATCAATAAATCATGGAATATTAGAGCTGGAAGGGACTTTTAAAGGACATCTAGTCCAACCCTCAGAATTAACAGACTAAGGAACTAACATCTGGAGAAGTGAAGTAATTGTCCCAAGTGTATAGACTGTTGTGTTATAGTTGAATTACATTACATACCCCCCTGAATAACTAGCCTATATAAAGACTCAGGTGTACCATAAGCTCACAGAAGGAAGGTATGATTGCCTAGATTCTTCTTCATCCTCCTTGTGCTCTAGTTCTTGCCCCCCATCCCATCCCCAAACACTTGGAGAGTAAATGAGTGTCTACTTGTCTACATTCCTTGATATATACAGCTCTGTATACACACAAACGGGGCTTCCCTGGTAACTCACCTGGTTAAGAATCCGCCTTCAATGCAGGAGACCCCAGTTCGATTCCTTAGTCAGGAAGATTCCCCTGGAGAAGGGATAGGCTACCCATTCCAGTATTCATGGGCTTCCCTGGTGGCTCTGATGGTAAAGAATCTGCCTGCAAGGTGGGAGACCTGGATTCAATCCCTGGTTTGGGAAGATCCCCTGGAGGAGGGCTTGGCAACCCACTCCAGTATAGTTGCCTGGAGAATCCCCATGGACAGAGGAACCTGGCAGACTATAGTTCATGGTGTAGCAAAGAGTCAGAAACAACTGAGTGACTAAGCACGGCTGCTGCTGCTAAGACAAGTCAGTCGTGTCTGACTCTGTGCGATCTCATAGATGGCAGCCCACCAGGCTCCTCTGTCCCTGGGATTCTCGAGTCAAGAATACTCGAGTGGGCTGCCATTTCCTTCTCCAATGCATGCATGCACTCTAAGTTGCTTCAGTCGTGTCTGACTCTGTGCGACCCCATAGACGGCAGCCCACCAGGCTCCTCTGTCCCTGGGATTCTCGAGTCAAGAATACTCGAGTGGGCTGCCATTTCCTTCTCCAATGCATGCATGCATGCTAAGTTGCTTCAGTCGTGTCCGACTGTGTGCGACCCCATAGACGGCAGCCCACCGGGCTCCCCGGTCCCTGGGATTCTCCAGGCAAGAATACTGGAGTGGGCTGCCATTTCCTTCTCCAGACTAAGCACGGCACATACACACAGACATGGATAAAGACACATCAACAGGCATATGCAGTTTCCCCTTCTTCCCCCAGCCTTTGGCAACCACTAACCTATCTTTCTCTATGGATTTGCCTGTTTGGACATTTCATAAAAATGAAGCCATACAGAGGTCCATATGTCTAAATACTGAAAAATTTTAAATCATCCTAGCAAACTGTTAAAATGTTTTGTCTTCCTACCTTGACAGATACACCATGATGAACAGGGTCATGTTCCAATGTAGAATTCTCAGACTTCCTGGAATCCTGTAGAGGGAGGTGACGGCATGGAGAAAGCTAGCTCCAGCCATCACTCAGTCCTTCTCTTCTCAGCCCAGGCTCCATCCTGCACCACAAGGGGCTCTGTGCACGTGGGTGGACATCCCGCCCAGCAGTGCAAGTGTAATCACCCATTCTCTTATGAGCAATCATCCCAACAGATCTAAAAGGAGGAGACTTTCTCAGGTGTGGAAACAGGCTTGGGGTGTTATGGGCAGATGACTGGACACCATAGCATGATGAGAGGGCTGCAGGAACCCCTCAGCTGCAAGCATGGCCTCTTCACTCCTAGGGCAGGGTGCAGTCAGGGCACGGAGCCCAGGGCAGGGGCTCTGCTCACCAAAGTCTAAGGGCAGTGTTGCTGATTACACTGTAAACAACCCTGTTGATTTTGCTAAATCCATTGAAAGGATCCCCAGCAGTTTGTGATACTGCTTTCAACCTGTAAATTCCTTTAGGGGCTGTTTGAACTGTAGCTGTAATTATGAGGGCTTCCCTGGTGGCTCAGTTGGTAAAGAATCTGCCTGTAATGCAGGAGACATGGGTTGATCCCTGTGTTGGGAAGATCCCCTGGAGAAGGACATGGCTACCCACTCCAGTGTTCTGGCCTGAAAAATCCTGTGGATGGAGGCTAGTGGGCTACCTGGAGCCCACCTTCTGCGGGCTGCATGGGGTCACAAAAGGTTGGACATGACTGAGTACAGTGTTCTGTCTTTCTTCTGCCTGTAATTATGAAGGTCAGAATATGGCAGTTGAGTGTAGTTGAGAAGAATCTGTTATTCCCAGATATAGCTCTAAGAGTCTAGGGTGTTGTGCTGAAAACTGGTTGCATGGGTAAGAGGCAAAGTTGGAATTTGCAACTTTATTGCAGTTGCAATAGAGCAGCAGTTTCTGAGGACTTGTAAAAAGTAACATTTTTCCTTATCACAAAAGTACTATATATTCACCATGGAAACTTTGGAAGATGCTAAGAATTAAAAAGAAGAAAGTACAAATTATCTATAAATGTATAACCACCTATTAACACTTATTAACATTTTGCCTTTTAAAAAGTGATTTATTTAACTAGTACCAAAGGATAAAGTAATCATGGTTGAGCTACAAATAAACTGGAGAACCAGTTGTAAGAAATCTATAGGTGGGACTTCCCTGGTGGTCTGGTGCCTAAGACTCCCCACTCCTAATGCAGGGGACCCCGATTTGACCCCTGGTCAGGGAACTAGATCCAAAATGCCTCAACTAAGACCCAGCACAGCCAAACAAATAAATAAATATTTTTTTAAATCTATAGGTGATGATTGTTGAAGCTGGGTGATGAGTAATCAGGGTTTATTATACTATTCTATTTTTATACAGAAAATTTCCATAATCCAAAAATAAAAAAGACATTTGAAAACTCCCAAAATTTTCTGTATGGCCAAAGTTTTAACTGAAATGAATTAAAGACATAGGAATCAATATTTATTTCAATATAAAAAGTAACTTGCATTTATACCAGTTAAAACTAAGTCTGTATGAGGATACTGAGCAAGCTGATTTTCAGCTTCTGATTGCTAATGTAATTGTGATTTGGTGAAGAGATAATTGGAAAATCAGAAAGCAGTATAGACACCATCACATGTGCAAAGGAAACATACCAGGTATTGCAGTTCCATGAGCCTTAGAGAAGGCACTTCTTGCGTTGGCCAGCTGCGGAGGTGTGGGATCCTCCTCAGACGGTCCATTTTAGTTCACTCCCTAGTGCTGAGGGCTGGCCTTCCCAGGTGGCGCTAGTGGTAAAGAATCCACCTACCAATACAGGAGACACAGGAGACAAAGGAGACGTGGGTTCAATCCCTGGGTCAGGAAGATCCTCTGGAGAAGGAAACGGCAACCCACTCCTGTATTCTTGCCTGAAGAATCCCATGGGCATAGAAGGGGGGCAGGATACAGTCCAGGGGGTCACAAAGAGTCAGACATGACTAATGCGACTTAGCGCCTAGTGCTGAAGGCAGCTCCCAGCAAGAAGTTAGGGTGACATAGGCTCTTGTGCTCTGAAGTCAGAAATTTGAATATTGCCTTCCCTGCTTCCTACCTGTGGGAAGGCAATATTGAGTGGCTCACTTAACCTCTCTGAATTTTATCCTCTGTAAATAGAGACCCTACACTAAAACCCGCCTTGCAGATTCGCTTAAAATTCACTTGAGAAAGGCGACGTAATGGTGAAGTCAGTCAGGAGGTAGACTGCCTGCATTCAGTTCTTGGCTCCAGCACTTACTTTAGCTGTGTGACCTGGGCAAATCACTTAATCTCTCTGGGCTTCAGTTTTCTCACTGGTAAATCGAAAGTCATAATAATATTAATAGTTCTTACCTCCTAGGTCCATTGGTTGTGAAAGTTAAACTACACACAGAAAGCATTTAGAATAGTGCTGGGCACACAGTTCAGTTCAGTCGCTCAGTTGGGTCCGACTCTTTCGACCCTGTGGACTGCAGCACGTCAGGCCTCCCTGTTCATCACCAACTCCCGGAGCTTGCTCAAACTCATGTCCATCGAGTCGGTGATGCCATCCAACTACCTCACCCTCTGTCGTCCCCTTCTCCCGCCTTCAATCTTTCCCAGCATCAGAGTCTTTTCAAATGAGTCAGTTCTTCGTATCAGGTGGCCAAAGTATTGGAGCTTCAGCTTCAACATCAGTCCTTCCAATGAATATTCAGGACTGGTCCCCTTTAGGATGGACTGGTTGGATCTCCTTGCAGTCCAAGGGACTCTCAAGAGTCTTCTCCAACACCACAGTTCAAAAGCATCAATTCTTCGGCGCTCAGCTTTCTTCACAGTCCAACTCTCACATCCATACATGACCACTGGAAAAATCATAGCTTTGACTAGACAGACCTTTGTTGGCAAAGTAATGTCTCTGCTTTTTAATATGCTGTCTAGGTTGGTCATAACTTTTCTTCCAAGAAGCAAGCATCTTTTAATTTCATGGCTGCAGTCACCATCTGCAGTGATTTTGGAGCCCAGAAAAATAAAGTCTGACACTGTTTCTACTGTTCCCCCATCTATTTCCCATGAAGTGATGGGACCAGATGCCATGATCTTTGTTTTCTGAATGTTGCGCTTTAAGCCAACTTTTTCACTCTCCTCTTTCACTTTCATCATGAGGCTCTTTAGTTCTTCACTTTCTGCCATGAGGGTGGTGTCATCTGCATATCTGAGGTTATTAATATTTCTCCTGGCAATCTTGATTCCACTTTGTGCTTCATCCAGCCTGGCATAAATGATATTCTCTGCATATAAGTTAAATAAGCAGGGTGACAATATACAGCCTTGATGTACTTCTTTCCCAGTTTGGAACCAGTCTTTTGTTCCATGTCTGGTTCATGGTCAGTGCTATTATATATGCCTCCATCTTCATATTTTTTTTAATTGGAATATAGTTTTCATACCATAAAATTCACTATTTTTAAGTGTACAATTTAATGGTGTTTTGGTATGTTTGCAAAAATGTACATCACTATTATCTGATTTAGAATATTTTCATTACCTCTGACAGAAATGCCCCTGTATGCATTAATGGTCACTCTACATTCACTCTTATCTTATGTCCCTGCTGCTACTGCTACTGCTGCTAAGTCGCTTCAGTCGTGTCCAACTCTGTGTGACCCCATAGACAGCAGCCCACCAGGCTTCCCTGTCCCTGAGATTCTCCAGGCAAGAATACTGGAGTGGGTTGCCATTTCCTTCTCCAATGCATGAAGGTGAAAAGAGAAAGTGAAGTCGCTCAGTTGTGTCTGACTCTTAGCAACCCCATGGACTGCAGCCTACCAGGCTCCTCCACCCATGCAGTTTTCCAAGCAAGAGTACTGGAGTGGGGTACCATTGCCTGTCCCTGGCAATCAGTAATCTATTTTCTTTTTTTTTTTTTTTTTTTTTTAGTAATCTATTTTCTGACTCTGTGGACATTTCATATAAATGGAATCATGCAGTGTGTGACCCTTTATCTTTGGCTTCTGTCACTTAGAATAATGTTTTCCAGTCTCAATCATGTTATAGGGCATACTATAGACCATTCCTTTTGATGGCTGAATAATATTCCACAGTACGACTATGTCATATTCATTAAGGCACTTAATAGAACAGATGCTTAGGGCCTGGTCGTCTTATCAACATCCCACCCAATACCATAGGGTTCAGGGAACCGCTCCAGTCCTATTTTATCCCAAGTGGATTAGCACTCAAGGAAGAGGCCCAGGCTGTGAAAGGTCACCTACACACAGCCTGTTGGACTGTCACTCTGCCCTGCCCAGTCCTGCCTTGACCTTCCATAGAGTGTTCTTACAAACCACGAGTTCCCAGTTGTCTCTTCCCAGCTGTCTCTTCCCAGCCACACACAAGCTGATAACCTGTTGTTATTCCCACTCCCTGTCATCTGCTCTTCACTAATCTGTTCTCTGATTCCTCCTCTGGATCTGATGATCGCCCCAGGTGCCTTCCCACAGCTCACATTGCTTTCTGTTTGGGACCTTTGTTACTTTGTGTGTTTGGGTATATTATATTAATTATCCATGGCTGCATAACAATTTCCCCCAAAGCTTAATAGCTTAAAGCAATCAATATTCTTATCTCCCATAGTTACTGAGTAGCTCCCGTACTGCTGAGTAACTTAGCTGGGTGGTTCTGGCTCAGGGCTTCCTCAGGTTCAAACCAAGCTGTTAGTTAGGGGCTCTAGTTATTGGACTGCTTGGCTGTAGCTGAAGGGTCCCATTCTATGGGGCTTATCCATGTGCCTGGCAAGTTAGTGCTGGCTGTGGACAGGAGGCCTTTGTTCCCTGTTGTGTGGGCCTTTCCATAGGGCTGCTTAGCTGTGGACAGGAGGCCTTTGTTCCCTGTCGTATGGACCTCTCCACAGGGCTGTTTGAGGGTCCTCATGACATATCAACTGGCTTCCCCATAGCAAGTGATAAGAGTGAATCAGGAAGTCACAATGGTTTTTATGACCTAGCTTTGAAACTCACACTGTCATTACTGTCCTAGCTCACTGATGAATTATGCAGATGAGCACTGTAGAGTGTGGGAGGGTGCAAATATCAGGAGGTGAGACTCCCTGGGGACTCTCTGGCTGTCACATCAGGCCCTTGTCTAAACGCCTGTTTCCTGTGCCTTCAAACCAGTGTTAACAACAAGATTTGCAGCCTGAAGTTCCTGATTTTAACACCACCAGAGCACAGCCTAGAAATTCATTCTCAGAGAGAGAAATGACCCTTCTCACTCTGAAGTCAGCCCCTCCACCTGTTTATGCCAGCTCCATCCCTTCCCAGGTCTTTTCCTCAGAGGGAGCCTTGCTGCTGCAGTTTCAACCCAGGGAAATCCCTTCTGCCTGCTCCCCGCCTCTGCCCTCCCCTGTCTGGCTGACTAATGCCTCCCCTGACTCCCGTAGCTCCTGGAGAGCACCTGTTTGCCGTGGACTTTGAACACGGCATGTGACTCAACCCTCCAAGGCTTATGTACTTTACATTTCTATGACCTGGCACAGCTGACTCATCACTGCCTTGAGTATGTTTTGCTTCCCTCCCTGATTGGTGGTTCAACTGAATCACGTAGCCTGATTTCTTGCTAACATGTCAGAGCAACTGTAGCTTTGCTCCCTCCCCAGATGTATTTCTTTGAAATTTTCACACTCGCCTCCGGTCTGCCAGCAAAATAACAGCAATAAGTAGGCAAGCAAACAAAAAGCCTCTGTAGGGATTTCCCTGGTGGTCCAGTGGTTAGGAATCTGCCTGCCAATGCAGGGGACACAGGTTTGATCCCTGGTCCAGGAAGAGTCCACGTGCCTTGGGGCAACTAAGCCAGCCTGTACACCACAGCTTCTGGGTCTGCACACCTAGAACCTGTGCTCTGCAATGAGAGAAGCCCCTACAATAAGCAGCCCACACACCACAACTAGAGAGTATCCCCAACTCACTGCAGCTAGAGAAAGCCTGTGAGAAGCAATGAGGACTGAGTTTAGTAAAAAAAAAAAAATCTCCCTGGCTACCCAAATAATTCCTCTCCTCCCCTCTCCTCTCCTCTCCTTATCAATCCTCTAAAATGAGTGATGTATTTTGATTTCTAACCCGACCAATCTGAGAAATTGCCTCCATCAAGTAAGCTGGAATATAAAACTGTATACAGACTTTAATGACAAAGGAGCACTCTCTCAGGATATAGGATTTAAGGGGGTACAAGGAAGCTGTCCCAGGTGGCTCAGATGGTAAAGAATCTGCCCACAATGCAGGAGACCTGGGTTCGATCCCTGGGTCAGGAAGATCCCCTGGAGGGGGGAATGGCAGCCCACTCCAGTATTCTTGACTGGAAAATCCTGTGGCCAGAGGAGCCTGTCAGGTGACAGTCCAGGGGGTCACGAAGAGTCGGACACGACTGAGCAACTAACACTTCCACCTCCAAGGAAGCTGTATGAACAAGTAGCCCAGATCTCTATATCACTCATTACACTTGCACCAGCAATCCTGCACCCCAGATACACCAGCTTTTACCTATGGCCATATGAGGGGGCGCCCATATAACCAATAAAGAAAGAAAAAAATTCCAAGCTGGGAGTGTGCATGAGTCACCTCAGCATGTGGGTACAAGCTGAACATGGAAGGCAGCTACGTTACAGTCACCCTCAGGGGGAGCCCTTGAAAGATGGTGGTGACAGAAAATCTGTCCAATAGGAGGAACCCTGAGATGTGCACCCGGCCATCTGAGTTGTGTGTAAGGACAATGGCCTATGGTTTGAACAAGTGTGGACTCATGGACAGTGATGTGTGGCCTGGCTGGTGGGTGGAGACCTTGAGAGAAAAAGACTGTAAAATCGAGAGACAAGAAGAGCTGGTGTAGAGACTTGTGGATGGCCATAAAGGAGTCGGCGCAACATGGGAAGTTGTTCGTATCCCGTGTTAAGCCCATTTGTAAATACCTATTCCAAAAGATGTGCCAAGTAGACAAAATAACTTGGCCAGCTGACGCAGCCAGGCTTTGTCAGAGCCACTCTCCCACCCCTGCTGAATGACGCGTACCAAATATAACTACTGCCACTTCTAGATGTCTAATCTGATAGACTGAGGCTAAATTCCACTCCTTAAGGAAACCAACAGGTTGCTTGGTGACCAGTTGACTGCATTGTGAAGAGGTTTGCTCTCTCAGGAACAGACACTGATTCCAGGTATAGGGATTGCCTTTCCTGCCTGCACGACTTTAGTAGCGCTATTCTCTGGGTGCTTAATCCACAGACAGGTAATCCCACATAACACAGTATCTGACCAGAAAACTCTTTCCATCACAGGAAGTAGAAGGAGGGGCCACAGATGGGGTCTGTGGGCCACATCGTTGTGTAACCTCAAAGCAGCTGGATATACATGAAATATTGGAATAGCCAGTTAGTGACGCAGCAGAAGCTCCATCACGGAGGTGATACACTGCAGTGATTGATGCCAAAAGCTTAGGTGCTTGGCACACTGGTGCTGAATCACATCTCGGAGACAGAGTTTTGGGTGATGCAGAAAAGGATCACTTTATTGCTTTGCCAGGCAAAGAGGAATTAATGCCCTCAAGAACAAGTGTCCCAAATTGGGGAAGGTCGTGACGAGTTTTCTAGCAATTGTTCACAGAGGGTATGATCAGCTGGTAGACTTTCTTCTGATCAGTTGGTGGTGAGGTAAGTAGGAGCGAGTCCACGTTGTCAACCTTCAGATCCGACTAGTCTGAGTCTATATGCTTGTGGGCAGCATACCGTCATGAATCATTAACTTCTCCCACCTGGAGGGGGTTTCAGTATTTGCAAAATAGCTTAAAGATATTGTTGTGTGTATCCTTTGATGGGGAAATAGGACTTTGCTCCAAGGCTGCTCTTGACTGTTTGCTTCTCCCTGGTCTCCCATTCCCTTCCTTCCCTAATTAACAATGGCTTGAATCTGCCCATTGGAGCTCAGGGAAGGTCATGGAGGCTGACTGAAGGCTGTTTCCTATAATCGAAGAAATGGGGGCTTAAAGACCTTGTGCTCAGGAGCCCCACAGAGCTCTGCACCATATCATGACGACACTTCCTCCAGGACATCAGAGCATACCCCTTCGATCAGATAACATAGCATGGTGCTGTGTCCACTGTAGAAAGAATACTTGTATCTTTCACAATGGGTGGAAGTGTGTGACCCCAGTTAGTATCATCCCAGTGAGCCACTGGGGAGGAAGAAACTTTCTTCTCCCTTCCTAGGTTCTTCTGGTTGGTCTAATAATTAAACTGACATGAGACAAATTCATGAGAAAATTAAGCAAAGATTTATGTATATATAAAATATATATATATATATATATATATATATATATATATATATATATATATAAAACTTGGAGTAACAGGCAAGTTTGGCCTTGGCATACAGAATGAAGCAGGGCAAAGGCTAATAGAGTTCTGCCAAGAGAATGTACTGGTCATAGCAAACACCCTCTTCCAACAACACAAAAAAGACTCTACACATGGACATCATCTGATGGTCAACACCGAAATCAGATTGATTATATTCTTTGCAGCCAAAGATGGAGAAACTCTATACAGCCAGCAAAAACAAGACTGGGAGCTGACTGTGGCTCAGACTGTGAACTCCTTATTGCCAAATTCAGACTTAAATTGAAGAAAGTAGGGAAAACCACTAGACCATTCAGGTATGACCTAAATCAAATCCCTTACATTATATAGTAGAAGTGAGAAACAAGGGACTAGATCTGGGGACTAGATCTGATAGACAAGAGTGCCTGAAGAACTATGCACAGAGGTTCGTGACATTGTATAAGAGACAGGGAACAAGACCATCTCCAAGAAACAGAAATGCAAAAAAGCAAAACGGCTGTCTGAGGAGGCCTTACAAATAGCTGTGAAAAGAAGAGAAGTGAAAAGCAAAGGAGAAAAGGAAAGATATACCCATTTGAATGCAGAGTTCCAAAGAATAGCAAGGAGAGATAAGAAAACCTTCCTCAGTTATCAATGCAAAGAAATAGAGGAAAAGAATAGAATGTTTTCTTTTCTAGTTTCTAGAAGACTAGATATCTCTTCAAGAAAATTAGAGATATCAGGAAACATTTCATGCAAAGACGGGCTCAACAAAGGAAAGAAATGGTATGGAACTAACAGGAGCAGACGATATTAAGAAGAGGTGGCAAGAATACACAGAGGAACTGTACAAAAGGGATCTTCATGACCCAGATAATCACGATGGTGTGATCACTCACCTAGAGCCAGACATCCTGCAATGTGAAGTCAAGTGGGCCTTAGGAAGCATCACTACGAACAAAGCTAGTGGAGGTGATGGAATTCCAGTTGAGCTATTTCAAATCCTAAAAATGATTCTGTGAAAGTGCTGCACTCAATATGCCAGCAAATTTGGGAAACTCAGCAGTGGCCACAGGACTGGAAAAGGGCAGTTTTCATTCCAATCCCAAAGAAAGGCAATGCCAAAGAATGCTCAAACTATCACACAATTGTACTCATCTCACATGCTAGTAAAGTAATGCTCAAAATTCTCCAAGCCAGGCTTTAGCAATACGCGAACCATGAACTTCCAGATGTTCAAGCTGGTTTTAGAAAAGACAAAGGAACCAGAGACCAAATTGCCAACATCTGCTGGATCATGGAAAAAGCAAGAGAGTTCCCGAAAAACATCTATTTCTGCTTTATTGACTCTGCCAAAGCCTTTGACTGTGTGGATCACAATAAACTGTGGAAAATTCTGAAAGAGATGGGAATCCCAGACCACCTGACCTGCCTCTTGAGAAATCTGTATGCAGGGCAGGAAGCAACACTTAGAACTGGACATGGAACAACAGACTGGTTCCAAATCGGAAAAGGAGTACGTCAAGGCTGTATATTGTCACCCAGTTTATTTAACTTCTATGCAGAATACATCATGAGAAATGCTGGGCTGGAAGAAGCACAAGCTGGAATCAAGATTGCCGGGAGAAATATCAATAACCTCAGATATGCAAATGACACCACACTTATGGCAGGAAATGAAGAACTAAAGAGCCTCTTGATGAAAGTGAAAGAGGCAAGTGAAAAAGTTGCCTTAGGCTCAACATTCAGAAAACTAAGATTATGGCATCCAGTCCCATCACTTCATGGCAAACAGATGGGGAAACAGTGGAAACAGTGTCAGACTTTATTTCTTTGGGCTCCAAAATCACTGCAGCCATGAAATTAAAAGGTGCTTGCTCCATGGAAGAAAAGTTATGACCAACCTAGACAGCATATTAAAAAGCAGAGACATTACTTTGCCACCAAAGGTTTATCTAGTCAAAGCTATGGTTTTTCCAGTGGTCATGTATGGATGTGAGAGTTGGACTATAAAGAAAGCTGAGCACCAAAGAATTGATGCTTTTGAACTCTGATGTTGGAGAAGACTCTTGAGAGTTCCTTGGACTGCAAGGAGATCCAACCAGTCCATCCTAAAAGAGATCAGTCCTGAATGTTCATTGGAAGGACTCATGTTGAAGCTGAAACTCCAATACTTTGGCCACCTAATGTGAAGAGCTGACTCATTGAAAAGACCCTGATGCTGGGAAAGATTGAGGGCAGGAGGAGAAGGGGACAACAGAGGATGAGATGATTGGATGACATCACCCACTCAATGAACATGAGTTTGAGTCAACTCTGGGAGTTGGTGATGGACAATGAGGCCTGGTGTGCTGCAGTCCATGGGGCTGCAAAGAGTGGAACATGACCGATGGACTGAACTGAACTGACTGAACTTTTGCTTGTTTTAAGTCTTTATTGAATTTGTTATAATATAGCTTCTCTTTTTACATTTTCATTTGTTGGCTACAAGAGATATGGAATCTTAGCTTCTGGACCAGGGATTGAACCCACATCCCCTGCATTGGAAGGCAAAGTCTTAACCACTGGACCATCATGGAAGCCCCCAAGAAAATTAAGCAAAGTTTAATAACATGGATATGTTGGATTCAGGCTTCTCAGGTAGTGCTACTGGTAAAGGACATGCCTGCCAGTGCAAGAGACGTAAGAGACTCGGGTTCGATCCCTGGATTGGGAAGATCCCTTGGAGGAGGGCACAGCAACCCACTTCCAGTACTCTTGCCTGGAGAATCCCACGGACAGAGGAGCCGGCAGGCTGCAGTCCATGGGGTCACACAGAGTGGGACACGACTGAGTGACTTAGCACGCATGCATATGTGGAAGATACCTTGAAAGAGACTTGGGAAAACTAAGTAACTCCTCCAAATAGCTGAATCCTTCACCTCAAATACCATCTTTAGCTTAAGATAAAAGAGGATGTTGAGGGTAGTGGTTTGGAACTTCAAAGGGAAGGAAGGCAATTCACATAGAGATGGAAAAACAAATATTTGGTAAATAAATGTTTGCTGGGTCACACAGAGACAAGGGGTCACAGAATGGACTCTGATCTCTAGGCCCTGTTTAGAGTTCCCCCACCAGCCACAGCCTGTATTCTTTACAGGTACCTCTGGTGATAGCCGTATTCCAGAACATACCCTCAACTGAAATTTTTTTAGGCATTTGTGGGAAGGTCAGAGTTTCTTCCTGAGTCTTTTGGATCTTAATTATATTCAGCTGGAAATGATCCTCATATGAAGGAGATATTTTGGGGGTGTCAAGTGTGGGTCTCCTACAAACCCACTGGTCTTCCATGTTCCTCACAAATCTGGGCTCTGCAAAATTAGAGGTCTTGGTCCCAGAAAGGGCACATTCTTGTCTGAGGATACAGCAAATGTCCCACTGGATTGCACATTATGGCTGCCCTCAGACACTTTGACCTCGTGATGGTCAGAGACCAGAAGTAAGATAAGAAACGACTGTCTTATCAGGGGTACCTTGACACGGTCAGCAGGAGGAAGTAGGGCTGCTGTTAGAAGGGGGAGGGAGGAATATGCGTGCACTCCAGACTTATTTGGGTGTCAGCTGGTACTTTTTGCCCAACTGTGACTGAGAATGGACAAGAAAAGAGCAGCAACAGTGGTCTGTGAAGGTGTTCGGACCTCTTAGGAACGAAGGTCTGGGACACCCACCCTGGTGGACTACTGCGACTCACCTAGGGTGAGGGGAATTGGAAATGGATAGTCATCAAAAAGTCTACAAATGCTGGGCAGGGTGTGGAGAAAAGGGAACCCTCCTACACTGTTGATGGGAATGTATTGAATAAATTGGTTGCAGCTACTATGGAAAACAGTAATGGAGGTTTCTTCAGTTCAGTTCAGTTCAGTCACTCAGTTGTGTCTGACTCTTTGTGACCCCATGAATTCCAGCACGCCAGGCCTCCCTGTCTATCACCAACTCCCGGAGTTCACTCAGACTCGCGTCCATCGAGTCCGTGATGCCATCCAGCCATCTCATCCTCTGTCGTCCCCTTCTCCTCCTGCCCCCAATCCCTCCCAGCATCAAAGTCTTCTCCAATGAGTCAACTCTTCGCATGAGGTGGCTAAAGTACTGGAGTTTCAGCTTTAGCATCATTTCTTCCAAAGAAATCCCCGGGTTGATCTCCTTTAGAATGGACTGGTTGGATCTCCTTGTAGTCCAAGGTCCTCTCAAGAGTCTTCTCCAACACCAGAGCTCAAAAGCATCAATTCTTTGGCGCTCAGCCTTCTTCACAGTCCAACTCTCACATACTGGACATGGAACAACCGACTGGTTCCAAATAGGAAAAGGAGTACATCAAGGCTGTATATTGTCACTCTGCTTATTTAACTTATATGCAGAGTACATCATGAGGAACGCTGGGCTGGAAGAAGCACAAGCTGGAATCAAGATTGCCGGGAGAAATATCAATAACCTCAGATATGCAGATGACACCACCCTTATGGCAGAAAGTAAAGAGGAACTAAAGAGCCTCATGACTACTGGAAAAGCCATAGCCTTGACTAGATGGACCTTAGTCGGCAAAGTAATGTCTCTGCTTTTGAATATACTATCTAGGTTGCTCATAACTTTTCTTCCAAGGAGTAAGCGTCTTTTAATTTCATGGCTGCAATCACCATCTGCAGTGATTTTGGAGCCCAGAAAAATAAAATCTGACACTTTTTCCACTGTTTCCCCATCTATTTCCCGTGGAGTGATGGGACCAGATGCCATGACCTTCGTTTTCTGAATGTTGAGCTTTAAGCCAACTTTTTCACTCTCCTCTTTCGCATTCATCAAGAGGCTCTTTAATTCCTCTTCACTTTCTGCCATGAGGGTGGTGTCATCTGCATATCTGAGGTTAGTGATATTTCTCCCGGCAATCTTGATTCCAGCTTGTGCTTCATCCAGCCGAGTGTTTCTCATGATGTACTCTGCATGTAAGTTAAATAAGCAGGGTGACAATATACAGCCTTGACATACTCCTTTTCCTATTTGGAACCAGTCTGTTGTTCCATGTCCAGTTCTAAGTGTTGCTTCCTGCCCTGCATACAGATTTCTCAAGAGGCAGGTTAGGTGGTCTCTTAGAAAACTAAAAATAGAACTACGATATGGTCAAACTATTCCACTCCTGGGCATATATCTGGAAAAGATGAAAGTTCTGATTTGAAAAGATACATGTACCCCAATGTTCTTAGCAGTACTATTTACAATAGCTAAGACACGGAAGCAACCTAAGTGTCCATAACAAATGAATGGATAAAGTAGATGTCGTACATACAATGGAATATTAACTGTAAAAAAGTGAAATAAATCCATTTGCAGCAACACAAATGGACTTGGACATTATCATACTAAGTAAGTCAGAGAAAGACAAATATTGTATAATATCACTTACATGTGGATTCTAAAAAAGAGTACAAATGATCTCACTTACAAAACAGAAACAGACTCACATAGAAAATAAACTTACGTTAACCCATGGGGAAGGAAGGGAGGGATAAATGGAGAGTATGAGATTAACAGATATACACTACTATATATAAAATAAACAACAAGGATTTACTGCACAGCACAGGAAACTATATTTAATATCTTGTAATAAATAATAACAGAATCAAAAAAGAATATAGATATATACATATATATATAACCAAATCACTTTGCTGTACACCTAAAACTAACGCAATATTGTAAATTGACTATATTCAATAAAATAAGTAAAAAGAAAAAGAAATGGATAGTGGTGGAAGGAAATGATGAGGACCAGTTGCAGTTTCTACTACCAGCTGCAGAGGCAGAAGCTAGCGTGTGTGCTCACCCACTTCAGTCCTGTCTGACTCTTTGCATCCCCTATGGACTGCAGCCCACCAGGCTGCTCTGTCCATTGAATTCTCCAGGCAACAACACTGGAGTGGGCCCAAGCCCTTTTCCAGGGGAGCTTCCCAACTCAGGGATCAAACCCAGGTCTCCTGCACTGCAGGCAGACTCTTTACCATCTGAGCCACCAGGGAAGCCCTTCACTTCATTAACTTCCCTTCTCTAAGTTTCTTTCCAGGAAAAGCGGCCCAGTGAGCCCTGAAGAAGCTGCTCCCTGAGTACAGGTGGAGAAACAAGAACCACATGGCGCAGAGGGTGGACATGGCATCACTCAGATTTCCCTTTAAGCCAGGACTTGCTCCGTGGCTGCAAGGAGCGTGTTTAGCTGAGGGCACCCAGCTTCTACTCTCTCAGGCTTCCCCTCAGTGACTGAGCTGAAGTCCCATACTTTTCCAGTGGCCCCTGCCAATGACCATCTTGGACAGCAGTGTGAGGGCCTAGGCTATCTGCCTGAGCCTAGTCTCCTGCTCAAGCTGGACTGGCAGAGACTTGGTGAAGTCTACAATGAAGCCTGATGGCTCCCACAGACCGATCTTGGCTTCTTCCCTTGACTTTCTTTGGTGTTACCCTCCCAGCAATCTTCTGTATTCTTAACTCCGTAACAGTGTCTGCTTCTTGGAGAACCCAACCTGCGACAACACAAATTTCCTAAATCTCTGCTTTTTTCCTCTCCACAGCCCCTTACTTTTGTCTCTCAATCTTCAAACTGAGCGGAATTTTATATCTCTATTCCCAACCACTCTCACCAAACTCTATTCTTCTCCAGTCTCCTATATACCTGTCCCAGCATTTAACCATGGATTCTCTTTTGTTTTAATGTTTGTTCATCTCTTCCCAAACATAAGGTCCTTGACTGCAGGGATGATTTCTTAAACCTCTATATGTTCATGTTACCGAGTCCAAGCTCACTCTGCTCCTCGCATAACAGGCCAATGAATCTAAGAGACAGGTGTCGAGGCAAGGGATATGACTATATTCCGAAAGCCAGCTGAGAAGATGGCAGACTAATGTCTCAAAATAATCTTCTTCTCAGGGTCTTGATGCCAACTTCTTTTATAGAACTAGAGAGAGACGCATTGAGGAACTGAAGTCAAGAGGCAGAACAGAGGAGGAGAGGTGGTGAGGAAGTAAAGTAAAAAAACCCATCAGTCTTGAAAAACATCTCTGGGAACGGAATGGCCAGCCTTTGGAAGGGATGTGTTAATCTCCTTTTTACAGGTGGGCAAGGTCAGATTATCTCTCTATCAACTGAACAAACACACTTTAGTTTAACAGTCAGGCAGAGGGTCAGGGGCCATTGAGGCAGGCCATTATGCATGATTATAATAACAACAGCAATGAAAAGCAAGTCAAAGAATCAGTTCTAACACGGAGTTAGAATTGATTCTTCTTTGAAACATTCAGAACGACTAAGTAAAGTAAGAGCCACAGGGAAGATACTGTGGTGAATTTAACTAATTTCATATAGAAAGCTCTGTCCATGTGATTATACGTGGAATCTAAAAAAAAAAGGTACAAATGAGCTTATCTACAAAACAGAAATAGAGTTAATGATGTGGAAAACAAACTTATAGTTACCAGGGGGTAAAGGGGGGAGGGATAAATTGGAAGATTGGGATTGACATATACATACCACTGTATATAACATAGATGACTAATAAAGAACTACTGTATAGCATAGATAACTCTATTTAATACTCTGTAATGGCCTATATGGAAAAGAATCTAAAAAAGAGTGGATATATGTATAATTGATTCACTTTGGTGTACACCCGAAACTAGTTGTAAACCAACTATACTCCAATACAAACGTTAAAAAAGAGAAAAGAAAACCCAGTCTGTGGGAACATGTCAGGCCACAAATCAGGCCAAGTGAATCAAAGGCAACTATAAAGTAACAGCTAGAAGGAACACAGATTTTGGCTAGTTTTCATACCGAAATACTGTATTTCTAAGACACTGGTCATCAGTCATGAATTACCAACCTGAGAGTGCCCATTCATCATTTTGAAGAATTTTTAGTTGGACTACTGAATTCTGTCATTTAAAAAAAAGCTTTATGACTTGTCTGATCAATGACGTTTCACCCAGGGGTGCTGGGAGGAAAACCTTTTTCCTATTCCAATTTGAATCCAGTCATTCAGTTCAGTTGCTCCGTGGTGTTCGGCTCTTTGCGACCCCATGAACCACAGCACACCAGGCCTCCCTGTCCATCACCAGCTCCCGGAGTCCACCCAAACCCATGTCCATAGAGTTGATGATGCCATCCAACCATCTCATCTTCTGTCGTCCCCTTCCCCTCCTGCCCTCAATCTTTCCCAGCATCAGAGTCTTTTCCAAAGAGTCAGCTCTTTGCATCAGGTGGCCAAAGTATTGGAGCTTCAGCCTCAACATCAGTCCTTCCAATGAACACCCAGGACTGATCTCCTTTAGGATGGACTGGTTGGATCTCCCTGCAGTCCAAAGGACTCTCAAGAGTCTTCTCCAACACCAGAGTTCAAAAGCATCAATTCTTTGGCTCTCAGCTTTCTTTATAGTCCAACACTCACATCCATACATGACCACTGGAAAAACCATAGCCTTGACTAGACGAACCTTTGTGGCAAAGTAATGTCTCTGCTTTTTAATATGCTATCTAGGTTGGTCATAACTTTCCTTCCATGGAGTAAGCTTCTTTTAATTTCATGGCTGCAGTCACCATCTGCAGTGATTTTGGAGCCCCCCAAAATAAAGTCTGACACTGTTTCCACTGTTTCCCCACCTATTTCCCATGAAGTGATGGGACCTGATGCCATGATCTTAGTTTTCTGAATGTCAAGATTTAAGCCAACTTTTTGATTCTCCTCTTTCACTTTCATCAAGAGGCTTTTTAGCTCCTCTTCACTTTCTGCCATAAGGGTGGTGTCATCTGCATATCTGAGATTATTGATATTTCTCCCTACAATCTTGATTCCAGCTTGTGTTTCTTCCAGTCCAGTGTTTCTCATGATGTACTCTGCATAGAAGTTAAATAAGCAGGCTGACAATATACAGCCTTGAGGTACTCCTTTTCCTATTTGGAACCAGTTTGTTGCTCCATGTCCAGTTCTAACTGTTGCTTTCTGACCTGCATACAGACTTCTCAAGAGGCAGGTCAGGTGGTCTGGTATTCCCATCTCTTTCAGAATTTTCCACAGTTTATTGTGATCCACACAGTCAAAGGCTTTGGCATAGTCAATAAAGCAGAAATAGATGTTTTTCAGGAACTCTCTTGCTTTTTCCATGATCCAGCAGATGTTGGCAATTTGATCTCTGGTTCCTCTGCCTTCTCTAAAACCATCTTGAACATTTGGAAGTTCACGGTTCACATATTGCTGAAGCCTGGCTTGGAGAATTTTAAGCATTACTTTACTAGCATGTGAGATGAGTGCAATTATGCGGTAGCTTGAGCATTCTTTTGCATTGCCTTTCTTTGGGATTGGAATGAAAACTGCCCTTTTCCAGTCCTGTGGCCACTGCTGAGTTTTCCAAATTTGCTGGCATATTGAGTGCAGCACTTTCACAGCATCATTTTTAGGATTTGAAATAGCTCAACTGGAATTCCATCACCTCCACTAGCTTTGTTTGTAGTGATGCTTCCTAAGGCCCATTTGAATTCACATTCCAGGATGTCTGGCTCTAGGTGAGTGATCACACCATTGTGATTATCTGGGTCATGAAGATCTTTTTTGTACAGTTCTTCTGTGTATTCTTGCCACCTCTTCTTAATATCTTCTGCTTCTGTTCTGTCCTTTATTGAGCCCATCTTTGCATGAAATGTTGTCTTGGTATCTCTAATTTTCTTGAAGAAATCTCTAGTCTTTTCCATTCTATTGTTTTTCTCTATTTCTTTGCATTGATCGCTGAGGAAGATTTTCTTATCCCTCCTTAATATTCTTTGGAACTCTGCATTCAAATGGGTATATCTTTCCTTTTCTCCTTTGCTTTTCGCCTCTCTTCTTTTCACAGCTGTTTGTAAGGCCTCCTCAGACAGCCATTTTGCTTTTTTGCATTTCTTTTTCACGGGGATGGTCTTGATTCCTGTCTCCTGTACAATGTCATGAACCTCCATCCATAGTTTATCAGGCACTCTATCAGATCTAGTCCCTTAAATCTATTTCTCACTTCCAGTGTATAGTCATAAGGGATTTGATTTAGGTCATACCTGAATGGTCTAGTGGTTTTTTCCACTTTCTTCAACCATTGGGTTTTGCAAATTAACTGGCAGTAGACAGGTTAAAAAGAGAAAGGAAAAAAATAAAGAGAGAAAGATTTATTTAGCATTGGTGGGGGGAAGCTTCCAATAATGGAAACTTCCTAGAATTGCCTGAAATCACTTTATATATCTCAATTAACAAAAGGGTTTCTTTTTTAGAACTTCATTAGAGGGGTAAGGCAATGGTACCCGACTCCAGTACTCTTGCCTGGAAAATCCCATGGATGGAGGAGGAGCCTGGTAGCCTGCAGTCCATGGGGTGGCTAAGAGTTGGATACGACTGAGTAACTTCAATTTCACTTCTCACTTTCATGCATTGGAGAAGGAAATGGCAACCCACTCCAGTGTTCTTGCCTGGAGAATCCCAGGGACAGAGGAGCCTGGTGGACTGCCGTCTATGGGGTCACACAGAGTCGGACAGGACTGAAGCGATGCAGCAGCAGCAGCTGCAGAGGGGTATGGAAGGTTCTATCCAGTTTTTTAATGCTAACTGCAATGGATATTCTGTCTGCAGGGCAACTGAGTTAGCAGGAAACTCCCTTGGAACGGGGTGAAAGGTAGCTGCATTTTCTGGAGGCTTTTGCTTTACTCAGACTAAGAAATTCAGGTAAATTTATTTCTGCATCCTCTGTAGCTCAAACGTTTTCACTTTAATCTCTATACGGTGGCTCAGATGGTGAAGACTATGCCTGCAAATGTGGGAGACCTGGGTTCGATCCCTGGGTTGGGAAGTTCTGCAAAAGGGAACAGCTACCCACTCCAGTATTCTGGCCTGGAGAATTACATGGACAGACAAGCCTGGTGGACTACAGTCCATGGAATCCCCAGGAGCCAGACAGACTGAGCAACTTTCACTTTCACTTTTTTCTTTTATACCAACTCTGTGGGCTTAAGGGAGTCCCCACCGAAGGGGAAAAGATCGTGTCCAAATATTCAAAGAGAGGATATCTAGCTTAAGTCCTGGGATCTGTCTAAGCATGCCCGACAGTGACTAATTGCTATCAGAAATTAAGCCTTGCCTGGGGCACCTCTGTTGATGGTTATAGACAGGCAAGAATGTGTCAAGAAGTGGTTCTTCAAAGAACTCAAAAAAAGGTGAAAAAGCGGGAAAGCAATAATGATTGTTCTTGGAGAAGGTCGGGTGCTGAGAGAGACACTACCCAGTGGTCCCCGCCAGGCAGACCTCAATCTGGAGTCTGGGGGCCAGATTTGGGAAACCTTGGGTAGTATTCTGGCTCCAGCTGTTGGCTGTTTGCTCAGATTACTTCCTGGAGGAGAGTGAGGATAACACTATCTAACTCGTGGAGCTGTGAAGATTACTGATGCTGAAGCTGAAGCTCCAATACTCCGGCCACCTGATGTGAAGAGCTCAATCATTGGGAAAGACCCTGATGCTGAGAAAGACTGAGGGCAGGGAGAGAAAGGGGCGACAGAGGACGAGATGGTTGGGTGGCATCACCGACTCGATGGACATGAGTTTGGGCAAACTCCAGGAGATGGTGAAGGACAGGGAAGCCTGGCGGGCTGCAGTCCATGCGGTCACAAAGAGTCGGCCTGAGCGACTGAACAACAACAACTAATATCGGAGGCAGGGCGCGGGGCTCAGAGCAGGCGCTCTCTTGGGTCCGTTCTTTCCGGGGATGGGTGGGGTAGAGAACAGAGGGCTCCTCAAGAGGGCTCCCAAGACTCGCGTCATTCGCCGCCGCTTCGTCTGGCTTATAAAAGCTCTGCCGGAGCCGAGAGGTCATTTTTTTTTCCCCCTTTTAGTTTCTCTTCTTTCCGAAGAAGCCTCTCGGCGCCCAGCTGGGGAACCTAACCCTCCAGGAGACTGGAGACGAGGGGGCAGCCGTCCGGTGGTCTCCACGGTCGCCCGCAGACAAGCCCGCACTTGTTCGCTCTCTTTGCACGAGGTGGCCGTCGCGATCGGCTTTTGATCTGACGCAGGGACCGGGGTCGGTGAGATCTGGCCTCTCGACCCGAGCTTTTCGGAAACCGAAACCGACAGGCTAGGCTAACGGGCGGCGGACAGCGCACGCTCGCTCGCTGGCCCCGGGCGCGCCCAACCCGCGCTGCGCCCGCCCCCAGCCTCAGGGACTCTAGTAAGTTTCGATTCTCCCGGCAGCCGAGTCCCGCGCGGAGGTCAGACCAGTATAGTGCGCCATGGCGGACCCCGGGGTGTGCAGCTTCATCACCAAGATCCTGTGCGCCCACGGGGGGCGCATGGCCCTGGAAGCTCTGCTCCGCGAGATGCAGCTCTCCGAGGCGCAGCTCTGCGAGGTGCTGGAGGAGGCCGGGCCCGACCGCTTCGTGGTGTTGGAGATGGGCGGCAAGGAAGGGGTCACCCGGTCCGTGGTAGCCACCACTCGAGCCCGGGTCTGCCGTCGCAAGTACTGCAACAAACCCTGCGGGAACCTGCACCTCTGCAAGCTCAACCTGCTGGGCCGGTGCCACTATTCGCAGTCGGAGCGGTGAGTGCCGTGAGCGGGAGGGGCGGCTTCCCCGGGTCCCGGCTCTGGGAGGACGGTGGCTGCTGCTCTGGAGGGGCGCGCCCTCGCTGGGACCGCGCGCCCTATGCCTCTGCCTTGCTTCTCGCGGGGCCCGCGCTTTGTCTCTTGGAGGTTTCCTCCCCTCCAGCGTCGTCGGACCTTTCCTCCAGTATGGCTAGGGCGCTATTGCCCCGGTGAAGACTACGATGAACTCCCCACTTCCATAAGGGTCTGTCTGCAATGCGGAACACCCGGGGTCGATCCCTGGGTCGGGAAGATCCCTTGGAGGAAGGTATAGCAACCTCCTCCAGTACTCTTGCCAGAGGAGCCTGGGGGGCTACAGTCCATGGAGTTGCAAAGAGTCGGACACGACTGAGCAACTAACACTTTCGCTTTTCTCGTAAGAATAAATTTCTTTTGGGCATGCCAGGTTCTAGAGGGTTTGGAGGCAGGTTTGGGAACCACCGAAAATGCCTCCATCCTCTGGAAACTTAAGTATCTCCCTCTAGGCTACCTTACCCGCTAGGGCTTTTTGTGTGGTCTTCCCAGACCCCCAGGCGCGCCTGGCCCCTGGGATCTGTGTCCATCGCGGTGCCTGCGGGGCTCTGCTTTGGCCCTCCATTCCTAGCCACCTCTCTCCCCCCTCTTATTGTCCCTTTTTTTATACCTGACCCTAGACCGCTCCACTGGACCCGAATGGTCCTATTCAAGGTTACCAACGATGGGTCCGCTCACAGATCCTTCCTCGTGGTCGCTTACAGATCCTTCCTCGTGGTCGCCAAGGTGGCCTGAACATTTGGCCAACCACCCTTTGACCAAACCACTCTTGGGACCACTTTGAGACGGTGCTGCAGTGTCTCCCAGGCAGCCGCTTCTGTGTTTCCACTTGTTTTGTCTCCTGAATATAGGTATGCCCCAACGTTTGGGTTAACCTTTTTGATGGGCCTGCCTTCCACTTCTCTCCCCAAAAGCCCTGACACCACTGGGATCAGTTGTCACATTTACAAAGATGGCTCCCTTGTGTACTTCCACAGGCGTTTAGTAGACTCTAGGTTCTTCATCTCCAGGTGTCTGAGAAGTATCTGCATCTAAATATCGTACCAGTCGGAGTCAAACCCATTTTCTTTCCCCCAGGGCAGGGTTTCTGACACTCCCCTCAGCCTCTTCTTCCTCCTTCACATTACCTTAACCATTAATCAGTAAGTCCTTTCATTGAGCACTCCTAAACCTTCCCTTTCTATTTCCTACTTTTCAATCTCACTTCTAAATGAATGTCTTGTTGAATTAGTGAATGATTTTCTCTGACCACAGTCTTTCTCCCCATCTTCCCTATCTGTATGTACTTCTGCTAAATTGTTTTTCTTCATGTAGCATTTGTCATACTTCCTCCCTCCTTAAAAACTTTCAGTGGTGTCTTAGTGTCCAAAATGGTGGGTGGTCTTCAAACTTTTCAGCCTGCACATATTCACCAAGAACTTTAGATTTCTCACTCCCAATACTTGTGTGATAAAACATACAAGACAGAGGTTGTAAATGGATGAGATTAGATGAGATTATTATTTTTTTTAATTCGTTTAGAGCAAAATTTTCAAAATATGCTCCGTTGTTATTAAAAAGAGATATTTATTGTGTTGCGAGGCAACAATTTGAAAGTCTGTTTCTGAGTTTTAGGAAGGTATGAGTTTGGAAGAAGTCATCTAAGTCAGTAACAGATGAAACCAGGAAGGAGGAAAAGAGGGTAGAGATTAAGACAAAAAAAAAAAAAAGGAAGGAACGTTCTAGTGCTCTACCAAATAACAACGGGGATGAAAGGCTTTGTAGTCTTTCCTGTTTTGTTGTGAAAAATTCTTCACCAGTTAGTGCTGGCTTTTAGTTTAAAATACGTAAGCTTCTTGTCTTTACATTTTTTTTTTTACTATGAGTATTTTCCACATACGCTAAAGTAGAGAGGAGAGAATGATGAACCCCTATGTACCCATAGTTTCAACAGTTTTCAAAGTAAGGCCAGTCTTGGCTCATTTACTCTCCCCTTCGCATCCCCATTCCCAACACCAATGTGTTATTTTAAGCCAAATGCCAGAGTTTAGTTGCTTTGTAAAATACTCTAGTATCTCCAAGGATGAAGGACTCTATTAATATAACTGCAGTGCAATGATCACTTTTTTTACAATTATAATTTTAATATCATATAATATCTAGTTGGTTTTCAAATTTCTCTGACTGCCGTATATTTGGACTTGCATTTACAGGGAATAAAACCTGTGCAGACATAATCCATAATTGTTTTAATATGTTGCAATATATGTATTATATTTAGAAACAGTTTTATCACACACACTACATTTAGAAACTTTAGTTTGTTTCTTTATAATTATTATTCTTTGTTGTTTGAAACATCAAAACTGTTTTAAGTTCATAAATTGGGTAGTTGACCTGCACTTTTCTATATTTTAAAAGGGGAATAATATGTACTATATGAATAATATGGTCTGTAGGAATAATTTAGCTTATGCAAGTTTGGGTGGATTTTCTGGAGAATTCATGAAAGTCTTTTTTCTTTTTTTTAGTTGAGTGATAAAGTCTTATTTCTTAAGTGTATTGGTCTAGTCATATTTTTAAATTGTTTATATATCACTTTTGAGTTTGAGGATTAAAAAGTTTTAATCCATTAATGTAAATCATGTGCTCATAATAAGGACCATTGGAGAATTCTTTTTCTTTTGCCTCAAAGCCTAGAAAATATGTTTTTGCCCCAAGTATGTTTTAAAATATTCTCCCTTTCTTAGCAACTTATAAAACCTTATCTTCTAAAAGATGGGTTTGACGCATGGGAGTCTAAGGGCTTTTTTTGTGGATTACAGGGTGATGGGCTCTGTTGACCAATCGATGCCCATGTTGAGATTAACATTTAGTTCAGTAACTGTTCTCTGTTTGCGTGAGGACTTGTTTGCCTTTTGCTGGCCTTATAAATTTTCCTCTGTTTTACTATTATTTATAAATTGGATTTCTGCTATAAATTCTGCAGTTCTGATTTTTTTAAGTTGCTTTTAGCTAGACATTTTAGTTGATGACAGGGCTTGCTTCAGTTTCAGTTTCAGTTTAATGTAAGGAAACTCAGGCCTAGAGCTATTTAAAATTTTACCAAAGGTCACATAACAGATAGCTGACAAAGTTAGTGTTGAACCCAGATCTACATAACTTCTTTTTTAAAAAATATTTGTTTATTTACTTGACTGCAGTGGGCCTTAGTTGCGGATTTCAGGATCTTAGTTCCCTGACCAAGGATCAAACCCAGGCCCCCTGTACTGAGAGCACAGAGTCTTAGCCATTGGACCACCAGGGCAGTCCCCTGGAGAACTTAACTTAGCTACTGGCATTGGCAAGTAGCTGTAGGAAGTGTGATCTTTCATTAATTCAGGTTCAAGACATTTTTTGTAAGCATATTTTCTGTTTAACTGTTTAAAGCAGACTGAGTGCTTTCAACTAGCTTTGCGGCTTCTGCTGCTGTGGGTGTATCCTCTGGGCTCTTCCTGTTTGTGTGACTTTCCTGTTTGCGTAATTGAAACTTTGGGTGGGGGTGGGTAGATAGGAAGAGAATGAATCAATTATTCCATAAATTTAAAAAATTGCAAAGAATCGTATAACAAGCATCAGAGTCTATATATTCTGAGTATATTCCAAAAGCTACACTATATAAAACAATATATAGTATAATAAGCTTATAATTCACCTCTCAGAATAAATATTTACTTTTTCATTTTTGCTTCTTTTATTTTAAAATAAAATGAAAATCATAACATCCCTAAGGTTATTGTTTTTTTTGTCTTCATCTCATTTACCTCTTTCCCCAGAAACAACCTCAGTCATGATTTTGGTGTATATCCATGATTTTAAAATTTCCTCTCATCTATGTTTTTATTCATATACAAAATGTAGTGTTGCTTTACGTGTTTTAGAATTTTTACTCGGTGTCGTGTTTTGAAAATCGATTCATGCCGTTATACGGATCTAGTTTATTCATCTTAACAGCTGTATAGCATTTCATCGTATGATTTGTACCTATTCCCGCAATAATGGACTTTTAGAATATTTCTAATTTTTTGCTACAAAGAAGCATGCTACCAAGAGGATACTTGTCTCTTGGTGCTCATGGCAAAAGCTTCTCCAAGGTATATCATTGTGTTATGCTATACTTAGTTGCTCAGTCGTGCCTGACTCTGCGACCCCATGGACTGTAGCCACCAGCCTCCTCTGTCCATGGGGTTCTCCAGGCAAGGATACTGGAGTGGGTAGCCATGCCCTCCTCCAGGGGATCTTCCTAACCCAGGGATTGAACCCAGGTCTCCCACATGTCTGGGGAATTCTTTACCGTCTAAGTCACCACAGAAACCCATTAGGAAATGGAATTTCTGGGTTCAGTGCAGATTCTGACAAATCAGTGTAATAAATATTTTTACCTTGAAAGTGTTAGTCGTTGGGTCATGGCTGACTCTTTGTGACCCCATGGACTGTATGTAGCCCACCGGGCTCCACCGTCCATGAAATTTCTCAGGCAAAAATACTGGAGTGGGTTGCCATTCCTATCTTCAGGGGAATCTTTCTGACCCAGGGATTGAACCTGGGTCTTCTGCATTGCAGGTAGATTCTTTACCATCTGAACCATGGGGCCAGTTGACATTTTCATGTTTGGTAGTCTCACTTTCCTGATTTTATAGACAATTAGCACTTGGTATTATCAGACTTTTTCTTTTCTTTTCCTTTTAACTTTTTCACTGCACCTCACAGCATGTGAGATCTTAGTTCCCTGACCAGGGACTGAACCGCTGCCCAGACTTTGTATTTGTGCTAATCTGAAGGGTATACAATTGTATCTCATTGTTTTAATTTTAAAATTATTTTCTTATGAAAGTTTTAAATATGTGTTATTTGCTTATGACACTATATACATACAGTGAAAATCTGTGTATCCACAAGTCAGCTTCAGAAATAAAATATTACCAGTTAAAAGCCCAGAATTCTCACCTTTGATCAGTTCAGTCTAGTCGCTCAGTCGTGTCCGACTCTTGGCGACCCCATGGACTGCAGCACGCCAGGCTTCTCTGTCCATCACCAACCGGAGCTTGCTCAAACTCACATCCATCGAGTCGGTGATGCCATGAGATAGTTGGATGGCATCATCTTTCATTATCTCCCTCATTTTACAGGTGATAACTAGTGGTAAACATAACAGCTTTCAGTTTGTGCACATTTAGGATATACAATGTAGTATTTTGTCAAGGAAATGGCAACCCACTCCAGTACTCTTGCCTGGAGAGTCCCAGGGATGGGGGAGCCTGGTTGGCTTCCATCTATGGGATCGTACGGAGTTGGACACGACTGAAGTGACTTAGCAGCAGCAGCATACATTGTGTAGTGATTCCCTCTATCAAGCTGATTAACCTATTTATCACCTCATCTATTTACCCCCCATTTAAAAAAAGTTTATGTATTCATTTGGCTGTGCTGGGGTCTTAGTTGCAGCACGTGGATCTTAGATCTTCATTGTGACATGCGGACTCTGAGTTGTGGCATGAGGGATCTAGTTCCTTGACCAGGGATTAAACCAGGGCCCTGCAAGTTGGGAGTGGGAAGTCTTAGCCACTGAGGCCACCAGGGAAGTCCTATTTACCCCCATTTTTTTAAATGATGAGAACATTTAATAACAACTCTCTTAGCAAGTCTCAAGTATACGATATTTATTACCAACTACGATCACCAAGCTGTACCTTAGAGATCCAGAACTTCTCCATCTTACAGGTGAGCATTTGTACTCTCTGACCAACGTCCCTCCTCCTCCACTCAAATCCCTGGCAGCTACCATTTTACTCTCTTATTTGATGTGTGTGACTTTCTTAGATTCTGTGTGTAGGTGAGATCATGCAGTTTTTGTCTTTCTGTGTCTGGCTTATTTCATCTAGCATAAGGTCTTTTAGTTTCACACATGTCACAAATGGCAGTTTGCTTGTGTTTATGATTGAATAACATGTCATTTTGTGCATCTAAACCACATCTTCTTTATCCATGCATCTGCGAATGCACACTCAGATTGTCTCCATGTCTTGGCTATTGTGAATAATGCAGCGATCCACTTGGGAGTGCAGATATTTCTTCAAGATACTGATTTCATTTCCTTTGGATATACACCCAGCAGTGAGATCACTGGATCATATGTTGTTCTATTTTTAATTTTTTGAGGAACTCCATTCTGTTTTCCATAATGGCCATACCAGTTTACAATCCCACAACACGGTTCTGCATTTGATATTTATTTTCCCCCACATGTTTATTATCTTTCTACACATGCATTTATTTCTAAGCAATATTTAGGATTGTTTTGCCTGTTTTCAAGGCTGTAGATTACATCAGTGATTGGGTATGCAAATATTTGCTTTATTTCATCTTGTTTGCACAACTTAATGTTTGAGACTCACTCCTGCTAACAAAGCCCTGTTTCTATACACCTTGTGGCCCAGGCAAGACAAATTTCTGCCCTGTGCCCACTGCTGTATGGTCCTAGTTCTAGCCCAAGTCTATACCTACTCACCTTTTGAGGAGTCTGTGGAGTTAAGGAATCGTGCTCGTCTGGACCCAGTGGCCTCCCTCCAGGGCCCTCCCCCTCTCCCTCATCGTTCTAGACTATGCTGTGGATTCCCAGAACCCTAGAATTCCCAAGCCCATTTCCAGGGCCTGAGTGGGCCTCTTCCCTGTGTCTTCTGACATGCGGAAGGAATTTGGATGTACAGGCTGGCATGTTCATCGCCTCTGTCTGATGGCACTAGCAATGTGGGACAGAGCCTGATGGGGAGAAGAGAAGTGATGGACTGGAGGTGGGAGCCAGGGCTGACTTTCTTCATTCTACTGTTAATATATTCTATCACAGAACTCAAAGGAGTCTGAGCGTTCTAAATTTGAACTTGGCCTTCCAGGTCATTATGAAAGTGCGTTTGTCAAGATAGGAAGAGAGAACATATTTTATTGAACTATTTCTTAGCTTGATTAATTACTTCTAAGTGTCTAGGTACTTGAGTTCTGGATTGGAAAGATTCCCTGGAGAAGGAAATGGCAATCCACTCCAGTATTGTTACCTGGGAAATCCTGCGGACCAAGGAACCTGGCGGGCTACAGTCTGTGGGGTCACAAAAGAGTCAGACACGACTTAGCAACTAAACAACAGCAACACGGGCCTCCAAACCCCATCATTTTAAGAGAAGGGCTGCTCTAGTTCTTTCTTTTATAAACAATTGCTTTCTTTTGTACAAATGTACATGATTTTTGCATCAGTTTTCTTGTTATTAAAATGCAGGTTGTTTTCAGTTTTTTGTTATTATAAACTAATAATTTGGAATATCTTTCTTTGTGTATACATGGAAGAGTTACCTCGGTATCTAGTAGCAGAATTCCCATGCTTAAGTTTTAGAGGCCGATACCAAATCTCCAGGTGTGCACACCAAGTTTTAGTCCCACCAGGAAAATATGAACATTCCTTTGTTTCACATCCTTGCCAATTGATGGCATCAAATTGTGCCAGTACAAGGAACGTGAAGTTGTACCTCATTATGGTTTCAATACTTTCATATTTTATATATTGTTAGTTTATATATTGTTTATATAAATTTATTGTTTAGATACTGTTAGTTTATATATTGTTACTCTCTAGCACTTCTAAGTCATACTGCTTGTCTTAAAATTTCTTTTTTAAAAGTTTTAGGCAGTTTTTAAAAGTTTCTTTCCATTTATAGTTATTACAAAATATTGACCCTGTTCCCCAGTTTGTACAACATATCCTTGAGCCTATCTTACACCTAATAGTTTGTATCTCCTACTGCTACATTTCTCCTCCCCTTACCCCCACTGGAAACCACTCATTTGTTCTCTCTGTGTCTGTGAATCTGCTTCTTTTTGTTATATTCACTGTTGTACTTTTTTAGATTCATATATATGTGATATCACACAGTACTTTTCTTTCTCTGTCTGACTTATTTCAGTTAGTGTAAAGTCCTCCAAGTCCTTCTGTGTTTCTGCAAATGGCAAAATTTTGTTCTTTTTTATGGCTGAGTAGTGTTCCATTGTCAGAGAAGGCAATGGCACCCCACTCCATACTCTTGCCTGGAAAATCCCATGGACAACAGAGCCTGGTTGGCTATAGTCCATGGGGTCGCTAAGAGTCGGACACGACTGAGCGACTTCACTTTCACTTTTCACTTTGATGCATTGGAGAAGGAAATGGCAACCCACTCCAGTGTTCTTGCCTGGAGAATCCCAGGGTCGGGGGGGCCTGGTGGGCTGCCGTCTATGGGGTCACACAGAGTCGGACACGATTGAAGCGACTCAGCAGCAGCAGCAGCAGCAGCAGCAGCAGTGTTCCACTGTGGTATTCCAGAGTATACTACATTTTCTTTATCTGTCTGTCTGTTGATGGACACTTTGGTTTCATCCATAACTTGGCAATTGTAAATAGTGCTTCTGTGAATATCGGGTATGTATCCTTTTAAACTGGTGTTTTTGCTTTTTTCAGACATATACCCAGTAGTGGAATTAATGGATCATGTGGTAGTTTTTATTTTTAGTTTTCTGAGAGACCTCCATACTCTTCTCCACAATGGTTGCACCAATGTACATTCCCACCAACAGTGTATGAGGGTTCCATTTTCTCCACATCCTTGCCAACATTTGTTGTTTGTGTTCTTTTTGATGATAACCGTTCTGACAGGTGTAAAGTGCTATCTCATTGTGATTGTGATTTGCCTTTCCCTGATAATTAGTGATGCTGAGAATTTTTTCATGTGTTTGTTGGCTATCTGTATTTCCTCTTTGGAAAAATGTCTATTCAGTTGTGCCCATTTTTAAATTGTTTGATTTTGTTTTGATGTTGAGTTGTATGAGCTGTTTACATATGTTGGATATTATATACATTGGCTATTCATCCCTTATTGGTCATAGTGTTTGCAAATATTCTCTCCTATTCTGTAGGTTGTCTTCTCATTTTGCCGATGGCTTCCTTTGCTGTGCAAAATCTTTTCAGTTTAATTAGGTCCCATTTGTTTCTTTTTGCATTTATTCCCTTTGCTTCAAGAGACAGATCCAAGAAAAATATTGCTATGGCCTAATGCTTGTTTTTTAAGTTTGTCTTACGTGGTGTCTGATTCTTGGCAGTTGTTTCTTATTTGCATTGTTCTTTTTCTGTCCTCTTAGCAATATATTTTTGCCTGTAATTGCTTTTATTGTATTTTGTTTTTTATTGTAAACTGTACAGTTCAACAGCAGTAAGTACATTCACGATGTTGTGCAACCATCTCCACTTTCTGGTTCCAGAACATTTTCATAATCCCAAAAAGAAACCCCACACCCATCCATGGGCACACCTCATTCTTTCCTCTCCACAGCCTCTGGTAACCTCTAATCCACATTCTGTTTGCATGGATTTGGCTGTTTTGGAAATTTCCTGTAAATGGAATCATACAATATTTTTCCTGTTGTATCTGGCTTCTTTCACTTAGCACAATGTCTTCAAAGTTTGCCATTTACTTCTGCATGTTACATGTCTTTTGTGAGGGTATATACCCAGGAGGAATCTCCCTAGAAGTTCCCTTTGTTACTAATTGTGCTTTTCCCGTGGAGTCTTCCTGACATTTTAAATAAGTGATTAAAAAAGAATCTGATAACAAAATATTTTCTGCTTTTTACTTAATGTAGAGGTGACAGAATTAAACATTTAAGGTAAGTATAGATTTGTTTACATAAAAAGGTTCTAATTTGATTACTGCTCCTGACCACATTTATTTCCAAACTAGTATCTGTGACCTTTGGGCTTCTCCGCTAGCTCAGACGGTAAAGAATCCACCTGCAATTTGGGAGTCCTGGGTTTGATCCCTGGGTTGGGAAGATCTCCTGGGGAAGGGAATGGCTATCTACTCCAGTATTTTTGCCTGGGGAATCCCATGGACAGAAGAGCCTGGCAAGCTACAGTCCATGGGGTGACAAAGAATCTACAGACTACTTTAGAATTGGCAAGGTCCCAAGATGGTTTTAGAAAAGGAATAAAAGAAGAACTTCAGATCTCAAGTCCAGTGAGAAATCAGTTTAACCAAATTGGGGCACAAAAGTTGGACTCAGTTTGGGAGAAGAAAGTCGAGACCTCATTCATAATTTTTGAATGCTTCACTGAGAAAAAATTTTAATATGTTTCAGACCAAGGACTTACCTAGTGGTCTAGTGTTTAGGACTCCAGGCCTCCTCTGCAAGGGGGGGCCGGTTTGATCCCGGGTTAGGGAACTAAGATCCCACATGCTACATAGTATCTCCTGCTCTTCACCATCTTCCCTTGCTATGCTTTTTCCCAGTCCTGATGTGGACTTAGGGCAATGATGCCAAACTTTCCCTGCACATTGGAATCACTTGAGGAATCTTTTAAAGATACTGGTGCCCAGGTCCTACCCCTGGACGTTCTGATTTAATTGGTATAGGGTATGACTTGGGCATTGGGGTTCTTTTTAAAGGCCATGGGTGGGGCTTCCCTGGTGGCTCGGTGGTAAAGAAACTGCCTTGCCAATGCAGGGGATGGGTGTTCGATTCCCATTCCGGGAAGATCCCACATGTCTTGCAGCAACTAAGCTTACGCACTGCAAGTGTTGAGCCTGCACCCCAGAGCCTGTGCTTTACCACAAAAGCAGCCATGGTAATGAGAAGCTCTCGCACCACAGCTAGAGAGCAGGCCCTGTTCTCTGCAGCTAGAGAAAAGCCTGCACAGCAACCAAGACCCAGCACAGCCAAAATAAATAAAGACAATTATTAATTAAAAAAAAAAAAGGCCATGGGTGATTCTAACAGGGAGTAGAGTTTGAGAACCCCAGGACCAGAGAAATAGGTCAACCTGGGGAGCTTGTCTACAGTGTGTGGCACCTGTACAGTTTGCCTTACTTTTGGTACAATCAGAGATTACAGTCAGTTCCTCCGCCACGCGCCACAAGCAGAAATTACAGTCAGTTCCTCCACCCCGCCCCTCTCCCATTCTGGGAACCTTGGCCATCTGCACCTGCGCCTCACCACAGTCAGCGGTCAGGGGGCGCCTCTTCTTTGCAGCCGGTATACTCTGGGTAACACCGTTGTGGTTAAAGCAGACCCGTTTCTTCGGCTCCACCCTTTCCCTTCCTGCACACTGTTCCTTAGACTGCTCCTGTGTTCTCCGCTGGTCTACTCTGGTTTTCCCCCATCCGACTAGGAGTTCCAGATTTGGTGAATCATTCCTGCCTCTAGTAACTGGCAATCGAATCTCAAACATCAGAGGTACAGTCATATAGAGAATAGGAGTCTCATGACTTGGATACTTTTCACGGTTGGTTTGACTGACGCCATTTTACTCTGTAGACTAATGTTCTCTAGATTTTTATCTTTCACAGGTCTTGGTTTCTTTCTCTCTTGGCTGGCGTCGTGGTGAGCTATTTCCTGTGTTCTACGCAAACTGACTAACTCTTTGATTCTGTCCACCCTCCCCCCATGAGGTGTTGGGGAGCAGAGCAGGTGAAAGGAAGAGGTGTTTTGATACAAACAACTGTTGAAAAACAAGACTCTCTAGAGAATGGGCGTGTGGAGACAGCGGGGGAAGGAGAGAGCGGGATGGATTGAGAGAAGCACTGACATCTATGCACGACCACGGGCAAATTCGATAGCTAGTGAGAAGCTGCTGCGTAACACAGGGAGCTCAGCTCAGGGCTCTGTGATGACTTACAGGAGTGGCATGGGAGGGCGGCTCAAGAAGGATATGCGTATGGCTGATTCACCCGGCTGTACAGCAGAAACTAACGCAACATTGTAAAGCAATTGTATTCCAATTAAAAACACAAACTGGGGCTCCCCTGGTGGCTCAGTAGTAAAGAGCAGGCGGTAAGGGTTTGGTCCCTGGTCTGGGCAGATCCCACATGCCTCGGAGCAGCTAAGCTCATGTGCCTCAGCTATTGAGCCTGTGCTCTAAAGCGCATGAGCTGCAACTACTGAAGTCTGGGCTCTCTGTCTGTGCTTCACAAGAGAAGCCACCACATTAAGAATCCCCTACAACTAGAGAGTGGCTTCTGCATACCGCAACTAGAGAAAAGCGCTTGCAGTAACGAAGACCTAGCACAGGCCAAAAAAAAAAAAAAAAAAAGAGCGAGCAAGAAATAAAATTATTTTTAAAAATAAAAATAAAGTAAAACCAAGACTCTCCCTAAGGTTATCGTTTTCTCGTTGGTCTGGTTTAGGGTTGACCCTATGTTTATTGACTTGCGAAGTGCCAGAGCTCACACGTATGAATATCTAATTCAGGAACCTAGCTTAGAATTTCATCCAACAGGCCCAACCAGCAACTCCCAGCCCTGACTGTACACTGAAATCATCTGGGGTCCCACCTCCTGTCAAATTAAATAACCGTCTCTGAGGGTGTGGCCAGGCTTAGGTATTTCTCAGCACTGCCCAGTTGGTTATTATGTGTAGCCAGGGATGAGAACCTCTCTGCAGGCTAGACCTCATCTGTGGTTGGTGGAGCACTTCCTGCCAGGGTTAAAATAACCTTTCATTCCATGGCTGGAAGAAAAGAATGAAAAGATCATTTGTTTTTAGGCTTTTGGCTTGAGATTCCTGAGAGACCTTCTTGCCTCTCCCAAGGCCATCTTCGCTCTTTTTAGAAAAGTTATCATTTCCTATCCCAAATCATGCTGTTTGAAGTTTATCTGCTCCAAGGGCAGGCAGCCTTCTGCAAACCCTTGTCTCCCCCTGGGCAGCTCATAAGGGCTTATGGGTGAGCTCTTTTCTGTGTTGGGAGGTGGGGAGTCCCATGGCTGTGAGTCAACCTTTTGTTGGAGGAGGTCACCTTGAACATGCTTATCTAGGTGTGCCCTTTGGTCCAGCAGCATTAGCATCACCTAGGAGCTTGTAAGAAGTGTGCACTCAGCCCTTATCCCAGACCTCCTGATCAGGAACTCTGGGGGTGGTGTCTAGCAATCTGTGTTCTAACAAACCTTCTCAGCGATTCTGATGTGAGCTAGAAAGTTGAGACTCACTCTGTAGGTCTGGGACAGGGCCTGAGAATTTGCGTTTCTGACAGCCTCCTAGGTGATGCTGATCGGAGGACTTCACTTTGAGAACCACTGGTTTTGAGAACCTCAAGAGGCCTTGGGAGATTTTCACACCATTTCCTGGCTAAAGCCTCGTAGCCAGTATTAGGGACCTGGAACTGAGACAGAGTGATCAGAAGAAAATGAGAAGGAAGCTTCTGCATCTTAAACCTAAACATGACCTCCATCAAGCCCTGACCGTGACAGGTTCGGCTGAAGGTTGAATCAGTCAGCTGCTGAACTTGTCTCCTCAATGCCAATCATGAGAAACAGTTTCTTTTCTTTTTTAAAAAATAATTTATTAGATGTTCATATTTGCTTGATGAAGTACTAGACATAGCCTTTATGGATCTGGGAACTGCCATAGAAAATAGACTAGCATAAGTGAGCGTGCTCAGTCGTGTCTGACTCTGCAAACCCCATGGACTGTAGCCCACCAGGCTCCTTTGTCCATGGGATTTCTCAGGCAAGAATACTGGAGTGTGTTGCCGTTTCCTATTCCAGGGGACATTCCTGACCCAGGGAGCGAACCCTCGCCTGTTGAGTCTCCTGCATTGGCAGGAAGATTCTTTACCAAATGGCATCACCTGGGAAGCCCAAAATAGTTTCATTTTTTCTTTTGGCCTCGCTGAGATGCATGCAGGATCTTAGTTTTCCAACCAGGAATTGAAGCTGTGCCCCCTGCAGTGGAAGCATGGAGTCTTAACCACTGCACGGCCAGGGAAGTCCCAAGAAACAGTTTCTATCATTTATTGTGTCCCTCCTACACCATATTCTTCCTTGGTAGCTCAGATGGTAAAGAATCTGCTTGCAATGCAAGAGACCCAGGTTCGATCCCTGGAAAAGATCTCCTGGAGAAAGAAATGGCAATCTACTCCGGTATTCTTGTCTCCCGTGGACAGAGGAGCCTGGTGGGCTACAGTCCATGGGATTGCAAAGAACTGGACACGACTGAGCTGCCAAACAATAACAGCAACAAGGGAACAGTAACTGGGATGGTCTAGCATGGCTTTCTTTTTTTTCTTTTTGGTTTGGAAAATATTCAGTCCTGTTTGTTTTTATTTTTCCAGATTATGTTTTTAATTTTCTTGAGTTCTGAGTTCAGTGATGAGCTTTTCCTCTTATTTGAGTCACCTTTTATTTCTCATGTTACCTAGCCTCAGTTTCCCAAAATAAAAAGTAGAATATTTCCTCATAGGTTATAAATAACAGATCCAGTACCTGTCACTTAGAAACTATGTGATGAGTGTTAGCATCCGTACTTCTGGTCTTACTTGCATGCATATGGGCTAAGTCACTTCATTTGTGTCTGACTCTGTGGACTCTAGCCCACAGACTCCTCTGTCCATGGGATTCTCCAGGCAAGAATGCTGGGGAATGTTGGGGATCTTCCCAACCCAGCCATCAAACCTGAGTCTCTTAGGTCTCCGGGATTGGCAAGCAGGTTCTTTACCACTTCCCAGTGCCACCTGGGAAGTCCTTGGTCTTAGTCACTCCCCAGATAAGTGAGTGAGAACTGCCCCACTTTTTTGAAATTAGGGCGGAGATAAATCCTCTAAGAAGCTTGGAAAAGTCTAGGAAATGTGGGAAGACAGAGCAGGGCCTCCCAGGGATGGAGCTGCAGGTCAGAACCCAAGGCTAGATATGACATGCTGCTGACTGAAGCTGGGTTCAAGGTGAGGATAATAGAATCTAGAGGAATGAATAGATTGCCTGAGGATGGAGATGAGAAATGAAGAGTGATCTGGGCCCTCAGACAGGCAGCATCAAGGACCCAGCCAGCACCATGTGTGCTGGCTGAGCTCCTCCTATGGGCATGAGTGTCTTAGGTGGGCTGGGAAAGCCCAGACTCTTGGGGCTCCAGGCAGAGGGCTTCTCCATAGGCTTGCCTGGTTGCCTTTAGTTATTTAGAGGAAATACTGACTTCCAGGACCTTGGAAGTGCCCCACTGCCCCTTGGCAAGGGCAGAGCAGGTGCAAGACAGGTAAGACCGAGGCTGTGTGTTGCTGGAATCTGGAGAGGGGCTGGGTCTTCAAGTATGACTGTAATCCGGCCATAGGCGAGGTATGATCGTCTTGGTATTGTGACCACAACATCTGGACTGAAGCTCAAAGGAAAGAAAGGTTCTTAATTCCTCCCACCTACCCGCTGTCCGATATCTCTGAGCCAGAGGGTAGAAGCTGCCTAGGGGTGGGGTGTTTCAGTGAGCTCATTTTCTGCTCCGGATTGAGAGGGTCATTAGCGGCAATGCCCAGGGGAGTAAGAAGTCTAGAGAGGTAGGGAGGCTCACACATGTCTCGTAAAAGCTGTACTGGAGGGGTTTCCTGCTTTGGGGTGGAGGCTGGGCCCCTTCCTGCTGTAGAATCTCTTCGTAGATGCCCGCCTCCCGTGATGATTGGGAAAGAGATAAGGTGTAGTTTTGCGTAGCTGCTGAGGGCTCTGGGGAGTGGGGGCTGTGGGGGAGCAGTTATCTGAAACCACAAACCCCAAGAGCAAGCAGAGAGCTGATGTCAGCTTTATCAGGGAGTGCCAGAAACACACTAAAAGGCAGGACTCCTGGTGAAGAAAACCAGGAGAGTGCACGCCCTAGAAAATGGCTGGGATACAGGCTGTCAATAGAGCCTGACCACCTGCCTTTGACTTTTGCATGAAGCAGGGAGTGTGGGAGGGCTGGCTGGGTTTTAAGGGCTCAGGTGGCAGCTGCCATGGTTGTTGATTCTGACTTTTTTTTTGGGGTTCCTACAGCTAGATCCAAAAGCAATGCCAGAGTGTTTCAGAAATGCCTTACACACAGACAGTGGCATTTGAATAGTGACTTTCAAAGACCAGTTCTTAGAGAATAACTTTTATGTAGGTGTTTACATTACAAAAATCACTGTCAATTTCAATAAGATAATTTTGCAGTCAGTTGCATTTCTGTTTACAGTGACAACGAAAAACAATAGTGACAACTGATTTATGTTTAATATTTGGGAAATGAAAGAGAACTATGAAAAGAAAGATTTTAATTCTCAGTAAGAAAAATAGCGTAAGACTTGAATAAATGAAGAGATATTTTCTGTCCTAAAATCAGAAGATTTAAAATAGTAAGATGACATAATATCTAATCTAATGTATGGAGTTAAGACAAATTAGATTCCATATGATATTTTGTGGAAATTGACAAAACGATAATACAGTTTCTATAGAGAAAATAATACTTGAGCATATTAAGGAAATTTTTGAAAAGAACAGATAATAGGGTAAATTATTCTGTTAATATTTAAAATGTGGTACAAAGAGCATTTATATTGTATGGTATCAGATGCAAAGCAGAATAGTAAATTGATAAAACATAATAAGGATTCCCTGCATTCTAAATTTGCTAAAAAGTTAACAAACAATAGTTCTGGACAACAAAATAGTAAGAAAGGAATCCCATTCAATAGACATTACTGAGAAAAGATATAAAGCACGTCTGTCCTCTGATGCTGGTTTTCAAAATAAGCTCTAGATATTTTAAAGTTGAAAATATCTTTTTAAAAAGTGAAACAAAATGATATATTATAGTTATCCAGCTGTGGTGGAGGAATTAAGTTTTCAAGTATTAAAACAGTGGGCTAAATTACAAGTGGTGAATTGGAAGGATCTGACTGTATAAAAATTGAGCAATAGAAAGCTTAATAAGTTCTTGATAAAAAGGGAAAAGTGAAAAACTATTTGAAATAAACAAGGCTGGTAAAGATTAGCATTAAAATATAAAGAACAATTATAAATCTATAGATAAACAGTTAAAAGCTATGAACAAATAGTATAAGAGGAAATATGAGCATCAAACCTACATTTGGAATATTTCAGTCTTGCTAATAATTAAAGTGCAAATTAAAAGCATGAATCTGTTTTCTTAGTTAAGTAGCAAAAGTGATAAAACTCTATGTTAATGTGCTTGGAGGGAAAGAGACACACTCCCTAGATTTACTAGTATGTTTTCTGCAGAGCAGGAGGTCAAAATGAAACACCAACCACTTAGGCAATACTCTCAAATACATCTCAAGAAAATAATGTGAAAGAGGAAAGGTTTATGAAGGTTGTATAGTGAAAATCTGGCCATTACCTAACCACCTGACAATTTGATAATGGTTGTACAAACTGGAAGATATTAAGATCCCATCACATTAGCAACTATTAAAACCATAAATCTGAGGATGTTGGTGATATTATAGGGAATGTACGTATATAAGTTAAGAAGTAGAAGACATTTGTTAGGTGAACATTGCTAATTGTCAAGTTATGTTTGTCTGATGGAAACATCAGTGCTGTCAGCGTCTCAATGCTTGGTCTAATAACTCAGTGCTTGTGGGACATCAGTGTAATTATGATCTGGGGGTCTTGTTGAAAGGCAGATTTTGCTTCACTTGAGCTGGGGTGGAGCCTAGGATATTCTAAATTCGTGATAATGGTAAAGCTACTGCTCCCACCACATTTTTAAGAGCAAATGTTTAAATCTCTGCCATGCAGTCTTGTGGCCACTAGTCATATGAGGCTATTCAAATTTAGATTAATTGAAATAAAATGGAAAATTTAGTTTCCTAAGTCTTACTACCTATATTTCACGTGTGTGCTAGTCATGTCTGGCTTACATCTCAGAAAGCTCAGATTATAGAACAAGTCCATCATCACAGAAAGTTCTGTCAGACCTAAATCATCAGTCTTAAAGTGAAGGGGATTTTTATCACTTTCTTGGTAAAGTTGTTTGAAATATGCGATGACAAGCTTGTTGCATTCCTTTGTGGTCACAAATCACATAGGTATACATTCATAGAAGTGATAAAGCAAGGAACAGTTTCATCTAGTTTAGTTTGATCAATGAAATTCTCTTATCCCATTGATTTTATTGTCATTAGGATGTGTTATCCTAATTATTATTTGCCTCTCAATGAGCAGTCATTTCCACTAAATTGATTTCAGTTTCTTTGCTGTTTTTTCCTCGTCTTACGTAATTAACGTATACTAGAGGAGATGGCATCACTGACTCAATGGACGTGAGTCTGAGTGAACTCCGGGAGTTGGTGATGGACAGGGAGGCCTGGCATGCTGCGATTCATGGGGTCGCAAAGAGTCGGACACGACTGAGTGACTGAACTGAACTGAACTGACTGAGAGGAGACGTTTAAAGAAGGATTGCAATAAATTAAAGCATAACGTGTATGTTGTCAATCAGCTATACTCCGATACAAAATAAAAAGTTTAACAAAAAGAATACATGTGTGTAATTTATGAAGAGATCCTCATATTCTCTTTTCCTATCTACGTGTTTCATCAATTTATATTTTTAAAGTGTATTCTTGAAGCTGGACCAATCTTGTGTTAGTTACCCAAGGATGTGGGCATTGATTTTCACTTGAAAGGTTTCCTGGATGATTGCTTTTTCTTTATTTTCTGTGAAGTGGAAATGCTGACCATTGTTATTTTCTTCCAGGAATTTATGCAAATATTCTCACGAGGTTCTCTCAGAAGATAACTTCAGGGTCCTGACAAACCATGGGCTCTCTGGACTGAACCAAGAGGAATTGGCGGTGCTCCTCCTCCAAAGTGACCCTTTTTTTATGCCCGAGGTAAGTTCTGATTCCTCAGTTTGAAAAGCAAGCAGAATGCCTTTGGCAGTGTGGTGTCCTGTGTGTGTTGGCATGGGGGCAGAGAAAACCTGGCACCAGGGCTCAGCAGGTGGCAGTCAGCAGGTGGCTGTTGCTAAGTGACCTGGAGATTCCAACAGTTTCCTTCTTATTTGAAGTTTAATAAGTATTTGAGTCTGGAATTCCTCCTCCCCTGGGCTGCTAGGGGACCCTATGCGAGCAAGTGTGATCTGAAGAACTAACAATAAGACTAATTGATGACTTACATCCGAGGGACTTCCTGGAAGAGGTGGGCTTTGAAGCAAGATTTCGGAAGATGACAGGGTACATTGCTTGAGGCTAAGTTGTAACAAAGAGATCTCACAATGCAGTGATTCAAGTAAAATATTGCTTTGTTTCTCCATCTCTTGGTAGTGTAGATCTGAGGTCACCAAACTACTCCATGGACCACATCCCACCTGCCGCCTGTTTTTGTAGTTTAATTGGAACACAGTCACACTCATTCATTTATATATTGTCTATGACCGCTTTCTCATACAAGAGTGAGTTGAGTATTTGCAACAGAGATTGATGGCCTGCCAAGCCTAAACTATTTGATCATTTATGCTAATAGTTTGCTGACTTTTGGTCTTGCCTAGAGGTAGGCAGGCAGGTAGTCTGATGGTCAGGCAGCTGAATTCCATGATGTCATGTAGGGACTCGGACCAGTAGATCAGCCTTGTTATCTTATATATAATAGATCTGTTTTATTACTGGACCAGTAGATATCTCTGTTCTCTTTTAATATGTGGCTTCTTCCCCATGGTACAAGGAGGCTCTTCTCAGTGTCATCATTTTTCTAGCCAATAGGAACGTAGACAAGGAGTAAGTAAAAAACAAGCTGCTTCCTTTTTAAAAGGATGTGACTTGGATATTATATCTCATTCATTGTATGCTCCATCTCACTCGCCAGAACTTATCACATGATGGCACTTAGGGAGAAGGCATGCTGGGAAATGTAGTTTTCTGGCTGGGTAACTATGTGTCCAGCTAAAACTTGGAAGCTTCTATTATTAGAAGAAAGATAAGAATAATCTCAGATAATTAACAGTCTCATCCACCTAGGAATATTGACTTGAAAATCAGATGCTGCTGCTTAAAGAATGGTACCTGAGAATGATCTCAGAAAAATCCTTGTGTAAAGAAGTTAGCCTCACATTGGAAGAGTGGCGCAGAAACGTAATGGAAGCCTCAAATTGAGAGGGTGGAAGGGACTGAGATAAGATAACAAGGGTGAAATTCGGTCATACTTTTATGTATGACAAGATAGCTATTAGGGACTTCTGGAGGATTAAACATCTTTTGACTCTAAGCTCAGTGTGTTTCCCTGAGGACTTAGGAAAACTTAGGACACGTGGGGTGATTTTGTGTTGATTACTGAACTCAGGCAAGATAGGAATGCAAGACACTCTGTAAAAATGTCTTCAGAGAGGAAGGGTGGGGGAGGGATATTTAACTATATATAACTCACTTCCCCAGGCATTCTTTCATTTATGTACTTGAGTTTCTCTCTCTCTTATTCTCTCTGTTTCCAGGAACCCAAGGTTCAGAGGTCTTATCTTAGGATCTCTATGGCCCTTGGCCTATGTGCCAGCCAGCCCAGTCCTTCCTGGCTACCAGTATGGGGAAAATGCCTTACACCCTAACTCGTTAAAGGTCCCATTGACTAACAGAGGCACCCTCTCCTTTCCCTTTCATGTGAAAGAATGACAACAGTTGAACGCTTGTCATGACTCTTGAGAGAGTGTTGCCCGGGGTCTAACCTAGTGTTAAACTTGAAGGGTTGGAAACGTCACTCACCAGGTCAGCTCTCTGCTTCTGTTCTCCAGAATCACCAAGGACTTGCTATATCACGTCCCTGGAGAATAAGAGGAGCGGTGGCTCTTCCTTTCTCTAGGAAAGAACCTACTGGATGGTGCTGTTGCTGACTTAGCCCAGAAAAAGCCCATTGACAAAAGTGCTAGGAGGCTTCTCATAGGAGGACGCTGACCTTAATCACACAGAGAGTCTGAAGTGTCACCTGAGGCTCCCTTGCCGTACCCATGGATTTTAAGAATTCAGAACCCGTGATTAGAGGGTAGGGTGGAACGGTTTGTGCTTGAAGTTTATTTTTAGCTGATAACTTAATTGCCTTTTACCACCTGTTGGGGTAGGATCACAGATTAGCAGACTGTACTGCTTCCTGGGACCAGAAGTCTGAGAAGCTGGTTCCTGTGATGGGGAATCAACTAGAGCACCGATGACATAAGTCTCTGTTTGACTATTCTGGGCAAGAGTTGTCTCTGTAGGAGTGTTTTAACTTGGGGGAGTAAGGCGCAGTATTTCCAAGGTTTTAGCAGGGGAGGGGAGTGGTCAGCCAGAGTTCAACTAGTTCCAAGGATAGTTGATCAAGGATGGTTCCTCCATGTCTCTAAGTTCTGCCTTTGCCACCAACTACCTATGTGATCTTGGACAAGGCATTTCACCCTTCAGGGTCTCACTTAACTGTTTGCTTTGCAGTCATTCAGCTAACACTCAGGAGTGCAAGGGTAGCACTGAGTTAAATCCTGAAGCCACTGGTGGGCAAGGCACACGCCTGCCCTCAGATACCAAACACGTTCACACTTTTCCACTTTGCTTAACCTGTGAGAACATAAACGCATAAACCTGAACTTCTTGGTATATAAACATGGATAATTGAAGTGCATTTATTAAAAGGGAGAAATGGGTCTCATTTGTTCTGGCAGGAGCAGTCTTTTTTAAACATCAGAATAGTACTAGGAATGTTAACCAAAGTATCATTTGTGAAGTTGCTAATAATCCTTGTTTGACTTGAGCCCTGAGAATTCTGGCTCTTAAGCTTTAGAGTGGGTCAGAATCACCAGGAGTGTTTGTCAAACCCAGATTGCTGGGCTTCTCTGGCTGTTCTGACTGTAGATACAGGGAAGGGCCCAAGGGTTTGTATTTCTAGTTAGTTTTCAGTTGGAGCTGATGCTGTTGGTCCAGGGACCACACTTTGAGAACTGTTGGCCAAGAGTCTCGATTCTGGCTCCTAGACTCTATCACAATAATATGTATTTGCATCAGGTTTAGAAGTTGTTTGTATGGCTCAATCATGGTTGAATCCATGTCTTTCCCACCTGGATACACCACAGTGGCCCATGTTGATCTGGTTTGCTCAGAGTCTGTTGAAACAACTTACAAATGCTTTTGTGTTTAAGCCTCTTTGTGTAACGACTCAAACATTTGCATCACATTTTGTATTGTGCTCAAGACATTATGTATTTTATTATTTATCCTGCTCCACAACATGGTTAGGTGAAGGGAGCAAATATTTTTGTCTTCTACAGCAAGGGCAAGAGGCTGGGAGTAAGTAAGTAACTCAGATGTGAAGTCACTTATAGCTGCTTCCAGCTGCAGACTTCAACCAACATCCTCTAGTCCTGTATCACAGGGTCTGGCCTCACTGACGATATACTTCTCCTGCTCTCCTTTCAGTAAGAATTACATCTCTGTAGAGCTAGATATGTAGATATACCTATTTACATATAAAAATGTTCAACTAGCACTTGGTCTTTTGAGAAACTGCCACATTCTGCCCAGCTCCCAGCAGCTGAAAGTAAGACCTCACATCCTTTCTTTTCTTTTTGACTGTACTACATGGCATGCAGGATAACATGCGCCCCCTGCAGTGTTCTTCTAATTGAAGATGGTCTTTTAATTGAAGATGTGTTGATATCCAAAGGTGGGCCTTCCTCTTTGGGATTCCTTTATATGTAGGGCTCCCTTTGGGTCCTGTTTTGTTCTATCTATAGCTGGCCATCTTATATTGATTCTTCCAAAAGAGGTTAATAAAAGTCAAGTTCCTTTAAGTTAGTTTGTAGGCCTCTTCTTCCCCAAATAAGTCACTGATTGAATATAACTCAACAGAGATTACAGAGTTATACACATACAGTTTTTTTCCTTAGATATATCTCTGCTTCTGCTCATGTGCTCAGTCGTGTCTGACTCTGTGCGACCCCATGGACTGTAGCCCACCAGGCTCCTCCGTCCATGGGATTTCCCAGACAAGAATACTAGAGAGGGTTGCCGTTTCCTTCTCCAAGGGATCTTCCTGACACAGGGATTGAACCTGCATCTCCTGCAGCTCCTGCATTAAAGGAAGATTCTTTACCTGCTGAGTCGTCAGGGAAGTTTATATCTGTGCTTCTGTTTTTTTCTTTTTCTTTCAGGAAATAAGAAAATATGCATTTTTTTCTTACCAGGAAGTAAAAAAAAAAAAAAAAAAAATGCATTTTAATTATTTATTTATTTAATCAATATTTATTGGTGTATAGTTGTGTTAGTTTCAGGAGTGAATCAGTTATACCTATACCTAGACCCAACCTGTCCATCCTAAAGGAAATCGGTCCTGAATATTCATTGGAAGGACTGATGTGGATGCTGAAACTCCAATATTTTGGCTGCCTGATATGAAGAACTGACTCATTTGAAGACCCTGATGCTGGGAAAGATTGAAGGTGGGAGGAGAAGGGGACGACAGAGGATGAGATGATTGTATGGCATCACTGACTCAATGGACATGAGTTTGAGTAAACTCTGGGGGTTGGTGATGGACAGGGAGGCCTGGCATGCTGCAGTCCCTGGGGTTGCAAAGAGTTGGTCACGACTGAGCAACTGACTGAACTGATACATAGATCCACTCTTTTTTAGATTCTATTCCCATATAGATCATTATATTTACACAAACTTTCCTTAACGTGTGGCACATAGAGAAACAATGTTTTCTTTCTGGTTCTTGTTTCTTTCTTCTGTAGATATGCAAGAATTATAAGGGTGAGGGTGGAAGACAGGTTTGTAACCAGCAGCCCCCGTGTGAAAGACTCCACGTCTGTGAACATTTTACCCGAGGGAACTGTGGTTATGCCAATTGCTTCCGGTCCCATAACCTGATGGACAGAAGGGTGCTGGCCGTCATGAGGGAGCACGGGCTGAGCTCAAGCGTGGTCCAGAACATCCAGGACATCTGCAATAGCAGGCACCGCCGGAAGAAGCCCTCAGCGTGGAAAGGTAAGCTTGGTGGCCTTCTTAACAGGATAAACGGAAATAAACAGAAATCACAAGGGGAGGGAATCTCTACTTATACTCACCCTACCTCATCATGTAAAACTATTTTCCCTTTCAGACCTTGTCGATATGCATACACAATTTTTACATAATTATGATCATAGTATATGTGTGATTTTGCAGTTTGATTTCATGCTATCCCATGCATCCACGCCACACAGACACACTTCACACTTGGGCACGTTGCCAACATGTAAGGGACATGTGCCACACACCGTTTGTGCAAACCTCATGTACATACACATACACCCCTCACATGTCCACCACGTAGGCATATCACACACACACATGCACACACTTCACAGAAACATATATGAACCCCACATATAAACATCACATACAAGCACACCACACTTTTTGCACACACAAACACACGCACGCTCATTCCCTCCCTTCTCTTTGCTTCCCGGGGCTGTGACTTCAAATGTTTCTAGAAAGAGGTCAATTTTTTTTTTTTTTTTAAATTTTGGATATCGCTGACTTAAGCTTGGGGGCCAGATGAACAACTCTGGATAATTCCAAGCTTCAGTGAAATCAGACCTTTCCTTATTTTCTTTTTTTTTGTTGTTTTAGGTATTGTGACTTCTTAGCTTAGGTATGATTGTGTCAAAATATGGGTGAACTCTTAGTGATTTGGGGGCACTCGTCTCTGGTGAGCACTAGTCTATCTCTCCATTCACCCCAGCAGTGAATGTGGACTTGAACTTGAAGACTGTGGACAGCCCCACCTAAGACAGCGGGCATTTAGGAGCTGCGTCTAAGTCCCATGAGAGAAGCTGAGAAGAGCCAGGGTTAGCTCAACCTTTATCCTAGGCCAAAGGTGGTGTTTTCTGCTGGGCTGGCAGGAAGGGGGGATTTTTCCACCTTGACAAGATTTTCACACAAATTAATTTTTTTAAACTTTTTATTTGATTTTGGAGAATAGTCAGTTAACAATATTGCTATAGTTTCAGGTGCACAGCAGAGGGACTCAGCCTTATATATACATGTATCCATTCTCCCCCAAACTCCCCTCCCGTCTAGGCTGCCATGAACACTGAGCAGAGCTCTCTGTGCTACAGTAGGTCCTTGTTGGTTATCCACTTTAAATATAGCAGTGTGTATATGTTGATCTCAAATTCCCTAACCATCCCTTCCCTCCATCCTTCCGCCGCTGGTAGTCCTAAGTTCCTTCTCTAAGTCTATGAGTCCTTTTCTGTTTTGTGGATAAGTTCATTTGTATCATTTCTTTGAAGATTACCCATATAAGGCATGTCACAGGATGGTTCTCCTCTATTTGACTTGCTTCACTCTAGTGTGAAGTAGTATGACACTCTAGGCCCATCTGTATTGCTGCAAATGGCATTTTCCATCGTAGATAGGTACCGCGTCTTCTTTATCCATTCCTCTATCAATGGACGTTTAGGTTGCCTCCATGTCGTGGCTGGGCTTCCCTGGTAGCTCAGCAGGTAAAGAATCCGCCTGCAATGCAGGAGACACGGGTCCAATTTCTGGGTCGGGAAGATCCCCTGGAGGAGGAAATGGCAACCCTCTCCGGTATCCTCGCCTGGAGAATTCCTACGGAGAGCAGCCTGGTGGGCTACAGTCCATGGCGTTGCAAAGAGTCGGACACGACTGAGCGACTAAGCACAGCATGGCTCAGGTCCTGGCTGTTGCAAGCAGTGGCAGCGTTTGACTCTGCAGGATCGCCGAATGACAGTGCCAGGTTAATTCACCGCTTCTCCAGTGTGAACGTTTAGGGGTCCGAGGTGGAAAGAGTGAGATCCCTAAAAGTGGTCATGGGGACTTCCTGAAAAGATTTTTAGACCTCCAAATATACTTGCCCACAAAAACATCTGAACTTCTTTTGCCTGCTGACGGAGTCCTTCCTTTTCTTCTCTCCTGCTGACACTGTTTCTGCTTTACCCCACTCTCACTTCACCTGGCCCCTCTGAGGCCGAATGGGAGGCGGGTACAGAGTTAGTGACATTAAAGCTAACTTTTGTTGTTTGGTTTTTCTTTCCCAGCTCCTCCTCCCCATCGTAGAGACCCAGCATACAGAGGGAGGAGTAGGAGCAGAGACCGGGGCAGCGAGGAATTTCTTCCAGCAGCTTCAACTCCTGCCCAGAGGTCCTGCTCAGCAAGCCCAGAGCCTGCTGGCCACCGCGGCTCTGTCCCGAGTGACGGGCCTGTCGAGGATCTTGCCCACAAATTCTCGCATCTGGGAAGTCAGGAGTGTCCCCCGCCTGCCTCCGTCCCGTCTGCAGCTGTTGTTCTTGGAGGAACCCATCAAGGGGGAGGAAGCCAGAAGCTTGCAGAGAACGGCAGCGCAAAGGATCTTTTCTATGGGAATCATAGTGATTTGACACCAGCCTTCAACTGGAAGGGCCCTGCGTCCTGGCAGAATGACCAGGACACCGGTAAAAAGAGTTGGCTTTCCTCCAGTCCAGCCTTCTCCTTCTCTCCTCCCGGTTCTCCGCAAACACCTGAAACCATCACCACCAGAAAGAGCACCACTGTCCTTTCCTCGGACCATGTGAACGCGGAGTGCAGGAGTGGGAATCAAGACAGCCAGCATTTCCCGCTTTTTGATAATAAGGCTGATGGCATGGCCGTAGATACCACCTCCACGAGACTGGCAAATTACCAAACCCCAAGCAGTAGTCAGAGAGAAAAATCGTTACCTAGGAATCCAGACACCGGAACACCTCGGAGTCATCTGCCCACCGCTGGCAAGATGACTGGGGATGGAGCCGCGGCCTTTGTTAATGGTAATCACACAGAAGAGACCTTCTGGGCTAGTCAGTCTGTCCACAGTGCCAGTAGATGGATGGATAAAGTGATGGATAAAACTATCAATGTAGGTAAAACTGGTGCCACTGGGTTTGGCTTCATGGCGGCAGTCAGAGGAAAGAAAGATGTGTTATGTTCTGGAATTCGGGGGTTAACAAGCAGGTCCTGCCCACACGTGGGGAGCCCTCTGCCCCCGCACAAGGAACACTTGCTTTCCCCAAGGTCCCTTCTTTTTCTTTTGTATAAACATAATATTTTATACAAGGATGTTATAATAGTATTAATAATTGATATTAATGTAAGTAAAGATACTGTGGTTACACAAAGAAATGTATAATGAACTTTTCACTTATATTCTTTAATGTTTTTCTATACCTAGTTTGTTTACAGCTTAGGTGATCCTGCATAAGCAATTTTTTATGTTGCATACATTTTTTTACTGATTTATAATTTGGCACGTCTCACCTTGGTACAAGGATTCATAAACATCATTTTTACCAAGGTCCCTTCTGTTACACCTTCCTTAAGCAACAGAGCTGCAGCCTATGGGACCCATGGTCAGAACGCAGCTCAAATCCCTGTTACCCATGCCAGTGAGATGACAAGGCGGGCTCCAGGCTGGGTTCCGTGTGATCACTGAGGGACAAAGAGGGGCCCCATGTCTCGTGTTTGCGTAGAGTAGCCACGGCTGGTGGTTTCTCTTTGGATGTTCCTTAGCAGTACTAAAGGGCAAAGGGTTTGGGTTAAGCAGTGGTACTGATGAGGACATAGGAAGACAGAAGGACCAACCCTAGAACTGTGTAGAGTAAGTTGCTCCATTTATTTGAGAACAGGAGTAGTTCAGCCATGGTTTAAGAAAGCAGCATGACATGAAGTAACCCTGACTTTGATGTTTGTTTTCATATCTGGGCTCTCATGAGCAGTACATGAATCTTAGGAATTTTCTTGAACCTGGCCCCCATTTCAGATACTCTTTCCCACTGTTAGACCAAGTATCTTGTTTTTTGGTTTAAATGTTACAGTTCGCTTACATGCTTCCTCCCTGTCTTGTAGATTCTGTACCGGAGGCTGCCAGTACCATATCATCCAGGATGAAAGAACACAGCTCAAACGAAATTTGTCTTGACCATCTGTATAAGAGTTGTCAACTTAGTGAGTAACTACCTTAACGACTTTCTAGAAGCAGAAACATTATTAATAGCAGTATGGCTAGCATTTATTGAGTGCAGTGTGTCGAGCGCAGTGCTGAGAATCTTACATGCATCTTCTTTAACCTTCAAGTCAACTTTAGGTTCTGTTGTCAATTCATTTTACAGATGCACAAATAGAACTTGGGTTTTCACCCCAAACCACTTCACCACTGCGTGGTATTATACTTTCTCCTTTTACAATTCAGTTTTAGTTGAACTCTTACACTTAATCAGGGACCCCTCTTTTTACATACTAAAACCAAACAGAAGTAGCAGTTGTTGTTCAGTCACTAAGATGTGTCCAGCTCTTTGTGACCCCAGAGCCTGCAGCAGCCGGGCTTCCCTGGCATCTGTTTACTGTTCACTCTCCCCAAGCCTGCTGTAGAACTGTTTCCCACGGGACTGCCTGGGACACAGCACTTCCCTGTCACTCTTGCACCACGCTGTTCCTTTCCTGTCTCTGCCCCAGGCCTACGCCGCATGTCTGATTCACGTGTTTGATCACTTAGTGGTCTTAGAGTCATTCGCCTTGTGTCTGAGGAGGAGATTCTGCCCTGTGTTCTGTAAATCAAAAATCTTTAACTTCAACAAAAATTTATTTTTAACTAAGATAAAACACATCACATAGATTTTACCATCTTAACCTTTTTAAATGTATTGCTCAGTAGTGTTGCTGTGCGACCAATCTCCAGAACTCTTTTCATCTTTTGAAACTGAAGCTCTACCTCAGTTCAGTCGCTCAGTCTTGCCCAACCCTCTGTGACCCCATGGACTGCAGCATGCCAGGCTTCCCTGTCCCTCACCAACTCTCAGAGCTTACTCAAACTCATATCCATTGCGTCGGTGATGCCATCCCACCGTCTCATCCTCTGTTGTCCCCTTCTCCTCCCGCCTTCAGTCTTTCCCAGCATTAGTTCAGTTCGGTTCAGTTCAGTCACTCAGTCATGTCCGACTCTTTGCAACCCCATGAACTGCAGCACGCCAGGCATCCCTGTCATCACCAACTCCAGGAACTTATTCAAACCCATGTCCATTGCATCGGAGATGCCATCCAACCATCTCATCCTCTGTCATCCCCTTCTTCTGCCTTCAATCTTTCCCAGCATCAGGGTCTTTTCTAATGAGTCACTTCTTCGCATCAGGTGGCCAAAGTTTTAGAGTTTCAGCTTCAACATCAGTCCTTCCAATAGATATTCAGGACTGATCTCCTTTAAAACAGCAACTCTGTACCTATTAAACAACAGCTCCTCATTTCCCCCTTCTGGCAGGGAAGCCCCTGACAGCTGCCATTTTGCTTTCTGTCTACGAATATGACTCTTCTATGTCCCTCATATGAGTGATCTCACACAATATTTGTTTTTTCTGACACTGGCTTATTTCACTTAGTACAGTGTCCTCAAGGTTCACCCATATTATAGCCTTTGTGAGAGTTTCCTCCCTTATGAAGGTGGAACACTATTCAATTGTATTCTATCCCATTTTGTTTATCCACTCATCCACTGATGGGCACTTGAGTTGCTTCTACCTTTTAGCTATTGTGAATAATGCTGTTAGGAACACTGTACAAATATCAGTTCTTGCTTTCAGTTCTTTTGGGTATATACCCAGAAGTGGAATTGCTGGACTATGTGGTAAATCTGTGTTTAAGGTTTTAAGAAACTGCCACACAGTTTTCTATAGCAGCCTGTATCACTTTACATTTTTATCAGCAATGCACAAGGGCTCCAATTTCTCCATATCCTTGCCAACAATTGTAAATTTATTTTTGTTTGCTTATTTATATCAGCCATTCTAATGGGTGCGAGGAAGGTTATATTTTTCAATCAGTTAAATTCCTGGTGGTGACATTTCAAAATGATTTAAACAATGCAAATTGTGAAAAATAGAACTGTTTTCCGTTCTCCTGTATTATGAGCTTCTAACATTAATTCAGTATTCAGCAAGCAGTCATTGAAAGGGCATCCTTTGCTTGCCTACTCCTCTGCCAGTGAAGCAAGGAGACATAAGCTTAACACTGACAGAGGCCTTTCTTCAGGAAGTTTATCATTAAGTGAAAGTAGCTCAGTCGTGTCTGACTCTTTGCAACTCTTTGAATTCTCCAGGCCAGAATACTGTAGTGGGTAGCCTTTCCCTTCTCCAGGGGATCTTCCCAACCCAGGGATCGAACCCAGGCCTCCCGCATTGCGGGCGCATTCTTTCCCAGCTGAGCCACAGGGAAGCCCAAGTTTAAAGGTGGGCATCAAAACATCCACAAATTTGGGAATTCCCTGGCAGTCCAGTGGTTAGTCCAGTCTGTGCGCTCTCACTCCAAGGGCTTGGGTTCAATCCCTGGTCAAAGCACTAAGATCCCACAAGCTGTGCAGTGTGGCCCAAAACAAACAGAACATCCACAAATTAGAGAACGAATACAGCACAAACTGTGTCTAGAGCACTGGTTGAGGAAACATAAAACACGAGTCAGGTCAGAAGAGCACAAGATCAGCGGGGGAATTCTGGAAGAGATGAATTCCAGGCCAGGGCTTCCTAGAAAACACACAGGCAGTTGCCTCCAATAGAGAGCAGTTTGTCTCAATAAATGCATATAGAGGGAGGTGCAGAAAGGATAACCGGAGAAGAAAATGCAACCCACTCCAGTGTTCTTGCCTGGAGAATCCCAGGGATGTCACGACTGAAGCGACTTAGCGGCAGCAGCAGAAGAAGGGATAACTGTAAATTTCTAATGACCTCAGATTTCCATGTGGGTAACATGGTTCTTTTTTTGAAGGTGAGGGGAGAAGGGGACAACAGAGGATGAGATGGTTGGGTGGCATCACCAACTCAATGGACTTGAGTTTGAGCAAGCTCCGGGAGTTGATGATGGACAGGGAAGCCTGGCGTGCTGCAGTCCATGGGGTCGCAAAGACTTGGACACGACTGAGCAACTGAACTAAACTGAACATGGCTTTTGGGGGAGTGGAGAATTTTGTTTTCTGACGAGTCTACATGGGTAGTAAATGCATGTGGAAATAGGGGCTTGAGATGATGCAGGTAGGGGCTGGCATGAGCACAGGTGTAGATGGAAAGTGTGCCTACAGGGCTGGTAGGGTAAGAAAGGCAGGCCTTGATGGGGAGAGTCGGCAGTGAATTTGGTCGAATTGCTCAGACCTCTTTTCTATCTTTGTAGAGAGCTGCAACAAAGTTCATTTTCACCTGCCCTACCGGTGGCAGATGTTACTTGGAAACAGCTGGGTGGACCTTCCGTTCATGGAGGATATTGAGAAGGCCTTTTGTGACCCCAAAAACTGCAGGTAAGTTGGTGGCAGGTCTAGCTTTTGAAATCTGCAAGATCATCAAAGGGGAACCTAGTGCTGTGCTCATGGGAAGAAGAAAAAGCAGTTTTTCTTCAGAATCCCATTCAGGTTAACTCTTGAGATTAAGATGGCAAATGACTTCTAAGTTAATAAAGATAAAGGAATAGGTGGGCAGGTTTGAAGTCACCCAGAGCCTGGCTAATATGAGGGACTCTGGGAATATTTGCTAACTCAGGTGAAATAAACAGGGACACAAATATTTGTTCAGTTTATATTTGTCTGAACAACAAAATGCATAGGTTGGTTTGCAAACCTATGAGCTCAGAAGAGCCTTCGGCTTAATCTCATTGTTTGAGAAAATGATTTGAGTCATTTCATATAGTTCTAAGGAAGAATTTTGTTATATACTTCAGCATTTTATACCTGCCTCTATATTTGCTATTTTCTCTATCCTGGAGGTTTCTAAAAGGCTACTTTATATATATGTTGCTGTTAGGGCTGATATGGGTGATACTACCCATGACCATATTTATAAGCTGCATCCTACTTTATAAGGAAATACTTTAGGAGGGAAAATAAGGACTTGTCACCCTGTTCAAATTTAGTGAATCTCTGGTGGAGAGTGTGTTGCTGCATTTTGCCACTAGAGGGTGGCGTCAGCTGTTTTGTTTCTAGGTATGTGTCTCCTACCAGGTAAATCTGAAGCAGGGTTTTTCAACCTTAGCACTGTTGACTTTGGGGCCCAAATAATTATTTGGTTTGCTGGAGTATTTTAGCATCATCCCTGGTGTCTACCCACTACATGCCAGTTGCGAGAAACAAAAATATCTTTTGACATTGTCAATGTTTCCTGGGTCTAATATCATTCCTGGTTGAACATCACTGATCTAGGAGGTATTTTGTAGAGCAGTAACTCTCAAACTTTTTGGTTTCCAGAGCCTTTAATATTCTTAAAATGTACTGAGGATCCCAGCGATTTCAGTTTATGTGGATTTGTAGCTATTGATATTTCAGTTCAGTTCAGTCCCTCAGTCGTGTCCGACTCTTTGCGACCCCATGAATCGCAGCACGCCAGGCCTCCCTGTCCATCACCATCTCCCGGAGTTCACTCAGACTCGCGTCCATCGAGTCCGTGATGCCATCCAGCCATCTCATCCTCGGTCGTCCCCTTCTCCTCCTGCCCCCAATCCCTCCCAGCATCAGAGTCTTTTCCAATGAGTCAACTCTTCATATGAGGTGGCCAAAGTACTGGAGCTTCAGCTTTATCATCACTCCTTCCAAAGAGATCCCAGGGTTGATCTCCTTCAGAATGAACTGGTTGGATCTCCTTGCAGTCCAAGGGACTCTCAAGAGTCTTCTCCAACACCACAGTTCAAAAGCATCAATTCTTCGGCACTCAGCCTTCTTCACAGTCCAACTCTCACATCCATACATGACCACTGGAAAAACCATAGCCTTGACTAGACGGACCTTAGTCAGCAAAGTAATGTCTCTGCTTTTGAATATGCTATCTAGGTTACTCATAACTTTTCTTCCAAGGAGTAAGCGTCTTTTAATTTCATGGCTGCAGTCACCATCTGCAGTGATTTTGGAGCCCAGAAAAATGAAGTCTGACACTGTTTCTACTGTTTCCCCATCTATTTGCCATGAAGTGATGGGACCAGATGCCATGATCGTTGTTTTCTGAATGTTGAGCTTTAAGCCGACTTTTTCGCTCTCCTCTTTCACTTTCATCAAGAAGCTTTTTAGCTCCTCTTCACTTTCTGCCATAAGGGTGGTGTCCTCTGCATATCTGAGGTTATTCATATTTCTCCCTGCAATCTTGATTCCAGCTTGTGTTTCTTCCAACCCAGTGTTTCTCATGATGTACTCTGCATATAAGTTAAATAAGCAGGGTGACAATTTGGAACCAGTCTGTTGTTCCACGTCCTGTTCTAACTGTTGCATCCTGACCTGCATACAGATTTCTCAAGAGGTATGTTAGGTGGTCTGGTATTCCCATCTCTTTCAGAATTTTCCACAGTTCATTGTGATCCACACAGTCAAGGCTTTGGCATAGTCAATACAGCAGAAATAGATGTTTTCCAGGAACTCTCTTGCTTTTTCGATGGTCCAACGGATGTTGGCAATTTGATCTCTGGTTCCTCTGCCTTTTCTAAAACCAGCTTGAACATCAGGGAGTTCACGGTTCATGTATTGCTGAAGGCTGGCTTGGAGAATTTTAAGCATTACTTTACTAGCATGTGAGATGAGTGCAATCGTGTGGTAGTTTGAGCATTCTTTTGCATTGCCTTTCTTTGGAATTGGAATGAAAACTGACCTTTTCCAGTCCTGTGGCCACTGCTGAGTTTTCCAAATTTGCTGGCATATTGAGTGTAGCACTTTCACAGCATCATCTTTCAGGATTTGAAACAGCTCAACTGGAATTCCATCACCTCCACTAGCTTTGTTTGTAGTGATGCTTTCTAAGGCCCACTTGATTTCACATTCCAAGATGTCTGGCTCTAGATTAGTGATCACATCATCATGATTATCTGGGTTGTGAAGATCTTTTTTGTACAGTTCTTCTGTGTATTCTTGCCACCTCTTCTTAATATCTTCTGCTTCTGTTAGGTCCAGACCATTTCTGTCCTTTATCGAGCCCATCTTTGCATGAAATGTTCCCTTGGTATCTCTAATTTTCTTGACGAGATCTCTAGTCTTTCCCATACTGTTCTTTTCCTCTATTTCTTCGCATTGATCGCTGAAGAAGGCTTTCTTATCTCTTCTTGCTATTCTTTGGAACTCTGCATTCAGATGCTTATATCTTTCCTTTTCTCCTTTGCTTTTCGCCTCTCTTGTTTTCACAGCTGTTTGTAAGGCCTCCCCAGACAGCCATTTTGCTTTTTTGCATTTCTTTTCCATGGGGATGGTCTTGATCCCTGTCTCTTGTACAATGTCACGAACCTCATTCCATAGTTCATCAGGCACTCTATCTATTAGATCTAGACCCTTAAATCTATTTCTCACTTCCACTGTATAATCATAAGGGATTTGATTTAGGTCATACCTGAGTGGTCTAGCAGTTTTCCCTACTTTCTTCAATTTAAGTCTGAATTTGGCCATAAGGAGTTCATGATCTGAGCCATAGTCAGCTCCCAGTCTTGTTTTTGTTGACTGTATAGAGCTTCTCCATCTTTGGCTGCAAAGAATATACTCAATCTGATTTCGGTGTTGACCATCTGGTGATGTCCATGTGTAGAGTCTTCTCTTGTGTTGTTGGAAGAGGATGTTTGCTATGACCAGTGCATTTTCTTGGCAAAACTCTATTAGTCTTTGCCCTGCTTCATTCCGCATTCCAAAGCCAAATTTGCCTGTTACTCCAGGTGTTTCTTGACTTCCTACTTTTGCATTCCAGTCCCCTATAATGAAAAGGATATCTTTTTTGGGTGTTATTTCTAAAAGATCTTGTAGGTCTTCATGAAACTGTTCAACTTTAGTTTCTTCAGCGTTACTGGTTGGGGCATAGACTTGGATAACTGTGATATTGAATGGTTTGCCTTGGAGACGAACAGAGATCCTTCTGTCGTTTTTGAGATTGCATCCAAGTACTGCATTTTGGACTCTTTTGTTGACCATGATGGCTACTCCATTTCTTCTGAGGGATTCCTGCCCACAGTAGTAGTTACCATGTTAAAAGTCACAACTGAGAAAAATTGTTTATCGATTCATTAAAAAACAATGAGAATAAACTCATTCGTGTTAACATAACATTTTTAGATAATTATATATAGGTACATGCATACATAAATGTATATAAGTATAACTATAAAAATAACTTTTCCAAAACTAAAGCAAACCAAATTCACTGGGAAGAATGACATTGTTTTATATTTTCACAAATCTCTTTATGGTAAAATCAAACATTGTGTAGCCTTGAAAAACTCCACTGTGTACTTGTGAGGGTATGAAAGTGGAAAAGGTGGGTAATGTCCTAATATTATTATGAAAGTAACTTTGACCTTGCTGACTCCTTGAAAAGGTGTCCAACTACGCTTTGATAATGGAATTCTCCAGGGAAGGACACTGGAGTGCGTAGCCATTCCCCTCGCCAGGGGATCTTCCTGACCCAGGGATTGAATCCCAGTCTCCTGCATTGAAAGCAATTCTTTACCATCTTTGCCACCAGGGAAGCCCAACTATTTAAATAATGTGTAATAATTGAAAAAACTGACCTACTGTGAGTTTCAGAGTTTCTGACATCGAGCCAATCAATTGATTTCTTTGGGGGATATTTTTTGAGGGAAGAACATGTTCTGTGGTACCATTAGGTATGTGGCAGGTTACGTTCCCTCTCTGTATTTCCGTTTTTTCTCTTGTGTGTAAGATCGTAAACTGTATTAAGGGAATTCAGAGACCACTTTCAACTCTCAGTTTTTAATTCTGCCCTCTTATTAAGATCAGAGTAGAGAAAACGGAAGCGTTTTGCTTCAGTGAAGCATTTTATTAATGCTAAGCTTTTCCCTCTCAGCGTTTCTGTTGGCAATTATAACATCAGTTTCCAGAAGATGATTTGTGATTTTAATCCCGTCCGACGTATCTCCACACCTTCATCCGTCACAAAGCCGGCCAGTTCTCTGTTTACCACAAAATGGATTTGGTACTGGAGGAATGGAGCTGATGAATGGGTTCCATATGGGGAGAAGGTGAGTACCATTCCTTCTTGTGGATACTCTTGTATAAACTTGACAACTTCAGAAGAATCTAGTAGTACAGTGTCTGACACCTATGTGATTACCCATGGAGCATGGATGTGGTAGAGAAAGTGGTGGTTTTTTTATTATACTCAGCAAGCATGTATTCCAATTGCATTATAAAAAATTATAACTATTTTTAAGAAACTCCTTGATATATGAGCCAGCCAAATATCCCTCTTTCCTCGTTATCGGGGACTGTGGCAGAACCTTGAGATAGCTTTCTAGGTACTAGTACATAAATGGGCAGAGACTACCCCTTTCAGCCAGAAAAGTAGGCAAGAGTGAGAAATCAAAAGACTGATATATATGCTTGCTAGAATTTAGTCAGAGTCTGGATTCAGATGAACTAGAAGGTTCAGACTTAGCACACAGGGACATAGTAATAGGGGAGAGAAATTTAGATAGGCAGAGGTTCTGTCTCGTGTGCCTTCTCCCTTTAGATTCAGATGATTAAACAGAGAGGGAGGTAGCTAAAGTGGGCAATGAAATTGGAATGATGAGAAAGAAAAGAAAAGCAAGAGATGGAAGTGGAGCCAAAGACAAAAAAGGGATGAGGATATCTCAGCATAAGTCACTGGGCCATCCATTTGGTTCTGAGCTCCCAAGCTGCCAAAGCAATCAAAGAAACATACTCTATTACAAGATCCCTGGGGCTTCCCAGATAGTTCAGTGGTAGAGAACCTGTCTGCCAATGCAGAGATGCCAGAGATGTGGGTTCGATCCCTGGGTTGGGAAGATCCCCTGGAGAAGGAAATGGCACCTGCTCCAGTAGGAGCCTGGCAGGCTACAGTCCATAGAGTCAGAAAGAGTCACAAAGAGTCAGACACAACTGAAGCGACTTAGCACTCAGCACACAGTCAAGCTTAGTAGCGTCCCTTGAGGGGCAGGAGTGCACGACCTGAAGGAATTGCCCAAAGTGAGGGCGAGCCATAGCTCTAGAAAGCCAAAATCAAGGCTGTCATGTAGGCCCAAGGCAAAAGTAACAAGACCTAATTATTGAAACTGAGGTATAAATTCAAGTCTTGGAGAATATGTAACTGAAGGCTCTTACTCACTCATTCAGAACTGGAGTTCAGTGAGGGCAGGGCTAGAGGACGGTCCTGGAGATGGCTGGAGATTATATCTTTACATTTTGGGGGTGTTCCTTGCCCTGTCACTCTCGTTTGGACAGCGATACACCTCTAGGATGGAGAAGGAAATGGCAACCCACTCCAGTATTCTTGCCTGGGAAATCCATGGACAGAGAGGAGAGTGGTGGGCCACAGTCCATGGCCAAAGAGTGGCAAAGAGTCATGACTTAGCAACTAAATAACAAGGCACCTGTTGGAGTTTTATATGCCTTCTTTCCAGCTTTAGACTGTTCTTTCTCATTGTGTGATGAGACGATAGCTGTGATGGTCTACTTCATGACGTTTGTTAGACATCTTATATCAGGTGCAAGTTGCTCTGTACACTTGGATCATATTTTATGGAATATGTAAAAGACTATTGCAAAACAGCTCTATTTTTCAGGCCTCCACCTAGGGTATCGTCAGTTTCAGTAGCATCAACCCTGTACAGTGGAGACTAAAGACGGGTGTTGACTTGCCCCCACCCAGGAATCCTTGACAATCTGGTTTGGGTAGCAGGATGCATTCCTGTTCAAATCCCACAGCTGAAATAAAGTTACATAAGATATCATGATAGAAATTTCTTAAAAGCCTATCCTGAAGTTTTTACCTTTTTATTTTTATTTTTAATAGAAAGACAATGAGCACATTTCGAGCATTGACTCTTCATACCTGGAGTCTCTTTTTCTATCCTGTCGGAGGGGAGTTGTGCCGTTTCAGGCGGGTTCACGCAACTACGAGCTGAGTTTTCAAGGTAAGTGTCTGCATTTGGCAGTGGTACCTGTCTTTTCAGTCTGGCCTGTGGCATCCACGGGGGAGTGGGAATAGAGCCGTGGGCATGCTGCACTCAGGACCGGGTTCTTTCTAGCACGGCAGGACCAGTGGGTGGGAGCTGATGGCAGTCAGAAGGGCCGTGCTCTAAGCCTTGACTGTGACACAGAGTAGCTGGGAACAGCACCTGGCACCCTGTAAAATGGGGGGGATTGGAGTACATGGTCTCTGTGGACACTTCTGGTTCTGCCATTCTAAATTTCTTATTCTAGGTGGGCTGCTTCCCTGAGACAGACTTCAGGTGTTAGCGACTGCAGGAGAGACCTTGGGACGTGGGTCCTTCAGAATTTTAGAGCCATGCTGTTCCTCTTAGGCGTCATCATCTAGGTCAATGCTTTTATCCGTCACCTTTTCTAAAGACTTTGCTTTCTGCCATGTTTATTGGAGCCCCCATAGGAAGATTTGGTTACCTTCTGCCTGTCTGCCTGTTGTGTTTAGTAAGAAACCAAGGCAGAAACTGTTCTCCCTCTGAATGTAGTGTCCCATCGGCTGCCTCTGTGTCCCCCTGCCCCCAAATCCCGCCCCCGCCCCCCACACCCTTGCCAGCCCCATATATGGTCAGATATGTGCCCTTTCAGGACTGTCCTCATAGATGCTTTGAAAGAGATGAAAGAGACTTTTTCAGCTCCTTGACATTCCCAGGTGGTACCTGAGATTTGGGCCCTGTACCAATTACTGTGTTTTCATTCTTTTTCTTTTTTTTGCTGTGCCATGTGGGATGTGGGAGCTTAGCTCCCCAGTTAGGGATTGAACTTGTGCTCCACACATTGGAAGTGCAGAGTCTTAACCACTGGACTATCAGGGAAGACCCCAAATCACATAGCTTTGAGGGAGCATTAGACTAACTACTGTGGAAAGCATCCTGGCAGTACATATCAAGAGATATTAAAATATGCTTACTTTTTTATTCTCAGGAATCTTTCTAAGAAATAATTCACAAGGAAAAAAATAAGCTATAGAAATAAAGGTCTTTATTAAAGCCTCCTTATAGTACTAAAGAATAGGAATAGCCTGTGTACCAGTAGGATTGTGGCTGAACACATAAAAGTATTACATTGCAGTGGAGTATTAGGTAGTTGTTAAAAATTATGATTGTGAAAACTGTGCTATAAAAGCAAAATTTGATATTGTTAAATGAAGAAGGCCAAACCCCAAGTTTATGTTTCTGTAATTAAAACAGAAATAAATATTTTTTTCAGGAATGAATTTTTAAAAAATTTAATGTGTGTGGTAAGTGCAACAATGTGTGCATAAGGACCAAGACTAGAAAGCAATGGACGAAAATAAAAATTCCTTCTGTTGGGTTGTCAAATTAAAAATGGACTTAAAACATTTTTTTGCAGTGGTATTCTATTGTTCTGACTGTTTAAAAAGGTGGTGGAGAGATGAAAACCAATATATCTTGTTCCAGAATCTGGAGAAATTTTAATCCTATATATTTGTTCCCTTGGTTCATAGAAGCCAGTCTAGAGAAGTTTTCAGGGTTCCAGACTATTTCCTTTCTATTTCTAATATGCTCTTGTTCATTGAACTAGTATTTGAGCTGTGTTGCCAGGCACTAATCTGAATGCTGGCAAACCAGGCACCTTCAGAAAATAATAACAGCTACAGGAAGGATGAAGCAGTGTGATGAATCTGCCAGAGAATGGAGGGCTCGTGGGAGAGTGCCTGCTTTTATCTGGGGAGGACACTTTGGAAGGGAGTAGGCAGCCCATACATGCGGCAAGGAGGTGTGTAAGAGCTGAGAGTAGACACTGAAACTTAAATATTTTACAAGCTGGAAACGTCCAGAAGGTTTTGCGCGGAGTTACGGCAGGATCTGATTGCTCTTTTCCTTGTTGTTCATTTTGTTGATGTGGATGTAAACCTATGGTGAGGCATAACTGCTGCCATCAGGTATATCCATTTTAAGTGTCTAGTTGGATGAGTACTGACAAATGCATCCAGCTGCTATCCTAATCAAGATCTAGAACATTCCCATCAATCCAGAAAGTTTTCTCATGCTCCTTTGTGGTCAGTCTCCCCTCTGCAGCCCATTTACTTTCTGTCACTATAATTTAGTTTAGTCTGTTCTAGAACTTCATGTAATAGAACTCTGTGGTGTGTACTCTTCAGATGGCTGACTCCTCTCAGAATACTGTTTTTCACTCATCTATATTATTGCATGAAGAGAGGTCCTTTTTTGTTGCTGAGTAATATTCCATTGCATGGATATACAATGGTTTGTTTAACCATTAACCTGTTGATGGATATTTGGATTGTTTTCACATTCTGCTTATTATAATAATGTTACTAGGCACGTTGAAATGCAAATCTTTGTGTGGATGTAGATTTCTCTTGGATAAATACTAAGGAGTGGGTTTGTTGGATTGTATAGGTAGTGTATGTTTAACTTGGTAAGAAGCTTCCAAATTCTTTTCCAAAGTGGTTGTGCCATTTTATGCTTTTACTCACAATGTATGATGATTTACTTTTTAAAGAACTCAGGCTGCAGCGTAAACCCAGGTGTACAACGTGTGTGAATTAAAACTTAACATTTCACATTTGAGGTAGGAAAATACTTTCAAAATATACCTACCATGTTCCAACCCATAATCACTGATGCCTGGTTGAGGACAGTGGTCATGAGTGATGTAATCTGGCAGCCCTAGTTCCCTTTCCCACCTGACTTTGATTGAAAGATTTGATTAATTGCACTTTGCCCATTTACCTCTTTGTTTTCTGGGTCTTATACTAAGGCCAGTGAAGGATATTCATTTTTATCATGAGCAGTTTCCATCTAAAAGGATTTTCTCGATTCATGCATATATAGTTGAGTAATGAATATTAGCTATGTTAGTAGTCTCTGAAGAATAAAGATAAATCATTTCCTAGGACCAATTCATGATTTGTGTTTTCTCTTTGTTTTTCTGTCTAAAGGGATGATTCAGACAAATATAGCTTCCAAGACCCAAAAGGATGTCATTAGAAGGCCAACGTTTGTGTCTTACTGGGATGTGGAGCGGGTGAAACGCAGACAAGAGTGAGTGTCCGTGCTTGCTGGCACACATTGCGATGTTCGAGTCACTCATGAATCTGGACTCTGTTTTCTGAAATGTTCGTGCTCACAGAACACTGCAATTTCCTTTTGCTTTAACTATGAGTAAGGTACTGACTAAGGAGTACAATGTGACTAAAAGCATCCTAGAGTAGGAGGTGTGTCTTTTCTTCAGATTCACGGGGGACTTTGAGCAGACCTCTTACTCTGGGTTCAGTTTCTTCAGCTGAGAATGGCTGGCTGTGCCTAGGAAAGAATCAGATGCACAGTTACTGGGTTTTTGTTCTGTTCTGGGTTCTTCTGAGTATCTTTAGTTTTGTGGGATGGATTTACAGGGGGTGGGAGTTTGAGGGAGAAATGGGGAGAAAAAAGGGATGTAGCAGCTGCCTGGTAAAGCCTTTGAGGAAATAGAAAGTTGATGAAAATGGATTTTTAAAGGAAATGTTGCTAAGGGATTCAGTGTGACAGCTCTGTCTGCTCAAGAAACCCAGTCAAAACTACATTGCTGGAACTTCTCTGGTGGTCCAGAGGCCAGGACTTCATGCTCCCACCGCGGGACCTCAGTTTGATCCCTGGTCTGGGGACTAGATCCCACATGCCACAGCTAAAGATCCTGCATGCTGCGACTGTTTGATGCAGCCAAATAAATAAATATAAAATGAACTGAGAAAACTGTTTGTGGGTGTTTGTGGAAAGAAGTAGCTTGAATCCAATACTTTTGCCACCTGATGCGAAGAACTGACTCACTGGAAAAGACCGAGATGCTGGGAAAGATTGAAGGCAGAAGGAGAAGGGGACGACAGAGGATGAGATGGTTGATGGCATCACCAACTCCATGGATGTGAGTTTGAGCAAGCTTTGGGAGTTGGTGATGGACAGGGCAGCCTGGCGTGCTGCAGTCCGTGGGGTCACAAAGAATCAGACATGACTGATTGACTGAACTGAACTGAGCTTAAATCCTGCTATCACAAACCCAGAAGAGACACATGGCTTTAGGATAGAATAAAGGCTGTGAGTGCTACTCTGAACAATCTGAAGAGAAGTGAATGATAGCATTTTTGATGAGCACCTTACAACAAACATATTAATTGAATCTGTTTTGCACTATACCAGTACAGTATGAAAATCAGAGCTTAACATATAAACTGGGGCCAGCTTCTTTCTTTCCAAAAGAGTTTTCATTTTATGAAAGGAGGTTTTTAAAGAGTTTTTTCCTTAAAGCATTTTTTAAAATGTAATGTTCTCATAATGGAAAATATCAAACTTAAAGAAAATTATGTGATAAACCCCTATGTACATGTTAGGGGTTCTCTATTTGAGGGTGGAGAACCCTCCAATGTATGGTTACTCTTCCTGAAATACAGTTCATACAGGAAAGGCAGGATTCTTTTCCTATACCACTAAAGTATTTAAATATTTATCATTTGAGAGAGAAGCTGTAAGACAAACTTTTTAAATATTTTTTTTAATATTATTTTTTGACTATGCCTGGAGAATCCTATGGACCGAGGAGCCTGGTGGGCTATAGTCCATTGGGTCGCAATGAGTCGGACATGACTAACACAACACAAGGCATATGGTATCTTAGTTCTCCCACCAGGGATCAAACTCATGTCCCCCTTGTATTGGAAGCATGGATTCCTAACCATTGGACCACCAGGGAAGTCCCCTAGCCTTACTTAATGCTAACACATTAGGACTTAGAAAATTTCCAGAGGAACTTCAGCTTAGTTGGAGTTAAGCACAGAAAATCACTTGGGTGTATCAAACAGGGAGCCAGATAAATTTCTTTCTCTCTCTTGTTTCTAGCCCTCAGCAGGGGGAGACCTCCTCAGAACCTTTCGTCAATATATATCTTCCCCAACCGGACGCGAGCGTCTCAGTCTCGAATAGCTTTGAGGTACTTGCTTTTTACTCTGTAGTGGGTGAATTATTTAAAGATGCAACAAAGTACTTTGCTACAAATGTGTGTGGTTGAATGAATGAATGAATGAAGGAGTGAGTGAATCACTTCTGCAAAACTCTTGAAACGAGACTCAAAGGCTAACATCCGAATGGTGACTGTGTCACATGCCACTTTCCAAAGGAGAAGGGCACCTCGTTTTTTTCAGAGTTCTGGCACACACGATCTCCTTGGGACAGATGCTCGTGACAAACTTGTAAAATAGATATTTGCTTCTCTACCTTACAGGCGAGCAAACTGGAACTGACAGTAAGAGCAACTTGTTAACTCCTTTAATTGGAGTTAAAAAGCAGGTTTCTATGGGACTCAAAGTGGGCCTCAGCTTACCTGGTTGGGGCGACTCTTTAAAAAAATTTTGTTTAGTTATTTATTTTGGGGTATGCTGGGTCTTTGTTGTTAGTTGTCTCTAGTTGTGGCAAGCAGAGGCTAATCTCTAGTTGTGGTACACAAGCTTCTCATTGCAGTGGCCTTCTCTTGTTGCAGAACATGGGCTGTAGGGCATGCAGGCTTCAGTAGTCGCAGCACACGAGTTCAGTAGTTGTGGTGCCGGGCTTAGGTGCCCTGCAGCATGTGGAATCTTCCTGAACCAAGGATTGAACCCATGTCCCCTGCATTGGCAGGCGGATTGTTAACCACAGGATCACCAGGGAAGTCCAGGGGCAAGACTCTTCCTGGATCATTTAGCTACATCAGAGCCTAGCTTTGGGTGCAGGCTACTCTGCCTGGGCTCCTTGGGTACCTCCATTGCCTCTGCTCCTGCACTGGCTTTAAGCAAAGAACTCACCGGGTCACTGGACTGAATCACACACCTGGGGGTGTGGGGCTGGGAGGGGCGTGTGCTCCGTTTGCCTTCAGGCTAATGCTCTGCTAGCCTTGAACAGATGGGCTCCGGGCCATCTAGTTCATCACTGGAAGGAACTATCAGATGTGGAAACCCTAAGCCAGCTTATCCTACCTGCTGTCAGAGGGCTGGCAAGGGTACTCCATGGCATAGATGGCCACACATATGGACATGTGCTGTGCTAAGTCACTGCATCGTGTCCAATTCTTGGGAACCCTATGGACTATAGCCCTCCAGTCTCCTCTGTCCACGGGATTCTCTGGGCAAGAATACTAGAATGGGTTGCCATGCCTTCCTCCAGGGGCTCTTTCTGACCCAGGGATCGAACTCCCAGTCTCTTGGATCTCCTGCATTGGCAGGCAGGTTCTTTACCACTAGCGCCACCTGCGAAGCCCACATAGGGACATGGAGTGAAAGTGAAAGTTGCTCAGTCGTGTCCGACTCTTTGCGACCTCGTGGACTATACAGTCCATGGAATTCTCCAGGTCAAAATACTGGAGTAGGGAGCTGTTCCCTTCCCCGGGGGATCTTCCCAACCCAGGGATCGAACCCATGTCTCCCGCATTGCAGGTGGATTCTTTACCAGTTGAGCCACAAGGGAAGCCCCATCATGCCTTAAGTGTTTCCTGCTTCACATTTACATATTTTTAAATTTCTTTCAGTTGCTTGAAATCCCTAACAATACTCCAGAATATGCTAAAGTAAGTGATCATTTTAAAGCTTCCATGAGAAATTTCAAGATTGAAAAGATAAAGAAGGTCCAGAACTCACAGCTCTTGAAGGCTTTTAAAAGGTGGGTGGCCACCTTATCGGGCTTCTCTTGACATAAAGTTTGAAAGGATTAGTGAAGACCTATCTTTGAAGATTTATATTCACTTTTTTATTTTGGTGGTCAACAGTTTTTTCAATCTCTAGTTGTGTTTTCATAGTGTAAGCTCAAACTTCTCTGTTTCAGTTTTAGCTTTACAATTAAATGCTTTCATGCATCTATTATTTAAAAGTTTTCATGTATTTATTTTTTTTATAGCTGTTGCCTTAATGTTAGTAGCTCCATTCTGAAAGCTGGTGGAATACAATTTTACGATAATTAGACTTTAGTTGGGATTTATGTTATTAACTGGAGTGGGTGAGGAATGTTCTCCATGTTAAGTCTTACGTTTTCCGTATTAGCAAGAAAATGGAGATGAAGAGAGAAGAGCAAATCCTATTTTGTGCAGCAAGACGCAACAACGTGGCATCTATCTGTGAGAATAATTTTGACTGGTTCTTACATGGAAGTCATGACACCAAATATGGAAAAGGTTTGTATGGAATAGAGAAGCTGAACAAGGAGAGCCAACACTTGGCTCTACTGTACACTCTCCTATTATGAGATATATTATTTTGTATTAACCAGTACCTGCAGGCTTTTGCATTCCTGGGGAAAAAATAAGCTCATGTTAATCTGAAATTTCCAAATTAGAGTGGGAAGTCACTGTGGAACTTGGTTCCTGCACTTTAGCCCTGCTTCCTTCCTGTCTTCTGTGCTTTATGGGAAGGGTGGGGTGTGGAGACCAGAGCACCTCGTAGATCTTGCAAAGTCTTCTCTCTTGTTGATGACTTTGTCTACCGTTGCTACTCAGTTCTGGCCATGGCTCTTGCTGACCTATGTCCATCCCTTCTCTTGCCACTGATGGATTCTAATCAAAGGAGATGAGGTCTTTTCCCATCACAGGCCATGCTGGTCACACCAAATCTTTTTGGCTTTGTTTTTGTTCCTAAATTCCTTCATGCAACTCAAAAATCCAGAAACCCAACCAAACAAACACCAAAGAATTACTCACCTTAAGGCAACAAGTAATAGTTTATCAATATCAATTAATTTTTCACAGAATATCAGATTTTGCAATATAGACTCTTTTCCTTCAATGGGCAGAAAGACATTTTCTGTTGTTCAGTTGTTAAGTCATGTCTGATTCTTTGCAACCCCATGGACCGAAGCACGTCTGGCTCTTCTGTCCTCCACTATCTTCGGAAATCTGCTCACACTCATGTCTATTGAGTCAGTGATGTCATCCAACCATCTCATCCTCTGTTGCCCCCTTCTTCCACCCTCAGTCTTTTCCAGCATCAGGGCCTTTTCCAATGAGTCAGATCTTTGCATCAGGTGGCCAAAGTATTAGAGCTTCAGCTTCAGCATCAGTCCTTTCAACGAATATTCAGGGTTAATTTCCTTTAGAATCGATTGGTTTGATCTCCTTGCAGTCCAAGGGACTCTGAAGAGTTTTCTACAGCACCACTCCAACACCACAGTTCAAAAGCATCAATTCTTCGGCGTTCAGCCTTCTTCACAGTCCAACTCTCACATCCATACATGACCACAGGAAAAACCATAGCCTTGACTAGACGGACCTTAGTCGGCAAAGTAATGTCTCTGCTTTTGAATATATTATGAAGAATTGATGCTTTTGAACTGTGGTGTTGGAGAAGACTCTTGAGAGTCCCTTGGACTGCAAGGAGATCCAACCAGTCCATTCTGAAGGAGATCAACCCTGGGATTTCTTTGGAAGGAATGATGCTAAAGCTGAAACTCCAGTACTTTGGCCACCTCATGCGAAGAGTTGACTCATTGGAAAAGACTGATGCTGGGAGGGATTGGGGGCAGGAGGAGAAGGGGACGACCGAGGATGAGATGGCTGGATGGCATCACGGACTTGATGGACGTGAGTCTGAGTGAACTCCGGGAGATGGTGATGGACAGGGAGGCCTGGCGTGCTGCGATTCATGGGGTTGCAAAGAGTCGGACATGACTGAGCGACTGAACTGAACTGAACAATTGGAAAGCATCAGTTCTTCAATGCTCAGTCTTTTTGTGGTCCAACTCTCACATCTATACATGACTACTGGAAAAACCATAGTTTTGATTATATGGACCTTTGTTAGCAAACTGCTGTCTTTGCTTTTTAGTACGCTTTCTAGGTTTGTTATAGCTTTTCTTCCAAGGAGCAAGCATCTTTTTATTTAATGGCTGCAGTCACCATCCACAGTGATTTTGGAGCCCAAGAAAATAAAATCTGTAACTGTTTCTTTTTCCCCATCTATTTCCCATGAAGTGATGGAACCAGATGCCATGATCTTAGTTTTTTGAATGTTGAGTTCTAAGCCAGCTTTTCCGCTCTCCTCTTTCACCCTTGTCAAGAGGTTATTTCGTTCCCTTGGGAATAATAAAAATAAAAATAGGAAATTTGAATTTGTCAGGAAACGGTTGTTGCTCTGGTGAGTGTGGAGATATCAGTGATTATCAGAGGTTGTCTTGTAGTTGAGGACGATAGATTGAGCGTCTGACCAGCTCTGCCAGGGTCAAGTGTTGGCTCATGTCATATCTCTCCTCTCTCCCTTTTCCTTTCCCCAGGACCTTCCCACAGTAGTAAATGATGTTTCTTCCTTAAAATGTACACAATATAAAATGGCCTTTGTTGGAGTATCTTTGGTTTATTAGTTACAACTCAACTTGCTTGCATGAACTGGATTACTGTGATATCAACAGTTGGTTATTGTACCCAGTGGCTCAACATTGTACCTGTGAATTCCATAGAGTTGCAAATGTTTCTGTTAATTGTCAGGTTATACACCGTATTCAAGTGTACTTGCATAATAAACGTTTTCCTAAGTACAAAGGAAAGTTATTAGTATCAATAAGGTATTGCTGACATATACTTGGTCAATGCCTGTCATCTGATCATGTGTAAATAATCTTATAACTACATACCTTCTTTTATAATAATTCTTAACCTTTTTCTTCTGATTATTTCTAGGAAACTACTTCACAAGAGATGCCATTAGTTCCCATAAAAATTACCCGTTTGATTCCAAAAACATCGTTATGTTTGTAGCCCGAGTCCTGGTTGGAAATTTCATTGAAGGCCATATGGGTTACCAGAGTCCCCCTCCGCGGTATGACAGCTGTGTGGATACAAGATTGAATCCCTCTGTTTTTGTCATCTTTCAGAAAGATCAGATTTACCCAGAATATGTGATTGAATATACCGAACTAGAGAAATCAGAGAAACCAGAGAAACCCTGCGTGATTAGTTAGAAATGATGGCTACAGCCTCGTAAAGGATGTCATAACCATTCTGTTCACTTAAAGAACCCGATCTTCCACAAAGATAATAGTTACACTTATGTTTTCTCTCCTATAAATGCCTTGGATTAGTGGTTCCCAAACTTTGCTGCACATTTGAATCATCTAGGAAGCGCTAAACAACCCCACTGTCCAGGGGACTTCCCTAGTGTGGTTAAGGCTGTGCACTCCCAAGGTAGGGGCACGGGCTCAACCCCTGAACTAAGACCTGGCATGCTGCGCAGTGCGTGCAGCCTTAAAAACAATTAAAGATTTTTTTTTAGTGTCCAGATTACACACCACTCCAACTAAATCACTTTTTTGGGGTTGACCGCCAAGAAGAGGATTGAAATGTGTCATAAGTTTGGGAATCACTCATTACCTAGATGTAACTGGTAAAGACTCACTTCTAAAACTTCTGTTAATGCAGCAACCTTCTCTCCCCCAACTACTCTTAGTTGATTGCATGATTTGGTTTTGTTTCGGTTAAATTGAAAGAAAATTTATTTGGGAAATTTAAGTGAAATCTAAAAATTAAGGACATAAGACAGTACAGCCTTGGAAAATTGTGGAAAGCTGGGGGAAAATACATAGGAGTATAGTTGCGGCGGGTGGAAATGTCAGGGAAATTTAAATGCTAGCAAGACATAACTGCAGTACTGTACCTTATCTCTGGTGAGACTGATTTGAGGGCATGCATTTCTTTATCTCTACGTTTATTTACAGTACTTCATCCAAGTTGACGCTTTCTGAAACGCAATAAAAAGAGCTGCTAAGTATGGCTCAGAGCGCAGCAACCAACTGGAATTAACTGCCCATTTGGGCAAAGTAGACATTTATATTCTAACTAATATGATTACAGAGAAGGCTTTTTTTTCAGGTCAGACATACATGAAGTGCTGGTATTTTGGGTGGACCGAGTTGCAGTAACCAGATCCACACAATCACGACTGATAAATCCGAGTGCTGTTGTAGTTGTTCGCTGTGTTAGTTGAAGCTCACCAGGCAATTAGGGCCATTCTACCGAAGCACAGGCCCCCTGAGGAGGTGAGGTTAGTTTCCTTGGGAGACAGAATCAGGACGAAGGAACAGTGCTGCAAACAAGCCTCGCACCTGCGAGGGGCTTCTTTTTCTAAATATAACAGATTGTGTGGAATTGTAGCACAATCAGTTTTTAGAGCAGCTGAGGTGCCTGGACCAAGAGTTCCTTTCTTATTATGGATGAGGGTTTTCCTTCCAATTTTCAACATTCCATACCAGTCGCCAACATTTCATGTTATAATTACTTCCAGCAGATATGTTATAAAAATTAATTAGCATTAGAGTTGATTTTATATTAGATCTCTACAACTCTGGCTTAAAAGGGCTCCACCAGGGACTTACTTCCCTGGCAGTCCAAAGGTTAAGGCTTTAAGCTTCCACTGCAGGGGGCATGGGTTCAAACCCTTGTCAGGGAACCAAGATCCCATATGCCATGTGGCCGGACCAAAAAAAGTTTAAAAATCTAAAAAAAAAAAAAAGAGGAAATCTACAGATTGTCGAAATGGAGAAAATAAGGAAGTACTATATTCTTGCAGGCGAGCTGTAGGTCATACACGAATGTCTAGTGAGACATTCTACATTCGTATAGGGTGCAGAGCAATTCCTTACTGTAAGCAGCTGTCCAGTGCACTGCAAGATGGTCAGCATACTTCGCTCTCACATAATAAATGCCAGTAGCGCCCTCTCCCCCACCCGCATTATGATGGCAACAACAAACCTTATCAGATCTATTCACCATTTTCAGAGCAAATAATTTGTATGATAACATCCCCTTTGCTATCCTGAGATGATTCAAATACTACAATCTACATGAATTTTCTTCTTAAATAATCAATTTATTACCCTAACTATTATAATGGAGAAACAGAAGGCAAGAAATTTGTAATGATGATAAAATGAATATCAGTATATAAATGCTCCAGCATGACCACGCTATACGACATCATGAAATAGATATTTACTTCTACTGATAATGAATAGGTTTGGATTTAAGAGTCGATCGGAGGCTACTTCCTATAAAGAAGTACTGGAAAGATTAGAAGTATAGGTGACACCAGAATGAAAACCAGTATTAGGATAAGTCATAATAGACCATATATCTTTTCTGTATGTAGTTAGGGGAAGAACGAAATTATCTTAATTGAAATAAGTTTAGCAGGACAAGACCAATGACAGATTGTCTAAGAGGAAAAAAAGAATTATATCCTTTCAGGCGAGCTATGGATCCTATATAAGTGTCTAGTAGGACCTTAGAAAGTCGTATAGAGTACCGAATAAGTCTTCTTTGTATGGGACTGACCCATACACCATAGGGGCATCTCATCCCTAGCCGCATCCACTCAATGCCAGTAAAAGCCTGCAATTATTACAAAACCAACAAGCCATCAATTTCCAAAAGACCACAGTACGAGTCACTCAGTTAATACCTAGCATCTTTAGATTACTATCCTCCATAATGAGTCCTCCTATAGATTAAATTGGATGCTTGCCTCCTACATCCCTGGTTTTTAAAACACTTTGCATCTTGCTTTGATTATTTTTAGCACCTGTCTGACTTAAAGTTGTTCGCTTTTCGCGTTAGAGTGTAAGCTCCATGAGAGCCGAGTCAGCCTGTCCTGTTCACTGTGCCACACTGCATACCCAGCTGAGTGCTTGATACACTGGATAAATTTTGTTGAATAAAGTTCAACTGCTTATAATTCAGTAGCTGAGTTGTATTTCTTCTTGTTCTCCTCCCAGCTCCATTTGAGGTTCTAATACAAGAAAATAAATATTAACTTCGGCTCCACTGCTTGTATTTGCTCTATTTCCAGGTATCTCCTACAAGATAGTCACCTGCAGACACTTGTTCTTTCAGTGGGGGAGGAGGGCAGCTAAAGGATGTGAGTTGCCCCTTCCAGCTTCATCATTCCTGGACTCAGTGACCAAGGAGCCTTTAGCATACCGCCAGGGGAAGACCGGGTGGTGGTGATGGAGAAGCCCGCAGTGGGTTGGTACATCTTCTGTTTAGGGGAGAGGGAGACAGTGGAAACTGCTGACACCCCTTAGGAGTGGGAACAGGGCCAGTGGGAGGCAGCTAAAAACGTAAATGATCAGCAGAGTTGTCCAATTAGTAACGCCTTCAAAATTCTTTCTCCACTCTTCTTTTTTTTTTTTTTTTTTAAGGAAGGAGTATTTTTATTCATTTTTGGTGGCACTGGGTCTTTGTTACTGCATGTGTGCCTTCTCTAGTTGCAGAAAGCGTGGGCGTCTAATCATGTTGCCTTCTCTTGTTTCAGAGCACGGGCTCTAGGGCATGGGCTTAGTTGCCCCAGGGCATGTGTAATCTTCCTGGACCAGGGCGCGAACCCATGTGCCCTGCATTGGCAGGCAGCTTCTAGGGCTTCCCAGGTGGCGCTAGTGGTAAAGAACCTGCCGGCCAGTGCAGGAGACAAAAGAGACACGGGTTCGATCCCTGGTTTGGGAAGATCCCCTGGAGAAGGAAATGGCAACCCACTCCAGTACTCTTGCCTGGAGAATCCCGTGGTCAGAGGAGCCTGGCGGGCTGCAGTCCGAGGGGTTGCAGAGAGTTGGACACGACTGAAGTGACTTGGCACTAGCACTTCTTAACTGCCAGGAAGTCCCACCCATTTGTTTTTAATCACAAAGCTTTGGATGGAGACAGAAACCATCTGTATGGCAGCATGCGCTGCTCAGCTGTGCAGGACTCTCTGTGACCCCATGGACTGTAGCCTGCCAGGCTTCTCTGTCCATGGCAGTTCTCCAGTCTAGAATACTGGAGTAGGTTGCAACTTCCTCCTCCAGGGGATCTTCCCAACTCAGGGACGGAACCCATGTCTTCTAGACTGGCAGGCTGATTCTTTACCACTGAGCCACCTGGGAAATATGGTAGCATTCAGTTCGGTGCAGTTCAGTCACTCAGTCGGGTCTGACCCTTTGCGACCTCATGAACCGCAGCACGCCAGGCCTCCTTGTCCATCACCAACTCCCGGAGTTTACCCAAACTCATGTCCATAGATATGATTAAAGTGAAGGTAAAACTGCCATTTGATTTGGACCTCAATGGAAATAAAATAATATATAGCCAACCCATCACTGTCAAAGCACCCACACTCAAATATATAGAAGTGACATCAAATCAAGCAAATGTTTTGAGTTTTTCCATTTAGTTATATGTTCTATTTGTTTATTTGTCATAGCAGGCTCTCACATTTTTCAGAAATGTTTGATGTTGCTACTCCCCAAGGTTCGATCCTCCCACCTCTGCTTTTCTTTATTTGTGCTGAGTGAGCTTATCAACTGTCAAAGCTCCAATTTCCTTATACTCTGATGACACTCAAATCAATATTCTCTTCAATCTTTCTTAAGCTCTTGACCTGTAAATTCAACAGCCCACTGAGCATCTTCCCATGGACCATCCACTGCAAACTCAACACAATAAAAATTAAGACAATAATCCTTCAGCTGTTTCTCTTCTGTTTTTTCTTATTTCTGTCTTGGTTTTCTAGAAATCCATTCTTTATTATGGCCAGAGATCTTTCCAAAACATCTATCCCACATTAGAAGTGTTCAGGAAAATGACAGATACTTTGGTTAATTATGAAAATAAAGATTATGTAGGGAAATTACCATTTTTTAAAGTCATGCCTAATGAAGTATTTAGGATTGAAGTATCTAGAAATATCTACAAATTGAAGCTTATAAATTCTCAGCCCAAACAGTCAGGCACATAAAACAGGACAAAGTGTTAAGATTTTACAACTCGAGGAAATTGATATATATGGGTGCTTATTTCACGATCTTCTAATTTCCTGCTTGAAAAATTGTTTACTACTAATTAAAAAAAAAACAAAAACATAATTAAAAACACCTATCCTGGGACTTCCCTGGTAGTACACGGGTTAAAAAACTGCCTGCCAGTGCAAGGGACAATGGTTGGATCCCTGATCTAGGAAGATTCCACATGCCAAGAGGCAGCTAAGCCCGTGTGCCACAACTACTGGGCCTGTGTGCTCCAATTATTGAAGCCTGCGCTCTGCAACAAGAGAAGCCGCTGCAGTGAGAAGTCTGCGCACTGCAATGAAGAGGAGCCCCTGCTAGCTACAACTAGAAAAAACCTTCGCGTGGCAATGAAGACCCAGCACAGCCAAAAATAAGTATTAAATCAAATAACATTTATATGTAATATTATATATAATAATGTTATAATAGAATATTAAATAATCATAAAAAACACATCCTACAATATAGCCAAGCACTGTTGTTTCTTTTTTTTAAGATTTATTTTTTTATTTATTTTTGGCTGTGCTGGGTCTTCATTGCTGCATGAAGGCCTTAGTTGCAATGTGTAGACTTCTCATTGGAGTGGTTCCTCTTGTTTTGGAGCACAAGCTCTAGGTGCATGGGTTTCAGTAGTTGCCACATGTGGGCTCAGTAGTTGTGGCTCATGGCTTAGTTGCTTCTTGGCACATGGGATCTTCCTGGACCAGGGAGAGAACCTGTGTCCCCAGCACTGGCAGGTGGATTCTTTACCACTGAGCCACGAGGGAAGCCCCTAGCCAGGCACTGTTTTTAAGTGCTGGGGATACAGCAAGGAACACAAAATTCCTGCTCTCACAAGCTTGAATTCTACAAATATATAAATAAGAAGAAAAACATGAGTGATAAGTTCCATCCAGAGACCAGGGTGCTACTTTAGAGTGGAAGTTAGGAAAGGCCTTACCAAAGAGAAGACATTTAAGCTCAGTTTTGAATGACAAAAAGACTAGTAATTCTAGAGTGCGAGGCGATGATGATGCCGAGGAGCATTCTAGCCAGGCGATGATGCCGGGCAGCATTCTAGCCAGAGGGATCACTCCCCAGCTGAGATTCCTTCAGTTGCTTCCCAAAGTCTTCTGGAAGTCCAACTTTCTTAACATGGCAGAAAAGATCTTTGAGCATCTAGCCAGTGGACTTTCTCTTTAGCTTCTTCACGTGCCATTAACTTATTTAATCTTCACAACTACCTTGCAAGACAGCAACTCAATCAGGCGAGTTCCTCAATCATGTTTTATCCATCTCAGTACTCCATGGCTGCATTAAGAGTTGGCTCAAAAAATGCTCATTAAATCAGCATGGCCTTGGGCAAAAAGCTCTTTAACAAACATTTCCTGGTGGCTCAGACGGTATAGAATCTGCCTATAATGCAGGAGACCTGAGTTCAATCCCTGGTGGGGAAGATCCCCTAGAGAAGGGAATGGCAACCCACTCCAGCATTCTTGCCTGGAGAATTCCATGAACAGACTGTATTCCTGGCGGGCTACAGTCCCTGGGGTTACAAAGAGACAGAGAGGAGTAAGCCACCAACATTTAACAAACCTACAGGTCTAAACCAGTGCTGTCTAACAGAAACATTAAGTGAGCTTCGTGTGTAATTTTACATTTTCTCATAGCTGCCTTAGAAGTGAAAGAAACGATGAAATTATAACATTTTATTTAAATATTATCAATTTAACATCGTTAATATAAAATTTTACAGTTTCTGCATTCTAAAGCTTCCAAGTCCAGCGTATGTATATTTCACACATCCCACTGCAAACCGGTCACATTTCAGGCACCCAAAAGCCACCTGTGGCTAAGTTCTGAGATCGCCTCCCTAAGGCCGCCCAGCTATTCACCTTCTACCACATTACCTGTTCCATTTTTTTTGCAGCCCTTACTGCTGCTGCTCCTAAGTCGCTTCAGTCGTGTCCGACTCTGTGCGACCCCATAGACGGCAGCCCACCAGGCTCCCCCCTCCCTGGGATTCTCCAGGCAAGAACACTGGAGTGGGTTGCCATTTCCTTCTGCAATGCATGAAGGTGAAAAGAGAAAGTTAAGTCGCTCAGTCACGTCTGACTCTTAGCGACCCCATGGACTGCAGCCTACCAGGCAGCCCTTACTAGTATCTCCCAATTCCCTCCGACTATACAAGTCCCTCGAGGTGAGGACTTAACCTTGAAGGGTGCCTGACCCACAGCAGGCGCCGGATCAGGACTGTCCTCGCCTGATCTGAGCCCCTGATGGCCCAGGGTCCCAGGGCTGTTCTCTCGCACGGCCGCCCCTTGCCCGCCCTTTCCCAGGCCCTTCCCGGGAACCGGGTTTGAAGTCGTGGACGTGACTGGGAGGAGTCTGTCCGCCTCGGATTTCCGCACAGGGAGCCAGGCCGCGACCATGGCGGAGCCCACCGTGTGCTCCTTCCTCACCAAAGTGCTGTGCGCCCACGGCGGCCGCATGTTCCTGCAGGACCTGCGCGGCCACGTGGAGCTCTCCGAGGCCCGGCTGCGGGACGTGCTGCGCCAGGCCGGGCCCGACCGCTTCCTGCTGCAGGAGGTGGAGGTGCGCGAGGGCCCGTGGGACGCCGAGGCCGAGGTGGCGGCCGGCGCGGGCGGCGGCGGCGGCCCGGCGGCCTGGCGGGTGGTGGCCGTGTCCTCCGCGCGCCTCTGCGCCCGCTACCAGCGCGGCGAGTGCCAGGGCTGCGACCAGCTGCACCTCTGCCGCCGCCACATGCAGGGCAAGTGCCCGAACCGCGACTGCTGGTGAGGCTGCGGGCCGGGCGGGCCGGGGCGGGGCGGCGGGCGGGACGCGAAGGACTCCGCGCGGGGGCCGCGGGCCTGACCCGTCCAGCCGGGAGCGGGACCCAGAAGGAAAGGAGAACGGCGGTCGTCGATCCGGGCCGGACGACCTCTTCTGGAAGGGCCGAAGGGAAGCCCGCGGAAGGTGCCCCTCCGCGTCCTTCGGGCGGAGGCCTCCCCCGCGCTCCCAGCTGAGGAACGAGACGGAAGATCGTCTCAATTTGGGTTTCTCAACCACCTCTCTCCGCCTCCCCCCGCCCCAAATTTGCAGCTTCTTCCCCCTCCCCGCCCCCAGTTCTCCACATCAGGGCCGGGATAAATCAGGATTTGAGTTCCTTTCCTCCAGGGGCCTTTTTGCAGCCATTTACGGACCCCGTGGAATTCACGGATCCTTTGTCGAAGAGGTCGGCTCTTCCCACTTAAACACAGCTTTAGCAGAAGAGGGTCTGTGCTCTGTGGGTTTAGAACGCGCAATCTAGGTCGACCCCCGCCGGGAAACGGAGGGTGGGGTGATTTGTGGGAGGTCGTTTGAGTCTGCCTCCCGACTCCATTCTTCCTTGGTCGACTCGAGCGCCCCGAAGTGGGTGGGGGAGGAGGCATGCATTGTTTTTAAGCTTGGGGGATGGTGGGCTGGGCAGTCGTTTGGAGTGGAGAAGGCCAGTGCAGACGTCTGCCGACCCCACCGGCTGGGACCCTCCGTCAAAGCAGGTGACTGGGGGAGAGGGTCCCCTTGGCCATAAAGTGTCTTTGTTCAGCGTGAAATGGCTTTGGGAGGGGAGTTACTTTATCCCAGCTTTCTTATTATCAGAGCTTTCTAGACCGTAAGGGGGTCCAGGGTTTCCCTGGTGGCTTGGACCGTAAAGGATCTGCCTGCTATGCAGAATCTGCCTGCAATGCGGGAGATGGGGATTCGATCCCAGAGTCAGGAAGATCCCCTGGAGAAGGCAATGGGAACGGGCTATAGTCCATAGCGTCGCAAAGAGTCGGACACAACTGAGCGACTAACACACAGGATACACGCCAGACTGCAGTTGAAAGCCACCCTAGGATAGGGATTTGGCGATCTGGCTCCATCCTCGTCTGGGCCTCTGATCCAGACCTTTGTGGTTCTAGGTCCACCTGCACCCTTTCTCATGATATCCACACGCCTGTCAACATCCAGGTTCTGAAAAAACAGGGACTCTTTGGTCTCAACGAGGCCCAGCTTCGGGTCCTGCTTTTACAGAATGACCCCTGCCTTCTACCAGAGGTGAGTCACCAAGCAAAAAAGTCGGGGAAGAACATCAAATGTTTGCTTGCCCAGGACAGCCTGAGGGGAAGGGGGCAAGTGTGGTACAGTGGTGACCTTCCTGGACTCTGGTTTTATTGGGCTTTGATACACTTTGACATACAAGGAGTGATGGACCTGTATGGGACAGAAATAATAATAATGGTTTATGGAATTTTTTTTTTTTAGTTCTTACTAAATGCTAAGTATTGATAGTTCAATTATCTTAAGCTATTAGTAACTAATGAGTGAAGTATGCCTGTCCCCATTTTATAGGTGAGGCAACTGAGGTTTGATTAAATAACTTGCCCAAGGTCACAGTAAATGGCAGATTTGAGTTTAGTTTTGTCTGATTATGAAGCCTCGGTTTTGTAAATTACCTGTTTATACTTTTGCTGGTTTTTCTATCTAGGCATTTGTCTTTTTCTGTTAATTCATAAGATATCTTTAACTACAAATCCCTTTTTGGGTCACATTTGTTACAAGTATTCACCCCCATTTATTTTGGGGGATTTTAGATATTAATTTTAATTGCTTTGCAACTCCATAATGTAGTTTCAAATGCTTAAAAAGTACTCATTATAACTGCTATAATGGCAAAATTAGCACACTTGTATCTGTTATGCTATACACAAAGAATTTTTCAAACAAAAGAGTTGGAATCACCAAAGAAGATATTACAAGAGGTCTCCAATTAAAAGTAGAGTTTTCTAATCTAGCACAATGATTCTGTCATAGACACTTTCTATGTTGGTGACACTAGTGGTAAAGAACCTGCTTGCCACTTCAGGAGACATAAGGAGACACAGGGTCCATCCCTGGGTCAGGAAGACCCCCTGGAGGAGGGCATGGCAACCCACTCCAGTACCCTTGCCTGGAGAATCCCATGGACAGAGGAGCCCGATGGGCTATAGTCCATAGGGTTGCAAAGAGTCAGACGTGACCGAAACGACTTATCACACACACACACACCTTGCCAGAAAGGGGATGGGAAGAAGGGAGGATGTTAGGAAAACAGAATAGCTCATGATTGTGATCCCCCTTTAACTCAGAGGAATTTCAGGGTCTACAGGGAAGAAATTCAGAAGGCGGGAGGTTTGAGCTAGAATCTTTGGTAGCTCAAAAATGGGTAGAGCTCAGAAATTGGTAGCTGGTAGAGGCTGCCCTCCAGGCAGCAGTCTATACTCAGAAGTCTGGAGTCAGCCTTAGGGGCTGACAGGCTTCTACTCGGTGTCCATGTGCTTTCTGATTTCAGGTTCTGAAGCCAGGTTTGGTATGTCACGAGCCAGATTCGTTCCAGCCATGTTGCCTGATGCAGTCCCAGCAGCAGCTGGAGCAGGTGCTTGGCAGGAAGGGAGAGGAGGGTGCGGCACCTACCGGACAGTGCCAGTTCTATTTACCTTTAGTGTTAATGGATTTTTTTTTTTTTGACTAATAGAAACTTAGCGTTTTTATATTGTTAAACGTACTGAATTTTTTTCTTTATGGCTTCTCCCTGAGTGTCCTGGGTCCAGCCTCATCTTGTCATATTACTGTATGTCAGTGTTCTGTGAGCGGCTGAGGGGTTGGCTACATTTATGACAGGAGCCTGCCTTCAGGCTGATCATCTGAAGCTGGTGGTGTGTGTCATGGGGGCTTCCCAGGTGGCGCTAGTGGTAAAGAACCCACCTGCCAATGCAGGAGACATAATGAGACACTGGTTCGATCCCTGGGTAGGGAAGATCCTCTGGAGGAGGGCATGGCAACCCACTCCAGTATCCTTGCCTGGAGGATCTCATGGACAGAGGAGCGTGGTGGGCTACAGTCCATGGGGTCGCAAAGGGTTGGACACGACTGAGGCAACTTAGCACATAGCACAGTCATGTGGCGCAAAACACGGCCACTTAGCCAGCAGGGACCATGGACAAGCAGGTGGGTGAGGCAGAAATGGTACCTCGCGTCTCATGTGTGAAAATACCTGATGATCCCTTTTTACCTCTCTGCCAAAGATTCAGTACACAGTGCAGGTCCAGTATTTGTAAAACATCATAAGGGGTGGGACTTCCCCAGTGGTTCAGTGGTTAGGACCCTGCACCTCCATTGCAAGGGGCGCAAGTTCCATCCCTGAATGGAATAGGGGAACTAAGATCCTGCATGCCATGTGGCGCACCCCCCCACCCCAAAACAGCGGGGCCACGTATCGCAGTGTGTATGGACATGCTAAATTGCTTCAGTCGTGTCTGACTCTGTATGACCCTATGGACTATGGACCACTAGGCTCCTCTGTCCATGGGATTCTCCAGGCAGGAGTACTGAAATGTGTTGCCATGCCCTCTTCCAGGGTATCTTCCTGACCCAGGGATGGAGCCTGCATCTTTTACTTCTCCTGTATTGGCAGGCAGGTTCTTTACCACTAGTGCCACCTGGGAAGCCCAAATATTGTGATATTATGATTTATAATAAGAAATATTTATTTGCTTTTCATATCTGTCTCTGGTGCAGAGTTCCTAAAACTTTTGAAATTTCCTGAATATTGAGAGCAATAAAACATTACTTTTGTTATGTTCATGTGATGACTTTTGAAAAGTTCCTAGGTGACATGGGGACTGGTTTCCCTAAGAACCAATTACATGATTAGAAGGTTGGAACTTTCAGTCCCACGCCCAGTCCTGGGAGGGTAGCGGGCCTCGAGGTTGAGTTCAGTTACCAGTGGCCAGTGATTTAATCAAGGAAGTGTCAGTAAAACCCCAAAAGGATGGGCTTTAGAGAGCTTTCAGGCTGGTGAACACGTAGAGGTCCTGGGAGAGTGGTGGCCATAGAGAGTCTGGAAACTGCACCCTTCCCCCATGCCCTTTGTGTCTCTCCCATCCAGCTGTTCCTGAGTTATATCCGTTGATGCTTCCTCGGTGGTGCTAGTGGTAAGGAACTGGCCTGCCAGTGCAGAAGGAGGTCTAGTAGACGCCAGTTCGATCCTTGGGTCAGGAAGATCCCCTGGAGAAGGGAACGGCGATTCACTCCAGTATTTTTGCTTGGGAAATCCCATGGACAGAGGAGCCTGGTAGGCTGCAGTCCACAGGGATAATAAACTGGAAATTTAGCAAGTAAAATGTGTCTTTGAGTTATGTGAGCCTTTCTAGCAAATTAATTGAACACAGGGAAGGGGTTGTGGGAACTTCTAATCTGTAGCTGAAAGATCAGAAGCACAGGTGTCAACCTGGACTTATGATTTGTATCTGAAGTGAGGGCAGGCTCGTGAGTGGTGGTTGGGTTGCTAAGTCGTGTCCTTGTGATCCAATGGACTGTAGCCTGCTAGGCTCCTCTGTCCATGGGATTTTCCAAGCAACAATACTAGAGTGGCTTGCTATTCCTTCTCCAGAGGATCTTTCCAATCCAGGGATCGAACCTGGGTCTCCTGCACTGCAGGCAGATTTTTTTACCAACTGAGCTACCAGGAAAGTCCTGGGCTTGTGGGACCAAGCCCTAGCCCTTAACCTGTGTGATCTGACGCCACTCCAAGTCTGTCTCCTGGAGATCATGTCAGACTTGAGTTAAATTTGTGAGTACCTGGTCAGTGTCCACTGAGAATTGCTTGGTGGTGTTGGAAAACACACACATTGGAAATATGAAAATATACTTTGCTGATACATTTGAAAACTTTCATGAAATGGGCAAATCTCTAGAAAAATATTGCATGTCAATATTGATTCAAGAAGAAATAGGAAACCAGAATCACTTTAAAAAAAAATAAAAGCATTCAAATAAAAATGTAAAAAACTCACAAAATCAGAATGTTTGGTAAGTCTTCTACAAGGGAGTATTAAGCCCTTATGGATCTATTGCTCAACTTTAACATATCTTGAAGGAATAGATTATTCTGATATGGGGGCTAGATCTGGGATCTATTTTCTTTGATCTCCTGTACATTCTGGAACCAGTATTATACTGTTTAATGAAGGTATATTATATTTTAAGATATGATGTTATGAGTCTCTATGCCCTTAAGTCTTTTTCAATCGTTTTCCCTTTAATCGATTCTCACTTGTTTCCTTTTTTAGATACGTTTTTACAGTCATTTAAATTCCTAAAACTGGTTTATAGGAATTCTTTGGGGGAAGTAGGAATTGCACTAAAATTGTGTGTTCATTTCAGAAAATTGGCATCACAATTGCAGGTAGGAAGCCATTTTAAAAATTTATTGATTGAGATATAATTGATGTACAGTAAGTAGTATGTTAGTTTCACATGCATAATGTTTAAATACATTATGAAATGATCACCAAATAAGTCTAATAACCGTCTGTCTCCATACAATTTTTGTTGTTGTTCAGTCGCCAAGTTGTATCTGACTCTTTGTGACCCCAGGTTTGCCCAAGTTCATGTATGTCCAGTGAATCAATGATGTGTTGGATGGCATCATTCCATACAGTATTGACCATATTTTTATGCTGTATATTATATTTGTGTGACTTCCTTCAAGACAGGAAGCTTGTACCTCTCAATTCCCTTCTGCTGTTTCACCCATCGTCCACCTCTCTGTCCTTGGACAACCACCCCCTTGTTCTTTGATGTCATTTGTGGTATCAGTCCCTGGTCATCTGGTCATTTGTGTCCAGTAGAATTGCCCACATTTTAGGTTTGACTGATGTGTTCCTCTAGTATCATTTAACACGTTCCTGAATTTACTGTAAATTGATTGATCTGGAGCTTTGATTGGATTTAGGCTTGAATTATGTAGCAAGAATTTTTTGTACATGTGGTATATTGTTAGGGTGACTAATGGTCCCCATTTGCCTGGGACTGAGGGGTTTCCAGCCTTGTCAGACTTTCCTGCTAAAAGGTCATATTTCCTATTGCATCTTGTCAGGAGGTACACAATGTCTGGTCCCAATGCAAATATTAATAGTGCTCCTTTTAAAATGCCCTTGTCTGGATAATAAATTATCTGATCACGCTGCCTGTCCAGATTGGTTTCCCTGGAGGCAGAGGCTGACATAGGGATTGAGGTACGTGTGCTGTATTGAAGAAGGGATCCTTGGGAAAAATCTGTAAGGTAAAATAGTGGGAGGGGAGAGCTATAAGCAAGATGGAATGGCCTTGACTTGATTCACACAGAGGCTTGGGAGCAAATATTACTAACTTTGAGGTTCTAGCTTTGAGGCAGGGTCCAGCCTTTTCTACCTGCACTCATTGGCTACCGGCTTTGGGAGAGGAGGGCAGGCCAACTGTGAGTCAAGGTCAGAGAGGGGCAGCTGAATGTTAGTTGCAGCTAGGAGAGATGTGGGCCTTCCTAGGTGGCTCAGTGGTTAAGAATCTGCCTGCCAGTGCAAGAGACGTGGGTTCAATACCTGGGTCGGGAAGATCCCTTCAGGTAGGAGGAAATGGCAACCTGCTCCAGCCTGAAAAACTCCTTGGACAGAGGAGCCTGGTGGACTATAGTCCATGGGGTGACAAAGAGTCAGACACGACTGAGCCACTGAGTACACACAGGAGAGATGTGAGTGGAGGAACTATTTTATACCCATCTGCCTTTCACCCTTGGGGACTTTAACAGCCATCAATGATCCAAGGGTGCCATTTAGAGATACCGTCCTTTACTGTCTTGAGATACAGTGAACGCAAACATCCTTAGTGTTGCTTCATTTCTGTACCAGGTCTGTTTGCTCTACAACAAAGGTGAAGCCCTCTATGGTTACTGCAACCTCAAGGATAAATGCACCAAGTTGCACGTGTGCAAGTCCTTCGTCAGGGGAGAGTGCAGGCTGCAGAAATGCAAGCGGTCCCATCAACTCATTCATGCTACATCCCTGGAGCTGCTGCAGGACCAAGAACTGGAGATCTCAAGTGTCGTTAATTTTCAGATCATTTCCACCTACAAGCACATGAAGCTGCACAAGATGCTAGAAAATAAAGGTGAGACTATCAGAGATGGACAAAACACTATCCACAGTGCAGTGCTGAGCTGGAAGTGAGGAAAAAGCACTTTGTAGGTTGATGGCTGCTGGGTCCTTGGGAGGCTTTATCAGTCAGTGTTCTATAATATTGACCTGTGCTTCTAACCAAAGGAGGGAGGGTCGGGTTCGAGTTTATTTTCAGCACTACCCCCAAGTGTTTGGACAGTGTAGCTTCTTAGTAAGTTGGGGATCAGGAAGTAGGAAGAACAGCCTAACTTCTTTGTTAGGAAAAAAGAGGGCTTCCCTCGTAGCTCAGTCAGTAAAGAATCTACCTGCAATGCAGGATACCTGGGTTCGATTTCTGGGTCGGGAAGATCCCCTGGAGAAGGAAATGGCAACCCACTCCAGTATTCTTGCCTGGAGAATCCCATGGACAGAGGAGCCTGGCAGGCTACAGTCAGTGGGGTCGCAAGAGTCAGACATGCCTTAGCGACTAAACCACCAGGAAAAAAGAGGAGGAAGGTGGGCTAGAAACATATATAGTTATCCATACTGGAAACATAAGGATAATGTAGAGATGGCTTTCTTTTATTAAATTGAAATAAAATTTTTTTTCTTAAATTTTTAGGAGATTTTAAGCACATTACAGAAGAATTTGGAAAATAGAGAGTAGAACCAAAAATCACATATGACTCACCCTAATCCGCAATAATTGGTACCATTTAATTACAGGCCCTTGCAGTCTTATTACTAGAAAATACCAGTCCAGTGGTGGTCAGAGTCTGCGGCAGTTTAGTACCTTTTGTTCTCATGTTATACAGCATCGTAAATATCATCCCATATTACTGCATGGTCTGTCCTTTTTTAAGGTCTATAAAGTGTGAGCTTCCCTGGCGGCTCAGCGGTAAAGAATCCACCTACCAATGCAGGAGATTTGGGTTCAATCCTTGGGTTGGGAAGATCCCCAGGAGAAGGAAATGGCAACCCACTCCAGTATTCTTGCCTGGGGAATCCCATGGACAGAGGAGCCTGGCGGGCTTCAGTTCATGAAGTTGAAAAAGAGTCGGACACAACTTAGTGACTAAACAACAACAAAGTGTGGTTTGGTCTTTTTTTAATTATAGTGTGAGGGTATTTATTCCATGAGATTTGCTTATAGCTGAAAATCAGAGGGTAGTAGGCTTGGAAGAGTTGCTGACGGAAAAACCAGATATCCAAAATCAGAGCCTCTAAGCTTTAACATGGAAGTTCCTCGTGTTGGAATAGTAGAGACTGACCTGATGAGTGGTGGCTTGAAGGTAGGGAGGACTCTGTATGTATCAGTGTCAGAGGCTGTGTTGGTGGGTCCCTAAATGGTGGCAGGGACCTCCCAACCTATTTGATGAGTAGGGCCTGTCCCTGTCTTCATCTGGTCTTGTTTAATGGGTCTCTCGTAACTATGAATTGTGACTTTTTTCTTGCTGTCGAGTATATAAGTACATATGTAATTTTTTTTAATCCGGAAGACATGAACTCTCTAAATCCAGAGCACTGGGAGTCTTACCAGAGGTCTGACTAGCTTGGGCTGATGCTCCCAACATAAAACAAAATTTTGAGTGATAAAGGAGTATCTTAGGAAACCTCGTCTCTTTCTTCTTCTTTTTAGATAATTCAGCTTCTCCTGCTGAGCATTCCCAGGACCTTGAGAAACGAGGAGGACACGTAGCTGGGGCTGCAGAGGCTCGACCTCTGGTCTCTGGCCCTGCTGCCTCAGCCAAGAAGCCACGTGCAGGCAAACCTTAAGGGACGTCAGCAAGATAAGAAGATTGTCCAATCGGAAGGGCTAAAAACAGAGCTTCTGTTGAGATTCGATTTGTAACTGTTCATTCACTTAATCGTTTATTAATAATAGCCATAATAATATCTACCTCACAGGTTGTGGTGAGAATAAAAGAAGATGGGAAAGGAGAAGATGTCAGATTGGGAGGATGAAATTGGGGCTGAGTGGTTGGGGGTGAGGTTGGATGTTAAACAGGCTAAGAGAGTGTAAAACCTGGAGGGAGATAAGGTCAGTTCAGTTCAGTCAGTCCTGGGCAAATCCTGCAGTTCTGGAGAGCCTTCCCAGGCTGGCTGGGTAGAGTTCTTAAAGACACAGACTCCTGCTAACCTCTTCTGGAACCCAGCCAAGTGCCTATCTATACGTCCGTATACAGAGTTTACCTTGTGGTGTTCAGAGAGTACACACACTTTATACTGCTTTTTTTTTTAATAGTCCATAGCATTTCTCCATATGTGTTCACATTTATAAAGCATCATTTTTTATGCACAGATATACTCATATATCATCCTTTGTTTCACTAGTTCCATTATTCTGGGATATTTTGATTCTTCCAACAAATTTTGAATACAGCTCTTCTTAAAATCCACATAATATTAATTTTTAAGTTATTCTTTGCTTTTGCTTCACCTATATAGTTGCTGAACGATACTCTTGATTTTCACTTCTTTAAAAATATATGCAGGAATTCCCTGGCGGTCCAGTGGTTAGGACTCTGCATTTCCACTGCAGGGGGCACGAGTCAAAAATATATTGTCTATATATGTATGCCAGTAAATACTTTTCTGTGTGTCTTCTTTCTATATGTCTTTAGTTTGTACGTGCCCTTGAATTGCTGGAGCCCTCTGTGCTGATGTGAGTTGGCCTTTAATTAGGTTCCTTAAAGTTTTTATAAAAGGATGATGACTGTATATGATATGATATCCAGCCCTTGCGGATTCACCCTCAGCCAACACCGCAGAGAATTTAACTTTTGGGTGCTCACCAGAGATTTCTACCTCACTCTGTCTACTCTCCATTTCTTATTAAACTTTTATCAAAGCTCAGATTCCTATAGTGGGAAGGAAGGTAAAGGTAAGTCGCTCAGTCGTGTCCAGCTCTTTGCGACCCCATGGACTGTAGCCTACCAGGTTCCTCCGTCCGTGGGATTTTCCAGGCAAGAATACTGGAGTGGGTTGCCATTTCCTTCTCCAAGAGATCTTCCCAACCCAGGGATCGAACCCAGGTCTCCCGCGTTGTAGGCAGTTCCTCCAAGTTGTGTCCATTCTTTCTGTGATTAAGATGAACCATCAGAAATCTAAATACCTCGCCCATTCTGTACTGACTTCCTGCTTCCTCCTTTCTCTCTGCCCCTGCCTACCCAGCTGGCTCTGTCGAGTTATACCCCAGTTTAGTTCTTTGTTTTCATCAAGGGGTACCACAGAGATCAGCTTTGTGAATTTCTTTCCTGTGTTTGTTGTAGTAATAGCCCAAATATTGGTGTGTAAAGTTGTTTTCTTTCTTTTTTTTAAAATTTAACTGTCTGGCAATAACATAACATTTGAGGAATAGGCCAAATTGGTGAGCTTTTCATCCAGCTGAATTTATTTAATTTAGAAAATTTTTAATCATGAAAATTTTTCTTTTCCGTTGAGTGAGATGAGTAAATATGTCCTTTTAAAGTGAGAAAGTGCTGTGTTTTCTTCTGATGGACAATGAGAGCCGTGCGACTTAATGCTAATCCCTTCACTTTGATTGCCAACAACAGTATTTCTGAAAACTCTTAGGTTTTGCATATCTTGTTTCTTTTTTCCTTGTTATGATTGCTCCTGGTGATAACTTTGTAAGAAAAATATTCATATTTTATTATGACTTGCATTTTATTATTTTACTATTATATTTCTTTTGAAAGCCATGTGAAATCCTTAATGGAAACAGTGTAGCGTATAAAAGCATATTCTTTACATCTTTGGTAGATTCGTACATTATTGTGTTCTTTTTGTATATCTTTTTTATTTTTGTATATCTTATAATTATGCCTTTATATATGAAGTTATTGACTCTCTAATCTTTGTTGCAATATTTTATTCAATTCTGTAATATTCCATTTTAATCTTTGTTCCATTAGTAGTCATTCTGTATAAACATTTTATGTATTCGTACCTGTCTCTCTTATTTTAACTTGATGAGTCGGCTGTTGGAGAGTTAATCAGGTTAGAGTTTTCTTTGACAGTCCATCAGGGCTTATCAGATGAAGCTGCACGTCTATGGGCTCCCTCAACTCCAAATACCCTAAATTGAATGACTGACTTTCCTTCAGATTTGTTCCTCATTTTGTTCTTAATTTTGAAGTGTCCCCACTAAATGACTTAGGTGAAAACCCTGCAAAGTGTCCTCTACTTTTCTTTTCTCCTTATTCCGTGTCAGATTGGTTACCCCATGTTGGAGAATTTCCCACCTTAAAAATCTCTCACATTTTTGCCCTTCTCTACCTCTTTCTTTGCATCCCCAACCCACTGCCTTTATGTAAGCCCTCATCACTTCTTGTATTCATTTTATAGATGGATAACTGTGGTTTTCAAGTCATGTCTTGTTAGAATTTTGTGGTAGGAGTTGGTAGCCCCATTGTAATGTGCACTTCAAGGATGGTAGTGCCCTTGTAATTTTTCATGTAGGAGGCCTTTGCTGAGGGCATTGATCTCCTTACCACCCTTCTCTCTCTTTGCTGTCTGGTTAACCTTTTGAGATGCAAACCTAATGGCACTGCCATACCTAATGGCATTGCCATACCTTCATTGGTCCCCATCATGGAGAGTAGAAGCCGTAAAACTCAAATCCCTACAGGGACTAAAAAGTCAAGGTAAATGGATACAGTGAGATGCATGTGAGAGGAATGGGAGGGGAGAGGAGGTGCTGTGGCTGATTGTCCCATCTGAAAGGGGCACCTGCCACCTGCTTCCACGTGGGAATGCGGGACCCAATTTGACATATCGTCCAGTTTCTTAAAAGAAGCCAAAAATCCAGAAATTTTTATGAGCAGTTTGCTGATTTTTAAATATTGGCTTTTACTTGAGTTTTTAAAATGCAGGTCAATATTTTGTGAATTGACCTACTTGCAGTTTTTGGAATGTGCCATTTTATCTTGTGATTCTGTTTGTAAGTGATGCTTCTTCTAAGTAACGCTCTTTCCTTCCTCCTGCCTCAAAACCTGGCAAAATTAAGTTCTTTAAGGTTCCAGGTTAGCCTTTCCTGACCCCAAGACAGGCAGTTCTCCTCATGTTCTCAAAGCTCCAGCACTTACTACATTACATTGCAATGCTTTGTGTTTTTATTCCCTGGCTTTGAGCAAAGACATTATTTATTCTTCTAGCAAAATTATACACTTGGTGGTTAAATATTTTTTGCCGTATAATGAATTAAACTCTTCATTTTCATCTATTGAGTCAGTATCATATTGTTCTTCATTGATTCTCTCTCCTCACATATTTTTAATATTAAAAAATATTTTTCCCATAAGGAATGCCATATAAAGTAAACACCCTTTTGATTCTTCAATTTGAATTGTCTAGGTCTAAAATGACCTCTTTATGACCTATGTTTATGATGTAATTCCTTCCATCAAGGAATAAGTCTACATTATTGACATATTTCTTGATTTCTTTCTATATAATTTGTTCATGTTTTTGTCTAGATTTCAAATATACCTTATTGCATAAATTCTGTCCTGGCTAAATATGTCAGTATTGCTACTCTGTATGGGACTCTATCATTAGAATGCTATTGATTTTCAAAATATTTGTCTTTAGATGAATTGTCTTCATCCTGTCAGTATTAGATGGTTTGTATTTATCTTTTCTTATATATTTCTGTTATATCTTTGGTTAAATAAAATTGTAATAACATATTTTGGATATTCATTAAATATGAAGTTAATTCTTGGCTTTAAATAAATATTCTCTATTATAATAAGTGAAATAGCATCTTTTATTCTTGTTTATTGAAAGCTTTTGGTAGGAATTGTTATCTTTTGATATAATCGTAATTTTAATCATTTAAATCACCTAATATTATTATATTAATGGTTTTCATGATATTAAGGCATCTTTAAATTCTTGGGTAAGCTCCACTTGATAATGGTATATATTCTTTTAATGTATTTTTTTATCTTACTTGGTAATTTTCAAGTATACACTTCTAAACATTCATAAATAAAGTTCATTTACATATTATATGTGTAGTAAGTTCCTTTTATTGCTATATTCTGAAAAAAATATTCTAGGTACTGTTTTGACCTTTTGTAAATTGATGTGTAATGTTATTATAATTTTTATTAAAATTTTTGTCCAGCTTTATTGAGATGTAACTGACATATAACATTGTGTCAGTTTAAGATGTACAAGATGATCTGATCCGTCTGTATACATGCATATATTTCAAACTGTTTACCACGATAAAGCTGGTTAGCACATCCATCCCCTCACATTCATTATTAACTTTAAAATAATGGATTACTGTATCATTGAATTACTGTATTATTATTTAGGAATATTTTTCCCAAAGATTTTTTGGGGAGAAAAATACATCATTGTAGACGTTTTGGAGAGTACAGGAATTAAGTCGTAAGAGAGAAGTCATACGCACCCATAATACAACTGTGTAGAGACAATCACTGTTAATAATTTAGGATATTTTTTCAATCTTTTTTCATAAGCATTTTTTTAAAGTATTTGTTTGTTTGACTGCCTCAGGTCTTAGTTGTGGCACGTGGGCTCAGTAGTTGCAGCTTGCAGCCTTAGTTGCCCTGCAGCATGTGGGATCTTAGTTCCTTGATCGGGGATTGAACCTGCATCCCCTGCTTTGGAAGGTGGATTCTTAACCATTGGACCACCAGGGAAGTCCCTTATGCACATATTCTTAAACATTGAGAGTATACCATAAGTGCAACTTCATATTATGCACTTCTGGATTGATATTATTTTGTCAGCATTCCCCCACACAATTGCAAGCACTCATATTTGATAGCTGCATTATATTTTAAGGTATCATTTATTTAATCATAGTTCTATGGTTGGGCATTTATTATTATATTTTAGTACACGATTTCTTTTAGAGTAGTTTTAGATTTATGAGAGGAAGGTAGAGATTTCTCATATACCCTCTGCTCCCATACATGCATAGCCTCTCCCATTATGAACATCACTTACCAGAATAGTATATTTTTTTAGCAAGAATGTACCTACTTTCTGGAGAAGGAAATGGGAACCCATTCCAGTATTCTTGCCTGGAAAACCACGTGGACAGAGGAACCTGTCAGTCTACAGTCCTTGGGGTCGCAAAGAGTTGAACACAACTTTGAACAACAACAAAATTTACTTTTACACATCATTATCATCTAAGGTCCCTAGTTTACCTTAGGGTTCACTCTTAGTGTTGTATATTCTATAGGTTTAGATAAAAGTATAATAACCTATATCCATCATTATATTAATAAAGTGTGTGTGTTCAGTCTCTTCAGTGTATAGGACTCTCTAACCCCATGGACTGTAGCCTGCCAGGCTGCTCCATCCGTGGGATTTCCCAGGCAAGAATACTGGAGTGGGTTGCCATTTTCTTCTCCAAGGGATCTTCCTGATCCAAGGATTGAACCTGCCTCTCCTGCGGCCCCTGCATTGCAGGCGAGTTCTTTACCGCCTGAGCCGCCAGAGGCCATACAGAATATTTTTACTGCCTTAAAAAGTCTCTGCACTTTGCCTATCATCTCCCTTCCCCAACTTGGCAAACACTGATCTTTTGATTGTTTTCATGGTTTTGCTTTTTCCAGGATGTTATATAGTTGGAATTGTACAGTACATAGTTTTTTTAGATTGGTTTCTTTCACTTAGTATTATGCATTTAGGTTCCTCCATGTCTCTGGGGGCTCATTTCTTTATAGTGCTGTATAACATTCCATTGTCTGAATGTACCACAGTTTATCCATCCACCTACTGAAGGACATCTTGATTGCTTCCAATTTTGTAATTATGGCTAAAACTGCTAAATATGTCCATGTTGAGGTTTTTGTGTGGACATACTTTTTCAACATTGTTGGGTAAATACCAAGAAGTATAATTGCTAGATCATATGATAAAAGAATGTTTAGTTTTATGAGAAACTATCAAACTGTCTTCCAAAGTGACTGTACCACCCTTTTCTTGCCTTACCACATTAGCAAGGACTTCAGTTCTATATTGAAAAGAAGTGTTGAAAAGGGACATTCTTGTCTTAAAACTTTGAATTTCTCACCATTTAGTATGATGTTAGCTGTAGATTTTTTGTAGACAGTCTTTATCAACTTGAGAAAGTTCCCTTCTACTCCAGTTTACTGAGAGTTTTTATCACTGAGAGTTGGATTTTGCCAAATGTTTCTTCTGCATCTATCGATATAATCATGTGATTTTTCTTTTGTAGTCTGTCAATGTGATAGATGATAGTAACTGATTTTCAAATGTTGACCCAGTCATCTTGTGTATCTGTGATAAATCCCATTTGGTCATGGTGTATAATTTTTTTTGGACGTTTTTGGATTCAACTTGTTAATATTTTGTTGAGGACTTTTGCATCTGCGTTCTCAAGAGGTATTGATCTGTGTGTGCTTAGTCGCTCAGTCATGTTCGACTCTGTGACCCACTGGACTGTAGCCCGCCAGGCTCCTCTGTCCATGGGATTCTCCAGGAAAGAATACTGGAGTGGGTGCCATTTCCTTCTCCAGGGGATCTTCCCGACCCAGGGATTGAAACTGAGTCTCCTGTGTCTTGCATTGCAGGCAGATCCTGTACCTAATGAGCCATTCGGGAAGCTTTCTTATAGTATCTTTATCTGGTTTTGGTATTGGGTTAATGTTGGCATCATAGAATAAGTTACTAATTATTTCCTCTGCTTCTATTCTCTGAAAGAGACTATACAGAATTGGCATAATCTTTTTCTTAAATGTTTGGTATAATTCACCGATAAACCCTTCTGGGTCTCTTGCTTTCTGTTTTGGAGGACTATTCATTATTGATTCAATTACTTTATTGTCTATGTGATTTTTTAAAAATAATTACAATTATTACTTTGATAAACATAATAAAAGTTGTTTTTTTTTTAATGACATGAAATTGGAAAAAAAGAAACCAAACCCAGAACGATGCCAGTGGTCAGTCTACTGAGCATAATGAACTAGGATGTTTACAAACAGGACACAGAGATTTATTCCAGTGATTACCCTTTCACAGTTCAATAAGATTAGTCTGATATTTGACCAATTACTAGTGAAATGTCTCAATAAGGAAAGGCTCTTGTGCAAGTAGGTGGCACAAAGAGCCAGTTCTCTGGAACTAAGTCTATTCTTAAAAGGAAAAGAGCTGAAAACATTTTCCTTAATATTTGCCTCATTAAAATGACGCTGACTGATAAACTGTGCTTCTTGGTTCATATTCATTTAGTTAAAATATTTTATAAAGATGTTGATAGAATTAATTATGTCAATATTAAGAAGAACAATACACTAATGATTCTACATTTGTTACTGTTTTTTTAATCTCAAAGGTTGATCATGTGAACTGAAGGTTTCTAACATGGTTGATGCCCTAAATGTGAATTTACATTTTTTTAGCTTGTTTCTGAGATACAATGGATGCCCTACCAATAAAATGCAAGCACAGTTTTTTTGTTTTTTGTAGTATCTGCTAAAACTGACAAGATCTCCTAAAATACCAGTGAAAGCATTTGAAGCAAAATCCTCAACATCAAAGAGCAGTAGAAAAACACTCAAATAATGAAGGAAAGGAGAAAATAGCCTGAGGGGAAAAAAGTCATCTTACAAAAAGAACAATACCCAAACTAATTGTGGAAGTATTAAATTGTAAGCAGAATGTTAGATCTACTTGGGATCTCATGAAAATGCTAGAGGAAAAACAGATTAGGATGAAAAATATTTTAATGTATTTGTAAGTGCTATAAAAATTAAGATAATACTGAATTGTTTTGTGCTTAGTAGAAGTATATAACTATATAATTAAACCTATACTATATCTAATCAGCAATGCTAAAGATTAATTAAAAATTAAATTCAAGACACAGAGGGATTGAGTAAGAAGAGTTATAGTATGACTAGCAAAATTAGGCAACAGGACACAGAAATACAATTGAAGGTTAAAAAGAATTTCTGAGAAAGTGCTAGTCTAGCTGCATAAACAACATTGTAATAGAAGAGCATTTCCTAGGACTGGAAACAGAAATAAGTTGTGCTTGAAGTTCAAAAATACACCTGGGGTCCTGTCAAGTACTATCATTTAAAATAAGAAACCTGAATAAATATTTTAACTTGCTGAACTTATGAAGAATGCTTTAAGCAACCAAGAAGGGATAGATAACATTGAAAGAAATATCACAATACAACTATTTTTGGACTTGAAATCCAAATAAAAAACCACAGGGACTGAAATCAGGATCTTTAAGATATGTTGAGCTAATGGGTCTCATCAGCGATGAGAAATAGTGATAATTATGGCAGCTTCCCTTCATTGTACCTTTCCTGTGTGACAGGAAAGTCCTAAGTCCCTTTTAAAACAAATTTAATTGATTTATTTTTTGGCCGCGCAGCATGTGGGATCTTAGTTCCCTGGTCAGGGAACTAAGGGTTCCCTGAACCCTTGACCAAGATCCCCTGGAGGAGGGCATGGCAACCCACTCCAGTATTTTTGCCTGGACAGAGGAGTCTGGTAGGCTGCTCGCAGAGAATCAGATACAACTGAAGTGACTTAGCGTGCTCTCATGCCCTTGTGTTGGAAGTGTGGAGTCTTAACCACTGGACTGCCTGCGAAGTTCCCTAAGTCCTTTAAATAGGCTACCTTATTTAATTATCCAAACAGAGATGAGTTAGATCAGTACTGCCCTTAGAACTGGGCAAGGGCGTCTCTGCACTGGGCCTCGACTTTAGAAGCTCCTCTCTGCTGACAATTTACATCTTTTTAGGTCCCAGGAAAATCTTTCTCTACATCTCTTACACTCTGTCCTCAACACAAAAGGTGATCAAAGGACTTCCCCGGTGGTTTAGTGGTTGAGAAGCCACCTTGTAAAGCAGGGTGCTTGGGTCTGATCCCTGACTGGGGAACTAAGATCCCACATGTGGTGGAGCAATTGAGCCCACACGCCACAACTAGAGAATCCTTGCACTGCAACGAAAGATCCCTCATGACCCAACAAAGTTCAGGGATGTAGCAACTAACTTGTTGCAGCCAAAACAAAGTGATGGCTTCTGAAAGCTGTGCAGGTCTGTGGGTTGTACCCCTGCCAACAGTGGAGACAGGTATGGTTTTAGGCTTTGCAAAGGATTTCACTGGTGCAAATATGCAGGTAAGCAAAAACAAACGAACTCGTCAAGTCCTGCTTGTCAGAGGGGATGCAATAGAATCTTTTGAAATAGAATAACATTTCCCAGTAGTTTCCAGTGTCCGTTTCCCTTCCTCTTTGTGTTCCAATCAGCAGTTCTGCAGACGCAAATTAAATAGTATTTGCTCCTAGTACACACAGAGGCTGGGGAACATTTTTCATTATTAAACATTCCATACTACTCTTCAACATTTATAAAGTAGTTTTCCAGGTAATATATGAGACAAGATATTGAGTCCTTAGGCATTACACGCACACTGAATTGGGTACTGAATAGTATGATGTTTTATTTTTATTAAAGGATCCTTAAGATTTAACTAAATTTAACTAAAAATTGAATGGAGAGTTGCACTTCACCTCATGTTGCAGAAAGTCACAAGAAAAAGCCAGATCACCTACAAAATCATAACTTTTCTCTCTTTTTTAAAAGTTTTCATTTCTTTTTTGGCTGTTCCACGCAGCTTGCAGGATCTTGTTTCCCCAACCAGGAATCGAACCTGGGCCCCTGGCAGTGAAAGTGCTGAGTCTTAACCAGTGGACCACCAGGGAATCACCATAACCTTTCTTGAGCTCAGAAGAGAGCTGTGGTCACAAGTCAATCAACTTTACTGAAATCCAAAGAGTGACAAGATTCTGCCAAGAGAGACGTGACACAAAAACGAAGTCTCTTGAAAGAGCATGAGGGAAGGAATGGCCCCCATACAAATGGGTAAGATGAAATCACATAAATTTTAACAAATTCTTAAAGGCCGATTGTGGGCTAGCATGTCAGTTTATAGTAGGTGTAGCGGAGGAAAACACAGAAAGTTATGTAAGAACAGCCAAAACAAACAGACTGTGACGATTAATAGGTAATCTCTAACCCCAAAACTTTCAAAGATAAGATGACCTCCAGATTATAGAAATGTTTATGAATGCAGCAGAAGATAAAGAAATTATAATACCCAGTTGGACAAGGGGCTTGAAGGCTGTCACTCTTAGGCTCTGCGGGGAAAGGGTCACTGGAAGATAAGTTGGCAAGCTCATAAAAGGTCTTAAAAATACACATGTCATTGATCAAATAATCAGAAATTTGTCATGTGATAATAATAAAAAACATGTAGAGGGATTTACTTACAAAGTTGTTTATGTTTGTTAGGGTTGTGGTGAGAAAGACATGGCACACTTAAACTGGATAAGTGGGGCGAATTTAATGAAGGGCTCTTTACAAAGACATGGGTCAGGTGAAGGGAAACCTACCAGGGTTGGTGGAGTACATGGGCTAGCGGTGATGAGGGTGCCAGCCTGAGCATGAAGGAGCAAGGCGAGGGCCTGTTACAGGAGCCCAGGGAGAGTAGCCATGGGAGAGAACCTCCCACCGGGTACCGTCAAGCTCTTTCACTCATGGACACCAACAACTAGTAGCCCTTTAGGGAGGACCTGGGGAATAAATACCCTTGACTCCCTTTTCTCTATTGTCTAATTTCTTGCTCCCATTGATTGAACAGGAGGCCAGAGAAAAAAGAAGGTCGACGATGCAGTCTGGCAAAGGTCAGCTTCCTGAAGCAAACAGCATGGTGGAGAGGGAAGGATGGACGCCAGCTAATAAAACATTGAACACAGTGTCTGATGCAGCATTGCCTAGAATGGTAAAATATCGGAAACCACCTACATGTCCAATATTAGGGAACTCCTGAACAACTTAGGTTCATATCTGGGAATACAATGCCACCATTAAAAATGATGTCTGCAAGTATTTACTAAGATGGGAAGATATTATAGTGTTGAATGAAACAAAATTTTATCTACAGCGTGAACCCAATTTTATATTAGTATTGTGTGTGTGTGTGCGTGTGCGCACGTGCATGTGTACGTGTGCACACATATGCATTTGTAGTGTCTGGAAGAATATTAGGTCTAATGTTAACAGTGCTTCTTTTGGAGTGGTGAGATTACAGGGCATAACTTTGCTTTTTGGTATATTCTGCCTCTTCTGCAATGTGTAACAAAAAATTAAAGTTCTTTTTTGAAAAGTGAGAAATATGCCATAATCCCAAATTAATTCTGTGAGTTAAATAGGTGCTATTCTTAAAACTGATAAGGAAAATTCATTAAAAATTCTATTAGAAGCCAATTTCACTTTTGAACATGGTTACAACGTTCTTCAATGAAATTTTAGCAAAGAATTGAGCAACAATAATTACTATATATAATTAGATGCCAGTAATAATACCGAGTGACTTACCCAACTCTCTATATTTTTTATCCAACACTATGAAGTAGGTAGTAACATTTTCATTTTTAGGCAGAGAAACCAAGGCTCAGAAAAGTCATGCTCAAAGTCATGTGGTTATCAAATGACAAAACAGTATTCAAAGTCAGATCTGTCTTCATCTAAAATCTGTGTTTCAGGGAGCCCAGCCTGGCACTCTGTGATGACCTATAGGGGTGGGATGAGAGGAAGAGACAGAGGTTCAGGAGGGAAGGGATATATATATATAAAATTATGACTGATTTGTATTGTTGTATAGCAGAAACCAATACAAAATCATAAAGCAATTTTCCACCAATTAAAAAATAAATGAAAAAATAAATAAAATCTGTGTTGTTAACCACACTATGACTAAATAGAACTTATCTCCAAGTATAAGATGAGCAGATTGCAAAGAAAACTCTGAATACATTACTTCATGTCAACAACAGAATGATTAATGAACATCAGAAGATTATAAACACCGCACAGGCATTGTATAATATTTAAAAGACTCTCCGAAGCTAAAACCAGGTAGGTACTTGGCATCTATATCCTTAAAACGAGTTAAAGAGACTCACAGACAGAAAACTTATGGTTGCTGGGGGAGAAGGGATACTTAGGGAGTTTGGGAAGGTCATGTACACACTGTTATATTCAAAATAGATAACCAACAAAGACCTACTGTATAGCACATGGGGCTCTACTCAATGTTATGTGCCAGCCTGGATGCAGGGGGTTTGGGGAAGAATGGAGGCATGTGTATGCATGGCTGAGTCCCATACATACACGAGTCCCTTTGCTGTTCACCTGAAACGACCACATCATTGTTGATCGACTATACCCTAATGCAAAATAAAGAGCTTAAAGTCTGAAAAAATAAAAATAAAAACAAGTTAAGATGTGTGCATCAACTATACTTCAATTAAAAAAAAAGGTCAACATCGGATTAACCACAAATTAACTGGTCAATGTCATAATTATTTAGAATATTTTTAGGGATTATTGTCATTGCTTTCAAGATGGCAAGAGTAGTTAGGAAAAAACTCAGAACATTCATAGTACGGAAATTCAATCAGTAAATATTTGCTGGGAACATACTATGTGTCAGGCATTGCCCAAACAGTGTCAAAGGATAATAACAGTTGATATTAATGCAGAGCTTGTTTATATGCTAGACTAGGCTCTTTTCTGAGTGCTTTAGATACACCAACTCAGTTCTTATACAACCCCACGAGATAATGACTATTACTATTCTTCCATTTTATAGATGAGAACACTGAGGCACAGAGGGGCTAACATATCATATAGTTACTAAGTGGTGGGGCTGTGACACAAATATAGGTAACTCTGGCCTAAGAGTCTGAGCAAATAGCCATTGTGTAAAACGCCCCTCTCTAGACAAGGAGCAATGCCCTCTGTCCTCAGGAAGATTATGATTTAATGGCAAACACAGACATAAAACCAAACACAAAATTAAATATGTGGTTTCAAATAGTAAATGCTAAAAAGGGTAGAAGAGACTAACAGGAATGGCTTACTTAGATGGGGACAGGGCAGTCAGGGAAGGCTGGAGTCAGGAGAAGCCCATCAGAGGAAGGGCGGGTGAAGGACCGGGGCTAGTGGGAAAGCCTGTGAAGGGGCCCTGGGGCGGTGCCTGGAAGAATAGTCCCAGACACTGCTCATCCCTGAAGGAGTCTGTGAACATTTGCTGGTCAGGCCAAGCAACTGGTTTTATTTGAAGAGTGATGGGGAGATTTCGAAGTTTTGGTTTTTTATTTATGGAGTGTTTTTGTTCACTACAGATGCTTCATCTGCAGGTGTTTTTTATTTTTTTATTCACCTGATGGCTAAGCCATTCTGTCCATGGGACTCATGCCAGCATCTTCTGCGGTCACAGGTGACAGCGGCTGAGTTCCTTTCTGGCTGAGCCTCAGGCACACAGCCCGTCACATCCCAACGTAGAATTTCAAATTGATTCTTAGAAGGTTAGAGAGGTGGTGAGGGTGGTATGAGGTAGTTCAGCACAGTTCAGTCGCTCAGTTGTGTCCGACTCTTTGCGACCCCATGAATCGCAGCACGCCAGGCCTCCCTGTCCATCACCATCTCCCGAAGTTCACTCAAACCCACGTCCATCGAGTCGGTGATGCCATCCAGCCATCTCATCCTCTGTCGACCCCTTTTCCTCCTGCCCCCAATCCCTCCCAGCATCAGGGTCTTTCCCAATGAGTCAACTCATCTCATGCGGTGGCCAAAGTACTGGAGTTTCAGCTTTAGCATCAGTCCTTCCAATGAACACCCAGGACTGATCTCCTTCAGAATGGACTGGTTGGATCTCCTTGCAGTCCAAGGGACTCTCAAGAGTCTTCTCCAACACCATAGTTCAAAAGCATCAATTCTTCGGCACTCAGCTTTCTTCACAATCCAACTCTCACGTCCATACACGACCACTGGAAAAGCCATAGCCTTGACTAGATGGACCTTTGTTGGCAAAGTAATGTCTCTGCTTTTTAATATGCTATCTAGGTTGGTCATAACTTTCCTTCCAAAGAGTAAGCGTTTTTTAATTTCATGGCTGCTATTACCATCTGCAGTAATTTTGGAGCCCCCCAAAATAAAGTCTGACACTGTTTCCACCGTTTCCCCATCTATTTTCCATGAAGTGATGGGACCAGATGCCGTGATCTTCGTTTTCTGAATGTTGAGCTTTAAGCCAACTTTTTCACTCTCCTCTTTCACTTTCATCAAGAGGCTTTTTAGTTCCTCTTCACTTTACTTTTATGATTATTCCCATTTTTCAGATGAAGAAACTAATGTACAGAAAGCGGTGTTTGCCATAAATGTCAAATACCCATCATGGACCAGTGAAAATGAAAGTCGCTCAGTTGTGTTTGACTTTTTGTGAAACCATGGATGAATTCTCCAGGCCAGAATACTGGAGTGGGTAGCCTTTCCCTTCTCCAGGGGATCTTTCCAACCCAGGGATCGAACCCAGGTCTCCCACATTGCAGATGGATTCTTTACCAGCTGAGCCACCACGGAAGCCCAAGAATACTGGAGTGTGTGGCTTATCCCGTCTCCAGCATATTTTCCCAACCCAGGAATTGAACCAGGGTCTTCTGCAGTGCAGGCGAATTCTTTACCAACTGAGATACCAGGGAAGACAAAAATAGTGTATATCATGTGCTGTGCTGTGCTTAGTCATTTCCAACTCTTTGTGATCCCATGGACTGTAGTCAATCAGGCTCCTCTGCCCATGGGGATTCTCCAGGCAAGAATATTGGAGTGGGTTGCCATGCCCTCCTCCAAGGGGATCTTCCCAACTCAGGGACTGAGCCCAGGTCTCTGGCATTGCAGGCAGATTCTCTACCATCTGAGTTACTAGGCAAGCCCATCATGGACCAAGTCTAGGATTTATTAGCGAATCTGAATAGTGAGTTATAAGTTGGCAGTTTCTCTACTCAACTTACCACACAGCAGTTGTTGTACTTTGTCTTCATGATGGAGCTGTTCCATCCAATATGGTGGCCACATAGATATTCAACTTTAAATTCAGTAAACTGAATTAACATTAAAAATTCAGCTCCTTAGTCACACTTTGGATGCTCATAGCAGCTACTTCACTGGACAGAACAGATTTATAGAACAGTTCCATCATCGCATAAAGTTCTTCTTGACAGCACTGGCCTAGGAATTTCTTAATTTGCTCTTTTAAATGGTGGAGGAGTTCCACACACAGCTGTTTGTGGGCGGATAATTTTATCATCCAGCTTCGCACAATTTTCACCAGAGCCTATGAAATTCAAATTTTGTAAGCATATTTCATTGTCTGGAGATTGTCATCGCCTAAAGGGCAGAGATTGTGTTCTTTCTCTTTTTCTGTGAAGAGCTTTTAAAGTCATTCACTAAATTTAACAAGCTTTTGCTGATGCCAATGACTGTAGCTTACCAGACTCTACACAAGGCCAAGCTAATGTCATGTCTGAAGTGACCTTTTCTGTTTTTTAAGCGATCACTGGTTGATGGTTCATAGCGTAGAGAAGAGGAAGCCAGCATTTCTTTCCTTTTTTAAATTTTATTTATTTTTGGTTATGCTGGGTCTTCATTGCTGTGCACGGGCTTCCTCTAGTTGCAGCGAGCGGGGACTACCCTTTGTTGCAATGCATGGACTTCTCATTGCAATGGATTCTCTTGTTGTGAAGCACAGGCTCTAGGCCCATGGGCTTCAGTAGTTGCAGCATGCAGACTCCATAGCTGTGGCTCGTCTGCTCTAGAGTTTGGGCTCAGTAGTTGTGCTGCATGGGCTTAGTTGCTCTGAGGCATGTGGAATCTTCCCAGACCAGGGATCAAACCTGTGTCCCCTCATTGGAAGGTGGGTTTCCATCCACTGTACCACCAGGGAAGTCCCCAGCATTTCTTGATATTCTTTGAAGTCTGAGAAATTACTCTGTCTGTGTAAAGTTGGATAAGAAGATGCCCTGGTACATTTTTCTGGCTCTGATACCCAAGGACCATGGACAAACTCATGCTCTCCTAATTAATTTATTAGGTTAATTGTTCACAGGGGGCAGGGAAGGGTGAGCTTGGAGCTTAGTTCTTGTACATCCAAGTACTAACTGAGCCCTACAACCTGCCAAGTACTATGCTAGGCATCCAGGAATGAAAGAGGTGGAAACGACCTGGTCTCTGCCCTTGCAGAACTAGCAGACACATGTAGATTTACTCCACGTGGTCAGTGCCCTGACCAAGGCATCCCAGGGGCTGTGGGAACATAGAGGGAGAGCAACAGATCCAGGTTGGGGAGATTAAGGACCAATGAGTGGAAAAGTGAAGGATATAGCTCAAGAGCAGAGATCTCTCCTAGGAAGGGTATCCATCTAGGGATGTGCGTGAGCAAAGAGTTTTTTTAGAAAAGCAGGGAGATTAGGACAGATCGACAGAGTGGGTTTGGCTTTCCTTACTCAGGTCATTGATTCTCACTCAGGCCCAGCTGGAAGAACAAGGAAGGGAACTGAGTGATCATCATTTTCCTTCTCTGAAGTGGTGCCAGAGTTGATGAGTTCTAGAACCCAGTCATATGTGAGTTGGAGTTAGTAGAATGCCAGAGAAAGAGGGTGATTCTAAAAACAGCTTTCACCAACTGCTGCTACGGTTCTCCTATGGTGTTTTTTTTTTTTTTTTTTGCACATCTTAGGGGAGCTGCCTGTGGGTTTGGGGCTATAGTGGGAAACGGCCGAGGAGGGTGTGGGCAGAGGATTGAGCTGGTTGATCTGTGGCCATTTGTGTGCTGTGGGGAGGAGACTGGGGAAGGAGGTATGGGAAACTGCAACAGACAGGGAGGTGAGGCTGGGAAGCTTGCTTCAGGAACATTCTTATTGTCATTATGGCCAACAAATGGTGCGAGAGAGACAAAAGTCCCTGGCTTAGTCCATCTGAGACCAGGATCCTGGTTTTAAACCTTGTACTCTTGGTCACCAGCACTTGGAGGATCTCTTTCTCCACTGGCTTCACTTTTGATGGGCAGGAGGTCTTTCCTAGAGACTGAGGTCAATTTAGGTAGTTGTTTGGTTTAGAACATGGCAGGTCTAAACTTTGCTTGCCACAATCTGACCATACCTATTTGTTCTTCCCAAATTCCTCTAAATAGCTCTTCCTCCAGTTAGCAAGTGTCCCATCCTGTGCCCACATTCCACTCATTTCTACCTTCTTGTCTTTAGAATTTCTACCTTACCTTTCTTTGCCTTGTCTTCCTACCCTTGCTTTCTCTGCAATACCCTCTCTCCTTTTTTTTCAAAAAAACTTTTTGGCCACACTGCTCAGGCATGTGGGATCTTAGTGCCCCCATCCCCACCCCCACCAGAGATCGAACTCTCACCCCCTGCCGTGCAAGTGTGGAGTCTTAACTGTTATTTGGGGTTTTCCAAAAAAAAACCCCAAATTTATAGTCCCAAACCTGCCATGTAACACTGAGACTTAGAGTGTTGGAAAGGGAGAAATCATGTTAAGGACCACCAAACCCTTCATCTGAACTCATCTTTGTCTGTCCTTTCCTCTCCTCTCTTGGAGGAAGACACTTTTCAACACTTTTTTTATTGAAAACACAAATATGACAACATCTAAAGAGAGAATGGACTTCCCTGGTGGCTCAGATCGTAGAATACTCTTAATTTCATCTTAATACAACAATTTTAAGTATTACACCATTCCTTTCCAGTCATACTCATTGTTTTACATCATCTCATAAACCACTTTATATTTAGTTTTTCTCCATTTAACATCATAACCCAAACACGTCTTTAGTTTCCTCACAGTTCTTGTAGGGGAAGGATAATATTGCCTCTTGTTACTGTAATGTAATTATATCAAGCCACTCTCCTGATACTGGACAGGGGTTGCTGGCTCTTCCTTTCATTTTTTTTTTAAATCACAAATAATGCTTTTAATTATTTAGCTTCTTACAGTATTCACGTAACAGAAACTGAAAAATCTGTGTTGTTGTTTAGTCACTAAGTCGTGTCTGACTCTTTTGTGACCCCATGGACTGTAGCCCGCCAGGCTCCTCTGTCCATGGAATTTCCCAGGCCAGAATACTGGAGTGGGTGCTATTTTTGGCTCTATTTTTCAAAAGAATTACATGCTTCTCTTAATTCCATCTCCTCTGAATTTTGAGAATTTATATCAATTATCCTTCCCTTGTATTTTTTGAGGTTAATTTGTGCTTTTATTTGCCAGTATAATTTAAGTACAGTGGCCTGAAAAGTTTTTGACCTAAGAGATCAATTTTACATCACAATCCAACACACACACACACATATATAATGTGTATACATAAGTAAAAGTGAAACAAAAGTTTTGCCAAAAATGTCTACTCTGAGTGTTAATTATTTTGAGACTTTTTAAAAAAGCAGTTTTAGGTTCACAACAAAAATGACAAGAAGGTACAGAAATTCCTCATATACCCCCTCCACTGGAACACATAGCCATTATCAACCAGGTGGTACATTTTTTAAAAAAATCAAGAATGAACTGTATTGACACATTATAATTAACCAAGGCCCCCAGTTCATCTTAGGGTTCACTTTAAAGTGAGTAGTGTTATACATTCTATGGATTTGGACAAAAGTATGAAAACATATGAGCTTCCCCGGTAGCTCAGCTGGTAAAGAATCCACCTGTATTGCAGGAGACCTGGGTTTGATCCCTGCGTTGGGAAGATCCCCTGGAGGAGGGCATGGCTACCCACTCCAGTATTCTTACCTGGAGGATCTCATGAACCAAGGAGCCTGCCAGGCTACAGTCCATGGAGTCACAAAGAGTCGGACACGACTGAGCAACTAAGCACAGCACAGCACCATAAAAACATATATCCATAATTATAATGTCATTCAAAGTATTTTCCCTTGCATTTTATTTTCTCGCTGTTTTCGATACCTTCTCTTCTATCTACAGAGATGTTCAGGCTTATCTAACCTAAAACATATTTCAACCCTGCTGATACCATTCTCTGTAGCCTCCAGTGTTTTCCAATCAGTTCATTCTTTTAGTTACCCCTGTTATTACCCTCCTCCATCCCCATTTCGGCAGTCTCCTTTTAATGACCACATCATTGATACTTTTGAGCTGCGGTGTTGGAGAAGACTCTTGAGAGTCCCTTGGACTGCAAGGAGATCCAACCAGTCCATTCTGAAGGAGATCAGCCCTGGGATTTCTTTGGAAGGAATGATGCTAGAGCTGAAACTCCAGTACTTTGGCCACCTCATGCGAAGAGTTGACTCATTGGAAAAGACTCTGATGCTGGGAGGGACTGGGGGCAGGAGAAGAAGGGGATGACAGAAGATGAGATGCTGGATGGCATCATTGACTCGACGGACATGAGTCTGAGTGAACTCTGGGAGTTAGTGAGGACAGGGAGGCCTGGTGTGCTGCGATTCATGGGGTCGCAAAGAGTCAGACATGACTGAGCGACTGAACTGACTGATCAAGTCCAAAAAGATCTCAATTCTTACCACGCCTGACATTGACCATGCCCTTCTGAAGCAGTCCTCCAAGCCCTTGGTGATGTCACATTTCCTTTGTTCTCCAATGGCAACCCACTCCAGTACTCTTGCCTGGAAAATCCCATGGACAGAGGAGCCTGGTGGGCTGCAGTCCAGGGGGTCACTAGGAGTTCGGCACTACTGAGCAACTTCACTTTCACTTTTCACTTTCATGCATTGAAGAAGGAAATGGCAACCCATTCCAGTGTTCTTGCCTGGAGAATCCCAGGGACCAGGGAGCCCGGTGGGCTGCCATCTATGGGGTCGCACAGAGTCGGACACGACTGAAGCGACTTAGCAGCAGCAGCAGCCTCAGCTTTTGCTAGAGTCTTTCTCTGCTTTTATCGTAACCTCCTTTTTAGTTTTTCCAAAATGAAGGTCTTTCTAAAGATCTTCAGCCCTCTTCTCTGCTTTCCCCTTTTCTCAGGCATAGTCATTTACTTTCACATCTTTAGCTAATACTTCTGTGCAAATGATTTCCATATGTGTACTATTAACCCTACTGGCCTAATCCCCTAAACCCGAGGCTCACCTTCACCACCCACTTCTTGTGCTGACATCATTCCCTGTTAGCACTGGGTGCTAACCCAGCTCCTCAAATTTAGCTCCCAACCTCCTTCTTCCCCCACCCCAGTCTTTCTACTGGCTTCCTTTGGCTTACCCTTGCACATATGACCTCAAAACCTCTGCATCATCTTTTATTCTTTTCTTTCCTCATATTTCATCAGCTGATTTAACATCCAGAGTGGTGGTGGTGCTGTTCAGTCACTAAGTCGTGTTCAACTCTTTGCGATCCCATGAACTGCAGCGTGCCAGGCTTCCCTATCCTTTACGATCTCCCCGAGATGTGTGTGTCTCATCTGTTTTCTAATTTCCACTCAAACACACAGAGATTTTAGTTAAAATACAAAAGCATTATGCTTGTGTTAAAAATGCAAATGATATAATATTATTATACTATAATCAGATGTATTACCATATAGAGTTACAAATGAATGCTCCTCTCCGTAAAAGTGAACGTTCCTCTTCAAATATTTACTCCTCAATCCCTTTCCAAATATTAGTTCTTTTCCCAGTGGGAAAACTGGGGAAAAAATAATTTCCAATCAACACACTTTTTTCCATTAATGGGATTACACTATACTGTCTTGCTTTCTCTCCTCCCTTATGAGGTATATAGATCTCACATGGAACAGAATAGAAGGTCCAAGGTAAGACCCACATATATATTGTAATAAATTTTGAAAAGGTACAAAATTGGACTTCCCTTGTGGTCTAGTGGTTAAGAATCTACCTGCCAATGCAGGGGACGTGGGTTCCATCCTTGCTCTGGGACAATTTCACATGCCGCAGGGCAACTAACACCATGTACCACAACTACTGAAACCCATGTGCTCTCGAGCCCGTGCTCTGCAACAAAAACCAACTGCAATGAGATGCCCATACATCACAACCAGAGAGTGGCCCCCCATCACAACTGGAGAAAACCAGCATGTGGCAGTGAAGACTCAGGGCAGTAAAAACAAACATTAATTAACACTATAATTAATATTACTATATTAATAAAATAAAAATTTAAAAAGTATAAATAAATGGTGCTATAAAATAATGACTTTGTACGTGAAGGGTTAACGGCAACTTCTATTTAGCAAAATATATAGAAGTTGACTCAGATGAATTGAAGAGCTAAATATAAAAGCTAAACATTATATTTCTAAAACAAAACATAGAAAATATTTGTGACCTCGGGTTAGACAAAAATTTTCTTAGGACATAGAAAGCAAAAGCAAAAATATTTACAAATTGGACCTCATCAAAGTTAAAAATGTCTGCTTTTCAAAAGATATTGTTAAGAGAAAGACAAGTTATGGACTCAAAATATTTGCCAAAATAGTTGTCTGAAAAAGAATTTGTATCCAGGATAAATAAAGATACTTACAACTTGATAATAAGAAAACAGTGCAATTATAGAATGAGTAAAAGATTCACACAGGCACTTCATCAAAAAAGAAATATTAATGGAAAATGAACACACGGAAGGTGTTCAATAATATCACTCATCAGGAAAATGCAAATTAAAGACCATAACAAAATATCACTACATGCCTACCGTGTGCGTGCTCAGTCGATCAGCTGTGTCTGACTCTTTTGCGACCCTGTAGACCATAGCCCACCAAGTTCCTCTATCCATGGAATTTTCCAAGCAAGAATACTGGAGTGGGTTGCCATTTCCTACTCCAGGGATCTTCCTGACCCAGGGATTGAACCCACATCTCCTGCATTGGCAGGTGGATTCTTTAGCACTGAGCCACCTGGGAAGCCCCACATGCCTACTAGAATGGTCCAAATTAAAATGACTGATAAAAGCAAGTGCCGACATGGACATGGAACAACTGAAACTATCATACATGGCCAGTGAGAATGTAAAATATCATATCCATTTTGGAAGACAGTTTCACGTAAAGTTAAATATATTATTAGCCACATGACCTACCAACTCAAATCCAAGGTTTTTACCTAAGAGAAATGAAAACATTGTCACACAAAGACTTGGAAGCAAATGTTTATAGCAACTGTATTCATAACAGCCAAAACAAAACAAAACTGAAAACAAGCCAAATGTCCATCAATTGGTGAGTGGATTAACAAATTGTGGTATGGCCATTCAACAGAATACTAGTTAGCAACAGAAAGGGACAAATTGCTGATATACACAACAACCTGAATGAATCTCAAAGTAAACAAAAGAAACCAGCCACAAAAGGCTACATATCATATTATTCCATTTATATATGAAATTCTGGGAGAGGCAAAGCTATAGAAATAGAAAGCAGATTGGTGGTTGTTAGGGATTGGGAAAGGGGCACGGGATAGACTGTGGGCTGGCACAAGGGAACTTTGTAGGGCAGTAGAAATGCTCTGTGTCTTAAATGTGGTGGCAGTTACTTGTTTGTCAAAAATCAGTGAGCTGTAGGTATACTTTAAAGAGGTGAATTTTATCTGATTGAATTATTTGACTGAATTTACCTGTCTGAATTAAGCTTGATTTAAAAAAGGAAAAGCAATGAAGAAAAAGAAAGGAAGAAAAAGAAGCAGAAACCAAAGCATATATATTCCCAGGTGGTTCAGATGGTAAAACGTCTGCCTGCAATGCAAGAGACCTGGGTTTGATCCCTAGGTTAGGAAGATCCCCTGGAGAAGGCAATGGCACCCCACTCCAGTACTCTTGCCTGGAAAATTCCATGGACAGAGGAGCCTGGTAGGCTATAGTCCATGGGGTCACAAAGAGTCAGACACAACTGAGTGACTTCACTTCACTTTATATATATATATATAATATATATATTATATATATATGGAATTTTCTGTACCAGATGGTGAACTGATTTTAAATTTTGATAGATAAGGTTTAATCATCCTCCGAAATGGATATGCCAATTTACACCTCCACCACTAGAATCTGAGAGTGCCTGTTTCCCCACACTCTGGCACAAATGGATATAATCAATTTTTTAAAAAGGTCTATTTGATGGTGAAAAGCCTGTGATCTTTTATACTTCAGTCATGCACTGTTAAGATCTTGTTCTAATCAGTCTCTCCACTTGCAGTCTTTTCTCTCTCCAAATCATCTTATATATTGTTAATTGAGTAATCCTTCTTGTGTTTAGTTGTAATACTATCTCAAAAAAATCATTAATGATACCCCACTTGCTTACAAAGTTAAGTCTCGACCTTTTAGCCAGGTGTTTGAGTCCTTAGACTATCCCAGCTTCTCTACTAAGTTTCTGTCTTATTTTTAGTAGAAAGTTGGACTCAAACTTCTAGCTCAATGGTTCTTACCCCTTCCGGCTTTATTGAGGTGTAATTGACATATAACAAGGTATAAGTTGAAGCTGCACAAAGTGACAATTTGATACTCAGAAATATAGTGAAATGTTTACTGCAATAAGGTTAACACAACTTTCACCTCACATAATTACTATTTTGTTGTTATGTTAAGGCTATTAAAGCTCTGTGCTCACAACTTTAAACTATTATTGATTACAATCACTTTGCCGAACATTAGATCCCTGGAACTATTCATCTTTTAACTGAAAGTCTGTACTCTCTGACCAACATCTCCCCATTTCCCTCGGTCCTTGGTAACCACCACTCTACTCTGTTTCTATGAGCTCCATGTTTTTAGATTCCACAAATAAATGAGATCATACAGTATTTGTCTTTCTTTATTGCACTTAGCATAATGCCTGTAGAAAGTGAAAGTGAAGTCGCTCAGTCGTGTCCGACTCTTTGTGACCCCATAGACTGTAGCCTACCAGGCTCCTCTGTCCATGGGATTTTCCAGGCAAGAATACTGGAGTGGATTGCCATTCCCTTCTCCAGGGGATCTTCCCAACCCAGGGCTCGAACCCGGGTCTCCCACATTGTAGACAGACGCTTTACCGTCTGAGCCACAACATCACCACTCTAATGCCTGTAAGATCTATCCATGTTGTTGCAAATAACAGGATTTCCTTCTTTTCCATGGTTTAATAATAGTCATGTGTGTGTGTGTGATTACTTTACCATTCACCTGTTGATGAGTGCTTAGGTGGTTTCATATTGGGTCTTAGTTTTGACACATGGGCTCTCTATTTGTGTCTTGCAGGGTTAGCTGAGCCATTGCATGTGATGTCTTATTCCCCAACCAGGGATTGAACCCACATCCCCTGCACTGAAGGTGGATTCTTTTTAAAAATGTTTTAAAATATTTGGCTGTACTGAGTCTTCCTTGTTGATCTGGTTTTCTCTAGTTGAGGCGAGCAGGGGCTACTCTCTAGCTGTGGTGCAAGGGCTTCTCAGTGCCGTGGCTTCTCTTGTTGGATAGCACGGGCTCTAGGGCTTGAGGGCTTCAGTAGTTGTGGCTCACAAGCTCTATCTAGCTTGGTAGCCGTGGCAAATGGGCTTAGTTGCTCCTTGGCATGTGGGATCTTCCCTGACCAGGGATTGAACCCGTGTCCCCAGCATTGGCAGGCGGATTCTCAAGCACTGGACCAGCAGGGAAGTTTCATGCCTTCAAAGCTGGGATACTATGGGACACTAGGAATCTCATTTTCCTTAGAGAGTTGGTGGCCTTGCCTCATTCCTATCGAAGTTGCAATGTCTATTTCCAATTGATGTTGATCCTTTCTTAATGGCTGGGAAAATATTTCCTTTTTCTCGAATTGACTTACAATTTGTGAGGGCACCTCCCTTCTGTCACACCCTGTCTTCTAGGGTAGGTGGAAGCCTCCTGGAGGCTGGGGCCAGATCTGAAAGGTTGAACCTCTTCACTGGGCAGGTGGACTCTCTGATTCAAATCAACAAATGGATAACAAGGGCTGACTGGTGCTATGGGCAGTGCTAAACAGGATGACATCATCTTTGAGCTTCCTATCAATTTGGCTGGAGACACGAAGCATAAATTCATAAAAGATAACATTAACAGGACAAGAACAATTTAAGAATTACCCAAGGCAGAGGTCTGTGGTCAAATGAGGTGAAATCAGAAAATGAAGATCTAGGGCTGATATCCAAGGACCAGACATGCATGGATAGGCAGTGTCTCCATCTGAGTACTAACCTGTAGATTATGAGCTGGAAGCAAGGTTTGCAAAGCTCCTTATCTATGGAGAGTGGTGATGTTGTGGCTCAGACAGTAAAGTGTCTGTCTACAATGTGGGAGACCCGGGTTCGAGCCCTGGGTTGGGAAGATCCCCTGAAGAAGGAAATGGCAATCCACTCCAGTATTATTGCCTGGAAAATCCCATAGACAGAGGAGCCTGGTAGGCTACAACCTATGGGGTCGCAAAGAGTTGGACGTGACTGAGTGACTTCACTTTCACTTTATCTATGAAGGGACGTGATCAAGTGCTAAGAAAAAGGACTGTTTATGATAAGGAGGGATTAAAAAGTACAAAACCAAATAGGAATATCAACAAAAGTTATCTTTAACCTTTATTCTCAATTATCTTCTTCCCAATTTTTAGTATATGTGCTGCCGAAGCACTCAAATATCTTCCTTGAAACTAACAAGTAGGTACGTATAGGTAGGTACCTCAGCCTTATTCTGAGCAAGGGCTATTGCTGATTCTCCAATACTCTCACCACCAGACAGGAAGTTTAGTTGTGCTGGAGCTGCAAGGCTGGGCCTAGCAGGGAAACTGGACTGGAGAGCAATCTGCATCCTTTGTGGGTGATTCACATTCTCCACAGTCCACTGTAGTTTCCTGGGGCAATACAACAGTGTCCCCAACTCACACCTTTTATAATCTGACTGGTGCAAGCATTCCAACAGGATGCCAAGATCCAAAACTGTCAATTCCGTGTCCCAAGACCTTTAATCCATGGGGCGTCCTCGGAGTTAAGACACTCCACTTGCACAGCAGGCACCAGACAAATGTTAACTCATATCCTCGCTATTCTGATCCTCGCAACCAGTCCGAAAAATCCTCTGGCATTCTCTTCCCTTCCCAAGACCACTGCTTTCTCTAAGAGAGCCTGGGCGTGCGTGGTTCTCTCCCCAGTCAGTTCAGTTCAGTTCAGTCGCTCAGTCGTGTGCGACTCTTTGTGACCCCATGGACTGCCCTGTCCATCACCAACTCCCAGAGTTTACCATAACTCATGTCCATTGAGTCGGTGATGCCATCCAACCATCTCATCGTCTGTCGTCCCCTTCTCCTCCCGCCTTCAATCTTTCCCAGCATCAGGGTCTTTTCAAATGAGTCAGCTCTTCGCATCAGGTGGCCAAAGTATTGGAGTTTCAGCTTCAGCATCAGTCCTTGCAATGAATATTCAGGACTGATCTCCTTTAGAATGGACTGGTTGGATCTCCTTGCAGTCGAAGGGACTTTCAAGAGTCTTCTCCAACACCACAGTTCAAAAGCCTCAATTCTTCGGCGTTCTGCTTCAATTCGATTCTGTAGGCGCCTCCTGCAGGCCTACTACGTGCGCGATTTGCGGGCTTCCCGGGCGCAGAGCATCCTGTCTGTTCCTTTCCCAGTCACCTGGTCCGGAGGCAAGACCTGCAGGCGGGAGACAGGATGGGTAGGGCTGTGCGCGCGCTCTCCTCTACTGCACGTCGGACTCTTGGAAAGGGGCCGCCGATTTCTCCTTCGTTTTGTCCCCACTGCAGCCCCGAAGGCTGTCCTACCAACGCAGGAGCCCCAGTCACACCTGCTGCCCCGCACCGACTGGAGCCAGAGGAGGAACGAGAGGCCCGCCGCGCTCGCGCTGGCCAGGTTTTCCGGCTCTGACCCCTCCTCGCGGCGCCCCCTCCCTCCGGGCTCCCCCGGGGAACTGGACGCCGGGCCACCAGGGCGGCGGGACCCGGCGTTCGGTGCGGGTCCGGGCGGCGCCGGCCGCCCCCTGGTCCCAGGCCTCCCGCGTCCCGCGCGCCCCCTCCCAGGAGGCGGATCCCGGGGGCGGGCCGGGCTCGGGCCTTGCGCCGCGCAGCCCCCGCGCGCCCGCTCCCGCCGCCTGGCTGCCCCTCAGGCAGGTTCCCGGCCGGCCGGGAGGTGGTGCTCGCCTCCCCGCGCCCGGGCCCGCGCGTTGCCGGGCAGCGCCTCGGAGCCTCCGAAGGGGGCGGAGCGGCGAGGCCGGCGTGCGGCTGGCAGCCCCCGTCCGTCCGCGGTTCCGGCCCCCGGCCCGCCCCCGCCTCGCCGGCCTCTCTCCGCGCCGGTGCGCGGCGCCCCGTCCCAGCCGCCGCCGCCGCAGCGGCCGCCCCTCCCGGGCCTGAGAGTGCAGAGCCGCGAGGCCGGGCCGGGGCGCCGGCCGGGACTGCCGGGGGCGCGGCGCCGACGCCGAGGCGCGGCCATGGAGGGGAAGACCCGCGCCGGGGTCGCGCTGGTCCCGGGGCCGAGCGGCCGCGGGCCTTCCGCCCGCCGCGCCCGCCGCCGCCGCCGCCGCCGCTCCGGGCTGCTGCTGCTCCCTGGCCTCTGGCTGCTGCTGCTGGCCCGGCCGACCTCGTGCGCCCCAGGTAAGCTCCGCGGAGACCCTCCGGCGCGACCCTGCCTTTCCTTTATCGCTGCTCTTTTCAAAATCTGGCTTTCCCCGCCCATCCTCTTTTATTCTCCACCGCTCCCTCGCCCTCCTTTCTGGAGATGCTTTTCAATTCTCGTTGGGCCCAGCAGATAAAGGCACGGAAAAAATAATACGAAAAAGCAAGCAGATTCTGGCCAATCTTGCCAAAAGTCTGCAAAGCTTATTCTGCTATACACAGAGCCTGAGGCGGATCTGGCGGCTTCATCTCAGAATGTGTCTTTATTTTCCCCTGCAAAACGCAGGCACTGGAATTGTATTTATGCATGGCTGTATGAATTTGGTTACAGCAAATTCGGGGAAATACTTGATGGTCGGGGCTAAAGGGTACATTTGGTGTGTGTGCTTTAAAACAGTGTTGCATTACTCTGGGTGGCCCTGCGTCCCCCAGATGCAGGCAGCTGGCCGTGTCCCCCAGTGCACCAGGACACAAAGAACATTCAAAGAATATCTCTTGGAAAGAGCCCTGGCCATGGATCTTTCCAGGGAAATAGCTATTGCTGTTACTTCTGCAAAGGCATTGGTACAACAGAGTACTATTGAAAATATTGTGATTCTTAAGTGTCAGGGCATGAAAAGAGTAAGGGTTGTTTATAATAGAGGCAGTTTACTGACAGCGTGGAATTAAGAGGCATGATTTATGAAGAAGCATGTGGGCGGGTTTTGTTGTTGAGGAAATGATTTAATTCATATTGCTCCTCTGAAATGTTTATTTGTCCACCCTGAGCATACATGTAGGATGGTCTGCAAACCATCTCTGAGCTGACATGATGCAAGCCGGTGATTGCCCCAGCGCGCGCTTGTGCGCGTGCACACACAGACACAGACACACACACACACACACACAAGCGCGCACACGCACGACCACTTTGGGGGCAGAAAAGGTGGAGTGAGCAGTGTGCAGAGCGGCTGCACGCTGAACAAAACCAGAAAGCTGTGGAAGCAGCTCCAAACCCTCCCTTCTGGTGGGAGCAGTTCCAGGGGACCGCCAAGTGGCTCTGGGAGGAAATGGAACACGTTTGAAGGTGTCCCTGGACCTCACTGTTGGAATTATAACCAGTGCCACATAGAGGATGGGACACAAAAGCACAGGAAGGGACTTGAGGGATCACAGACGGGAACTGCTCCTCTTACTGAAGAGGAAATTGACACATAACTGACTTGCTCAAGGTCACAGGCTAGTTGGTGCAGAGTCCTCTGTTTTCCATTCGCCTCATGGCGCTTAACCTGTGAACTTAGGCACACCTGAGACCACCTCATAGCTTTCCCATAGCTGGGTGGAACCCTGCTCAGGGAGCCATAGCAGAACCAGGGGGACAAAATGGGTCTCTTTCGGGCATTTGAAAGAGACTGCGCTGCCTGACCCAGTGCCTCAGCTCTCAATCTGGTTCCTGTGTATTCTAGCCTGTGTGTCCAGAGAAATGGAGATCCTAGGTTTTTCGTGAGAAGAGGTAATCATCAAGTGGACTCTTGGCTTTAGTCAAGCAGTAAAGCCCATCTGATACTGATGGATTCATCTGCTATGGAACATGGCAAACTGATTGTTTCCATTTACTGAGTGCGTCCTGTGTGCCAGGCGCCGCATTTTATATACATGATCTGATACTCTGTGAGTTAGGCATTGTTATGCCCATTTTACAGATGAGAATACTAAGGCTCTTGATAAATTTAAAGTAAATGGAGCTGTTTGTATTGTCCCTCCATAATTTTCTCTTCTCTAGTCTTTTCCTGTTCCCTGTAACCTCCAATGCAAACATTAAATGCGGAGACTTGAAAGTCATTTTATTTCCGCTCTAGAGCCAACATCGCGGAAGCAGAGACTTCATCCTTTCTCTGGTTGGTGTATTGGGCCCCTCTGGTTTGCACAGCTGCTTCTAGGCTGCGTCATAGGATGGGAACTGAAGAAGGGGAGGACATAGTGCCTGTCCTCAGGGACCCTGTTGGGACCCAAAGTAGCTCATAAGCAAGAGACCTCACGTGGGCTGTCCCCGAGCAGGAGAGTCAGCAAGGGAAACAGCTTCCCAGGGAAGATCTCTTAAAAGGTGGAACCGATCCTCTGGAAGGCTGAGAGAGTGATAGTGGTGGAGGGTGGTTTCCTAATGTAGGACACCTGGGCATGGTGAGTGGCATGTGACCCTGAGGAGATGCTGCGTTTCAGTTGTTTGGCCCACATCTTGCTCTGTGCCACTAGGACCCTTGGGCTTCTCGTCCTGAGTGTTGTATTTTCCCAACTGGAGTGGGGCTGGAGGAGGCTATGCCAAACCCTGCTGTGCTGGTTCTCTTCCTGAAGAGTAAGTGGCACTAGAAAGTGTGTCTTTCTCCTGCCTTGGGTCTCCTAGGTTAGGCACTTGTTCCTTCTGTGGCTGCCTATAGACTCTCTCCTCCTTCCACAGGTTTGTCTTTCCTTGGTAACTTTGTTAAATGGAATCTGCCCTCCAGTTATCCCCATTTATTTCTGTCTTTATGTAAATTTCTGTGTCTTATTGATTTCTTGTCTATTTCTGTTTTATTCAGCATTTTGAATGTGCCCTTTTTTTTTTGTTGTTTGGTTTGTTTAAACATTTATAAGTTTGGTCTTGATGGTTCACTGTTGTGGAAACAAGATGTAATGCTTTGGACTTGTTTTTGAATGGAGTGCTTTAAGAATCCTACATCCCCGATGTAAAAAGAAAAGATTGTATCCCATTTCTTCATTTTATTCAGGGGTAAGTCTTTCTTAAGATAATAGTTATTATGAAAGTGAAACTTTGAAAATTATTGGAAGGTACAGATAACAGGTATCCTTAATCCCACAATCTATAGCCAACTCTGTAAATAACTTTGTCTTTGCTTTGTTAACATTAAAAAAAATTGAATTTATGTATTTACTTTTTTCACTCAATATTTAACTTAAGCATTTCCCTATTCATGAAATATTGTTTGCAAACACAGTTTCCATCCTAATAATTTACTCAATTATCCTTTTATTATTTCCAGCTTTTTTTTTTCCTGTTATAAATAATGCTGTGATGAATAGGTATGTAGGTAAGGCTTTGTCTAGATTTCTTTGTGTGTGGGCTCTTTTCCCCCTTTATAATACATTTCCAGAAGAGAAATTAGACTATTTTTAGATCTAAATCCACCAGCCTGGATCTTTGCATATTTTGTTTGGTGTGCTGGGTGTCTAATACGTGTCTCAGTAGGTGGTTGTTAAAGGAATCAGCTTCTGTAGTTCTGAAATTACCCCAAGCAGTCTATGCAGTTTACTGTTTCACTTCATCACCACCAGCATTATTACTTTTAAAACTTGTTAAATTTGTAACACATTGCTTTAATTTTTTATTACTTTTGAGTTGAATATTTTTTGTTTATTTTGTTTTTGTAGTCTGTGAATTTTCTGTTTTTGCTTTTTTATCCATGATATATATGTATAGTTTAGTCACTAAGTCATGTCTGACTCTTTTGTGACCCTGTGGACTGTAGCCAGCCAGGCTCCTCTGTCCTTGGAATTTCCCAGGCAAGAATACTGGAGTGGATTGCCATTTCTAGGTGATCTTCCCAACCCAGGAATCCAGCCCTCATCTCTGATGAGGTAGGTTCTTTATCACTGAGCCACCTGGGAAGCCCAATATATATGTATACACACATATATATGTAAATTTTTTTTAAGATAGCAACTGTTTTTTTCCCCTCCTTTTTGTTGTATTCTCCCCCTCCTAATGGATTTTCCTTTAAATTTTATATAGTCTTGAAATTTAATTATTTTAGTTAGCAAAATCTGCCATTTTGTTTTTTCATTGCGTGTATGCCTAATGGCATGTTAACTTTTTATCTTACTTAATGCACTGTTTTATTATGAACAATTTCAGTTGAATATTTGCTATACTTCTTGAGTGGTGTAGTAGCCTATAAGCGAAGACTTAGATAAATGTTCCGAAGGTGTGATCCCTAGACCCCCTGCATCATCATCATCCTTTGGGGACTTGGGGGTGCTTGTTAAGAATTTAGGTTTCTGTGGCTCTCCCTTCACCTACATTAGAATCTTTGGTGTTAGTAACTGGGAATCAGCTTATTTTTAGGCACTTCGACTTTTGGAACTGCTGATCCAGATGCCATAAACCCCTAGTTGAAAGTTGATGGCGTATGGGCAATATTCCACTTAATATCTTGCAATTGTCTTTTCACTATTGGAACAATTGATTTAAAACCATGACGTTGAAACTGTTTGGGATTCTATCTTGTTTGCTTGGTTGTCTCTGGGTTGAGAATCAAAGGGCACGGAGGACGTCATTTTAAATCCTCACCTCCCCAGCCCCTTGGGAACAGCTGCTGCAGTCTTTGTCAGGAAATGCCTCATTTAATCCTGAAAACAGAGCCCAGCCAGGGGTTGTGAAAAGTCACAGGGGACCTGGGAGCCACAGGTTTTTCTCTCAGTGCCCTGGGTGCTAGAGGCAGCTAATTACTGTAATTATAATTACACTAGGTTGATTTTCCCAGCTAGGAGATGCTGTTCTCACTGATCTAATTTGTTTCCAAGTTGTGACCACCCACCTTTCATCTGCGGGCTTGCAGTGACATGATTTCTCTTTCATGTGCTTAGGCAGCATGATTTGTTGGAAAGCACACCAAACTGAGTTAGCAGACCTGAGTGTGCTCTTCTCAGCCGATGACTTGCTGTGTGACTGTGGACAGGTCGCCCTGTGCTGGGTTATCTCATGGGTGTAAGAAGGGGTCACTGAGATGATGTCTCAGTACCCTTTAGCTCGTCTGTTTCAGGTCCAAGGTTGGATGCCTTGGGATGCATGTGTGATAGCAACTGTCCTGCTTCTACTGAATGTCTGTGTCACCATCTCACTGTCCTGAAGATGTTCTAGCCTAGTGACCTACTGAAGGCCATTGTGTTCAGTTCTTAAAAAAAAAAATACTCTTCCCTCCTGCATCCCCACCCCCAGGACACCCACTGTGTTAATTTTCTCACGAGCCCCTGCATCCTAGGTCCCTACTCCCAGCCCAGCTCATAAACCTCCTACTGAGAGTACAGGCTGTGGACTCAGACTTGGGGGATCTTGAGAAAAACAGGAGGCCCTACAGACGCAAAGAGGGCGGGAGGTGACCAGATTTGCCACTTATTGACTTCATGGGGTTGATGGAGATTTAGAAAACATATATAGACTTCATAGGTTATGTTCATAGGCATCATTGAAGAATCAGTAAAGAAGTGGTTGAAAATTTAAGAACGAGTAGAAGCACATAGAATCTCCAGTGGCTTCAGACGGTAAAGCATCTGCCTACAATGTGGGAGACCCGGGTTCGATCCTTGGGTCGGGAAGATCCCCTGGAGAAGGAAATGGCAACCCACTCCAGTACTCTTGCCTGGAAAATCCCATGGATGGAGGAGCCTGGTAGGCTGCAGTCCACAGGCTCGCAAAGAGTTGGACATGGCTGAGCACATAGAAGTAACTGAAGGATATTTCTCCAAAGTGAAGAAGTTCCTTTGGGCAGGCAGGCTTAAAATAGCTCATGTAGGAGAGAAATAATAATGGGAGAAGGAACTGGAGGGGACTGGTGGGAGTGAAGCCTGAGGCGACGGGAGATAGCGGTGGTGTTGCCAGGGCACATGTGATGGCGTTTGTCCGGTAGCATCTGACAGGCTGTGTGGGGCCAGGGGAGGGGGGCAGTTGGCTTGAGCCAGGGTGGGGAATCTTGGGCAGATGTAGTCAAGAGCCAAGGGGAGTGGGGGGATTTGTGAAGACATGGTCGGGTGGTGAGGTGCAGAGTTTGGGCTGGATGAGGAAGGAAGGGGAAGAGGAGGGGAGAAAGACTGAGAAAGGGGGTCCGGGGAGATCCCAGATAGCAGCGAGGTGGGAGGCGGGCTGGAGGGATGGCGGTTTCAGAGGTGAATCGGCGCTGGTGTTGGTCTCGGTTAAGGGTGTGGGGTGTGGCTGCAGGGATCGGTTGTCGGAGTGGACCGTGAATGCAGGCTCTGGGTGGATCCTCTGTGGGTGCCAGGTTCGCCAGGAGTGAGTTGAGAGAACCGGGAGCTGGGCACTGAGTCCTCAGTGAATGAAGGGCTGTGACCACCGGGGCCAGGGAGGAAGCGGCCCTTTAGTCTCTCCACCCCTCTCTCCATCACCACTGCCCCGTCCATGCTCCCGTCCTCTTCTCCCCCGTTCCTGCTCTGGCTCCAGCCAGTTCATCTCCCCACTTGCTCAGGTCACATCATCACTTTCTCGCTGAAACACCTGGGGGGCTCGCAGGGTTTCATGCTCCTTCAAGTCCGAGTCCACAGCCTGGGCGCTCAGGAGGAGGCTTGTGACCCGGGTGGGAGCAGGGAAGTAGGAGGGGGGCGTTCACGTGAACGTGCACACGGTGCAGGGTCTCCAGAGCGCTTGTGCCGGAAAGGGCCAACGAGAGGGGGAAGTGACAGGATCTGACGCCTGAAGGTCTCCCTCCTGAGATCCTCCATGGTTTCAACCTCGGGAGGCACTTGAGGATGACTGGCTGGCGGGGGGCAGGCAGGGGCCCCCAGTGCCGGTGAGGAGGGGCTGGGCTGGAAGGGGCGATGAGGGTGGGAGCGAAGGCTCCCGGGCTTTGGGGGGGGACGCAGCGGAGAGTGGAGGAGAGCTGGAGCTAGGTGGTGGGGGGACAGAGGTGGGCTGAGGAGCGGGTGACCGTTCCTGGGGATGGTGGGCCAGGACCTCTGCTGAGAAGAAGGCAGGTATGAGAGGGGACGGCGAGTGTGAGGAAATAACGCTGGTTTGTGGCGGGAAGCCGAGAGGAGGCGAGTGGACGAATGGCCAGGCCTCAAATGGTGTGGGTGGCAGGTGGGAGGCTGTCTCGGCAGTGGGTGAGGCGGGCACCATCCGCCTGCCTTTCCTGGTGGCCCCGGGGGCTGGACATGCACGGTGACAGCTCCCCTGGGCGGTGGGTGGCCCGTCCTGCCCGGGAGTCGGGGCCGGACAGGGGCTCCCGCTCTTGGTGCCGGGCAGGTGTTGGCCGCCCTGTGGAGTCCTGGGGAAGCCCTCCAGCTCCATTCTTTGCTCTCGTGTCGGGGCAGGCGGAGGGAGCCCTTCCTTACCGTGGTGCCGGGATTCACTTTGGAGCCACACAGCCTGAAGGGCCGTGTAAACACGGCCGGGAAGCCTCTGTAGAGGGATGCCTCACGCGCACACACAGCTAACGGGGAGCCCAGGAGACAGGAGTGAATTGTGGGGGGCGATGGCTAGGCCTTTGCTCCTGCAGGCTACGGGGCATGGAGCGGTCCCCAAAGCTCCCTGGGAGAGTGTGAGGAAGGCCCTTGCCCAGGTCTGCTTGGATCTATGGCGTATACCATAAGTCCAAGTCCACGTTTAAGTCCAAGTGGTGCTAGTGGTAATGAACCTGCCTGCCAGTGCAGGAGATGTAAGAGTCTCAGGTTCGATCCCTGGGTCGGGAAGATCCCCTGGAGGAAGGCACGGCAACCCACTCTAGTATTCTTGCCTGGAGAATCCCGTGGACAGAGGAGCCTGGTGGGCTGTGGTCCATAGGAGTTGCAGAGAGTTGGACACGAGAGGGACTTAGCACACTCAGGTTTGAGAAGCTCTGGCCTCATCAGTGTGTCCTTGAGGATGGGTACATTTCCCAGACTTGGTTTCACCTATCAGTAAGGAGTCTTTAACTGGTAAAAATTCAGGTTTTAACTTGGTTGGGAAGCAGGGAAGGAGCAGCAGCAGGTTCAGAACTGGGCTGGTGTCTGGCAGGTCGTGTAGCTCAGAACCGCCCCTGCTCCTTGTTTCCCCTCAGCCTGGGCATGTTTGGAGGCCTTTCGCTCCACCCTAGGTTGCCCTGCACTGATCTTGAACCACAAGGATTCCAGGAGCACCTGGAGGTGGCTGAAGGAAACAAGTGTCAAAAGCTAGGCGAAGGTGGAAGCAGCTCAGATGTCCATCAACAGACATAAACAAAATGCGATCTGTCCACACAAGGGACTAAGTATTCCTTCTTACAAAAAAATGGAAGTTCTAACTCAGGTTGCAACATGGATGGACCTTGACATTAATGCTAAGTGAAATAAGACAGTCACAAAAAAGACAAAATACCATGAGATTCCACTTGTATCTAGAGTTGCCAGAATTGCGGAAACTGAAAGTAGAGTGGAGCTGGCCAGGGGCAGAGGGAAGGAGGGCAGGGGGAGCTGTGCTCAGTGGGTGCAGAGTTTCACTTTTGCAGGATGAAAAGCGTTCTGGAAACGGGTTGTACAACCTTGTGAATGTACTAAACACTATGGTAAATTGTATGATACGTGGGTTTTTTTTAAATTGCAATTAAAAAAAAACCCAGAAGTGAGGCTGAATGGGAACTAGCTGGTCAGGTAGCAGGAGTGAACAGTTGTCAGAGCTGGGATCCACAGTGGCCTAGGGCAGGGCCAGAGCACAGGACAGGTGCTGGCTGACACAGGTGACTAGCAGAGGCCAGACCTGATGGGGACAGGTCGGCAGCTGGTGGCTAGGACAGCAGTCACATTCCCTGCTCTTGGCCCTAAGGCACCATCGGGGATCTCCAGGCTTCTCAGCCTCAGGACTGATTCACCTCACCTCACGTTCCTAGGTGGCGCTAGTGGTAAAGAACCTGCCCGCCCGTGTAGGAGATGTAGGAGTCACGGGTTCCATCCTTGGGTTGGGACCATCCCCTGGAGGAGGGCATGGCGAACCCACTCCAGTATTCTTGCTTGGAGAGTCCCATGGACAGAGAAACCTTGTGGGCTTTGGTCTATAGGGTCGCAAAGAGTCGGACACGAAAGAAGTGACTAAGCGAGCACCTTCACCTTATACTCTGTCTCTTATCTCACCTTTCACCTCATGTCACCTCACCTCAAAGCTTCTCACCTCATTTGTCACCTTCCACTTTCACTTCACTTTTCACCTCTCAACTCCCCCCGTTTTGTTGGAGGATAGGCTGGGGACAGGGCTGGGAAGGGGTTGAAATTTTCAGCCTGGGCCAGGATAGAGTCTTAAGAATTTATAAAGCCAGATTCTTCTTCCTTGCCCTTGGCATTGGGCTTTTAAATATTTGGATGCATTTTCAGACTTACAATAGCCTTATTATTATTATTTTTTCTATTCTGATTACACAAACAGTATGTGTTTATTGAACTAATCTGTACTTACTGTTCTCTGTGCCTGGAACATTCTTATCTCAGCTGTGATCTCCATGGTTTACGGGCGCCCCTTCCTTCAGGTCTGTGCTCAGATCTCACATCATCAGAGATGCCGTCCCTGACTCTGTTTTAAAGAAACAGCAGCCCTTCCTGAAATCCTTGCGCCTGACCCTGTCTTGGTGGCCTCCATGGTGCTTGTCACCACCTTCCACGTGTCTGCTTCTTCTGTCTCCCTCCACTAGAGAGTAAGCTAGGCTGGGCCAGCCTTGCTCTGTTTTGTCCTGTGTTGTTTCTCTGTGTAGCAGATCCTTCTTGAGTGCCTACTCTGTGCAGACCTTGTACTGGGCCCTGCGGATGCCTCTGTGAACAAAGGTGATTTCATGGCATGTTACTTGTTGGTAAATGCCAACAAGTAATGGAGCAGGTAGAGGGCTTGGGAGCGAGGGATGGAAGTGGGAGTCCAGTGGCGAGGGAGGCCTCGTTGAGCCCGTGACTGTGTTAATTGCTGGAGCCGCCATAATGAAAGGCCACAAAAATGGCAGCTTAAACAGCAGGAATTGATTGCAGCCCCGTGCTGGACGCTAGAAGTCCCCTGTCTGCAGGGCTGCAGCCCTCTGAAGGCGGGGGGTGGGAAGGGTCTGTCCTGTCCTCTCTCCTGGATCGTGGCGGGCCTTGGCTTGTGGCAGCGTCCAGTCTTCACGTGGGGCTCTCCCTGTGTTCAGATTTCCCCTTTTTGTAAGGACAGCCATTGGATTGAGGACCCACCCTACTCCAATATGACTTCCTCTTAGCTTCTTACATCTTCAGTGACCCTGTTTCCAAATAAGATCACATCCTGAGGTACTCGGGGTTAGGACTCCAACCTGTGAATTTGGGGACAGGGGACATGGTTCAACCTGTGACAGTTGCATTTACTCTTAAGATTTGAAGGAGGCCAGGGGACCAGCCAGCTAGGTCTTTGGGGGACAGTGTTTCCTGTGGATGAAGCAATCAGTGTGCAATTGTCCGGGCAATGGGGAATGGGAAGAAAGCTAATGTGCCCAAGGCAGAGAGGGTGAAGGTGAGGAGTAGGGGGCAGGGGCTCAGGTGTGGGAGAAAGTAAGTGTTGGGTGGAGCATCGTAGGTGTCACAGGACTCATCATCGCCCCCAGGTAAGGTGAGAATTAGAGGAGTGATGTGATGAGGCTTAACATGTCAGATTTATGGCAATTAAATGCATTCTTTTAGTATAAAAAGATGAAAGAAAGTGAAAACCACCCCAGATCCCTCCACTCAGAGATAACCACTATGCCACTCTGGTCTCTCCGTTCAGACTTTTTTTTTTTTAGCATGTGTAAGCCCACACACGTGAAGGAATGGTACTGTCTTCTAGTGTTGCTGGCTGACTTGCTTTTTATCACTTCACACTTGCTCATAGAATCTTCTTGTCAGGAAATACAGGTTCACATCATGATTTTACCCGATGCTGTGGATGTTCTATACTTTATTTAAGCGGTTCTCTGTTGATAGATAATTACATTGCTTTCAGCTTTGGTGTGATTAAAAAACACTGCTATGAGCGTCTTTGTATGTCTATCTTTATGCACTTTTCTAATTATTTCCTCAGGATAAATTCCCAGAAATAGAACTGCGGGACTAGACAGTATTCACGTATTAAATTTTAATATATATTACCAAATTGGTCTCTCAAAAGGTTGAAGCAATCAGCATTCTCCCTAGCAGTGACTTGAGTGCCAGTTTTACTCCACCTTTTTATAATACAGGCTATTCCCAATCTTAATTATTTTTACCAAAATCGTAGGTAAAAAACATCTCCTTTAAAGTTGCACTTCCTTGTTTGTTAGTAGGCACTTAGGCCTTTGTTTTTTTTTTGTTTTGTTTCTTAAAGACTTTTTTTTTTTGATATGGACCATTTAAAAAGTCTTTATTGGCCATCTGTGGCCCCTCACCAGCCCCCTGCCTGTGTCAGATGTCCTAGCTCTGAAGGCCAGCCCAGGGCTCAGCACATATGGGAAGGTGCTCACCAAATAGTGGTTAAGAGAAATGAAGGAGGCAGGCTTTTGAAAGTTAGGACATTATGTGAAGGTGCCATTTTTTTTTTTTAACACTAGCATATTAAAAATTTTTTAAAGTTTCAGAAAGTTAAAATTCATGTTGTGAACCCATATTCCATATCCTCCAACGCAGAGGATAATTATTTTCTTAATACCAAGTGACATTTTCTTATTGCATTTCCTTTTGTATCCTGTCTTGGATCATATCCTTGTGGTTTTGATAATATTTCTACTTTGTTTTTGACTATACTGTTTTTCTGTGGCTTGTTTCTGACAGCAGAGTGTGTGGGTTGTTACACATCCTCTTTGTTAATAAATTGGTGTATGCCGCTGGTTTAAAATCAATTTCTCATTAACTTTGAAATTTTGGTGGGAGGCAGTCGAGGCCTTAAAATTAATACGTTGTTTGAAACCCAGCCTGTGCACCGAGCTGCCCTACTTTCATTGTTTTCTATGCCCCTTGAGCCTTTTCAGTTCTTAATAAAACACAGTGTATTCATACCTTAAGGTATTGTCTGGGTCTGGCTTTAAAGTTTAACCTTCTAAATAATTCCCAGAAATCTTAGGCCTGAAACTGTTTTACTTATTTTTTACTGAGAGTTTTTATTAACTTTGACCATTGACATCTTTCAAGTTCCTCTTCTCCTTCTTCCAATTTAGGGTTCAGCTCCTCATGAGAACAAAGCTACATATACTTGTAGAAAATGTATTCCGTCCGTCAGGATAAACGAGTTGTGCTGCAGAAACAACCCTCAAAATTCAGTGGCTTTCATTCTGTGCATTTGACTGCACCATGCTGATTTTACCCTTTACCTCTTTCCTGCACCTTTTGACTTTTGTCTGGTTCTAGAAATTTTGCTTTCTTGGTTCCTATGTTAGTTTCCGTCTTCATCTTGGGTTTTCCAGTGCATGTCTGGGGTAAACCAGATGTATGGAGGTTCCCTTTATTTTACACATGCATACGCTATTCAGCTAACTTTTTTTTTTTTTGCCATGCCACACCAGCTGATGGAATTTTAGTTCCTCAACCAGGAATTGAGCCCAGACGCTTGGCAGTGAGAGGGTGGAGTCCTAACCATTGGACTTCCAGGGGAATTCCCTCAGCTAACATTTTTTTGGAGCACTCACGGCCACTTGTGGAATGTGCTAGCCGTGAGGATATTCAGATAGACATGACAGTCAGTCATGGCCCCAAGGAACTCTGTCCAGTAGGAGAGAGAGTCCTGTACATAAATGACCATCCAGCAGTGTGCTGAGTGCTATAACAGAAGACTGCAATGGTGATACAAAGACGTCAGTAACTGGTGGTAAACGCAGGGCTGAAGAACTGTGGGATATTCTGTTTTAAGATGGGATTACATGCTTGTAGTGCCGAAGGGGAGCATTGTTTCAGTTATCTCTTGTTGCATAACAGCTCACCCCAACATTGAGTGGTTTAAGACAATAATGGTATTTTATTTCTAGTGATTCCTGTGGGTCAGGAATTTGGACAGGGCTCAGATGGGCGATTCTTCTACTCCATGTAGCCTGGACTGTGGTCGCTGACTTGGCTTGTGGTTGGTACTGGAACTGGGCTGGAAGGTCCAAGAGGGTTTCCCTCACCTGTCTAGTATTTTTATGCTCTTCCACATACCCTCCTGCTCTCTTCCCATGTGGCTGTCGTGGGCTTCCTCAAAATGTAGTGGTCTCAGGATGGTAGGACATCATATTTGGCTTTCAATAGGGATAAAGCAGAAGCTGCCAGTTCACTTAAGATCTGGGGCTTGAAAGTTCCCCTGGTGCATTCACCTGGTCAGAACAAATCAGAAGGCCAGCCAAGATTCAAGAGGCAGTAGGGAAGAGAAGCTAACCACTGGTAGATGGAATAGCATATGCTTATGAATTGATGGTGGTCATCAAGATTATCTACCACAAGCACAAATTGTTTGAGGATAAAGGAGGAAAAGGTAAAATCCCCAGGGCAAGTTCTCAGAAGAGACACAAGTAAATTATAAAAGCAATAGCAATTATAATAACTTGTTCGTCATTCAGTCGCAAAGTTGTATCTGACTCTTTGTGACCCCCATGCAGCATGCCAGGCTTCCTGTCCCTCAGTATCTCCCAGAGTTTGCCCAAGTTCATGTCCACTGAGTCAGTGATCCTATCTAACCATCATATCCTCTGCTGCCCCATTATAATAGCTAACTCATGAGAAACACTGGACTGGAAGAAGCGCAAGCTGGAATCAAGATTGCCGGGAGAAATATCAATAACCTCAGATATGCAGATGATGCCACCCTTATGGCAGAAAGTGAAGAGGAACTAAAAAGCTTCTTGATGAAAGTGAAAGAGGAGAGTGAAAAAGTTGGCTTAAAGCTCCACATTCAGAAAGCTAAGATTATGGCATCTGGTCCCATCACTTCATGGCAAATAGATGGGGAAACGGTGGAAACAGTGTCAGACTTTATTTTTTGGTGCTCCAAAATCACTGCAGATGGTGACTGCAGCCATGAAATTAAAAGACACTTACTCCTTGGAAGAAAAGTTATGACCAACCTAGATAGCATATTGAAAAGCAGAGACATTACTTTGCCAACAAAGGTCCGTCTAGTCAAGGCTATGGTTTTTCCAGTGGTCATGTATGGATGTGAGAGTTGGACTGTGAAGAAAGCTGAGTGCCAAAGAATTGATGCTTTAAAACTGTGGTGTTGGAGAAGACTCTTGAGAGTCCATTCTAAAGGAGATCAGCTCTGGGTGTTCTTTGGAAGGAATGATGCTAAAGCTGAAACTCCAGTACTTTGGCCACCGCATGCGAAGAGTTTACCCAATGGAAAAGACTCTGATGCTGGGAGGGATTGGGGGCAGGAGGAGAAGGGGATGACAGAAGATGAGATGGCTGGATGGCATCACCGTCTTGATGGACATGAGTGTGAGTGAACTCCGGGAGTTGGTGATGGACAGGGAGGCCTGGCGTGCTGCGATTCATGGGGTCGCAGAGAGTCGGACAAGACTGAGCGACTGAACTGAACTGAACTCACATTTAATGTGCATTTACCCTGTGCTAGGCATTCTTCTAGCCACTTGACATGGATTAATAGTATTATTTTGTCCTGGAACAACTCTGTCAGCTACAACTATTAACTCCATTTTTCAGATGAGGAAACTGATACACAAGAAGATGATGTACCTCACCTTAGGTCACGCAGCTACTAACTGGGAGGGGAGGGATTCGAACTCCGGGGCACTCTTGGACAGGAAGACTAGTGCTGCTTCCACTGAGACAGATGGACTGGAAGGAGTGATGGGTACAGGTGTGGGTGGGTGCAGGTGAGGGGTGTGAGGATGATGCTGTGGAGGAACTTAGTGTTGGATTGCCTCTTTTTTTCTTTTTGATGGTAGGATGGTCATCGCTTCAGTGTGATGGGGCAGGGGCAGGTTGAACTTTGTGCAAAAGGTGTTTTTTAAGTGTAGTGTCTGTGGATCACAGCAGCAAGAGCAGAGCAGAAAGCTATAAGGCACATCGTCTGTACTCTCTCCCATGCCACGGAGTTCCAGGGGTCAACTCTTCTTCTCCTGGACCTGGTAACCCCATCAGCCTTTGACAATTGAGGTTGGGACATCACTCTAATTCCTGCTTTGATTCACCATATCCTGGATTAACTTTTGAAGCCTCTGACCAGACCAGATCTTATCCCTGTCAGGGAACTGGCAGTCTTTTCCATCTTTGCCCTCTAGTCCTGAGCACTGACCCGGTACAACACAGCTGTGACATTGTTGAAAATTGTTAGTGCTGGAGTGTTTGAAGATGGGTCACGTCGGGCTCAGAGACACAGTTCCTACCCAGGTGCCCCGTGATCACCACATACCCTTTGACCCTGCAGTTGAGCTTTTTGGAATTTACAAAGTTATAATTCTTTGACCGTAACACTTACATAATTTTATAAAGAGATTTGTTAATGGCTCCTCTAATTAAGAAAGTTTCTAATTTAACAGAAGTTTAAGTCTTATTTTGTAAACAAGCTTTCAAGATACATTTCATGCTGAAATAATTGATAACCAACGTCAAGGTTAAAGATGGTCATAACAATGATTACATATTTTCCGTTTATAAAATCAGGGTTCTAACTGCAGGCTTTTTATGGGAAATGAACACAAAGACCCTGTGCAGATTGGGCCTCTCAGCCACACACCCTCACTCCCTGTTTCCCACGGTGGGATCCCTGTTAGAGTTAGTCATCTGTATTCCATAGGGCTCAGCACTAGTAAATGAATGAGGAATTATCATCACTAGTGCTTATTTATTTATTACTTTTTTATTAAATTGTTTTTATCATTGGTACTTTTTCTAGTTGTTTATGGTCATGATTTCTGGTAGTCTTAGTTTTGATAGGTGGCTCATTGCCCAGAGGGAATAAATGAATCTACAGCAGGCTTTTATAATACTACTTAAGGTTGTTTGGTTAAAAAATAATGGATTAGAGGGACTTCCCTGGTGGTCCAGTGGTTGAGACTTTGTATTTCCAGTGCAGGGGGTTGCAGGTTGATCCCTGACTGAGGAGCTAAGGTCCTACATGTCCTGCAGTGTGGCCAAAAGGAAAAAGAAATATGAGTTAGAACTTTTGGCCACAGTGAAAAAACAAGTCCGTATTTCTTTAAATAGTGTAACTTGTGTGTCTGCCTGAACAGGAACAGTTTCTGAGCTCTGCTACGTTGTTTGGGTCATATCGGATTGTTGCTGAGTGAGGCAGAGTGTCTGCCGTCCATATTAGTCAGGGGCGACTAGGCGGAAGCTGGGCGTCTCCAGACCTGGAAGAGGAAGAGTAGGTAGTGGGACAGTGAGGCAGCGAGAAACTGAACCTGAGAGGGAGAAATACAAGTTTTAAAAATAATCCCAGGCAAAACTGTTGTCATGGGTAGAATATGACAGGGTGTTAAATAGTTCCTGAATCATAGAACTTTGCAGCTGGGAAGGTGTGTAAATATTCTTATGCGTGTCAATTTTTACTTCTGTGGTCCTGACAAGATGCCCCGGGGCCTGCACCTTGGGGATCCAGGCTGTAGGAGAGGGAGACCGTTCTTTAGGGCACAGCCAGTTGGGTGAATTTCAGCCTTTATGATTTTACTGTTCAGGATTCCAATTCTGAGGGGAGAGCCTGGGGCTTGGGCTAGGTGCCTGTCCCTTGGCCCTGAGGAAATGGACATCTTTAGTGACAAAGGCACCTTGATCATGGTGGAAGGAGTGTTCCCCAAAGCCATACTGGGGGAGTGGGTGCCAGGTGGGCTGAAACTGCAGATGACCACATCCCCACTCACGGTCAGTCAGCACATCTTTTCACCTGTTTCCATACATACGTGCACTCACAGATAAATATGCATGTATGTACCTCCAGAGGAAGACACTCAAAAGGTGAGGAAAGACAGAAATATGTGTTAACAGACATTTTCACAAATACTACATACACAGACATGTGAGTACATAAAAAAGCATCCTGTGTACAGGTACATAGGTTAATAGTAGCACATACAGAAATACACATGTATAGATACATGGACAATACATGATTAGTTAGACAGACTGGGGAGTACATGCCCTTGGCAGAGAGCCTGGGTGCTTGGAGAGAGAATGCATGGGGCAGGAAGGCTGAATAGTAGAGAGAGGATGAGGAGGAGAGTAGAGGGGACAGCAGAGATAAGGAGGGGACAGCAAGTGACATGCAATGTGAAAAGGGTCCACAGTTACATGCGTTAACAATGTAGTTGGCTGCGATTCATTAGTTGACTTTGGGCTTCTGCTTGCCTTGCTGTTCTTGGGCCTCTTGGCTCTGTTCCTGGTCAGCATGTTCGCTGAGTTCACTGGATCAGAAGGGCAGCGTGATGCCGCACGTGGCAGCGTTCCTGGCCTGTTCAGTCTTCATTTTTCTCGGTCTGCCTTTGCCAGTGGAACAGCCTTTCTTCGCTTTCCTGCTTCTTTCCTGTCCTCCACGACACCGCTCAGGCCACGTGTTCCTTCCCCATAAGGGGACCTGTGTTGAGTTCTTTATGTCTCCATGCCTTTGCACGTGCTGTCTCTGTGTTGTTCCTTCTCCTGGAATGCTCTTTCTCTTCCTCATTTCCTTGATTTTCCTCCATCCTCGAAAACTCAGCCCAAATATCACCTCCTGCAGGAAGCCTTCCAGAAATCCCAGAAAGGTTTAGATGGTCTGCGTACACTCCGTGATAGCACTGACCACTCTGTGCAGTATTTGTTTTTAATTAGATTGGAAGCTTCTTGGGGGTAGAAAAATGGTTCCTTTTCTAATTCGTGTCCTCACCACTTAGCACTGTGGCTGGCCCTCAGTGAATGTTTGTTGACTGATTAAATGGATGACTGAAGAGAGGAGTGATGCTGTCAGTGAAAGATTGAACAGAGATGTGATTGTGCTGTGTGTGCTAAGTCACTTCAGTCATGTCTGACTCTTTGCAACCCCATGGACTATAGCCCCTCAGGTTCCTCTGTTCATGGGATTCTCCAGGCAGGAATACTGGAGTGGGTTGCCATGCCCTCCTCCAAGGGATCTTCCCAACCCAGGGATCGAACCCATGTCTCTTACATCTCCTGCATTGGCAGGTGGGTTCTTTACCACTAGTGCCACCTGGAAAGCCCCAGATGTGATTATATGAATGGTTGATTGAACCAGAATAATGATTTAGTGAATGTAACAGGTGCTTCTGAAAGCCAGACTTCCTTTTATCTTTCACTGCCACTTACCATCTTCCTCCTCCTGAATCCTAACTCAGGACTCTTTTTCATACCCTCTTTTCTTTCTTGAAGATTTTACTCAGTCTCTTGGCCCCAGGAGTCCCCTCTATACTTTTGAGCCTCAAAAGTCCTCTGGGACATCTTTGTCCCAGACCTTGTCCTTGAACTTAAACCCATGTGGATATTAGATGTCATTTTAAATTTAATCCTGTCAGTGTCTGAGTTTCCTGCATGTCATTGATTCTTTCTTTCATGGGATAAGAGAAATTTATGTTTCTGATTATAACTAATACTTAGTCACAGGAGATGCAGGTTCCATCCCTGGGTCAGGAAGATCCCCTGGAGGAGGGCATGGCAACCCATTCCAGTATTCCTGCCTGGAGAATCCCAGGAACAGAGGAGCCTGATGGGCTATAGTCCATGGGGTTGCAAAGAGTCAGACATGACTGAAGCAACTTAGCACGCATAAATAATACTTATTTATATATTCTTTGGGAATATGGAAATATATTTAGATGAAAACAAGCACCTTTATTTTTACCATCTAACAATGACTATGGTATTTCATATACAGTTTGATATGTGTCTTTCTTATCTTTTAAAAAACATGTATCAGTTCAGTTCAGTCGCTCAGTCGTGTCCGACTCTTTGCGACCCCATGAACCACAGCATGCAAGGCCTCCCTGTCCATCACCAACTCCTGGAGTCCACCCAAACCCATGTCCATTGAGTCAGTGATGCCATCCAACCATCTGATCCTCTGTCGTCCCCTTCTCCTCCTTCCCTCAATCTTTCCCAGCATCAGGGTCTTTTCCAATGAGTCAGCTCTTCGCATCAGGTAGCCAAAGTATTGGAGTTTCAGCTTTAACATCAGTCCTTCCAATGAACACTCAGGATTGAGTCCCTTTAGGATGGACTGGTTGGATCTCCTTGTAGTCCAAAAACATGTATACAGGTATATATAATTAATAGACTGTTTTGTAAAATGTGGTCATACTATCTGTATAATTTTCCTTATTGCAATTTTCATTTGCAATGAAATGCAAAATATTTTCCAGGCCATTACATATCCTTTAAAGTATTTTTGATGGTTGCATAGTATCCCTTTATAGAGCAGAATTTTTCAAGCCATTCTTAGTTTGGTGTCTACATTGATCCTCATCCTTACCATTTTATGCATTTATGCTCTCATGAACCTCTTCGTACATAGATCTTTGGGCTTCTGGTTATTTCCTTTAGGATGAGATTATAGGAGAATTACTGGGTCAAAAACCCCTGTGTGTGTGTGTGTGTGTGTGTGTAAACCAGACTCATTTCCAGAAGAACTATCGCAAAATATGCCACTTGTATGGGAATTTAGAAACACGTTTATAGTTTGTATGAATGTGAAGAAAGGGCAAGCTGCTCAGTCGTGTCTTTGTCTTTGCAACCCCATGGACTGTACAGTCATGGAATTCTCCAGGCCAGAGTACTGGAGTGGGTAGCCTAGCCCTTCTCCGGGGGATTTTCCCGACCCAGGAATTGAACCAGGGTCTCCTGCATTGCAGGTGGATTCTTTACCAACTGAGCTACCAGGGAAGCCCATAGTTTGTATCATTCAGCAATTTTCAGAAAGAGAATCCCTGGCTGGGACTAATATTTCTTCCCTGCCGTGTTGCCTGATTATCTTCTCCTGCATTTCAGTGTGAACAGGTGTTTACCCATAAAGCAGTCATTACCCTGTGCACTCGTCTCGAGGTCCGGAGCCCAAGAGTCAGAGGGTATTTAGGAATCTTGGCCACACCGGAGATGTGAACAGCCATTGCCGTTACTTCCTGGGGGACGGGTGTGGGGGGTATGATCTCACGGTGAACGGATGGGAGTGAGAGGAACACATGCTCTTTTGGGAGCACGCTTTCTGCTCCTCTTCCGGGTTCAGCCCAGCTGTCTTTCCTTTGTTGAGCACCTCTTCCCTGATCCTCCTTTGTGCCACAACTATGTTCATTGTTTCCACTTGACTGTTCCTACTGTGTGTGTTACAGTGCTTCACTGGTTGGTTATTGTGGTAAAAATACCTAAGATTTCCTCTTTCACCATGATTAAGTGCACGGGTTTGCAGGGTACATTGTCGTGCAGCCATCGCTCATCCTTTCACAGCGAAACCCTTACAGTGACTTATTTTTAGTTCTGTTTTTACTATCAGACTAGCACCAACTTAGGGACAGGGACTGTGCCTGCAGATCCCAGAAGCCTGGTGCTGTCTCTGGCACATAGTGGGGCTGGTGACTTGAGTCCTGGGCGATCTGTTGGGGGGGGACTTTGCTGTGCTCAGCCTCTGGGGCATTGTGCCTCGAATGCTCCGTGGCTTTGCTGTCTTCTTGCCCTGGGTCGCTGGATCTGCCTTCCAGATGCCCCCTCACATCTGCAGCTTCTCTTCCCCACCTAAGTTCCCATCACGTGGTCCTGACATTGCTCAGTTTCTCCTGCACTACACGACTCTTCCTTATGATTCTTGCTTAAAGCCACCTTTCCCTGAAACTTGAGTAGCTCTGTATGATTCGTTCCCTTCCTGGAGAGGCAGAAGCTTTAGTGAGCCAGCAAGGATGGCTGAAGACAACTTTTGGAGGGGAAGCCGAGGTGGAAAACTGACTCTGGCATCCTTTGGGAGTAGAAGGGCCCAGAGGCAGAGAAGTACCCTGAAAGATGTAGGAGAGGAAGCAGACCATTTTTGGCCAGTGGGCAGGCACCCTGGGGAATTTCTTTTGGCTGTTGCAGAGAGCTTGCACCTTGGCAGGGGGCGGATGTTCAGGATGCCAGGCCAGCTTGTTCGATCAATTTGTAACTGCTTAGTCTGGCAGTTCAGGTCCTCAGGAGTCTCATCCCGTTATCCACCCCATCTCCCATTACATGTCTGAACTGCCCACCTGACCCAGGTTAATTATGCCCCAGATGGCCCCTCTGTGTTCTGTCTTTAACATCTTCCTCATGCTGTTGTCCCAAAAGGCAGCACCTGCCCAGGCTTTGCCAGTTTGCTAAATTCTTACCGTCTTCAGAGCAAAGTTCAAGACTGATTTTTACTGACAGAGTTCAATTGCTTGAATGCCCTCTGCTTCATAATCTTTTAGCAGTTTCTCTTGTTAGCACCCATACTACATACAGCCCCTTGTTTGGAACTAATTTTAATTATTATTCATCTAAGTTTCTCTGCATTCATCCTGTCTCCGTGACTATATTATTGGCCCCTTGCTGGCATAAAGCCTTGCCTGTAGTAATGTTATTGTCGATTACTAATATAACATTTCATTGGAACTAGGATGCCATCGAGAGTGAGATGGACTAGTTATTTTCTGTACTCTGAGGAAGAAAAGTCATGAAGATAAAACATCGCCACTTAAATGACAGCACACCCTTGGTTGCAAATGCATCCTAATTTCTTATAGACTGTGAAAAAAAGATGTGTCTTCGAATGAATGAATCATAATAGATGTGAAATAAGTGTTTATTTTGTTTCATGTGTATCTGTTTTCTTTTCGGGTTGTGTGGAAGATAGATGAGAAACTTTATGAAATTACAGGATAAAGTCTTAAAATTTTATTTCTTGAAGATTTTAAACTGCCATTCTCTCTCTTTTTGGGAATGGGAATCGCATAACCTCCTTTTTCGAATGGCGCACTACTACTTCCTTTCCTAACGCAGCTTTCCTCATTTTGTTCCCTCATGTTTTCTTTCATGTTCTTTTGTTTTCCCCTATAGAATTTTTTTCAGATTGAGGTTTTTTTGTGTGTGTGGGAGCAGTGCTTTCTGGAGGAAGGTGACCCTTAAAAAAAAAAGCCTATAGGACCTTCTAGAACACTTCATCAAGGAGCCAAGAATCTTTTCAAGTGACAGAAATGATCAGAGTTAGTGTCTGTGATGCCAGATGCAAATTTCAGTGGGTGAACAATGCATTTTTGGACTAGAGTATAACTGCTTTGCTAAAGTGGCCCATTTTTACTAGTGACTGGATAGAGCTTCAGGCCCTGGGGATTCACACCAACAATTTAGGTTCCTTCTCATTCATTCTGATTGATCTTCATGAACGTCACTTGATGTGTAGAGTCCTTAACTTATTCCTGGGAATGACATCTTTCTGATTTTACTATCCAAGAAGAGCGGAACAAACTTATTTCCCCTGAGGGTTCTTGGTTATTAAAATTCTCACTTGCCTTAGCCTGATTCTTTTAAGTGCCTCATCTTGTTTAGATCTGGAACCACGAATTCTTCCTTTCCCAGGCCATATTATAAATGATCGTACTAAAAGCTGGCATTTCGGAGGGATAGCTTTCCATACATTTGTTCAGTTTTTCTGGACTTTATGCACATTACAATCATCTGCAGAGTTTCCGAATTCCAGAGTATACCCAGACAGACTGAGTCAGAACCTCTGGGGGAGGGATTAAGGCACCAGTATTCTGTTCAGTGCTGCAGACAATTCTGATTGGCAGCCAAGGGTCCCCTGTGCTATTTTAATCTCTCTAATGACCCTCTGGAGCATGTATTTTCCACATTTCATGTTTGGAAACACCGAGGACGGGATTGATCAACCCAGCATTAGTGGAGATTCAAACCCAGTTTGTCTGATTCAAGAGACTGTTCTTTCAGTACTTATCAGTTATGTTTTGGAGCCGGACTGATTAAAACAGAGCAGTGGCATCCTGCAGTATTTACAGAGGTCACTCTGTAACATCGGTTCAGGAAGCACTTTTAAATTCCTGGTTAGTGTGCAGGCATCTGTATTGTGTTCTTTTCTCCTGTAGTCTGCACATCGGGACGTACAGAATTTCTGTTGGATCAGGAGTGTTTGCTGATTAGCGTTTTATTATTGATCTCTCAGATAGTTTGTGCGCGATCCCAGGGGGATGAGTTGTTGAGTTTTGAGTACTTTATTAAAAGGTGTCCTTCTCTGGAGTCAGTTGTTCTGTGGGGAGAGCAGGTAGTAGCATCCAATGAGTGGGTTGATAGCTTAAGCCCGAGCGGTTGTTCACCTGGGAGCAGCTCTCGCAGAACTGCGGAGATGGACATAAACAGTCCCCTGGGCCAGCCCCATGGGTGCAGAGCTAGCAAAGAGGACATGCACGGGAAGGAGGTCAAGGGTGCGTTCCAGGAAATGCCCAGGGAAGGGAAAGAGAAAGAGAAAGAGGGTGAGGGGCAGCAACAGGGTTAAGGAGAGGGCTTCAAGGAGAGGAAGCCTGTGCTGTTTGCAGGAGAGAGAGAAGACCCTGAGGAAAAGGGAGAGAAGTCAATTGATGGTGGGGGGTGGGGGGAGTGTCCTGCGGAGCCTGCCTTCTGCAATGCCCTGTTTGGGATTCAGCTTATTCAGAGAAGATGTGTGGTTGGGGGAAGGGAGAGGCACACCTGACCTTGGGGATGAAGGAACGACAGGGAGGTAACTGTGGTGACGGAGCGGGTGGAGGTGAGGGCGAAGGTGGCAGGGACCTCGTGTGAGAGGGTGCCGACAGTTTCAGCAAAGTAGGAGAGATGATCTGATGGGAGTGTGAGCTTTCAGCCCCAGGGGAGAGCAGGAACATGGCAGCTGCGGTGGCGATGGAGAATTTTCTTGCCTGGAGAATCCCGTGGATGGAGGAGCCTGGCGGGCTACAGTCTACAGGGTCATAAAGAGTCACACATGACTGAAGTGACTTAGCACACGCATTCTTTATATATGTATATATTTTTTAGTTGATCGTGCCTGGTCTTAGTTGCAGCATGTGAACTCTTAGTTCTGGCGTGTGGAATCTGGTTGCCTTACCAGGGATCAAACCTGGGTCCCCTGCATTGCAAATGTGGAGCCCCAGCCACTGCACCACCAGCGAAGTCCCTGGAAGTGATTCTTGTGCTGAATAGTTTTTAAATGACAAGTCCCCAAGGCATTTTGTATAGAATTTAGAGATTCCAGAGGCAATGGCAACCCGCTCCAGTACTCTTGCCTAGCAAATCCCATGGACAGAGGACCCTGGTAGGCTGCAGTCCACGGGGTCGCTAGGAGTCGGACACGACCGAGCGATTTCATTTTCACATTTCACTTTCATGCATTGGAGAAGGAAATGGCAACCCACTCCAGTAATCTTGCCTGGAGGATCCCAGGGACGGGGGAGCCTGTTGGGCTGCCATCTATGGGGTCGCACAGAGTCGGACACGACTGTAGCGACTTAGCAGCAGCAGCAGCAGCAGAGGCAGTTTTCATAGAGCTTTTCGAGAATTCATCTCACAGCCCAAATTTAAGCTCACACAGTATATTCTCTTTTCTTGAAGCCTAGTAAGGCTAGAAAGAGGGAAGACTTGTAGCCAACCTTTCCTTTTCCAAACAGTAGTTGAGTGGCTTTAACTAAGTGAGCAGCTTAGTGTGGGTGTTTGGATCCGTTAGAAGTGTCTTAAGGATTTTTCAAGTTTCATAAAAATTGAGCTTTTGAAATTTTGTGTATTTCTCACTCTACTTATCTGTCTATACCTTCGCATGCATTCATAGAAAAGTGCTCTTAAGTGTTTAACCCAGTGAACTCGCAGTGTCATTGTTTAGTCTCTCAGTCGTGTCCAGCACTTTGTGACCCCCCTCCATGGACTGTAGCCCGCCAGGCTCCTCTGTTCATGGGATTCTCCAGGCAAGAACGCTGGACTGGGTTGCCATCCCCTTCTCCAGGGGATCTTCCAGGATTTGAATCCTTGTCTGCTGCATTGGCAGGCAGGGCCACCAGAGAAGCCCTGCACAAACGATACAGGGATATAATAACACTGAAATCAAGAAATAGAATGTCACTCGCCCATCCGAAGCTCCGCTGTGTGTCCCCTTCTTCCAGTGTGATCCCTGCCCTGGTGTAAGAGCTGAAATGGTAAATTAGCATGTGCAGTCATGTAATACACAAACTTGTCCACAGCTTGTTGCCAGGGTTAGGGTTAGTTTTGTGCAGATCTTGAAGTAAGGTGGCCTCAGTCTTCTTCCTGAAAATGTAGTGTCAGTTAGGAGGCTTGTGGCTTGGCATGGGCAGCTGACTTCAGATCTGTTCACTGCACTCGTGGACTTGCACAGGCTGCCCTGTGCCCTGCCGGGGACTGGCTCAGATGTGTTTGCTTGATGTGTGTGACACACCCATGGGTCTCTGGGATCCTGGGCTGTTGCAGGTGGTTCTGGATCTCTCCCAGGTCCTGGGTGCCGCTGGTCCTCTGCACTCATTGCAGGGAATGCCGGCAACGCCTAGGTAGCTTTAGGGCCTCTTCATCCTGGCACAAACATCTCCTCTACTCTGACTTTGAGCTCAAACCTGATGATGTGGTTTCATTCACTTGAAGATTATTTGTAAATGTCAGAAGAATTGCCAGCACTTAAAAATCGGGAGATTTTGCATCAAAATGTAGATGTGTGTCTTTTCTTGGAATGAACTAATACTTGGCCTCACCAAGCCTGCTCTCCTCAACTGGGGCACTGTGCTGGGACTGAATCTCTGTGACCCCTTTTCCTTCACCCTGTCCCCTTTATTTTGTGAGGTTCACTCCTGAACCTCTTCTCCCCATTACGTCTCTAGGCTCTTGTGTATGAGTCTCCTGAGATCGCAAAAGGAAAACGAACCTTCAAAGACTCCGAAACTTTTGTATTGTTGAGGTTTTTCTTGGTTCCAGTAACTTAACTATTTTCCAGCAAGTTGCAAGGTTCACTCTTGAACTTCTTCTCCCCCTTGCTTCTCTAGGCGTTTGTATCGAAGAGTCTCCTGAGATTGCAAACGGAGAACCTTCAGACTCTCTGACACTTTTTGTATCTTTGAGGATTTTCTTAATTCCAGTAACTTAACTGTTTTCCAGCAAGTGTATTATCTAAACCCTGGATCACAAGCTTCTAGCCAGAATCAGCAGGCATGGTATTATACTCTGTTAAAACATTTTTAAAAATTAACCTTTTATTGAGCAGGTCATATTTTCACATGGTTCATCACTTACTAACAGAGTGTGTCACCCCATTAGTTTGGAGACCACCACCTGGGCTGTCTGACCAGAGGGTCAAGTGCTCAGGGCTAGAGGCTTGCATGGAAACCCCGATTCCATGACTTCCTAGCAGCCAGCCTTTGCAGGTTCCCTGACCTCTCTAGCTTCAGTTACCTCCTTTGTAAAACACCGTGTTGGGAAATTAAACGATATAATGCCTGCAGGGTGCTTGACACATAGCAGGCAGTCAATAAATATTAGCATTGATTCTCCAAGTGAATGCACTGCTGTGGCTTTCCTGATTCTGCTGTGGGTTTTCCTACACCAGATGGCAGTGGGGGCACCATGGTGACTTGGGGGTTATTTTCCACCCTCCCTAGGCCTCCCCAGTGAAGATGCAGCACACAGCAGGGGTTCTTCGCCGGGCCAGTATCGTTGCAGGGGCGTTTGTTGTCATTGTCAGGGTGGGGATGAAGACTACAGACAGTGGATTGGGAGACCACAGAACTGGGGACCTCCAGGTACCTCTAATAGGACTGCTTTAAGGCCTGCATTTTCAATTTTTGAAAGTTCTGTATTAAGATATTTTGCTGACTCGCTGGTAAAGAATCCACTTGCAGTGTAGGAGAAGCAGGCAATGCGGGTTTGATCCCTGGGTCAGGAAGATCCCCTAAGGGGGGATGGCAACCCACTCCAGTATTCTTGCCTGGAGGATCCCCATGGATAGAGGAGCCTGGCGGGCCACAGTCTGTAGGGTTGCAGAGTCAGACATGACTGACTGACTGAGCACGCACAGATGGTATCTTTGGTCTATGAGGGCCTTTTCTTTTTGCCTCTGCAGCCAAGCAGAAGAAGGAGGAATTGTATCATGACAGTGGGGTGGTTTAAAATTCTCACTGAGGATGCCCTGTGTTCCTTATTTAAATAGCATCAGCAATCAAGAGCTTTTTTCTCTTAGAGGCCACTGATGCCTCTAGAGAAATCAACCAAGGCTTACACACAAGCAGGAGGAAAAAAAAAGTTTATTTAAAAGAACAAATTGTAACCAGTATTTAAAAACAGAGAATAGAAACCTCCCTCAATAAATGTAACAATGTGTATACTTAATTATTTGATTTCATAATCTTATGTTAATCCAGTTGAGGAAAGGGAGAAGATGGGAGGCAGATAAGAAACACAGGACTGGGGAGAGGCTGGCAAAGGATGGAGAGAGACTGGGGGAGAGATGGGGGGGTTAGTGAGCTCAGAGAGGGGGAACCAGCTTAAACATGTTCTTTGCCAAGCTTGCTATTGACCTAGACTTGTGGATACATTTTAAAACTGCCACTTAGGTTAAAGTTATTGTGTTTTGAAGGAATTTTATTAATAATATGCCTAGAAGAAAACATGTTAGCGGCCTGGTTTTGAAGTGGGAATAGTCAGAAATCAGTCTTTGGGTAAGATGTGTGAGTTTATGCTTTAAACATTGGTAGATAAAATGCAATCCCTTAAGGCTCAGCAGGTAAAGAATCTGCCTGCAATGCGGGAGACCTGGGTTCGATCCCTGGGTTGGGAACATCCCCTGGCGAAGGGAAAGGCTACTCACTCCAGTATTCTAGCCTAGAGAATTCCATGGACTGTACAGTCCATGGGGTCGCAAAGAGTTGGACATGACTGAGCGACTTTCACTTCACTTCACTTCATCAGTCTCAAAAACAGGATAACCACCTCTGTGGATCAGAAGTGGAACAGAACTTCAAATAGTGGGGCCAATGTCAGCTTCTGTCAGATGTCGGGGCTTGACTTGGAAAGAGCAGCTGAGAGCTAAACACAGCAGATGCTAACAGCTCAGAGGTGGTAACCAGGCATCCACGGCCAGCAGGTGGAAAGAAGTTGATTAACACTTCTCTTTTGAGAAGCTTCAGTAACTGGCTTGCTGGCTAGAAGGACGGGGATGGGAGTCTTAGAGGTGATGCTGAGGTTCTGGGGCAGGTGTTAAACTGTGCATTCCTGCCGCCTTGGAGAGTCATGGAGAGAGGCCTGGAAATCCATATTCTTAAAAGCTCTTCAGGTGATTCTGAGGGCAGGACCACTCTGAGAAACACTGCACTGGTAGAAAGGAAAAACAGCTTGAGAATAATGAGAGCTTACCAAGAGTAAGTTGGGGTAAGGTTTACTTTGCACCTAGGAGTTTTTGTATTCAAGCCCTGGGACTGGTTGCTTAAAAAAAAAAAATTATAAGACTTCCTTGGTGGTCCAGTGGCTAGGAATCTGCCTGCCAATGCAGAGGAGACGATTTCAATCCCTAATCTGGGAAGATTCCACATGCTGCGGAGCCACTAAAACCTGTGAGCCACAACTACTGAGCCTGAGCTCTAGAGCCTTGCAGCCACAACTACGGAGTCCGTGCGCGGAAGCTACTAAAGCCTATACACCCGGAGCCCGTGTTTTGAAACAAGGGAAGCCACCCAAATGAGAAGGCTGTCCTCTGCAATGAGGAGTAGCCCCCATTCACTGCAACTAGAGAAAGCCCACATGCAGCAATGAAGACCCAGAGCAACAATAAATCAATTGTAGGAAAACACACACAGTCTGAAATTACCACTGGTGAACCTTTTGAAAGTGTGCAGTTCTGTGGCATTAAGTACATTTGCAGTGTTGTGTGTAACCACCATTCACTATCTGGTTCTGTTGCTCCCACCCCCAGCCCCTGGCAACCCCTAATCTGCTTTCTTGTTCACTGGATTTGTTGATTCTGGATATTTCATGTAAATGGAATTGTACAGTATGTGTCTTGGTGGGTGTGTCCGGCTGCTTTCAACTTAGCATAACCTTTTCAAGATTCATCCGCATTGAAGCGTGTTTGAGTACCTCGTTCTTTTTTATGGCCGGATAAAATTGCATTGTATGGATATACTACACTTTGTTTATCCAGTCACCTGTTGATGAGTGACTGAGTGGTTTTCAGGGGTTGGCTATTGTCAGTAGTACAGCTGGGAACATTCCCGTACAGGGTTTTGAGCACCTGGTTTCCAATGTTTTAAAGTATTTACCTAGGGATGGTATTACTGGGTCCTGTGGTGATTCTCCGGAGAAGGCGATGCACCCCGCTCCAGTACTTTTGCCTGGAAAATCCCATGGATGGAGGAGCCTGGTGGGCTGTAGTCCATGGGGTCACGAAGAGTCGGACATGACTGAGCGACTTCACTTTCACTTTTCACTTTCATGCATTGGAGAAGGAAATGGCAACCCACTCCAGTGTTCTTGCCTGGAGAATCCCAGGGTCGGGGGAGCCTGGTGGGCTGCCGTCTATGGGGTCGCACAGAGTCGGACACGACTGAAGCCACTTAGCAGCAGCAGCAGCAGCATGGTGATTCTCTGCATAACGGCAAACTCTCTATGGTAGTGGATGCATCAGCAGTATATGAGCATTACAATTACTCTACATCTTCCAGGACTCTTTTTTCTTTTTATTTCTTGTTTAAAAAAAAATTCTGGCCATGCTAGTGGGTGCGAATTGGTGTCTTGTTGTGGTTTTGACTTGCGTTTTCCTAATGACTAATGACATGGAGCATCTTTTCTTGTGCTTTTTGGCAACGGAGCTGCTTTTAAGTAGTCACCGTGTATTGAGGTGGGTTTGGTCTTCTTAATGCAGGGTAACAGTTTTGAATGTTGTTGGTGCTGGAGGCAGACGGCCCAGGATCCTAGTCCTGACTTGCCAGGCTTTGGGCAAGCTAGAACTCTCTGAGCCTGCCTGCCTTGTTGGCACAACAGCGATGCTAACAGCAGCTTCCTTGGAGGGCTTTGTGAACATCGGGAAGGACCAGTAAAAGCATCTGGGCAGCGTGAGCACTCTGGACGAGGCGCTCTGCCATTGTATCGGTGCTTCTTTCTTAGTGTTGAGGATGGCAACCTGGAGGGACACATTGCAGTTGCCTGTTGACTGTGTGAGGCCCTGGGAAACCGTGTTTAGATTGCCAGGGATAGTGATCCTCTATATTCATTGCTTGAGTTTTCCTGCTTCCGGCCCAAACTCCAGTTTATGCGGGTTGTCAGGGGAGTAAACGTGTTACCAGCCCAAAGCCCAGGAAAGCCCATTTCCTGGAAGGCTCCCATGGACCTAGGCAACTTTTTACCAGTTACAGAGTCCTCCTGGGGCAGCACCCTGTGCGGTCCTGATGCAGAGCTGAGCCAGGAGCCAGCTTCGTGCCTCTTTGGATTTAGTGTTGAGATGTTATTTTTACTGTATGGTTCTTTTAAATATTGTTTAATGCCTTTCAAGTTGATAGGGCTGTATTGGCATGTAAGGAACATATTGGGAAGCCATTTTTATTATATAGAATTCTTGGGGCCTCCCTGGTGGCTCAGTGGTAAAGAATCCACCTGCCGATTCATGCGTTTGATCCCTGATCTGGGAAGGTCCCATGTGCGTGGAGCAACCAAGCCCAGGTACCACAACTATTGAGCCTGTGCTCTAGAGCCTAGGAGCCCAGCTACTGAGCCCACGTGCTACACGCAGCTCCTGAAGCCTGCGAGCCCTAGAGCCCATGCTTCTCAACTAAGAGAAATCACAGCTGGAGAGGAGACCCCATTCGCCACAACTAGAGAGAAGCCCATGCCGCAACTGAGGCCCGGTGTGGTAAAAAACAAATAAAAATGTAAAAATCTTAAATATATATATAATAGAATTCTCATTTGCTGTGTAATTATGAAGATTTTTGTGTATAGCTGTTCAAGAATGATAATCTAGAAATGTGCCTTGAAAACTTTTGAGTGCAGTTCAACACACCCTCCTCAGAGAGGTTGTGTGGTGTTGTGAGAGAGCAAGGGGCTTTGGCAGCTGATGGATGCGTGTTCAAAACCTGAACCACTTACTGACTGTGGGCCTTGACCAAGGCACTTCATCTTTTGGGTCCTCATCTCCTTCACCAGTAAAGTGAGAAGGATAATGGATCCCAGTGGCTGGCAAGGAGTGGTGGTTACTGTTGAGAAGAGCCTGTAGCCCTCTCAGTTGACCATTGAAACATTTTATTTTGTTTTGCTATGGTAAAATATACATAATATAAAAGTTTCCATTTCATTGATTATTAAGTGTGCAACTCAGTGGCAGTCATTGCAACATTTTTATTGTTGCGTATTTCTTTTCTTTGCTGCATTTAGCCTCTTTCATCATCATACCTGGAGGTCACACCTGGCGACAGGTGCCCCTTCCGCTCGCCTCCTGCTTGCCCCAGGCTGGTGAAGTTCAGTGAGCTGGAAGTTCTCTAGCACAAGAGGAAAATGCAGGCGTCCTGGGAGGCTTGGCTATTGATGGAGGCTTTCTCAGGGTCATTAAATGGTTCTTCAGGTGGTATTAACTCTCATTGCCAGTTTTGGAGGCAGGATCTCCTGCTTCTATCCACACAGGTATTATACTGTTTATTAACATCTGACTATGGGATAGGGAAGAAAAAGATTTTAGGTTCTTTTTGGCTGTTTTCTAGAAACTCTAATTAAGAGCTTTGGGAAAAAGTAGAAATTGAAACTATTTAACCATCATGTCTTAAGGTTATTTTGGTACTTCATTAATCTCTCCTTTGGAAAGGGACTAAAATAAATGTACTGCTTTGGGAAATATTCTGCCATTTCTATTTCCTCCTCCCTTGCTCTTTCATAATTGGCATAATTTCTAAGGTTTTCTTGATTCTTTATTCACTGTCTTTTTGGAACTTTGAACTCCAGAGAGAGAGAGAGACAGACATAGAACTTTACTGTATTACATGCACAGTCAGTCATTTATAAGTAATCTTTCTAAAGAAAAGTCTAGGGGTCAGCATCTTTGTATTGAATTCCTAATTAGGTGACTTCAGAAATGTTCTCAAACACACACAAATATGTTATTGTTTCAAATACCAAATAAGAATTATTCTTTCTGTAATTGTATCTGTGAGTGTTAGGAATATCTTTGAGTACGTAGGGTTCAGAAACTCAACCTTCTTAAGGAAATAGCAGATGTGAGCAGCGGCCTTCTTGACTGCTTCATTGTTTGGTGAGATGTTGATGGAGGGCTTTATGACGGATAGAGCAGGCTGTCACCACCTAAAGCCCTGGATGAATGTTGGTATCGCTCCCAGCGGGACAGCCAGGGATCAGGCACCTCCTGATGTGATGCAGTGGGCCACCTGGAAAGTATTCTTGCCAAAAACATTGCTCCTGAATTTAATAAAGCCTCTTGATGTAACCCCCAGTTTATAGAAAATTTGAGGGTTGGAAGAACATGTTAAATGACACCATGAGAATATCGTCAACTAAATATAGAACATGGGCTGTCTACAGGGACAAACGACCTTTTTCTCTAGCAAGTGAATAATGAGAGATTTAAAAAAGAAAACAGGCAGGGGAGACCTGTTAACCAAGTAAAGGAGGCTTGGGAGACACATCGCCCTAAGCAGTTGTGCACCTGTGTTCAATCCTGATTTGCAAAAAGCAATTATACAAAAATATTTTGAGGCTGTCAAGGAAAGCTAAGTGTGGGATAGATAATTAGATGATATTAGGAATTACTTTTAATTTTGTTGGCTGTGATAATGATTGTGGTTATGATTTTTAAAAGTCCTTATCAGAGACACTGAAGTAGATACTAGTGAAATAAATGGTGTCTGGGATTTGCTTTACTTTCATTAAAAAAAAAAAAAGCTGTTGGGGAGGGAGATGGGAGGGGGGTTCAGGATTGGGAACACATGTACACCCGTGGTGGATTCATGTTGATGTATGGGAAAACCAATACAATATTGTAAAGTAAAAAATCAAATAAAATCTGAAAAACAAACAAAAAAAGCTGTGAAGAGGGGTAGATGAAGTGAGCATGGCAGAAAGGTGGTGTTCACACTGGGTAATGTGTTCAAGTCTCTTAGCTTCTATATGTCTGAAAACTTCATAATAAAAAGTTAAAAATGCTGAAATTGGTTTACTGGTGGCATTTAAACACTGGTAGGTTACAGTCCATGGGGTCGCTAAGAGTCGGACATGACTTGAGCGACTTCACTTTCACTTTTCACTTTCATGCATTGGAGAAGGAAATGGCAACCCACTCCAGTGTTCTTGCCTGGAGAATCCCAGGGACGGGGGAGCCTGGTGGGCTGCTGTCTGTGGGGTCACACAGACATGACTGAAGTGACTTAGCAGCAGCAGCAGCAAACACTTCACTTTAAATAGTGAAAACAAATACAGAACTCTCCAGGCTGGTAGAACCTCAGCTTTTGGAAAATTGCCTTTTGGCTTATCTGCATATTTGGTCTGGTTGGTTTCTTGGCAAATTAGTATTTACATTAACTTCATGCTATTCCTCATCCTGAAGTCCCCAGGAGCACTCAAATAAACCAAGAGAAGTCATAATTACAGATACTTAGAGAGTTAACGCTATGGATAATTGCTAATCAGTAGGCTGTTCATACCAATAAACAGGCAGAAGAGGGGGTTTGGGGAAGATTGTCAGTGAATGGAAATAAATTAAGTCAGGAGGAGAATAATTTGTGTGCTTGACTGAGTTGGTTTGTAGAAGTGTGTGTAAATAGCACTCTGTTTGGTAATGATTGCTAAAGGTGGTCTCTTGCAACTGCTGTAGAATCTGGGGCTCCCGCACCACGCCTTAAATGAGCATAGCTCTGTAGAGTGTGGGGTCAAACTTGTTTCTCTCTCTCTCTCTGCCTTGATGGAGTCATTTGACTTCAGTTTGTTACTATCTCTCTGTAGATGATCGCCAAATCAGTATCCTTGGCCCAAATGACTCAGTTGGGCGCTAGAATCACATTTCCATCCACCTGGACTTGGTTCCCTGCCTTCCACCCAGCCTCGCCCGAGGCTCCCCATGCTGGCTGAGCACCATTCACAGCAGCTCTTGGTGCTCTGCCTTGGGCGCCATTCTCCCCAGCCCTGCCTGTGTCCTTAGCCATCTTCTCAGTTTATAATGATTGTCTCCTCTTCTCCACTGTGAGGTCCCCAAGCAGGACACCTTTCTGTCTTGGTTGACACTTCACACCCTGCATTTTGCTTCCATCATGAGTAGACATTTGTTGGATTTACGAGTGAATGATTGATGAATGAATGGACACGTCTGGCTCTGGGCTAAACCTGGGAGACAGACTGGTGAATGATACAGTTTTTTCCTCCAAGCATCTTGGTCATCGGCTCGGGGAGGGAGATGAGTAAGTCAAACGTTACAGTTTTAAGTTTTATGAGAAATGCACACAGAGGTTCTGGAAGTGATGGGAACAAGACATCTGGGAGCATGATTGGAGTTAGGGAAAGGAGGAGGGATGGGTATTTGTAGGCGAGGAACCAGCCTTTCCAAAAGCAGGGCGGTCAGAGAAAACGTTACATAGTGGGAGTGTGTGGGCTGGTTGTCAGGGAGGTGACACCAGCAGGACAGGATGTGACCGGAATATGAGGACTGTTGTGTCACAGCTGAGGACTGTGGATTTCCGAAGGCTGTTAGGAACCCTTGGAGGATCTTAAGACTGGAATGTTGTGAAAGGATTATTTCTCTTCTTGCTTTAGAGAAACCTCAGATGCACAGAAATGGAAGGATTGGATCTGTGTGTTAGAACACCTTCCAGATGGGTTGAAGGTGCTAGGAGAGGCTTCAGGAATTTAGGGTGGGTTGTGGCTGGTGGGGAGAGACCACAGCCCTGATGGATTTCCGCGGGCAGGAGCACACTTCTGATCAGGCTGAATTTCCTGACGATTACAGCATTTCTTAGCATGGCTCCTCTTGGGCCTAGAGCACTAGGGGCTGGGGCACATGGGAAGCAGGCAGTCACACAGCTCTCAGGAGGCTGTGATGAACAGGAAATTGTCACGTCGGGGGTGTTCACCCTTACTGGGCCACCACCCTTTGTACTGGTGGTGTGTGACGCCACTAGGAAGCACTTGTCACCACAGCCGCTTCTTTGCCATCAGAGGAATGTTAAAGGATCCTCTGGGTTCTCCTGGCTCTTGAACCAAACTCAGGGTGAGCAAGGAAGCAGGTTTTGTGTCCAGGATGTCAGAACATCCCTGCCTCCTATGCTCTCCAGGCCCTTGGGAAGCCCGTCTCCTCACAGAGGCTAATGATGATCAAGTCTGGGTTAAGGGCCCAGATTTCAGTAGTGGCAGGGACCAAAGGATTTGAGAGTGAATTACAAGCTCCTGACTGTGAGAAGGACTTACTAATGTCTAAGGAGGGAGGATCAGGTTTTCCTAGGGGCCTGTTAGATATCTATTAGATACTCAGGGCTTCCCAGGTGGCTCAGTGATAAAGAAACCGTCTGCCAATGCAGGAGACACAGGTTCGATCCCTGGGTCAGAAAGATCCCCTGGAGAAGGAAATGGCAACCCTCTCCAGTATTCTTGCCTGCGAAATCCCATGGACAGAGGAGCCTGGTGGTCTGCAGTTTGTAGGGTCGCAAAGAGTCTGACATGCCTGAGCCCACATGCATTAGATAACCAGGTGGAATAGTCTGTAGTGGGCAGTTGAATCTGTGACTCAGAATTGCTCTGGACTCTCTTCTTATTTCCTGCCCCATCCATGTCATCAGTAACTGACTTTATTACTGGCCTTCTGTGCAGTCTCTCTTGTACCTTCGCTTGCATTCTCATCTGTCACACAGTCCTGTCTCCTTGCCCCGTCGGCTCTGTGCCTGTGGGTGCGATTGATGTTTCGTGCTTCTCTCTGCTTTGCCAGGTTTTTTTTTTTTTTCTTCTGCAGGGTAATTTTGATAAGAAGCCCACTCTGCTACAAATATCCAGTGGCTCCCCCATTGTTCACTGACATTCTCACGCTCCTCAGCCAACTTTCCTAGTGTTCTCTCCAACCAAGTGGAGCCACTACTGTTTGTTACACAAACACATCCCACATTGTCCAGACGTGGAGCCTTTGTCCAAGCTGCTACTTCCATCCAGCATGGCCCCTCACTCTCTCTCTTAGGTCTCTGGCTCCCTTGATATAAAGTCAAAACTCAGTTTAGAGGTGAATTAAGGTATTGAGCCTGTAGCATAAGCTCTTGGCTGTTGGGAGGGGAGCCACCCAGGAGGCAAATGTGTCTTCTGGTCACTTGGTTTCAGGCATGTGTGTTTGTGCAGAGACTGATGGCCTCGGGCTCCCATGTTTGGGGGTGAAGTGCCTTCTCATGCTTAGTCACAGGACGTCGTGTGCCATTCCAGCTCCGAGCGTAATTGGAGATGGAAGATTATCTTGAAGCTGATGGTGTCCTTTTCCCTGTTGTTCTAGGACTGTGTTTTGAATTAAATTATTTTAGAAACAGATGGCCGACTGAGAGTTTTTTCGCCTTTGTTCTTAGTGAATTGAGTATTTAGTTGAGTTTGTTTTGGTTACTTAAAGTGCTGACAGCCTTGCTTTCCAGGTTGGTAAAAGAGGATTGCATTTTATTTAGGAAAAAAATAAAGTGCGACAGAACATCTCCCAACAAATATTCAAACATGCTTTGAATTAAACCAACATTTTAATATCCTTACCTCCTCAAATGAGAAAATCGTGCAGAGAGAGAGAGAGAGGCCCAGATCCCAATGGGAAGCTGTCCTGGTGTTTTAACTATGATAGTGTGCGTTGTGGAAAAGCTTCATGGACCCATTATTTCAGGATTGTATGGTTGCAGTTGTTGTTTTCTGAAGTTGCTCGTTAGTTCTCTTCTTGTTTCAGTGATGTCACTAATTGTTATCTGTATCTCCATCTCTTGAGGAAGAAGGGGAAGATGTGACTAATTACAGCAGATTTCTTCCGGGAAGCTGAGCAAGTTTGATACAGAACAGAACCCAGTTCTGTTATCTGTGGAAGGTTCTGGAGCTGTCGTCTCCCTCTCTGACCAGGATTGTATTATGCCAGTGTTGTGCTTTTTATTAGCTTTTATTTTTCCAGTTAAAACTGAAGCCCCTACTACTGATGTAGTAGCCATTTGCCAGTTTGGGGACCACTCTTTCCCTTTCTGGGGAATCCATATTATGTCCAAGGTCCAAGGGCTGCAAGGTTGACTGGCAGTGTGGTGTGGCTGGTGGGGCACTCCTGGCTGGACTTTGAGCTTTGCAGGAGTGAGGTCATGAAGCAGAGGCCCAGAGGGTCCACTGACAGCTGTGCCAGTGGTGGTCCTGGCTGGGCGGCGTCAGCTGACTCTCCTTGCAGAGACCCCAGCCGGCTCCCTCACTGTCGGCCTCACTCGTCTCTTGATTGTGTTCTGAGCCTGAGCCACCTTGTTCGTTCTGTAGACCCTCGTGTGTCTTCCCACTGAATCCGCTCCAGCTTATGTGGCCAGAGCTGTTTCCACTGTGAACAACAGAGAACCCTGACTGAGTAACCCTCACAAGCAGGCAAGCAAGTATAGGGTCGCATGTCAGGCCTGGACAGGGGGAAGTCCACACTTTCACACCCATTTTCAGGAACCTTGTATCTCATGAGGAGAAGAGGGAGCCAAGACCCAGGGATGTGAGGTGAGTCGCTCAGGGTCGGCAGCCCCCGGGCCCGCGGTGGGCCGGGGCCGGGCTTCAGGGTCGGCAGCCCCCGGGCCCGCGGTGGGCCGGGGCCGGGCTTCAGGGTCTGCAGCCCCCGGGCCCGCGGTGGGCCGGGGCCGGGCTTCAGGGTCGGCAGCCCCCGGGCCCGCGGTGGGCCGGGGCCGGGCCTCAGGCCCACGGGTTTCCTGTCATCTCTGCTCCATCACAGAGCCTTTTGCTTGAGCCAGGAATGAATGGTGTTGTCTTGGTCACTCGAGCTGCCCTGACAAAACGCCAGGCTGTGTGGCGTCGACAGGAACTGGCCTCCTTCTAGCCCTGAGGCTGGGCCCACGATGGAGGTGCTGGCAGGGTGGGTGTCTGTCGAGGCTCCACGCCTGTGCGCACGGATGCTGCCTCTCACTGTGTCCTCGCGTGGCCTTTCCTCTGTGCTCGGCACCTGGGGCGGGCGAGCTCTGGCTTCCCTCTTAAAAAGGGTCCTGTTCTGTTGGATCAGGAAGGACCCTGTCCTCATGACTGCCTTTAACCTCCATCACCTCCCTAAAGGCCCCCATCTCCAAATACCGTCACAGGAGGGTTAGAGCTTCAACACAGACACCTGGGCAACACAGTTCCGTTCATGACTGATAGGAACTACAGCGATTCAGGAAGTTTACTGGTGTTTGTGACTTAATAAGAGTTGAGAAAAAAAGGATATCAAAGGAAGATTTCTAAAAGGAGTTTTCATGTAGTGCTGAGGTCTTAAAATACCCGGACTGGCCAGCATGCTCAGTTGCTTCAGTCATGGCTGACTCTTTGTGACCCCATGGACTGTAGCCCACCAGGCTCTCAGTCCATGGGATTCTCCGAGTAAGAATACTGGAGTGGGTTGCTGTTTCCTCCTCCAGGGGATCTTCCTGACCCAGGGATTGAACCTACGTCTCTTATACCTCCTGCATTGGTAGTTGGATTCTTTACCACTTGTGCCACCTGAGGTCTTTAAAATACTGAGGACTGGCCAGCAGTTACTATTTATTCACCTCGAGGTTGAGTCTTTTCTGTGCAGAGAGCTCTTTGGTGATTGTTCTTTGGCTGACCCCCAGATCTAACCTGAAACGCTGAATTGGGAACCACAGTTTCCCAAACCACATGGGACCTTTGAAGCCTGCCCTCTGGTAGCTCCCTGACAGAGCCTGGCTGTATCCTTTCATGTCTGTTTCAGTGTCCTCCACTGACCTGGTTGCTGCCGTCCCCACCCCAGGCCAGATCCCCTTCAGTACACTCCAGCAAGTCCGTGTATCGTGCCCTGTCTGCACTCACCCTCTCTTCCAGGTGAGGGTCAAGGGCTGCCTCCCCTCTGGACCCCATTTCCTTCTTCCTTCCCAGCCCTCTGGGCTTGGCATCTTTTGCTTCCTCCTCTCTCGTGGGTTGTTCCGTCAGCGTTGTTCCTAGTCTGGTCCCCACAAAGAAGAGTCTCTGTGCTTGGCGTTAGTATTACCCACGGTGTGGTTTTCAAAACAGAGGTTCCACCACAACAGGAGCAGCAGCAAACACAGACACCCACACCGAGTCCTGAGCCCCAGGCCCAACCTGCTGAGTGAGAACCCGACTTATTTTAGCTTTTATTTGGAGAGCATCTGAGACATCAAGCAAAGTTGCGAAATTAACAGAGTTCTCATAAGCGCATTTACTCAGCATCTGCTCTTGGCCCTAGTTAACCTGTTCTTCACGCTGTAGTAGGAGGGACTTTTAGATCATTATTCTGATTGTGTCATTCTTGCTTTATGCTTTTAAAGGATATCATGATGGCTTTTACTCTAGGGAAGGATTTAAGCTTTCCATCTTAAGACACAGACACATAAATCTCAAACGATTGCAGAAAAGACTGATAAATTTAACCACATTAAAACTGATCATTTCTGTTCATCAAAAGACCACATAAAACTCAGATGTTATGTGGTTAACATAAACCATTTAGAGTAACATAAACTCTTCATGTTACTATATATATGCGACCTGATAAATATGTCTTTATAAGTAGTATTTCTTATCTACTAGATATTTGGTAATAAAAACAGTATCACTTGGAGGAGAGAGAAGATAGGCGGTAGCTGGTAGAAGGTATTAATAGACAGTTGGGGTTGGAGAAAGAAAGAGAAGAGACACACTCTTTTCTAAACCAGGGAGAGAAAAATGAAAGGTAGGAAAAGGAGGAGGATGGTTTTAAGAACAGCACTAAAATCGCTCTTAGCACAGCCTAAGGAGTAGGATAAAAGGTGCTGAAGATTTGCCGCCTTGGGTATTGGTTTGATTGTCTGACTGCTTTTGTTTTTAAACACCTAGAGACTCTAGCGGGCTCTTGTTTTGTGGCGGACTTAATAGCCATGAAGTGGAGATGACTCACCCTGCTTTGCAAACTCCACAGTTCAGCAGAGAAGCAAAAGTAATGGTTCTATTTGGATGAAAGCTCTTTAGAGGTTTTTGATGTTGCCGTCCCTTGGGTTTTCCAGGCCAGCCCTCAGAGGATGTTTTGTTTTCTGAGCGCCCATGCCTGCAGCTGTGAGCTGCCCCGCGTGGACGGTGGGGCCTCACAGCTCAAACCACCTCACAGCTCAAACAGTGTGCCTTGGCATAGGTTTCAGGGGCACAGAATTTAGCATGTGCTTTCAATTCATTTATAACACAACTTAGCATGTTTTTCAATGTAATTTCTTCACTAGCAGTATTAATGAAATAGGCTGATTTGCCTCAGCCTGGTGTGGTGTGAAGAGCATTCAACCAGTGAGGGCTTAGGAACCTGCCTTTCTAGTCTGGCTCTGCCCTGATGCTATTTTGAGCAAGTCAGCTTAAACCCGGAGCCTCATTTGCCATGCGAGGGGGTTGCCAAGGTCTTAAAGGATCCATTCAGCTTGAAAAGTCCACTATGCCATGTTTGACTAGTGTATTTAGGGAAGGTTTCCAGATGGAAAAATACAACTTTCAAAAAGGATAAATACCAGATTATGCATGTGTGAATGAGACCAGCAACTTCCTAGAGCCAGGCAGCTCACGCATGAGTTTTAAAAAAGTTTTATTTTTAAAATATTATTTATTTATTTGTTTTGTTCTTTTGGCCATACTGTGCAGCTTGTGGTATCTTAGTTGCTCAACCAGGGATTGAACCCAGGCCCTCAGCAGTGAAAGCATGAAGTCCTGACTAACTATTGGATCACCAGGGAATTCCCAAGATTTTATTTTTTTTTTAAAGAACAGTTTTAGGTTCATTCAGATAGCAAAATTGAGAGGAAGGTAGAGAGATTTCCCATATACTCCCTGCCACCACCCACTCATTGTTAACATCCCCGCCAGACGGTACATTTATTACAGTAAATGAACCTACCCTGACACAGCGCTGTCACCCAAAGGCTAGTTCACTTTGGGGTTCACCTTTGATGTGCTTTCTATGGGTTTGCATTGTGAATTTTCATCACTATGAATCTGCATGGCACTTGGGCAGTTTCTGCTCTGTTCCATACAGTTTGGTAGGGACCTACAAAGGAGAAGGGGGTGCAAGGTATGTTGTACCGTCTATACAGGAGAAAGTGGCTCAGTACTTGTTACTTGGAATGTGGTTGGGTCTGGCCCCACCTGGGCGCCATGCAGAAGCTCAGCGGGCCCTCTCCTGCCCTGGCCCTGCCTGACAGTGCCTCTATCTTAACAAGATCCCCCATCACGCGTGTATCATCCCCATTCCTTTCTCTGTGTTGTCCAAGAGAGAACCTTGCACTCTTGTGTGAACTTGAGAGCTTGAAAATTGATCTCCAGGGCTTGAAATTAGAGTCTTGGAAGCCTTTTCTGCTGGGAGAGACTCACCTGGGTTTTCTAACCTCTTCCTGAATTAACTACAGAAGTGATTCCCATGGCATTTCAGCGGCTGTCTCTTTAGAGCTGATTTCTTTCTCCTGGGACTTGGCCAAAAGGAGGGGGGAGAAAGCACCATGGCTTGGCTCACCTCACAGTTCTTAATAGGAAGTTTTTGTTCCTCTGTTTTACTAGCCAGGAGAATTTTTCGTTCTTTTGATCACTTTGCCTTCCCTGTTCCCTGTCCTTTGTAGGCATAATTGATTGAATTCTAAGTTGCATCAGATACTTGGGCTCATAAATTAGCCATTAAATGCTTCTCTCTTTGCTGTTTTATCTCTTGCAGTTTTCCAGTACACTTACGAGTATGTTTCTGATTCGATTAAAAAGGGATCCTGCTCTTTCTTCAGGTCTTCTATTTCAAAATAAATTATAGCAGAGTTTTCAAACACATAAAATAATTTATTCTTAGGAAAACTTTTAAATCTATGTGCTGCATAGTTGCACATATTGTTACTTTATTACTTCTCAAATTTATCACATCTTAACCTTTACTATGGAGGAGAGCAGCTGCTACTTTACTGTATTTGTAGTAAGCATTATCTTTACTTTTATTCATGCTTGGAATGTGGCAGGTAAATAGTAAAAGCATATAGACTAGAAATGCTAGAGCCTAGTTGTAGCATGTGGCACCCCACTGCAGTACTCTTGCTTGGAAAATCCCATGGACGGAGGAGCCTGGTGGGCTACAGTCCATGGGGTCACGAAGAGTCAGACATGACTGAGCGACTTCACTTTCACTTTTCACTTTCATGCACTGGAGAAGGAAATGGCAACCCACTCCAGTGTTCTTGCCTGGAGAATCCCAGGGATGGGGGAGTCTGGTGGGCTGCTGTCTATGGGGTCGCACAGAGTTGGACACGACTGAAGCGACTTAGCAGCAGCAGCAACAGCAGTTGTATGGAAGACAACAGATGCCTAATAAATATTGCTATGAAACAACCTAAAATCTCTGAGAAACAGTTTTCTTCATTAATTATCTATTCATTTTTAAAAGTCATATTCCACAGAAAGTGAGCAGCTTTAAAGTAAGCAGCTTCTGTCTGGTGTAAATTTGTAACTTTCAGATGCTAACGGAACCAGCTAGAAATAGTTCATCTATGTAAATACATGATTGAATTTAATTTACAAATTTTAGTGTGTACACAGAAGATCTATTCAGTTTTGTCTAAAGGCTGCTCTTTCAACTTCTATGCCATGTAACAAGCTATTTTAATTCTGTATTAGGTCTCTTGTAACCTTATAGATTAAATAATATTTTTACTGTTCGTTTATAACATCAGTGCTTGTTTAGATTTAACCACATTTTATCATTCCTTTATCCTCTGTTTATTCTCAGATCTTCCCTCCAGGATAATCACCTTTTCTTTTGATGTATATCCTTGTTTAGAGAGACTCTTCTATGGGTCTTCTGTTAGTATAACCACTTTTTAAAAAAAAATCTGAAACTGTCCTTATTTTTAAAAATAGAGAGTAGTGCTGGTTATTCAAGTCTAGATGTCAGGTATTCTCTCTCAGCATGTTGAAGATGTTATTGTCTCACTGTTAGTTGGCTCCTGGACTGTTCGTTGGCTCCTGGTTCTGTGCAATAGTTACCTGACGGTTAATTGCCATTCCTCTTCTCTGACTATCTGCACAATTATTATTTATAAATAAATAAATAAATATATATATTTTTTGGTCTTTGGTGTCCTATGATATCATCACGTGCGTTGGTATGGGTTTTTGAAAAAAAAAGTTCACCCGCTTTGTGATTCTTTGTCTTCCCGAATTGAAGGATTCATGTCTCTTATTGAAGAGTTTCTAGCACTCTCTCTTTTAATATTGCCTCCACCCAGTTCCCTCCATTGCTTCTTTTAAACCTTTGATCCAATGTGTGTTGTACTATCTCATTTTGCCTTCTATATGTTCTTCACTGCTTTATTTTCCTATGCCTCCTCATTTTGTTTCTCTGTGCTCCATTCTGAATAGTTTCCAGGTCTGTTCCCCAGTTCACTAAATCTTCAGCTATGTCTAAGTTGCTGTTTGCTGTGTATTTTATATTGTATATTGAGTTTAAAGGGCTTCCCTGATGGCTCAGTTGGTAAAGAATCCGCCTGCAATGCAGAAGATCCGGGTTTGATTCCTGGGTCGGAAAGATCCACTAGAGAAGGGATAGGCTACCCACTCCAGTATTCTTGGGCTTCCCTTGTGGCTCAGCTGGTAAAGAATCTGCCTATTGCAGATCTGGGTTTGATCCCTGGGTTGGGAAGACCCCTGGAGAAGGGAATGGCTACCCACTCCAGTATTCTGGCCTGGAGAATTCCATGGACTGTATAGTCCATGGGGTTGCAAAGAGTCTGACACGACTGAGCGACTTTCACTTTTCACTTATTGAGCGGTTAGTATAAGTCACTCAATGTGCTAGGCACTAGGGAGAGAGATCAATAGTTTCTGTCCTCAAAATGCTCAGAGTGTAATGAGCAGACAGTTCATTTCAGTGGGACACAATCAGGGATGTGATAGCTAGAAAGCTAGGGAGAGACACTCACCTGCCTTTGGAGCATTGAGGAGGGAGGTGGTGCCTGGCCTGCATCTGCAGGGCCGGTAGAAATAATCCAGGTAGAGAGCAGAGGGGGGCATCCCAGGCAGCAAAGGAGGGGGATGTACAGATCACTGAGCCACAGAGGATCTGGGCTTGGGGAACTGCAGGTAGCTCATTGAGCCAGAGCGTAGTTGGGACGGTGTGAGAGTAGAGCAGGGAAGGATGGGAGGTGAGCCTGGAGGTAGTCTGCAGCCTGGATGTGGAAGGTCCTATAACTAGGAAACTGCTGAACTCTCTTCCCTGCTTAGCACGTGGTGCTGTCAGAATAGTCATGTTCATTTCTCATTAGGGCCAGCTTTTCTGAAAGAATAGGAAAACAGGCTTGGGCATCAAGGCAGGCTTCTACTAAGATTCCAGCTCCACCTGCCTCTGGGTGGTCATGTAACTGATTTAGTTACCTTCTCTGAACTTCTCTTTCTCAGTGATAAATGAGAAGAGATGAGACGGCTCTGTACGTCCTCCTCTATAGTATTCTGTGGTGGTGTGATAAGACAAGGAACATATCAATGTGTGTATATAGACAGACAGACACAACATGCTTAAGTAAAAAGTGGTGCTCAAATTTATGAATATTTGCAGGTATTATGCTGACAGTTAACTGGCAATTTCTGGCTTTCAATTGGTTGTTTAACTTTTTTTGAATCGTGGATATTCAGTGAGTGGGTATCTGTTGATGGAGAATATTTTCATATCTGAAACAAAATGTTATCAGTGTGACTTTTCATTGCCTTTCAACTAAACTTGGCTGTTATTTTCTTAGATGAGCTCCCTCTGGAACAGCACAATCTTTCTTTCTCCTCTGTGGAGCTCATGCCGAGGGAAAGTCCTGTGCCCAGCACTGCATATGTGGCCTTAACAGAAACCGCTCCAGGGTCCCCGCAAAGCAGTTCTCCCCACGTCACGTCATCTCTATCCACCACGACTTTTGATACAGCCTTTTTTAACCAAGGAAAATGGACCCAAAGTACAGCAGATCCCAGCATCTTTGCGGCAAATTATGTGGCAGTGACGAGCAACGAGGTCCTAGATGACGATGAAATGGACAACTTCTTGCCAGAGACTTATTGGACCACCTCCCGTGTGGTGTCTCCGGTACGATACGTCACGGTCAGTCCGCCAGAGCCGCCCAAAGAAACTTTAGAGTCCTTGCTGACTCCATCGTTACCCATAATACCTTTACAAGATGAGGAAGTGACGTTAGCCTGGCTAAACACAGTGCAGCAACCAACCACGCGTGCTGAACTCCCCGGTCATTTCAGTGCTTTTCAGTCAGCTTTTCCCGCTTCTGAGGGCGTAATTCCAATGCCCACTAGGAATTTGGTGTTTTATCCTTCTGATGCTTGTGGACACGTGTCAAGCAGGACTTTGCCGGAGATCATGGCTTCAGGAGCAGAGGGCTCAGGAACCCTCCTTCTTAGCTCGCAGTCTTCTGAGTCCTGGCCACTGGGTGATGATGTTACTCAGCAGCCATCTCCCCCGTCAGGGCAGGTCTCACCACCTCCAGAGGATGCTCTGGCCACAGATACAGACAGATACCCTGATGTCACCACTGCTTTGGGTCAGAGTCTAGACAAAACCGTCCCTCCAGGCACACACCGTCCTGCAGCTCTGTCCCCGAGGGTCCTTGCTTTCAGCAGCAGCAGTGCCCATTGGGCTTTGTTTCCGCCTCCTCTGGCACCTGGCTCCTTTTCTGCTCAATCAGCTGGCATGTCACATAACCCCTTTCTTCCCGGCGATTCCAGTGAGGCATCAGAATGGCCTGGCCACTCAGTGGTCCCAAGTCGTGCGGGTGACTCTCATGTCCGGAGCCCGGTGTCTTCGTTCAGACCGTACACGTGGTGTGTGTCCTGCGCTGCGGTGTCGTCCCGGCCCGTGCTGTCAACGAGCCTCACGGAGAAGGACGTGGGATCGGGCGATGGTGCTGAGACCCTGTCCCCCACCCCCTTGGAAGCCAGCAGCATCTCTCCACTGCGCAGCATCGTCACGGACTTCTCTGAATTTGAGGAAGATTCTCAAGAGTTTAATACACTTTTCCCCTCCAGGCCAATGGTCCCTCTCTCTTCTCCATCCGGGGAAATCTCAGCCACCAGCGTCAGTGTTTCAGCCGAGGGGGAGATGAGCAGTGTTGTGGCCGTGCAGGTGTACCCTCCCCATGGCCACCCCTCGGTGTGGCCTGATGCTGCTCTGGGCTCCGCCTCTGTGGCTCAAGTGATGCCGTCCAGCGTGTCAGCCCTGCCGTCCTCGGTCGCCCCTGACGTCCTTCTCGACTCTTCTTTCCCCATCACAGCAAACAGAAATACACCTTTGCTCGCTGTCAGCGGCCCAGGTCTTTTTACGTCTTACAGTTCAGACCCGCCAGCAGTGTCTTCGCTTTTCCCGGACCGAGAACCTGTCAGTTTTTCCCAACTTGAAACTGCAAGTATTTGGGGTTCTGCATCCAGCTTTTTCTCTACCCCACCACTGGAATACAGCAGCGGTGTCCCTCCACCTTCGGAAGTATTTGCTTCTCCATCTCTGAAGTCAAGGGATCTGTCTACCTTTGTTTCTCAGGCATTTTCCAGCTTGGTTGAGACACCTACATTGACTGACGCAATCAGTTCTCAGTCACTGCAGCCCTCTGTTCCTGGTTCCACAAACCTGGAGTTTTCTCAGCCCTGGCCAAGCTCAGACTTGCTTTTAAGCACATTCGCTCTTCTCCCTGGTTACTCTGCAATGTCACGGCGCTCCGGCTTCCCCTCTGATTCTCTGAAGTTTTCTGCAGCGCCCACAGTGTCGCTGGCAGACACTGATACTCATTTTACCTCAGCTTTCACTGAAACTACCTCCTCTGTTGAGTCTTCACTCATGTTGCATGAATCCGCAGTCACCACCCTGGTGCCCTCCAGCTCCGAGCCCGTTTTGACTGCGGACTCTCACTTCTTGTCACTTTGGACTGCTGTTCCGACATCCCCTGTGTTAACTGAACCTTCTCTCTTTTCAACCCCGACACCTTCTGGTTATATCAGTGCTGTAAACGATCACATGTCTGTCTTACCCTCTTTCCCGGAAGTCACCCCTACCAGCACAGTGCTGGCCACTGCCGGGCACCTGCCGTCAGCATCCTCGTCTGTTCCTGACGTGACCCCCTCGCCTCTGCCTACAGAGCCTGCAGGTGGTTCGCGTGGGCCGTCCTTCACACCCGCGGATTTACCAAGGAACACCTCCACTGAACCAAGCATATCTGATGCCAGTGGTGCCCCTGAGAATTCTGGTCACACTACCCTGAACAGCAGAACTGCCAGTCAGGATCCCCACGAGGGCGGCACGGTTCTCCCCGCCCTGTCCCTTCATCCCGTGACCACCCCCACTCCCGAAGCATCAGTTCATACTCCAGCACTGGTCACCACCAAGTCGCCATATGTGTGTGATATTACAGTTCCTGATGCCTATTTGATCACAACCGGTAAGCCCCTGCTTCACGTCCCTTCTCTCAGTTGGGGTGATCTTCCAAAGGTGCTAATACAAAACGTGTATATGATGTGCAGCTTTGGGGCAAAGTATAAGGTCTGGGTCCAGACAACTCCTCACTGCTTTACCAGCTCCCGTGAGTTCTCCGGACATTTAGCTTCTCTAAGCCTCAGTTTCCACAACTGTTAAACATGGAGGATGGTGGCACTTACTTCTTTGGGTTGTTAATAGAGATTTCAATGCATTAATGCATATAAAATACTTAACCCAGTGCCTGGCCTATATAGTAAGTGCTGACAAAATGTTACAGATTAGCAGCAATGAAAACAGATTTAAATGAACCTTAGAAGTGTTTGCTAGGATCTTTGTCTTTGGAGCTCATAACCCATTGGATGCATAGATGACACAGTTAAAGTAAAACATCTTCATGTTTAGTTCAAGCAGTTAGTTGGACAAATGTGTAAGGGCCTCCACTGCAGTTTCTTCTCACTTTTCCTGGAAAAGAGGGGGAACTTTGTTTTTATATGAAAGTGTTAGTTACTCAGTGGGTCTGACTCTTTGCGAACCCACAGACTAGCCCACCAGGCTCCTCTGCCCATAGAATTCTCTAGGCAAGAATACTGGAGTGGGTAGCCATTCCCTTCTCCAGGGGATCTTCCCGAGCCAGGGATCAAATCCGGGTCTCCTGCATTGCAGGCAGATTCTTCAGCGTCTGAGCCACCAGAGAAGCCAAGGAGAGCAACATGGGGTGACAGTGTCCTCTGAACTGGGTCACAGACCTTGACCTTCTCCCCAGCCTGCTGTCTGAGTTACTGGCCAACAGGCGGCAGCTTCTCTTGCAGCTGCTTGGCTATTTTAGTTGCAGGAACCTGGAGTACCCCGGATGTCATGTCTGAACAAGTCTGGCGACCATGGCCTCCCATTAGACTTTCCCACTTGTTCCTCCTGAGAAGCAGCAGGTGTGCGTCAAGCCAGCTTCCTGTTCATATGCACTGAAGTATAATGTGTGGTTGATCAACAGCCTGGTTCTCTGTGTTGGTTGGGATGGGGATAAGGGATAGAAAGGAAGAAGATGGCAGGAGAGGAGGAGCAGGCAGGGAGCCGAGTGGTCAGGGAAGGTGGAACTGGGAGGAGGGAGGAGAACGCACTGGGTCTTTTTTCTCCACACTGAGACCAAGGGAGCCCGTGGGTCCTCTGCACATTCATAATGACACTAACCTGCCTTGCAGTGCTGGCCCGCAGAGCCGTGCAGGAGTATATCATCACATCCATCAAAGAGGTGTTGAGGACCCACTTTAACCGCGTGGTGGAGCTCAAGGTGGGTCTGCATGGTGTGGAAATCTGGACAGGGAGCTTGGGTGGATTGCACGTCACAGTGGGAGCAGGACATTTGCTTTCCTCTCTCCCCCTCCCTCCTTCTGGTGGACACCTTCTCTTGCTTTGGATCACCCCTCAAATATCCAGTTCTCCAAGGAAGCCTTTCTGACCCCAGACAAGGCCAGGTTTAGTCCATCAGGGGACTGTTGGCAGAGTGGGAACAAAGGGCTCTAAGATTCGAGTCTAGGGTGATGACCTAAGGATCTTGCTTCCCTTGATTTACATGAAAGGGCTTGGATAAGAGTTTAGAGTGAGTGTGTATGTTTCTGTGCGTTGAGTGAGATGGGTTTCTAGGCGCTTTATGCTGGATGCCTGCTAGTGCCTCCTGTCCCCTGCTGAGCTCACAAAGCCACGTTCTAGGCTGGCGCCATCCTCAACAGAGCCATGAGCCACGTGTGGCTGTTGAGCATGTGGAATGCGGCTTGTCCTGAGTGAGATGTGCTGTCAATGCAAAATAAACACCAGATTTCAGAGACTCAGTGCAAAAGGGAATGCACAGTATCTCATTAATCATGTTTTTGCATCGCCTACAGTGGAGATGATATTTCATATATGGTGTAAGTAAAATGTTTTAAAAATTAATTTCACCTGTTTATTTTTATATTTTTAAATGTAGCTGCTAGAAATTTAAAAATTACCTTTGTGTCTCCCATATTTCTTGTGGATAGCTCTGCTTAATAGAGTCAGTGCTCCTTTTTATGTGGGTTAAATACAATAAAATACCTTGAATTTTTCTGAATTCCTTATTTGGTTCCTGTTTTGACTATTCTTCTTTTTCACAGTCCTTGATCTTGTAATTTTGTGCTTTTGTTGAGACAGTTGACAGATATGTGAGAGGAATAACTAAAATAAAATTTAAATTATCTCTGAAGCCATACCCCTTCATTTGAAATTATTTTAAAAACTTTATTATTTTTCTTTTTTTTTAATACTGGAGTGGGTAGCCTTTCCCTTCTACAGGGGATCTTCCCCACCCAGGGATCGAACCCAGGTCTCCCGCATTGCGGGTGGATTCTTTACCAGCTGAGCCACAAGGGAAGCCCTAACTTTATTATTTTTCTACTCAATACAACTTCCTTTAGTTTGAGTTATGTTACCCTCAGATTTTCTAATTAATGTCTTTTGTCTTTATTTTTATAGGTTTATGAACTATTCGCTGACTTCACTTTCCTGGTAACGTCTGGTCCCTTTGTTTACACGGCAATATCTGTCATCAATGTACTTATAAATAGTAAACTTGTACGAGACCAAACTCCTTTAATCTTGGCTGTGAAACCCTCCTTTCTTGTGCCAGAGTCCAGGTTCCAAGTTCAAACAGGTAAGAAGACTTAAGTATAGTTGTTCTGATTTGTAAATAGAATTTCATTTTATTTTTTTATGTTTTAGAATAGTTTGGGGAGGATTGTGTCAAAACTTGTTAATTCAGCATTTCAAAAAACTTTATAATGATGTTGAATTTCTAGCTTATATAAAAGTGCACAGAATAATATAATGAACCCCTAGGTACTCATTGTACGGCTTCAACAATTGGTGGCTCAGACAGTAAAGAGTCCGGTTGCAATGCAGGAGACCTGGGTTCAAGCCCTGGGTTGGGAAGCTCCCTGGGTTGTGAAGATCCCTTGGAGGAGGGCATGACAATGCGCTCTAGTATTCTTGCCTGGAGAATCCCCAGGGACAAAGGAATAGTCCATGGGGTTGCAAAGAGTCAGACGCGACTGAGTGACTAACACACAACAGTTTTCAACTCCTAGCCAGTTTTGTTACATCTTTGTCCCCAGATAAACCCCCTCCTCTCACGTTATTTTGATATGGCCTCGTGTCATCTCATTCATAAATATTTCAGCCTGTGCCTCTAAAAGATAAGATTATTAGGACTTCCCTGGTGGTCCAGAGTTAAGAATCTGTCTGCCAGTGCAGGGGACACAGGTTCGATCCCTGGTCCAGGAAGATTCCACATATCATGGGGCAATTAAGCCTGTGTGCCACAGCTACTGAGCCTGCGCTCCATAGTGAGAAGCTTGTGAACTGCAACTAGAGAGTAGCCTCCACTCTCCACAACTAGAGAAAGCCCACGCTCAGCCATGAAAACCCAGCGCAGCCAAAAATAAAAACATAAATTATAAAAAAAAAAGATAAGACTATTAAACATAAAACATACACATGCATGCATACACACATCTATTCACAATATCATTGTCACACCCCCTGAAATTAACAGTAATTCCTTAATGTCATTTAAATTCTTATTATGGACTTTTAAAAACATACAGAAGTAGAAAGAATACTGTAGTTAGCCCACATATGTGCATACAAACCTAAAAAATCATCAGCATTTTCCCAGTTTTGTTTATCTCACACAGACTTTTTTGAGGAAGCTAGAGTGTTTTAAAACAATATCAGATACCGTGTCATTTCACCCATACATACTTAAGAATTCATCACTAGTGAATTTATTTATATTTCAAATGTTTCAGTGTTGTATCTTTTGAGGCCCCAGTTATTATCTTAGATATTTTTCCATTTTAAAATGGTATGAGTCACCTTCACCTTGCTTGTAGTCCTTTGGTACAGTTGGCTTTTCACATTTCCATGATATGATACATGTGAATAATACATCATGGACTCCTGTATACTGTTGCTGGGAATGTAAATTGGTGCAGCCACTATGGAAAACAGTATGGAGGTTTCTCAAAAAACTGAAAATAGAACTACCATATGACCCAGCAGTTCCACTCTTGGATGTGTATCCAAAAAAATGAAAACACCAATTCAAAAAGATACATACACCTCAGTATTCATAGCAGCATTGTTTTCAATAACCCAAGACATAGAAGCACCCAAGTGCCTGTCAACAGATGAATGGATGAAGATGTGATATGTATGTGTGTGTACATGTATATAATGGTGATGCTAAGTCATGTCAGACTCTTTGCGAACCCACGGACTGTAACCCGCCAGGCTCCTCTGTCCATGTGAACTTCCCGGCAAGAATACTGGAGTGGGTTGCCATTTATTCCTCCAGGGAGTCTTCCTGACACACGGTTTGAACCTGTGTCTCCTGCATTGGCAGGTAGATTCTTTACTGCTGAGCCACCTGGGAATCCCTATGTATTTATATACTACTCAGCCATAAAAAGGAATGAAAAATTTGCCATTTGCAAGAACATGGATGGACTTAGAGGGTATTATTCTAAGTGAAATTAAGTCAGACAGAGAAAGACAAATACTGTGTCTTTGTGAATAAAACAGAAAAGAAATAGACTCAGAGAGAACAAACTAGTGTTTACAAGTGGAGAGAACCAAGGGTGGGGACAATATAGATGTAAGAGATTAAGGGGTTGCGAACAACTATGTATAAAATAGATAAGCTACAAGGGTATATTGTATAACACAGGGAATATAGCTAGTATTTTATAACTATCAATGAAATATAACCTTTAAAAATTGTGAATCAGCACGTTGTACACTTGAAACTTACATAATCGTGTACATCAGCTATCCTTCAGTAAGCTAATAATTTTATAGAGCTTAACCATGCACTATGGGACAGAGTTCATGGATTTAGACACTGTTTTGTCCCTCTCCTCATTTTAAATACTCAAGAAACGCCTAGTTCAGGGGACTTTGTTGCTGCCCTTCTTTTCAGTACTCCAGTTTGTGCCTCAGAGTGTGGACACCGGCTTCTGCAACTTCACCCAGCGCATCGAGAAAGGCCTGATGATAGCGCTCTCAGAAGTGAGAAAACACCACCAGGGGAGGTATAACCTCACGGTGCAGGTGAGAATAGCCTTGAGTGCAGAACAAGATGCTTTATCTTTTAAAGAGGAAGCCGTTTCTTAATGTTTTGTTTCAGACACACTTAACTCTTCCTAATTCACTCCAGCAGAGGAGATTCGGTTCTCATGGATTAGAGAGCATCTCTTTCCATGGCATTGAGCCCACAGAGCATGAGTAGGCTAAGTATATTTGAAAGATCACAGAGTGGCACAGTAACCAGGGAGCTCAGATATGGTGAGCTGAAGAGAGATGAGCCTACGTGGGAAATGTAAGAATGTTCTAAAAAAGAACAGTATCAACTTAAACACCCAGTGAGGGGAGTGCCTGAATACACTGGAGTTTCATAGTATGGAATTTCATTGCATGGAATACCATGAAATGCAGTGCTTCACTGTATGAACAGAATATAGTACCTATCAAAGAACAGGCTTTGTACTACATAGAGACTGATGCTTTTACGTTTCTTTGATATTTATTCCTCCATATTCTTTGTTTTTTCTTTTTCGAATTCATCTTAAAAAGGTCTTGGTGATCCTGGATCCCCCATGCATATTTCTTACTTTTTCCATCTCTCTCTCTCTCTCTTTAATATTTATTTATGTATTTTTGGCTGTGTCAGGTCTTAGTTGCAGCATGCGGGATCTTTTATTGTGGTGTGCAGGCTCTTCATTGCGGTGTGAGGGCTTCTCTCTAGTTGTGGCACAGGCAGGCTCAGTAGTTGAGGCTCACGGGCTTCATTGTCCTGCGACATGTGGGATCTTAGTTCCCCGACCAGGAATCAAACCCAAGTCCCCTGCATTGGAAGGTGGATTCTTAACCACTGGACCACCAGGGAAGTCCCTCCACCTCTTTTTGAAATTCCCTACTTTTACAGATTTCTAAATCTTGTCCTCCTAGTTATTGACGTAGTCTTCAGCTGTGTTCATTATGTTTTTCATTTCCTCTATTGAATTTTCCTTTAGCTATCATTTGTTTTTCATTGTTATTTGCTCTTTGTTTCTTTGCAGGCTTCCTATAATAATGCAGGCTTGTCTTGAATGATGTTGCAATATTCCCTTGAAAGTTTCTGAGGCTGTTAATTAGAATTTTTAATAAGTTGTCTTCCACGTCCTAAGTTTTCTCTGCATGCTTTGCCATTGTTCTGTGTTTATCTTGGGTCTTCACTTTCATGCTGTTAGTTTTCTGTAAACATCTGCTGGCTGTTAGTGATTGTCTTTAGGAATGAGGAAGAAGGTGGTTTTAGCACCTTGTTCATCTTTCCCCTTCAGCTGTAGAGTCTGTGTCTACATCAGCCCTCTCTCCTGATAGAGTTCCCTGGAGCCCCAGGTACCAGGCAGTATGTGGTCAGGGGCAGGCGACTGTCGTATGAGATGAGGAGGTTGTATCCTGGGGATGGGGTGTGTTGATGTATTTTTCATGGCAGAACAGCTCCTTCTTTCACGCTTTTTCCTTCTTTGTCTCTTGTGTGCACTGTGGTTATTTTCACCCACCTTCCTGCTTCGAGGCTGCCCCACGACAGGTCTTGGGCCCTCTCAGACCAGGAGCTCATCTTCCTCAGGGAGCAGTTCTTCTGCTTCCTGGGGTAAAGCTGGGGCTGCCAGCCCTTCTGAGTTGGCCTGGGTGTGACATGGGAAGGGAGAGGGGTGGGAGATACCTGAATCAGTTGTTGGCACCCAGTCTTTACCTAGTGACCCCAGTGGCAGTCCTGCAGCCCACTCTGGTCTCAGTTCCTACAGATCTCTGGGAGGAGGCCTCCTGGGGCCTCTGGAGGAGACCCTTCTCAGACCACTGTGGTCTGTGCATGTGTGTGTTTGGGGGTCTTGGTTCCCTCTGTTCTGCTTTGTATCAACATGATTCCCACCCTGTCTCCAGCTTCCAGTAATTTGACAGAATCTCTGGTTTTCTTCTTTTCTCGGTGTCTCTGTAGATTTATTCCCCTTTGTTCATCTTATTCTTATTTCAGTGGGATTTGGGATGGGAACAAAAAGGGGAGGAACTATAAATACATGTGCTCAGTTCTCTACTTAATGTAAAAAATGTTTTCAGTAAACTGAGGGTTTAAAAAATTATTACAAAAGGGAACCTGGTTGTGAAGCCAATTACTTTCCCTTTAAAAATATTCTTTAAAAAAAAAAATTGGTAAGGGAAATTGTAAGAGAGAAATCATAGTCAGGCTTTTAGCTAGATGTTTTAATTTATCTTAGAAACTTATTCCAATTTCTTTCTTTCAGATCTTGAATATCACTGTGGGATCTTCGAGGCTGGCTCCTCACCGGGGCCCGGTGAACATCATCTTTGCTGTCAGAGGCTCGCAGGGGTTTCTGAACGGATCTGAAGTGAGCGAGCTACTCAGAAACCTGAGCGTGGTGGAGTTCAGTTTCTACCTGGGGTACCCGGTGCTGCAGATTGCCGAACGTGAGTGGTGCTCTCCTGGGGAACGTGGCTGCGAGTGCTTGCGTTGGTGGACCTCTTCAAACAGAATAGCTAGCAGAAATCCAGAATATAAATCAGATAAAACTGGAGCTTCTCAGATCACGCAGGGGTGGACCTCCAGAGCCCTCCTCTCCTCCCAGGCTTGCTTTGTTATTCTCTTTAGAGAGCCAAGGGTGCTATCCAAGATTATACCAGTCCTGGAAGAGGTGAAACCAGAGGGACTGAGTAACAGATCTGTGGTTATCAGGGGTGAAGGATGTGAGGAAAGCAGCTTGGAGTAGGGGGTAGTGATGAGAGTGTCTTGTATATTATGGTGGTGATTACACACCTCTATGCACTTGTCAAAACCCATAAAACTATTAGGTTGGTGCAAAAGTAATTGTGGTTTTGCATTGTTGAACATCGCCATTTGATATCGGAATACCTTCTTAAATAAATTTGGTTATGTTATACATCATTTTAATGCCCATTTCTTGCTTTATGTTTTTTTGCTAGTGACTTATTACTGGCTGTGTATTTTATATTTATTTTAGACTATGGAAATGATGTTAAACAAAAAGCAAATTTGAGTGATTTCCTTATTTGAGTTCAAAATGGATCGTAAAGCAGCAGAGACAACTCACAACATCAACAAAGCATTTGGCCAAAGAACTGCTAATGAATGTACAGTGCAGTGGTGGTTCAAGAAGTTTTGCAAAGGAGAGGAAAGCCTTGAAGATGAGGAACGTGGTTCGGAAGTTGACAATGGCCAGTTGAGAGCCATCAACAAATCTGATCCTTTTCCATCTACACAAGAAGTTGCTGAAGAACTCAACATCGACGATTTTACAGTCATTCGCTATTTGAAGCAAATTGGAAAGGTGGGAAAGCTCGGCAAGTGGGTGTCTTGTGAGCTGACTGAAAATAAAAAACAAATTGTCATTTTGAAGTGTCCTCTTATTCTAGACAACAACAGTGAACCATTTCTCAATCAGATTGTGTCGTGGGTTGAAAAGTGGATTTTATACGACAACCAGCAGTGACTAGCTCAGTGGCTGGACCAAGAAGAAGCTGCAAAGTACTTCCCAAAGCCAGACTTGTACCAAAAAAGGTCAGTGTCACTGTTTGGTGGTCTGCTGCTGGTCTGATCCACTGCAGCTTTCTGAATCCTGGCGAAACCATTCCGTCTGAGAAGTATGCTCAGCAAATTGATGAGGTACCCTGAAAACTGCAGCCAGCTTTGGTCAACAGAAAGGGCCCAGTTCTTTTCCACAAAAACACCTGACCACATGTCACACAACCAATGTTTCAAAAGTTGAATGAATTGGGCTCTGAAGTTTTGCCTCATCTGCCATATTCACCGGATCTCTTGCCAACCAACTACCACGTCTTCAAGCATCTTGACAACTTTCTGCAGAGAAAATGCTTCCACAACTAGCAGGATGCGGAAAATGCTTTCCAAGAGTTCATCAGATCCTGAAGCATGGATTTTCACACTACAGGAATGAACAAACTTATTCCTCATTGGCAAAGATGTGTTGATTGTAATGGTTCCTATTTTGATTGATAAAGATGTGTTTGAGCTTAGTTATAATGAATTAAAAATCATGGTCCAAAACCGCAATTATGCTTGCACCAACCTAAATATACAGCAAAAAGACCAAAGTTTACTGTGTGTACATTTAAGAAGAAAAAAGAAACAGAAATGAAAACCAACAAAACCTTCCTTCCTGGTGGAAACAGTTCAATTCACAGTACAAAGGAAGTGGAGTCGGGATAGGGGAAATATTTACTTCCAAAAAACAGTAGATTCCAGAGTTGAAGTCAAGGAAAAAAAAAAGATATCAAATTCTTTTTCAGAATGGAACAGCCAGATGGCTTAATGATTATTACTGTGTTCTGTGTTAGTCGCTCAGTCGTGTTGACTCTTTGCAACCCCATGGACTGTAGCCTGCAAGGCTCCTCTGTCCGTGGGATTGTCTAGGCAAGAATACTGGAGGGGGTAGCCATGCTTTCCTTCAGGAGATTTCCTGACCCAGGGATCGAACCCAGGTCTCCCGCATTGCAGGCATATTCCTTCCCATTTGAGCTACCTGGGAAGCCCTTATCGTATTTTAGTGTAGTGTTAATTAAATGAAAAAGAATAACTTGTAAAATGCAGAAGTAGACAGGGATGAAATTGTTATTTACAAATAGCAACTTTCAGTGCTACATTATGCAGGTATGGATGAACTAATAGGTATGCCAGACATTGGGTCACTTTACCCTGGCTGAGTCATTGCTGGGAATTTCCAGGGCTCTGAGGAACACGGAGTGAAAGCTGGTTGCTCTGGAACTGTGACATTTCAAGGGGAACTTATGGGTGAGCTCTGTGAAACAGTGTCCCATGATGTCACCCTTTCTTTCCTTTTCTCCCTCTTTCTCCTAGAGGCTGACATGCTCAGGACCCTGTCACTGTCTCTGCCTTCACCCCAGCCTGGCACCCTAGCCTTGCTCCCACAGACAGAGCTGATTAGTGAAGGAGAGATGGCATATTGTGACTTTATCCCTTGCTCCCTAGAACACTCACCTTTCTGACTGTTGCAAACATGTTTGTTTTTTTTTTTTAACAGATCTTTCTCCTTTTCTAACTCTTTCCTTCTTATAGCCTTCCAGTACCCGCAGCTCAACTTATCTCAGCTGTTGAAGTCCTCCTGGGTAAGAACAGGTATGTTTAACTTACATAATGTTTTGAGAAACTGTAAGAGGAAGAAGCCTGTGCTGGTGTACTGAGAGGGACACCGCCTTTCCTGTTTCTGAGTCCTAAATTCAGGGCAATATGTACCTTAGATTCTTGGCAAAGAATGAATGAGAAAAGGGATTCAGATTCTACCATGAGAATATGTCCCACTGAGTTATGGCACAGAAAGGGTTGGCTTTCTTTAAAATTCATACGTCAAGTCCAGGACAAAGTCTAAGAGGAACTGACAGTCTTCTGACCAGAGCAGGACAAGATTCCAAAGCAAGGATCTCTTCTTTTCCCCTAAAAGCCTCATATTTCTGGTTTGACAAGGACAAATAAGGTAACTTGGTGAGCAGTTAAGAAGCATGTTTTAAAGTCTTGTAGGCCTGGGTCAGATATTCATAGCCATGGAATTGCAGATAAAGGGTTTCTAACTTGGGACACAAAAGAGTAAAAGACGCCCAGCCTGTGACAGTGTGGGAGCAGCCTGGTATGTCACTGGTCGTGGGAGGAAGCTTGCAAAGTGGGGATCATCACTATGGACAGGTTCCTGGGCCCTGCAAGTTCTCATTGCTCACGTACAACATAATGCCTGATAAAGGCCCCACCTCTTTGCATGGTACAGTGGCCTTATTTTTGAAATAATTTTCCTAGTGGTTAAGTGACTTGCACATGGTCCTATCTCAAAGGGAATTTGAGCCAGTTTTGGCTGAAAAACTCAGACTCTTTTCTTCTATATCATGCTGAGAAGCCGTTGTCTGTTTAGATAATCCAGATGTCTGAACACAGGCTTCCTTATCTCAAATCAGTTAATGACTCTGAATCTTGAGTCAAGATAGAATATGAGCTCAGACCATTTACAGAAATTTTGAAATCAGTGCAGACAAAACATTTGATCTTGTGTAGGAACTCTCAGCTCCAAAGCTCCTGCATTGCTCAACTCCTGGGACTTCTGGCTACCAGTCTTTGTGAACTTTAGAGATAAGACCCGTGACCTACCCTCCTGAGGCTCTCCCGCACCCCATTCGTCTTCCCTCTTTCCCCTTTTAATGTCTCCTTCCTAGGGATTGGCGTTTTATGGTAAGCCTGTGTTAATTTCCTTTACACACACTCTTTCCTCTCCACTGTTAACTTGTTTGGGGGCCTGTGTGTGTTTCGCCTTAAATGTAGTCCTCCTGGGTGTTGTTGAGAAGCAACTCCAGAATGAAGTGTTTCAAGCTGAGATGGAGCGTAAGCTGGCCCAGCTGCTCAGCGAAGTTTCCACCAGAAGGCGGATGTGGAGAAGGGCCACCATCGCTGCTGGGAACAACATGGTGCAGGTAAGGAGAAGGCCAGAGGAGGAGGGAGGGGAAGGAGAGAGGAGACGTCTAAAAATGGGCCATGTTTTCACGCAAATGGAAAATGCCAGGAGAAAAGTCTTGATAAATAGACTGATTGCTGTCTTAAGCAGCAGTGAATGTGTCAGCATTTCGGTTCCGCTAGAGTCTGGACAGATACTTCCCGAGTCCTTAATAATTGGTCAGTGCAGCAAATGGCCTTGTGGGGACCACAAAGAATGTATAAGTGGATTGCCTCTGGATGACCTGATTTTATGGAATGGTGCACATTATTGATAGCATTGTAGAGATAAATCATTCAGCTGTGAGAGGCCTTGCGAGACGGGAAAGAGGAAATGTACTGTCCTCTATCCCAGCGCTCTGTCTTCCCCACCTCCCGCCAGCCCTGGTTGTCTCTTGTTACCCAAATTGTCTTCACTACATAAACTGGCAGAAAGGTTGCAATGACAGATCCATTTGAATCGAAACGTGACCCATTTAAAAATGCACATGCTCAAGAGTTGAGGGTTGGGGCTGTAATTAATTCCCATCTTGATATGAATTATGTTATTTTGGATTTTCGTCTTTACCAAATGCTGACTTTTAAAGCTAGGGAAGTGGGATATTTAGAGCTATGTCATTTCAGAGACAAGAAGCCAGGGTGAAACCCCAGCGTGCAGAGACGTGGAGGCTGGTGGTTTAGAGGCTTTAGAGAGAAAGATGTGAAGCTGACACTTGGGTGGGGAGCTGGCCATTTTGCTGAGAACTGGCATCACCATCATCCCTCAGCTCTTTTACCAAGGTTTCCCCTGGAAATGTTGCTCTTTATTTTCCCTCCCAGAAAGGTGGTTGTTAGGTTTCTAAACTAGTTTCTTTGCCAGATGCTATAGAATATGGAGAAATTGAAAAACTAAAAAAAAAAAAAAGAGAGAGCAATATTAAACAAATAACTGTAATACTAAGAATAAAAATGAACATAAAAAGCCTTGCCTTATTTAGCAGCCTTGGCTTCATAGAGCTCAAGGTCTGGGTGAAGGTTAATTTATGCACATAAAATAGCTATAGAGGACCATAAAATTCCATAATGATATGCTTAATTAGCTGTGCGAGTTCCCTAAGATAGAAATGTGGAATATGTGAAAGTTAACCAAGTCATCCTAGGCTAATGGTGCCATCTAATGAATTGCTTAGAAAACATACCCTACATGTCTTCCGCTTTAGAGTGACCAAACATGGAGACGTAGGCAAGGATTTATGTACAACCAGGACTCTTCATCAAAACATAATGCTATGGCTGATTCATGTTGATGTTTGGCAGAAACCAATGCAATATTATAAAGCTAATAAATAAATTTAATTAAAAAAAAAAGAAAAAAGACCATAATGTGTAAAGACCCTATTGTATAGCATGCGGAACTCTCCTCATTGTTATGTGCCAGCCTGGATGGGAGGGGAGTTTGGGACAGAATGGGTTCATGTTTTATATGTATGGTTTAGTGCCCTTGCTGTTCACCTGAAACTACCACAATGTTGTTAATCTGCTATACCTCAACACAAAGTATTTTTGGTGTTAAAATAAAAAAAAACCATAATGTGTAAAAGTGAAAGTATTAAAACAAACTCAAAGGCCAGCAATTGGAGAATGGGCAAATAAACTGTAGTGAAATCTTTATGTTAGAATGTCCCATTATCATTTTTTTTTAATAGTGAGAGAATATACAAAAAAGCTCAAGTAAAAAGAGGCTGCAAATGAATATATGCAATGTAATCCAAATATTAATGTACATGTTATTAAAAAAGTGATGGGGAGAATATGCCAAAATATTTGCAATGATTTTCTTTGGTTGATTGAGTTTCAGGTGATTTTTGTTATATTCTTTATCCTAATTTTTCTGTTCTTCAAAATTTCTCCAGTGAGCATATAATCTGTATAGTTGAATATGTGATTTTGATCAGAAAATATTTTAAAAAAATAAAATAGAAAATGTTGCCCCAAATGATGACTGTCACAGCCTGGTTTTATGGATTTCAGATATTAATATGATAAGTCATCTAGAAAGGATGTTGGGATTAGATTTTACAGACTGTTACTTTCAGATTGGAGAAGCATGTAGCATTTTTAATCAAGGTAGATGTCACTGGATATTTAGGTGTATGGTTTCTGCAAGAAGAAGCATTTCTAAAACTTATCCGAACTTTACAATGGAATAAGTAGGCACATAGGTAGACAGGCAAGTGGATATAATCTGTTGTGTTTCAGTAGCCCTTTATAGTATTCCATCCTAAGGCTAATGAAAATCAGCTACTACAGCACAGTTCTGAGGGAGGAGGTAGGTGGTTAGGGAGCAGAAGTGGTCAAGGAACTAGCCTAGAAACAGCAAATGAAGGGCTGAACAGGTGAGCCGTTCTTAAGATGTAGAGGTATAAAGAATAGATTCTCCAGGGACAAGAGTTTGGACCTATGTAAAGGATCATTATACATGTTATGGAAGTAGGCGTTCACAATGAAATCATGAAATAGTGGCCCAAAGTTTGCCAAAAGTTTCCAGTGGTGAAGAAAGAGGCCAACAGCCATGTCCAGAGCACAGGGCACTATTACAGTTCTGTGTTGTGGCTAGAAAAGTAGCAGCTACATTTTGCCAATGGCAAATGTAGAGACCAGACATTCAAATTACATGTCTAAAATAGAGGGCTTGGGGTTACCGTTGATCATTCTCTCAGAATGTCAGCCCACTATTTTGCTAGAGTCTAAAGGGGCCATAAAGTTGTTGCATATTACTAAGAGAAATAGAAACAAAATAGAAAGCTATGTTTATGCAAAACTGTGATATATCAAGCGTCCTAGATTCTGAAGTACTGATGTAACAGGATTCCCTGTTAACACCAGAGAGATACAAATTTTGGGACAAATTAAAGTATTGCGTGACCCAGCAGATAATCAATTTATGAGATTTTTTCCCAACTTGATTATGAAGTAATTGACATATAACATTGTGTAAGTTTAAAGTGTACAGTGTGATGATATGCTTTATGTACGTTGTTTAGTTGCTAAGTCACGTCAAACTCTTTTGTGACCTCATGCACTGTAGGGGTTTCCTTTACCCATGGGATTTCTCATGCAAGAATACTGGAGTGGGTTGCCATCTCCTTCTCCATTGATTTATATATACATTGTGAAACAGTTACTAATACAAGATTAGTTAGCACATCCATGGCTTACATATTTACTTTTTGTGTGTGTGTGGTGAAAACTTTAAGGTCTGTTCTCTTAGCAACAAGTATGCAGTACAATATTATTGGCTGTAGTCACCATGCTATACATTAGATCCCTAGAACTGGTTGACTGGAAGTGTACCCGCTTTGACCACCATCTCCCCATTTCTCTTCCCCTCCACCCTCGCAGTCACCAAGCTACTCCTTCCGTGAGTTTGACTTTTTTAGATTCCACACGTGTGAGATCATACAGTATCTGTCTTTGTCGGACTTACTTCACTTACGTAATACATTCAAGGTTCATCCCACATAGTTGCAAATGATGGGATTTTCTTCTTTGGGATGAATAATATTCCACTGTGTGTGTACATGCATGTATATGTATCATATCACATTTTCTTAATCCATTTGTCCATAGATGGATACTTAGGTTACTTCCATGTCCTGCCTGTTGAATATAGTGAACTTGGGGTGCAGATATCTTTTCAAAGACAGTGATTTCATTTACTTTGGATATGTACTCCAAAGTGGAGCTCCTGGACCATATACTGGTTCTAGTTTTAAATTTTTGAGGAACCTCCACACTGTTTTCCATGGTGGCTGTACCAACTTACATTCCCACCAGTAGTGCACAAAGGTTCCCTTTTCTCTACATCCTCACTAGCATTTATCTCCTGTGCTTTTGATAATAGTCATTCTGATAAATGTGAGGTGATATCTCAATGTGGTTTTGATTTGCATTTCCATGATAATTAGTGATATTGAGTTCCTTTTCATGTACCCATTGGCCATTTGTGTATCTTCGGAAATATGTCTGTTCAGATCCTATGCCCATTTGTTTCCAAGGGAGATACCAAGGGAACATTTCATGCAATGATGGGCACGATAAAGGACAGAAACGATATGGACCTAACAGAAGCAGAAGATATTAAGAAGAGGTGGCAAGAATACACAGAACTATACAAAAAAGATCTTAATGACCCAGATAACCATGATGGTGTGATCACTCAACCTAGAGCTAGACATCCTGGAGTATGAAGTCAAATGGGCCTTAGGAAGCATCACTACAAACAAAACTAATGCAGGTGATGGAATTCCACTGGAGCTATTTCAAATCCTGAAGGATGATGCTGTGAAAGTGCTGCGTTCAATACACTAGCAAATTTGGAAGACTCAGCAGTGGCCACAGGACTGGAAAAGGTCAGTTTTCATTCCAATCCCAAAGAAAGGCAATGCCAAAGAATGCTCAAACTACCACACAGTTGGACTCATCTCACATGCTAGTAAAGTAATGTTCAAAATTCTCCAAGCCAGGCTTCAACAGTACGTGGACCATGAACTTCCAGATGTTCAAGCTGGATTTAGAAAAGGCAGAGGAACCAGAGATCAAATTGCCAACATCTGTTGGATCATCACAAAAGCAAGAGAATTCCAGAAAAGTATCTACTTCTGCTTCATTGACTTTCCTAAACCCTTTGTGTGGATCACAGCAAGTTGTGGAAAATTCTTCAAGAGATGGGAATACCAGACCACTTTATCTGCTTCCTGAGAAATCTGTATGCAGGTCAAGAAGCAACAGAACCGGACATGGAACAACAGACTGGTTCCAAATTGGGAAAGGAATATGTCAAGGCTGTGTATTGTCACCTGGCTTATTTAACTTATATGCGAAGTACATCATGCAAAATGCCAGATTGGATGAAGCACAAGCTGGAATCAAGATTGCTGGGAGAAATATCAATCACCCCAGACATGCAGATGACACCACAGAAAGTGATATCACTTTATCACTTATGACAGAAAGTGAAGAGAAACTAAAGAGCCTCATGATGAAAGTGAAAGAGGAGAGTCAAAAAGCTGGCATAAAACTCAGCACTCAAAAAATTAAGATCATGGCATCCATGATCACTTCATGGCAAATAGATGGGGAAACAGTGGAAACAGTGACAGACTTTATTTTCTTGGGCTCCCAAATCACTGCATATGGTGACTGCAGCCATGAAATTAAAAGGCACTTGCTCCTTGGAAGAAAAGTTATGACCAACCTAGACAGCATATTATAAAGCAGAGACATTACTTTGCCAACAAAGGTCCATCTAGTCAAAGCTATGGTTTTTTCCAGTGGTCATGTATGGATGTGAGAATTGGACCATAAAGAAAGCAGAGCACCAAAGAATTGATGCTTTAGAACTGTGGTGTTGAAGATTCTTAAGAGTCCCTTGGACTGCAAGGAGGTCAAGCCAGTCAATCCTAGATGAAATCAACCCTGAATATTCAATGGAAAAACTGATGCTGAAGCTGAAGCTCTAATACTTTGGCCACCTGATGTGAAGAACTGATTCACTGGAAAAGACCCTGATGCTAGACAGTGTATTAACAAGCAGAGACATCACTTTGCTGACAAAGGTCTGTGTAGTCAAAGCTATGTTTTTGTTTTTGTTTTTTAAAGAGAGCTGAGTGCCAAAGAATTGATGCTTTTGAACTATGGTGTTGGAGAAGATTCTTGAGTGCCTTGTACTGCAAGGAGATCAAACCATTCAATCTTAAAAGAAATCAGTCCTGAATATTCATTGGAAGGATTGATGCTGATGCTGAAGCTGAAGCTCCAATACTTTGGCCACCTGATGTGAAGAACTGACTCATTGGAAAAGACCCTGATGCTAGGAAAGATTGAAGGCAGGAGGAGAAGGGGGCAACAGAGGATGAAATAGTTGGATGGCATCTCTGACTCGATGGGCATAAGTCTGAGCAAGCTCCAGGAGTTGGTGATAGACAGGGAAGCCTGGCGTGCTGCAGTCCATGGAGTCGCAAAGAGTCGGAAACGACTGAGTGAACTGAACTGAACTGATGCTCGTTTGTTAATCAGATTTTTTTTTTTTTGCTATTGAGTTTTATCAGTTCCTTAATATATTTTGAATATTAACCCCCTGTTGAATACATGATTTGCAAATATTTTATCCCATTTCATAGATTGCTTCTTCATCTTGTTGATTATTTTGCCGTATAGAGGCTTTTTTGTTAACATGTAGTCCCATTTGTTTATGTTTGCTCTGTTGCCTGTGCTTTGGATGTCTTATCCAAAACCCATTGCCAAGACCAATGACAGAGCTTTTGCCATATGTTTTCAGGGAGGAGTTTTGTGGTTTCAGGTGTTTCCATTTAGAGTTAATTTTTGCGTGTGAGATGGTGTCCAGTTTCATCCTTTCCAATGTGAATATCCAGTTTTCCCAACTCCATTTATTGAAAAGACTTTCTTTTCCCCATTGAGTATTCTTGGCTTTTTTGTCACCAGGGTCTTTTGTGGTTCCATATGAATTTTAGGATTGTTGTTTTATTTCTGTAAAAATGCCATTGGAATTTTGGTAAGGACTGCATTGAATCTATAGATATCTTTGGATAGTATGGCCATCTTAACAGTATTCTTTTGATCCATGAATATGGGATATATTTCCATTTATTTGTATATTCTTTGGTTTCTTTCATCAGTGTCTTATAGATTTCAGTATACAGATCTTTACCTCCTTGGTTAAATTTATTCCTAAATAGTTAGTTATTTTTGATGCTATTTTGAACGGGACTGTTTCTTTTTGAGGTATTTTGTTATTAGTATATAGAAATACAACTGATTTTTATATGTTTATTTTGTATCTTGCAACTTTACTGAATTTACTTAGTCATTCCACTAGGTTTCTTTTTTTCTTTTTTTTGCAGAGTCTTTAGGGTTTTCTATATATAATATCAGGTCATCTACAAACAAAGACAATTTTATTTCTTCCTTTTCAACTTGAGTGCCTTTTATTTACTTTTCTTGCCTGATTGTTCCAGCTAGGATTTCTAGTGTTATGTTGAATAGGGGTAGTGAGAGTGGAGAATCTCATCTTATTCCTGATCATAAAAGAAAAGCTTTCAACCTTTCACCATTGAGCGCAGTGTTAGCTGTGGATTTGCCATTTATGATTTTTTCTATATAGAGATATGTTTCTTCTGTATTCAATTTGTTGAGAGTTTTTATCATAAACGGATGTTGAGTTTTGTCAGATGCTTTTTTTTGCATCTGTTGATATGATTATATGATTTATTGTTGAATTTGGTGTGCTAAGACTGTTGAAAATTTTTCCATTTGTGTTTCTTAAAGATACTGGTCTGTAGTTTTCTTTTCTTGTAGTGTCTATACCTGGCTTTGGTATTAAGATAATGTTAGTCTTATACAATCAATTTGAGAATGCTTCCTCCTCAATTTTTCAGAAAATTTTGAGGTTTGGCATTAATTTTTCTTTAAATATTTGATAGAATTCATCAGTAAAATCATCTAGTTCTGGGCTTTTTTTTTTTTTGGCTGGGAAGTTTGTGATTACCGATTTAATTTCCTTATTCAATATTGGTCTGAGTAGATTTTCTGTTTCATCATGATCCTGTCTTAGTAGCGTGTATGTTTCTAGGAACTTATCCATTTCTTCTAGGTTGTCAAATCTGTAGGCATGTAATTGTTCACAGTAGTCTCTTTTGATCCTTTATGTTTCTGTGGTATTAATGTAATGTCTTCTCTTTCACTTATAGTTTTTGAGTCCTGTCTCTTTTTATTGATTCAGTTCAGTTCAGTCGCTCAGTCGTGTCTGACTCTTTGCGACCCCATGAACTGCAGAACACCAGGCCTCCCTGTCCATCACCAACTCCCGGAGTTCACTCAGACTCACATCAATCGAGTCAGTGATGCCATCCAGCCATCTCATCCTCTGTCGTCCCCTTCTCCTCCTGCCCCCAATCCCTCCCAGCATCAGAGTCTTTTCCAATGAGTCAACTCTTCACATGAGGTGGCCAAAGTACTGAAGTTCAGTTCAATTCAGTCACTCAGTCGTGTCCAACTCTTTGCAACCCCTTGGACTGCAGCATGCCAGGCTTCCCTGTCCATCACCAACTCCCGGAGCTTGCTTAAACTCATGTCCGCCTTGAGACTTGTTGTATGGCCTAACATATGATCTGCACTAGAAAATGTTCCGTGTGTACTTGAGAAGAATGTATATTGTGTTGCTATTGGATGGAACGTTCTGTGTCTGTCAGGTTCATTTGGCCTGCAGCATTGTTCAAATCTGCTGTTTATTGATTCCTGTCTGGATGACCTGTCTCCTGTTGAAAGTGGGATATTAAAAAATTAATGAGACTTATTATCTCAAGAGCAGTGGTTCTCAACAGGGGATGATTTTGCCCCCCTCCCGCCCAGGGTACATTTGGCAATGTTTGGAAACTTTTGGTTTTCACAGCTGGTGAGGAAGGACATGGCTATTGCTACCGGCCTTTAGTGAGTTGAGGGCAGAGATGCTGCTAAACATCCTGTGATACTTGGGGTAGTCCCACATCAAAGAATCATCTGGGTCAAAAATGGCAATTGTGCCAAGGTTGAGAAACTCTGCCCTAGAAGAACAGGGAGAAAATGCTAATAGATGTGAGAAAGGATTGGCTCGAACCACTAATAGTTTCAGAGAACCAGGGGTGTTGGGAGGACAACGGCACTCTCCTGTGACCTGTTGGAGCTGGTTGATAGCAGTTCTAGACTGGACTTGGTATATTCTATGTACCCTCTTTGCTCTTTTGTCTCAAAGAAGACTTTGAGCAAAACAAAGCACACTTGTTATTCTGCAGAGAGGAGCTTTCATTTTAACTGTTTTTCTTCTCATCAAGAGAGCATCTTGGTGATTCTGGGATCTGGAGTGGTGTAATGACCTTATTAGGAGGATAGGAATAAATCCTGGGTAACACAGTCAAGGTTGAGTGCTCCCAAGAAAGGGCATCTGGAAATGTGAGCTTCTAAAATGCTAATGGTTTCTCTTATCTTTCAGGTGGTAAATGTGTCAAGGCTCGAGGGAGATGACAATCCTGTGCAGCTCATCTACTTTGTGGAGGATCAAGATGGAGAGAGACTCAGTGCAGTCAAGTCTTCAGATCTGATTAACAAGATAGACATCCAGAGAGCAGCCATCATCTTGGGTTACCGAATTCAAGGCGCTGTTGCCCAACGTGAGTGCGTGAGGCTCGGCCCCTCATAGTCATATGTGCTGAGCTGGGGTCAAAAGCCAGTCTTTTTCTGATGATAATCTCTGAATTTAAAACTTTCTTATGTGTGCATAGTAGATTTATGTCTTATATCTTTATTATTAGGTGTCATTTATATAAGAGGTCAGTCATTAAAATTAATTTGCCGGGACCTTCTTATTTCAGTTGCATGTAGTTGTAGCATTTTCTGTTCTTTTTCTTACCCAGCATTTTATATTCATAGTGTCATAGTGAGTTTTAGTAGCTTAAGTTAACTTTAATATTTTTCCCTTCTTCTTGTACCCCAAAAAAATTTATCCTAGGTAAAATAATGTGTTTTCCCTGTATTTATTCCAAAATCTTATATGTCACATTTTGAATGTTGGGGTGGGGACAATGAGTCAAACAGGAAGCTGGGAAGTACCTTCTGAATTTATTGGCTTCCTCCTGAGTCTTCTAAGACAAAGAATCCCTTGATCTTTACCCTTCTCAATCCTGTTTCTCTCCCACCCTGTCCTTAACACAACTCATAATTTAGGGGTGTTTTGATACTCTTTATTATTGCTGGAAGAGTCTAGGCTCCTGCCCCCACTCGCGATGGCTATTCTCAATGCCTTTTTTCCCCCCAACTCACAGATTTTGGTTATTTAAAAGTAAGAAAAGGAGACATGAAAGAGTATGTTTTTCTAAATATGGCTTTCTGAATCAGACTACTATTTTAATGTGGGTGTTTTTCCTTTATGTTCCTAGGAGCAATCCTTGGATATTTTGCCCAGAGATATTTCCTCCCAACAGTAAAGGGATTACTAAATGTTTAGAAGGAATTTAGCACCAGAGAGTGTTGAAAATCTCCCCCCAGATTTCAGCGATGAAGGCAGTCCTTAAAAAACGACAGCTTTGAAATGATCCTCAATAATGGAATGTTCTTTGTAAGAGCTGTTCTTGGAAACTAACGAAGATGAGGGCCAGTGGGCACACTTGCTCCATTTTATAGGTGATCATGGGAGAGTTGAAGCAATTAACCACTGGTGGTTTGTGTTTGTATATTTGAGAGATGATTGTATATTGGTGTGTTCTGTTTCAAAGCAGCCAGAAGAAATAATGAAACACTTACTTGCAATTCTTCATAGACGGTATTTCTAACTGTTGGATGAGTGCCCCACTCCAGCTGAGCACTCACTTTTTTAGAAAAGATGCATTGCTCTGGGCACTTTTCAAGGCTACTTCCATCTGCTCTTGTACCTCTCTTTGGCTCATTTTTGTGCTGAAGACCACAGGGGTAGCAGTCCTGGGACTGGAAGCCTCAGCCAAGCCTAGAACCAGCCCCCAAATCAGCTGTGGACCCCATGTCAGGCCCTCATTTTGATGAGTCACAGGGTTTTACTAGGTTAGAACTAAGAAGAGTCTCTAGTTGTCCCAGCTCCTCAGTTGGGTTGTGTGACTCCAGTATTGTCAGTTGTTTCCATGCAAAATAAACTACATATACAAACTATATTCACGGCAAACTAAAAGATGCAAAATAGTAACACCCTGTCACTTTCCCCGTTTCCTGCAGAGTCTTTGCTTTGTAATTTGTGCTTCTTTCAGAGTGCACGTGCTTTAAAGGGCTTCTCCCCTCCCTGGTCACTCAGGGGCCTAAACTCAGACTTAAACCAGCACTAAGCATCTTTTTTTATTGTTACACCTTCGAGTGAGAACATTCTGATCCCGTAGCATGTGTTAACCATTACAGGATATGAAAAAAGTAGAAAACTTAGTCCTTGCCCAGGAGGACTGAGGTTGTGTTTGAACAAAGCACAGTCATGACCATATTAATGAGCGAAGTGGTATTGTATATCAAGATGATACATTTATGTAATAACATGCATTTTGAAAGAATAGCACAGTACTGTTTATAAGACAAAGACATCCAAGGACAAAAGAACTTAGACAAGGGGAATCCACCGTTGTCATGGAGAGGTTGTTGTGAAGTGACCGTAATGGATGAGGGAGCTGGGCAGAGGGGAGGGGGTGTTTTGGTTTCCAGAGCCTGGTAATTGGAACCTGAGCTTTAAAAGCACCGAAAAGAGTTGAGCTTTTAAGAAGAGCTGAATCTTGCAAGAGGAGGAATACAAAATGAAGAGCATGAGGGCCCAGTACTGGGGGCTGGGTTAGGGAGAGGAGCCCGCGAAGGAAGTTGAGGAGGACAAAGTAACGGCAGCGTGATCGCCCCAGGCCATGGAAGATGGGGGGCGGTGGGAGGTAGGGGGGCGGAGGGTGGAGGATTCAGAATGTTAGTTGAGGGGACTTCCTTGACAGCCCAGTGGTTAAGACTTTCCTTTCCAGTGCAGAGAGTATGAGTTTGATCCCTGGTTGAGGACCTAAGATCCCACATGCCAACAAGCCAAAACATAAAACAGAAGCAATATTGTAGCAAATTCAATAATGACTTTAAAGATGATCCACATCCAAAAAAAAAAATTAAATATTTTAGTGTAATTGTAAAATTGACAACTGTACCTTAAGTAAAGCAGTTTCAATACAAAGTCCTATTTCAAGGGCTTAGAGAGAGACCCAGGTGAGGAATGAAGACAGTGCTCACAGACCCCTTACTGGGATTTCTGATTTTTGGTGAGGATTAGAAATCTCCCTGCAGCGAGAATTTAGGGAGGGACCTGGTAGAATAAGCTGGACGTCAGGAGACCTGGAATCAACCTCACTTGGCTGTTGAATTAGCGATGTTCCTTTAGACATGTCATGTATGTTGCTGTGATCCTTGCTGTGTTGTAGCTGGAACATCCTGGGTTGTGTTTACTGCGTCCCGCTTTTTTGTCTTCAGGGGGTCATCATCTCTCCCTGTTGTCTTGAGCTGAAATGACGTGGGAGGGTTTCTGCTAGTAGGCGGGGCATTCACTGTCCAGTAAAGGAATGCAGAGGACTCACTGGGAGACCTTGCTTTCTCGTGTGCAGCTGTGGACAGGGTGAAGAGGCCGTCCCCCGAGTCCCAGAGCAGCAACCTCTGGGTCATCGTGGGCGTGGTCGTGCCGGCGCTGGTAGTGCTGGTGATTGTCATCATCCTCTACTGGAAGCTCTGCCGCACGGACAAGCTGGACTTTCAGCCTGACACCGTGGCCAACGTTCAGCAGCGTCAGAAGGTAAGGGGCGGCCCCTCCACCGCCACGTTCATATGAGCGTTTCGTGGGCTGGGACGGGGCGAGTTCAGATTCCTGGTATTGTAGGATGGGGAGAGGAGCTAGTCAGGAAATCTTCCAGCCCTAGTGGTGGTGTCCCTTTACTTCCACATTTGTTTGCTGAAACCCAGGTCTTCTGTGGTGTTCCATAGCTGCCCAGAAAAAGCAGCTGTGTAAAGGCTTAGCAATGCTGCAGGCTCTGAGTTCCACTGTGATCTTATTTTTGAGATATTCAGTTACAAAATCATATCCATTCTGTGCATGAATTCTGATCTATTTTAACCCTGGACACGTTCAGAGAGCAAGAACCAAGGAAGGTTTTCTTTGATCTACAGCCTCTCTGGGCAGCTCCTTTATTTTCTGTCTACATTATTGCAAGCCTACTTACCCACCTTGATCAAGAGCACTGAATCACTAAAAAGTGGTAATATGTGCCTTTTTCATTTTGACTTTATATATATATATAAATATATGTATGTATGTACATAAGTTTTTGGACAATCTTCAAAAAAATTTGGAGTACTAGTCAACCAAAAGAAATTCTGTGTGGTCTTTCTTGTTAACAACACACAAAATGCATCAGCTGCAGTTCCCAGATTGGGATACTTTAGGGAAGAACGAAACAACCTGAGTACAAAATTTTCTATTTTTTTTCCCATGTCCCCCCTATCCAACCCTACTCTGCAATCTTTTAGAGTTAATTAACTTATACCTAATTTGACAATAGTTTCTTTCTTTCTTTATTAGTAGCTCCTTTTCCATGTCTTTCCAAGGCATTCCTTGGAAATTTATAATAGCAGTTTTTAGTTTTTATAATAGCAGTTCCCTTCTCATACTTATGTTTCAACAGTGTCTGCAATATTTGTCACATGTAAGTTTCAGAGCGAAGACACAGCATCTTGGTCAGTATCTGGCTCCTCTGGTGAAGCATGAACATGCCAAGTAAGAGAAGAGCTGGTTAGGTGCAAGCCCTGAGCTCGGCACACCTGTCAGCCTCATCCAGGGCATGAGAAGTGGTGGTTGCCGGCTCTGATAACATGTATCCACTATGGGTCACACATTTAGAGGACTCAATGGATTCTAAGAGTTTGGTGAGAAAAAGCAAGCAAGAGGCAGAGGAACAGGAAATAAAGGATCACCCTATTAACCTTCTAATTTTACTCTGATTTTCTGGGTATAAAAAAATCCTGTACGTAATAAACCTAGACCTGATGGATGAAAAAAGTGAAAGTGAAAGTCACGTCCAACTCTTTGCAACCCCATGGACTATACAGTCTAGGCCAGAATACTGGAGTGGGTAGTCTTTCCTTCTTCCAGGGGATCTTCCCAATGCAGGGATCGAACTCAGGTCTCCTACATTGCAGATGGATTCTTTACCAGCTGAGCCCCCAGGGAAGGCCAAATTAATTCAGCGCTATTTAAAGTCATTTTTGGGGTTGTTTTTTTGGCCACACTGTGCAGCGTATGGGATCTTAATTCCCAGACCAGGGATCGAACCCACATTCCCTGCATCCAAAGTGTGGAATCTTAATCACTTGACCACCAGGGAAGTTCTAATGGATGAAAAAAAGTATTTTAAATTTATTTTGCTTGTAAAAGTAGATGAAGAGCATTCTTCTTCTTATGATTTAACTAAGAAATGCAAACTCTTGATTAAATTGCAAGCTTATGGTTGTCCAGCATTTTGGAAGCAGTTTATACATTAAGGTCATATTTATTGCCCATCTTCATTTATTGTTGACATAGTCTGCTAAGGTTGTTTTGTTGTCAGACTGGTGAATAGCGCAGAAAAAAACCTGGGGGGTAAAGTCCTTGACGACTCGTCGTGTGACTTTCACCGTGACGACATCAGCAGGCGGTTTGGAGATGTTTCGGGTTCTGGTGAAAGAGCACTGTTACAGAGAGATGTAGCAGTGTAGACGGTTCTGTATCTGGGTCCGTACTGCGCTGTGCTTCCTCACATAAACACTCCTGTGGACACCTGTCCATTGTCTCTCACTTCAGTAAACTGTCACGAGAACCCCATCCCTGAAGTTCACAGCGGACTGTTCGGAAACATGCTAACCGCTGATGCTGCTACACCGCAAATGAACAGTTGCCAGTAGAACTTTCCGCCTCTGGAGTTGTGTTTTTCTGCACATGCTGCGTGGATTGGCGTATTCACTTTTACACCCTCTTTTCAGGAAGGGTTTTTTGTACCAAGGATTCCCCAAGAGAACAGCTGTCCTTGACTTGGTTAGGAGCATAGCAGGGTCTTTGCTTGGCTGGCATAAGAGCCCATCGTTTGGATCTTGTCATGTTTTTTTAATAAGAAAATGATGATATCCATTTAGTTTAAAAACAAGCATCTCTGCTTCATAAGTGTTTCTTCTAAGATTATCTGACAATAGTAAAGTGCCTCTAGCCTATTCTTCAGGGCACTTTGCAAAGATGCTGTCTTCCCTGTGACTCAAAAGAGCAGAGGCCCTTTTTCTTTCTAGTGTGGCTCTGTTTTCTTTCTCTGCTCTGCTCACCCCGCCTCTTGATGCTGTTTCACTGCTGTTCTCTGAAATCTTTTAGCAAATCCCAGAGCTGCAAACATCTGGAAACAATGAATCTGCTGACCCCAAATCCACACCCCTTTCTTCTTGTAACCAGAAGGAAACCTCTTCCTATTGTCTGGGAGTAGATTAGTTCCGAAATATGATAAGAGAGAGAAGCCATCCTATTTTGAGGCAGAGTCTTTTAAAATTTTGAGTGATAAAAAAACAAAAACAAAAACCCTAACTCATGTCTTTCTTTTTATCTGTATTCTCTTTAATCTGTAGCCCAAAAGCATCACTTTTTACTGCTACCAGTAAAATTACAGCTTGGACCTGCCTCGCCCTGTTGAGGTTCTATTTAAAGACATGAACAGCATTGGCTTAGATGTTGCCTGCTCCGTGAAAACTTGTTCCTTCTGATGGGGACAGTCCGCACCCCGTGGTTGGCCTGGGACCTGGTTCCCGGCTCGCGGGCACCGTGGGCGGCTGGATGGGGCTGCCTCAGATGCCGCGTGTTCATTCACCATATGCCGAGCCTTTGCTCACAGCCAAGCAGGGTCGGGCTGTGTGACAAGCACAGATAACATGTGGTCCCTGCCTTCGAGGGGCTTCCCTCGTAGCTCAGTCGGTAAGGAATCTACCTGCAATGCAGGAGACCTGGGTTCAATGCCTGGGTTAGGAAGATCCCCTGGAGAAGGAAATGGCAATCCATTCCAGTATCCTTGCCTGGAAAATCCCATGGACAGAGGAGCCTGGTGGGCTACAGTCCACAGGGTCGCAAGAGTCGGACACGACTTAGCGACTAAACCACCTAAACCAATCTGCCTTCGAGGGCTTTCGTGAGGGAGGACGTGGCTCAAAGCTGACACACAGCAGCGTGTCTGTCCAGGGCTCTGTGGCAGCTCAGATATAGGGTTGAAGCTTGGAGGTTGAGGAGGGGAAGCCAGAGGAAGTGGGCCCAGGCGGTGGGGGAGGGCAGGTGTGGACGGCAGGAAGGATGGGGCGAAGGTGAGTGGAACGAAGGGCACAGCCAACACCGAGGTGACAGGTGTAGGCAGGAGCCAGGCTCGGAGGGTTTATGGGACGTGTCAAGGGGTGGAGGTGATGCTGTCGGCTTGAGGGAGCACTGAGGGGTTCTCAGCGGGGAGAGTAGCTTGGGCATAGTGATTTGTTTTTAAATTTAGTTGCATTGGGTCTTTTGGTGTGTGCATGGGCTCTTTGCTGTGGCTCCCAGGCTGTCTCTGGTTCCGGCGGGAGCTCCTCCTGCTGTGGTGCCCAGGCTCTGGAGCTCATGGGCTCAGTAGTTACAGTGCTGCGTGGGCTGTCCCCCCGAGCATAGGGGATCTTAATTCCCCGACCAAGGATCGAACCTGTGTCCCCTGCATTGGAAGGCAGATTCCTAACCATGGGGCCACCAGGGAATCCCCTGGACACACTGATGTTTGAAACAGTCCCTAAAGAGGGCAGTGTGATCAATGGGTTGAAGTGAAGCTGGAAGAGTTTCTTCCATCTGAGCAGAGTTCCTCTCATCCTTTCTCTGCAAGGATCGTGCTAACACCTAAAATGTTGGTGGTTCCAGGGTGCCCTCGGTCAGCTGACCAGGACTTCCTGGGGCCTGGGGGTGGGAGGATCTTGGAGAACTGCTTGCCCACCTCCTAGACCTCGGGTTGAACTGTGGCCCCACACTGGGCTGCAGTGGAGACCTGGGGTGGCAGTAGGCCCGCCTTGTCTTCACTTCTTCAATGGAAACAGCACGGTGGCCATGGTGGCTTTTCACCAACCACGTCTATCAAATAGCAAGCGCTTAAACGATGGCGCTCTTTTGGAGGTGGTGCGTTTTTGTTCAGCCACTTTGGGGATCAGCTCTGCGGTTTCTATTGTCATCTCAACTGCTCCTTCCTAAGGGGGCTCAGGCTAACCCGAGTCCCGGGGACTTCACTCTGCATTGTTCCATCTGGGTCACATTATATTTATGGCTCACACATTTTAAAATTAATCTGGCGTCTCTCCTGTTACTTGGCTGACCTGCCGTACCAGCCCACCCCAACTTGTCAGCGATGTATTCCAGTGAGACACAGACAGTGGGGTTGTCTCCTCTGTGATACATTAAAGAAGGAACAAAAGAGCTGTCTTTCCTTAGAAAAACTGGGTCCTAATAGGAATATTGAAAGCGCTCATGAATCTTGGCTCTTTTATAAAATGCTGATTGATGCTTATTTCTGTATGTGAAGGCTGGAAGCACAGTACACCAGACCTAACTCTATAGATTTTTTTAAGACATGGAAAAACTAGAAAAAGTGTTCCGGGAAACAGGGATGAGACAAAGGGAGTTAATAGTTCCATAAGTGAGGGGAACAGTGTTTTCTCTAATTTTTTCCTTCTGTGTGGAGATGGCCTTTGTTTTGTGTATAAGCACAGACTGGTTGCCAAATCTCTATTGTCATAGGAGGAGACGACTCACCCAGCCTGAGAGAAGTCAGGGATCTAATGAACGTATTTAAAGATGCTAGTCGGAATGAACCAAAGCCAACAGGACTTCAAAGCTGTAACGGATGTGTATTTCATTTATGATGTCTGCAATATCATATATGATGATACCCTTTTCTTGGTTCCCCACAAAATCCAGTAAGTTTGGTGACCCTTTTAAAATTTGTTCAGTCATCAGATATTTATTGGGGTCTACCACAGGTCACGTTGCTGCATTAAAACATTATGTATCTAAATTTATATCTATAGCCTTATCTGGTCTCTGAGAACTCTCAACTGACTGTTCATATCAACTGCATGATCTTTCATCGACCAACAGCAAAAACATCGCTGTCAGTCTCATTTGTATGGTGCCTTTGCATGTGTGAAGCATTTTGACATTGTCGGGGAGGAAGGAATTTTCTAGGTTCTCCTGGCTGGTCTACAAATTAAATTGACCTGAGACAGATTGACAGGAGGAAATCACAGAAAGGTTCAATAGTGCAGGTTCATTGGAGAGACCCACGTATGGAACTGAACAACGTACCGCAACGGCCAAAGTGCTCACCTTAAATACACCAGCAGCTGAAGACGAGAGAGGGTGTCAGAGGCAGTGGGTTGGGACTGTAGAGGGGAGGAAGGCAGTTCTCAGGGAGATGGAAAAGCAAAGGTTTGGTAAATAAGTCTTGCTGAGTCTTGCAGAGACAGGGGCCCAGAGAGGAAAGGTGATAGCTCTCTTTCTGGAATAAGTCCTCTGTATTTTGAAGGCAGTTAGATGAGCGGGGGAGGGGTGAATATCAGAGTTTTTCCTGAGTCTTTTGGGCCTTGCTTGTTTTCATCTTTGCATTGATTGCTGAGGAAGGCTTTCTTATCTCTTCTTGCTATTCTTTGGAACTCTGCATTCAGATACTTATATCTTTCCTTTTCTCTTTTGCTTTTCGCTTCTCTTCTTTTCACAGCTATTTGTAAGGCCTCCTCAGACAGCCACTTGGCTTTTTTGCATTTCTTTTCCATGGGGATGGTCTTGATCCCTATCTCCTGTACAGTGTCACGAACCTCTGTCCATAGTTCATCAGGCACTCTATCTATCAGATCTAGGCCCTTAAATCTATTTCTCACTTCCACTGTATAATCATAAGGGATTTGATTTAGGTCATACCTGAATGGTCTAGCGGTTTTCCCTACTTTCTTCAATTTCAGTCTGAATTTGGCAATAAGGAGTTCATGATCTGAGCCACAGTCAGCTCCTGGTCTTGTTTTTGTTGACTGTAGAGAGCTTCTCCATCTTTGGCTGCAAAGAATATAATCAATCTGATTTTGGTGTTGACCATCTGGTGATGTCCATGTGTAGAGTCTTCTCTTCTGTGTTGGAAGAGGGTGTTTGCTATGACCAGTGCATTTTCTTGGCAAAACTCTATTAGTCTTTGCCCTGCTTCATTCCGCATTCCAAGACCAAATTTGCCTGTTACTCCAGTTGTTTCTTGACTTCCTACTTTTGCATTCCAGTCCCCTATAATGAAAAGAACATGCAAAGAAATAGAGGAAAACAACAGAATGGGACAGACTAGAGATCTCTTCAAGAAAATTAGAGATACCAAGGGAATATTTCATGCAAAGATGGGCTCGATAAAGGACAGAAATCGTATGGACCTAACAGAAGCAGAGATATTAAGAAGAGATAGCAAGAATACACAGAAGAACTGTACAAAAATGATTGTCACAACCCAGATAATCACGATGGTGTGATCACTCACCTAGAGCCAGAAATCCTGGAATGTGAAGTCAAGTGGGCCTTAGAAAGCATCACTACGAACAAAGCTAGTGGAGGTGATGGAATTCCAGTTGAGCTATTTCAAATCCTGAAAGGTGATGCTGTGAAAGTGCTGCACTCAATATGCCAGCAAATTTGCAAAACTCAGCAGTGGCCACAGGACTGGAAAAGGTCAGTTTTCATTCCAATCCGAAAGGAAGGCAATGCCAAAGAATGCTCAAACTACCGCACAATTGCACTTATCTCACATGCTAGTAAAGTAATGGTCAAAATTCTCCAAGCCAGTCTTTGGCAATACATGAACCGTGAACTTCCTGATGTTCAAGCTGGTTTTAGAAAAGGCCAAGGAACCAGAGATCATATTGCCAACATCTGTTGGATCATGGAAAAAGTAAGAGAGTTCCAGAAAAACATCTATTTCTGCTTTATTGACTATGCCAAAGCCTTTGACTGTGTGGATCACAATCAACTGTGGATAATTCTGAAAGAGATGGAAATACCAGACCACCTGACCTGCCTCTTGAGAAACCTCTATGCAGGTTAGGAAGCAACAGTTAGTTTTAGAACTGGACATGGAACAACAGACTGGTTCCAAATAGGAAAAGGAGTATGTCAAGGCTGTATTTTGTCACCCTGCTTATTTAACTTCTATGCAGAGTACATCACGAGAAGCACTGGGCTGGAAGAAGCACAAGCTGGAATCAAGATTGCCGGGAGAAATATCAACAACCTCAGATATGCAGATGACACCACCCTTATGGCAGAAAGTGAAGAGGAGCTCAAAAGCCTCTTGATGAAAGTGAAAGAGGAGAGTGAAAAAGTTGGCTTAAAGCTCAACATTCAGAAAACAAAGATATTGGCATCTGGTCCCATCACTCCATGGGAAATAGATGGGGAAACAGTGGAAACAGTGTCAGACTTTATTTTGGGGGGGCTCCAAAATCACTGCAGATGGTGATTGCAGCCATGAAATTAAAAGATGCTTACTCCTTGGAAGAAATGTTATGACCAACCTAGATAGCATATTCAAAAGCAGAGACGTTACTTTGCCAACAAAGGTCCATCTAGTCAAGGCTGTGGTTTTTCCAGTGGTCATGTATGGATTTGAGAGTGAGACTGTGAAGAAAGCTGAGAGCTGAAGAATTGATGCTTTTGAACTGTGGTGTTGGAGAAGATTCTTGAGAGTCCCTTGGACTGCAAGGAGATGCAACCAGTCCATTCTGAAGGAGATCAGCCCTGGGATTTCTTTGGAGGGAATGATGCTGAAGCTGAAACTCCAGTACTTTGTCAGCTCATGCGAAGAGCTGACTCACTGGAAAAGACTTTGATGCTGGGAGGGATTGAGGGCAGGAGGAGAAGGGGGCGACAGAGGATGAGATGGCTGGATGGCATCACGGACTCGATAGACATGAGTCTGGGTGTACTCCAGGTGTTGGTGATGGACAGGGAGGCCTGGTGTTCTGCAGTTCATGGGGTCGCAGAGTTGGACACGACTGAGCGACTGAACTGAACTGTTTTCATCTTCAAATAATGCACCTGCCAAAGAGACATTTTTGTTCAGTCGCTCAGTAGGGTCCGACGCTTTGTGCCACCCTCCCCCCTGCCCCCCCCACCCATGGACTGCAGCACGCCTGGCTTCCCTGTCCTTCACTATCTCCTGGAGCTTGCTCAGACTCATGTCCATTGAGTCCATGATGCCATCCGTCTTGTCCTTTATTACCCACTTCTCCTCCTGCCCTCATTCGTTCCCAGCATCAGGGTCTTCGCATCAGGTGGCCAAAGTATTGGAGCTTCCGCATCAGTCCTTCCAATGAATATTCAGGATTGATTTCCTTCAGGATTGACTGGTTGGATCTCCTTGCTGTCCAAGGGACTCTCAAGAGACATTTGGGGGTAGCAAATTTTGTTCCCCTAAGATGTACATATATGTTTCATTTTTTCTTGCCAAGGTTTTCATCTTTTTTTTTTTTTCAGTTTTTTTAAAAACTTGTTTTTAATTAGAGGATAATTGCTTTACAGTATTGTGTTGCTTTACAACAATGTGAGTCAGCTGTAAGTATCCTCTTGAGCCTCCCACCCACCTCTCTAGGTCAGCACAGAGCACCGAGCTGAGCTTCCTGTACTATATAGCTGCTTCCCACTTATGTATGTTTCTTATATAAACCTAAGAGTATATCAGGGCAGGTGTTTAGTTCCTAGACCTGGCTACACAGACTGTACCAAGGAGGCGATGCTGTGTATATTTTTTCGCTTATTCACTTCAGAGACCTTTGCTTAGAGGAGGCAATCTGTGGTTCTTCCTTCAATTTTGATAAAAGCAAATCATCCTAACTTTCAAAAGAGGAGAATTTGGGTTATGATTAGATGACTATTGATGATATCTGTTACTCTCTCATTTAGAGGAAACTTATGGAGCTAAAATGAGGTGTAGCTGGGGTAAAAGCAGCCCCATGGATGAGAGATGTGCCTTTCCTGTAAAGCAGGAGAAGGATTCTTGAGAAAGGAGGAACCAGAAGTTTATCTACAGAGGTTGTCTGTTTGGAGTTTGATTGCTTTAAAAGGAACACACGCCCCCAGGAAGGTGTGTGTGTGTGCGTGTTCAGTTGTGCCTGACTGCGACCCCATGGACCGTAGCCCATCAAGCTCCTCTGTCCACGCAATTTTCCAGGTAGGAATATTGGAGCGGGTTGCCATTTCCTTCTCCAGGGGATCTTCCCGACCCAGGGAGTGAACCTGTCTCCTGTGTCTCCTGCATTGGCAGGCAGATTCTTTACCACTCGCTCCACCTGGGAAGCCCACAGTCCCAGAGATTTACGGAGCCCCAGTGACGATGACTGGGAGGTAGGGGGAGTCACGGAGATGCAGGTTTGGGCTCATTGTTTGGGAAACAACATTTTTGAGCCAAGAAATGTGCACCACGCACAATCTGCTTGTGTGTGGTGAAGCTGACTGCTGGTAACAAGATGTTATTAATTTAGAAAATATAGGCATGCCAGTCTTTGCCTTTTGTTTCAAAGCAGCGTTTTTGTAAGCATGATTTATATCAAGTGCTGTCCCCCTCTGCTGGCGTAGTCGGTATTGCAGACTGCTTTCCTTCTGCCCATCCAGCCTAGCTTTTTAGTGCTGAAAGACCTTAGAGATCACAGATAGAAGCCGCAGATGTTGTCACTCACCTGTGCGTCAAGTTAGTGCAAATCAGCAAAACCTTTCACTTCCACATGCAGTATATTGTCTAGAACAGCTCCTTAGATGGGTTGGACTTTGTCTTCTGACTGATGGCACTCTCTGTGGGTGTAGAATTCAGCCTGATGGAATTGCATGGGGGATTCTTGCCAAAGAGACCCTTGGGACCACTACTAATATGTGGCTTATTTTCCTCTACTTTGCAAGCCGAGTAAAGGAAACAGTTAATACCCACCCCTGGGTATTACAGTCTGGCCTTCTCTCATTTGCCTCCGTCCTGACCCTTCTAGTGCAGCTAATGTGATCTTTTACCAGATCTCAAGTCTTCTCTGGCCCCTGACGCAATTGAGGACGTTCTCTGAGTAGCCACCTCTTTTATTGCTGTGTTTGGTCTGTCCTCCGAGTCCTGGCACAAGTCCCTGTTCTCTGAGAAGAGTCTTACCCCATGCCACTACCTGGGCTTGGGTCACTGCTGTGACAGTGGTCAGGCGTTGTCTTGTGATGTCTTGTATCCTGGTCTGACTTTTTAATCTTTGTATTTTAATCTGTAGCAAGTATCTGTCTTTTCTGCAAACTCAAGGTATAATTCTTGCATGGGTCAGTGTTCTAAAGATGCATGTTGAATTTGATGGGTAAGATTGCAAGCACACTTTTGGGTCAGAAGCTGGCACTCACCATCAGCTTGACTGTCTCACTTGTACATGTGTGTGTGTGTGTTTCAGTTGCAGATCCCTAGTGTGAAGGGCTTCGATTTCGCTAAGCAGCACCTGGGTCAGCACAATAAGGACGACATACTGATCATTCATGAGCCAGCACCACTGCCGGGACCCGTGAAGGACCACACCACGCCCTCTGAGAACGGAGATGTGCCGAGCCCCAAGGCCAAGATCCCTTCCAAGAACATCCGTCACAGAGGAAGGTTCTTACTGGGCTTTCTGTATTGTTCTCTATCGTGACCTGTGGTTCTATTTTCCGTTTGTTAGTTTCCAGTAGCAGAAGGGCTGACGGTGAATGTTGCCCAAGTCTGCAGCCTGGAAGACTGATGAGATTGGCCCCCAAAATCAGCACACCCAAGGGCCCTTGATCCACTCTAATGGACTCCCAGAGGAGGCCCATGTGCTTTCTTTCCCCAAAGTGGGTAAGGTTATGAATCACCGACCCATATGGTTTGATGGTTCCCCTGGAACTTCATTAGGGATTGACCAGCTTGAGGGTATATATTCTGGGGTGACCACGCTAGGCCCTATGGAGGTGATGTTAGGAATAATGGACAAAAATGTATAAAAAGTGCATGGCTTATGATACACACTTGGCCAGCATTGGCTCTGCCCTTGACTGTTGTGCCAGCGGCTGGAGCTGTGGCTTCCTCGCTCAGTCTGCAGGTGACCTTCGTCACACCCTACTTTCTTTGCTTGGCTTTTCTCCATCTGCCACTCTTGTCACCCTTCTTAGCATGTGTGCATGGATTCTTCATCGCGCTGCTCCCCACTCCCCTGCCCAGCTCCCCTTTCCCAGTTAATTCCCATTCCTCTTACTAACATTAAGTACATGGGGTACTGCTGTTAACAGTACATGGGGTAGACCGTGCTGTTAACAGACTACCTACTGTGACCCTATGACCCTGTGAAATGGGCTGCCCTTCTCTAAAGAAGACAATGTTCAGGGTCAGATTTTATTAACTTGGCTTTAGTTCAAAGCGTGATTAGGCTTTGGTAGTGAAGCCTCAAATTATCAGCCTTCTTTTGAGCTTTGGAACACCAAATTCTGGTTTTCTGTTGAGAGGGGAAAAGTGTGTGATCATACCAACATTCAAAATGACATTGTAATTTCTGATTTATCAGAAAACATACCCCAGGTGTTCTGGCCTAGTTTTAAGAATTTAATGAATGTTAGAACATGATCTTTACAAAAGAAGATGAATAATGTAGAGAGAGATCATTTGCTTAATTATTTTGCAGAGTGAGAATAAATCAAATCATTAAAGATTATTGAATATGCTAGTACCATTTAATAAAGTCTTTTTTTCTCCTCTGGAAGCCTCAGCCTAGACACTTAGTCACAACATCTCAATGGTCTGCATGGTTAATATCAGAGTTTAGCATCCCTCAAGGGCACTAGAATGTCTGGGCATTTCAGAAAGTTCAAAGAGAAGGGGTGTTAACTGATTAAGGCTTTTCAATGAATCCTGGAGCAACTTGGGTTCTGTGACACACTTGCTTTTTATATATAGAATCAATTAACAGCAATAATCATTGCCTTTGTGTTAGAAGTGTAGGCTTCCTCCAAAGATTTGGAATTATATGGGGTGACTACAGAATGACCCTGGCTTCCTAGAAATTCTGCAGGCCCAGCTAACCCCTAACCAAACTTGAATCCCAGATCCTCTGATTCAACCCACAGCAGTCCCAGATTGCCAGGTTTCCCCTGGGAGCTGGGGGGACTGTCCTCCAGCAAGTACTTGGTTTTCTAGCATTTGTTGAAATGAGTCTGCTGAGCCATTTAGTAAGGCATCTCATGCTGTCCTCAAAAGGTGACCGTGCTGTCACTGCGGTCCTTGAAGTTGCTGCGCCTCGAAACAGGGTTTTGGACTCTTTGACTTCTCTCAGTTTTGCCCAGAAGCCTGACTTCCACATCCAGATAAATGTGACCTTTCTGCCTGCTTTCTTTCTTTTTCCTAACATCTGCATTTGTTTTGTATCTGCAGAGTTTCTCCCTCGGATGCTGACTCCACAGTAAGTGAAGAGTCCAGTGAGAGGGAAGTGGGGGACAAGACTCCAGGAGCTGTGACCGATGGCAAGTCCCACAGAGCCCCACAGAGTGGTCTGTGACCCTTCTTGTTCTCCACTTTAAAAGTAGTAATTATGAGGGACTTCCCTGACAGTCCAGTGGTTTGGACTCTGCCGTTTCATTGCAGAGGGTGTGGGTTTGATCCTTGGTCAGGGAACTAAGATCCCACAAGCCCTGCAGTATGGTGGGAAAAAAAAAAGTCATTATGAGGTTTCAGTAGGCTAGGCTCTTATACTACTTCAAATGCAGAATGTAAAAAAGCCCTGTGCATTAGAATATTCGTCATTCATACAGGGGATTTTTCAGATTAATTGTCACCATCTAACACTATATCGGTGTCTGATTTGAGCTGGTGGGCCAGGCTAGAAGTTAAGAGATTCACTGATGTGTGTTTTGAGATAACTGGTCATGTTTGAATCTAGTTTGGGGTCCTAACAGTTTTCCTCTTCAAAGGATAAGGAGGAATCCAATTAAAAATGCATCCAGGATTCAGTGACCTTCTTAGGATCCCGTTTAAGTATTTCACAGCTGTCACTGTCAGAAGGTTGATTATTTATTCTAGGTCCAAGGGCATTGTATTTGGTCCATGTCCTAGGTCTATCTTCCAGTAGATAGTTGAGTGTGGTCAGATGGTTGTGTGTGTTGTCAGATGCTGTCGCTTCTTAGGCCAGGTTTGAAATGTACTTCACTCCCCTTCTAAACAGTATTGTCTTAAAACTCATATGTCTTGCAGTAGAACTTAGCTCATCGGTCTTACTAGACTTGGAACCTTTTTTGGCCTGATGACAGGGTAACTTTGGTGTTAGTTTAATAGATTCTGTTAAATAAATGCTCTTGTACTTGCTGGAGCTTTATTTATATTTCAGGGTTGTGTTTTAGTAGTGCAAAGAAAATGGAAGTGTCTCTGGATATCATTTTATAATTTTTTTATTTGGTTGTATCACGCCTCTTTTGGGATCTTAGCTCCCAACTAGGGATTGAACCCAAGCCCTTGGTAGTGAAACTGCAGAGTCCTAACCACTGGACGTCCAGGGAATTACCAGGATATAATTTTTAATAGTAATTTGTATACTTAACGTTTTCCATTACAAATATCTCTGTATAAAATTGTAGTACAGACTGAACCATATTCTATAAATGAATAGATTATGGGCAGAAGCTGGAGGGCCTGTTTCATCCACTGTCATGTTTGTGACCTTGTGTGTCCCTTAGTTGTGGGAACTCCCCTGGGACTAAACTAGCTGATTTTTGAGATGCCTTCCAGTTGTTTCTTTTTTGGTGTTAAAGACAAAAGCAAAAAAGAAAAACCTTAGAATAAGGGAAGAATTTTTTTCTTTAGATCTAATGATCTAATTTCATAGAATCTTAGAAATTAGTTAGCACCATGGTAACAGGGGTACTGTTTCAGATAGACAGGATTAAAATCTAATTTTTATCCTGGGAAAGAAATATTTGGGGAAAAAACAATCAGCTCTGGAGCTTCTTAATTTCTGTTAATTGTATGTCTAAGAAAACCTTCCTCTTTAGCTCCTGCTTTTAACTCCTTCTGTGCTTAGTCGCTCAGTTGTGTCTGACTCTGTGACCCTTTGGACTGCAGCCCACGAGGCTTCTCTGTCCATGAGATTTTCTAGGCAAGAATACTGGAGTGGGTTGTGATTTCCTCCTCCAGGGGATCTTCCCAACCCAGGGATCAAACCATTGTCTTCTGTGTCTCCTGCATTGCAGGCAGTTTCTTTACCCACTGAGCCTTTGGGAAAGCCCTTTAACAATCCTTGCTAACAGTATTAGAACCAGTATATTATACATGGCTAACAAAAATCAAATATCACTCTCAACATATATTCAAAATCCAGGTAATAATAAGCATGTCAGTGTTGGGGCTCAGAGTTGACTATGGAAGGAGACAAGTGGCCTAGATGTTCTTGGGGGTCCTAGAAGGCTCACATGCTGCTATTTTGGTTTAAAGATGTATTTACTTATTGATAATGGAATTAATATTCCTTTATAAATGTTCTGTTGCTTTGGTATTGCCGTAATTCAGGTTGCCCTTTGCTGTGTCATTCTGTTCTGTGGACATCATCTTATACTATAATTTCTATCCTGACTTTTTTTGTTGTTTGTTTTATAATTTTTTAAGAGAAAAGATTTTAATACCTGCTTGCCTTAAGTAAGCAGTATTCATGCAGCATTGATCTATGTAGCCCTCGTACTTTCCATTGTCATTATTATCCAGATTAGTTTTTAAAAAAATCATGCGGTGGATAGCAAACAATAAAAATATGTATTATTATATGTAAAATAACATATGTGTACTAATCCAGTTTGTTTATGTATATAGGTGTATGGAGGTACATATATGTCTCTTTAAGGTATAAGTATGGCAAACAACATATCGCACTTTTCAGCCTTTTGGAAGGGCTGAGTTCCAGGCAGTCTAGAAGTTGAGGGTTTTCTGTGCATCTCCTGCTTCTCCTATTGCAGCTGGTGAATTATAGAGCGAGGATCCGATTGAGGGGTGGGAAGGGGCAGGGCAGGAGTCAGTACTAGGCCTGCAGCCCCAGGGACCCAGGCAGGCAGATGGCACGAGCAGACGGGCCTTTCTTCCTGTCACCTTTGCACCCTGGGTTTTTTTTTTCACCATCCTGGAGGAGGCCGCCTCTGCCTTCAGTATCAGTGACTTAATGGGACACCCTTTGTGACATTTGCCATTGGTTTAAAAGTTTGGCTTAGTAAGGCTGCCTTATCTGATAGAGCTAATTATCTCCTACTAGGCTTCATGCCTGTAATTTGAGTAGCTCCCTGGTGAATGGTGCTGTCTGGCTGTGTTTGCATTATACAAAGGGTCAGGCTCCCTCCAGGCAGGGAAAGAAAGCCCAGGAACAGCCTGAATGCAGACAAGTGTGCCTCCTCGCTAAGAGACACCTTCATTCACAGAGTTAAGTATGTAATTTCTAATTACTTGGGATGAGTATTACTGAACATAAATGAATATAATTCAAATTGAGAGGAAATAGAAAGATTTGTGTCCCACTGCTGTGCATTCCTTCTATAAAATATCAACTACTACTCGTTACTGCTTTGCTCAACACTTTTTTACACTGAGGGGGAAACTTCTATATTTTTCACTTATGGTTGAGGTTTCAAAACTCAGTCTTTTGTTTAGAAACAGTTTCTACATGCCCTCACTCCTTCTCTTGGCCTGTGTGTGTCTGCTCAGTCATGTCCGAATCTTTTGCAACCCCTTGGACTGTAGCCCGCCAGGCTTCTCTGCCCATGGAATTTTCCAGGCAAGAATACTGGAGTGGGTAGCCATTTCCTTCTCCAGGGGATCTTCCAAACCCAGGGATGGAACCCATGTCTCTTGCATCTCCTGCATTGGCAGATGGATTCTTAACCACTAGTGCCACCCGGGAAGCCCCTCTTTTGGTGTTTGGCCATTTATTTTCGAGCAATGTTAGAGTAGCCCAGAGGTGACTGTGGCTTAGAGGAAGGGCATCAGGGATCTTAGTGCATGTAACTGGAGAGTTCTTTTCATCTATTCGGCCCTTCTTAACCTCTCTCTTTGCCTTTTAAAAGTTAAAGTTTATTGAGATTATTTCTATTATAAAAGTAATACTGACTAGAGAAAATCCTCATTATAGAAAATACAAAAAAGTGGATAAAATGACCCATTACACCAAGATCCAGTCTCTATTAACATTGTAACGTGTTTTTCTTTTTTCTATACATTTAAATGTCTTTCTTCTTTGCCGTTCTGATTACTTAAAAAAAATTCATTGTGGTGAAATATATATAGCCATACAATTTACCCTTTTAACCATTTTTCAAGTGTTATCTGCATCTCTTTGTGAAGAGGGAACTAATTCCTTGCAGCAGCAGCTTTTTCTTCTCCTGACTCTTCAACTTCATTTTTTGCTGCATTCGAACCGAAAAGCCAGCAGCATTCACCATTAACCAGTACTTGCTAGCAGGTCCACAGTCCCCTTGGTCTTTTGTTTTCTCGACGGTAAGTTGCCTTGGCAACTAAATTTATATGACTCTCACTCCAGATGAGCATGGACGTTCAGAGCTGTTAGAAATGTCCTCCATATTCTGTAAATCACTCCTGGCTGGCCAACCTCAGGCTCCTCTTACCCTTTACCCTGTCTTACCGAAGACTTTGAAACACCTTTAGACTAAACGGGACCATCTGGGGCACAAAGTGTCATAATGATTTTCTTATCTTCCCTACAGATATCTGTAATTATTACTGAGGTTGAAGGAGACACTATTTAACCCAGACAGTTTAGGCTCAAAGAGTGACATTTCAAATATTCTGCCATGGAGTTGTGGATGTGTTTTTGGTCTGGTACCCATCTAAGGCTCCTTTAGGAAATAATCCATAATTGTGACGGTTTGCTCTTTTCTTAGGGTGGTGGTGTTTATTAATTCTGCTCTTCCCTGTCTTCCAGGGGCAGCACCCAGCTCAGGGAATGAGCAGCATTCGTCAGCCTCCATCTTCGAGCACGTGGATAGGATCTCCCGCTCCTCGGAGGCCAGTCGGCGGGTCCCCAGTAAGATCCAGCTGATTGCCATGCAGCCCATCCCAGCTCCTCCGGCTCCGCACCCCATCCTGGCTGACCGTGTGGCAGAAACCAACAAAATTAACAAAGAGGTATTTGGTTTTATGGAAAAGTATAGTATTAAAAAAAAAAAAATCCTTAGATTCTGATTTGGTCACTGCTTAAAAATGAGTGAAAGTTAGTGTCAAAAGGTTGCTAACGATATGAGCTGCTCATGTGCGTGCATGCTAAGTTGCTTCAGCCGTGTCCAGCTCTTTGGGACCCTATGGACTGTAGCCCACCAGGCTCCTCTGTCCATGGGATTCTCCAGGCAAGAATAATGGAGTGGACTGCCGTGCCCTCCTCCAGGGGATCTACCTGACTCAGGATCGAGTCTCTTATGTCTCCTTCATTAAGTGAATTCCTTACCACTAGTGCCACCTGGGAAGTCCCATGAGCTGCTCACAACTATTCTTAACTTTAAATCTGCTACTCAGTATTTTTAGGTCAGATACTGATCGTGGACACGAGGGGGCGCATTTGGAGATATGCAGGTTAAAGACCAGGGCCGGCTAGCCTTAGAAAGTCTGCCTTAGCCCGTGGCTGGGGTTTGGGAATTAGATTTTGGAAAGATCCCCACCATTCCCAGAATGGAGTGGCTCACTGTACCTAAACAATTTTTGTACAAACAACATGATTTATGCTGAACACCTCTTCCTGGAGTCTGAAATTTTGGTACATGCTAGGCAGAGGGTGCCTATGTGAGCAGTCTCCAGTAAAGACCCTGTGAGCATTGAGTATTTAATAAACTTCCCTCATAGACGTTTCATGTGTGTTGTCACAGGTCATTGCTGGAGGAATTCAGTACATCCCACATAACTTCACTGGGAAAGGACTCCTGGAAGTTTGTGCCTGGGTCCTCCAGACCTCACCCTATGTGCCATTCCCTGATGCTGGTTTTGCTTTCTAGCCTTTTGCTGTAATAAATTGGACTGAATGCTGAGTCCTGGGGGTTCTCCCAGTGAATCACTGAACGCTGAATAATCTTGGGACCACAGATTCTGTGAACTCTGATAGAGCTGCTCTGGCCCCAAGATCTAAATCATGATTGGTAAAATACCCTGTTCTAGTGACTCCTGGAAGGGTGAGTTAGATCTGCTTTCCTCCTAAGATTCTGGAATCAGAAGGCCAGCTCACGTCACTGTTAAGTTGAACTTGGGAAGTTTGACCTGGGCTGGACCATGAGTGCAGGGAATAGTATTGAGGGCTACATGCACGACAGCATCGTGCCTGTCAGTTTCCTGCCTCTAAGAAATACCTGCTGCTCTTGTGAGTTCTGCTAGGTGAAGTAACAATTAATACAACTGAATCCTTAAAGTGGATTATCTTATAGAAGTCTTATCAAGAGTTCTTACACTTTCTCTTCTCCATTGGCTCCTTGCCAGGGACGTGACCACAAGAACGTGCGTCATGGGTTCAAGGTGGCATGTGCTGTCCCTTCTCACCAGTGCTTGGGAGCCCTGGGGTTGCTCACATGACCCCCATCCTAGCCTAGACCTGTTTCCATCAGTCCAGTGCTGCAGGTGCCTCACACCAGCCATGAGTAAGCACTCTTGAGTGGCTTCTCTGTGTGATCGAAAGAAGAGAAGAGAAGGAGTTCACCAGTCTGTGGCCTCACCACTGGAAAGCGTTCATCTCCACTTTGTTCTTTTGCTATCTTTTAAAAATGTATTTGATGGATACATATGGTATAGGAAACATATATACCGATTATGAAGCATAAAATGAAAAACCAACTTAGGACTGATGGAAACAGGAGCGTTATCCGTTCTGGTGGACCTACCTGTATGGTAGGTACGGACATCTCAATGGAAATGTTTTCTTCGTAGGAGATTCTGGCACAGATTCCTAGCAGATCTTAGTCCTCCTGTGAGACCTCATGCATTTAAAAAAACAGATCCTGAAAGAGTTAGAGGGGCTTCCTGAGTTCTCCTGCTGGGAAGTTTGTCGAGACTCTCATCTATCTGACCCTCCTTCTCAAACAGTCTCAAGGAGGACATGGCTTCTGGTCTGCTGTGGTATGGCGGACCATGTCCGGTCTTGGACAGCGTCCTGTTGTTTCTTTCCAGTTGGAGTCTCATCTTGGTTTCCCTTTTTTCCCTCTGTCTCCCTCCATCTCACTTGCTGTTAAGTTCTCTGAAGCAGCTAAGGGCTTAGAAAATGAGGTGATGTGCGTTGATGAAGGCAGGCATTCCCCGTCTCTTCTCCACCACCGCCCGACAGACTGGCTGCTCCCGGAGTCATGGCGTCCTTCCCCTAGACCTGCATCTGCATTCCTGTTTCTGGCCCTCGCCCTCTGCCCACTACCCTTCCTCTCCAACTCTTCCAGACCTAGTTCACGCCCCATGGAGCCAGGAGGATGTGTTTCCATACCTGTTGATTTTCTTCTTTGAGGAGGGGGTCTCCTGTCAGGGGGCTTGTTTCGTAACACTGAAACATCATTATTAAATGGCTATTTTGTGGTATAGTGCAAATATCATCTTTGAACTGTCTTAATTTAAAAACTTATTAAGTAATGATACTATTGGGTATGGAAAATATTTACTCTTTGCTTAGGAAGAATTACATCTACGAATCACTGCCCCTCAGCATCTTCAAAGTTGCCACTGGACGATTTCCTGGATTTGAGTACTTTTGGCCTACCCAGGTCGCAGCAGTGGTACAGAATCCACCTGTCAGTGCAGGAGATGCAAGAGGCATGGGTTCCCCGGGTCGGAAAAATTCCGTGGAGGAGGAACTAGCAACCCACTCCAGTATTCTTGGCTGAAAAAAATCCCGTGGACAGCGGAGCCTGGCGAGCTGCAGTCCATGGGGTTGGAGAGAGTCAAGCATGACTGAGCGCACAGGCACGCATGTTTCGGGGCCAGTACCGAGGCTTCTCCCCTCACATGCACCGCGTGGAGGCTGGGGAGGCAGCTCGGGGACGGTGGCAGGCTCTCTGCACCCGGTGTGGGTGTGTCTGCCCCTGTCACCCCTTTGGTGCCTCTTGGGAGCCTAGGACAGCTTTGGGGGGCTCGGAGAGAGGGCAGGGGAGAGACACAGGATGCCTCCGGACTACTTTGTGCGCGGGTTCCTGGAACCGTGCAAACGGTCGGGCCGTCTCGCTCCCCAGATCCAGACGGCGCTGCGGCACAAGTCTGAGATCGAGCACCATCGCAACAAGATCCGGCTGCGCGCCAAGCGCCGCGGGCACTACGAGTTCCCGGTGCTGGACGAGCTGTCGTCGGGCGACACGCGGGAGCGGCACCGCGTGTACCGCAGGGCGCAGATGCAGATCGACAAGATCCTGGACCCCACGGCCAGCGTGCCCTCTGTGTTCATTGAGCCCAGGAAGAGGTGGGCGTGCTGCCGGGGGAAGCCTTTGGAAGACTCCGGGCTGCCGGGAGGGGGCAACCCCGCCTGGCGATCACCTGTGGGGAAGGCCGCTTCCACCCCAGTTACCCCGGGAGTCGGGAGTCGCCATTCCCGGTTTTCTTGTCTCCTGGAATTCAGCTCTCTGAAATGGGAGCCCCTTCCTTCTCAGACGCTGAGCCTTGGCTCCCCCTCCCCCCGTCCTCGTCCTGCCCTCCCCCCAGTGTCGTCACCGCCTCCCGTGCTTGGTGGATGCTCATTTCTTTTCCCACTGCTGCCCTCAGCCTCTGTCGTCTGTCTCTCAGACCCCTGCCCCTTAAGGGAGAGGCGTTTTCTGAAGGTCAGCTCTCATTTGTGTCTCACTGGGCTCACCCCTGGGCTGGCTCGCTCCTGTACCTGGTGGGGCCCCGAGTCTCCACCCAGCTGCTCCCCACCGAGGGGCTTGCCGCCCTACCAGGCAATAGCTTCATTGCCCTCCAGACATTGATCTACGTCCCGTTTCTGGCTCTGGGCAAGATCCCAGCTGCACCTCACACTCCCTCCACCTCTCTCCTGATTTATTATTTTTGTTGGATAAATTGGGCATATCCAAAGCTCCTCCTCCCTCTTCAAGACCTAGGTCAGGTCCCAGTAGCCAGCGATGATGTTATTCTGTATTGCCCTGTGTGTTTGGTATTGTCTGCCCAGGTGGACTGTGCCTTTCTTAGAGCAGAGACTGTGTCTTACACGTTGTTTATATCTGGTGGGGTGTTTCATACAGTGGCCAGGAGGTCCTAGGTACCCAAAAAATCCTTAGCCTTTAGTTCATGAGCCAGGGCAGGAAAGTGATTTCCTATGAAGATAATGTCTTTTTCTCCTGGCAGCTCCAGGATAAAACGTTCCCCTAAGCCACGCCGGAAACACCAGGTCAACGGCTGCCCTGGAGATGCTGAGAAGGACAGACTTATCACCACAGACAGCGACGGCACTTACAAAAGGCCGCCTGGTGTCCACAACTCTGCCTATATTGGTTGCCCGGTGCGTAACGCTGACCCTTGCGTCTGGTGGCCATCGGGAGATGAGTGAGCAGTGCCAGCTGCGGCCACGTGTGGTGTTGATGCTCCGGGGCCAGCTGGGTCGTGGGGCGCATGTGGGTGCAGGCAGGGATGGGCTGCTCATTTGTGGAGAAACTTGAGTCCTGGAGACCAGGGGGCTGCTGGGGGCGCCCTCTGGAAACATGCTCAGTGTTTTTCTTTCCTCTGTGCAAGGCCTGTCCTCTCGGGCTTCAGATAGGGCACTTTTGGGGATTCACTGGAAAACAGAAATGTCCAGAAAGTTTTTTTTTCCCCTTCCCCTGGTTGAGGGAACTGTTTGGATTTCTTGGTGGTAAGAGGGATATTTAGGGTTTTGTGCCCCCTTCTGCTCTTGGAGTGCTAAGATGTTCCCTCTGTATGTGTGTATTTGTGTGTGTGTGTGCATATATATATATGTATGTATGTATGGCTTCCCAGGGGTTCAGCTGTAAAGAATCCACCTGCAGTGCAGGAGATACAGGTTCAATCCCTGGACTGGGAATATGCCCTGGAGAAAGGAAGTGGCATCCCACTCCAGTACTCGTGCTGGAAAATCGCAATCCATGGGGTCGCAAATGAGTTGGACATGACTGAGTGACTAAAGAGCAATGTGTGTGTATATATATATATTTCTAATTTTAATGGAAGAAAGAGCTTCATGGAAATTAAGAAATAGGGGCTTAATTTTATTGGAAGGAAAAGGACGTGTTAAAGCAGATTGTTGACAACATTAAAACACATACAGACCCCACTAAGTAGGGAGGAAAGGGCTAGCCTCCCCAATGGACCATGAGAAATACAGATATAAAAATACTCCAAGATGGAGGGCTGCCCCAGATACCCAGGTATCTTCTTGTTAATCCAGTTTTGTCCACTGTGTCCAGCAGCACTGGGACACACAGTGGATGTCTGTGACCCTGTGCCAAGGTGCAGCCCTGACAGAGCTATCTTTGTTAAAGAAATGAGCGAAAAACACACCCTCAGAGAAAGAGTTTGTGATGTACGTGATCACTTCAGATAAAGCTTATGTAACCAGTGTTTCATTTGAGTTTTGTATTTTATCCCTCAAATTGCACAAAGATCTAACGCTGAGAGACACTAAGCATAATTACACATATGTACCAAAGGCCATGCTGACGTTGGGACTAAATATAATTGCATCATGGTCGTCTGGGAGGTGACCCCAGGCTTCTTTCCCCAGGCTTTTCCTTGGAATCTTACTGTGATTCTGGTGTCCTAAGACTGACTGTCCCTTCCTAACTGGCTTGTGAGGGTTGATGTGATTCCCAAAGGAATCACAAATTAGCAGTCTACAAATTAGGCTCCTTCGCTCCTCAGCAGGATGAATGAGTGAGTCCTTTCTTAAGGCTGTGAATAAATTCCTCTGGCTGGGGAACCAGCATTGGCAGTTCTCACAGTAGATGGCGATCTTGAGCTACCGCTGGGTTTTTGGACTGGTGTTTGGGCACCTGTGGTGACTGGCTTAATCCCGGAAGGGATGTATCCTTGGCTCCCCAGGATGGTCCCTTGGACCTTTTGATTTTGTCTAATCTGGGATCTCAGAGACCGTGTTGTATGAAACTAAAGAATAGATTAGTTTGCTGGGAGAAATATCAATAACCTCAGATATGCAGATGACACCACCCTTATGGCAGAAAGTGAAGAAAAACTAAAGAGCCTCTTGATGAAAGTGAAAGAAGAGAGTGAAAAAGTTGGCTTAAAGCTCAACATTCAGAAAACTAAGATCGTGGCATCTGGTCCCATCACTTCATGGCAAATAGATGGGGAAACAGTGGAAACAGTGTCAGACTTTATTTTGGGGGGCTCCAAAATCACTGCAGATGGTGACTGCAGCCATGAAATTAAAAGACTCTTGCTTCTTGAAAGAAAAGTTATGATCAACCTAGACAGCTTATTAAAAAGCAGAAACATTACTTTGCCAACAAAAGTCCATCTAGTCAAAGCTATGGCTTTTCCAGTAGTCATGTATGGATGTGAGAGTTGGACTATAAAGAAAGCTGAGGACCAAAGAATTGATGCTTTTGAACTGTGGTGTTGGAGACTCTTGAGAGTCCCTTGGACTACAAGAAGATCCAACCAGTCCATCCTAAAGGAAATCAGTCCTGAATATTCATTGGAAGGACTGATGCTGAAGCTGAAACTCCAGCACTTTGGCCACCTGATGTGAAGAACTGACTCATTGGAAAAGACCCTGATGCTAGGAAAGATTGAAGGCAGGAGGAGAAGGGGATGACGGCATCACCGACTCAGTGGACATGAGTTTGAGTAAACTCCAGGAGTTGGTGGTGGACAGGGAGGCCTGGCGTGCTGCGGTGCATGGGGTCACAAAGAGTCGGACATGACTGAGTGACTGAACTGAACTGAACTTGTCCTCCCCTTCCTGTCTTGATCCTAAATCAGGCTTCTTTCATGGTGGCCCAGGCCATCCTTCTCTTCGCTTTTTTTCTTAGCAGAAAGTGCAGAGTTTCCTCCCTCAGCTGGAGGGAAGAAGCTCTTCCCTGGTGAGTACCACCTCAATCAGCTGCTTCATCTCAAGTGGCTCCAATTTGCAGAGGTACCCTAAGAAGACATTCTTCCTTTATATGGACTTTTTACTTTCTCTCCTTAAAATTCTGAAATGTGTACTTTCTTTTTTATTTTAATACTTATATTGTATGATTTTGTTTTTATTTTATATTGGAGTGTAGTTGATTTTGGGATTCCCAGGTGGCATAGTGGTAAAGAATCCACCTGCCAGGGTAGGAAATGCAGATTCAATCGCTGGGTCAGGAAGATGCCCTGTAAAAGGAAATGGTTACCCACTCCAGTATTCCTGCCTGGAGAAGCCCATGGACAGAGGAGCTTGGAGGGCTACAGACCATGGGGTCATAAAAGAGCGGGACCAAGCTGAGCACACACACACACAGTTGATTTACAGCGTTGTGTTTCAGGTGTATAGTAAAGTGATTCAGTTATACATATATCTTTTCTTTTTCAGATTCTTTTCCAATATAGGTTATTACAGGATACTGAGTAGAGTTCCCTGTACTTGTTGGTTATGTAATTTATACGTGTGTGTGCTCAGTTGCCTCTGACTCTTTGAGACCCCATGTACTATAGCCCACCAGGCTCCTCTGACCACAGAATTTTCCAGGCAAGAGTACTGGAGTGAGTTGCCATTTCCTACTCTATGGAATTTTCCATGCTGAGGGTTCAAACCCTATCTCTTGTGTCTCCTGCGTTGGCAGGTAGATTCTTCACCACTGAGTCACCTGGGAAGCCCATGTTATATATAGTAGGGTGTATATGTTAATCCCAACCTCCTAATTTATCCCTCCCCCAGCCTTTCTCCTTTGATAAAGCCATAAATTTGTTTTCTAAGTCTGTGAGTCTGATGAAATGTATACTTTCAAAGATAATGCCTTTTTGAGCACTCACCTTTTTATAGGTAGTATTTCATCTTGAAGGTTATACTACGCATACCTGCTTTTGAACTGTCTTGAATTTTGTGCTTTCCCCTCAAAATATCTTCTTGAGAACTTTCTTCTCCTGAAGTAAAAGAAATATTCCTGGACTTCTCATAAACAGGGTTACCATTATAAATCAGGATTCGGCAAACTATGACCCTCAGGCCAAATCCAGCCTACCGCTGGCTTTTGTAAAGAAAGTTTTATTGGAACAGAGCCACACCCATCATTTTTGTGTTATCTATGACTGCTTTTGCTAAGGTGGCAGAGCTGAGTAGTTATATGGCTCACCAAGCCGAGGATATTTACTCTCTGGCCCTTTATGGAAGTTTGTCAACCCCAATATAATTTATTTTCCAAGTCACACCCTTGTAATGGTGACAGTAGATGGGATTAATTATCCTAGGATAACGAGCATGAACCGAGATTGTCCTGAACCAACCATAGGACATGATCACTCTCATAATATGAAGGGTTGCAGAGAGGCACCAGAATACATCATAAAAATAACATAGCCCCCCCTTTTTTTTTTTTACTAAAGGTAAAAAAGTTCTCATATATTTCTGGGGAGTGATAGGTGAACATGTATTTGTGCCAAGGAAACGAACAAAATGTCAAAGTCATCAAACTTGGATTCAAGAGAATGGAATTCAAATTCCAACTCCTGGGTATTCTAGGTAGATCGCAACTTCTGTTGATCATAGTGCCATCTGTTAAGTTCCATCTACATGTGAAACACTGTGCTGGATGTTGGGACACAGGAATAAATAAAATGAATAAAACTTCCTCTTGGCCTGCAGGTTGCTGAGAGTCTAGTCTGTGGAATTTGGGGGGTGGGGGCAGCAGGAAGGCCAGAGAGCAGGAAGCTCTCACATCATAGCTCTATGGCTCTTTGCCTTCATGGCAGGATTCGTGGGACCAATGAGACTCCAAGGGAACCTAACTTCACACCTTTGCAACAGGTCTCTCTTGCTATAGAAGTTATACCTTCTTTAAAGTTACACCCACTGATGCTGAGATTGGCAGTGGCTGTAGCTTTTGGGGACTCTCCTCAATATCTATAGGGTTTGTCCCCCATTTGAATCTCAGTTTGCACTGTAGCCACAGTGCTCTCTTCCTTGCGGTGCAGTTGTTGAAAGCCACCACCAGGAACATTGCTCCTGGTTTTAGAGAGAGCCTCTTAATTACCGGTAGGACGTTTCTACAGATATACTTTTCTTTTTTGCCATGAGGTGTTGGGTTGGTGGCCCTCTACTCACCACATTCTTCCTGATCTGCTCCTCAAGAAAGCCAAAAGCAGGAGAAGGCATGAGTGTGGGCCATTTTTGTACCTGTAAGGAGCGGAGCACAGAGTCTTTCCAGAGTTATGTCATAAGCTGGACACTTTTGGAGCTCCACATCCTTCCTCGATGACGAAGTCACTTAGTGGAACTTTACTAGAGTGTTGTAATTTTGGAGAAGCAGTCTTTCAGGACCCAGTGTGTATGGAAGGGAGTGAGACCACCCACTTGCAGTTGTGAAAGACAGCACACCGGCCTATCTCAGGAGCAGTCTCTGCCCAACAACACTTGTTTCCGTGCAGGACGAGGGCCCAGTGCTGCCACAGCTTCTGAGTCTGCCAAGAGAATCCAAAAATCTGAGTTTTCGTAGGAAATTTTCAGATTTTTAAAATATTGACTGTTTTTTAAATACTGTGTGGGCCAAGCAAAATAGGTTTGTGAACTGTTGGTGGGTTTGCCAGTTCGTGTGTTTTTCTCTCTGTTTGGAATTACATAGCTGCTGCTCTTAAGTGTTTGATGCTGGTGTGAATAATAACTGATCCTTGGTGGACAGACCATAGTCATTAGGAAGTGTTTCAGACAGTTGACTGAAAGTAAGGATGTGACTCTGGAATAGAGATTTTCTTTGTAAGAGATTCACTGATCCAAACAAATATGGGAATTCCTTTGGCCCTTCTGTGGGATGATCCAACCAGTGAAGCTGAAACTGTGGACCTGTAGGGTAAGCAGAGCATTCCAGGAAAAGGTACCCACCCAAAAAGTGGTAACAGAAGCAGAATTTATTTTCTTGGACTCCAAAATTACTGTGGACTGTGACTACAGCCATGAAATTAAAAGACACATGCTCCTTGGAAGAAAAGCTTTGACAAATGTAGACAGTGTATTAAAAAGCAGAGACGTCACTTTGCTGACAAAGGTGCATATAATCAAAGCTATGGTTTTTCTAGTAGTCATGTTGGGATGTGAGAGTTGGACCATAAAGAAGGCTGGTACTGAAGAATTGATGCTTTCAAATTGTGGCGCTGGAGAAGACTCTTGAGAGTCCCTTGAACTTCAAGGATATCCAACCAGTCAGTCCTAAAGGATTGAAGAATTCTAAGGAATATTAATTGGAAGGACTGATGCTGAAGCTGAAGCTCTAATAATTTGGCCAACTGCTGTAAAGAGCCGACTCACTGGAAAAGACCTTGATGCTGGGAAAGATTGAAGGCAGGAGTAGAAGGCAGAGGATGAGATGGTTGGATGGCATCACTGACACAGTGGACATGATTTTGAGCAAGCTCCATGAGACAGTGAAGGACAAGAAGGCCCAGCATGCTGCAGTACATGGGGTTGCAAAGAGTTGGACACGACTGAGCAATTGAACAACAACTTTTTCTTTGAGGACATGGGGCCACCAGCCCACTGAGTAGAACCTCTTCTCTTTTCAGTGTGTCAGTTGAAGTAATTGTAATTTAAAAATTTTAATTATTACTTATGTCCCTGCCTCTTAGACAGTGGGTATAGAAGTTACACTTTTCTTGTCGGCTCATGTTATCCAGGGACACCTCCATTTTAAGAAAGTAGTTTCTGAACAAATAATTGATACTATTTACTGTTTATAAAGAGTTGCTGCAATAAGTATTAAAATGGTTTATACACGCATAGTTGTAATATGGTGGTGACTTTGAATTCTTTAGGGTTGTATAGGGCTGTTCTATTATTAATAGTCAATAGACTGCTTTAGTGGGGGGGGCGGTTTCTGTATCTATGGAACGTCAACTAGGTATTTTAGTATGTAAACTCTGACACATCATTTTTGGTTGTTGGGGGCTTTCAGGAAAAATATGAACTTCTAGGTACTGAGATACCTTTCAGGGAGTTGATTGAGTTTTGCCTGACAAATGGTTGTTGAATATTTTTACTTTTTTTTCTGATTTCAAACTTTTTGCCCCAATGAAAGGTAACACACGTTCCTCGGCTGTGATTTGAAAAATTTTTATGGTAAACCCATTCCTCAGTGGCAGTGAAAACGGTTAAAAATTCTGTCTTGGTCCTAGAATTTTGTTCTCCACAGAAGCTCGTGTCTGATTCTCTCTCTCTCTCTCTTTTTTAATGTAATTGCTTTACAATGTTGGGTTTGTCTCTGCTGTTCAGTGGAGTGAATCAGCAGTGTGTATACATGTATCCCCTCCCTCTTGGATCTTTGTCCCGCCCCTCTTGGTCGTCACAGGGCACCGAGCTCCCTGTGCTCTACAGCAGCTTCCCACCAGCTGTCTGTGTTACACACGATAGTGTGTGTCAGTGGTGCTCTCCCAGTTCATCCCACCCTCCCCTCCCCCTCGTGACCACATCTGTTCTTTATCTCTCTCCCTGCCCTGCAAATGGCTTCATCTGTACCATTTTCTAGATTCCACTTATATGCATTAGTACGCAATATTTGTTTTTCTCTTTCTGACTGACTGCCCTCTGTATGACAGACTCTAGGTCCACCCACATCTCTACACATGACCCAGTTTCATTCCTTTTTATGGCTGAGTGATGTGATTCTCCACTTTGCTGTTTCCCCTGCTGTAGTCTGATCCTGACCTCCCGGCTGATGTGCCCACGCCATCATCGGCTGAGCTGGGGAGGTATCCAGGCCTGCCCTTCCCGGCCTCCCAGTACATCCCGCCCCAGCCGTCCATCGAGGAGGCGCGCCAGACCATGCACTCCCTCCTAGATGATGCTTTTGCCCTGGTGGCCCCCAGCAGCCAGCCCCCCAACGCTGTGGCTGCAGGCCCTGGGGTCCCAGCCGGCCTGCCCGTGAACAGCACCCCTTCCCGGGAAGAGAGACGAGCCACCCAGTGGGGGTCCTTCTACAGCTCGGCTCAGGCGGCCAACAACCCGTGCAGTGTAAGTGTGGACCTTCTGGAATTCTCTCATGGGCAAGATGTTGTCTGACTGCCTCATTTTCAGGATCCCTGCAGTACCCTGATTGGATTCGACTGGAATCAAAGTTTGGATGAGTCTTAGTTTTATTATCTTCTAAGTTAATTCACAATATTGAAAACATTCTTTTGTGCAGCTTGGATGTTTCATGGAGGTACCTTCCTGAATTTGCCTCCATGAAAGGTATAAAATTCATTGTCATAAAATATATGTGGAGTAACTGTCAAAATATATTCTTGTTTTTTTGTTTGTTTAGTTGTTCAGTCCTGTCTGACTCTTTTGTGACCCCATGGACTGTAGCCCACCAGGCTCCTCTGTCCCTTGGATTTTCTAGACAAGAATACTGGAGTGGATTGCCATTTTCTACTCCAGGCGATCTTCCCAACCCAGGGATCAAACTCACATCTCCTCCAGCTCCTGCATTGGCAGGCGGATTCTTTACCATGGGAAAGACGTGGCTCAGTGGTAAAGAATCCACCTGCCAGTGCTGGAGACATGAGCTCGACCCCTGGTTCGGGAATGTCCCTTGGAGCAGGAAATGGTAACCCACTCCAGTATCCTTGCCTGGGAAATCCCATGGACAGAGGATCCTGGTGGGCTACAATCTGTGGGGTCGAGGAAGAATCAGACAGGACTTAGAGACTAAAAACAACAACTGGAAAATTTTCATTGATGTCTCCATAAAAGATACGGTGAAGAATGCCCCAGAGTCATTCAGCTTCTTTTTGTAGGCCTCCTGGGACTGAAGAGGCTAGGGGAGGCCCTGGGAGGGGAGGGGCTGAAGAGGGGAGGGGAGGCTTCTAGTCCACGAGGAGCCAAGCACAGTTGTCTTCAAACACCAGGTTTCCATCTCGGGAGCTGACATTTCCCTGCTTCATCTGTTTTTATTATCCTTTATTTTTTTTCCATATTCGGTCAGTGCTTTTAAAGGTGCTTTCTCAAGTCATGGACAAGAAGTAAAACTCAGGGATGTAATATTAAAAATCATCTTTTACTAATTTCAGATGATCAAACTGAAACATTTGACTCTGGAAAGATGTTAACAGATTACAGTTAAAATTTCTTCTTCAAGGAGTGTTTATCCACGGTTCCTCTAGTTTTGTTAACTATATTAAGGTTCAGTTGGGTGATCATAACATATGTTAACAGAATTTTCAGCTCTGGAGATTTCCCTGGTTTTCTGGTGGTTAAGACTCCATCCTCTCAATTCAGGGGGCCCAAGGTTGATTCCCTGGTCAGGGAACTCGATCCCACATGCTGCAACTAAGACCTGGCACAGATAAATCCGTCTTCTTTTTTTTTTTTTTAAAGAAGAATTTTCATCTCTGAAATTGGTTTGGATTTTCAAAGTCGGCTGTTAGATAGTTTTTTTCAAGGCATAGTGAGCACGTATCTGAGGTATAGATCACAGCCACCACGCAGGAGAAAAATACTATCTAACCTAGTCATTACTGGTTTACATATTAAAATATAGATTGTTTCGAAAATAAATGTTAAACCGTTTCATAATCATAGGTGGTACGTAATTATAAACTAGTAGTTTATAATCTTTAAGGAAATGGATGATAACAGAACAAAACTCAGCAATGAAAATGAATTTGACCATATCTGCTGTCTGTTTACTTTAAGCTTATCTCACTTGTTTATTCATTCAAATGTATTTCTGAAGCACCTGCTTTGTGCTGAGTGCTCTGCGAGGTGTTGGGCTATAGAAGTGCATAACGTACAACTCCAGCATCCCATTGGGGGTATGTGGGCAATGGAAACAGTAACTCGGTTCAGCATAGGGTGGGTGTGGCGCAGGAGGAGAGTATGTGGGAGGAGCCCCTGACCGGAAGTGTGGGGAAGGAGTTTCTAGACAGAATGGCAGTTAAAGAAGAATATTCCAGGTAGTGGGGAAGCTAGCGGAGACCCAGAAACAAAAGTATCTGGTACAAACTCCCTCTTCTGGACAAAATGGAGGAAAGGCTCAGGATTTATCTTCCCTCCAGAAACAAGTAAAATAACTGAACAAAATGTGTGGGTTTTCACCACATTGGACTTGAGGCAACGAAAAAGAGGGATCAATGAGAGATGAGTAGAAGCCTACAGTCACCCCGGCTTCCCGTCTTGAGAGCGTTTCTAGCTATGGTGCAGGGAGGAATACTCCAGGGAGAACTCCAGGGAGTTGAGAGAATCGAGTGGGAGTGTGGGAAGGAGAAGAGAGCTAGAGTTCACAACAGACAGTATGGGAAAGCAGAGAGAAGCACGCAGAGATGCTTCCAGAGGTTGCAGAGAATCTTCATTTGAGTTTTGATCAGTTTTAAGGTGTGAGGAAACTACTCGAAATGAAGGAAAGAACTGCCCCATGAGATTAAAGGGAACAGTGCTTAGAGCTCACATAAGCATGGGAAAATGTTCCTGCTGTGGATTGAATTGTATTCTCCCAAAATTTGTATGTTGAAGCATAAGCCCGCATGCACATGTATTGGAGACTGAGTCTTGAAGGAGGAAGTAAAGGTTAAATGAGGTCATACGGTTGCATCCCTGATCTGATAGAACTGGTACCCTTATAAAAAGAGGACGAGACACTGGGGCCCGCTGTCCACCATGTGAAGACACAGCAAGTAGGCAGCTGTCCACAAGCCAGGGAGGGAAGCTCCTGGCAACAACTGAACCCTGCTGGAAACTTGACTGTGGTTTTTCCACCTCCAGAACTGTGAAAAAGTAAATTTCTGTGTTTTAAGCCACCCAATCGGTGGTATTTTGTGATGGCAGCCTGAGAGGACTAGTAGTTTGTTTTTTTTTTTTTTTTTTGGTACACTGTAGAAGACCTCGTAATTCACGGAGCATCACTTAGTGTACTGAGAAGAGTTTTGCCTTGGTAGTGGGGCAAATAGCCCCAGGTTAAAGCTGCTCTCATTCTGCCTAACACAGAAAAAAGTAAGACCTGAAACTGAACAAAGCTCAGGAATATTTATATAGAAAACCAAAAATATACAGCATCCAACAAGGTAAACTGAATAATGTCTGGCATCCAATCAAAACTAACCAGACAAACAGAGAAGCAAGAAAATGGTACAGATTATAGCATTAGTAGACAGACATATTAAAAGAATTATTATAATGGAGTTTTGTATGTTTAGGAACCTAGAGGAAAGATTGAACACATTAATTAGAAGCATTGGAAATTTTAAAGGATACAGATCAAGTTCAACCATTTAAAAATATTAGTGTATTGATATTTATTTGGCTGCTCTGGGTCTTATTAAATAGTTCTGGCATGCAGGATCTGGGATCTTCGATGTTCATTGCAGCATGTGGAATCTTTAGTTATGACAAGACTCTGAATTGCAGCATGTGGGATCCTGTTCCCTGACCGAGGATTGAACCCAGACTCCCTGCATTGGTTTATGTTCTCACTGTAGAGAAAGCAGAGTCATCTCTTGAGAATGAGAGAAGTGTAGCAAGGCAAGAGGGTTGAGGGAGAGTAGAACATGAAATACTTATGGAGGAGAATGAGAGAGAACAGACTAGGGACATGGAAGTAATCACTTAGCCTTGAGGCCGCTGTTGAGACTGATGATCATGAAATTATAGTGGCACAAATTCAAGTTTTGTAGTTTACCAGCATTCAGATACCCAGGTGTAGACAAGGAGAGAATAGGTGATCGGACTGATCCAGGACTGGGGCTTTATCAGGCATGTGGGATGATAAGACAGCTGGGAAGAGATGTGCAGCTCAGAGGGTACAGCTGAAGTGATGGCAGACCAGCACTGAAAGGGGAAGTAGAGGAAGTTGAGCTTGATTAAATGTGCTAGAGCTTTGGAGACTCTTCCTCTCAAATCTATCCACTGTATTACACTGGTGGAGTCGTCATCATCTCTCACCAAGATTACTGAAAGATTTCCTTACCACCTTTCTGCCTCTGGTTTTGAAAGTAGGGTGTCAGGGGGGTGGCTGACAAGTAAAATGCTGTTTATTGGTTTTGAGGAGCTGAGAGGCTAACACAGTAGGTGCATCTGTGGGGGGCAGGAGGACTTGAGTGAAGAGGGAGACCTTCCAGGAGCCTCTTGGGTTAGTCTTGTGTTTTCTAAAAGGAGGATTCTCATCTCACTTCCCAACCTACACTTGTTGGCTCCTGGCATCTACATGTTGCTGCTTTCTGCTCCTTGAATTGTTCAGTGCAGAAATCTGTGGCCTTAATTGCTCCCTACCTGATAGAAGATGTACGTGTCCTGTCCTCTGGGAAGCATAAATAGTTCTTGGCATTCAACCAATTTTTCGGAATCATTTTCCCCCCTGAATAACCAGTGTCCATTTAATCTTCATATTCAGTTCTTTCATTCATGTCAGGGAAACTTTCTTTCATTTCTGAAGCAGTTTTCTTTGTTGAATTGAAGATAACCATTATTTTTGTGTTGGCTCATCTTTGTCCCTTTTCTGTATCTATCGGTTTATCTGCAGCTTTAGCTACTTTGTTCTTTTTTCTCTGCCTTCAATTATGATTGAAGGCATTGATTTGATTGTAAGTCATATCTATTGTTTTCCTTACTAGTTGATTATCCTTAGTGTTTTGATGGGAGTGGTAGCAATTTAATCTAGCAGAAAACCAGATCACTGGTTGTATTTGGGCATATCTAACATAACTTAAACATGCTTAGAAATTGGTTGTAAAGTTATTGTTTGTTGCCAGGAAGAACCTGATCACCTTTTATTTGCTCCTTCTGACTATAGTAAAAACCGCTGAAATATGGATTTCAGGATGGTTTCAGTGAATGTTTATAGACCATCTGATGACACTTTTATCCCTTTCCTGCCAGTGTAAAAGTGTTAGTTATGCATTGGTGAGTCAGGCCACTTGAGAGGTGGTATTTCTGCTTTCCTAGGTAAAGTTAACCTCCTTGGATTTGTCCTCCAGGTGGCAGGTGTGAATACCTGAGATTTTACTAGCGTTCCTTGCCATCTGGTTGCTTTACCTCAGGCCTCTCCCAGACTCCACCCATCACTTGTCTTTCTTGCTTTGTTGGCTTGTTTTATATGGAATAGAAAGAATGCATTAAAATGGGGTTTTTATTCACCTAGATGACTGCAACCTTAAAATTCTCTTTGTCCTCCAGACTTTTTTTTTAACAAGTGTGACCCACGTAAAGGAGATGCCTGCCATCATTGGGGGCATGTAGTCTCTAGAAAAATAATACCCTTTTTCTAACTACAGTAGAGTAGAAATGCCAGTAATAGATCAGGTAAGGAGTGGTCAGCTACTTTGCATTGTTTTTCTTTTTAGTTTTTCACTTATTAGACCTTGTGAAATCCTGACAGATAAACTGTGAAGTCTTGACCTTTTTAAAAAATATTATTTTTAAATTGAATATGAATATGTTCATAAGAATTGAATATGAATATGTTTTTTAAAAAAGCCAAACTGTGCTGAAAGCGCAGGGGCCATTTTATTCTGTAGAGAATAATCTTGATCCAGTCTCAGCTTTCTGTTTAATTATTTGGAAAATAAATTGACTCTCCTTTTCATCCTGTTCCTCTCTTCTTCCATAATCCACTCTGGCTTCTTTTACCTCCGTTGTGGAACTCTGAGGGGTTCTGAATTTCTCTCCCTTTGCCAAGGGAAGGAAAGCAGTGAGGGTCAGAGGTGAAGTAATTTGAGTACAGTTTCAAGTCTAGTAATCCCTTTGGGACTCTATGAGGTGCAGAGATTGTTTCTAAGGAAATAGACCAAGGGAAATAAGAGTGCTTTGGTCAGTGTGTTTGACACCAAAGCTGTTACTCCCTATCTGCCCCCCTGCCTCCCACAAGTAGAGATTTATTTAAGAGGGAAAATCTGGTTTTAGAAATCATGGGTGGTGCAGCCCAGTAATTAAAAGCATAGTCTTTGGAGTCAGAAAGATAGATTAGGAGGACTTTGTTTAATTTCTTTGTGTTTTGGTTTCATCTGTAAACAGTAGGTAGTGAACACTTTTTAACATTGCTGTGGACCTGAATCAGTGTTCATATAGTGCATAGCAAAATACTAATTCAGTTAATGGCAGCTTAAAAAAAAAATCTCATATGAGAGCAAGTCCAGAAGCAAGACTGATGTAGTAACTTAATATGGAACTCCTACCCTGGAGCCAGTTAATTTAAACTGAGTGAAGTTGGGTATGATGCTGTCCAGAGTTACTATCCTACTAAAATATCTGGCTCCAAAATCATGATTCGTAGTTGTCGAAAAGAAGTGTTAAAAGCCCGAGTCCCAACTGTGCTAGGGTTAGGATATAATGATTTCATGAGGAATGTAACATAAGTCTAGATTTCTTTAAATCTGGTGCCATCTTGCTTTAGTCAAAGAGCACTTGGTTAGTGCAGGTTAGTTCAAATAAGAAGAGTGGATTGAAGGATACATGGACGTAATGGAATTTGAGGGCAGGGAGTATGGCTGGACCTCCTTGGTATTAGTCATAACATTAGGAATGTGTTTACTTCATCTTTTAGGGTCTCTCTCAAATTACGGTTCTTCTTACAGTCTTTCTCTTTGTATAGCATTGTACAACATGGAACAACTTTTGCATTGTTTGGTTGCTTGAGTATATTTGAATTGCTAATAGGCACCCACTAGATCTGGAGACCATTGTGGTCCTTGTTGATAGAGTCATTTACACTAAATATGGCAATGAAGGCCATCTGGTTAGCAGAAGATACAGGTTTGTGGAGGATAAGCCTGCAGGGAAGGGCAGGTGCAGGAACCCTGTCTCTTGTTAATATTTTCACAAAAGAAAGAAAGATCTGGAAGCTAGTTGCATATTAGCCCAGTTCCCCAAACTGAAGCTTCTAGCATTACATGGTGGCGGAATGCCATGAAAGCATGCTAACTTTTTATGAGAAAATAAATCTCTTGGAAGCTGATCCTGCAAATCTAAATTTGTAAGTTTGCTGTTGTCACTTCATAATAAGGATTGAATGTTCATCTTCATCTTCTTTTGAATTTCTTCCAGAGATATGAAGACTATGGAATGACTCCCCCATCAGGCCCGTTACCAAGGTAAGGTTTTTAGGAGAAAATGTATCAAGATTTTTTCACACAGGCTCTTTCTTAAATTTTGAAGCTTTGTTTCTTTTAGCTAATATGAACAGAAATGAAACTCTGAGTTGCGTGTTATCTTAATGCAACCAGAAGAGGAGGGAAAAAAGTTAGAATTTAAGTCCTGCTTCTAGTAATGACAGACTAGATAATTTGCTCATGATAACTGGAAAAGCTGGACAAGATTTAAGAACAAAAACAAA